>NC_039368.1:76956373-78347153 GCF_003573695.1 Papaver somniferum
CTAAAATAAACCAAAATATTACACTTCCAAGCTTCTGAAAATTAAATTAATGTTGATTATGACTACAATGAAATTAATTAAAACTTCGATAAAATGTATAAAATCAAAATTCATGGAGTTGTGAATGCTTACGGCAAATCGAACCAAACTTCCTCTTCCGCAAAAAAATTGATTATTAATCCTGTACAATAATTGAAATACAAAATTGTTAATAGAAAATCGTAATAAACAATCAACCATATCAAGTAAAATTTCGAAAACAAATGAACAAAAAGTATTAGTAGAAAAGTATAATACATTCATTTCACCATAAAAATAGAATATTATTATTTATTTGAAAAAATAATAATAATATCGAAATAATATCTGTTTTTAGCTCGGCAGGAGATGCTCAATATTTTTTGTACAAAAATACAAACCATTCATTCCTTTCCAATGTTATTATTTTTTGGGTCCAGATCGTCTGTGCCACTGCTTGGGTGTGCCCTATGTGCCACACCAATAGAATGACGCCACATATTTCCTCCCATTAACGATAACTAACTAACTAACTAGATTTTCTATATATAACATCAGTCATTTAGGAAAGATAATCAATTATGGACTAAAAAAGAGATTACCAGTATAAGAGAGGAATGATGTGGCGTGTTTCTATTGGTGTGGCACATAGGGCACACACAAGCAGTGGCACAGACGATCTCGACCCTTATTTTTTTGCTTATTATACCATAAGAAAATAATAAAAAAATTATTTCTATTCTTAGCTATGGAGGAAATGCTCAATATTTTTGTACAAACATATTTCTATTATAAAAGGTAAACATCTAGGAATAAATGTATCCATAAATAAGTTTTAGGTGCATCTTAGAAGTAATGGTTATATTTGAAGAAATATTGTATTATGAAAAATCTTATAATATGGAAAACAAATCTTGAAAGGAGAGATTTTTTTTCCATTTTACCTATAATAATCTTCTTATAAATTCTAAATTTGACATATACCAATATATTTCCAATTAATACCCTAGACAAAATTTATAAAATTCTAGATATATTTAGATTTCACTAGCATTATTCTCCAAAATAGCATAGTTTTGGAGTGCTCAGTGTATCTCTATAAAAGGCGTCGGAGAAAAAGCAAACCTCCCATTGTTTTACGCCGCTTCTCGCTTTATTTTTTGTTTTTCTTATTGTTTTTTTTCCATTTTTAAGTTTTTGTTGACTGATTTGTGTATTGTGTCTGTTTTGCAGTTGAATGATCATACCTGTGTACGCCAAGAAATGGTAATCGACAACTTTTTCTCCCTATTGATGTTGTTTCATTTAATCCGGTTATTATACATATGCAATCTTTTAGAAATAGCTTTATTTTCTGCTAATCTTTTAATATTTTTCATTTTATTAATCGTTTGCAGCAGAATAATATTTTTTGCCGGCTTTGCTTTTAGGACTCATATCTGTTGCATCTCTAATCATAATCATAAGGTAGTACCTAATTGTTTATTGTTTTTCTTTTTCTCATGCCACTGTTGATTTTTCAGGAATCCCCTCCAAGAATGGGGAAAAACTATTTCTGGGGTGTTGTTTTGTAGGTGCAAATGGAGAAAAACATTTGCTTCAGGATAGGAAGAAGAACAACTTAACGAAAACACAAAAAATGGCAATGCAAAAACAATTTTTGCTTGATGTTACATTCCAAAAATAAAATGATAAAAAGATAAATATATTCGATGAAAATATCCCGGCATTTAATATGGCTATCCCATTTATGTACAGAATATTTTTGAAATCATAATGTTAATTCCAAAATATCGGTTTTTTCGTTGAAATTTCTAGCCTTGGGAACCCTCTATATAAAAGTTTTGAGCTAACGCCAGATCCCATCTTTTTAGTGTTGCTTTTTGTTTTGCTAGGGTTGGTTTTTTTCCCAGCAATTTCGTTGCCTAATTTTTTTTCTTCGTTTTTCGTTTTGCATGGCCGCGCAGTGGGAGATCATGAGTATTGAAATACATATTCAGAGCTTTGTGTCCATAGTAACAAGCACAAACAAGGTATATAATCGTGAATACTATTTTTTTTTTTGTTTTATTGGTATTTGTTTCCTTGATTTAGTTTTAGTTTTGGATGCTGATGATACTTCATGAGCTCTAGAAAGTTGGGGTTAAATACTTTGTATTTATATAATTTATGATAATTTTAAGTTGGTTAAAGATTATGATGATTTTGGTTAGATAAATAAGTTTGATTGTCTCTATGTTTCAGTTTGACATATCTTATGACACCATTTGAAATGTGATCGATGTAACATCCACAATTTTTTAATCAGTTTGTAAGCTAGCAAGCCATATATGTCATGGACATCTCATACAGATATTAACTATTTTCAATGTTCTCTTGGTAGCCTTTTGTATATATATTTTCTCTACGGAGTTTTTCTTTACATGCATGGTGCATCTTTAGGTGCTGGTAATTTGAACTTATTTATTTGGTTATGGTGCTTTTGTAATTTATGTGTTTTTGGTGACTGTAGTTGGGTGACTTGGTGTTTTTTTATTTCTTTTGTTCCGATGTCGATCCATAAATAGTTGATATCTGCTCCAACCGACATGAAGTACGATTTTTTAAATAAATTTTTATGTGACGACGTTTTCTTTGTTGTTTGTTACATATTTTTTGAGGATGTGCATATTTTTTGGGGTTTTATGGATGCCTAATTGAGGCTGTTTTGTATCTAGATAAAGCTATTGTTAAATACTTAGTAAAATGTAAATGCACAATTTTTCTTTGTCGTGAGATTGCTTCACATAGTACATCATAAGATTGTACTGAATATCTGATCAAAGAAAAAAAAAAGAAGAAGAAGATTGTAAAGAGGAAGTCTAACTGAGTTATGTGTATATCAAATGAAGAAGTTGACAAAAGTATCCCTTCACTTAAGACTAGAAGGTATTTGATTTTTTTGAATATATACAAGGAAAAAATGTTGGACGACAGTGCCATAGAAGTTCTTTTTTCAGGCGTTCTGCTGAGGTTATATGAGATCTCAATGGTACGAGCGTTGGCATTTTTCCCGTTCAAATCAATATTGTTTCCGCGTTACAAGTAATGGTGCAAGAGTCTGTTAAACCAAGAGTCTTTTTCGGGAATTTTTGGCAACTATGTTTATAGAGAAAAGGAGGGATATTAAGGAACAAGTCACGCATATGTTTTATCTGGATTTGTTGGTAAAATCTTTCATCTTCACTGGGCAAAAAAATTTGAAATCGCGGTGCGAGTTCAAAACTGAATTCGCAGACCCATAACCATCGGATTAATAAGATCTGGTATTATCTAACTATAGACTTAACCATGGTTATCTGCCAGATATTTAGTGTTAGGTGTGTATCTTTACCCGATTTTTTATAAATTTACTTTCTAACAACTTCTTAAATCAATATATGGACTTAACCATAGTATAATTTCAGATTATATTTTTTTAAGTTTCTGCATAATTCTTATGATCCGTCAATGATGGCAATGTCGAAAGCATTACTAAAGTCATTATCATCATCTTTGCACGGTGTATAGAGAACTCAAAAGGTAAGAGATAAAAATGAACCGTGTCCTGATGATTCATCAATGAAGTATTGCCATATGTGTCACAGTATTTATATTAGTAATTAAGTGTATAGAGAACTCAAAAGTTCAGAGCTAAAAATGATAAATCTAAAACCATTTAAAAATCATAACACGAGCAATAAGGTTCCGCACTTTCAAGTTATATTTGAATGAGGGATCATTTACTTAGCTTGATGGAACGAAATTCTAGGTTTTGAACTAAATAAGTTGGGTTTTGAACCAAATAAGATACGTATACATAGGAAATTTTCTTGGAGCCATATAAATGGAAGTAGTCGATAAAAGAAGTGGTTGGAATATGAAAATATGTGAAAAAATCGGTAAATATGCTGCAGTTCACTAAAAATCCGGTCAGATAACCATGGTTAAGTCCATAGTTAGATGATGTCAAATCTTATTAATCCGATGATTATGGGTCTGACAATTCAGTTTTGAACTCGCACGTTCAAAATATTTCCCATCCACCTGGCATCTGCTTTGAATGTCCGTCCTATATTTCCATTTCACAGGCATGTTTGAGGTCCATAAGCTTTAACCCCTACTACAACAATGCTATCAAACACATGCAACTCCGTTGTGATTGCCAACTAATAGTCTCCCTGGCATATCTTGTTTGAGGAAAAAAATAAGAATACGAAAATATCTGAATGAATGAAATCATTCTTCCAAGATGACATAAATATATTTGTGCATCTATTAGATGAGGAATACTATAGAGTTTTCAAATCTTCAGCTGTTTATATATAAAACTCATAACCCAGTCACTTAATACATAATTGAAGATTATAAATATTTTTAGAATTATAAGAAATGGGAACTGCAGAAGCGCCGCCGAGAGTTGTTGAGACAAGAAACCTTGATGCGTACGCCTTCAAGGTTGAGGCACCTCAGAAGTTTCAGCTCTCCAATATTTGTGGCAAATGCATCTAAATTTTTGCACAAGTTGAACTTAGCTTTCTTAAATGTTTGTTAGGTAACATTTTGATCACGTGAGGCGTTTCCAACGCCTGGAACTCAATTCACTTAGAAAAGTCCGGAATCTGTAAGTTACACTGGTTGGTGATAAAATACGCCGTGTTGTCATCATTGTACAAGAGATGCCTCCTAATTTCACAAAGACCCAATGTTTCTTGAAAATATTCGAGGAGACATGTTTTGATTGCAGGTCAAACACTTTACCACCATAAGAAGACACCATTCACAAGGTGTCTAAGCTTTTCGTTTAACCTAAATTTTGAGAATTACATGATTTTTACAATTTTTTATTAGATTCTACAAATAACAAAAGCCAAACTCAAGATTTTCCCAGGGTGCTAAAACTCAAGAGTTGGTTCCCTTATGTTTGAGGTAGTTTTTTTTTCTGAAGTACTTTTACACAAAGTTAGTATATGCCGACATAAATCAAGTGGAAGTGTTTATGTTTATAATATGGTGAAACTAAAGTAATCATTAATGTTTCGAAGGATCAAATGATATCTAATTTTATGGGAAAATAATATTTACCATATATGTGGTGGTCACTTCTTGAATTTTTCATGATCCTCATCATAAAATAAAACATGTCATTTTTAGTGCTATCCCTAAGAGCATCCACAGTGGGCGAGTATAACCAAAAATTTGGGATGAGATCGTAACGCAGTGGGACGGAGTAAAGATTAAATCCCAACCAAAGATCAAATCCCAGATCATATTTGGTCGCGACCAAATACCAAATCCTAATATAGTCGGGCGTAAATTTAAAGTACGCTTGTTGCTGGGCGGACACCCAACCATCCGCCCGTTCACTTACTCATCAGGCGGGCACCAAACCATCCGCCCCATTCAAAATGAAATTCATCAGGCGGACACCCAATCATCCGTCCGTTCACATTTCGTCAGGCGGACACCAAACCATCCGCCCCATTCAAAATGAAATTCATCAGGCGGACACCCAACCATCCGCCCGTTCACTTACTCATCAGGCGGACACCAAACCATCCGCCCCATTCAAATTTCGGGCGTAAACCAATTTTACGCCCCATTCAAGCGTACACCAAATTACGCCCGTTTTCGTGCGGTGATTAATTTTACGCGCGACCAAATTTGGTCTTCTCCCCATAACGTCATAGTACATATTAAACTCATATTTAGTCTTTTTTTTTTGGTTTTTGATCTTTGAGTTTAGTCGTACCATTGCAGTCGCTCTAAAGAATTAGGGGCGATTAATAAGACAAAATCGGGTCACCTAAACCTAAAATGAAGCCACCCTTATCTCTGATTTTTCAAAATGACTAATATACCCTTTATAATCGGTAGATAATTAGTATAATCGGGAGTTAATCTGTAGTATATATTGATAGAAAATTTATTTGAGTTATTTAGTTTTAAGTTTTAGAGTGGAAGAAGAAGAAGAAGAAGAAGAAGAAGAAGAAGAAGTGGGATCAAATCCATTTTTTCTCAAATCCATAACAAAACCGGATGGGGTATGAAGAAGCAGGTGAGAAACATCGTGAAGAACATAATTTGGAAGGTTCAATAACGATGATAAAGCATTTAGCACCACTAACGTACCAGAATCAGTAGATAATAAGATATTTTATCTACCGATTATATTTTATGTTTCCATAGAGAAGCACAATCGGAAGTCTCGTGATTTTACTTATCTACCGGTTGTGTCCCAAATTCATTTTTTTCAAAAACTAATGGATTTTTGAATTTCTCTATCTTTACAATCAGTAGTTTCGTGGTATTTATTATTTTCCGATTGTACAATCGGTAGTCTCGGGATGTTCATTATCTACCGATTATTATAGTAGCCCCAAATACAAATTTTTCAAAAACCGATGGAATTTTGAATTTCCCTATAGTGTCGTGATGTTTATTGTCTACCGATTGTACAATCGTTAGTTTCGTGATGCTCATTATCTACCGATTGTGGTAGTATCCCCAAATTCAAAATTTTCAAAAACCAATGGAATTTTAAATTTCTCTATTTCCAGGATCGGTAGTTTCGTGGTGTTTAGTATCTACCGATTGTACAATCAGTAATTTCGTGATGTTCGCTATCTCTGATTGTGGTAGTAGCCCAAATTTATTTTTTCCCAAAAACTAAAGAAATTTCAAAATTTTCTACTTTTACAATTGCTAATTTTGTGATGGTGATAGTATACCCAAATTTATTTATTTTTCCAAAAACCAATGAAATTTCAAAATTTTCTACTTTTACAATCGGCAGTTTCGTGATGTTCCTTATCTATAGATTGCGATATTATCCCCAAATTCAGTTTTTTCAAAACAAATGAAACTTCAAAATTTTCTACTTTTACAATCGGTAATTTTGTGATGTTCATTATATACCAATTGTGATAGAAGCCCCAAAGTTAGTTTATTTATTATTTTTTTCAAAACAAAGCATAGAAGAGAAGAACATAATCATAATCGGTTGATAAAACTAATAGTAAACTACTGATTATAAAAGAGCATATAAGTATTTTCTAACCACTAGGACACCCCATAACCACATCAATGGGATGGAATAAAAAAGTCACCCCTAAATCTTTCTGTGTCGCCCCTAAAAATACTAGAAAATAAAGCCAACCATATAATTAAAGAAAAAAGATGTCCAGATCCAGTTACGTTACTTATAAATAGACTGTATTACAATTTGGTCGATTTATAACTAAACTATTTTGCATGAACTCGTTGCAAAAGTGCTAATCGGAGCTGCATTCGAGAAGAAAGTAGTGATAGGGCGGAATATGATGAAATCAAGGGACACACAGTATCAATTATTTCGGTGAAAATTTCTTTTGTAATGCACATGGACAGAAGCAGGGCACAAAGTTTACACAATGCGGGATTCTACTTGAAATCAAGATTTTTCGATGAGAATGACTATCCGACATACATTGGCATTTTAGATACAACTAAGGGACAATCAAAATAAAATGTTACTATCATCAAAATAATGATTTACCATATGGATGTAAAAAATTATTGTCCGTCAACATATTCCTGACAATTCCAGATCTATAAACCATATTTTCTCCAAGCAATGAATGAGAATCGTGAACAGAAGGTTAAAAGTGATTTGGGTTCAGATTTGGTGCCTTAGGGGTATTTATTTAGAGTTTTCCTTTTATTTTTTCTTTGGAGTACAATTGCTTGATTTCTTAGGAACTACATTTAGGTAAATTTTTTCGGAGTCACCGATTCATCGATTCCAACTTCCGATTTCATTGTTGTTTTCCTTTTAGTAAATGTTTGGGTTCTGGTTTTGCAGTTATACTAAATTTTTTGTGCTTGCAAGTTTTGCAATTAACTTTTGATCAATAATTAATATTCCATCATGGTCTAAGCATCACCTAGAATACATTGTTGCAGAAGTACTGATTGGAGATGAAATCAGAGAGGAAGTACTAATAGGGTGCCATGTGATGAAATCAAGGGATGCAACACCACTTACTAAATATTAATTTCCGGTTAAAATTGGCTTCACGATGCACATGGACCTGTGTTCGGCACATGGCTTATACAATGTAGGATTCTACTTGAGATTAGGAGATTTCGATGAGAATGAAAATCCAATGTACATTGGGATTTCAAATACAACTAATGGACCATCAATATCAAAAATTATTATCATCCAAAAGAATGATTTACCAGATAGATATATCAAAATCAATATGCTCCAATACATTCTTGCCAATTCCAGATCGTATTATTCTCGAAGCATTGACATGGAGGAATGAGAATAGCGAATAGAAGATTAAGGTGATTTGGCTTAAATTTGGCGCTTTTGGGGGTACTCATTTGGATTTTTCCTTTATTCCTTAATTATCACGTACCTTAGGTCATTTTTTCTTAGGAACCACGGTTTATTCATTGTTTTGGTGAATTTTTAGGAACTACAGTTTAATTGAAGTTTTTTTTATGTTTATTTTTCTTTTAGTGGATGGTTTAGGTTCCGAGATGTTTCAATTTTTTCAACCTGATATGTTATTGTGGAGTGGTATTTTGGACAATTTGTGTTCTTTATGTGCTGAGTTGACACCATCTCAAAGGTCGTACAATAACCCTTCACATCAATTGTTACGTAAGAAAGAAATAGATCCGTGCATCGCATGGGTGAGCAACTAGTTTATTAAAAGAGGAAGCCACAACCATGGCTTCTAGAGAATTCTAAGAAAACGATACGTATATATTAACACTGAGCAGTAAGATTCCACGTTTTGAATCGACCGAGTCACGTTGATTCTTTTTCTTTTTTTCCCATCTGCAGCACCTTGATGATGCAATACGAAATAAACGGCACAGAAGACGTTTTCACAACCGTTTTAATCGTTATAACGGTCCAACACGGCGGTTTAAACAATTTCCTATAAAACGCTTGTTGCTTAAAACAGTCATGGCAATAGTCGGTTTCTGTGTGATTTCCTGCGTGAGAAAAACGCAAACCGCCAGAAAACTAACTGCTTGAATTTGAAGCAGGAGTAAGTAGCTTCAATCTTGAGCTCTTAATTTCTATATAAAAACCTTTTCTTAACATCGTATTCTTCACAATCATCGTTAAGAATTTGTCTTTTCAAGGTTTTGACTGCAAAAGATGCCAGGAGATAATTGTGTTGAGCGTCAATTGTTTGGTGGTGCAATTTCCACTTGTTTCCCTCTTAGATTCCAGGTAATAATCAGATTTTTAATTTCAGTTTCAATTACATCTTTATTATACTTATTCGGAAGTAGATTACTGAATTTAATTTATTGAATTTCAGGATGTCAGTGATGTCCGTCAAGTTCCTGATCATCAAGAAGCCTATGTAGATCCTGCAAGAGATGAAAGCGTTATAATTGAGTTACTAGATTCGAAACATGATGTAGGAGATAATGGTAGTGCTGTTTGGTTTCTGCAAGACCTTGCTACTGAACAAATTGCTGAAGGAACTACAATCATTGAGCAATCAGGAGTTTTCACGGCAGATGGGATTCGGTATCGGAATTCGACAGCAATAATGACAACAGCTGTTGGGGAGATGAAGATTTCTAAAGGACGGCAAGGACCAGAAGCGCAGAATCATGTCAAGGTTTATGTTGCGAATTTGCGGCTTAAGGAAGTTGGAACTGATGTTTTAATTACTGCATATGAACCGTTTGTGATAAATCCTCTGAGTGAAAGTGCAAATTCTGTTGGAGCTGGGGTCACTGTCCCTGCGGTGCAGTCTGGATGTACACCAATGTCTGAGGTTTTTAGACTTGTTGTTGCTAACTTCAAAGTCCATGACTGGAACCTTTTCGCTGCTTGAAGCTTGAAAAGGTTTGGAATTTAGGGACTTGTTTTTCTTTCTTTAGCTTGCAATTTCTTAAATTTCATAGTAGTTCAAACAATTTGGAATGTAATGCAAATGCTTTGGTAGTCCTCAAAATATATTTTGAATAGAAGCACAACCCAATTTGGATTCGTCTTGAAATATTTGTCTTGTTGCACAATGGCGAATACTTCTACTGGTACTGTAACAACAACACCTGCTCTTCAATCAAACCAACCGCCACCATCATCAGAACAACAAGAACAGTTGTTGTTGGAGGAGGGTTTACTAACTCATCATTATATGTAGGAGATCTTGATCAAATCGGTCTCTGAAGGTCAAGTTGTACCTGTTGTATCTGTCAGGGTTTGTAGAGATCAAATGAGAAGAATCTCTCTCATATTAACTTCAACAGCCATCGAGATGGTAACATTACATACTCCTTTTTCTTAATACTTCTTTCTTGTTGTTGTTAGGTCAGGGTTCTTGTTTTTCTTTTGGTTTTATTTTCAGTTTGTGGTGTTGGTTGATCTCATTTGGGAGCTTATTTTGTAGAAATTATTTTGATTTTTGCTTGATTTCTAAGTCCTCATTTTGGTCAATTTGTATGGAAAATTGGTTTGAAACTTTGAATGCGAAATTCCCAATGTAGTCGCAAATATAAATTTATAACATGTTCTTGTTTTACTTTGGGGGTTTTACATGTTGTGCTGAATTGGTTGTGTATGTATCTAGACTCTACTGATAGTTAATACTGTTTTATTGATATCTTAGACACGACCATCTTGTTATTATGGGTACTGCTGTACAATGGGTGATTTTTTTGCTTTTGTTTTGATGGGATAAAAATAAAATCGTTCGACTACGGGAGAATGCATTGCAAGATGTGACATGATGATAGTCAATATCATGTAGGTTTAGTTCATTTATCAATTTCTATGGAATATGAATGCAAATAAGTCAGTAAAACCCCAAAATGCTCGGTGGAAAATGTTTAAGACATGTTGTTGCTTGTTTGGGGGTATTGTGTGGTTTTCCTATCCTCGTGTTGGAATCGCTTGTTTATGTATCACTGATAGTTAATCCCCAGGGAAGTGTGACCATCTTGTTATTACTTTATAATGGTTGAATTTTTGTTTTTGTTTTGATGGGATAAAATCGTTCGAGTATGGGATAATAGATAGTGCGAGGCATTGCAAGAAGTGACATGATGTTTTGGACTGACCAATCTCAAGTATTTGATCTAAAGTTCTTCTTTGTGCCCCACAGTGTTGATCTTTTAGTTCTGCAAAATGTTAAACCATTGAATCATATTTACTTTGGTGGAACATGGAATTTGAGTTTTCTTTGAACATTGACTAGTTTCTAAATATGTCCTGTGTAGGTGCTAATTTGAGAATAATACTGCATTGGAGGCGCTAAACTTTACTCCCATCAATGGCAAATCTATCAGAAGTGAATCTGCACAAGATGCAATTAACTGTCTGAATGGGATGTTGATAAATGACAAGCAAGTTTGTGTAGGTCTTTTTGTTCGTTGACAAGAAAGAGTTCTAGCAAATGGATCACCAAAATTCAATAATGTGTATGTTAAAAACTTACATCTGACGATGACCTTAGCAAAGTTTTTGGTCCTTATTGTCAGTTCACTAGTGCAGTTATTATGAGGGATGCCAGTGGGAATTCTAGAGGTTTTGGTTTTGTCAACTTTCAGAACATTTAGTGATGGCAAAGTTTGGTATGTGGGGAGGGCGCAGAGAAAATCTGAAAGAGAGGCTGAGCTGAAAGCTAAATTTGAACAGGAAAGAAATGATGCAGCGGAAAAATTACATGGATCTAATCGTTATCTAAAGAATCTGGATGATGCCATTAATGATGAAAACCTGAAGGAGTTGTTTTCTGAGTTTGGCACTATAGCATCTTGCAAGGTGTGGATTTTCACAGTACTCACATCATCTTGGATATACATTAGGCTTTTTATGTTATACTGAAAATCCGACCAGGTTGGTGTACTATTAACTGAAGTACTTATTCTTCTTTATGTTTCAGGTCATGCTTGATCCACAAGGCCGGAGCAGGGGTTCTGGATTTGTTGCCTTTTCTACCTCAGAGGGAGCTACTAAAGTCTAAAGCTGTAAGTGGATTTTTCTTTTCTTTGTATGGCATCTTGCTGACTTGTTCTGTTAGCACTTACACGACTGAGATTATGTATGTCATTTTTAATGTTCCAGCTGAATGAAATGAATGGGAAGATCATCTGTCAGAAACCACTCTATGTTGCTGTGGCTCTACGTAAAGATGACAGGAAGGCCAGACTTCAGGTTAGTTAGTTAATTGGAAACATGGTATTTATTCAGCGTATTTTCGTGTATTCTTCTCCTCATTATGACTTCATGATGGTTAGTCACTGTAGAATGTTACTAGTCCTGGATGTTGCCTTGTGTATTCTTGTTTTAGTGTTTCTCGCTAACGTTTAAGATAATAATAGTTAAAAACTATTTATTTGCGTCTCACCATCCGCCCACTAATCATGTTTGTCAAAAGACTCAAAACAGCCCCTGTGGTAGATGTTTAGAGTTGCGATTACGTTCATTTACGTTTAAAGACTCAAAATTTACGTTTATATAATTTTGGATTCCAAAAAGTATTAACCAGTTACCACTTTATCTTTAAAGGCACAATTTTCTCAAGCTCGACCACCTGTTGTGATGGCACCTCTACCCCCAGGTATTGCTGCATACCATCTTGGAGGACCTAGACCTCCTCATCCTCAACAGATGTATTCTAGTCAAGGTGGTCCTGGTCTCGTTCCGCAACCTGCAGCTTATGGCTTCCAACCCCAACTATTGCCCCAAATTTTATGATGCCATACCCCCACTCCAGCGACAAGGGAAGCCTGGACAAAGAATGGGTGCGAGGAGAGCTGGGAACCCACAGCAGCAGATGCAGCAACAGCAACATCAGGTATAGTTGTCTTCTTCCATTTGTAACGAGAACTTGCTGTAGCATGTAGGCCTTCTGATGTACTGAAGTTTTTACCGCCAAAATTGTTACTTTTGACTCTGGAGGTTTTTTGCTTCTTGCAGTTGACGCAGCGCAATGCCAATAGTCATGGTTATAGATACATTTCAAATGGACGGAATGAACCATCTATAATACCTCAGGGTTTCATGGGTCAGATGATGTCATTCCCGTCTGGTGATAGCGTCATAATTGAGTTATTAGATTTGAAACATGATGTAGGAGATAATGGTAGTGTTGCTTGGTTTCTTCAAGACCTTGCTACTGAACAAAACGCTGAAGGAACCAGTCATTGAGCAATCTGGAGTTGTCACGACAGCAGTTGGGGACATGAAGATTTCGGAGGGACGGCAAGGACCAGAAGCGCAGAATCATGTCAAGGTTTATGTTGCAAATTTGCGGTTTAAGGAAGTTGGAACTGATGTTCTAATTACTGCATATGAACCGTTTATGATAAATCCTCTTAGTGAGTGTGCAACTTCTGTTCCCGCGGCCCAGTCTGGATGTACACCAATGTCTGAGGTTCATGACTGGAACCTTTTCACTGCTTGAAGCTGGAAAGGGTTTGGAATTTAGGGAACTGTAAAACTTATTTTTGTTTATTTAGCATGCAACTCGTTGAATTTCATAGCAGTGCAAACAGTTTCTGAATATAAAGCAAATGCTTTGGTGGTCCTCTAAATACCATTTGTTTTTATCAAGAAGCATGACCCATTTTGGGTCCCTCTTGTTATTTGTCATGAAGCACATAAATAGCATCTTTCTGTTGGTGATTTTGCAGCCTGAGGATAGTAAAGTAACCATATGAAGATAAGCTATATACGATTTAACGAGAGTACTGAAAGACAGAGTAGAGAAAGAGAGATGAGGAGGGTGTTATGTGCATCTGCATTTTGGTCTCTAGTTATCTTTCTTCTTCTGGTAAGTTCCCTGGAATTTTGTATTGGTCAGAATGAAAATGGGTTCAGCAGAAGGGATTTCCCACCAAACTTTATTTTCGGTGCAGGAAGCTCGGCTTATCAGGTACCTTTCTTTTATTAACATATGACTTATTCAAATACTTCACCAAATTGTTGAAAATAAAAATAAGGATGATTTTAGGTTGAAGGAGCTGTGAATGAGGATGGAAGAACTCCGAGCATTTGGGATACCTATTCTCATTCTGGTTAGTCTCTCTCTCCTTGTGTTAGTAGAAGGATATGCAAGAGGAGGAATTGTATGTCCTTGACACTGTTGTAACAATGTAATATCCTCGTGAAAATTTTATAACGAAGACAGCCAAAACATGGATTGTAGTCCCACTGGATTCGTGCAATACAAAAACAGTCTAAGCCCATTCTCTGTGTTGTAAAAGAAAGATTTTTTTTAGGGACCATGGTTTTTTTGAGAGGACCATGGTTTTATTAGGCCACCCTCCCTATAGTTATAACGGATGTCCTAAAGCGTTGACTAACCTACTCTTAACCTAATTTAATTTAAAACCAATCTAATAACCACCTCTATATATATATAACCACCACCTCCTCCCACCACCCCTGATTACCACCACCAACTCCTCCCACCACCCCTGATTACCACCACCACCTCCTCCGATTATCACCACCATCTCCTCCCACCACCGTCGCCCACCACCGCCGGTTACCACCACCGCCGCCCACGATATCACCACCACCAACCACCGATTACCACCACCACCACCTCCGATTACCACCACTACCTCTATATATATAGCTTAATTTAAAACATTAACAAAGATATTCTCACAAACTCATTACTTGTCATTTGTTTTTGGTTGAATAAATGAGAAGTAATCATCAAAATGAGTTGAAAATGGAAGTTGCAGAGAGGTTTAATGGAGTTTTTTTTTCCAGAGAAAAGTTCGGTTACGTCGCAAAACGTTCGATTTTGTCGCAAAAAGTTCGGTTATCACGAATTATTCTTTTCTTAACCGAACTCAGAGTTCAGTTGATTCGCAAAAAATATTTTTAACCGAACTCCTTGTATTAGAACAACACAAGTCCATAAGTTCGGTTCCTTCGTAAAAATGTTAAGTTTTCTTTGTAACCGAACTCTACCTTTGAAACTTCGTAACCGAACTCTACATAATTCGCCAAGAAATAAATTTCGTAGTAACCGAACGTTTGCCTAATTGCATGTATGCATATATAAGCCCAGTTGGGTTGATTCGCAAAATATGTTGAAGTTTGCGAACCAACCGAACTTCTAATACTAGGTTTCTTTTAACCTGCAGTTCGATTGGGAGCTTGGTTGCGTTGAAGTTTGCGAACTAACCGAACATACCTCTGTAAATATTATTACTAAAGTTCGGTTACCTGCGTGTTTGAAGAAAGAAACCGAACTCTGTGTTCGGTTATATGTTCTTGACATTTATTAACCGAACTCCGTGTTCAGTTACATGTTCTTCACACTTGGTAACCGAACTACCTGAACCTAGCAGGAATTTTTTATAAAAATTTACAGTTTTATGAATATTTGGACCAATTCAACCACCATTATCTAGGTTTGAAGCATACTTGGGTACCCAAATACTCTTTCTCCGGTTGTGGTTGGTAAAATCCATCATTTTCATCTTGAGATTGAGTTTGTGGAAGAGTACATTCACCATCTAAGAAATAACTCATATCTAGATCATTGTGAAGATTAACAAATACTTTAGGAGAGGATGGAGATGAAGAATCAGATGAGCTATCATCACTTGAATACTCAAGCTTAGTGAATTGAATTTTTTTTTCCATGTTTTTCTTCTTCATCTTCTCTAATTTTACTCTCTCAATAATTCTACGTCTCTAGCTTAATCATTTCACTAATCATTACCCAAAATTAATCAGGAGGGTAGTTTAGGTATTAATATAAATATCTAGATAAGGGTGACCTAAATTTACTTCTAAATGTCTTACTAAAAATAGAACCATGGTCCCTCAAAAAAACCATGGTCCCAAAAATATCATTCTAACATTCTTGTAAAAGGCAAGCGCATCGCCAAAGGCCCACTAAGCTAGGACCAGCGCCAAGCAAAAAAAGGCGCCAAGATAAAAGAAGGCATTGTTGGCGCCTCGCCTCGCCCATGACCAACATTTGTGTTTTTCACTTTTCCTAGATTTCTGATTCGTAAATTTATATTTAGCATGAAAAGTGTGTTGAACTTTTTTCTTAAGATTTTTGGCTTTGAAAAGAAACACAATTTTAAATTTCAGGAAATATACCAAACAACAGCAATGCGGACATAGCTGCCGATCAATATCACAGATATAAGGTTTGTAATGTTTGCTTTTAGAAGTTGAAAGAGCCCGGCTTCTTAATTTGGGCATATCAATGTAATTTTTCTTGTTCGTTGCAGGAAGATGTTAAACTCATGAAGGATACAGGTTTAGATGCCTACAGATTGTCCATCTCATGGCCGAGGCTTATACCAAGTATGATCCTACTAGTTGTCTCGTTTGTGATTTTTGTACACATTTGAAACAAAAGAAACTTAAATGTTTCCTCAAAAATGTTATACACATCATTTCTATGGTTATGCAGATGGAAGAGGACCCGTGAATCCTAAGGGTGTGGAGTACTATAAAAACCTCATCAATGAACTTATCAGCCATGGTATGACCGTGTTGACTTAATTTCGAAATCAGAGGACAATATCTTAATTCATGATTATTTTGACATCGGCTTACTCATATATATTTGTTTATGTTTGATTAGGAATTCAAGCTCATGTTACACTTTTTCATTACGATCTTACTCAAGCAATCGAAGATGAGTATGGAGGATGGTTGAGCCGAAAGATTGTGTACTTCTCTACCCCATCTTAATCTAATACATGTGTTCTAGCCTTATAACATTCTCTGATTGATTATTCCAGTGATACTTGGATAATGCTATTTTGGTGTAAAATGGTTCAGGAAAGACTTCACATCATATGCGGATGTGTGCTTTAAAGAATTTGGTGATAGAGTTTCTACACAGACAACGATGAATGAGACTAATGTGTTTGCTTGGGCTTCCTATGGCATGGGAACTCTGCCGCCGCAAAGGTGTTCTTTTCCATTTGGGGCCCGTAATTGTACAAGTGGTAACTCCACAACAGAGTTGTATATTGTTACTTATAACTGTTTGCTAGCTCATGCATCAGCTGCAAGATTGTACAAGAACAAATACCAGGTATGTCCTAGCTTTGGATGTCTTTCTCACAAGTTAATTTTTCGTTATAATTTTGATATATAGCGTTGATAATGCAGGCTAAACAACATGGACTTATAGGATTCAACCTCTTCGGTTTTGGGTTCAGTCCTGTAACAAATTCTGTAGAAGAGCCAATGATTTCTACTTGGGTTGGTAAGTCTCACCTGCGGCTACGGATATAAACATGGGCCAAGTTTTGAAAGAATAATGTATTTCATCTGTGTCTAATTTCAGGTTTGCTAGGCCTTTTGTTTTTGGTGATTATCCTGAATCAATGAAGAGAAATGTTGGCTTGAGACTTCCTTCTTTCACTTCACATGAAGCAAAACTAGTTAAGGGCTCTTGTGATTTCTTTGGAGTGAACCATTATATATCGATACAAGTAAAGGATAAGCCAGAGAGTCTACTGATCCAACAACGAGATTTGATTTTGGATATGGCTGTCCAATACATATGTAAGTTAATCTGGTTTACATTTTTAAAACTAAAAGAGATCATTTGTCTTGCAACTTGTAAGAAGACTAACCAAAAGCTTTATGTTTTTAACATGTCACTCGTATTGTAGTTAATTGGTCAGGAGAGGTGTATTGCCTGCCGAAGTAAGGAAGAAAACATTGTTTAACTTCATTCTACAGAGTTAGTATGTCAATTTCTTAACTTATATGATGTTGTCCTGATTCAGTTCCCTATTACACCATCGGGGATGCAAGAAGTTCTGGAGTATTTTAAGCAATTCTATGGAAACCCCCTCATGTTTATCCATGAAAATGGTATTACTTCCTCTAAGTTCATCTTCCCATCGTCTCTATTGTATCCTAATTAGCTTCCCATAGTAACATCCACGACCATTCACCAAGAAAATAGTGGTGTTGATTATCCCTTCTCCCAATTTCACATGATTATTAATTGGTAGTTATAGGGAAGAAATGTAAGCTTTTGTTTTTTTTTACAGGTCAAAGGCTGTTAAGCGCACCGCGTGAAAAATCAATGAATTACACGTCGAGGGTGAATTACTTGAAGGGTTTCATTGGAGGTTTGCTTGATGCAGTGAGGTACCAGCTTACTGCACTGGCTTTGCTTTAACCCTTAGTCTCAAACATACAGAGGATCAAATTTGACATAGTTTGCAACTTTGCAAGTAAAGCTAGTTATGTTTGTCAATTGCATACACAATATTTTCCGATTTAAAAGTATATTAAAGGGTCTATAGCGTAATTCGTTATTCCAATTAAAAACTTTATTTCTTAATCTCTACCTCGCAGAGTACAGATTTGAGAAAGAATATACACCCTTGTGATTGTGTTCCATTTTTTACTTACCATTGTAATCTTTTTGGAGCAGGAACGGATCCAACACAAAAGGGTACTTCGCATGGAGTTTCCTGGACTCATTCGAATTGTTAGACGGCTACACTTCATATTTTGGCCTTTATTATGTGGATATGATCAATGACCCGGATTTAAAGAGATACTCAAAGCTTTCAGCACATTGGTATTCAAATTTTCTTAAGGGAGGGAACAAAATAATCAGTACCATTTCGACGTCAACAAATGAAATTTCTCATTTTTCACAGTAGAAAGTTGATTTTCATTCACATGTAATAATAATATCCTCTTGATAGGTACTCCCTCGGTCTAAGTTATATCTGCGGAGAACCGAAATATCTTAGATTCAGAAAAAATATATTCCGGTTCATCTCGTTTCTTGTTTTATCCCTTTCTATATTCCCAATGCTAGAGACTGTAGTTGCAAGTTTCCTCACAACTACACTCCACTATAACTATAATCAATATTAGGTAATCATCATTAAACTCTTCATTGATTATCAAGACTTAAGTCGGTTTACAAGATGGATACAAGTATTACAACAATCTTACTTGCTCCTAAATTTACTTTCTCTCTCCTAATTTCTTGTCTAACACTCACTAACTAGATCTCCCCACAAGTAATAACCTCTTCTCTTTATATAAGATCTTACATAGTGGATGACAACTAAGAGATCCTTTATTTTCGGAATCTCTATGCGATACACTCGCTCATGTACAATCACTCGTTCTCGCACAGACTACACTTCACACAGATCTTCATACTTTACTCATGACTTTGCTGGCATCATCCATTACGTCATCTCAACCTTGCTGTGTGCGATCTCCCTCGTTTAAGTTATATAGTCTTCACTTCGCATACTTATTAACATGTACGATATCGCACTCCTACAGTCTGCCTCTTCTCATTTCGCTTATTCTACAGGGTGAGCGATATGAGAAACTCCCGCCCTATGTTATCACACATGCTTGTCATTTCAGATTTTGCTTTGTTGACAATTCTCCGGAATCCAAGTTTATCTATTTACACGTGTTGATTTTCTTCCTTTTTACTGGTTCAACCGTTTGCAACCGGTCATATTCTTTTACCTATTTACTGATTCTTCGTGGAAAATAATCCTTTCCTCTTTCTTTCATCGTCTGCAACTACAGTTCTCTTCTATTCTCTCTCTTGTCGCTGATGTTCCTTTTTGTTGCTGCTGCTGTTTTATTTCTGCTATCTGCTACTATTTTATCATCATGAATCCCGAATCAAAGTTTGTTTTCTTCTATCATGATTTATTTATTACAACTGTTACTTTTGGCTAACCCAATTCCCATACTGTTGCAGGAAAAGTTCTTCTCTAAGTGCTCTTAGAATAACCTCTAAATCTTCTTCTGGTGTCGAGAGTAAAGAATCGCATAAGAGGAAGGCTTCGCATAACAAAGAAGTAAGAAACACCCAATTTTTTTAAAACAATATTGTTGCCTCTATTTCTTAATTATTTTGTTTTCGCAAACTTCCAATTCTGAGATGGGTGACGCTAAAGGACCTAAAACTAAAAAATCTCGCAAGCTTACTGTGATTAAGTCGAACCTTTCTATTCTTGATTTTAATATCGGAGATGTCACCCCTATAACAACAGTTAAACCTTTGCACACAAATTCTCCTGTTACTCCTGTAACAACTCAAACTTCTGAGGAAAATATTTTTATTTCTCCAGTTCAAGCTTCTGATGCGAATGCTTCTGTTACTTTTGAAGAACTTTTTCCTGAAAAGGAACCTGCTGCTGATCAAGGGCTAAAAGGTGCTTCTACTATTGCCTTTACGAATGTATTGGATATGGATCAAACTTCCTCTTCGTTCATCAATACCGATTCTCAACCAAACCCTGCTGATTTGTCTATCCCTACAGATTTCTCCATGACTTCCCCTTCTATGTCTATTCCTTCTCCTTCATCTTCTCCTTTTTACTAAATTCCCTTTCTCTGAGTAAGAAAGCTTTGGATAGTGTGAAGTCTGCTTCTCAATCTCTATCTGATATTATCAATTCTGCTCAATCTTTAACCAATGATCCTTGCAAACTTCGCATATGTTCAGCTTTGAGTAAGCTTATGTGTGAATTCCCTTCTGATAAAGCTACAAGGAATGAGATCCCCTCTCAAATTGATCCTAGTTTCCACGTTTCTCTAGATGTCTTGGTAACTATCTTTCATATATTAACTTTATCTTCTTTCATATTATTTTAATTATGACTTCTTAATCTCTGAACTCTATCTTCTTTCTTCTTTAGAACTCTCATCGTCACATGATTTTAGCTGAAAGGAATTTTGAATATAGTTGTTCCCAGCTGGAACTTTCGCAACAGAATGCTTCTTTAGAAAAGGAAGTCACTAGACTAAAAGGGGAACTCCGGGAAGTGCAAAAGTTGAGAGGAGAACTCGAAGTTGCGAATGTTGATGCCGAGAATCTTCGTAGCGAAAATAGAAATCTTAGAGGTAGTTATCATCATATCCAAATTTCTTGTTGTACTCTATTATACATTTCTTCCCCTTTCCACATTTTTGTACATTTCTCCATGCATTTATTAAGATTTAAACCAGAAGTGAATATGGGAAAAATATAATTTTCAATATCTTGCTGATAATACCCAAGCGAATAACAAGAAGTTGTAGACTCAACTAGATCAATTATCTAACCATCATTCATATTCACTTGATCAGATTAACAATTTAACCCATGAAAATAATATTCTCATTCAAGAAATAGAAGAATTAAATAGTCAAATATCCCACTTTTCTAAATTGTCATGCGAAGCTGATCTGGTACACGAAACTTTATCAGAAGAAAATCGTATTCTTTCTAAGGAGAAGCGTTCTTTCTTGAAGAAGGAAGCGATGTTTTCGCACCAATATTCAATTCTTCATGAAATAAACGATAACCAAGCGCGAACTCTTCGCTCGTTAAAGGAGCAGTATGAAACATCATCTATGGAGTTAAAGTCTGAGAATGAAAGAATTATCCAAATTAAAATAAATCTGACTGTGAAGAACAATCATCTTCAAGAACAATATGATCATCTAAAGCATTCCCACGATGTCCTTACGAAAAAGAATAAGTCTCTCTCTGCTGACGAAAAGAAGATTCGATCCCGTCTTCGTGGTTCAGTTGGTGATGAGTTTGACAAGACTATGAAAAATATGAAGGATAATACCCTTGCTCTTTCTAACTTCTGCGAAGGTAGTCAGCTATAGTTGACTGCCTCATTATTCTTTAGTCATTTCTTCGCATCTTGTTGATGTAGATTTTTTATTTAATATTGTTTACTACTCTTTGCAGATTCTGAAGATTGCATCAATCCTCTATTACCCAATTGAGATCTGATTTATCCAAGGCTCGCAAAGAATGTACGAACCTAGAGTTTTCTCTTCCTGCTTCTCGTGGCAGAGCGCATATCAACAAATTTTTTTGGAGATCAATGCTAGAAACCTTGAAAGAGGAGATATTCGCAAGGCTCATGCCAATTCTCAATCTGTAATCAATGGAATTCTTCTAAGAAACTCTCTTCCTGAAGTAAAAATCCCTTCTCTTACCATAGGCGAAGATGAAGAATATCCCGAAGCAGACAGTGATTATGACTTTGTGAGTGATGATGAAAGAGCGAAAGAGGGTGAAGAAGATCATCTTGAGAAGGACAAGCCTGTGAGCGAAACCAATGCTGAAATTGAGGATCCTGGGCCCAGTATGGATGCTCCTTGGTTGAGAAAAATGTCGTTGTTGAGCATTCTTAGTTTTCTTTTCATCCAGATTTCCCTTCTTTGTTTTGATGTACTTATGTTTTAAACTTGTTTGTTACAAGAAAGATAATATTTTGTTACTTCAATTCCCATACTTGTCTCTTATTATATTTCTTGTATGAAACAAGTGTGCAGTATTATGTCTTTGAATTTTACCTGCAAAACGATAATTAGCCTATATAATTTTTCTCATGAGGTCTTATTATGACTTCCTATGTAAAGGTCTTAGCTTGCCTTATTTCTGTGCGACGATATCGCAGGCAGCCTTTACACTGTAGTGTATCGACCCATTGATCTCGTCTTACCTTTTTCTTGTATTATTACCTCTTCAGGTTTTATCGCATAAATATGACAAGTCTTAATACTCCCGTAATTCTCATGACATTTACGTCTTTTGACACAATTCAGCTCCCTAATGGAGGGTGCCATCCTTATCTTCCTTTCTGATTGCCCCTTCAAGGAATCTTACCTCTACCGGGTTAAGGTTATGGCTCTTCCCATCCGGTAATTCAACAACCAGTTAATTTCGCAGTCTCGCATACACTACCGATGAGGTTTATGGTTGTGAGACTGCACCCTAGGTGGGGTATCTTCCGACTGAGTGCATCATAGTCAGGACTTGTTAAGAGTGGAAAGGTACGCTCCAGACTCCCCGTGCACTATTGACTCAACCGGCTACCTTGGCTCCCTGATCGAGTTTCTGCACTCCTTGAGAGAGACTTTCCCACCTTAGGCTCTCAATCTAAGATTATTATCTTAGACTGAAATTTAAGGTATCTCTCCCGGATGGGCATTTTCGTTTATTCTCACCCCAAATCTCCACAACTCAAGTTCCAGGGTCGGTATTGCTTTCCCTTGAGTCATGCTTTCTAGGTTTCTCCGACTATGACGTGCGATATGTCTTATTTTTATATATTCTTTTGCCTCTTGCCTGTATGCGAACTAGGTTGCACGCCACATTCGGATTCCTAGTCTATCTGATAATAAATATCATTTTTGTTGCCTTATATCAAGGTCTTATTTTTCTTTCAAGAAAAATTTCTTAATTCTTAATGAAATATGCGCATTCACTTATTATATTCGATATCACATCCTTGCTTAACTTTGTATTTGTGCGATTTATCTCGCAAGCTTCTATGGATAATACTTCTTTAAGTATAGCCTATTCCAAGGTCGATCTAGTTTACGACCTGTATCTCTTCCCTATGGATCCATTAAAGGATAAGCTCCATTTCCAACTACCCGTTTTATTATATAAGGTCCATCCCACTTCTTTTCTAACTTCCCATCTCCTCCTTTCTGGTAAATTGGAATTTCGCGTAACACTAATTCACCTGGCTGAAACTCTCTTATTTTAACTCGCTTGTTGTATTCTCGGTCTAGTCTTCTTTGATAATTTTCCATATGTTGTAAAGCGATTTCTCTTGTTTCTTCTAGATCATCCAGTTTTGTTAAAATGAGATCTGCGATTAGGTTCTTCTCCCAGGCTTCTTTCTTTGTGGTAGGAATAATGACTTCTGTTGGTAACACTGCCTCTGCCCCATATGTCAAACAGAAAGGTGACATTCCTATTGCTTCCCTCCTTGTCGTTATGTAATCCCATGCTACATTATGCACTTGTTCGCACCACCCTTTATTATGCCCCTCTAACTTCTTCTTCAAAGTTTCTGCGATCATTTTGTTTGTTGCCTCTACTTTTCCGCTGCTTTGTGGGTATAAAGGAATAGATTTTCCACTTTGAATTTTGAACGCATTAAGCAACATTTCTATATTTTCGCCTTCAAACTGTTTCCCGTTATCAGATACCAGCTGTGCAGGAATGCCAAATCTGCATATAATATTTTCAAAAATGAATGTGAATATGTCCTTGTCTCGAATATGTTGAACCGCCTTTACCTCTACTCACTTTGTGAAGTAATCTGTTGCGACGATTAAGTATCTATTTTGTCCTGTTCCTGGTACGAAAGGTCCAACAATGTCTATTCCCCATTTTCCAAAGGGCCATACGTTTGTTGATGTATTTAACATTGCTCCGGGTGCATGTATTTTTGCCATGACGCTGACATTCTTCGCATCATCTTGAGACTTGTTTTGCGTCTTCATGCATGTACGACCAATAGTATCCTTGAATCTTTGCTCTGTATGCGAGTGACCTTCCTCCACTATGATTGCCAGCATCTCCATAGTGTAATGCCTTTAATATTTCCATGCCTTGTTTTCGCATAAGACATTTGAGCGAAGGTCCAAGAAATGATCTTCTATAAATCACACCATCTCTTAATTCGTAATTTGTCGCACGACTTTTTAATTTATGTGCTTCTAACCTTTTTCTTGGTACTTCTCCCTTTTCTAAATACAAATGGATCTCAGTTCTCCAATCCTTATCTTCACTCACATTTTCCTCCTCTGTATCTTCTACTAGCATCACATTTGTTTGTTTTTCTTCACCTTTTTCTATATATGTTAAAAAAAGTGTTTGTATTTTGATGTCCCTTGCAACCGGATCTACTAACATGGATGGTATGAAGGCCAATGCATCTGCGAGTCTATTGTCCTTTCTGCATATATGTCTCCATCTTATTTTTGGAATTCGCACTGCTAACTCCATAACCAGCTTCCTGTATTTTTGTAAAGATAGTTCATTTGTACTATATGTACCTTCTATCTAACGAATTACCAATTGGGAATCACAAGTTATTCGCGTATCTTCTGTTTTCATTTCAATGGCTAGTTTTAGTGCACACACCACTACTTCATATTCAGTTTCATTATTTGTGTATGCGAATTCCAACCTGAATGAGTAAGCCATTCGTGCTCCTGTTGGTGAAATGAATACAATACCAATTTCATTCCCTTTTCCATTGGATGATCCATCGAATAATATCTCCCATCTATTTGGATTTCGATCAGTTAATAAGTCTTTAGGATTCCCATGTTCTTCATCCACTTCCATCATATCTTCTACATATTCATCTTCTTCTATTGGAAACTCTGCGAGAAACTCTGCGATAACTTGAAATTTTGGTGAAGATAAAATTTCATAACCAATTTCATAGTTTCCTAATTGTGTATTCCACCTTTCAACTCTCCCTGATCTTTTTGAATTCTTCATTGTGGCTTCAATTGGCACTCTTGTTAATACCTTTATCTTATGAGCTTGGAAATAAATGCGAAGCTTGAATGATGCATACACCAGTGCGAGAATTAATTTTTCAATTTTTGAATAATTTTTCTCTGCTGAGTTGTATGTTTTACTTATATAATATACTGGTTTTTATATTCCTTCATCCGAACGTAACAATGCTGCACTTAATGCATGCGATGTTGATACTAAATAGAGTAACAATTCCTCTCCTGGCTTCGCCTTTTGCATAATGGATAAATTCACCAAGTAATTTTTCTATGCTTCGTAATGCTTTATCACATTCTTCCGTCCACTCAAATTTGGTTCCCTTATTTAATATGTTGAAAAAGTGTTTACACTTATCCGAAGAACGCGAGATAAACCTTCCCAACGGTGCTATCAACCCATTTAGTTTTTGAACATCTTTCACCGTTGCAAGGGGAGGCATATCTCTAACTTCCTGTACTTTTTCTGGATCAACTTCTACTCCTTTTTTTGATACTATGTAACCCAAAAATTTTCCTGATGATACACCAAACACACATTTTTCTGGATTCACTTTAATATTGAATTGTCGCATATGTTCAAATATTTCTCGCAAATCGTCAACATGATCCTTCGTCTCTTTACTCTTAATTAGCATGTCATCTACATACACCTCTAATGTTTTATGTATCCAATTTTCAAATACTTTCTCCACTATTCTTTGATACGTCGCACCCGCATTCTTCAATCCAAACGGCATTTTTGTATAGCAGTATAAACCTCTTGGTACGAAGAAAGCAGTATGTTCTTGATCTTCTTCAGCCAAGGGGATTTGATTATAGACTTTATACCCATCCAGCATCGAGACTCTGCCATTTCCGGATGCCGATTCTACCATTTGAGGGATATCTGGTAAAGGAAACCTGTCTTTAGGACACGCTTTATTTAAATCGGTGAAGCCTATGCAGATTCTTATCCCCTTATTCTTTTTTGGTACGACTACCATGTTTGCTATCCATTTTGGATGTTTTGCTGGCCTTATAATTCCTGCATCCAGCATCTTCTGCAACTCCGCTTCTATTTGAGGATGATAATCAATTGCAATTTTCCCTATTCTTTGTTTGAACGGCCTTACATTCTTATTAATGTCCAATTTATCGCATGCGACAGACGGATCTATTCCTGGCATTTCTTCCATACTCCACGCGAAGATATCGTTATATTCTTGCAAGATATTTATGTTTATTTCTTCTTCTTCTTTATCCATTTTAGTTGCTATTCTTAATATCTTTGGCTTGTCTTCGGATCCAACGTTTATCTCTTTTGTTGGTTCAACTGTAGTAAAGTTTGCTTTTGGTTCTCCCATTGGTGTTGGTCCTTTAATTTCTTTAATCTGTTCACCTTCCTTCATTGGTACTTCACTTGGTATTACTTTTCCATCCTTCGCTCTGATCATATATGTCCGAAGCTCATCCTCTTTTTTTAGTTCTTTTTCTTTTCTCCATCGTTCTTTTCGATTTTTTGCTCTTCCTTCATAATTTCGTGCATATGTGCGATTGCAAATCTTCGCACTCATAAAATCTCCTTTAATTTCACCTATACCACTTGGAATTGGGAATCTGATGCATTGATGCAATGTTGATACTACAGCCGTTATCGCATGCACCCATGGCCTTCCCAATAACATGTTGTACGATGATTCTATATCAATCACATATAGTGTTATCTTTGTTTCTATTTCTCCCAGTAATATTCGCATCACAATTTCCCCTTTTGGTTTTGTGACTGCTTTATTGAATCCATGTATATTATAAGTTGGACGTGTCATCTCTGCATCTTCGTATCCCATTGCTTTGAATGTGCGATAAAATAAGATATCAACTCCGCTTCTTGTATCTATCAGCGTTCTATCGATCATCCATTCCTCTGATTTCTTTTTGATCGCAATATTTTTTCCTCGTTCAGCTGTAACTGTGATTACCAATGGATTTTATTTGGTTTAGATTTTCTTCTGGAATTTTATCTGCTGCAAATGTAATCTCCACTTTTTCCCATTCTTTTAATGGAGACTCCTTTTCTACCGTTTCCACCTTCTTTCCTTCGTGATTTCGCTTATGAATCCTTCCAGTTATTCCCGCTTGAAAATCCGCATCAGAGATTGATTCTTTGTTTATAGAGTTACACTGCATATCTCTACCTCTTCTTTGTATTGTTACGATTCTTACTTTTTCCATAGATTCTTTATTGTTCTTTCTTAGTTTTTCTTAAATCTTCAGATCTATCTTCTTTTTCAAGATTTTGTAAACTTTCTAACAGGATTTATCACCCAAACCTGTTTCTAGCGCCAAAAATGTAGTTGCAAGTTTCCTCACAACCACACACCACTATAACTATAATCAATATTAGGTAATCATCATTAAACTCTTCATTGATTATCAAGACTTAAGTCGGTTTACAAGATGGATACAAGTATTACAACAATCTTACTTGTTCCTAAATTTACTTTCTCTCTTCTAATTTCTTGTCTAACACTCACTAACTAGATCTCCCCACAAGTAATAACCTCTCCTCTTTATATAAGATCTTACATAGTGGATGACTGCTAAGAGATCCTTTATTTTCGGAATCTCTATGTGATACACTCGCTCATGTACAATCACTCGCTCTCGCACAGACTACACTTCGCACAGATCTTCATACTTTACTCGTGACTTTGCTGACATCATCCATTATGTGATCTCAATCTTGCCGTGTGCGATCTTCCTCGTTTAAGTTATATAGTCTTCACTTCGCATACTTACTAACATGTGCGATATCTCACTCCTACAGAGACATCGAATTAATTATGGTGATACCTATGCAACATTCATAAGGACATATATGTCAAAAATAACCTAGAAATATGAACTCAAGACAAGCAAAAACTACTTGTCCACCTCTATAACTTAGACGGTGGGAGTAATATTTTTCATTTGTAAGCCATGGAACACTGGAGTTAAAATTTTATTGATGGAAAAATGAAAACAGTCTGGCCCAATTTCTCCAGAGTCCAGAGACACTGACTAGACCCTTGCCGCTCTCCTATCAGCATTAAGCACCAGATTGACCGAGCAGTTTGCGATAATAAGCTTAAACTTTTCACCTCAATGATTCTGGAGTCAGTTAGGTCTCTTGTTTGCTAATCTGATGACATTCCTTTCACACCAAATTATTGCAGAAGAAATTAGATCCCGCAAGAGATGAAAGCGTTGTAAATTAAGAGTTATTAGATTTGAAACATGATGTAGGTGATAATGGTAGTGCTGTTTGGTTTAGTCAAGACCTTGCAACTGAACAAAACGCTGAAGGGACCACAGATATTGAGCAATCAGGAGTTTTCACGGCAGATGGAATTCGTTACCGTAATACGGCAGTGATAATGACAACAGCAACTGGGGAGATGAAGATTTCTAAGGGACGGCAAGGTCCAGAAGCGCAGAATCATGTTAAGGTTTATGTTGCAAATTTGCGGGTAAGGAAGGAAGTTGGGGTGATTGTCCCAGCAGAACCATTTGTGAAAAATCCTCTGCGTGGGAGTGCAAATTCTGTTGGAGCTCGGGTGATTGTCCCAGCAGTGCAGTCTGGATGTACACCAATGTCTGAGGTTTTTAGACTTGTTGATAACTTCAAAGTCCATGACTGGAACCGTTACACTGCTTGAAGCTTGAAAGAGTTTGGAATTTAGGGAACTGTAGAACTTATTTTTGTTTATTTAGCATGCAGCTTCTTGAATTTCCTAGCAGTGCAAACAGTTTTTGAATGTAAAGCAAATGCTTTGGTGGTCCTCTAAAAACCATTTGTTTTAAGAAGCATGACCCATTTTGGATTCCTCTTGTTATTTGTCATGTTGCACAAAGATAGCATCTTTCTGTTGGTGATTTTGTAGCCAGAGAATAATAAAGTAACCATATCATCAAGATAAGAGACAGTATATACGAATTTATTGAGAGTACTGGAAGATAGTAGAGAAAGAGAGATGAGAAGGGTGTTATGTACATTTTCTTCATTTTGGTCTCTATTTATCATTCTTCTTTTGGTATGTTCTCTGGGATTTTGTAGTGGTCAAAACGAGAATGGGTTCAGCAGAAATGATTTCCCACCAAACTTTATCTTTGGTGCAGGAAGCTCAGCTTATCAGGTACCTTTCTTTTATTAACATATGACTTGTTAAAATACTTCATCAAATTGTTGAAAATGAAAATTAGGATGGTTTTAGGTTGAAGGAGCTGTAAATGAGGATGGAAGAACTCCTAGCATTTGGGATACATATTCTCATTCTGGTTAGTAAAACAGATCACTGTAACAATGTAATATACTCATGAAAATTTTATAACGAAGACAGTCAAAACATGAACAGTCTAAGCGGCCCAAATCCATGGATTTTACCCAAACCAATCCGTATTTTGACGGGTGGATATCCAATCCGTTCTCAGCGGATTGTACATGGTTAAAATTTTGAAAACGGTCACTTTTACGGGTTGGACGCGGATGTGACATCACCCATCCATTGGACACCTGACTCTAAAGATAAGGCTAGCATTGTAGATATATGAAAATTATTATAGAAAATTGGTAGATAATATATATAGTTTGGTATTGAGAAGTATCGAAGATCCTCGATGATACTCCAAAATTATCAATTTTGGATTGATCGGACGTCTTCAAATCACTATATATATACATTATAATTTTGGTTGTTCATAAATCATTTTATTACTCTTGTTATACTAATTACTTATATTTTATTCCCTCCGTTCCATTTTACTTTCTTTTGTGTTCCAAATTAGATGAGCGTTTAAACTTTTTTCCCAAATTCTCATTAATTTGTCCTTGCTTTGGAATCATACAATACCATTAATTTTCATTGAAATTAGTAAATGGATAATTAATATAATTTTTAAATCCACTCCATAAAGGATAAATACTCTATCCCAAGTAAAATACAATAGGATTCACAATTTACACTAAATATAGAAACTAAAAACTAGGTGCTTTAAATTTTTAGAAAGCTATTAATATGGGTAGATTTGGAAAAAACTTACTCTCTATGTTGTTTCTTAATCTGCGTGAAAAACTCTACAACATCAAGTAAAATGGAACTGAGGGAATAGTAATCTAAGTTTTAATTAAATTATACTTTAATTATTTATCCGTTTTGCTACAAAAAATAAATAAATCATTTATCCGTTTTGGTTTATAATCTTTCTAGATTCACAAATCCATTCGTATCCAATCCACTCAACCGGGGGTGTAACATCTGACAAGTAACGAGTTGCACGTGGGTGAAAATCTCAAATCCATTTAGATGAATTGGACGCCGGTGATACCAAATTCGCATTGTTCATCCCTACTTTTTCTAGACTTCTAATTCGTTAACTGTTGTTTAGAAAATAAATAATGCAACAAGACATATAAAGCGTGTGTTGAACTTTTTTCTCATGATTTTTAGCTTTAAAAAGAAACACAATTTTGAATTTCAGGAAAATTACCGAACAACAGCAATGCGGCCATAGCTGCTGATCAGTATCACAGATATAAGGTTTCTAATGTCTTCTTTTAGAAGTTGAAAGAGCTTAGCTTCTTAGTTTGGCCATACCAATGTAATTTTTCTTGTTCGTTGCAGGAAGATGTTAAACTCATGGCGGATACAGGTTTAGATGCTTACAGATTTTCCATCTCATGGCCAAGGCTTATACCAAGTATGTTCCTACTATCTAACTCGTTTGTGATTTTTGTACACATTCACAAAAAAGCTGAAATGTTTCCTTAGAAAGGTTATATACATCATTTCTTTAACTATGCTTATGCAGATGGAAGAGGACCCATGAATCCTAAGGGTGTGGAATACTATAACAACCTCATCAATGAACTTATCAGCCATGGTACCACCTTAGATCGTTTTGAATTCAGATGACAATACTTTAGTTCATGATTATTTAGGCATCGGTTACTTATGTTGGATTAGGAATTCAAGCGCATGTTACACTTTTTCATTATGATCTTCCTCAGACGCTCGAAGATGAGTATGGAGGATGGTTGAGCCGAAAGATTGTGTAGAACTCTACCCCCATCTTAATCTAATACACGTGTTCTAGTCCGTCTAACTTTATCTTATTGAGTATTCCACTGATACTTGAATAATGCTATTTTGGTGTAAAATTTCTCAGAAAGGACTTCACATCATATGCGGATGTGTGCTTTAACGAATTTGGTGATAGAGTTTCGACATGGACAACAATGAATGAGGCTAATGTGCTTGCTTTTGCTTCCTATGGCACGGGAGTTCTGCCGCCGCGGAGGTGCTCTTTTCCATTTGGGGTCCGTAATTGTGAAAGTGGTAACTCCACAACAGAGCCGTATATTGTCACCCATAACTGTTTGCTAGCTCATGCGTCAGCTGCAAGATTATATAAGAACAAATACCAGGTATGAATTAACTTCAGATGTCTTTATCGTATATCAATTTTCGTTATTATTTTGATATATATTAGTAGAGCAGAATAAGAAAACAAAACTGTAATTCATTGAGTTGTAAAGATATCTGTACAGGGCATTAAATACAGGACAAATAGTCACAAAGTAAAGCTTGACCAAACACTGACCACACATGTGACAAAAAGACAACTCATTAAAGCTGTAATAACAGAGACATTATAATATTACTACCCTCCCGCAAAATGAAGGGGTGTAAGAACCTTCAGTGTGGACTTAAGAAACTCAAACCTAGGTGTTGCAAGACCTTTAGTGAACATGTCAGCTTCTTGTTCAAGAGTAGAGAGGTAAATAACCTGCAAAGTCTTTGACTGAACTAGCTCTCTGACAAAATGAAAATCAAGAGCTAAATGTTTCATCCTGATATGAAACACTGGATTTGAATCTAGAGCTATTGAACTTTTTTTGTCACAGGCAATAGTTGGATAAGTAGGTAAGAAGATATGTAAATCTTTAAGTAGTTTGGCAAAGCCAAACCACTTCAGCAGCAGTTGAAGCTAGACATCTATATTCAGCTTCAGTGCTTGATCTAGAAATTGTAGCCTGCTTCTTAGATGACCAGCTGACAGTATTTTCACCAAAAAATATACAAAAACCACTTGTTGATTTTCTGTCATCTGGATTACCAGCCCAATCTGCATCTGAGAAGCCTTGCAGAGCAGTGAAACCCTTTGCAAAAAGAAGTCTATGATCCAAAGTTCCTTTAATCTCAATACTCTTTTAGCAGCAATAAGATGTGCAGAAGTAGGTGGTTGCATGAATTGACATAGTTGATTGACAGCAAAACACAGCTCAGGCCTTGTCCAAGTGAGGTATTGTAGTGAGCCAACTACGGACCTATATTCTGTTGAATTAGTAAGTTGTTCACCATCATTAGCACCTAATCCCTGAGATGAAGAATAAGGAGTAGAACAAGGCTTAATTCCCACAAGATTTTTTTTTCCTAACAAATCAAGTGCATATTTTGTTTGACTAAGAAAGAGACCCTTATTATTTCGTTTCACTTCCAGACCCAAAAAGTAGTACAAAGCACCTAGATCTTTCACTGGAAATTTAGTACTCAAATATGCAATGCTATTATCACAATGTGTAAAGTTGTTACCTGTGATGATAATGTCATCCACATACACTAAGATAATAGTAAGTTTGGAGCCAATCTTCAGAACAAAAAGGGATGAGTCAGCTGAAGAAGATTTGAAATCAATGGCAATTAAGACATCCATAAGTTTCTCATACCAAGCCCTAGGGGCTTGTTTGAGACCATAAAGTGATTTATGTAGTTTACAAACATAGTCTGGATGTTCTTTGTCTTCAAAACCAGGAGGTTGCTTCATAAAAACTTTTTCTTTTAAATCACCATGTAAGAAAACGTTACTTATATCTAATTGTTTGATATTCCAATCAAAGTTTATTGCTAGAGAAAGAACTAGTCTTATAGTTGCTGGTTTCACTACTGGACTGAAAGTTTCAGTGAAGTCAAAACCTTCAAGTTCATTGTAACCCTTAGCAACTAGTCTTGCTTTATGTCTGTCTATAGAACCATCAGGATTGTATTTTATTTTGAAAACCCATTTACAACCTACTAAATTTTGATCAGGACTAGGTTGTACTAAGGAATATGTACCAGCATCCTGAAGAGCAATATTTTCTTTCTCCATAGAAGAAAACCACACTGGTATCTTAACAGCTTGAGAGTAACTTGTAGGAGTAGTGTGACTCAAATGAGATAAGTAAGCAGTAGGTAAGACATATTTAGTAGATAAAAGTACCTTAGGCTTGAAGGTACCTACTTTAGCTCTTGTTGTCATGTGATGAGAAGAAGTATGTAAAGAAGTATCATTCTGAGGTGATTTTGCAGAAGTAGTAGAAATAACAGATACTGAAGTAGGTGCAACAACCTTAGAAGTAGTAGTTGATGTAGAAATATCTGTAGTAGGAGAAACAGAAACAGCAGTAGGTGCAATAGTCTTAGAAGTAGTAACTGAAGTAGATGTAGCAGAGTCCAAAATAGCAGGTATGACAGGAAAGTCTAGAAATGTATGAGAATCCACATTTGTATGTGTGGATAGACTTTTGTATGTCAAATTATCTTCATGAAATACAACATGTCTTGAAACGAAGACCTTACCAGTAGACGGTTTAAGCATCTATATCCCTTATGATTTCCACTGTAACCAAGAAAGACACACTGCACACTTCTTGGTTGTAACTTATTATCAGTGTAACGTTTTAACCAGGGAAAACACATACATCCAAAAGTCTTTAAAAAGAAATAATTTGGTTCTTTCTTAAAAAGAGTTTGAAATGGATTTGCAAAAGATAAAGATTTTGTTGGCAATTTGTTGATAATAAAGTTTGATGTTGATATAGCATCAAACCAGAATTCAAAGGGTAAACCAGCTTGATATAAAAAAGTTCTTGTAATCTCCAAAAGATGTTTATGTTTTGATTCTGCCACACCATCCTGCTCAGGTGTGTGTGGACAAGTAATCTCATGAGAAATACCACTATCAACCAAAACATCTGTAAGAGCATGATTTACAAATTCACCTCCACCACCTGTCCTAACAATCTTTATTGTAAAATTAAGTAAATTATCAATATAAGACTTGAAATTAGTGAAAGTAGTTTTGAAATCTGACTTGAGAGTTAAAGGATAAGCCCAACAAAACTTAGTAAAATCATCAATGATGTTTACTTAATATCTGAAGCCATTTTTAGAAACAATAGGGGAAGGTCCCCATACATCCATATGTAGTAACTGTAATGGAGCTGTAGTGAAAGACATTGACATATGAAATGGTTGTTTATGACTTCTACACATTTGACATTCAGTAAATGAGAGATGTGCATTTGAAAATTGAAGAATCCTAGCTAGCCTACTTAAAGACTGAAAAGAAGTATGGGCTAATCTCCTATGCCATGTTGTTGAAGAAGCTTTAGAACAAGCAAGAGCAGTTGAGGTGGGTGAAGAAGCTGCATTGCATTGCATTGGATATAAACCATTTTTACTGGGCCCTTGAAAAAGAATCTGTCATGTCTTCTTATCCTTAACAGTAAAGTCATTTGAAGTAAAAATTAGAGAACACTGATTGTCTCTAGTAAACTTATAAACTGAAATAAGATTCTGGGAAGCTAAAGGAACATGTAATATGTTGTTTAGAGTAAAATTTTGATTTGGTACTGAAACAAGAGAAAATCCAGTTTTGTGTATTTCCATACCTTCTCCATTTGCTGTAGTAATAGTCTCATTGCTGCCATAAGAAGAAGTAGAAGCAATATTTGAAGGATCTGCAGTTAAGTGATGAGTATCTCATGAATCAACAAACCAAGGATTCTGACCCATTACATTTGCAGAAGCTAACATGGCATGTAAATTTCTTGGGCCTTGATAAGAAAAGTTGATACGATTCCAGCACTCATCAGCAGCATGTCCATATTTATGACAGATTTGGCATGTTGGTTTATCTCCAGAGGATATACCAGAATAAGATTTGTCACAAGAATTAAAGGAAGTTGGTCTAGCAATGGATGTAGGAAAGGAAACATTAGATGATGGAGAAGGGAAAATACCATTGCCTCTACCATAACTTCTACCAGAATGAGAACTTCGACCACCTCTATGATAACCTCGAGAAGAACCACGACCATTATTGTTACCAGATACATAAAAATCTCTATTTGTTGACTCAATAGAAGAATTAGTGATTTTATTGTTGATTACTAATTCTTCACTTAAAAGCAAGTTGTGCAATTCCAAACTGGTAACTGGTGGGTTACGAATTCTTACAGAAGTAGCGAAAGAATTGAATTCTGAACCCAAACCTCCCAAAGTGACAACAACAATTTCAGCATCAGATATAATAGATCCAGCAGCAGCTAGCTGATCAGTAATCAACTTAATCTCACTTGCATAAGCAGCAACATATTCACTAAAGGTCTTGCAGCACCTAGGTTTGAGTTTCTTAAGTCCAAACTAAAGGTTCTTACACCCCTTCGGTTTGAGGTTCTTACGAATTCTTCTGTTGCTGCTCTGATACCATATCAGAGCAGAATAAAATAACAAAACTGTAATTCATTGAGTTGTAAAGATATCTGTACAGGGCATTAAATAGAGGACGAATAGTCACAAAGTAAAGCTTGACCAAACACTGACCATACACGTGTGACAAAAAGACAACTCATTAATGCTGTAATAACAGACACATTATAATGTTACTATATATATCATTGGAAATGGAGGTTATACAACATGGACTTATAGGATTCAACCTCTTCGGTTATGGGTTCAGTCCTGTCACAAATTCCGTAGAAGATATTTCAGCAACTCGAAGGGCCAATGATTTCTATTTGGGTTGGTAAGTCTCACCTACAGAAATAAACACGGGTCAAGTTTTGAAAGAATAATGTATTTCATCTGTGTCTAATTTCAGGTTTGCTGGGCCTTTTGTTTTTGGTGATTATCCTGAATCAATGAAGAGAAATGTTGGCTCGAGACTTCCTTCTTTCACGTCATATGAATCAAAACTAGTTAAGGGCTCATGTGATTTCTTTGGAGTGAACCACTATGCATCGATGCAAGTAAAGGATAAGCCGGAGAATCTATAGATCCAACAACGAGATTGGACTTTGGATACGGCTGTCCAATACATATGTAAGTTAATATGGTTTATATTGGCAAAACTAAAAATAATATTATCTTCTTCTGTTAGAAATTTGGAACAGTTTCCTCTCCCATTTTCCTTGAAACTTGTAAGGAGACTAACCAAAAGCTCTATCTTTTCAACATGTTACTTGTATTGCAGCTAATTGGTCTGGAGAAGGTGTATTGCCTGCTGAAGTAAGTAAGGAAGAAAACATTGTTCGACTTTATTCTAGGAGTTAATATGTCAATTATTTTAACTCCTGCGATATTTCCTGATTCAGTTGCCTATTACAACATCGGGGCTGCAAGAAGTTCTGGAGTATTTTAAGCAATTCTATGAAAACCCCCTCATGTTTATTCATGAAAATGGTATTACTTCCTCTCAGTTCATCTTCCCATTGTTTTTTTTGGAGCCCGATTAACTTCCCATAGTAACATCCGCAGCCATTCACCAAGGAAATAGTGATATTGATTATCCCAATTTCACATGATTATTAATTGATACTTATAGGGAAGAAAAAAAAAATGCAAAAAGCGTGTTCTCGAACTATGGTTAAAGAAATGTAAGCTTTTGTTTTTTTACAGGTCAAAGGCTATTAAGCAAGCCGCGTGAAACATCAATGAACGACACGTCGAGGGTGAATTACTTGAAGGGTTACATTGGAGGTTTGCTTGATGCAGTGAGGTACTAACTTACTACACTGGCTTTCCTTTACCTATCTACTTTTCCCCTAATAAGCTCAGAAATCTGAAACAAACAGAGGATCAAAATTTCAGATATATATTTTGCAACTTTTCAAGTAAATCTAGTTAGATACACTCTTGTGATTGTGTTCCATTTTTTACTTGCCATTGTAATCGTTTTGGAGCAGGAACGGATCCAACACAAAAGGGTACTTCACATGGAGTTTCCTGGACTCGTTCGAATTGTTAGATGGCTACACTTCAAATTTTGGCCTTTACTATGTTGATATGATCAATGACCCGGAGTTAAAGAGATACCCAAAGCTTTCAGCACATTGGTATTCAAATTTTCTCAAGGGAGGGAACAAAATAATCAGTACCATTTCGACGTCAAGAAATGAAATTTCTCATTTTTCACAGTAGAAAGTTGATTTTTCTTCGCATGTAAAATAATGAAATTCTAAGTAATATTTTTCATTTGTAAGCCATTGAGCACTGGAGTTAAATTTTATTGAAGGAAAAATGAAAAACAGTCTGGCCCAATTTCTCCCGACACACTGAATAGACCCTTGCCACTCTCTTATCAGCATTAAGCACCGGAGTGATCGACTAGTTTGCGATAATGTCCCTAAAGGAAATGGTGCTAAACCAGCGCAGAATCATGTTGAGGTTTATGTTGCTAATTTGATGTTTTTATTACTGCATATGAACCGTTTGTGATAAATCCTCTTAGTGAGAGTGCAACTTCTCTTGGAGCTGGATTGACTGTCACTGCGGCGCAGTACAGCAATGTTGACTCGTTGTTGCAAACTTCAAAGTCCATGTCTGGAACCCTTTTTTTTTGCTGCTTGAAGCTTGAAAAGGTTTGGAATTTAGGGAGCCGTGGAACTTATTTTTCATTCTTCAACTTTAAACTTGCAATTTCTTAAATTTCACAGGAGTGCAAACAGTTTTGGAATGTAAACCAAATGCTTTGGTGGTCCTCCAAATTCATTGGTTTTGGGCTATTTTGCATTTCCTCCCCTTCCAGGATTGCAAAATTAGCATTTCCTCCCTAAAAAGATTGAAATTAGTGTTTCCTTCCACCGTTAATTTTACCATCCAAATCTCAGTTAGGTGAGTCAGCAGGTATACACACGTGTCAAAAATATACACTGTTAATCAAAGTTACTAAAATACCCTCCCCTATTTCGATAAATTAAACCGAAGTCCAATCGGAATTGATTTTACCTCTTCGTCTCCTCAACAGGTTCTTTGTCCAAAACCAAAAAAATAAAGAAAAATCGTTAGTTCTTCGTGAAAGATTAAAAGAGTTGCAGTTGAAGGAAATTAATATCTCGAGTTAATGGTGAAGGAAGAAAATAACTCGATGGTTTGAAATAATGGTGAAGGAAGCTTGAACTTGCAGACGACAAAATAAAGGGTTTTCATATGTAAATGATTCTCATCAAAAACTCTAAATGGGATTTGTTTTCTTACTCTAAACGGGATTTGTGATTCTGCTGAAATAAGATTGCGAGGTTTCAGATATATAATTTGAGGTTTGAATAATTAGAATAAAGTCTAGGTTTTTGGAATGAATCGAATGATATAAACATGAGAAATTGGATTAATGTTGTTAGAGTTCTTAGAATTGAAGACAATGACGTTTGTTTGCCGGCTATGGGGATTTTCCTGGTGAGATTTGTTTAGTTATGTGTATAAAGATCAAATTCGTGATTCGTGACAGGTAATGGAGAATCAAATCAAAGATGCCATCCAAACTGTTTACTGATAAAAGATCAAATGTCTAATTTTTCAATTGCAAGACGGATGTCTCACTGGTGCTGCAGCAACACTAATCAGTAATCAAGCTTTGTTTTTAAGAATCCGACTAATTAGGGATTTACTATTTTTAAAATCGAGTTACCCGATGGTTTAGAGTATTTTTATTCGTGTTTTGGTGACGGAGATGCATGCAATGATTTTTCAGATGGTGAGCTTTCGGTGACGGACCTCAAGAAGATGAGGGTATTATAGGAACTTCATGAAAATAATTTTTTTATGTATGTCACGTATACAGTAGTGTTGACTCGACTAACCAAATAACGGATGGAATACTTAACGATGGGAGGAAATACTAATTTAAATCTTTTTGGAGAGGAAACGCTAATTAGCAATTTTGGGAGAGGAGGAAATGCAAAATAGCCCTTTCTATAAAGAATCATGACCCGTTTTGGATTCCTCTTGTCATTTGTCTTGTTGCACAAAAAAGAAGCATCGTTTGCAGCCAGAGAATAGTAAAGTTACCATATGAAGATAAGAGGCAATATATAAGATTTAATGAGAGTACTGAAAGACAGAGTAGAGAAAGAGAGATGGGAAGGGTGTTATGTACATCTTCGTTTTGGTCTCTAGTTATCATTCTTCTTCTGGTAAGTTCTCTGGAATCTTGTAGTGGTCATGATGAGAATGGGTTCAGCAGAAGTGATTTCCCACCAAACTTTATTTTTGGTTCAGGAACCTCAGCTTATCAGGTACCTTCCTTTATAAGCATATGACTTCAACCATTTATTTGGTACTTGACCATAAATGTTGGAAATGAAACTGAAAATTTTAGGTTGAAGGCGCTGTGAATGAGGATGGAAGAACTCCTGGCATCTGGGATACCTATACTCATTCTGGGTAGTCTCTCTCTGTCTTTATGTTCTAGAAGGATTTGCAAGAAGAGGAATGGTGCTTCCATTTTATTTTGGTTAAAAACAGATATAGTCATGTTTTTTTTTTCAGGGTTACAACCATAAATCCGTTTTTTTTGAAAATTACAAATCTACGCCGGTTTTGACCGTTTTATTAAAAAAACGGCTAATGGTAGTTATATACCTTTTTGACGCCGTTAGTGTAGAGTAAAAATACTTTTAAGCCCTTTGAATCCTTAAAATCGCCTAGTTGTCATTTAAATCATTGATTCTACCAATAACTCGGTTCTGACTGGGTACACACGTGTACATTGTCCACGTCATCATTTTTGCCACGTGCAATCAAAGTCGCCATCTGTTTTACGCTTTCCACTCACGAATTGGCTTCAAAATTCTCTAGCAACCCATGACGACCAAATACACATCACCACCGATAAACAACTGCTCTGTACAAATAGCAATCCATCTTCAACAGCATTTACCTGCAATCATGTCATTCAATCCTGCAACACTACAAGAACTTCACCTGCAATTACCCATTTCTTTCTCAGCTATTACCTATCTCAACTCTGCTTTGCAGCATCACCAGCAAAACCTATTAAGAAACCACCATTTCTTCTTGTCACTATCTGTTGCAGCTCATGTCACTATCACTATCTGCATTCCACTGTACCAACACTTTAACACGCAAACAATCAATAAAATCACCAACAAAAGTGTTGTAACTTAACTCTTGGCCATCATAATTATTGCAAACAATCACCAATGTGCACTTGCACTCACACGTACACCTGCAGTACTCAATACAAGTAACAGGTGAAGTATAACACACGAACAAATTCTGAATCCATCACTATCAGCTCCAACTGAACTAACTAGAAACAACATCCATGAAAGTGAACCAAATACTCATTCCATAAGCACAGCCACTGAAAATAATAATCCCACACACAGCACCAGTAAAATGCAGAAAGTTCTTCATTACACTACAACATCATCAAAAGATGCATCTATGCTTAAAAAAAACAGAGATGCATCATATTGAACGTCCATACAACCAACATTACTGAATGAAATTTGCATCAGAACTGGATGCATTAGTTGTATACAGGAAACTACCTTCATAGAGCGACCGATATCACGAAAACAAAGCTTGCATACACTTAATCTTTTACACATCCTGTAATCATTCTTCATTTTACAAGCTGCATTACTTTCTCACAAACATTTATCTTATCATGTATCTTATATTTCCCAATATCTCTGTTCATAAAAATCTCTAACATATCATCATCTTTCAACCCATCAATTAGTAACAATCAATGCCCAAAAAATCTGAACACCTTGATTTCTCAAACAACTACAAACCCAGATTACTTCAATTAGATCCTCTAGAAGACATTCTCAAACAACCACCATTCTTGAGTCATTTGTGCTGCTTCTTCTCAAGAATTCCATCAAATACCATCACCAATTGCACCCCTGAATTCATGACCAAACCACATTATCAATAAATTTTCTACAGCTTCAAGATCACCCATTACAAATTCCTTTTCAACTCAAATCTCTGAGACTCAATAACCACAGACTCTAACTCTTCTTTTGTACCAATATATCATCATCATTCACCATCTGTTGTCTCATTTCTTGGAAAGAACAGATTCTCTATTTCCTTGTAAGTTAACTCACACACATTAATTCATCACCACCACCAGCATTTTCATCTTTATCTGTTTAAACCACAACAAATTCCTTAACCATCTGTTACAACAAACTCAACAACAACCACAACCACTCCAATTGAATTTCCGGCCAACAAAACCTATTAGAGTCTTCCTCCATCATAAACCCATCTGAGTCCAACCAAATTTGCTGCTTAAAACAATGGTAACACAGACAAAACTTGAAACGGAAGAAAACCCAATTCATATCAGAGTATCCATTGTTATATTTCAACACAATTTCTAAAACACCCAATAAAATCCCCAAACTTATAAAACCCTAAGTTTTCAATTTAGATAAAATTCGAGAAAAAATTGAAGCTTAACTAGGAAATAGAAGAATGATTCATACCTAATTCAGTAATAATCACTAATTTCTCCAGATACCCGTTAATTTTGATTGAAATTGATCAAATTTTTTGTTATTATCATCATTAGATGTAACAGAGGATGAAGAAGAAGGAAATGGTGGTGACGGTCGTTGTACTGGTGGTGGAATGAGTGGGGATGGTGCTGAACTGAAGGGACGTGGTAGACATTCTCTGAATCCGAAGAAGGTGGAGTCGGAAGAAGATGGTGTTGTCGGTGTTTATGTGAAGAAGATGGTGTTGCTGGTGCTTATGAAGAAAAGAGGAAAATGTGAGCATATCTATCAGAGCATGCATCTAAATAAGATGATGTCGCCGGTGCTTACGTTGGATCTCATAGAGATTGCTATTATAAGATGTGTGGACAAAATAAATACAAATGCCACTATCACTTTTGTCTAATCTCTGCCGTTGACTTTCAGTGAGATAGTCACAGCTGAGATCCATACTCAACCTTGCAACACGTGGCGACTTTCAATTTCATTTAATCTAAACTGTTGATTATTTCCGATATTTACACTATATTTAGATAATCCACCAAAAAGCTTACACGTGTATTGAGGGTAAAACAGTAATTTGATGTGAGTGTCATCAACTCATCTCCTCTGATGAGAAATTGACGGTGTTGACCGAGAAATTGACAAAAATAACGGAATTGGATGGAAACATGGATGGAGGCCTAGATATGCAAAACTGAAAAAAACAGGACTATGGTTGTCTATCGGGTTGAAAATCAGGCCTATAGCTGTTTATAACTTTTTTTTTCTTTTTTTTTAGGGAAGCACCATGAGTAGAGTTTGTTATAAGAACTTTCCAATTCAACTTTACTAGTTCACAACTTCACTGAGAAGGTTCCTTGACACTCTTGTAACATTTTAATATCCTCATGAAAAATTTAATAACGGAGACAACCAAATCATGAATGATAGTCCCATTGGGTTCATGCAATACAAAAACAAGCTAAGCCCTTGATCAAGATTTGTGTTCTTGTAGTAGACATCCGAATCAGAAATTGACAAGTAGCTTGAAAATATAATCCAACAAGACTATGTGTTGAACTTTTTTCCTGAGATATTTGTCTCTAAACAGAAAGACAATTTTAAATTTCAGGAAATTTACCGAATAAAATCAATGGCGACGTAGCCGCCGATCAATATCACAGATATAAGGTTTGTAATTTTTGCTTTCAGAAATTGAAAAAGCTTAGATTTTTAATTTGGCCGTACCAAATACTTGTTGTTTGTTGCAGGAAGATGTCAACCTCATGGTGGATACAGGTTTAGATGCCTACAGGTTTTCTATCTCATGGTCAAGGCTTATACCAAGTATGATATTAATAGCTAACTCGTTCGGGATTTTTGTACACACTTGCAATGGAAGAAACTAAAAGGTTTAGTCAAAAAGGTTTTATATATCACTGTCTAATGTTTGCTTATGTAGATGGAAGAGGGTCAGTGATACCAAACTATATAGAACAATGGTTTATTTCTTCCTTCAATCATTCGGGAGAGGTCATCCCTTCTTCTCTATTTATCGTTACAGAGTTTATACACAATGAATGCATATCATACAAAATCTACATATTACAGGAAACAGGATAACTACGTATCCTTGGCAGAATATTCTTGTGACGACACAATATCTTGGACAACTGGTGATGTCGACACAATATCCTTGACACGCCCCCTCAAGCTAATGTCTGTGTCAACAACATTAAGCTTGTCTCGCAACATGTTGAAACGGGATGTAGAAAGACCCTTAGTTAGGATGTCTGCTATCTGGTCCTGTGATGATATGATCCGGACAATGAGATGTTTCTGAGAAACCATGTCTCTCACAAAATGGAAATCGATTTCAACATGACGGCTCCGTGTGTGGAACACCGGATTGGCAGTCAAATACGTAGCCCCTATATTGTCGCACCATAGAGTAGGGTCAATGATTTCTATTTGGGTTGGTAAGTCTCACTACAGATAATTAACATGAGCCGAGTTTTTCAATCATAGTCTCACTACGCATCAGCTCAAGTAAATGACAATCCAGAAAATCTACTAACCCAACCACGAGATTTTATTTTGGATATGGCTGTCCAGTTGGTAGGTAAGTTGATCTGGTTTATGTCGGGTAAAATTTGATATCTTGTAAGAAAGCTAACCGAAAGCTTTATCTTTTGAACATCTTACTTGTATTGCAGCTAATTGGTCTGGACAAAGTGTATTGCCTGATGAAGTAAGGAAGAAGTTCTATAATGTTGACTTTATTCTAACGAGTTAGTGTGTCAATATCTAACTTCTATAATGTTGCCTTGATTCAGTTCACTGTTACACCCGCGGGGTTGCAAGAAGTTCTGGAGTATTTTAAGCAAGTATACGGGAACCCCCTCATGTTTATTCATGAAAATGGTAGTACTTCTTTACATTTCATCTTCATATTCTTTCTTTTTTAGCCTAATTAACTTCCCATAGTAACATCTGCGGCCATACACAAAGGAAACCAGGATATCGGTAATTTGTCCTCCATCTTATAGTTATTGATACAATATTTTAGTAGCGTGTTCTTAAACTGTGGTTAAAGGTAAGCTCTTAGGACCAACTTTATTGCTCTCTTTTATAGGTCAAAGGATGTCGAGTGCACCGCGTGAAAAGTCAATAAACGAAACATCGAGGGTGAATTACTTGAAGGGTTACATTGGAGGGTTGCTTGATGCAGTGAGGTGCTAACTTACTTCACTGGCTTTGCTTTACCTATTCCCATATATTAACAATTAGATACTGTGCAGGTTTACTAAGTTCAGCTAATCATCTTCCAGGATGTTAGTCCTCAAGGGGGTTGGGGGAGTTGGGTGTAGTTGTGTTTTTTCCCGTTAGTCGTCAGGAAGTTCGAGGGAGTCTCTCAAAATCCCCGTTAGTCGTGGGAGAGTTTAGAAGAGTCTCCCAAACTCCCTAAAAAACCCCGTTAGCCGTGAGGGAGTTTGAAAGAAACTCTTAAACTCCCTGTTAGTGGTAAAAATTAGAATGATAGGGAGTTTGTTTTTTTTGGGAGTTCTGGGGAGTTCTAGGGAGTTTATAGTGTATTTTTGCCTCACTCCAAATCTCTCAAAAAAGTAGAGATTTTGGGAGAGTCTCTCAAACTCTCTACACTCAACACACCAAACTCTCTCAAACTCCATATACTCTCTTACACTCCCTCAAAATCCCCAAGATTCAAAATACATTAAACTCCCTCCAACTCACTCGTGGATTATGTGTTCCGTTTCCTTGGAATTTTTTCCTTATAATCATAATCTTTTTGGAGCAGGAACGGATCCAACACAAAAGGGTACTTCACATGGAGTTTCCTGGACTCGTTCGAATTGTTAGACGGCTACACTTCAAATTTCGGCCTTTATTATGTGGATATGATCAATGACCCGGATTTAAAGAGATACCCAAAACTTTCAGCACTTTGGTATTCAAATTTTCTTAAAGGAGGGAGTGAGAGAACTAGAATATCTCCTACAACTGATGAAAGTTCTCATTTTTCACAATAGATAGTTGATATCCCTACCTAAAGAGTCTACTCTAAGAATCCTATTTTCATTTGCATGTAAAATAATAAGAAGGGAAACTATAAGAATCTCTTGATTAAGTGATCATTTTTATCAGTAAACGAATGAACACTGGAGTTGTGGATATGTTTTTTTTTTTTTTTTTTTTTTTTTTTTTTTTTTATTGATACCAACGAGGAAATCATTTAGGCAAGTCCAGTGATTCACAAGTACACTCTAAGAAGAAATAATCATCTCCTTTTAACCAAATTCATATAAGACAATGCATTATCCAGTTTGCTTAAACGAATTTAGTATATTTCCCGGTAAACCTGTATCTCGTTCCCAACTATGTTTGAAAATTGTGAAATGTATCAATTTTTATTTTTGCCAAAAGGTTTCTGAACATTAGTACTGTGGTCGGTCAGCGGAGCCCAAATACACTCGATTACGGTGAAAGAATGGAAGTTGCCTATAAAATATCTTGTTAGTTTTTGCTACTGTGATCAAGGAATGAATTTACTGGCTATCTAACGTGGATGGTATACGTTCACCGTTTACTTGTCTTTGGGATGAAGATTTAATTGGATCTGAAAATACCTTAGTAGCCAGGAACGTGAACAGTCATCACGAATCACAGTGAGAACCGCGAATTTGCGTTCGTCAGTGAAAACCGTGATGGGAACGCGTTCCTGGCAAGAAGGAAACGCGCTTTTAACAAGGGAAGAACGTATATCTTAAAATACCCACAATTTCTGGCTACTGAATCTGGCTAAATATCCTACTAACTGTATATTATCTTCACATCTTTGTCTAGTATATCTATCCTATATCTAGTTCCTATATTCTAGGATATCTAGCTAGTTTATCTCAGAATCCTATAAAATAGATGTAATGGTCCGTATATAACAGATACTTTTGGCTCTACACGGGAGTCTACACCACTTCCAACCCATGCGTGAGTCTACACCACTTCCAACCCCAGGTTCACATGATACACAAGCACTAAATCGGATTTAGAAAGTTGTAAATAATGAGAAGAGACAAAAGAAGTGAATGAACGAGAGCTATATTGTAGGATACTAGTAGTAGAAAGTTGATGCTTCATTAAGATTTTCTAAATATTGCAGGTTGTTGTCTTGGTCCAGATTATAAATTTGGAGAACTAGTAGTAAAACTAAAGCTAATTTACGTTCCCGACTCGTTCCTCGATTTTCATTTTTTGAAAAATTTACGATTCCCGTTCCCGTCCTCGCTCTCGTTCCCGACCCCGTTCCCGCTCCTGGCTACTAAGGAAAATACTACTAGCATGCAAGTAAGCCGGCCGTTTTGTTGTGTGGTTGGTTTAGTAAACAGCGAGGTCCGTTCAACAGACTATCATAACGTTGCCATTATCTGAACAAATTCTCCTGGTAAAACTTATAATAATGAAATGAAGTTACCATGAGGACACTTGGTTAAAATTTAGGAGCTAGAGGTTTATAGGTTATGGTTTTCTTTCTCGAAACCTGGTACTGTGTTGTGGACATATAGTGTGTTGTCCTGTCCCTGTCTACATAATTAAAGCTCGATGTTGATGTATCGGCAAAAAGGACTATAAGGTGATTAGTGATACACGTAAAGTATTATTTTGGTGTATTTCGCGTGGTGTTATTGTATTTGTCGGTGTTAATTACGTTTGATTCCCGATGGCTAGATAGATGCACGACCGGACATGGAAAGTCTTTTCTAAACCACCATTCAGATAGGAATCATAGGATACAATTGAATATCACGTTTGTTTGTTTTTAGCTTGCAAGGTGATTGCAGACTCTAGGAACAAAAGAGAGAGTGAGAGATGAAGAGGGTTTTATGTACAATTTCTTCGTTTTGGTCTTGGGTTATTCTTCTCCTTGTTTTGTTTGGTTGTCTAGAGTTATGCAGTGGCCAAATCAGCAGAGATTAATCGAAAATAAAGTTTCCCTCCAAACTTTATTTTCGGCGCCGGAAGCTCAGCTTACCAGGTGCCTTCTTTTCCTCATTCCTTTCGGTTTTGGCCATAACTAATACGATTTTTGGCTTCTCGGTACGTACTTCACCAAATTTGTTTGACTTTCAGGTGGAAGGAGCTGCATACGAGGATGGGAGGACTCCTAGCATTTGGGATACCTTTACTCATGCTGGTTAGTCTATATATATATATATATATATATATATATATCTCCCTTTCAATTCAAGAATTGAGTTTTCAATTTCACTTGCAAGTTTTGAAACCTCAGATAAGTGGTGAACTGAAGATCATCTTGACAGTCTTGGATAATTTTCATACGTATTACCAGAAAAATTCGCATGTAATGTTTAGAGAACAACCGATTTGTTTCCAAAAACAGTTTCTAGCCAGTTTAAATTTTAAAAATTTCAGGGAAAATGTCCGACAAAAGCAATGCCGACATAGCGGCCGATCAATATCACAAGTATAAGGTCTGTAGTGTTTGCCTTTATTTTTTTTTAGTGCTTTGATTTATGATTTCGTACAATAAAAGTGAAAACGTATCGTGTAACTTCTATTTGCTGTAGGAAGATGTTAAACTCATGGCGGATACAGGTTTAGATGCCAATACATTTTCTATTTCATGGTCAAGGCTTATACCAAGTATGATCCTATTTTCCCACTCGCTTTCTGGCTCGTGATTTTCGTACACTAATGCAACCAACAATATGGTTGTACATATCATTGACCAATGTAATTATGTAAGCTTATGCAGATGGAAGGGGACCTGTTAGAGTACTATAACAACCTCATCAATGAACTTATATTGACTTGAGTTTCGTCACAAAATCTGCATATATATTTCGATATTATCTTAGCACTTATATCTATTGGTTTACATAATTTGATTATAGGAATTCAAGCACATGTTACTCTTTTTCATTGCGATCTTCCTCAATCACTTGAAGACGAGTATGGAGGATGGCTAAGCCGAAAGATTGTGTACTTCTCTACCTCAATGTTATCTAATTTCTCTGCTTCTAGTCCCTATAATGTTGCTTGATTTGGTACTCGAGTGATAATCAACGTATGTTGTTTCGGTGTTTTAATGATTCAGGAAAGACTTCACATCATATGCTGATGTGTGCTTCAAAGAATTTGGTGACGGAGTTTCGACTTGGACAACAATAAATGAGGCTAATGTGTTTGTCTTAGGATCCTATAATACGGGATACAATCCACCAGAAAGATGCTCCTCGCCATTCGGGAACTGTACAAGCGGAAACTCCACGACAGAGCCTTACATTGTAACGCATAATTGTTTGCTAGCACATGCATCAGCTGCAAGACTGTACAAGAACAAGTACCAGGTATTTCCTGCAACTCCAATATTTTTCTAGACAATACAAATGTCAGGAAGCACTTGTACCACTTAGAGACATGGCAATGCAGGCTAAACAACGTGGATTTATAGGAATCAACCTCTTCGTTTTTGGGTTATCTTACTATAATAAAGAAAAGGGGTATTTTTGGTGGTAATGTGTACTTGATAATACCAAAATACCCTTCCACGTTTATTTCAATGAAACACAAATCGTTGGAAAAATAATACCCTCTTCCTTGGACACCATTAATGGTTCCTTCACTGTCACCGACAGTACCACCTTCACCGCACTGGAACCACCTGCATCTCCATTGCCTTCACCAACAACACAGCGCTTTCACTTTCGCCACCAATGCCACCTCCATCACCAGCACCACCTCCACTTCCGCCACCAATGCCACCTCAACCTCTACCTCCACCTCCATCACCAGCACCACCTCAACTAATTTCACTACCGCCACCAGGAGCACATTTGCCACCAATACCACTTCCACCATCTCCACCTCCATCACAAGCACCACCACCAGCACCACATCCACCAAATGACATGATTATTACAACTACCGCTCCACCACCAATATGAGATGCATCATGAATATTACCACCGCCGCTCCATTTAACCATGATCACCAACACTACCGTTATCTCTGCAACAGCCACCATCTACTCCGTCGCCACCACCATCATATATATAATTTGTTAGAGATTAAGAAGAAAATATATAAATTTCAGAACAATACTCGATCAAACTTATGTGATATTCATTGGATATAAGAGTACACCACCGGACATGAGTAATCAAAATCTCTGCAGTTATAAATAAAGACTAAAATTTTAGATCAATTCAAACATAAACTTCTTTGCCTGATGATAATCAAATGAAAATCTTATAAATCAATCGTGTAATTTAAGTGTTCCGGTACTGCTTCTTTTTGTTTTTTCTGTTCTTGATGATCAACCCCAAATCCACCTTCAATTCCTCAATACCACCATCAACACCTCCGCCGCTACCACTGGAACCACCTCTGTTGCTCAAAAATAAATAAAAATATAATTTAAAACCCAGGTTTGAAGTAATACTACGGTTCAAAATCTACAGAAAACAATGAAATCAAAAGAAAATAAAAATGTGTACTTATTAAATGTTGATCAGAAACTATTAGACATAAGTAAAACGAAAAAAAAAACTTATCGCCATTAACAAATCCATAATGATGTCTTCAAACTCTTCCCATGACCAAAAAAAACTTATAAATCCACCACCGAGAGAAATATAACAACCTAGTTGATCAAATCCCCATTGCAACGACTCACTCCAAAATCACTCTATTTCACCCCTCTAACAAGAAATCCTAATTTTTTTCATTTTCCTCTCACTCTCACAGACTCACAGTTTAGATGTTAAGAAAAGAAAGAGACTCGATATCCCAAAAAATTCCACTGGTTTAGTATGCGCTTTTGACCATTAGTCAAGACCAGTCGAAATATCTGATAAAGTCACACGTGTATGCTAAAATTTTTATGCGTGGGATTGAAAATAAGGGTATACCATAGATGTGATCTTCGAGTTTGTCTATAGATTATTTTTTTCCCGGAAGAATAAATCATGTTGTAAATCAAAGATTAAAATGCTAACACCTTAAGCAATTAGCATACATAAGCTCAAAGACTATAAGACCTTTTAAAATCAACATATGTAAGCCAAGTGCGGCAGGGACCACCTCCATCATCGCAGCCACTACGGTCGTCGCTGTCATTGTAACGCCGCCACCATTGACATGTCGTTATGGCTTTATGCCAGAGATTATCTACCAATAGCAGTCGCCACTATTAGAGTAAAAACCATTGGATTGAATACACCTATAAGGAAGTGGCAGAATAAGTGTATCATGCATGCGCAAACGACGACGGCAGATCACATCTATAGCTTCTAAATTATGTAAAGCAAGTAAGCAACAAATTCGTTAAGTACTTATAAGTAGGGGTGCCAACGGGTCCCATCGGGTCTGGGTAATATGCTGCCTGGAACCGGAACCGGTAATTTTAATCGTTTCCGGGTCTTAATGGTTCAGGATTCAGTTTCTAAATTGATAATTTACTTTTATATTTACTATATTAACTTGAATCTAATATTTTTTCATATAAAATTATTATTATATCTTTATAAATGTCCTAATTAGAATTAAACATAAGAATATGAATGATGAATGAAAAAAAATTGAACGAAGTTATACGAAATCTTTCTATTTTATGTAAAATTAAAAAGTAAAATATAAATATTCGAGTTCGGATCCTAACGGGTCTTACCCGCCAGATAGTGATTTTACTACCGGTTCTAATTTTGGGACCCGGAACCGGACCCAACACACTCGAATCCGGTTCGGTTCCGGATAATCGGATACCCGTTGGCCGCCCTACTTATAAGATCGCATAAGCCTCGTATGCTTCCGGTTTTTAAAAACGGACAGGCAAGTGCATCGCTGCTAGTGTGCTCTAACAAATTATACCGAAGATGTCGCAGCAACTCAAAGAGCCAATGATTTTTATGTAGGTTGGTAAGAATTTTACTATAAAAACAAAACATGAGGCAAAGTTTCCAAATTATGGTGTTTTAAAACTATGTCCAATTTCCAGGTATGCTGATCCGTTGTTTTTTTGGTGATTATCCGGAATCAATGAAGAGAAATGTCGGTTCAAGACTTCCTTCTTTCACTCCGTATGAAGCTAAACTAGTTAAGGGTTCATGGGACTTCTTTGGAGTGAACCACTATCTCACGCTTGACATAAAAGACAATCAAGAAAGCCTAACGATCCAACAAAGAGATTTTGATTTGGATATGGCGGTCCTGCAAATAGGTTCGTCGATCTGGTTAACATTGCTAGTTCAATTCGGAATCTCTTCGCCCCCCAAAATAGTGTTTTATGTTGTAAGAACTAACCAAAGGCTTTATCGTTCGACCAATTTACTTGTGTTGCAGCTGATGGGCCTTCGAAAGAAAAGGACTAGCGTTACCTGATGTAGTAAGGAAAAAAATTCATTAATATACTTAATTATAAAGCATAAACGAGTAGAAATTTAACTTTGTTTTCGGATTCAGTACCCTGTTAAGCCGTTGGGATTGCAAAGAGTTTTGCAGTATTTTAAGCAAGTTTACGGAAACCCTCCTATATATATATATTCATGAAAATTACTTGATGCATTTCCCTTACAGGTCAAAGATCGTTGAGGGCAGCTCGTGACACGTCAGTAAACAATACATCGAGGGTTAAATTACTTGAAGGGTTACATCGGAGGATTACTTGAAGCAGTAAGGTATAGAGTATAAGATCTGCCAAAAATAAACCAAGTCATTTTACCAAATCTTTTGGGAGCAGGAATGGGTCTAACACAAAAGGGTATTTCACACGGAGTTTCCTGGACTCGTTCGAGTTTTTTTGACGGATACGATTCAAATTTTGGTCTTTATTACATAGATCTGATTAGTGACCCAGATTTAAAGAGATATCCAAACTAGAAATTACTGGTTAATTCATCCTAGAGAAACCGTTTACTGTGTAGTCCATCCACCAATTAGTTTTACTCGCTCGTCCAAAAACATGTTTTTGGACGAAGAAATTTATCTCCAGGTCCAGAGAACGTGCGAGCCACTTAAGGTGTATTTTATAAATTCCCGAAACGCCCAAAACTCCTCTTTTCTATTAATTTCTGGATCTAAGCTTTGGCGGAGATTTTTATTCCTTTCTCTCGAATGAATCTCAGTGATGGAGTAGAAGAGGAGAAGCAAGTGATAGTGAAGAAGAAGAAGGTTCGATAATGAATCAGGCGAAAAAGGTATAGATTCATCAATTTTGGGTTTTTTCTGAACTTTTTGGTCTTCCTATTCATCTGGAATGCAATATTAAATGTTAGAAGAAGAAGGTTGTTTATTCAAACAATACGATTTAGTCGATTAAAGTGACGATTACTGTGCTTTCTGATTCTGGATTTCAACTTTTTGTTAATTTTGCCTATTTTAGGTTTTAATTTCTCAATGTTTTTTAGTTTCATTTCTTAGTTACTAAAAAAATTCTGTTTTTTACAATCGGTGATGAATGTAAATATGTTGGTGAGGATATAATGCTTGCTTATAAGATTAATTATCTCTTTTAGAAAAAATGTACCAGGGTAGAGAAAAAATGTACCACGTTTATGCTAGTCATTCGTTTAATTCATGTTTGATAATGGAAGGAAGTGAGCTAATGGTTAACAGCTTGGGAGGGTTATGCAAGACTTAGTATGCAAGGTTTCCCACCATCCATTGAAGGTGTATCAGTATATATTTTGTTTGTACTATTTTAATTTATGTTTTTTTTTGCATGCACAAATGATTTATCATCATTTATTAGGTTTTCGATCCTTATTTTCTCCGTACACGTGTTTATGTACTACAATATACTGTTTGGGTTTTGAAATCAGCTTCGGTAAACAAAATACGATACGTGCCTGGTCATCCCGTCATGATCCAAGGATAATTGTATTTGATAGAGTATATATTTTTTTTATGTCAATTGAGTACACATATTGTTTTTATCAGTACATGTGTATATGTATTGTGATTTCATAGTGTTTTTGTGTGATAAAAATAATGGATTTGATGAAAAATGAGACAAAATTTGGTTTCACATTGATTGTGGATGTATTCTCTCTGTAACCGCTAATTTCCAATGTTTTCTCTATCAGGGTTGAGAAAAAATATACCTCGTTTATGCTAGTCATTCGTTCAATTCATGTTTGATAATGGAAGGAAGTGAGCCAATGGTTAACAACTTGGAAGGGTTATGCAAGGTTTAGTATGCAAGGTTTCCCACCATCCCTTGAAGGTGAATCAGTACATATTTGTTTTGTACTATTTTAATCTATGTTTTTCGCATCCTCAAATGATTTATCAATATCTATTAGGTTTTCGATGCTTATTTTGTTCGATACATGTGTATATGTACTGCAATATACTATAGATATCTTAGGTACTTATCATTATGTACTGTAATGAAAGTTTGTACTTACATTTACCTTCTTCTTATGGTTAAGTGAGATATGGCATTATGTACTGGGGTTTCACTCAGTACAAAATAATATGTACTAGCTCTAACATGTAGACTTGTGCTAGAGCTTGCAATTTTTTGTATAAATATGTACAACAAAGAAACAACAGTTGGCAGGAGAAGTACTGGGGTTAAGTCTTGACTTTTTGTATTTATTTTTCCGTATTTGGTAGTTGGCAGTTTTGCGGCAAGAATCAGATAAAATGAAGTAAGGTTATGGTGGAGACTGAGAAAAAACTCAAATTCAACAAAGAAATGGCCGTCGGAGATCTAGAAGACAAGTCACTGAGGTTACCAGACTTGCAAGCATCAAGGATGAAAGAGAGACTGGAAGAATTATATCATCAACTTAATGAATTTGACACTCAGTACATATTGATATACATTATGATTTCGCTCAGTACATATGCACATGTATTGGGTTTTCACCAAGATTATATAAATATGTACTAAAGTTTGTTGAGTTATAGGCAGATATGTATTGCTAGTATTTCTGGCAGGATTTTCTTTGCGCCAGGTTTTACAGTATAGGCAAATATGTATTGTTAGTATTTAAGGCTTCATACTCTTTTTCTTGGTCTATTCTGCTTAGTTGATACTACTAGTATGTAGCAGTATTATAACAAGCGTTGTTTTTTCTTGGTCTATTATGCTTAGTTGATACTACTAGTATGTAGCAATACTATAACAAGCGTTGTGACATATTTAGTTTTATTGTTGCAGGTCATTTTTATAATAAAAATTTATGAGTTTAAGTTTCAGTTTCAGTTTTCTTATATGCGCCAGATTTTACAATACATGCAGATATGTACTATCAGTACATATCAATATGTACTGTCAGTTCTGATCATAAAGCATTTCATAATGTACAAAACTAATATCCATATTGTCAGGATGTCGAATCAAAACAGTATTGTACGAGAGACAACATTATCTATCATAGAATCATAACTCTACATACAATATTAACCGTCAGTTTCCACTCCCATACTGCTACGAGACAATTTATCAGTCCATACCCAACCACAATCCCTTACAAATACTATGTACATGCTAACATCTCCATATCCACCAGCGTCATTGAATACAAAGTTAAAACCATCACCAGACCAATCACATATCTAGATCCTCATTTGGTCATCTCCCACCACAATATCAACCAACGCGTCCCAATTCACATCCTCTTGCACCATATCCATGATCACGAACGAAACTAGTTTCGCGGGTGCTTCGGTAATCTTTTTTATATTCTTCATATTACCTGAATAATCAACAAGGTTATTTTTGTCTGTACAAATAGATATATGTTGTAAGATAAAGAGCACATATCACGTTTTACTATTGGATAATAACAATTTGTACTGCCAAAAACAAATTGTTGGTATTCAAGGATCAGAAACCTAGTACATATCAATATGTACTGTAGGATCATATTCAAGCATAAACTAGGGCTAAGGGTCTATGCGATACATAATTATATGTTCTGTATCAACAAATCACTTTTGGATATGTACATATTGATATATAATGATGCTTATGGGGAGCATAAAAGAGATTTTAGTACAACAAAACATATTAATATTCACTGATGCTTACAAAGAACTAAAAAAAATTTTACATAGTACAATAGAACGTATTGACAAATGCATACACAAAACAACAAGAAAAACAACACATATTCATATGTACAAACACAGTACAACAATACATATTGATATGTATTGATGCTTATAGAGAGCATAAAGAGGGTTTCATATAATACAACAACACATATTCATATGTACAAAGTAACATATTGATATGTATTTATGCTTATAGAGCATAAAGAGGGTTTTACATAATACAACAATATATATTCATATGTACTGCATCGTACACACAAAAGTAATCCAAGTATTCAACATTACATATTAATAAGTACTACCAATATGTAATATGTACTATTAGATCATGCACATAACACTAATCTAACTATCCAAAAGTACATCTTTGATATGTAGTGTTCCTTTTAGAAGCGAAATTAGAAGTGAATTTTAGATTTGTACCTTTTTTTGGTAAAATTGCTTTCTTCCATTTTGTTGATGAATGAGTAACAATGTTTTCTCTGTATTTGTTTTTGATGGTGGAGGAGTAACAATGTTTCTCTTCCTTTTTGTTGTTGGGTGAAGGAGTAACAAGAAAACGAATAACAAAATCAGATCCAAAACGAATTTCCATAAAAAAAAAACTAGAGAAATCTTGTTTGATTTCATCGAATCTAGGGTTTTCCCGTTGATTTTCTTCTGCTTTGATGATGATTTATTTGGGTTTTGTGATCTAGATTTTCAGATAAAACTCAAAATTGTGCCCTATATTTTCAGTTTTTAGTAAAATAAAGAAGATGAAATCAAAATCGGGAAAAATAAAGAGCTGGAACTCAAAATCGTACCATAGATTTTCAGATTTGAATGAAAACAAAAGAAGATGAAATTGATTTCTACCGCCGGACTGTAGAAGATGAAAGTAAAGAAGATGATTAAAGTTTTACACTGACTGTTCTCATGAGTAGCTTTGTAATTTTACGCTTTTTGAAACTTTGTTGGACCAGCCAACAACTATTTTATCCCGCTGGACTACACATTAACCCGAATCGGGTTTTGTGGACTAAACAACAAATCTCTCCATATGGGGAAATTATGGGGATACCCAAAATAAATAATATTCTCATTGTCAGACCCACAATTAATTTTGGGTACCGTGAAACCCATAACTATTTCTGTCACACCCATAATTATATAAAATTATTATGGATATCTGCATGACAAATTATGCATCTGCATGACGAGTTATGCATCAGGGGTATAATTGGCAACGCAACTTGGATATAACATATCTAAAAATCCGCGCATTGGAATTTTACAAATTTTATATCGTTGGAAATCTTTTTAAGAGAGCTAAGCAACGAGTACAAACAAGAATATCAGATTTTTATTTTTCACGAAAAAAATTGGAGGTGATCATCATTTTAGGCAAAATTTTCGAAATTTTGATACATAACCATTATGCAGCCACCAAAAAAGATGCATAACACATTCTGCAGACGCATAACGAATTATGCAACCATTTTCTCGACTGCATAACAAATTATGCATCTGTATAACAACGTTATGCATCTATAACAAGTTATGTAGCTATTGTTTTGGTTGATTTTAGTGCGTACATAAAAAATGGATGCATAATACAGTATGCAATCATATTTTCGGATGCATAACAGGTTATGCATCAATTTTCTCGATGCATAAAAGATTGTGCAACAATTTTCTCGATGAATAATGCATTATGCAGCCATATTTTCGGATGCTTAACAGGTTATGCATCAATTTTCATGACTACATAACATGTTATGCATATATTATTCTAAGTGCATGACAAGTTATGCAGTCTTTGTTTTTGTTGGTTTCAATAGTAACGAAAAAGTTGATGCATAACGTGTTATGCAACCGTTTTCTGAACTGCAGAACAAGTTATGCAACAAATTCCGTAGCTGCATAACAGATTATTCAACTATACGAATACAAAATACTTTCCTAATGTAAAAAAAATTACACTATTTGCAATTGAGTTCAAGTTCTATCCAAGTAAATTGCAATTTGATCAAAAGCGTGACTGAAAAATCCTAAATTGCAATTGAATCTAAATGCCAGCAAAACCTTCTTCCACTTCTTTTCTTTCTTGTCTCCGCTTCCTTGGTTCAACCACACAACCACAGCTCGCATTCCCTGTAATAGCATTAGCACATTCCTTCACTGGCAGCTGCATTACTTGCATCTTTACTTCCACCCTGTAACCAATTCATCACCAATTTCCCTTCTTCTCTGATATCACAGCATCGTTGCTGAAGCACACACACCAGCCATACAACACCACTATTTTCTCTCAACCATAGCTAACTCGCCAGCAACACTTCCTTCAATTCAACTGCATTTCTCAAGATTCAACAACTCAGTACCGAGTATCATCAACCAACGAAGCCATTTCAGCTGCACAAACAATACAATTTGTGCATGGAATTTCATTTTAGCTTCAATTCTTCTCAAACAACACCAGACCCATCACTGCAATCAGCTGCAACTCCCATTGCAGCATCAACATCATCATATTCTAGAGCCTCACCTGTCCTAAACATACATCTAATCAACTCATAAGAGAAAAAAAATTATCCTCAATTCCTATGTTGTTTGTTGTTGGTGCAGGTACCGTCTTTACAACTACATGTTAACCCACACAGCTTACCATTTTTACGGCAAATGAAGTTTTGCATTCCACAACATAATATGTAAGTAACTTTTCGATAAAAAGAATACAGAGAAAACAAATTCAAATCATAAGAGAAAAGTATGCAACTTAGCATTCATAACCTCTAAATCCCATACATTCATTACATGATAGCCTAACCACTGCAACAACAGCGCCACAGAACTCAAGACTTGACTCAATTTGCTCCACCAGTCACTTCCCAGTAACTGAGTTCAATTCATACCCACACAACACACATCACCTGAGTCATTGAAAAGCATCGACACCACATGCCATTCATTCACCAACAAAGCTCATTTCCTGCAGCTTGCATCTCTGTAATCACAGCAACCAGTAACACAACTTCTTGTTCCTCTCAGAATCAGCAAACCCATCCTTTTTAACATCTAGTTCTTTTAAACTCAACTTCACATCCACCAGAACTCGAGCTCAGAGACCCTTGATTTGATATCTCGAAACCAATCAATCAATCTCAACAATAACCTATTATTCCTTGTTCTTCCATTGTAATCTGAGCTTCTAAAAGTCTTCAATTCATCACATCGAGCATCATAACAGACTCAAATTCATTTTAAATTCATACCACAAAATTAAACCTATCACAACCATTTCTACTTCAATTAAGAACAAAAACATTGACAATTGATCGATTAAAATCGATTGCACACAAAATATCAATCAATTACGAAACCCTAAATTAGCTTACTTTTTTCTTCTTCTTCCAGTGCTCAATCGACTTCAGCACCATCACCTTCTCTCGATTCATCAAGCTACTAAACTTCCTAGAGATTATTCACACCAAATCAAGATCGATTCCCTTGAACTGAGGTCGATAGAGAGACAAAAAGAAGAGCAGTAGAAAATGAGAGAAATAACAAAAAAAATCGAATATTAGAAAATATAGATTTGTGAATAATTTAGGCGACAATAATGGTTGAGCCCGTGAGTTTTCACGCCCGTGGGTTTGAGAGTAGGAAAAAACTGAAAAATGGGTGTGGTAGTAGTTTTCACATATCAATTTCAATATAACATCGGGCTTATCGCTACTTTCTGTCAATTTGAGAAGCCTAGATATAGATGTAATATGTTTGTCGATCGGGGAAATTAGGGGGAGACCCAAAATAAATAATATTCTCATTGTCAGGCCCACAATTAATTTTGAATACCGTGACACCCTTAATTATTTCCGTGACACCCAAAATTATCAAAAATTATTAAGAATCAATACATAACTCGTCATGCATACTATTTTTTCAGGCATAACTCATTATGCATACTATTTTTTCAGGCATAACTCGTTATGCAACCTAATTTTTCAGGGGTATAATTGGCAACGCAACTTGGACATAACATATCAAAAATTCGCGTCTTGGAATTTTACAAATTTTATATCATTGGAAATCTTTTTAAGAGAACTACACAACGAGTACAAACAACAATATCAATTTTTTGTTTTTCACGAAAAAATCGGAGGTGATCATCATTTTAGGCAAAATTTTCGAAAACTTGATACATAACCATTATGCAGCCACCAAAAAAGATGCATAACACATTCTGCAGACGCATGACGAATTGTGCAACCATTTTCTCGACTGTATAACAAAGTTATGCATCTATAACAAGTTATGTAGCCATTGTTTTGGTTGATTTTAGTGCTTACATAAAAAATTGATGCATAAGTCCATATTTACGGATGCATGTCAGGTTATGCATCTATTTTCTCGATGCATAAAAGATTGTGCAACGATTTTGTCGATGCATAATACATTATGCAGCATAGTTTCGGATGCATAAATGGTTATTCATCCATTTTCACGACTGCATAATATGTTATGCAGATATTATAGTAGGTGTATGACAAGTTATGTAGTCTTTGTTTTTGTTGGTTTCAATAGTAACAAAAAAAATTGTTGCATAACGTGTTATGCAGCCGTTTTTGGACTGCATAACAAGTTATGCAACAACTTTTATAGATGCACAACAGGTTATGCATCCATTTTCATAGCTACATAAAAGATTATAAAATAATAAATAAGAAAGCAAACCAATTAGTAAAGTCAAAGATGTTATATAGTTAACTTGACACAACGTTAGGCTAGAGACTTCATCTGAAGCATAATCTATATAATGCAAATGCATTTACTAATAAACTAAAAGTTCAAAATTAGTTCTTCTGTTCATTTCAGAATCTATAGTAATAGTCATCTTGGGTAGAAATCATCACGTAAAAAGGGATTCATCGGAGCTAAGAAAACACATCAAAGCTTCTAGCAAGTATCAAAACAAGGAGTAAAAGAGGCCGTAACCTCATAATCATTCCAGTAAAATTGAAGCTTCTTATTCGGGAAGATAATCATTCCAATTTGTTTAGGAGAAGCCATCTTGATCACAGGAACCAAAAGTGGAAAAAGAATATGTGTGATCAAAATCTAACTAAAGCAAGGACTAACCATTACTTTGTCACAAGTATAGACAAATCCCAGAATAATCAATGGGAGCAGTATGAATCTCTACCACGAGCAAGCAATACAACTATCCGACTAATCCTTTACTTGCAAGGAGTGAAGTACAGACAATCCAGTGATCCAACGAAGACGAAGGAAGAAATCAATTCGCTTCAAGATAAAAATTCAGCAGCTAGCAATACACAGTTAGGGAAATTCAGTTCGTGGGTCATAGAAGCTCGTAAAATTAAACAAGCCTAATTCGTCAACAAGCATAGAATTTTACGTAAACCCAATTATGACTTTCAATGAATTCAGCGAAGTATCATCATAAGCAAACAACCAGTCTAAAGTGAAGTTCAGTTAACTTTAGCAGCTCACCTCGTCAACCAGCCATTTCAGCAGGTAACATCATCTCATAGATCGAACCCATTTCATCATGGTAACATCATATTTATCATTTCATAGATCGAACCCATCTCTGATTCAAAAAAAATCTGGAACCTAATTTTCTTATTGTCGATATCATCATCTCTGACAATTAAATCTGAATCAAACCCTAGTTTGTGTTTCACTAATCTTGTAGCTTGATGGAAATTCGAATCCAGTACCACTTATCTATTGAATTTGACTAGAACCCTAACTGTCATTCATCACCAAAAATTAAGCCTACCATAAAACCTAAAAATGAAGTCGATCTCTACGATGAAAAAGAAGAAGAAAACATAAATAACACAATTTCAGAAAATATGGGTTTAGGACTAATTTTTTCTCCAAAAATGGGTGCGTGCCTGGAGATTTTTGGGCGTGGATTTCTCAGTGGAAAAAATCTGAAGAATGGGTCTCACTGTAGTTTTAACTTGTCGATCAAGATGAAGAATGGAAGTGTTGCTAAAAGAAATAAGTTAACTATCATATAGTTGTAAGAATAATATATTAGGGTGAGTTTGGTCCTGTTGACCTAGTCAACTGTCTGTTTGGTATCGTTTGCTCCTAGGATGGATAATACCTACGCGGGATGACGTCATCAATGACGTAATTTTCTTTGGATAGTGGTATAAGGACCATATATATACTCAATTATTAAGAGAGAAGGAATCATTTTCAGATTTGTTTTCTATCTCCTCATATTTTCAGATCCACTTTTTCTCTCTATTGTTTCTTCTTTTGTTGATAAAGATTTTCATGATGAAGACGACGATGATGATGAGGACAACAATGATGATGATGCTGACGACGACAATGATGATGATGAAGAAAAGATGAAAATAATTCTTCTTCTTCCATTTTTATAGGTTTGTGATGGAGATGATGAAGATGATGAAGACGACGAAGATTTTTGTGCTTTTTTCTTCTTTTGTTGTTGTTGATGTTGTTGAAGATGATGAAGATTTACGTTTCTTTGAACTTTCAATTCTCCGATTTCACATGAACTTTCAATTTTTTATGTATTTTTGTTGTATGTTAATGTTAAATAATGAACTCCATTTTAGATATTGAATTATTAGGCGTTCATTCGAAAGAATTTGAATTAGTTTGTGTTTGATAGGTGTGCATTTTGACAAATGAACTAGAGCTGATTTTTGTTCATAATAATGAATTTTGTTTGGGTGTTCATTTGAAAAAATGAATTTTGATTTTTGTTCATAATAATTTGGTGTCCATTTTGATGAATGAACTCTGATTTTTGTTAATAATAATTGGATGTTTATTTTGATGAATGAATACTGATTTTTGTTCATAGTAATTGTTGATGGGGTAAAATGTGGGAAGGAGGAACTAGCCCTGATCATAGAAAGTACTCCCAAGGTGAAGAGAGTTTTATGAGAGGTAATGGTGGATTAATGATGTCTCAATTAGTGTGCCCTCTTTTCTTTTTATAATGACCATCTTATGAATAAGTTCCCATAAGATTAACATATTACTAAACTACCATTTCCCTTTCCTTAAGTTAATACCAAACTAGGGTTGTGCAAAAAAACCGGAACCGCGGATTTCACCCGTATCCGTCCGCAAAACTACGGGTGAAACTCAATCCGCAAGAGATATGGGATGGATACGGGTGGGATTTTCAAATCCGCATATTTACACGGTTTGGTTGCGTTGGACTTTACAATCCGCGGATTCATCCGCACCCGCGGTTAATCGATTAAATTCAAATTTGATTAAATCCATGGTGAACAATTACTTCTGTAAATTCAGAGAACATGTGGTTCAAGACTTTCCACAAACACTTTATGTCCGTGAAACTGGTGATAGTGAAAACAGTTTTGCTGCTGAATTTATTTGTCCATTCCTTCCGTGCAAATTTGTTCTCTGCAAATTAACATGTAAACCATTCAACAACCAAAATCAACGGAAATATAATCAATTTGTCCTTGTTTTATTACTTGAAATGGTTCCCATGAAATAGAGCAAATAGATACACATCAAGTATAGAATTGGACATTAATGAAGTACAATCATCAGAGAGATCTCTTTAATATGACCCAATTAATAAGACCTTTATAACAAGTATTTCTGAACCACACGATCCTTCTCAGTGATATGTCATTCTTTGATCTCTACCATTCATGTCCATAAATTAACATCATAAAAATCTTTAGTCTCCAACAACCATCATTCATGGTAATCTGCTCGGACTAAATAAGAGAAGAAGAGAATCTTGACAGGGGAAAGTAAAATTAATGGAATGCAGGAGAAAATTCATGTATTTTTTATTTTTTTTGAATAAATCCACGGTTAATCCGCATCCGGTCCATACCATCCGTAGATCCATGTTAAAATCCGCTGGTGATTGGACCGGACACGGTTGGATTTTACAAATCCGTAACTTTGACGGATTGGACGCGGGTGACCCCTAATCCGCATCCGTCCATCCGTTGCACACCCCTATACCAAACCCTAAAAGGATTTCTTCTTGGGCTGAAGCCCATCTAACCTGACATGGTCTTGGATAGACTAGAGCTACCCCATCCTAATGGGTTAGGCCTAGTCCCCTAGTCTCTCCATCCTAAAGCGTCCCTTGGTAGGTTAAGGGGTCTTCTATCTTATGATTGGTTATTTTCATGTATCAACATTAATCCCTTGACTGTTTGACCGGTCAAAAACCGTGTCAACAATCACATGTTGATGTGGCGGTTTAAGTTCACGACCCTTGGAATGCTACGATTACTGGCCTATCCAGTAACCGCTGCCTCTTTTACCTCTCTATAAATAGAGGAGGCCCCGCTTTCTCGGTTATTACCTTTTCACTGCCCCCCCTTTTCTCTTTTTTCCTTATCTCTTTATTCATCATGTCTAATGAATCGCCTAATCGTGACGCGCCCTTCATACCAGAATAGTATACACTGGAAGAAATAAGGGGTAGTGCTCAGCTTAAAGATCAACTACGTCCGCCAACGGAGGACGATGATACTATTATTTTCATGGCTGATGACATTTGGATCTCACGCATGCTGAATCCTCATCCGTTTCATCTGCCCGCTTCCGCGAGTTGGCTCATCCGTCCCCAAGCGGAATCACCTCCCATACCTTCCTTTGAGGATATACCCCGCTTGACAGTTCATAGGGGAGATTATGATTTTCCTTCAATCATATAAATTATAAGGATTATTCGTTCTTTAGGTATAGAGGCTGCTTTTGAGGATTCAAAGCTTAGATACGTCCGGAGAGACCATGATAGCTTGGTCCCTTTATGTGCGCTGGGGAGTCAATCCTCACATGTTTTTGTTTTCTTGGGGTGAGGCGACCCCCATCCTAGAAGATGTAGTGGCAACCGATCTACCTGTACATGGCGATACAATTTTTGACAGTTGCTGCCTTCACAAGTCTTTAAACAAGAGCGACAGAGACCTTCATGATCATTTGATTGTTTCCAAAGCGAACTCCATAACATTCCAACTACCGGGAGAGGTCAAAACTGAGGTCCCGAGTGAAGTAGAAGACTCGGCAAGTAAAGGGAAGGGTAAAGCAACCGCGTCTGCCACCCATGATCCTCCGGCTAATGTTCCGACTTCTTCAAAGCTTATGGCATCCGCCATAAAAGCTGTTCAGCCAAAGCCATCCGTTGTTGAGGAATCTGATGATGTACATGAGGTAAAGAGCGGCCAAAATCCGAAGTCCGGGAAACGCCGGGCCTCTTTCTCATGTTGTATCAAATATTGGGTTCCTCTGCTTTCTAGCCTGCTTTAAAGTGTTCCTCCTCGTGAAGGGGAAACAGATCGAGCAGAGTTGGAAGCCTTCCTTCTCTATTGGTTATGTCATGATGTATTCGAGTACAGTCCCCGGGATACCATCAAGAATGAGCTTATACCTATGGCCGTGTTGATCTCCCGCGGCGTGTCATTCCCACTTTCCCCTATGTTTTTGGACAATATGTATCATCATCTAGACTTACTGGTGCGTGATACTCGTCGTGTGGACGGATCTTATACGGTTGAGACTTTCCTTCCCGTTAATTTCATTCAAGCATGGGCTTGGGAGCGCTTTCCCTTGTATAGGCCCACTCAGCTGAATCCTCTTGCTCTCTCGCGGCGAGAAGAAGTCACTCGAAAGGATGGTTCCAAGCATTTCGTGACAGTTCCCGATTCTCATTCTCGGATGGCTCTTTATCACAAAAAGGGATTTCCGCCTAAGACCAAACTCAAGGATTTCATGGACAAGGGCGCCGATTTCAACCCTATCACTTATCAAGACGGTCGTACCGGTCCTTCGCATTATAATTTTGTTATTAAATCTCAGAGGAGAATGTCTTCCGCAGAGACTCCTTCAGCCGAAGATTTTGACATCATTGTCTCTACCTTACCCGGACGTCTTCCTGGTTTTTATGGAAGGAAGTTTTCATCTGAAACACAACACCGTTCGTGTGGCTCGACAGCTGGGTTTTGACCAAGGAGTTCCTTATAACCCTCCACTCCCCTCCCCGACTGAGGAAGATAGGGAGGTCCGGAAGAGTTTTGATTGTTTTGTTTTCATAAAAGGTCTTCGGATGAGTGATCGTCAATGTCATTTTGATTTCTTCCAACCTCAATCCCGTCGGAAAGTTAGTGTTACCAGCAAGTGGCTTGGGTATCGTGATGGCGTCAGTAGGAATGTGCTAAACCTTCTCCTCAAGGAACCGTATGCTTCTCCAGCTCTAACCAAGGAGGATTTCAAAGAGATGCACGCATCATGTCGCGTGAGGTTGAACGTGGAGACTTCCAAGAAGTATAAACTTTCCTCGAGCAATAAAGGCCGGCCTCTTCGCCCGCTGGTTACCAGCTGGGACCCTCTTCCGGGTGACGAGTCTTCTCAAGAGGATGGAAAAGGTAGTGCTTTACCACCTCTGTCTGGTTCCAAGAAGAGAAGACGTCCTCAATCAGTGAAGCCTTTGGATATTCCTCCCGTCGTGTTTCCTCCTGCTAAGGTACCTTTTCTTTCTTCCCCTTTTTCGTTTCCCAATTAATTATGTTTTAGTTTCTTTTATATTTGTTTGCCGCATTCTTTAGAAATCCACGCCTCTTGGCTGGAAGCCTAGGATCCTCCTCTTTGAATAATACATTAATCTGCCTCTCAATGAATGGAGGGATGATCATATAGCTAAGTAGATGAAGCGATATGCTGGCGTGTTACATGTTCCGCGATTTCCCTTCATTCGTACCGCTAATATTTCCCCTCCATTTTCCCCGCAGGATCCAAAAATGGGGTCACCGTCCGCAAGTACATTTATTGAGTGTGTGGAACGCCAATTGGGTCGTTCAGTCAGTCAAAGTGGTCCTGAAGTGCTTTCTCCTCGTATGATTCTACACTCCACTCACACTCTAATTGTAAAGACGATTCAATATCCTAATCATCTTTTTCATACTTCTTCCGATATTCTAGGTGCAGCGAGCGAATCTGGGTCGGATCACTCTGTTCATGATTATTCCCAAGAGGACAGTGGTCTTAAAGGCAGTGGTGGGAATCAAAGTTCTTCCCCTTCCAAGTCTCGTGAGTACACTATGTTGTCCCTTACTAGGTTTGAGTACTGACACGTGCCAGTCAAGATATTATGTTATTGTTATTAAATGCGTTTGTTGATCTATATATACATCTTCATTCCTTATATCCTTCTGATAAAAGATTATTTTACTTCCTCATTATCTCTTGCTTGCATCTCTTATTAAGTCACTCGGAGGCAGCTGCATTGAGCTCTTATTCCTCCTCTCGCCGATCGGTTCATTCTCCTACCAATCCTCATCCTCTTTCCAACCTGCTATATATTATGCATTTTGGGTCATTATTATTACTTCATTGTTGCATTGGAGTACTTATTTATATTTTCTTTTCTCTTTTCAGGATAAGGGAAAACGGGATGGTGCCCATGGTAAAGGGATCGGCTCTAACCAACAGGTCAAAGGCAGCGAGTCCGGGAGTGCTAATGATAAACGGGAAAAGCCTTCCAAGCCGACTCCTAAGATTTCTCGTAGCGTGGATGCCGATGCTGAGCTAATGGCTACTCCGGAAGATCCTCAATTTCAGTATCCTCGCATTATTTCAGCGGCGGAGGCTGGTGTTGATGATCGCTTCGAACTGGTGCAAGGATTTTGGGTCCCTTCATCTAAAGCGGCCAATTATCGGCGCATAGTGGAGAGATTTGGTCATATGTGTGTTCATGAGGGGATGGACGCAAACTCCTTAATCGTGGCTAATGAGGACTTGCTGGATATAGCGGATGGCCTTTCCCAAGCGGAGGAGACTCGCATTGATCCGACTAGATTGAGTAAATGGGATGCCTCTATTCAAACGTATCTGGTTCTTCAATTTCCCATTCACTGGCTTAAGTATTTGTTGGATATGGCGAAGGAGAGTCACAATGCGCGGAGCAATTTGCCTCGCGAGATTGAAGAGCTAGACCAGGAGTACGGGCGTTTTCTTAATGTTGCTAATATCAAAAGGAGGCCTATGATCAGCTAATGGCTGACGTTGGACTAGTCACTGGTGAGGTGAGGACCGCCCGAGCCGCTGCTGAGGAGGTTAATACGCGCCTTGTCAAGAAGAGGTCTGAGCTGAATATTAATTAATTTCTTATTTGTTTTTTATGAGTGGGTTTTGAACAATAATTTCTTCTTTGCTTGGATCAGTCAGGATATTTGATGCTTTTAAGACACATTTGGTTATTTGCATTTATTATTATGGTTGAATAGTAATTAATGTGATGTTATCGTTTTGATTCTATTAATAGAGGTAATTAGGGTTGCTCTAGTTAGTAATTTCAAGTTTCTTTCATTGTCTATGTGAATTGTGATTTGTTGCAGATGACTCAGCGTTTACATGGTTATGTTTTAGCCTTAGCTCATGTGCCAACGCTAGTCATTCTTTATGAGAAGAATCACGAGCTAGCTCGCTTGTTGCTAGTAAAGGATGAAGTAGAAATGCTTCGAGACGTCTGGATGACGAGTAGAGTGGCTGCGCGTGCACAGTTTGATGAGCAGCATGAGACATATTGAATGGCTCAGAGGGTACATGCATCCGGGAGATTGACCCTAGCGGTTGCAGCGCGCGCTGGATGACACTATTGCTGCTCGGAATAGGCATGAGCAGTTATTCCAAGAATCAGTGACTATGAATACTGATATTGAGCAGGAAATAGCTGACTTTCGCGCATTCATTACTCAACAAGCGGGTCCCATTCTTCGCGGGTGTGTTTTAACTCTATGTGTTGTATCTGCTCTTGTTCATCCTACCGATAAAATGCAGAATTAAATCATTTATTAGTGTCAAAAAATGAAGTGGGTGTGTCACAAACTCATCGACTGATTGCTTTGGATAAAGCGCACAAAGCTTATGAGGAACATAAGGAAACATTGGACATGGCTCGAGGATCCCATGCCTCTAACGACGTTATGCATAAGATCCATCAAGTACTTGAGGAAGTACGCATGGCTTATACTGACTCTACTACTCAATATGGTGAAGTGCTTCTGATGATGCAAGACTTGGACCAGGACATTGCATATTGTCGTTCGCTTATAGCTGATCGTTCGTGAGGGGATTATTACCATTATCCTCCTCGTCATTTCATCATCATCATTTTTTTTTAGGGATTCATAAATATTGTCTTGGGTATTTTGTTTTTTGGTTATGTATATATATGTTGAGAATTATTTTTAACTTATCACAGTAAAAATTTCTTAAGTTCTTTATCTTTTATGTTATGGTTAATCGTGTGAAATTAGTTTTAGAGGAATTGTACTTGAATCGCCTTTTGATGGTAATGCGTCTTGCGCGTGATACATTTGAGATCGAGAATTCGTGTAAGCATGAGAAGTTGGCAGATGCGGACCATTTGGTGATGAAGGTTCAGAGTGAAGGCGGGTTGCCCAATATAACTTTTCTTGCATATCACATTCATTGCCACGAGCAGCGCCTGGTTACTCACTTCCAATGCGTAGACACGGACCATAGTGTTAGATCTATTGAAATGGCTCTTGCTGAAGATCACAGGGCGCTTCAGGTGCTACCCTAATTATTATATATATATGTATATATATGCTAGAGGTTATCATAAAAGTGATTAGGAACTATGGGAGAATCAATCAATGCTTTATGTTTGTCTCTTAAGAAACAAAGACTTGAACTGTTACAAGCTATTGTTATTGGAAATGATCGACTTCTTCGTGAGTGTGAGGGTTTATTTGAAGTTAGCCAAACGCAGTATCTTAATGCGATGGATTTGTATGTGTATCATTTGAGTGCTTGTAAAATTAACCCTTCAGTGGATAACATCATGGCTTCGGACAAGGCGCTTGAAGCATTTTCCGATGCTCATGTCCGGATGGAGCACAAAGAGAATGACTTCGCCATTGCGCGCAGAAGACTGAGGCACGCGAACTTGGATCTATCTTCGGTTCTTTGACATAAGGAATCTTTATCCATAAGTTGTTTTATTATTTATTTTCGCTTTATGTATTTCTCCAGATGTTTGTGAATGAATATATCTATTATGTTATCTTTTATAATTCTAGTGTACTTTACGCATTGTTAATGCTCTTAGTGTTTCACTTGGGTTACACCCATTTTAAATTTTCATTTACTTTGTTCCATTTTGCACTTTATCATCAGTCACACTAGTCAGGATTGACACTTATCCAATATATTACGTCTATGGTTCCCTTTGGGAATCTTAGCATGTTTGCTAAGGAGCTTATCCGGTTCTTAGATTATCGGTGCACTTCATTGATCATGCACGGAACCTAGCCGAACTCGGGGATATTGATGTACTTCATCAATCATGCATAGACTCTAGCCAGACTCGTGGATATTGGTGTGCTTTATTGGTCAAGCACAGAACCTAGCCATACTCGGGGTTATCGGTGCACTTCATTGGCCATGCACAAGACCTATCCAGACTCGGGGCTATCAATGCACTTCATTGGCCATACACAGGACCTAGCCAGACTCGGGTCTATTGGTGCACTTCATTGGTCATGCACATAACCTAGCCAGACTCGGGGCTATTGGTGCACTTCATTGGTCATGCATAGAACCTAGCCAGACTATGGGATATTGGTGCACTTCATTGGTCATGCACATAACCTAGCGAAACTCGGAGCTATTGGTGCATTTTATTGGTCACGCACAGAACATAGCCAGAATCGTGGCTATTGGTGCATTTCATTGGTCATGCACAGAACCTAGCCAGACTCGGGGCTACTTATATTTTAACACATCATATAAGATAAAGATTATTTATTATTGATAACCAGCCACTCGGCGTACACTTAGTTTATCATGCATAGTAAGATTTTAACCATTTACCATTAATAGGGGTGTTGATCCGAGATCCTTTCATCCGCTTATGATAATAGTATCCGATTTTCGCAGCTTCACTGATCATGTATGGGCCTTTCCAGTTTGCGACAAAATTTCCTGTTGTTGCATTGCGCTGGACGTGCGGAGAAATCTTCATGACCACATCGTGTACTGCAAATACACGCTCCTTAACCTTTTGATTGTAGTTTCTTGCTGTCCGCTGTCTGTACTTGTCCGCGAATCGTTCGGCTTTAGCTCTATGCTCTTCTAAGATATCAAGATGTGCGAATCGACTTACCTCATCTGGGGTGGTTAGACTAGCCATAACAACTCGTTTTGAAGGAATATCAATCTTCGCTGGTAGTATCGCATGTTATCCGTACACTAGGGAATATGGAGAAGCTCCGGTGGAACTTCTTTTGAAAATGCGGCATTCCCAAAGTGCAAGTGGGAGTTATTCATGCCAACCTCTCTGATGATCATATACTTTCCGGCTCAATATTCTCAACAATGTTTTATTAGTGGCCTCCACCTGCCCATTTCCCTGGGGATAGTAGACAGTCGAAGTATGAAACTTAATGACATATTGATCCAATAACTCCTTGACAGTTTGATTAACAAAAGAAGTTTTGTTATCCGAGCGGATGATCATTGGCGCACCGAATCGATATATGATATATTCTTTGATGAACACGGCAATGGTGGCTCCAGCGTAATCACGGAGTGGGATTGCTTCCACCCATTTTGAAGAATATTCAGTTGCAGTGATAATGTATTTGTGTCGTCCGGATGAGGTCGGACTAAGTGGTTCGATAATATCAAGTCCCCAACTGTGGAAGGTCCAAGGGGTAACAACACTATGCAGCAGCGTGTGTGAGGCGTGGATGAGTGGTCCATGGCTCTGGCATTGCTGAAATTTCCTTACGTGTTCAGCTGTTATCGAATTCCATCGTAGGCCAGTAGAATCCTCCTTCCTATAGTTGTAAGAAGAGTTTCTTCATGCCCTGGTGCTCCGCATTGTGAGTATTGGTCATCAATACCCCTGCTTCTTGTGATAGGCAGTGCAATATCGTGTTCCCGTAGCTTTTCCTATAAATAATTCCTTCGCTTATAAAGAATCGGCCCGCCTTCTTCTGAATTTTTAGAGCGTCTTGTCTATTTTTCAGAAGGCGTTCGTGCTGGATAAAATCTATATATGGTTGCCTCCAATCTTCTATCTCGACACTGCATATCTCTGCTTGCTGCGGAGGTGCTTGACAATACTCGCACTTATCATGTACCACTGCTGCTTGGGCATCCATGCTCGGCCAATATACTCCCATTCTCTGTAGGCGTCGGTATAATGGAATTTATACCGTCTGTCCGCAAGACTCCGTATAGACTCGGCTCAGTATGTCTTGCGCTTTTATTCTCCCTACACATCACGATAAGGCGCCTCCGGATGTTCGGTAATACAATGCTCCACGTATCATAACAAATTGTTTAACACTTTAACGGGTAATAGTCGTTTGCCCGCTTCTTTGGTTATGTCCTCAATATATGATGTTCTCCAATCGTCCTGTTGTTCGAACGCTGCATCTTCTTCCATGTGCTCGGTAATTCCCTTATTTTCACCACTACTGTTCCTTCATCCGCCTCACTTAATTGTAGCTTTGCTTATAAAGTGGCTAATGCATCAGCGTGTTTATTAGTAGATCTTCCGGTATGCTCAATGACAGTACTTCCTCTCTTTGCTACCAATTCTTGGGCCTCCGCTCGGTAAGGAGCTAAGTGCGCCTGTTTTACTTGGAAGTCGCTTGACACTTCATTTGTGACTAATTTCGAGTCTCCTTTGATATATATTGCTCCCAGGTTGAGCTCCTCTGCCATGCGCAACCCTAAAATCAACGCTTCATATTCAGCCACATTATTGCTGCATTCAAAATCTAGCTTGAAAGCGAATACAATATCTGGCATTTTTGAACCCGGGCTTAAAGCCCGTTTCAACTCATAAGAGTTGACATAGTGATTTGTATATTTGTGGGTGTACAAATCCTAGTTAATTTGTTATAATTTTGTGATGGTTTTTGGGGTACATATAGCTCAAATTAATAGGTGGCTAAAAGGAAATAGTTAGCACATGGAATGATAGGGTCACTACCTAGTAGAGCACATGATTTTTATGTGCAGTAATAGGTGTGGGAAACAGAATAAGTCTTTCTCTCTTTTTTGCATCTATTTTTAGGGTTTTTACATATATTGTTTTGTCATTTTCCCAAAATCCTAGAAAAGAAAAAGAAACCATATCTCTTTCTTCCTCTTTTCATCTCTTCTACTTTACAAAAAAAAAAAAATAATCTATTTTGTTACTTTAATGATTTGGAATACTGATTGGCTTGGATTGGTAAGGATTTCAGAATTTTTCTTGGATTGCGTCCGAGATGGGGGTTTCTCGTAATAATAAAAACTAAACTATTTCTCGTGATTTAATTTTCTGATTAGTTGTGTATGATGTTTTTAAACTATGTCTTTTATGATCTCGCACATGTCATACGTCCATAGGTTGTCTTGTAACTCTCATTTATAAAAAACTTCATTGTTTTCCTGATCCTAGTCAGTGATCTGATGTTTAAACCTCAAAATGACCATTTGGTCCACTGGTACATGGAAGAAAACATTTGGAAATAAAAAAAAAGAGGATTCTTTATACACTATGTCTGTCTCTAGCTGCATCTATTTTTCTTCTCGTCTACTGTGTTAACCCGGAAATTTTGAAAGAAAAAAAGAAAGGGAGAAAGAAAGAAAAAGTCAGTCAGAAAACTTGATTTGTATTACTTCAATTTTATCACTGACACAATAGTATCCCACAATTTGTATTTTAAATAAATATATCAGAATAGTACCTCACAATTTGTATTTTAAATAAATATGTCAGTGCAGTGAACTCTAAATTCCTTTCAAAATTCACACAAATATTATTGCTTGCTACCACTTTTAAACATCATCTCAGTTTCGAAAATCGTGACAATATTAATCCTTGGGTACCACATATATAGACGGATGGATCAATAATCTTAAATTAAAAAAATTTTATTCTATGTTTTTTATTTGTTTATATGTTTTTTAAACTTTCTGTTCTACTCTATACTTCGTCCGTGCCACATATATAGGCGGAGAGACCAATTCTCTTAAATTAAGAAATTTTTATTGATTTTATGCATTTCTGTATTTTTTCCTGTTTTACCCTTAATTATATTCCCAATGTTAGAGACATATATTCAATTGTGTTGATTCTCAAGCAAATAAATAGGGATAATATAAGTAAAAACCGTTTTGAAATTTGAACTCCGCCTATATAATGGTACAAGGAAAAATGAAAATTACATCTATATAATAGATACGGAGGGGGTATTTTTTTTTCTACTCGTAACCTTTGCCTTTATTATCTCAACTATTTAATTGTTTGACATCTCAAATTCCATAAAGTGAGAGTAATCAGACCCTTTACAAACAAAAAAAGAATGTTTTATTAATTGTTTAATTAGGGGTATGTTTTTCCATCTGATTCTTTTTAGTACCTCCACTTTTCCCTTTATTATATAATTAGTTGTGTGGTCCATTTTAAAACCAAATTGGAGTACATTCACTCCATTACTTGTTAAGAAATTAGTCTACCTTGTAATTTAAAAGTAGGGTCTTACTGACATTTTCCAATGAGTCAAAACCCCTTCTCGTTTTACGTGTTAACCGAATTATATGATTTGATTCCTTTCCGAATACAAATTCAGTGAATTAATGGATGGTACTGTTTGATATTTTCATCTGTAAACTCTCTGTTTAGTGACACGGTAAATGGTCAGGGCATACGGAGATGGTTTCTGTTTTGGAGTATAACTGCATTTTTTCCTATTATTATAAATATTATGTATAAATGCATTGAATTGGTCTTATCGTATTATGGGCGTGTTTGATATTCGTACGGAATTAAATGTACCTGTAAGGAAATGAATTTTGGATACACAATTTTTGTTGATGTTGAAATGTCAGGCCTTTATGGCATCCCATCAATGATGGAAACCCTGGGAAGACTGTTCCGGGAACAGTGTGGTTTGTTACCGGAATAACTCTGATACTAGATTAGGAACCTACAATTATAGGTTGGTTATGTGAATAAAAGGTGTAAGTAATTTCTGATAATTTTGGCTGGTATGGATTTTATTATTTTGTCCGCTGCATGGTTTAATTTTCGATGCACTATATTATCTTTTGAAATTCCTACTGAGTTGTGGTTTACTCACCCCAAATTCCTTTTTCCTCTACCCATAAAGTTTGAGGACCAGTTAGCGCAGTAAGCAGACTTGGAAGCTTACATTATAGTACTCAGATGTTAGTATTCTCGCAAGACGCTACTATATGATATCACCGAGGTATTGGGTATTTTTATTGATTATCATTTTCTTGGATTTTGATTCAACTATTTTATTAATAGACATCATTTCAATTTGATTCAATTATTTTATTAAGAGACATCATTTCAGTTTAACAGTTTTTAAATAATTTCTCTTACTTTATGAGTTTTGGAATATTTTTGGTGATTATTATTTGGAACCTCTTTTATTGGAATTTAATTTGGAAAGACATTAAGTTATGCTGTCTTTATTCATTTTGTATTTGTATTCTGTTTTATTACTATTCTTTAAAAAAAAAAAAGCCTTTTCCAAAGTCATGTCTCAAGAATCCGGTCTTGCTAGTTGGGTTGGGATTGATCCATTGGATCAAATCTGGCTCAATAGAATCCCGAATGTTTTGCGGACATGACAGCGAGTGATAACAGTTCCTTCTTGGGTGTCTCAAACACTATCCCCCTCCTCCGTAAGAACCATATGAGGATCCGTCGAAAAACATGGACCAACGTTCTTCTTCCTCGACTTTTGCAACTTCCCTAGGTATTTCATCACTTATTTTTGTCATATACATACCTTGGAATGCGACTAACAAGTCTGTGAATTCTTTCCCACGTACTCTTTTAGACCGCTGATACTTTAGCTCAAATTAAGACAATTGTAGCAACCAGCGGGCTGTCCTGTCGGACAGGATTGGTTTTGTAGCTAATTTGGCGATTGGATTGGCAGATGCTACCACTATGGTTTCATGAGCAAGCAAATAGGATCGCAATTTTTGTGTAGCATATATGAGCGCTAGGCATGCTTGTTCCTCTTTCGAGTACTTAAATCCCGCATCTCTGAACCCTCTGCTGATATAATGGATCGGACATAACTGATCATTTCCGAGATCTTGAGCCAATAATGATCCAATTGCCACGTTGGTGAATGTTGTGTATAGATAAAGGGACTCGCCTTTAACGGGCGGTCGCAAGACTCATGTACTGATTAGGCACTCTTTAATCTTCTAAAAAGCTCGCTCTTGATCATCTCCCCATTCGTACAGTTTATTCTTTTATATAAGGGTGAGTACGCGGAAAACAATTGTTCCAATCCGGGGATGAATCTACGGACATAGGACAGTCTTCCTATGAAAGTTTGTAATTCTTTCATATTTGCAGGCGATCTCATGGTGGTTATTGCTTCTACCTTGTCTGGATCGATCTATATCCCTTTGCCTGTCACAACGAATCCTAAGAATTTACCAGAAGTCACTTCGAAAGCGCATTTCAGGGGATTCATCTTCAGGTGATACTTTCTGCATCTGTTAAAGACGTGCCTTAAGTGGTCTAAATGATCCTCCCGTTCTCTTGATTTTACCACGACATCATCTGTGTATACTTCCATTAATTGATGCATCATATCATGTAAAATAGCTACCATCGTCCGCTGATAAGTCGCGCCTGTATTCTTCAATCCGAATGGCATCACAACATAGTAGAAATTTCTGTACGTCGTCTGGAAAGCTGTCTTGTGAGCGTCCTCCGCGACCATCCTTACTTGATTGTATCCGCTAAACCCATCCATGAAAGAAAACATATCGTATCCGCATGTGTTGTTCACCATCACATCTATATTTGGTACTGGGAAATCATCTTTAGGGCATGCGCGATTCAGATCTCGGTAATCGACAAAACATCAGACTTTTCCATTTTTCTTTTTTACTGGTACGATATTATCCAGCCATACGGGGTGTTGGATCGGTTTAATGAATTTAGCTTTTAGCAGCTTCTCCACTTCTTCCTTGATAGCCAAATCGATCTTTTCTGGAAAACTGCGACTTTGTTGTTTAACTAGTTTGTACTTGGGCGAGATATTGAGGTTATGCGCGATCAGACTGCTATCCAAACCGGGCATCTCATCATATGTAAATGCAAACACATCCTGGTATTCATGGAGCAGCTTAATCATCCGCAGTGAGGGTTGGGTCGGCTTTTATCTTTTCCTCTGGTAAACTCTCTATTACTTCTTCTTTTAAGATAGGAACTTCTTCCTCTTCTTCTGAATCTTCAATCACCGGGGTCATCTCCGCCATTTCTTCATCTGCTGATGACATAAAACCGTCGTGTTGACGATGGGAGAATTCCCAGGATAACTGCTATAAGCGGTAGACATGTCCGCCTTCTGGACGCGAGAAACGTTTGAACTGGATGTTCTTTGTTTTTGTCGCCATACTCTTACTTCCTTTGGCAGGTCTCATTCGCGACGGACTGAATACTGACTTAGTTTTCCCTTTCACTTGATCTTCCGGATAAAATTCTTCCCATTTTGGGAGTGGTGTTAAATGCTCCAACTGCTCTCCTTGGTCTAGGACAGGTTGCGTCTAGAAAACCGCATCATCCATGTAAGCTTTTTCCGGTCCGAATGGATTGCTCGTGGTTGGAATCCGGAACTGCTTTCCTCCAATATTAGTCTTAACACACTGATGGTATGTCGATGATACTACTTTGTGGTTCAGGAGCCATCCTCTCCCAAGTAATACATGGAACGTGGTGTCATCCTCCAGCACATAGAAGGGAGTAAGGGCCATGATTGGTCCGATCTTCATCATCAAGTGCACTATTCCCATCGCCGTTTGGGTGTGTCCTCCAAATCCTCTCACAGTTGTTGCACGCATCTTGAATGTTGTTATTGATACTCCTAAGGATTCTAGTGTGTGTAGTGAGATCAGGTTGAGGGAGGCTCCGCCATCTATGAAAGCTCGCTTGAGGGGTTGTTTGTTAATGAAAGCTATCAGGTATAACAGGCAAAGGTGTTCTCCCGGATAACATATATCTTCATCCGTAAAAGTGCTAGCTTCATTAGGCATAGGGTTGTACGCTTTTCGGGATGCAATCGCAGTGATATCTTTGGATGCTTCCCGGATTTGGTATTCGCTAAAACTCAGAGAATCTAAGAAATGCTGAGCCAAAACAGTCTGAGAAAACTTACTAGAAATTTCATTCGTATCAGGAAAAATTGTTGTTTCAGAGACTTCACAGATTTCTTCTTCCTCCGTATCCTCCCAAGGTATCCACGCTTCTCCCTTAGTAGGTTCGTGTGAAATCATCATAACTTGGTGTTGAGGAAGCGGATCATTTTTAATGCTTTGCTCTCCTATATCCATCTTTCCCATGGATCGTTTTATTTGCACAATGTACCGAAGGGAATAACATTCTATGGTCGGATGGTGAACTCTTCTATGATAGTGGCAATACCGCCCGTGTGTCTTATCCGCCGCGGTAGGTTCTGCTGACACGGGTGGCAGGGTTTCTTCCTTGTTCGACACCCATTGTTCCAAAAGTCCTATTATCCGTTCTTTACTGCACGGTAATGGTGGAAGCGGGTTAGATCTTCCTCTATCCGCTCTTCCTCCCCTTCTGCCGGATTGACCTCCACGATAAGAGCCAAAAACAGCTCCTCCTTTTCCTCTTTCAATTCCTTGATCATTGAAAGCTGCTACAGATGCGGTGTTGACTGAATGTTGTTGCCAAGTGTGACCGTTCGCACAATCTAATATCCGGTCCACAACCTCTTCAACCTCCACAAAGGTTTGAAATTTGAATTTTGTCATATTTATACGAAAAACAGTATCCATTCCTATGATGCAAATTTCCACCAGACGCTCCTCTGGGATATTCTCGTGGCATTCTAACGTAAAGTCTCGGAATCGAGTGATGTAATTGCCGATCTCTTCTCCTACCCATTGGGTGCACCTTCCAAAATCTATTGCCGTGGCCCTTCTTTGAGCGGAGTAGAATTTCTTCAATAAAAGTTGTACCATGGCAGTCTATGAACTAATATTTCCGGGTTTTAAGTTATCGTACCATGTAAAAGCATTGTATGTCAACGACTTTGGGAAAACCTCATGCAAAGGCTTTTATTTTGAGAACGACTCATATGCTCTCGCGCTTTCCTTTTTCCTCTGTAGGTTTTAAACTTGGGTGATGTGTAATCCTCCGGATACAAGTAGTCGGAGACTTCCACGGAATATGGTGATTCCAGCGTGTCATAGGCATCATGCTTTATCACCCGATAATTGGTCTCTAGATATTTTACAATCGCGTCCTCCGTCATGCCCGGGATAGTATTCCTAGCACTGACCATTCTGGGGATTGTTACGTTTTTCTCTCTCGCTCGCTTGTCTCTGCTGCGGTCTTTTCTTTAAGAATTTCCCCTTTCTTATGGGATGCTCCCCTGGGATGCTCCTCCTCCTTGCACAATGGGCGTAGCGACTACTGCTCGAAAGCGTATCTCCTCATCACTTTCTTCACGCACGTCTTCTACAGAAACATGATTCGGGTTTGGGGGTACTTCGCCTGCTAGTATTTCCTGGCTCACACTTGGGAGTATCATGCTGGAAAAGAGGCTAAGAACCTCCCACTATGGTCGCAATGTTGATGGGGTAAAATGTGGGAAGGGGGAACTAGCCCTAATCACAGAAAGTACTCCCAAGGTGTAGAGAGGTTTATGAGAGGTAATGGTGGATTAATGATGTCTCGATTAGTGTGCCCTCTTTCCTTTTTATAATGACCATCTTATGAATAAGTGCCCATAAGATTAACATATTACTAAACTACCATTTCCCTTTCCTTAAGTTAATACCAAACCCTAAAAGGCTTTCTTCTTGGGCTGAAGCCCATCCAACCTGACATGGTCTTGGATAGACTAGAGCTACCCCATCCTAATGGGTTAGGCCTAGTCCCCTAGTCTCTCCATCCTAAAGGGACCCTTGATAGGTTAAGGGGTCGTCTATCTTAGGATTGGTTATCTTCATGTATCAACAATAATGAACTTTGATTGGCTGTTCATTTGAAAAAAATAACTCTGATTTTTTATAATAATTGGGTGTTCACTTTGACAAATGAACTCTAATTTTTGTTCATAATATTGAACTTTGATTGGGTGTTCATTCGAGAGAATGAACTCAGTCTTTTATGAATGCATCTGAATCTACAAAAAACATTACCAAACACCTGATACTTCATCAAACAGAATGAACTCCTACAACAAAATAAGTTGGAAGTTTAGAGTTCATCAGAGAAAATGAACTCAAATAATTATGGAAATAGAAAAGTTACGGAAATTAATACTAATATAGTACGGAAGGGTATTTTTGTCCGTTTTATATTTTCAAATAATTATGGACCAAACACAAAACGCGTTTTCCCAAAGGACCAAATAGACTTGGGGCCACTTATAAAAGAACCAAACGATTATTTGCCCAAAAAATAATAGGTGATGAAATATATTTCTAAACTGTAACGGGCGACTCAACGTACTATTAGTTGCTCGCAATTTGATGTCAATATTTCATCCATGAAATCTCGTGGAAATTGAATAATTATCCCTCATTTCCATGAGTCATCACCAATATCCTTCAAAAACTTTATAAATGTCCTTAATTGAAAAAAATCGAAATTTTTAACAAAAACATGATTATATAATTCCTCATTTGACCTCATCTCTAACCTTCCTTGATTTTTCTTCTCCGAACTCAGGAAGTTTTAATCGCTCTCAGCACCACCATCTCCGTCGCTCATACCACCACTACCATCTCGATCGTTTCCACCAGAACCAACACTACCATTTCCGTCACGTCCACCACCATTATCATACAGTGATTAGAAATCTTCCGGTTTCAAAATTGATTCCAGAAAATATTTGTAAGGCTTCAGAAACCTAATTACGTCAATTTCATATGATTTTCCTAACTTGATTTATGATTAAAGCATAGATCTATAATTATCTCGTCTCAATCTCACTTTTGTGGTAAAATTTCGAAAAGAAATTAACCAGATTTTTTCTAGGATTCTTAGATGAATCATTTAACTCTTAATTTGCATCTCAATTAAAAATTCTAACATCATATTTGAACTCGTGGGTGTTGTTGCATGATTGTTAGTGTGTTTGAGTAGATTATTTATTGATATGTGGATGAATGCACGAGATGTATTTGTAATTTTTGTTTTTTTAATTTGGTTGTTCATATGGTTATAATTCTTGTTTATGGAGCTTCGTATTTAGGTGGGTTTTTTTTGTAAAGAAATGTTTGAAGGGAAATAAAAACTGTTCCAGAAAACAATTACTGTGGATGGTATTGTTTTGATTTGGTTTTATGCTTGTTACTGATTTTTAACATATTTATAGTGAACTTGGTTAAAATGATATATGTTGCATGTAATACTAATGGGTAGTTACAACATAAGTTGGAGTATGTGGGGATATGGTAGGAGTGGTGGTGGAAGAAGAGCATAGTTGTCCCTGTTAAAGTAATGTACCCTCATGAAACAAGAGATTTAGATGTACATAGATGTACAGTTGTATGCCACTGCTTGTTAAGACACTTGTACCATATTTATAACTATTTTGTCTTACTGCTTAGGATCCTAGAGCAATTGTGTTTACATGGAGTAAATGCGTGGAGGCCTAGTCTGCATAAGCCACCTGGGGAAGCATGTTCCAATGTATTATTATGAAGCTATCTGCTTTTCATTCCTCAATGTATAAGAAAATAACGTATAAGAAATCTGGAATCTATTTTGTGATACCTTTCTCTCCGTATATAAGTCATTATTTCTCTTGTGCGGTGCTACAGAGAGTAGGTACAATTTTAGAGTTACTAAGGTAGGTACAAGCTTAGAGGGTAGAACTAAGTGCATGCGTCCCCTTCGTTTGAAATTTAAAACTAGTACTTATGAGTGTTAAATTGTTTTGCAGAGATACATTTACTTGAGCAGAACTGAGAAATGGGATCTTTGTAGAAGGTATCACAAGCGAATAGAGAGAGAATTTGGATCTTTGTAGAAGGTAAGTCCTAATTTTTATGGGATCAATTCCTGTTGTTGATCCCATTTATGGATCAACTCATGTTACTGACGCGACTTTTACGGGATCAATTACGGCTGTTGATCCAATTTTTTATGGATCAACTACTGCTGTCGGTCCCATTTTTATGCTTGGATTTTATAAATGTAGATTCTTCAAATATTGAATTTGTGGTGCAATGGTAGCATGACTGACTCCATGTCAGATGATGCGTGTTCGACTCACGCCAAGTTCACTCGTATGTCATTTTTTTGTGTTAAATTTCGTTGTTGACTCCATTTACATAGATCAACTATTGTTGTTGATCCCTAAATTGGATCAACTTCTGTTGTTGATCCTTTTTTTTTTTGGATCAACTACTGTTGTTGATCCCCTAAGTTGGATAAACTTCTACTGTGGATCCTTTTTTTTTGGATCAGCTACTGTTGTTGATACAAAATATCTAAACCAGTGGTGGCGGCGGCGGGTGGTAACGGTGGCGGATTGATGGCAGCGTCAGTGGCGGATTAGTGGTGGCTGTGGCGGCAGTGGTGGTGGAAGACTGTCGGTGGTGGTGGAGTCAGTGGTGGTGGCGGACTGGTAGTGGTGGTGGCGGACAGGTGGTGGTGTCGGACTGGTGGTGGTGGAGTTAGTGGTGGTGGCAGACAGGTGGTGGTGGAGTCAGTAGTGGTGGTCGACTGGTGGTGGTGGAGTCAGTGGTGGTGGTGTGTCGGACTGGTGGTGGTGGAGTCGGTGGTGGTGGCGGACTGGTGGTGGTGGAGTCGGTGGTGGTGGCGGACTGGTGGTGGTGGAGTCGGTGGTGGTGGCGGAATGGTGGTGGTGGTGGTAGACAGGTGATGGTGGAGTCGGTGGTGGCCGACTGGCGGTGGCGGACTGGTGGCGGTTGGTAGGTGGTGGTCGTTGAAGGTTGGTGGTGGAATGGTTGTTGGTGAGGGTATTAAGGTAATCTAATATCAAATGGATAAGGTTATTAAAAAGTAGGGATATATATATTGTTGTATAAGTATATTTATTGGATGTCAAAAGTTGGAACATATAAATAATGTACCCTTAAATCTTGCCGAATATCTCCTAAGAGATCTAAGAGCATCTCCAATAGAGGGTGAAAGTCTTATTTTTTTTATGACACATAGGATTTTAGACCCTCATTTATATTAATTTTATCTCCAACAGTGGGTCCTATTAAATAGGAAGGGTGTCATAATAAATATGAAGGTCTTAGAAAAAGTCTTATTTAGACCTTTGGAATGACCTCCTCGTCATTTTTTTAATCATATTTTAAATTTTTACTTTTTAATAACTTTTTCTGAACCAATAAAAAAAGGGAATCAATTTTATCATTATCCAAAAAAAAAAACAAATCCTCAAAATAAGACCCCACACTGTTGGAGATAGTCCATGAGCAAAACATTGCTATTTTTGTCACATACATATGACCCCATAAATAAGAATTTTTAAATAAAAATTCCACATATAATTTTTAGAAATACTCTAAGAGATCGGAGGTCCTGGCATTTGGAACACCTTTACCATGTTGGGAAATCTATTCAAGAACTGATGATTCCACTTGCAAGTTAGTACTTCGCCTTAAGAATTTTTTGTTGGAAAATTAGATACAATTTTCACATGCATGCAAACCTCTGCAGTAAACGCCATTCTAGAGTTGGGTTGAGGTATTCAAGGAAACAAAATATGCTTACATATTTTTGTAATTATTTAAATATCAATAGTATATTATCTTAGTGTTTTTAGTGGCGATCCCCAAAAACTTGTGGGTAATTTTTTTATTCTCAACCCATAGATAAGTTTATGGTATGTCCTAATAATGGTTTGGAGAATACCTAAATGTCCTTCTATAATCGGTAGTTTAGGATTGGTTTTAGCAACCGATTATGATTTCTATAATCGGTATTTTAGGATTGATTTTAACAACCGATTATGATTTTGTTCTTCTTTTCTTTGTTTTGAAAAAAATAAATTTGGGCTACTATCAAATCGGTATATAATAAACATCACACAACTACCAATTGTAAAAGTAGAGAAATCCGAAATTTCATTTGCTTTGCAAAAATTGAATTTGGGTCTACTAACACAATCGGTAGATTGTGAACATCACGAAACTACCAATTATAAAATTAGAAATTTAAAATTTTGGGCTACTATCAAAATCGGTAGATAATAAACATTATCTACCTAACGATTGTGAAAATAGAGAAATTCCAAATTCCATTGGTTTTTGAAAATTTTAAATTTGGGGCTACTACCACAATCGTTATAAAATGAACATCATGAAACTATCGATTGTACATTCGGTAGATAATAAACATCACGAAACTACCGATTGTGAAAATAGAGAAATTCAAAATTCCATTGGTTTTTGAAAATTTTGAATTTGGGACTATTACCACAATCGGTGGATAAAAAACATCATGAACTACCTATTATGTTTGTGTAGAGAATTTGAAAATTTAAGAATTTTGTCAAAAATCCAATTTTCGGACTACTTTGTAATCGGGAAGTTAAACGAACATTTACTACCGATTATGTTATTTCATTTACTACCGATTATGCTTGTGGAGAGAATTCGAAAATTTAAGAATTTTGACACAATCCAATATTGGGGATGCATTGTGATCGGAAGCCACTTAAATGTCATTGTCTATCAATTACAAATATATTTTGTCCAAGTAGTTTACAATCGGTAGATGTGGTAATCCATTATCTACCGATTCTGGGTAGCTTGACCATTAAAAAAATTTCATGATGTTTTCCTGATCGTAAACTTAACTACCGATTATGAGTAGTTTCTCCCGATTATAAACTTACCTACCGATTACGAAGGGTAGTTTTGCCATTAAGAAAAAATGAAGATAAGGGATAGCTTCGTTTTACGTTTGCGTGACCCGTTTTTGTCTTATGTGTCGCCCCTAATTTTTTCGGGATCGTCTCTAAAAATGCCATGGTTACTAAGTAATTTTCTCTTTTACTATTTAGTAGACTCTTGGGAAGGGTATGTGATAAGACGACATTCTAAACCTATGCGTGTGTGTACATATATATAGTGGATTTTGTGAGCAAAGTTCGACTTAATAAGGAGGGTGGCATAGGAGGGTGGAATCACAAGATGCTCTAGGAGTTTATATATTAGTTTAGGAAATATATTTTAAGTTTTGGTAATAATATTTTGATATATAAGAAAATGAATTATTATTCGTTATGAGTTATTTATATAAAGAGTTTCATATTTTGATAAAAAAAAATTTAATTAGTAAAAATAGGCTGGACAGTGGTATCTCGGAATTATGAGTTTTAGATAATAAATTCATTTCACGCTTCTGCCCTAGTCAAGTTGGGATCATTATAATGAAATTTTTTGTTCTTGGCTGCTCCAGCCAATATGCCCGAGTAGTTTTTGTGATTATGTTTGTCTCTTTTGCTTAGCATATTTAGTTTTTCTTTGACAAATTGATAAAAAAAAAAAAACCAACAAACAAACAAACAAAGATAAATGATATTTTGAATTTGAGGAAAATTGCCGGAAAAAGCAATGCCGACATAGCTCCCTTGAAATTAAGACAAGTAACAACAGTATAAAAGTGGGAAATAACTAATTAATAATTCTTAAATGAAAATAGTGTTGTTGTGAAGAATACTTCCAAGTAGAGGGCATTGCAATTTTGAGATCTTCTTGTTCGGTGCAGGGAGATGGTCTACTTTATACCTCTAACTTCTAGAAGTTATAGTTGCAAGAAAATCATCAACTGATCTAACAGAAGACCCTTTCGCATGATCATCACTTATATCGTCTCTCATTGCAGCTCTAATTTTTTCAGCAATCACCATCGCCTTCTTCCTCATTAGTTCTCCTTTATTACCATCCATTACGTCGTCAATTATTTTCTTCACATCCTCACTAAACACTTCTCCATCAACTCTAGCCAATTCCGTACAAACACCCATTTCCTCTTCCATCATCTTAGAATTATAACATTGTTCTCCTTCTAAAGGCCACCCAATTATAGGTACACCTTGACTCAAACTCTCTAACACTGAATTCCATCCGCAATGACTAAGAAAAGCACCTGTTGACTTATGGCATACTATCTCCAGCTGGGGTGCCCATTTTTTCACTAACAACCCTTTTTGAGATTTTTTCATTCTCCCAACAAATCCTTCAGGTAACCATTCCCATTTGAATTCAGATTCTATATCAAATTCACTTGGTGGTCTTAATACCCATATGAAGCATTTTCCACTTTTCTCCAAACCCAAAGCTAATTCCCTCATTTTTGATGTTCTTATTGTGTTTTGAGAACCAAAAGAAATATATACAACTGAAGATGGTTTTTTATGATTCAACCACTCTATACAATTCTCTGGAGATATCCCAAATTTTTTTCCTGCCGTCCTTAAGTTTGAAACAGCACCCCCATTGCCTAGTAAAAATGGTGGAAGTAAAGGACCAATAGTCCAAACCGGTTTGGGATCCATATAACTTCTTAGAGTTTCCAGTCCCAAAACTTCTATCTCTTCAACAGAGTTACACAGCATTCCATCTGATTTCAGTGACAGAGAAATCTGTTTCTGTAAGAATATAGCAAATGGGGTTTCTTTATCTGTTTCTCTTAGGTTAAGGGTAAGTTGAGAGACATGTAACCGACACGTATCTGGAAATTTGGGTAGGTGAAACTCTTGAATAAGATCATTGGAATCATCATTTTTACGGTGTGGGAGATATAGATATATAGAGAAATACGCAGCAGTGCCGTACCCACCACAAGTAGTGAATGAAAAATGAAGCGTACCGACACGCTTGGCGGTTTCGTTAACCCAACCTAAGAAAACATCAGAGATAATACAACCAGGGATGCGTTTTTCAGTTCTAATGATTTCGGTTATAAGATTGTCGAAAGAAGGTTTCAAGGTTTCTGATGCGTGAAAGAGGCTTACGATTAGATGAGAAGGTAAAGAATCAGTGTTATCAGAATTAGGTGGTAACCCATGATCGGTACACGAGAAAGGAAGTTCAGCTAGAGAAATGTTTTTGTATGCGGTGCTGGTTTCTGCGGTTAAGGCTGAATGAAGGTATTTGATGTTGAGAGGAGTACTAACAAGAGTGATTTTAGTGTTGGGTTTTCTCTGAGAGATTAGCTTTGCTAAGGCTAAGAATGGGATGATATGACCTTGTGCCATGAATGGGAACATTATTATATGATCATCTTGTTGTTGTGTATTCATGGTCGGTTGAGTGTTTCAATATGATATATGATCAAGTTCTCTTAATTTCGCACAGAAGTTTTTTACGTTCAAAACTTTTTGGTGTGGGTTTATATAAGAAAACTTGAGTGGAAGAGTAGATAGATTTAGAGAGCGACGCACACTTGTGGTGGTTGTGGGTGGACTTGTGGTACAGTGGTAGATAAATTAACATAAATGCATCAAATTCCAGCTCCTATTTTACCTTTTCTGCGAAGTTAATGTATAAGCTACATGTTTGCAAATGAGTCTGTAATTTTGTAATTTCTATAAGGAGCTGCAGCAACATATTATTGTTCAATTCGTATGGGAATTCATACCGTTGATGCGTCCTGTCTACCTAAATTGACTTCGCATTTATGCATTGTGTTTCTTAACTTTTATCTTAATTTTGTGAACGTGTCGAGTTAAATGACAATCACTAGTACGGGTTTCACAAGCTTAGTGGCCGGCCTTCCTAACAGAAACACTACTAACATGTATAGCACTACTAACAACTTGCTAGTATTAGATAAAGGAATACGTGCAAGAAATAAATTCCTACTAAAGGAAATACGTGCAAGGAAACAAATAGGACTTTCCAGTTTGAGTTTAGTTTAATTAAAATTCTAATATTGTTTAAGGGAAAATTAGAAGAAGAAAAAGAGTAGTAGAAAAGGCAAGAGAGAGATATCTTATCGATAGAGATGGTAGTATCACGTTGATCCTTTATATACAACCATACAGAAATACTGACTATCTAGTTGGGTCGTACATTTATGGACCGTAGCTCTTATAACACTTCCATGTAAGGTCCAACAATAATGTTTCACAAATAGCGCTGCACATATATAGTGCTTGGATATGATTTTTCAAATGTAGTTTTTTTCCTCGATGACCATTATGTCTAAGTATATTTCCTTATTAAAATTATTGGGAATACTCAAATGGACAAAACCCAGACTAAGAAAAAAAAGTACAATATTAAGAAAACTTTAACAGAGTTGAATTCCCATATGTTGCCTCTAAAATCTTAACAGGGGAAAACTCAGTGGTATAAACCTTGACGAAGGGAAAAGAATACAACGCGATAAATCCAGAAGTATGGTTTTTCCGGAAACCCATGTATAACATCCTTTCTATGTTTATGTTTCCCACAAAAACGCAGTTTTAAATGAAGTTTTGTTGCTAAAATGACGGTTGCTAACGGATACGAGTAATTTATAGGGTGCTTGGAGTTCGTGTGGAAATAATGATTGAAACAGGTGTTGTAAGTTTTTACGGTTTCATGTAATTTCAGGATCCCTGGAAATTATTCCATCTCCTATTTTCACCTATTCTGGAAAGTTAATGGGTAAGGTGCATGCTGCAGCAGCATACTAGTGTCCAGTTTGAAGGTTTGTCTAACTAAACATTATTTTTTCCTTATCTTTTCTAAATATTAAGAGCATGCCCAACGGAAGTTGAAAAGATGAGGGTACCCAAATATATCTCAAAATAAAAAATTTCCACCTATAAGTCCTTTCTCCGAAAGTGATTGTCTATGGACTGAGTCGAGATAATACAACAAATCGGTTCACACTTCGTGTGATCGTCTATGAATACGAGATCGAGACAATACGACAACAAGATAACTTGTGTGATTGAGTATGGATACAAGATCGAGAAAATGCAACAACGAAATATGTTTACTTGATAAAAGGTTCGGACTTAACCAAACACAATAGGATTACTTATCAAGTAAATATGAATTAACGTTTGCGTAATTTACTTTAAATTATAATAACAACAATTATAATTTCGGAAAATAAAAGTAAATGGTACAACAAGATTTTGTTAACGAGGAAACCGCAAATGCAGAAAAACCCCGGGACCTTGTCCAGAATTGAATACTCTCAGGATTAAGCCGCTATACAAAATCAAACCAACTTCGTATAATTGAGACCAAGGAACTAAACCTATACTTCACCTAGTTCCGTCTGTATTCCCACGCCTTCGACCTGTAATAAGTCACGTACTTGGAACAATTACTTTGGTTCGTATTCCAAACAGTAAAGCAACAACAAATCTGTTTGGTATCAACTCTTTTCAACCAAGTGATGTGAGTTCGACAAAAGTCTCTTCTGTTTATCTCAATAAACTCCTTTGTCAGGTTGTTAGATCTATCTTATTATCAACTACCAAAGTAATTGCTAAGATTTTGCAATCAATACTTTTGATCACAAAAAATTGTATTGATGTCGATCTACACAACTAATCAATCTAATCTACCACAAGGATAAACCGATTATAGTTGGATCCTCTTTTACCGAAACAAGTATTGTGCACACCAAAGATTATGAACCCAAATTAGAAATCTTCAAAGTCTTCTTTGTCTTCAAATCTTCTTAGATATTCAATAAACACCTGCACACAATCAACTTGAATCTCTTGTGATCAATCACGCACAAAACGGAGTCTGTTAACAATGGACTATCACAAGATGTCTTTAGATCTACAAACAGTCTAAAGATCCCCGTCGAAACTTCGATCTAGTTTGAGTGAATCTTATATCAGAAGAGAAGATTCTCAAGCATAAACAAACTAGGTGCAATCAAAGTTCAACCACCGTTAGTCAATCAAATCAATCGAAAACGAAAGATAAACCGCAATTATCTAGTTTCCCACCAATGGTACTAATAGAGCTTCTCAATCCCAAAGAAGTCTTTAAACTGAGCGTCCGTAAGAGATTTCGCCTAATTAGGTTACTCTCCTCTCCGAATAGGCGGCTTCACCAGTAGCAGCACAACTGAGATAGTTTTGCTGTCTCTGAGGTTTATTTCTCTCGAAATGCAAACTTTGATATTTATAGACCGAGAAAGTTTGCACACCAAGGAATTTCCAAAACCGAAAATATTCTCAAGATATGGAATATATTCCAGATTCGGTTTCCATAATTCCTGGAAATGCTTTATCCAAATAATGACCGAAAATCTCTTAGAAAATCTCCAACTAGCAAATGCACATTACTAATTTTCGTTTTCCAAAAATAAAATTAAAAACCTTAAATAAAAGATTCTCAATTTATTTTAATCGATCCAATATTTTCTTCCTTTGGCTATTAAGGAATAACTTTGAACAATTAAAGATAACCGTTACTGCACATGTTCAAAGTATGTCGACATCCTTACTTTGTAATTCCTCTTTCATACTTAAAACCTTGAAACCGATTTTCCACACTTCCAAACAAGTTTAGAATTGGTTCATCTGACTTTCAAGAACTACGTGATTGATCAAGAACACTCAATCACCAAACATGGGTTTCACAGTTCTACCAAAACAAGTTTCGGTTTTACCTCCATGTGAGTACTTTGCATAGTCACGCTAGTTACCAAAATTCGGTTGACTAGGTACTAGGATCGGTTTTCCACATATATATGGTATTTAACTTGTACTTTCTACACATGTCTATAGGATCGGTTCCCCTTTGCCTAAAAACGTGTTGCACATGTCCACAGGATCGGTTCCCCTTTCTGTTAAAAACCTGTTACACCTCATACAAGGATCGATTCCCCTTTGTGATAAGTTCCACCTCTTACTAGGATTGGTTCCCCTTTACCCATAGTCGGTCATACCAATAACACTAAATCGATCATACCTTCTCAGGTGATTACTTAAGATTGGTTTCACTAATAAAAGTCATACCAATACAAAAATCAGGCCTTTGTGAATAATTTTACTATGAACATAAACAAGTCATGAGAGGTTATACTAATCACACATATTGGTAGTTCAAAAGATATGCAATGAATAAAAATACCAATAATGCCTGGAGATTTCTCTTTCGATTCACAAAACAAGTTCATGAATTTACTTCCTTAAAACAAATATAAAACATTATTTCCTAGAATGAAATCTTCACCTTATACCCATATATGATGACAATAGCATTCAAACGATTATGTCGATGTCTTATATACAAAGTTTAATGGTTAAGCAATAAACCTCGTATTGTATTCCTTAATAATATGTATAACTAGAGTATAATCATTCATGCTTCGTAGTTTTGTTTTCAATATGCATGACTTAAAAGATACGTTAGGGAATGAAACAGTTCAAGACAAATATCACTAACCTCAAGTGGAAGGATGATGTTGTCATTGTAGCTCCTTACTTCTTCACTTCGTCAAGTCTTCGCAATACTTGTAATGTCTCATATTCTAATACTTTCAAGCTAACCTATACGAAGTTGACTCTAGTACATAATCAAACGACTCTTAGAATGAGTTTTGTCTCACTAAAATATGACAACCAAACTTGACATACCAACACTTGGTGGGTTCAACCGAGCTATGCTCTAACAGAAGTTTCTCAAATTCCTATATTATAAGCCACCTAGGATTTTTGTATTTCTTTTAAAAAGAACTTCTCCAATGGAGATGTGAAGGAGGGTGTGAGGATGATGTGGTGAGTTAGGTATTAACACATCATATGGTTTCAGAAGTTCTTCTGGAGGATGTGATAAATCCTAGTCACATATGTTAACCAATCAAAATAAAATTAAACCAACAAAAAATAAAAAATAAAAGTAAAGGAAATATTTCAACCAATTAGATAAATCTAAATGGATTACAAAACATCTATCACTGAAGATAATTTTTTTCAAATTCTTAAGTTGTAGGAAATTTTTGAGTTTACATTTTAAAAGGATGTCTGCATGCACCACCCACGTGGATACACACCACAATCCATTGGAGATGCTCTAATCTTAATTTTGTTGAGGTGTCCAGTTAAATGACAATCATAAGTACGAGTTTAAAGTTTAAATAGCCTTTTCGAAGCACGTGAGCATCAAATGACCAAAGTTTGAAACTCAATAAATAAAAAAATTATCGATCAAAAAAGCAGTTACACAAGATTTGGAAGAATTGTATGTTCAATTTTGGTACCATCGAGCCCTAAACTAATGAAACCCTGTTTTACGGCATACGGAAGGGCATGCAGATTTATTTTCCCAACTAAGGTGTGTTTATAAGGGGCGTCTAATGGGTATAAAATGGCTTATGTACCCTTAAATGGTTTATATTACTGAATTTCCCTTATTCATAATTTGAAAACCAAAAATCAAAATCAATTTTAAACTTAAACATCTTGTCTTCTTCTCTATCTGATCCCCACTCGCGAAACCATCGACAAAAAATTTGATCTTAGATTCGTGAAAATTTGATTGTCGATCAACATAACTACAAAAATGACTCGCACAAAGAAACCTGCAGTAGGTAGTCATTCTAATTCTTTTTCTAATCCGCCAATTGAAGAACAAGAAGAAGTAGAAGGAATTGAAGAATAAATTCAACCAAATGAGGAACCAATTCTTGAAAAGAGGATAAAAATATATTTTCTATAAACCATCTCTTATTTTACTATTTTTTATTGATAGAATAGGATTAATTGATAAAAAAAAAATTAGATATTTTTTCGGTTAAATTATGAAGTTTAGCTTATTAGCGAGACGAATTATCAGCCAAATTGTTCATTGTTATTCGTTTTGAAAGTGCTTATGAAAAGTTCAGCTGATAATTCATTTTTAAACGGTAGCCGAACTTTCAAATATTTATATATAAATCATTGAAGCTGTGAAGTTCGGATGATTCGAAAGTTGAATTATTATCCAAACCTGACATTATTTCTCCAGCTTCTATAAATAAGTCACGTTCGGCTAAGTCGATAGTTTTTTTATAAGTCGAATTTGTAATTTAAAATGGTTCATCTAGTTTGTTATTTGGTTTATAGGTCGAACCTCTAAATTGATTTTTCTTCTCAAAATTGATGTGTGTCGTTTTAGGCTTTGGATGTCTTCTTTATGATGTGGAAGATAATATAAATGATAGAATGTGGTGTAGAGAGATGATAAAGATTTAAAGATCTCTTTTTAGGGATTTGATGTCTTCTTATATAAATATTATAAATTTAGCCTTTATAATCCCCTCGGGACCGTATTTCCTTGAAATATAAGTCAATTTTGTGTCCAAATATGTCCCCGAATAGTGTCAGGTTCGGCTAATACCTTGCCAACCTTTCCCGGCCGAACCTGAAAAGTGAAATTTACCCTGGATGGTTTTCAGGTTCGGCTGACTCGATTAGATCGCTTTGAGGCCGAACATCTATCTGTAAACACTTCAAAAATCTTGATTTGTAGGCTCCAGGTTCGTCTGTCTCGTGCTGATGAGTAATCATCCGAACTTGTCTCTGCAGACTCAAGTCTTTCGATCTTGTTTCGGCCATAACTTCTTCGTCCGATGTCGGAATGACCTCATTCTTTTTGTGTTTTCTTCGTCTTTTCATTCCATTGTAGATGAAGATAAGATCTCCTTGATTTTAATGGGTTGAATTTGTACTATGGTATTCTCCATCAGTAGACTTCACTTTCTCAATACTTTTAGTCATTTCCACTTGTTTTGGTTGATTCATCCTAAGAAAGGCTGTATAATAGAAAACATATATAATAAAATCTTAACCCATAAATGTGTATGAAGTTAAGTGTTTTATGGAAAACAAGTAACATGTTCGGCCGATACGATTTTTTGAATATGATCCGAACTTGGAAAAATATATGGTTCGGCTTATACGATATTTAGAGTAAAAACTGAACCTTTACTTCAATTTTTATCAAAACTCTCGGGAGAAGGTTCGTCTTATAATGAAAATTTCTTATTAGCCGAACATTTGACTAGTAAGTAGGCCAGAAGTTACAAAATATAAATTCGGCCAATAACTATGATATTTCGAGTAAGCCGAAATGTTGTTCATCTTATGTATCATACCAGTTAGGTTCAGCTGATAATTTCAAGACGAACCTATCTCTGGTTCGCCGAACCTGGGTGAAAAAAAATCAATTTTTTGATGATTTCAACCTACATGAATGAAATTAAACATAATCTAGAAGTATACTTGTGTATTTTTAGCATTAGGTTCTCATCAATGTATTCATCTTCTAGGTTTGAATCATAAAAATCATCATTATGAGTGAAAAAGCGGGGGTCTAACAACACCACCCAATATTTCGACTAACTCCGAAATACTTTCTAGAGAATCAACTAGACAGTCAGACTCAATCTAGGTAAAAGTATCTCAAGGAGTTAATATCTCTCTCTTGTTTTGATTTACTCGAGCTAATAGAAATCAAACACAAGGAATAACTTGGATGGTACCAAAGACCAATATCCAAGGATCAATCAATGACAATCAATAACCAAAGGTTGGATTACTCTAATTGATGATCTAACGCATAACCTGTATTATTTCAATTATAAAGATAAAACAATATAATGTTGTAATTGAAATAACACAGACACCATAAATTTTGTTAACGAGGAAACCGCAAATGCAGAAAAACCCCGGGACCTAGTCCAGATTGAACACACACTATATCAAGCCGCTACAGACACTAGCCTACTCCAAGCTAACTTCGGACTGGACTGTAGTTGAACCCCAATCAATATCCCACTGATCCAAGGTACAGTTATGCTCCTATGCCTCTGATCCCAGCAGGATACTGTGCACTTGATTCCTTTAGATGATCTCACCCACAACTAAGAGTTGCTACGACCCAAAATCGCAGGATTTGACAATAAACATATTTGTCTCCCAGAGATAAGTCTATCAAAGGATCAATATGTCTCCCACAGATAGACCTTAAAGGTTTTGTTCCGTCTTTTGATAATAATCAAGGTGAACAGGAACGAATCGATAATCCGGTCTTATATTCCCGAAGAACAACCTAGAGTTATCAATCACCTCACAACAATCTTAATCGTATGGTAGCGAAACAAGATATTGCGGAATCACAAACAATGAGACGAAGATGTTTGTGATTACTTTTTATATCTTGCCTATCGGAGATATCAATCTCAAGCCAATTAATCTGATTGTACTCGTACGATAGAAGATGCAAAATCAGATCACACAACTACGATAAAAGTATTATCGGTATGGCTTCACAATCCCAATGAAGTCTTTAAGTCGTTAACCTGGTTTTATAAGAAGAAAACCAAAAGTTAAAGGAGAATAAACTCTAGTATGCAAACTAGTATCATACGTAAGGTGTGGGGATTAGTTTTGCACAATATTAGATGTCTTATTTATATAGTCTTTCAAATCAGGGTTTGCAATCAATGTTAGCTTAGTAACAAAGCATTCAATATTCACCGTTAGATGAACACCTGATTTAGATTCAAGCTAATATTTCTCAACGGTTAGATCGAAAAATTAGCTTGTGAGACACACTTGACAATGCACGCTTCTAGGTTTGTTAACCATACCCAAACGTATGCACTTGTTGGTTCAACAATAGTTAACCAAAAGGTTAGCCATATGAGCATTTCATATCAACCATGTTCTTCTTCACCATAACTAGTTCAAATGACTTCAAAATGAACTAGTTGGAGAGTTTTTCAATTGCAAGGAAATCTCATGTACTACACAAGACAGAATTGAAGCAAAGATGATTTGATTCACTTGAATCGGTTCATGAACTTTTATAGCCACGGTTTGAAAACTGCATTCCTTAGTCTTTTTAAATTCAGAAATCATCTTCAGATATATAACCTTATCAAGTTCGCAGACTAGGTTCGCGGACTTAAGTTACCGGGAAGAGTTTAAAAACTCCAGCATAAATTCTCGGGTTGAAATTCGGTAGTTCGCGGACTTGGCTCACGCCATTCTTCCGGTTCTCTTGATCAACAAAGTTCGCAAACTTTGGTTCAAGGAATATGACTTATAAATAAATGTGTTTCCGCAACAATGCTTATGTCCGCCATTGGTTATGTAATCTAAACTCTCATTTCAATCATTGAAACATTCTTAGAGGACGTTATATAGTTGTTACACCATTTCTCTTCAAAGAAATTTTCAAGATGATTGAAACATATTATGACTTTCGTCACATGGTAAAGATAAACTTGATTGAAGCGAAAAGCTTACCAACACATATTTCGGGATATAGATAGGAGAGGTATACTCGGCTCGAAATACCAAACGTGTATAATCCAAGTCTATATATATATCATACGACTTCTTGTCTCCAAGAGTAGGAGATAGAGTAGATAGACTTTTGAGTGGCAGATAAGTTCAAGTCTTCACATACCTTTTTGTCGAGAAGTTCCACCGGTTCCTTGAGTAATTCTTCTTCTTGTATTATGAATCGCCATGAAGTCCTTGAGCTCAACTATACTTTCTATCCTAGTCCAAGACTTAGCTATAATAGACTAGATATCAAGACTTATAGTTTTGATCACTAACATTGACAAACATGCTTGGGATATCAACGCATGCGAGTTCGACCGAGCAATGCTCTAATAATCTCCCCTTTTGTCAATTTTAGTGACAAACCTATCAATACATATGGAATACAAAAAAGATAAAGAAACTTTTGTAGATCCTATTCCACATGTCTAATCTTCAACATTCCTCGAAATTTTCGTCACTTCCAGGTACTCCAATGATCCCAAAGGTTGTAATTTTAGCATCACCGTTGTTGGAGATCTGTATCTATAACAATGATAAAGCATCGGTCTCGATCATTGTTATACAGTGTCATAGTATTATTACACAGTGTCAAAGTCCAATTGTATCACAACTTCAACAATAATACTATGATGATATGTATCACTCCCCCTTAGTCAATACTCTATCTCACATGGAAACCACTCCCCCTTACACAATGATCCGAAAACCATATGTATTTGTAGTGTGAACTACATATTAATTCTCCCCCTTTTTGTCAATAAAATTGGCAAAGGTACAAGAACGGTATCATAATAAAATTTCCAAAAGAGACATTTCATGACTAAAAGAAAAAAATACAGAACAACTAATTTAGATGGAATCATAAAGCTGAAGCTAAATGCATTCATCAAGGAGTTTAAAGATACAAGATAACCCCTCTAAAATTCCACAGCCGCGCACCCCTCAATATATGACCATTAAGCACAAGTTCAAAAGAAGTCTCCCCCATTTGATGTCATTCCCGAAAGAACAACAATGAGCGACCTTAATTTCAAAAGAAAAGAAGGATTTTTATTGTACACCAAAAACCATGAGAATGATTTTCTATATCCAAAAACTCAATCAAATTAATCACAAGTAAACCTATGATTAATTTAATCGGAATACGCAATCAAATTAAACACAAACATTGATCAATTCAATTGACTGTTCTAAACATAAGATAACTTACGGAGATACAACTAAGTTAACCATAAGATAATGATTAGCTTAACCGTTCATATACTCAACACAATAAAACCTTATGGAGTCACGAAAATACTCAACTAGATTAATTACAAGAAACCCATAATGAATATAATTGGAATACACAACCAAACTAATTACAAAATTAATCAATTTAATTGTCATTTGTTTTGCTCGACATAAGAATACTTACAGAGCAATAACTAAATAACCAAACAAGATAATTAATTTAGTTCAATATGCTCGACATCACATATCTCACGGAACAACAACTAAGCTAAGAAAATCAACTTGGTTGTATAATGCTCAACATATGATACATTACGGAGCCTCACAGTAATACATAAAAATTTGGATTAGGGATGATCAATACTGCGGAATACACAAGGATTCATTCTATCTTCAATCACTATTTGCATAACGACAATTAATAGACATAATCCTTGAAAACAAAAGATTTTGACCTATCTTCCATCAAATGTTTGACAACATAGGCTTAACTTTTGTATTTGTCAAAAGTCTATTCATTCTTTTACCAGTACGTGAATACCGATCACGAACGACTTTACTTTTGACAAAGTTTGGGACAAATATAATTCACGGATATAAACACCAATCCCATAACAAATTGCAATATATCAAATCATAAAGATTAATACTGCAAAACATCATCCTACAAATATTTTTAGAATTTAATACCAATAAACCTAAAAAGAACAAGAAGATGAAAATAATAGCTATGTGTGGTCACAATCATTGCTATTCAAGCACTAGTTATTCTTCCAGCTAAACCAAAAATAAGACAAACTAGGCAACAATATCTTTGAGAAATTCCTTATCATTCCCGAACTCCTTGTCGTCAACAGCCATTGGAATATAAGGTTCGTGGAGGAAGGAGTCAATACCAATAAACCGTCTTGGCTGATGATGTCGAACCAGGGACTTCTGAGTTTCCAAAGATATTAAAACACAAGCCTTTATTTCATTAATCTCCTTTCTTACTTCCTTCAATTCATCAAGAACATCGGAAAACTTCTGAGAGTTAGAAGGGACAACCCTTGCTTTCTTGTATTCCTCATCTTTCTTTTCAAGGAAGGAGTCACTGGAGATTTCTCTTTTTCCTTGATTGATGGCTTAACAATCATATTGACATCTTTTCCATCAAAAGACATGATGCTTAGAGAAAAATTATAAAAAATTGGTTTTTGTGAGTTGAATTCACAATCTCATCAAGCAGTCTTAAGATATAAAGGATATCAGAGAGGAAAAGGTAATGTAGGGTTCGCAACCTTTAAACAGGTTCGTGGACGCCAACTCTAAACCATATAAAGAGTAGAATTGTCGATAATAATACTTTCTTTTATTTTGATAGACAAACAACTAAGAAAATAAGAAGAAAAACTTTTCCTAAAGCATGATTGGTACACAACCTTGTCTCTTTTGATCAGGCACATGAGACAAGATTTACCTAACAACACAATCAATTTGTGTTATGGTGAACAACAATTTGTCCACCATTTTCCTCTAGAGAGGAATCCTCAGACTTCTATCTATCAAAGCGATTTGACCATACTTTCTTCTCTAATGGTCTTATTTTGTCTTTAGAAACCTACTTCTTAGACGAAGATAAAATCCTACATACCTCAACAGTCTTCTGAGCAAGTTTAAGCTTCTTTGCCAATCGATTTTCTCTTCGTTGAAGTTTGTTGGCGTGCCTCACTTGATGTTTATACTTGTAACATCTTGATAGTTCAAGACCCTTCTGAGAACAAAACGAGCACGTCAAACTTGGATGGTATTCAGGCATCTGTGGTGTGAAAGCAGCCAGACACATAGTAGATCCTGAAACATTACAAACAGAGTTTCCAAAAAATGGGTCAATTGATTATTCCAGCTTGATTGGATTCTCTTCTTCACCGAAACCATCAAGGTTGATATATGTATTGCTACGATTATCAAAATCAATGTTTTCAAATAGAAGATCAACGCTTGATTTCCTATCTTCATCAGAATCATAGATCTCAGAATCTCATCAAGTGTTATAGCAAGACCTTTGTTCCCAGTGTATTTTCTACGATTTGGGCACTCGTTTGCAAAATGACCAAAACCTTTACACTTAAATCACTGTGTCATGTCCTCGTCAACATCCCTGTTTTTAAGAGGGACGCGATTGTGAGGTTTATCTGACGACTTAGGTTTGTCTCTTGAAAATCGTTTACTTCTCTTCAATAGAAGATCCCTAAACTGTCTTGTGATCAAGGAGACTGATTTTTCAAGATCTGCATCCGAAAAATCACCCTCAAATTGATCATCCTCGGAGACATAAACACTTTTACTTTTATCAAGTAACTTAGTGTTCTTCTGTGCTTTAAAGGCAACATCCTTTCCAATTTTGGATGTATGCTCATGATCAAACATATTTAGCTTTCCAACCAATGTATTTATAGAAAGATTATCAAGGTTATTTCCCTCAATGATGGCATGCTTCTTAGACTCGTATCTAGATAACAACGCTCTGAGAATTTTCATCACAATGTCCTTTTTCAGGAATAGTCTTACCCAATGCAAAAGATGCATTAACAATTTCAGACACTTTGTGATTAAACTCATCAAATGTATCTTCATATGCCATAGGAAGGTTCTCCCAGTCGGAATTAAGGTTTTGAAACCTAGATTCCTTTTCACTAAAGTTACCTTCAAATACGGTTTCTAAGATATCCCAAGCATCTTTAGACCTGGTGCAATTTGACACATGGTGCTGAAGATTTGGGGTAAAGGCATGTATGATGGCATTCAAACGGTCGGAATTTTGCTTTGCAGCAAGTATCTCGGCAGGATTATATTCACCAATATTCTTGGGAACATTTACATCTCCAACTGCCATAACGGGAGCATCATAGCCATTAACAACATATTACCCATGATTGAAAATCACGAAATTAAAGAAAAGATCGCATAGAAATTTTCCACCATAAGTAATTAGAGCCATCAAAGACTGGTGGTACATTAATAGAAGTAGCACCTCTGTCCATAGAGTCAGATCGTTACAAACACAGACTTGTAAGGTCTTAAACGTGTTTGCCTGCTCTGATACCAATTGAAAAAGAGGGGGTCTAATAACATCACCCAATATTTCTCTAAGCAATCTGTAAGGACTAACTCCGAAATACTTTCTAGAGAATCAACTAGAAAGTCAGACTCAATCTAGGTAAAAGTATCTCAAGGAGTTAATATCTCTCTCTTTTTTTGATTTAATCGAGCTAATAGAAATCAACGAGTCTTTAATAAAACACAAGGAATAACTTGGATGGTACCAAAGACCAATATCCAAGGATCAATCAATGAAAATCAATAACCAAAGGTTGTATTACTCTAATTGGTGATCTAACGCACAACCTGTATTATTTCAATTATAAAGATAAAACAATATAATGCGGAAATTGAAATAACACAGACACCAGAAATTTTGTTAACGAGGAATCCGCAAATGCAGAAAAACCCCGGGACCTAGTCCATATTGAACACACACTATATTAAGCCGCTACAGACACTAGCCTACTCCAAGCTAACTTCGGACTGGACTGTAGTTGAACCCAAATAAATCTCTCACTGATCCAAGGTACAGTTATGCTCCTACGCCTCTGATCCCAGCAGGATACTGCGCACTTGATTCCCTTAGATGATCTCACCCACAACTAAGAGTTGCTACGACCCAAAATCGCAGGCTTTGATAATAAACAAAATTTTCTCCCACAGACAAGTCTATTAAAGGATCAATTTTCCATCCACAGATAAACCCCAAAGGTTTTGTTCCGTCTTTTGATAATAATCAAAGTGAACATGAACCAATTGATAATCTGGTCTTATATTCCCGAAGAACAGCCTAGAGTTATCAATCACCTCACAACAATCTTAATCGTATGGTAGCAAAACAAGATGTTGCGGAATCACAAACAATGAGACGAAGATGTTTGTGATTACTTTTTATATCTTGTCTATCGGAGATATCAATCTCAAGCCAATCAATCTGATTGTACTTGTACGATAGAAGATGCAAAATCAGATCACACAACTACGATAAAAGTAGTAACGGTATGGCTTCACAATCCCAATGAAGTCTTTAAGTCGTTAACCTGGTTTTAGAAGAAGAAAACCAAAGGTTAAAGGAGAATAGACTCTAGTATGAAAACTAGTATCACACGTAAGGTGTGGGGATTAGTTTTGCACAATACTAGATGTCTCCTTTGTATAGTCTTTCAAATCAGGGTTTGCAATCAATGTTAGCTTAGTATCAAAGCATTCAATATTCACCGTTAGATGAAAACCTGATTTAGATTCAAGCTAATATTTCTCAACCGTTAGATCGAAAACTTAGCTTGTTATACACACTTGACAATGTAGTCTTCTAGGTTTGTTAACCGTACCCAAACATATGCACTTGTTGGTTCAACAATAGTTAACCAAAACGTTAGCCATATGAGCATTTCATATCAACCATATTCTTCTTCACCATAACTAGTTCAAATGACTTCAAAATGAACTAGTTAGAGAGTTATTCAATTGCAAGGAAATCTCATGTACTACACAAGACACAATTGAAGTAAAGATGATTTGATTCACTTGAATCGTTTCATGAACTTTTATAGCCACGGTTTGCAAACTGCATTCCTTAGTCTTTTTAAGTTTAAGTTCAGAAATCATCTTCAGATATATAACCTTATCAAGTTCGCAGACTAGGTTCGCGGACTTAAGTTACCGGGAAGAGTTTACAAACTCCAGCAGAAATTCTCGGGGTATGAGAACTTCGCCGGTTCGCGGACTGGGTTCGCGGACTGAGTTCCCGCACTTAGCTTCACGCAAGTAGTTTATTAATTCCAGCAGAAATTCTCGGGTTTGAGAACTTCGGCAGTTCACGGACTTGGCTCACGCCATTCTTACAGTTATCTTGATCAAAAAAGTTCGCAAACTTTGGTTCAAGGAATATGACTTATACATAAATGTGTTTCCACAACAATGCTTATGTCCACCATCGGTTGTGTAATTTTAAACTCTCATTTCAATCATTGAAACATTCTTAGAGGACGTTATGTAGTTGTTACACCATTTCTAGTCAAAGCAATTTTCAAGATGATTGAAACATATTATGACTTTCGTCACATGGTAAAGATAAACTTGATCGAAGATAAAAGCTTACCAACACATATTTCGAGATATAGATAGGCGAGGTATACTCGGCTCGAAATACCAAATGTGTATAATCCAAGTCTATATATATAGCATACGACTTCTTGTCTCAAAGAGTAGGAGATAGATTAGATAGACTTTTGAGTGACAGAAAAGTTCAAGTCTTCACATACCTTTTTGTCGAGAAGTTCCACCGGTTCCTTGAGTAGTTCTTCTTCTTGTATGATGAATCGCCATGAAGTCCTTGAGCTCAACTACACTTTCTATCCTAGTCCGAGACTTAGCTATAATAGACTAGAAATCACGACTTATAATTTTGATCACTAACATTGACAAACATTCTTGAGATAGCAACGCATGCGAGCAATGCTCTACCAATGAGTTTGACTTTGAGTCTGGACAAAATCATTCTCATAATCTAAGAAATCAACCATTTCTTGATCATTGTTACAATTGATGTGTATTTTCCGAGCTTTTCTAGATGAATTTCGTCCCTCCTCATTCATTGAGATTACTTGAATCAAAACACAAATTTTTTCCTCACTTTCCCTTCTTCCCCTTATCCTTCTCCAAAAATAAACCTAACTTTTTTCTTCTTCGTCCAAATTTGTCAACACAAAGTTTTATAATTTAGTTATCCTAATCACTAATCATTAACATTAATTACTAATCAAAATTATTAGCAACTAATCATTATTATTAACACTAATACTAAAAGGCCACATTTGCCATTACGAAAAATATTTGGATAAGGACCTTTTAGATTTACTATTGAATGACCATATTTTGCCATTACTTGATACATATGTCTCAATAAATTTCAGTATGCCCCAAAATAGGGTTCAAAGATAGCCTACACTAGACATAGGAAAAAAAATGACAGCCAACACTTCATTTGAGGTTCATGGTTGTTCAGTCGAGGCCCATGGCTCCCCAAACAAAATTTACTATTGCTATATCTAGAGTTTAGACATGGCCAGAAGGCCTACTAGCTGCTTCTTTTTATTTTTATTTTTTTTTGAAGGAATGAGGAGCATGAAAGCCCCAAACTTCATTGATAATAATATATAGTTACATAATATTCAATTACACCCATAAATCGAAATACATGATTAATACAATAATCTTGAACAGAAATAAATCCCAAAAAATATTTTGTACTAAATATATGTAAACTGACGGGAGAAGTGAAATCTTCTAATGGTTTATCATCATTTTGTTGGATACTCTCCGAGAACATAAGATGCTTCCATAAGAGAAGTAATATACCCAAATTCTTCATCGAATTCTATAATCTTTGATCATCACGTCCGTGGGTGATTGAATGAAAGATTGAACGAAACCGAAGGTCCTCCAGGAGGTATGAGAAACCGTAATGGTACAAACTTTCCATACGTTATCAGAAATAAAAACTATTTACAATACCAATTGCTATAATGCAATTTGTTTTATTTAGATATATATTAGATTAGATAAATCTACCCGGATCTTAAATTAAATTAAAATTCGGATAGAAAATGCGAAGATTGTTAAAAGAATTCAATGGAGAAGATGAAGATAACTACCCGATGGTTGAATATAACTACTCTCTAAAGAAGATAAATGTTTATGTTAAAAGATAAAGTTACACAGCAAAATAAAAAAAGATCTGAAACAAAAAATGACTTACACGATATACGGTGATTAGTGATACACGTAAGGTACTATTGTTATTATGGTTTGTTTTAGTTGGTGTACTGTGTTGGTGTGTCTGGTCCAAAAAAGTCTCTTTAGGAAAATACTGCATAAACGAGCTGGTTGATTGGGTTATCATTATTTGAACTTGACGAAAATATTTTGATGCAACGAGTTACAGAATGTATGGATGGCTAGATCTCCATGATCATGTAGAAGAAATATACACGATGGGACATTTTGTTTTGTAACCTAGGTAAGTTTGGCAAAGCAGCACGATTGTAACCATAGAATAGGCGTGCTGCTAAACAAAGCAGGCAAATGAAAGATGATAAATAGGCGTGCTTCAGCACCACCAATATCTAACCTTTGAGAGAGACTAGGAGTCTAAGAGGTTATTGTTTTCTTTCTCATACGCGTTGCTGTTTTGTGGACACACGATGTCACAATGTCTTGTCTGCATAAAAGAACCTTTACAATATCAATCATTCTCAACGGACCGAGAAAATGGACTACCGGAAAACCAAACCACCAGACACAGTTTTTGTGGTGGATCCCATTGGATCCCGTGGAGAAGAACAGGGAGTCCCGCATTAGGTGTGGTGTTGTGTCTAGCTGTTTTTTTCTCTCGGGTTTTGGTGTAGTCCGTTAAGAGTTTTTGTTACAATATATATATAAGGTGATTAAGTATATACGTAGAGTAATATGTTATCGTTTCTTCCACGTGGTGTACTATGTCAGTTGTCTGGCTATTAAAATAGAGTGATTCTATATAAACCATGGAATTAAACCACCTAAAAACCATTTAGAGACAGAAAATGTGTGGGCCAGCCCTGCAGAGAAATACAGAGGTCCCTTTTGGATTATGTGTGAGCGCGTGATTTTCATGTGGTTTTATTCCATGGTTCACTAAGAGTTTTTGATCAAAATATCATTCAAAAATTATGTTTGGACCGTGATTTTGAACAATGAGAAAACCAATCTCACATTTAATCACTAAAACGGGACCCTGCTTTTTTCTCGGGGGTGGGACCTACGTGTTGTGTGTGTGCTCGGTTTTTTATCATGTTTGAAATGGCGGTTCATATAGAACCACTGAATATCATTATGCCATGACGGTGCAGAAGAAATTACACGAGGGAAAATTTGTTGGTTTTAATTGCTAGGAAGTCTTTCCAAATATGGCTCGGCAATACTAGTTCATGTTTCCATATCAAACCTAATGTCCTAGGTAGCATTATTTGGCATGGTTGGCGTAGCGGCCCTACCTAATTAGGATTTGACATACCAGAACCCTAATAAACGCGTGTGGTATGTGGTCGTGGGACGGTGACGTTTTTTGTGCAGATGGTGCCATGGCCGCGTCAAAGGAATTATGGCAGGGCCATAATGTGGGAACGACCACAGACGCAAGGATAGCCATGGGTGGCCATAGGATAGCGCCTTTTTTAGGGCTTTATGGGCCCCACATGGCTCGTGGCATGTCGTGGGGCCAAAGTGGCGTAATTTGGGCCACGACCAAGAACTAGGGTTTCAACTAATGCCACTAAAGCGAAAACGTGTTTTCGGATAAAAATACCCTGGTTTGAGTCTGTTATGGCGTTGGCCACGAACAAAAGTGGGTTAGCACGTAGCTGCGTTATTTATGGCACGTCGGCATGTTACTGCAGCGGAGTGGCATGTTGGCATGCCGATTAGCACGTTCGTGCGACATGGCATGTTTGGCATGCTGATTAGCATGTTGGCGCGACATGGCACGTTTGGCATACCGATTAGCATGTCGGTGCGTCATGGCACGTTTGACATGCCGATTGGCATAGTGGTGCGACATGGCACGTTTGGCATGCCGATTAGCATAGTGGCCGTTTGGCATAGTTTGGCCTTTTAATGCGTGTGGCGGGTTTAGAGCGACCTGATTGGTCAATAGAAAAGGGACCGGCCAAACATAGGGCGTGGCCACATCTCTAGTGCGCGTAGGGCATTTAAAGCGACCTGATTGGCCGATAGGAAAGAGGGCCGAAAAGTATGGGCCCGGCCACATCTCACGTGCATGTGGCGGATTTAGAGCGATCTGATTGGTCGATGGGAAAGAGGAGGGCCGGCAAGCATCATGGGGGCGTGGCCATCTGCATGTGGCGCCGGCTGGCCTATGGAACGGCCACACCTCCCTTTGTTGCTACTCCTATTTTCCGCGGCTCCTCTTTATTCCTTGTTTTCTGATTTTGGGTAGGACTTTGCACCTACTAATCCATAGAGGATCAATTTCCTAGTTTGCCTAGGTTTAGTTTCGACCAGCAAGGTTTAATTTACTGTGCAGGGCGCAAAAAAAACTAATTTTTTGCAAATTAATTAGGTTGATATTGAATCTTGTGAATTATCACAAAATTGATTGGATTCTGCGTGTTGACACAAATTTATTTATTTTCAGAGAGCAGCATGCTTTCTGACTGAGTAATTTTATGCAAACCTCAACCTTGATACTTCGGGAAATTTATGCTACTCAGCTGCGAGTGAACACTAATTGTCATGTCATATCCATAGTAAGGGTTCATCCGTGGAACACAGCATTGAAAGTATTCAGTGAGTCCTATATTAATGAATAATACAAGTAGGGTGTCGAAATTTACAGAATATCTGGGATTGTTGCTACATGCACCATTCCGGATAAATTTCATGTAAACATATTGAATTGCTCAATAAATGCGAAAGTGACAAGGTTAGACATTCATCACTTTTACATGGCTCGACCTCTTTGCAGAATGACGACACAATAAATACAGGGTTTTACAATTTTACCCATGAACTAAAAACCACCATCAACACTTCCGAAATTTAAAAATTCTAGGAAATCCAATCGATTCAGACTTGCTGATCTTAGTAATTTCAGTTTCAATTTTTTTTACTAGGATCATAACTTCTAGAATAATAAATTTCATTAACAAGTTAATTTCTCCTCAACAAGGTGCTTATGTGAAAGGTAGAAATATTCAAGAGAAAATTATTCTTGCTTCTGAATTGATTTTGAAATTGACATCAAAATACGGGGAGGTGATATTGGTATTGAGATCGATGTAACCCAAGCATATGATTCTCTTAGTTGGAATTTTTGTTCAAAGTCATGCTTCTTTTCTTTTGGTTTTTCTCATATGTGTCTAAGCGGGTTAAAAGAGATATTTACTTTTAACTAGTAAAATCTCCATAATGTTCAACAGAGGACCTATTGGTTTCTTTTATGTTAGAAGGAATCTCAAGCAAGGAGATCCATGTCTCTTTTATTATTTGTAATAAAAGAAGATGTTCCAAGTAGATTGTTAGCAATTAATTTTAGAATACCGATAAATTCAGCTAACAATTGACGTTTCCTTATTCTGCAAAGGAGAAAGAAGAAATGTAAGAAAATTAATTTAAATTTTAGAAGACTATCAATAATCTTCTGGTCAAATGGTTAGTGCTACTAAAAGTAAATGTCTTATCGATGGAATCTATCAAGTGAGAAAGCAACATATTGATGACGAGTGCAACATGACTTTATCTATTTTTCTAAATAAATATTTGAGAGTTTTTTTAGTTCCAGGGAAGGTGCGTGCTTGTCATGTATGGAGTTCTATTGTGACATTGCAGAACAAATTAGTTGGGTGGCCGATGGGTGAGCTTTTATTCTTTCAAGATAGATTAATTTTGGTGAAGCATGTTCTTAGTATTATTCTTATCTATAATTTTGGTTCAATATATTCTAATTTAGAGTTTTTATATTTTAATTGTCAGGGTTTGATTGTTCGTTTTAGTCTCGTCTCTGTTTGATGATGTATATTGTATCGATTTGGTGTCATGCCATAATAAGGTGAATTTTTTGAGAAAATATGTTAAGAAAAAAATTTGGATATTTTATTTAAATGTTCTTTTATCATTTTGGTTTATGAATATAATAGTGAATTTGTCGCCATGAAGCTAAATGTTATCAGTAACTATAAGTCCTGAATTTTCCATGTTAAAATGAATCTGTATGTCTAAATGATAGCTATGACCATGGTTCAAATAAATTTATGTGGCTTTAGGGAAGACTATAGAAACGCCAAAATCATATACTATGCCTACAAGGAATTTATCGTCATGCTTATCTGATTTCTCGTGTCTTAAAGGTAAACAATAGCCACGATTAAAATTATTTGTGTGTCTTTGGAAAGTTTATCACAATGATGCGACAAATTAAGCATAATTATAACTGATGAATATATTGTCCATGATGATAAAACGAATTTTACGCGTCTGATTGATAACGAAGTCCATGGTTAAAATTAAATCCATGTGGCATTGTGCTTAATTGTATCAATGTTCAAATCAAATTGCGTTTCTATAAGGAACTTATGTCCATAGTGATAGGGGAAATGTTCAATTAAAAAACTGTATCATATAGACACAGATATAGGAGTATGGCCATGGTAAATCATGTATGGTAGTCACTCAAAATTTATGTAGCCATAGAGGTAACCAATTTTCATGTCACCTGATACCACATTTTTGGAGTGAAAATATCCCTTGCCTAAAGGCCTATGGACACAGTGATCAAGTGTGGCCTCTGTGAAAATTTGTACTAGTGCATGTTTTTGATTTACATCGATTATTTTGGAAATCTACTTATTGACAATATTTTAGAATTAATATGAATGTATGAGTTGCATGATTGTTGTTATTAATTATATCACTTTGTGAATGGTGGAATGTTTAGTCTTAGTATTCTTTAAAACTTGAAATCATATTTTTCAACCGAGTTTGTTATTTTAGTATTAGAATTTAGGTCTACGATGAATCTTCACAAGTATGAGTGAACGAACATATTATTACAACTTTTACAAAACTATCACCGCATAACAGAGGCAGTCCTTCGGGCATATTTATTGGGAACAAATCCATTAATTTCATTAACAATGGTTGAGCCGTATATGGAGCATCGAAATCGTTAGCACTGTCAACTCCCATTAAGAGATACTCGAAATCTAACTCCTTAATATTTTTTTTCAAAGCTTTGCATTGTCAACTAAGTTGGAAACGATTGAAGACCACATATTTATTAGACAATAGTATAATATGCTTATCAACATATATAACGAGTAAATGTTCTTCATTCCATCACGATAAACATCTCGATCAAACTTACAGGGTCTTCCCAGCAAGAGATTACATGCATCCATCAGTACTACATAACACCAAAATTTATCGTGGTAAGTAGAAGCAATTGAAAACTGAACCAAGCATCGGTAAGCTTACCTCATATATTTTGAAACCATGAAAGGTTGTACCACTTAGTGTGTTCTTTAGTACCTAGCCGAAGATTATTACAAATTCTTATAAAGTAACATTCTCACAACTCCCAACATTAATAACTAAACAACAATTTTTACCTTTAATGGTGCAGGTTGAGTGAAATATATTATTGTGTAGCCAGCAATTACCGTTTTTTTATAAATATGAGTGAAGAAAGCCTTATGTACCACAATTTACCTCTTAATGCAGGTCGATTCAACGTCATCTTTAATATCATCAGACGGGCTTAGTAATAGAAGTGGACCAACATCATCCCGGGAGTTATTCGTCTCATATTCTTCCTTGTCAAAATTAGGTTGTCTGGTAATTTCTTGGGGATAATTTTCTCCATTAGGAATGCCCTTAACGAATACCTCCAAGAAAAATGGTTCAGTACGAATAACCTTCTTGTAATCATTCGCAAAAAAGCCAGGAACACCATATTTATAAAGCGTCAAATCGCCTTTGGTTTTAGGTTTGTTACTCATATGTCGCTGACTAGCAGGGAAACAATTGGATCTGGTCGAGCTGAGGCATTAGTATCATAGTTTATCGTATTTCATCCACCTCGTGGAGTTTCTCTTTTTGCAAGAGTAATTTCCCATTGATGTTCTTCCGACACATTCAAGTCATCAAACATATATAAAGTATCTTGATAATACTGACTAAGGCCACCGACATATTTGTAACGTTGATAATCACTTAACGCCCAGTTCATTACAATCCCTATTCGAAACCTTTGTCAATTTATGGTAAAAATGGGGAGAATTATTTAGAAACCTACTAATACACATATGACTTTACTGATATTTGTCTAAGGGAAAGTGAATTACATGGTAGAAGGTAAGCTTCAAATTTAGCAAATTAAAGAGATAAGTAAAGACTGAGGGGGAAAACATATCACGGTAGTATTGCTTTAAAGTTTTCGTACAATGGATTTTGAAGTAGGTGAAAACAAAAATACTATGCACTGACATAACAAACATTGAATAGATTGATTATTCATTCTAAAGGCTCTAACTTTAAAATTATCATAGGTTGTTATCAAGCAACGAATCTTCAACAAGGTGCTGAACAAATACATGCAGAATGATAGTAGAACTTGAAGTATAATGTTGAAGATCAATAAATCAAGAAGCAATATCAAATTTTATTTATTTTTAAATCCATATGTAATTATAGTTCTGTCACAAAATTGACAAAGGATGGAGATTATTAGAGCATCGCTCAGTCAAACTCACAAGTTTTAGTATGTCAAGGTTGTTGTCAAATATAGTTGATCAAAACTATATCTTAACTTATAATCTACTAGAGTCACTCTCGCATTTGCAATAAAGCATGGTAATTGAGTAACATAATTCACCAATCGACCTTGAAGATTGAAGACTCAAGATCAATGAAAACGTCTATAACGACAAAGGTATGTGAAGTCTGGCTATCCTATTTAGTCATATTATATACCATTATATCAACTGAGGCATGTCGTATGACTTTAGTATTATGATGAACATTGCTCTACATAAGAGAACTTACGAAGCCGCACAATATATACATAAAATATGGATCAGAGAAGATCAATATTGCGGAATAGACAAGGATTCATTCTATTTCCCATCACAATGATATACAATAGACATAATCCTTGTAAACAAAATTTCATCCTATCTTCCATCAATATTTGCATAATGAAATAATAGGCTTAAAACTTTTGTAATGTCAAAATCTCATTCATTATTTTATCAATACATGCATATCGACATATGAAAGACTTAACTTTTGACAAGGTATGGGACAATCATAGTTCACGGACGCAAACACACATATCCCATAACAAGTTTGTAATATATAAAACCATAAAGATTAATACTGCAAAAATCATCTTCCAAACAATTTCTTTTAGAATTTAATCAAATAAATCTAAAAACAATAAAGATGAAAATGTTGGACATAGCTATGTGTAATCACAATAATGGCTATTCCAAACTCTAGTTATTCTTCCTAACAACACAAGAATAAAATTCTCATAAGAATATTTATTAGACAAAATAAAAAACTCTTAGAGAACATGATTTAACAAAACATCAACTGCTGCAAACAACAAGTGATTGAACAAGGACTGGCTCATCAGTTGCTTTCTTCAGTTCGTTTGTCAGAAAATCAAGATTCCTTGTTGCAATACCAAGTTGTTCATGTACAACCTAAATATCTCGAAGAATATTTCCAACCAGCTGTGGTGACATCTGAACTGGTAGTTTGTTTTCATGATCAACAACATGATAGCAGGTAATGAAAACAGGGTTCTCGTGGAACTCGATAGGCTTTCCCTTCTCATCATTGTCTTCCCTGTTGCATCCATCCATTGTGTTCACAGAAATCAGATGAACCTTTTGACATTATGGAACGTATATGTACCAAAGTTGTTCATGATACATACATATATATATATATATATATATACACGAGTGTTTCTTAGGAAACTCTAGAGATACTCGTGTATGTTCCGTGTAGGTCCTGTGACCGTGCACTTACGATTACAACCTTGGTACGAGACCAAAGGTATGATGGAGCAAAATTTAGAAGGGATCTTGACACTCAAGAATCATTCTAAACAAGGGATGACTTTCTTAGTTCAAGAGAATCGTTTAAAAAAAATTAGCAGTCAACAAGGACTTACATTATGTAAAGTAATGAAGCAAGGTCCACATCTTAATGATCATTGTTTTGAAGATGGAAAAAATAACAACAACTACTTTCTCAAGACATACATGATTCTTGAGAATTATAAGCATCCTTCCATATTACAAGAAGGATGCTATATATTGAGTAATCCTGTTGTATTTTGATGAGCATTTTGCTCATTCAGAATATTGACTTCTTTTTTCTTTCCTTCTTGAAGATTTTCAGAAAAGTCATTAGGATTAGTAGAAAAAGATTTAACCATAGGGGAACAAGGAATACCTGCACTTGCTGTTCTCCTTGTCTTTTTGATGCTCTGCTTGAGTCTATTTATGCTGTTTTTGAGCTCCGAGACTCGATTATTGATATGAATGAAACCTGGAGAAGACACCTCGGGTTTACTATCTTATTTTAGGAGGTGAAAAGGAATTTGGCTTTTCTTTATTTATCCTATGTCTTTTTCTCTTCTCAGAGTTAATTGAGAAGTCAGTTGTCCTTCTTCCATTCTTCCTTCTACCATTGTAGGCCTTTTTAGTCTCAAAATCACAATCAAGAAATGTATTATTATGGTATTTCTTTTGATTGCCAACAATGCCTTCTACTTCACAAAGATGAGAAACAGGTTTAATAACTTCTTTAGAAATCCATACAAAAATGTTGTGAAGTTTTTCATTCCTTAATCGAAAACGACATCTTCGTTCAGGATTTCCTTTATTTCCACAATAATAGCAGTTAAAGGACTTGGTTTTCACTGTTCTCGTGTGAATAGATTTTGAAGAAACATAGTCCTTGTTTCTAGGACTATGGGCTTCTTGAAATGTTTTTTCACATGAAGAGTTTTCATTAGCATGAACAAAATTAATCTTACCAGTACTTGGAGCGTCTATTCCCTTATAGCCCAGACCACGTGTATCACGATGTTCTTTACATGCTCCAAACATAAAAGATAATTTTGTAGAGCTAGAATTAAATCTTTTCATATTTTCTTCTAGTGATTTTACCTTATTAAGAGCAGCAACGAGATCAGTCTCCAATGATTTTTCTCTGGCGAGGAGACTGTGTTCTCTGTCATTAAAACATTTTTGTTGAGAGTCATATCTTGCTTCAGATTCCGCAAGTCTTTCTTTCAACACAAACATATTTTGAAAAAGTTTGTCACACTAGGACATTTTTGAGCGTACTTCCTCTTCTCGATCTTTAACGATAGATTTTAAAAGTTCATATCCACAATCATACCCTTTAAAGAGTTTTCTCAGTTTTTTGTTTTCTTGACAGAGAGGTGTCATGTATTTACTCAAGCAAGTAGTTGACTTCTTTTATTTCAAAGCATGGTCAAAAAGCTTGATATATTGAGAGACTTCCTCATCAATATTATGTCCTCCTTCTGAATCACTGTCATCTGAAAGATCATCCAAACGTTCATCAAGAGATTTTTCTCAGTTAAATGCATATTCAGTCAAAGGACTAAAAATAGAGTTTTTCTTAGAAGCTTCGGGACTTTGAAGTTCACAAGGATGACTCAGGGCTGATGTTGCGTTATCTGAGATATTCTTATTGTACATAGAATCAGATCGCTACAAACACAGGCTTGTAAGGTCTTTAAACGCATTTGCATGCTTTGATACCAATTGAAAAAAATGGGGTCTAACAACCACACCCAATATTTCTATTAGCAATTTGTATGGACTAACTCCAATATAATTTTAAGAGAATCAACTAGACAGTCAAACTCAATCTTGATAAAAGTATATCAAAGAGTTATATCTCTCTTTCTCGATTCAATACTTACTCAAGCAAATAGAAATCTGTGAGTCTAATTGAATACAAGAGAAATCGCTTGAATGGTACCAAAGACCAATCTTCAAGTATCAATTAATTTCAATCAACCACACAAAGTTGGATTTCCCAATTGATTAATTCAAACGCACAACCTATGATATTTCAATTATATAACAAAATATAATATAAAAAAAATAACACAGACACCAGAAGTTTTGCTAACGAGGAAACCGCAAATGCATAAAAACCTCGGGACCTAGTCCAGATTGAACACACACTGTATTAAGCCACTACAGACACTAGACTACTATAAACTAACTTCGGTCTGGAATTTAGTTGAACCCCAATCAATATCACACTGATCCAAGGTACAGTTGCGCTCCTTACGTCTCTGATCCCAGCAGGATACTACGCACTTGATTCCCTTAGCTTATCTCACCCACGACTAAGAGTTGTTAGGACCCAAAGTCGAAGACTTTAATAAACAAATCTGTATCAAACAGAAAAGTATATGGTAATAGATAAATCTGTCTCCCACAGAAATACCTACGAGTTTTTGTTCCGTCTTTTGATAAATCAAGGTGAACAGGAACCAATTGATAAACCAAACTTATATTCCCGAAGAACAACTCAGTATTATCAATCACCTCACAATAATCTAATATTATGGTGGCGAAACTAGATATTATGGAATCATAAATGATGAGACGAAGATGTTTGTGACTACTTTTATATCTTTCCTATCATAGAAATCAATCTCTATTCAATCCTTATGATTGTACTTAGTACGATAGAAACAGAAAGATCAGATCACACAACTACGAGAAAGTAGTATCGGTTTGGCTTTACAATCCCAATGAAGTCTTCAAGTCGTTAACCTACAGGGTCTCACTAGAAACCTAAGGTTAAAGGAGAATCGATTCTAGATTATACAACTAGTATCACACAGGAGGTGTGGGGATTAAGTTTCCAAGTTGCTAGAGTTCTCCCTTATATAGTTTTTCAAATCAGGGTTTGCAATCAATGTTAGCTTAGTAACAAATCATTCAATATTCATTTTTAGATGAAAACTTGATTAGATTCAAGCTAATATCTTTCAGACGTTAGATCGAAACTTAGCTTCTTGCACACAAATGAAATGCACGTTATCTAGGTTTGTGTAACCGTACCCAAACATGTACATCTAGTTGGTTCAACAGTAGTTAACCAAATGGTTAGCCATCTGAGCACTTTCATATCAACCATATTCTTCTTTACCACAACTAGTTCAAATGACTCAAATGAACTAGTTAGAGAGTTGTTCAATTGCTTAGATCTTTATAATAGATACCGCTGAAACAAAAACGATTCGATTCACTCGAATCGATTCATGAAATTTATAGCCACGGTTTGCAAACTTGCATTCCTTAGTTCATATAAGTTTAAGTTCACGAATAATCGTTTTTAAAAAATAACCAACTTAAGTATGCGGACTGGTACGCGGACTTAAGTACCCGGAATAAGTTTGTAAATAGTTCACAAACTCCAGCATATTTTCTCGGGAAGAGAACTTCCGAAAGTACGCGGACTGGGTTCACGGACTCTGTTCCGGTTTTCCTAAGCAGCAAAGTACGCATACTTTGGTTCAAGGAATAAGCACTTACACATGTATGAGTTACCACACAATGCTTATATCCAACAATGGTAATATAATCTAAACTTTCATTTCAATCATTGAAACATTATTAGAGGACGTTATATAGTTGTTGTTCACAAACATTATTCGTCAAATCCATTTTCAAATAATTGAAACTTAACATGGATTTCGTCACTAGTAAAGATGAACTTGGACAAAGCGAAAGCTTAGCAACACATATTTCGATAAATAGATAAGCGAGATAAACTCGGATCGAAATAGAAAATGCTTATAATCAAAGTCTATATAGCAAAATAAGTTTTATCTCAAGATAGGAGATGAAGTAGATAGGCTTTTGAGTGATATATAAGTTCAAGTTTCCACATACCTTTTAGTCGATGAAGTTCCACTAGTTCCTTGAGTAGTTCTTCATCTTTGTATGATGATATCCATGGAGTATTGAGCTCAACTATACTTTTTATCCTAGTCCGAGACTTAGCTAATAGTAGACTAGAAATCAAGACTTATAGTTTTGATCACTAACATTGACAAACATGCTTGAGATAGCAACGCATGCGAGTTCAACCGAGCAGTGCTCTAACAGTTAGTTTTAAGAGTTGTTTGTAGAATTTTTATTCGATTATACTAACTGTTTTAGACAGTTTATAAACTTATCAATGCAAAAGGGTCATGACTTGCGAGATGACTAAATATTCACGATCTATTTTGGACAGTTCATGAGTTGTTTTAGTCTTGTGATATTATACTCCAAATTATGCTTTTCGGTAAAAGAATAACTTAATCATTTTCTGTAGCAAACCACTTGGTGTATGACAAGCACATTCGACTAATATATGGTACCGCATTTTCTCTTTGTGATTCAAGGCAAACACCTCACATGCTTACATGCACAATCTATATGGAGAAATCAAGTTTGCTTAGTTACAAAGTAATTCTTAAACATGGAAACAGGTTCATGAACCTAGCTTTATTTCTGACCTATGAAGGACTCCATGTAAACTAGAATATCAATTCGGGCACTAATTCCCGTTACCTAGTTACGGCTAAGGTCATCCTCTGAAAACCTATGTTTCCCATGGAGAAGCTATATTAGTTTACGACTTTGAAAATCTTCACTAAGGGATTCGTTAAACCCGGTCAGATTATGTTTTACTTGATTGATCGTTTTTAACCGGATCTTGTTCTTATTGATTGTTATAATTTCGAAATTATAAATCAGGAACAAGATAAAAAGAAATCACAAAGTACTCTTCGTCTCAGACTTTTGTGATTCCATAATATAGATATCTAAAACACCTCTTGTTTGATTTGTTTAGATTGTTGTTTTGAAGTAGGATCGATATAACTTTGGAAGAAAGTAAGCTATCCTAATTGTTTGACTTTTACTTGATTTCTTCTTTACCTTGGAGATCCATCATAAGCAAATAGATTATCATTACCATGATTGAATATCTTTCTGAATGAAATAAAATGCGTTGTTTGTTAGAGGAAAAATAGTTAAAAAGTCTTTACTTAGGTTAAAGAAACTCCTAGGCCAGTAAAGAACACCAGTTAGGGAATCAAGTTGTGCAAGGTTTTGCGAGATCCAAGAAACATAAAAGAGCACGGCGGAAGATGAATTGCTTGTTGGGTCGATTCAGTCTTAATCATATTCTCTGATATATGATAATAGGCTAGTATCTGTAAGGACTTAATACAGTGCGGTGTTCAAGTTTTGGACTAGGTCTCGAGGTTTCTCTGCACATTGCAGTTTTCCTTCTTAACAAATTTTTGGTATCTTGTGCTATTTCTTTTTTGCATTATATCTTTTATATTTATAATAAAAGTATCACATGTAGTACGTTAAACAACCTAGATATTTTTTCAAGCTCATACTGTTAAGAACCTAAAATATTTATTCTTTTGAATTCGTATCTTCAAATACAGAGTACAATACTTTTTCTTGTTGGAATTTGGTTCGTATACATGCATTCCGAGTACGTACTAGATTGATTCTTGATATTGATTTTTGATATCGTCCAAGTAAAGTTGTTTACATATCATGTACATGATTTTTACTTTTGGATCGCATCCCGAAACAACAAAACACTAAATCTATTCCAGTAACCAACTCACTTATATAGATCACCCAAATCATTATTTAGCTCACTGATAAAATATGATCATCTGTTTACATCAATAAATGTTTTAGTCAAATATCAAACTTAGACAGTTATTATCGAAATAATTAATCACAGTGAACAAGTATTATCCAAGAAATTTAATACAACAAAAAAGTTTGTTGGATCGTTTTAAATAATTATGTTTATCATTGTAACAACTTATGGATCTCATAGAATCAAATATGCAAAAAGTAATATAAAGATTAGAACCAAAAATAAAAGTCTTCAATATTCAATTTCAATCTTCAAAATAACTGTTGAAAAAAACTTGATTCCATTATTGATCAACACACATAGAATGGAGTCTATTCTTGTTGATTGATAAATAGATCTAGATCACTTAGATATGTGTCATGTACCTCATATGTGAAAGCAGTGACCCATATCTTGCTATAGTGTCAGTATTTAGTACAAGTTATTGGTGGTAGTATATATCTTAATAATAGGTGTGTTTATCAATTGTAAACGGCTGGTTAGATACAACTACCTAGGCTATTGTTAGGCTCTGGATGCAGGGATAGAAACCTAAGACTATAAGCAGGAGTTTGTGATAGAAAAAATATCAAATTATTAATCAACAGAATTGTTTAACGATTTCATGCTAGTTTTTTGATCTAAAAAAGCTCTGGTTTTCTGAATCGGGGAGGTTACTTTTCTTATTGATATTCAATAATAGTATAGTACAATCTGTTCTAGTCAATCCTCAAAAAAAATTTGAGTGGTCTTATATCAGAAGAGAATGACCATAACATAAACAAGTTTGATCAATATATCTAGGATAACTATACAGTTAGTTTTGAATCAAATAAATAACTAATGAAGACTAAAAAATAATATGACTAGTTTCCCACCGACAGTACTACTAAAGGATTCTTGATCCCAAGAAGATTCTAAACTAAGAAAACACAAGATGTTTCACCTAATTAGATTACTCTTATCTTTTAACAAATTGGCTTCCCACACCATCAATCAATATGTGTGTTCAAGGGATGATTTTGTAAGAATACAAGACTCCAATATTTATAGTATTATGACAGAGGCATGTTTTACAACAAAAATCTACCAATTTCGAAAATCCTTAAGATATGCAATGAGTATTTATTTATGAAATTATCAAATACCATTTGTATTCCAAATATGAAACCGATATCTCTCACAGATGAAAACTAATTTTAGCTAACAAATATCCATGTACTCTACTAATATAACGACTAGAGATAGGTAAACCTATGAGACTTAGTAAGAATATAATTCGATAACAACATAGGTATTGAAAAACGGTTAAAAGATCTTTCCTTGAGTATCAAAGAGACATATTTGAACAATAAGATAATAAAGTTTAGCACATGTTTAGTTCACTATGTCGACACTTATGGACATTCTCGGTATAATCCATATACGTCGCAATGTCTTCATAAACCTAAATATAATAGACATATAAAAAATATAGAAACAAATCATACATTTTTAGGATCGGTTCTGACTTAGAATCGGTCATAAGATCGATCTTTGCCGCAAGGGATCAGTCCTGGGATCGATATTGAATCCAAATTTTAGTACGAAACAAGTTTTGCATGTCTACTTCCATAAACAATGGTTATGAAATTGCTTTCAAGAAAAATTCCAGGGTTCGGATTCTTATGGAAGTTCAGCACAGTAAATAATGACGAATTACCAATTAGTGCAATGTCAAGAACACGAAGTTCATAGATAAACCATACTTCGTAACTCCATCTACTTAAGCTGTAGAAACAACTAGTTTTTCATTCCTTATTAATACTTCAATCATAGTATAATCACCCAATCACCAAATACTTTATAAACAAATTAACTTAACTTTGGTTGTTATATAGACTTGAAAGAACAAATGATATAAATGAAACAAGTCAAATCGATAGTTACTAACCTAGCACTGAAGGATTATGTCTTCTTTGTCTTCGATACTCAGGTCTTCATGATTAACCAGAGCAAGTCTCAATATTTTTATGTTCCTAGTACAACCTAACAAAGTTGATCTTCAGTAATCGAATTAAGCGACACCAATTTTGGGACTAAATTTGACAACCAAACTTGACAAACCAATGCTTGGTGAATTCAATCAAGCAATGCTCAAATAAAACTCTTTAGTGTAATAATAGATAACCTCCCATATTGACTCAATCGTTGAGTTCGTTGAGCCAAATCCCTTCTATAATTAAATAGAAGAAAAGCAGAACGCATATGTTTCTTAAGCCTTACCAACGAATCAATCTTCGCTTTACCTTGCTTTTGGCTCTGACATTTATGTGTCTAATATGTCTCAATTGATGTATTGTTAGTGATCGATTTTGTATTTATTGTGTTATTTTATGTCTTTGTAGGAAACTTTAGAGAAATAAGCCCTTGCGGCGAAATGGGCTCAAAAAGTGGTGTTTTACACCCCAGGATAAAGTGTTAAAGGCACCCCAGAAATGCGCTAAAAGCACCCGGAGGAGTTGTTAAAAACACCAGAAAAATTATTGTTTCATCCCCAAAATTACTATTTCCGCCCCAATTGCTAAAGGGACCCCGGGAATGGATAAAGGGGAGGTCCCTTTCTTCCAAAATTTGAAATCAGAAAAAGGCGGGAAAAATGACGCATGCAACTGGCAGAAATTTGGGAAGAATTTTTTGACGTGTTTTAGTGAGATTCAATCGCTGAAACTTTGTTGAAAGATGTGGTATATCATAACAGAGCTGGTATGGGTGTTTGTTGCGATCAAATTTGGCTAGAAAATTCAACAGATGAAATCAGAGCAGACCCGTACGGGAGGAAGCTATTCACGGGATTTCTTGAGTTTTGTGGAATTTGAGCGTGTTCAGAACATGTGTTATGACTCTATCCATAGGCAGAGGCGTGACAGAGCTAAATGAGGAGAGTTCTGCAGCTGTAATACGCGTGCAGGAGACGAGAAGGGAAAGAAAATATTCCCAAAATATTTTCATTTACTGCTCGAGTAATGAAGATTATATGGAGTGAATGAGGGAGATTTCTTGCGCCTGTTGGGTATATATAGAGTTATAGGGTCGAAGGAAAGGGGGTGTCGAGAGTTTGGGGTCGAGAGAAGGTCCAGAGAAGCAGAAATCAAGAGTTGATGAAACTCTGTTTCTGCTGTTTCTGCTGATGAAGAACACCAAGAACACGAAGAACAGACTCGCAAGGACAGTGGTTTATCAACAGTGTCTAAGACGCACAGCCGTGGGTCGCAGTGCAGTCTAAACAGCAGCAACACTTGTTTTTTATCGTTCATTCTGTGACGCTTTTTGTGCGTCGCAGATTACAGTTTTACACCATTTTCTCTTCTTCTCTTCATTGTAAACACCATTTGAGCAATAAATAAATATTTTGAGCGTGTTTTTATCATGATGAGCTAAAACCCAACACTGGGACGACGGAGGAGGGTGAATTTCATACACGGGTAAATTTATTTTATTCTTTTTTATGACTTTTGCATTAATTTAAAATTGAAATATGATTTGAATTAATTGGTTGTTATTTAATTTGATGATGTATGCTTAGCTTAGGTGTTTTGATACATCATGCTTAGGACTTACAATCGATGTTTTGAGAATCTATCTTGGCAAAATCAGAGTCCATGTTAATTTTATTGAGTTTTAAATTGTCAAAGAATATATGAATGAACCCTGTGTAGTGAATTCGGCCAAATCCTTAGTCCCGGTACCTCTCGCCCATTGTTAATATTTTTGTATATATATTTTTATTAAATCTAAAAATTCCATTTCCTTCACAAGTATGAAACGAATCCTATTTACTACAATCACAATCAAAAAATCATTAATCATTTTGGCGCCGCCGACGCGGATTTGTGCTTAGGTAGAATTTTTAGGTTTTTATTATTTTTTATTATTCCATTTGTTCTTTTTACGTCTCTTTGGTTGTGTCTTTGTATTACAGGTTTAAAGTTGGATACTAAAGACCTTGGAATCAAAGCTTAAAGCTAAAAGAGAAGGAAAAAAGACAAAGCAAAAAAATAAAGAAAAAAGAGAGAAAAAAAAAGAAAGAGATTTTTATTTTTATTTTTTTAAGAGACTTTCCATTTTATTTATTTTGTAATTATTATTATTATTTTTTGTATTTCTTTTCATTTGACTGGACTTTGGACAATTTATTTTAATTTTAAACCCTACGGAAGGGTTATATATATATATATATATATATATATATATATATATATATATATATATATAAACTTTTTGCAGGGAAGGACGACGATTACAATATCGTCTCGGCCCCTCGGGTTCGTACATGACATAGGAGTCCTGGCCCGAGTCGACTTCAACGGTTCATCCCCCGTCTGGTACGGGAGGTAAGTCCATCGAAACACTCGCGAATCTCCTGTAAGCGAGTTACTGTATTCCTTAAGGTGATTCATTGATTGAGGACGAATTTGGACTGTTTTTAAATTCCTAGTAAAGGGCAAGGCCTGGCCAATACAAGATAAGGGTTCGGATTTCATCACCGTTCCCTTCTTGTCCGCCTTAGGTAAACGAAACCTAACGCTAATCCAAGTTTAAAATCTGATTAGAACGAGACCGATAGGGTAACGAGCTTGGTAGGAAAATCTTTCGAAAAATATTGATTACTATTTTAGCATACTTCGAAGTTCTTGATGGTTTCTATAAGTTGAATGTGTGACTGCGCCGCCTTGTACCGGTGAGGCCTTGGGTATCAAAGCTCCACTGAGCTTCCCTCGCCTCGATTCAACTTACATTAGCTCGGATTGGTTCCAGAGGGGTGTGCTCAAATTGTAACGAATTCCTTTTCGAAGGAATAGAAGCTAGTCTAGAAAACAATCTAAGTGGAGCCATCATGCTTTTTGTTTGCTAGAAATCTTTAGGTTTTTTTTGGTGGAGTCCAGTCGGCCTTGTTTGTGGTTGTGTAGAATTCCCTTGCAATTAAGAATGTCGAACTGGTATGATAGAAGCCAATACAATGAGTATTGACCTGATTTGAATATGGAAATCATCAGTTTTATGACCATGGTGGGAATAGTAGTTGGGAACGCCAACCTTTTCAAGGTTATGGTTCATACCATAGTGAGCCCAATTACTATCCACACACGAATTGGTCTTACGAGCAAGAAAATCAGGAATATTATAGTACTAGTCATGCGTTTTTGGAAAATTACTTAAAAACTAGTCCTGATTATGACATTTCTAAACCTATTCAATCTCTAGAAGAAACCTACCAACAAGTTCGAAGGGAGTATGAACGTGCAGTTAGTTCAAGAGAAGAGAGTACACGACGGTCTAAGATATTCAATGAGACTTGTGAACGTATAAGTGTTACGCTCAGTGAAATTCAAGCACGTTTAGAGGCAGAAAATGAACAGTTAGCTAATGCTGCTCGAAATAATCTAAATTTCTAAAATAGTGTTTCCAATTCTACCCTTGATATCAATAGTGAATATTTTCCCAATCTAGAGGACGAGGTTAGAATAAAAGTCACTACTTTAGATGAGGTTCATGATGATTATGATGAAGATAATATTGATGAAGAATCATATATTTGTAGGCATAGTGATCCGGAACTAGTTACTCCATTTGAGCTTCATAATGATAATATTATTTCTGGTTCAGATCCCAATAATTTTAATGATTATTCACCTATTTAAAAAGATGTGGATCTGACTAGAGATACCATCGTTTTAGACGATGTAGTTCATGATCCTTTAGCCTACAGAGTATTGAACAATCCATTATTTGATGAACTTATTAATGGATCAGAGGAAGTAACTTTGATTAACACCTTAGTTAATGAGCTTTTATTAGAAACTTTCTCTTAAAATCCTTTATATGATGCTGGTTTAGAGGAACCGGTTTATCTTGAGAATTCTGTTTTCGAGTCGAACGATTTGGAAACAGTAGTCTTAGATGAACTCGTAGAGATTAGTGAGGACGAACCCGACTTAGACGAATCAATTGCCCATTTTCAGGAATCTGATGACCTAGAAATTAGGGAGATTGTGACCAGTCTATCTAGAGACGCCGAAAACTCTAAGTTTGGGGGTGTTTATCGTTCTCCGTGTGCTTTAACTCTTAAAAAGGTCCCTCACTTGGGACTTGACATCAATGCCTCGACCATTCTAAAAGATTATCTTCATACACGTTTTCCTAAATCTAATGGTGTCCATAAGGAAATTCAGTCGTTAGAAACCCATCCTCTGGTTGATGTGGTTTACCCAGGCTATGATTCCAAGATCGATTTTGTTTTCCCACCAAAAAATTTTCTACCAATTGTGGGAACATATGAGTGTAAAATGTGTCAATTTTTAAGTTTTGATACTAAACCTAATTATTTTAGGAGATTAGGGTCGACACATCTGTTTAAGGAAGACTATCACTCTCTGGCTTGTGGCAGTCTCCTTTTGTCAGCTCTTTTTGGTTTTGAAGACCCACAGTTATTCCGATTACTGTTATACGGTTCGAGTTGACTAACCCTTTCCTAAGTCTGGCCGAAGACTTTAAACTTAACACTTCTTGGGAGGTAACCCAATCTCATGCAACCCGGTAATATCCTTCCTTAACTCTTTTACTTCAAATGGTAAAGGTTTCTCCTTGTTCATGTTTTTAATTTTATCTTTAGAACATTGAGGACAATGTTAGATTTAATTTTGGGGGTATTGGGAGAAACTTTTTAGTTGCATAATAAATAAACTCCAGAGCCTAAAAATTTATGCTTATTTAGGATGGCACTAACCAATCTAAGTGGATGGAAGCATTTTGGTTTTAGGAGTTGAGGGACCAATCTGACTAGATGGAAACATCTAAAGAGTCTATTCATAAAAGCACAAAGCTCAGTTGTTAGGAATAACATGATAGTTTCACCATATCTCGTTGAGTCCTTTTCACTTCTTTTTTTTAATGTTGTTTTCTTTTTAAATATGTTTCTAAGTGATTTGGTGGGGCTCACGATTCAAGTTGTTACTAATGCTAGGGTGAATTAGAGTGATTGAGATACCATGAAAAAAAAAAACAAATTGAGACCAGACCATTTGACCAAAAGGAATAAATTCAATAAAGTCGACCACTGGTACCCTTGTATATGCCAATTGTGTTGACCTAGAGTTAGGTTATCGGCCACTGGTACCCTTGTATATGCCAGTGTATTGATATTAGTCAGACTAGTATCTCAATCCATTAGGATAGGTTGATTTTGGCAGAGGCCTTCAGACAGATATGGGAAACGCCGCTCACTTAGCAAACATCAAAACCATCTATGTTTTTCTATATCCATCTTCTTGATCTATCCATGTGATTAGTTTTGACTCCGGATATTGATGTCCATAGTGCGACTATCTGAGTAGAGCTCTGTCACTTATATATGAATTTTAGTATGCTTGAGTGCAAACTCGTGTACAACAATTGGAATTTCGCATCAGGGTACTTCCTCTTATAGTCAATAAGTATGTCAACCAAGGAGATTCTTTAGTGCCTTCCAAGGTTCTGCGTAGATAGCTAGGGTCTAGAGTATTGGTTTTGTGGGTACACCTTTGGTAAACCCTCCCGAGATTAACTCGGTCACTAGGGACACCTAGTGAGTTAGGATTTTATTTTCCATATTAGTTTTGCTCGAGGACTAGCAAATAATAAGTTTGGGGGTGTTGATAGACACATTTATGTGTCTAATATGTCTCAATTGTATGTATTGTTAGTGCTCGATTTTGTATTTGTTGTGTTATTTTATGTCTTTGTAGGAAATTTTAGAGAAATAAGCCCTTGCGGCGAAATGGGCTCAAAAAGTGGTGTTTTACACCCCAGGATAAAGTTTTAAATGCACCCCAGAAATGCGCTAAAAGCACCCGGAGGAGTTGTTAAAAACACCAGAAAAATTACTGTTTCAGCCCAAAATTACTATTTCCGCCCCAATTGCTAAAGGGACCCCAGGAATGGATAAAGGGAGGTCCCTTTCTTCCAAAATTTGAAATCAGAAAAAGGCGGGAAAAATGACGCATGCAACTGGCAGAACTTTGGGAAGAATTTTTTGACGTGTTTTAGTGAGATTCAATCGCTGAAACTTTGTTGAAAGATGCGGTATATCATAACAGAGCTGGTATGGGTGTTTGTTGCGATCAAATTTGGCTAGAAAATTCAACAGATGAAATCAGAGCAGACCCGTACAGGAGGAAGCTATTCACGGGATTTCTTGAGTTTTGTGGAATTTGAGCGTGTTTAGAACATGTGTTCTGACTCTATCAATAGGCAGAGGCGTGGCAGAGCTAAATGAGGAGAGTTCTGCAGCTGTAATACGCGTGCAGGAGACGAGAAGGGAAAGAAAATATTCCCAAAATATTTTCATTTACTGCCCGAGTAATGAAGATTATATGGAGTGAATGAGGGAGATTTCTTGCGCCTGTTTGGTATATACAGAGTTATAGGGTCGAAGGAAAGGGGGTGTCGAGAGTTTGGGGTCGATTGAGAGACCACAGGGAGGTTGCAGAGGCGAAGAGAAGAACTGCAGGAAAGTTTCCTGCTGCTGTTGAAGAAGAAGGAGAAGACGAAGAACAGACGTCCCAGGACCGTCGTTCTTCAACAGTGTCAACAACAGCAGCTAAGTATCGTTGTTTTACAGCAGTACACTTCTATCATCGATTTTTGGACGCCTTTTGTGGGTCGTAGATTCACTGTTTTATACTTTTTCACTCTTTTAATCAAATTTTGAGCATCAATTATGTATTTTGAGAATATGATTAATATGACGAGTTAAACCCCAAGCACTGGGACGACGGAGGAGGCCGTGTTTCAATCATGTGGTAATTTAAATAAATTATTTATTTAATTTTTGCACCAATTTTAATTGAATTAAGATTTTAATTAATTATTTGTGATTTTATTTGATGGAGCATGCTTAGTCTTAGGGATTCTTGATGCGTCATGCTCATAAAATACAAGTAATATTTTATAGATTCTACTTTGACAAAGAATATAGTTAATATTTGTTTTGTTTTGAACTATAATCGCCTAGAATTAAATTCTGAACCACTTGAGAATGAAAAATGGCCGAATCTTTAGTCCCAGTTTCTCGCAGCAGTGTTAATATTTTTATTGTATATATTTATCTTTTTTATTAAGTTTAAAAAATTATCCTTCACAAGTCCGAGAGTTTGAACCTCATTACTACAACCCACGAAAAATCATTAATCACTAATGACCCAAAAACAAACCAAAGCTACCAGACTTCTCTTGGATAAAAACCTAATTGTGTAGCTTTACCATTATTGGGTCTTGGGCTTCCAAATAGGCCAAGGCCTGTTCTTCTATTTCATCAATATACTTCCCTAACCTCTGCACTCACATATAGTGAACTTATCACTTGTGTCCGACAGTGCGCAAGTAAAAATTAGTTGTTTTGTATGATAACACGAGATTAAATTTCTCAATCTGAACTACTTCTGCTGAATTTTCTTAATTTTATGTTCTAGGTGCAGTGAAATTGTAACCTACTCGGGTACTGTTCTTCCAAATTGCACACTAGTAATTAAGTTTCTTTTGCAATCAATAGAGACACCCGAGGGAAACCCAGTGCAACTAAAAAATTTAAATAGCAACATTCCGTACACGATGACTAGCTTAGGTCACTTAAATTTTCATTAAAAATCTAACAAGCAATTCAATCCACTAGGTTTGCGCCCGTGCTAATGCACCGGGAATATTTTTCTTTATAATTTGGTGAGGGCGGGGCTTCGTCCCGTGACGATGTATTTTTGATTTGGTGAATGCAGGGCTTCGTCCCGTCCCGTGGCGATGAATTTTTGATATGATGTTCACGAGGCTTCGCCCCATCCCGTAGAAATGTATTTTGATTTGTTGAGCGCGGGGCTTCGCCCCGCCCCGAAGCAATGTATTTTTGATTTGGTGTGGCGAGGCAAATACATTAAATTGGTGGAAAATATGTGCAGATTCTATTTATTTTTTTCCTTTTAACTTGGTGTACGCGGGGGCTTCGCCCTGCCCCCGTGGCAATGCGTTTTTGATTTGGTGGGCACGGGACAAATACATTAAATAGGTAAATAGGCGGAGGGTATGTGCAAATTTCATTTATTTTTTTCTTTTAACTTGGTGTATGCGGGCTTCGTCTCGCCCGGTGGCAATGCATTTTTGATTTGGTGCGCTTTTTCCCCACCTTGCGGCGATGTATTTTTGATTTGGTGTGCGCGGGACTTCTCCCCGCCTCGTGGCGTTGTTTTTTTTATTTGGTGTGGCGGGGAAAATATATTAAATAGGAGGAGAATATGTGCGATTTTATTTATTTTTTCCTTTTATTTTTGAGGAAAATATATGGATTTTTTTCCCTTTTATATACTAATTTGGGAAAAAACAGAGTCCTAATATAGCAGTTACTCGATTTTCAAATTAAATTTGGACTTCCATAAAATTCTAAACACGATAAGTTAGGTTTTCTTTTCAAGTTTGTAATTTTGAAAATATGTGGACTTTTTTTCACCTTTATATATTAATGTAGAAAAAATTGTCCTAATATAGTATTTACTCGATATCCAAGTTGAATTTGGACTTCCATAAAATTCCAAACACGGTAAGTTATGTTTTCCTTTTAAATTTGTAATTTTTAAACCAACCATACGTTTCCAAGTGTCCTCACCTAAATATTGTCACTCCATGAATTCCAAATTGAATTTGGTTTCCTTTTTTTTCTTCTTTTTCTTATTCTTTTTAAACCAATTATACATTGCCAAGTGTCCTCACCTAAACGCTCGTTTCACAAAACTCAAAAAATACATATTTCGACCAGTAGGAAGCAAGGGTTTCCTCACCGTTCAATGTGGGAGCTTTATTTTTCTAGGCCTTTAAGTCTTTAGATTAGATTAGGAACTAGATCACACAATCTGAGCAATTTCTTAGCAATTCATACATCGGAGATGGCCTTTTTAGATGAACGCAGTTTTTATGCATACCTAAATCTTTCTAGGCATACAAAACAATAGTCCTAACTTGGGTGACATTATAAGGGGTATCCTATGGGTAGTTCAATTACCTATATATACTCTTAAATCTTTTACATTACTAATCTATCCCTGTCCTAATACAAAAACCTAAAATCAATAAACCAAAAAATCAGTTTCAAAACCAACCTTTCTTATTCTTCTTCCTCATCTCCTCTGCCGAACCTCCTCTATTGTTTCTTTTTTTTCATCGCATCACCGCCGAAATTGATAATCATTCGTGAAAATTTAATCGACGATTAAATTCAACTATATAATGGTTCGTTGTAAGAAAGTATCGCGTTCTAATAGATCCATTGAACAACCAGTTGAAGATGAAGATTTAGAAAGTGAAGAACAAATTGAAATTCAAGCAGAAATCTAACCGGAAGAACAAAGTGAAGAAGAACCAACTCCTGAAATGGGAATAAGAAGGTTAGTTCTACAAACCCATCTCGTATTGTATGTTTTTGATTGCTATAATAGGTTTAATTCGTCAAAAATTAGGGTTTTGCGGCGGTTACAGGATAGGTTTCAGCTTAGATAGATTTGCACCGAACTTAGTCACATAAAGCCTTATATTTAGGATCGGCTTATTCGATAGTATTACATTTGCGCCGAATATGTGTTATTGGAATTTCATAAATTTTTCATGTGTATAGGATCGACTTATTTGTATGATATCATTTTGTGCCAAAAATATGTTTCAATTCATAAGTATAGGTTCGGATTATTCGATTGTTTTAGTTTTGCGCCGATTATTGTTGTTAGAATTTCATAAATTTTACAAGTGTATAGGATCGGCGTATTTGTATAATATAATTTGGCGCCGAATATATGTTTCAATTCATAAGTATAGGTTCGGCTTATTCGATAGTTTTAGTTTTGCACCGAATATATAGAATCGGCTTGTAAGTCTTTTGTACGTATGAGCCGAACCACTCTCTGTGTATGATAATCAAAAGTTTAAGACATAGTTCGGCTCATATGTGTTATTTCGGGTTATCCGAACCTGTTAATGTGTTGACAAGTTTTTGGTATTTCAAATCCATATATCATATATTTTGTATTCCTTTGTTGTTCGAAGTAGGCTTATAACTTTTATACTTGTGTCAGGAACAATGCAGCTAAAAAGAGGAAGAACATAGAGGTAACTCCTTATAATTCGAAAACTCCCGATCCTCGAGGAGGAGGTAAGAAGAAATTGTGAGCGGGAGGTAGAGGAAGCATTTTAGAAGAAGAATATGAACAAGGAAGAGTTGAAAGACAATAAGAAGGAATAGATGATGATGAAGAAGTTGATGATAATCAAGAAACACAACCCCAATGGATACCCGAGAAAGAGAAGAAAGGGAAGAAGGTTGCAGAATCCGAGAAAGAGCAGAAAGTTGCAAAACAACGTATCACAGGTTTACACATTCCTGATGAAGATGACGTAATTTTACCTCGATCGGATGGTTTGCCTCATGGTCTTCCGGAAGATGGAGGAAATGTGTTGATTGGTTATGCCGAATCTTGGGCGAAGAGAATTTATGAAACTCCTGATCACAACCGTGCGGTCCGAGTATTGAGACACCAGAGGGAAGCGTAATGGAAACTTTCTAAAGAGGTTCCTGAGGTGGTTGCTTACGTACAAGCCAGTACTTTATGGCCTTCCATTCAATATGGACATCAGGAATATGATAGTGTGACGACCTCTGCCTTTACCGAGAGATTTTTTCCAGAAACTTACACATTTCAATTACCTTTTGGAGAGATTCAATCACTCCTGATGATGCGAGTAAGATTACAGGCCTTAAAGCAAGGGGTGTAAGTGTGGATGCTTATTTTTATGACATGAGTCGGGATGAGCTCTACTAGTTGTTCGAGGAAACTCTTGGTTCGGATGCATACAAAACTGAGTTGGGAGACTCTATGAGTTAATCCCCGTAGCCATTTACTATTATAATTCTTGTGTCTGAACATAAGGTTATGTTCGAACGCCGCTGTAATTCACACAACATCACTTTTGAAATATTCATCAATTGCGTCAAATACCGTGACAAACGTGTCAACACATCCAAAAAGGTTCTTCTTCAACCGATAATGAGCCGACTCTACCATGCTTGTGGCTTGGTTGTCGAAGTGTTTGTGTCGATTTGTGAAACAACACACGAACCTTTCTTTATTAGGTTCCAACAAATCTTTGAGCAAGTAAGTAATGACGTCGGGGTGGTTGGTCCTCCAATGCTTAATAAGCATTTTAACATTTTCTTCGTAGATATCCTCGGTGATTGGCCATACCAAAGCTTCCCATTCTCCAGGGAAATAGGACCACAACATCTCATTATGTTCGTATTGTTTCAAGAATTCCTTCTTTTTCTTTACTCGTGTATCCACCGATAGTTTAGCAATATTCTCTAATTCTTTCATCTTAAGTGGTTGAATTATCGGTTGACATTTTTCCTCACATTTCACCATATATGAAACGTACAAAGAAAGTTGAATGCTTCCCGGAAATACCTTGTTAATAGCATACATCAAAGATGAATCTTGATCGGAAACGAATACTTTAGGAAGAGCACCCTCCGGAAAAATTAACTTCAATTGTTTTAACCCCCAAACATAACTTTCTTTCTTTTCGTTTTTCAAAAAACAAAAAGCCACGGTGAATGGTGCCTTTGTCGACGCATGCCACACAATGTTCATCAACGGCATTTCATATTTGTTATTCTTGTACGTGCAATCCGATATAAGAACTTGTGGGAAGCATAGATCCAATTGGACGCATTCCGGGTGGGCAAGAAAAAGGTGCGTGACTTGACCAAAGTCATCCAACTTCTTTTGGCAAGCGTAGTTATGCTTCACCCATAACCACATCACTTATTGCATCACCATCCTACTGTTGATGGTGGTTTTTAGCTTAGGGTTAAAACCGTAAAACCTTAGTCTAACGTGACGTCACTCTGTAAGGAAACAGAGCCGTGAGTACCAATATATCCACTAGCACATTTATTGAGCCGTTCAATACGTCTACGAGAAATTTACCAGGGTACCTTTTCTTAAAATATATGTAATTTTCCACAGCAGAACCCTCAATATTGACTGGCATCGTATCCGCACATGTCATCCACACTACCGCGCCAAAGGCATGCCAACTATGCCAGCCACACCACCGCGCCAAAGGCATGCCAACCATGCCAGCCGCACCACCGTGCCAACGGCATGCCATGCAAGCCACACCTCCGCGCCAAAAGCATGCCAACTGCACCACCGTGCAAATGGCATGCCATGCCAGCCACATCTCCGCCCCAAAAGAATGCCAACCATGCCAGCCGCACCACCGTTCCAATGAAATGCCATGCCAGTCACATCTCCGGGCCAAAGGCATTCCAACCATGCCAGCCGCACCACCGTGCCAATGGCATGCCATGCCAGCCACATCTTCGCGCCAAAGGCATGCCAGTCGCACCACCGTGCCAATGGAATGCGATGCCAGCCACATCTCCGCGCCAAAGGCATGCCAACCATGCCAGCCGCACCACCGTGCCAATGACATACCATTCCATCCACATCTCCGCGCCAAAGGAATGCCAACCATGCCAGCCGCACCACTGTGCCAATGGCATGCCGTTCCAACCACATCTCCGGGCCAAAGGCATGCCGACCATGCCAGCCGCACCATCGTGCCAATGGCATGCCATGCCAGCCACACCTCCACACCAAAGCCATGCCGGCCATGCATCCATGTCGTTGGTTTCCAAACGAAGGGTTGCAACAATCAACGACCACCCTTCCTTTTGATATGCAAATCTCAGCCGTACATGTTCGCCACCAAACGCGTGGAAAATTTTGGCCCAATGCCAAAGCCCTAATTTTGGCCGCGCCTAGACTATGCCAGAACCCTAATTTTGGCCGCGCCTAAAACTATGCCCAAATTCTAACTTGGTCGCGCCTAAAACATGCCAAAGCCATGCCGGCCATGTCTCCATGCCGCTGGCTGCCAAACGAAGGGTTGCAACAATAAATGACCACCATTCCTTCTGAGATACAAATCTCAGCCGTACAAGTTCGCCACCAAACGCGTGGCAACTTTTGGCCCAATGCCAAATCCCTAATTTTGGCCGCGCCTAGACTTTGCCAAAACCCTAACTTTGGACACGCCTAAAACTATGCCAAAATCATAGCTTGGCCGCGCCAAAAGCATGCCAAAGCCATGCCGGCCATGACTCCATGCCGCTGGCTTCCAAACGAAGGGTTGCAACAATCAACGACTACCCTTTCTTCTGAGATGCAAATCTCAGTCGTACAAGCTCGCCACCAAGCTAAACGACTTGTGGAAACCTCTTGGCTACAATGACAATTCTTTGTTCACGGTGCCAAACCCTAATTTGGCCACACCAAAGCCATGCCGGCCATGCCACCACGCCGCTAGCTGCCAACATCCCTCTTGAATTCTTCCTGAGTTTTACTTTCGGGCAGTTTTAACCTCTCAAACGAGATCAAAACCTAAATATTCCCGCGTGGGGAGATAGGAAATTATTTTCCGTGCAGAATGGAGGGGTGGAGCATCAAAATCCGAGTCCGTGCGAGAATTCTAAAGAGATTCTAGTAAAGGGCGCTAATTAGGGTTTCATCATACCAAACCCTAATTTAGACAAAGTTGCACGCTGCCAGCGGATCCCTTCCAAGCCGTAAGTGCTTCCCTTCCAAGCCTCACACTACCAGCGGCTCCCTTCCAAGCCGCAAACTGCCAGCGGCTCCAGTTCACGCCAAATCCATGTCGGCCATGCAACCATGCCGCTGGATGCCAAACGTAAGGTATCCACGATCAACGGCTACCCTTCCTCCTGAGATGCATATCTCAGCTGTACAAACTTGCCACCAAACGACTTGTGGCAATCTCTTGGATACGGTGCCAACTATTCGCCACGGTGCCAAAACCCTAATTTGGCCACGCCAAAGCCATGTCGGCCATGCCTCCATATCGCTGGCTGCCAAATGGAAGGTAGCCACGATCAACGGCTACCCTTCCTCATGAGATGCAGATCTCAGCCGTATAAACTTTCCACTAAACGACTTGTGGTAATCTCTAGGCTACGGTGCCAAGACCCTAATTTGGCCACGCCAAAGTCATGCCTCTATGCCTCTGGCTGCCAAATGGAAGGTTGCAACAATCAACGGCTATCCTTCCTCTTGAGATGCAGATCTCAGCCGTACAAGTTCGCCACCAAACGCATGGCAACTTCTGGCCCAATGCCAAATTCTGTGGTTTATGCCAAAACCCTAATTTGGCCACGCCTAAAACATGCCATGTCGGCCATGCCTCCATGCCGCTGGCTGCCAAACATAGGGTTGAAAAAATCAATGGCTACCCTTCCTTCTGAGATGTAAATCTCAGCCGTACAAGTTCGTCACCGAACCGGCAAGCCTCTCAATTTTAACTTGCCAAACAATAGCAACATTTCCACGAAAACACTCGAGACATCAAAACATGTCACAAACTGGAAAATGCTAATCAGGGTATTGGTATGGCGGTTTACACCGTGCGGCGTGCAATATGCCCGTTACAGGAAAGTGTCATAAGAGTGAGGCGATTAGTAAATACAAGAAGTAATGGTGAAACGTTTCCTTCATTATGGAAACATCAATTCCATGTGTTACCCATTACCGCTTTCTTCCATTACTCAACCGTTTCCACTTCTTACGAGGCCAGGGTACGTTTCGTTGCGACTTGTATAAATAGGTCTCACCTATTTCCACCAAAGACAAGTTTTGGTCAGGATCATACAACACTCATAAATTACTTGTTAGCTTTCCAATCTGCTAGCGTTTCAGTTTCTGATACAAGTCGTCAAACAACCACTCTTCCAGAATCAACTATTTTGGTCTCAACACTCTCTTCGCTTCCCTCCATAAGACCAACCCTTCTCCTTCATTTTGTGACCGAAGCAAGTCTGGAACGGCCATTTATTGGTTTAGGACGGATTTGTAAAGATTGATCTCTCGAATCAAAGTACTCCCTTGCAGTACATTGTTTAGGGTTTAGACTCGTTTCTCACCCACACACACGAAATTACAAAAACCAGCAGATACGGTTTTCACCCTCAAACAATTGTCGACCACCATGGGAGGTCAATCTCTCGGTTACAATATCGATTTCCAATTTTCATTTTCATCTTTCAATTCCGATCTCAAGATGGTTGAAGCAAACAATCCGCTCGGGAATCAATGTCTCAATTATCAGTTATCACACGACGAGGAGTGACTGGGACTTATTGCGGTCAGGACGGCGTCACCCATAAAACTACGGTGGAAATGCCTATGGCTAGGGTTTGCACCAAGATGGAAAAGGCAACCAGGGCCCGCTAGCAACGCTCCATGGCGCCAACAAGTCGTGGCCAAGCTAGCGCCAAGAGACCGCCAGAGCCATCTCCACGCCCCAGCCGACACCATCTCCGCATCCTAGACGGCGCCATCTCCGCGTCCCCTCCACTCCTATCCAGCGCCAGCATCCTGCATGTTTCCAGCGCCAGCAGCTTTCATCCTTCCAGCGCTAACAGCTTGCATCCTTCCAACGCTAACAGCTTGCATCTTTCCAGCGCCAGCAGTTTGCACTCTTCCACCGCTAACAGCTTGCACTCTTCCAGCGCCATCTTTTCGCTCCACAACCAGCCAAAGCAGCGCCATCTTCACCCTTCAAAACAGCGCCATGGCTCCAGCACTCCGTGATCAAAACCGCGCCATCTCTGCACGATACACCTACGATCGCAAGAACCAGAGCCGCTTCCACCCCCCCCCCCCCCCCCCCCCCCAACGCTTCTTCAAGTATGACAGCTCCAACCGTCACCAGAACCGCCGCTACTCCACCATCAGGACGAGAGACTGGAGGATCCAGAAGAAGCCGACCTTCTTTTACCACTGTTGATTTGATGGAAAGACAAAAGGTTCTCGTAAGACTCAGACAGACATGGATATAACTCAGAAAGAGATACCTACTTTCCTCAAGACACTGATGGAGCGGCCACCATAAGAGTCACGTCAACCCAAGAGGGGGCTGACAAGGAATACTTTTAACATCGGCGCAGGCACTTCAGCAGGACGTGCCTTTATAGATGAAGAGGCTCGCTTTGCTCTTGGACTCCCAGTAGAAGGGAATCAGAAATCCAATTTCATCACATGTGAAGATCAGGAACGACTTCTCCAAAATCGAGGCAAAGGAAATCAGCAACCCTCCTGTGTTCACAAAGACCCTCTTCCCGTCAGGAGCTGCATGATTTTTTGGGACTTCGCCCACAAAATCATGCAGTCTATGATGAAACATTCATGTGAGATTTTATATTTCTCCAAGGCGCAGCATCAAGATATATTTGCATCCATCAACCGCACTGCATCAGGAAAGCAGTTGTTTCCATCCAGGGAAGTCGTTCCCAAACCCCAACCTCTTCTGGGAAGTACGATTGATAGATAGAACTGGGGACTCATAACCACTGTTCACTTGAAGGATGTAAATTTTGACAGCACGCTAATTGACGCAGCTTCTCCGCTTCAACGTTCGCTCCAGCAGCCGCTTCGCTTCAACGTCCTCCAACAGCGTCTCCGCTTCAACGTTCGCTCCAGCAACCGCTCCGCTTCAGCGTTCTCTCCATAAGATTCTCCAGGATCTGAAGCCGAAGCTTCAGCGTTTGGCTCCTTAAGTTTCAACGTCCTCTCCAAGATCCGAAGCCGCTTCAACTCCACTCCTTCCTACAAAGGGTCGTGCCACCACGCTCCCCATGTCAAGGATCATGATCGCAGCCAGCCAATCTTCGTAGTCATGGCCACCTTTTGATCCATCCCGCAAAAACTCATGATCATGGACAGTTTGCTCGCTTACGCATCCAGCCAATCCTTTTACTTCCATGGATGCCCATACAATTCCAACCAACCTACTTTGTTCCCACGATAATGTAGTGTCTTCTGATTATATCTTCTACCAAGAACTGTTGCCTCTCATTTGTTGATACCAGCCAGCGCTTCACCGCAGCAGCAATCACTACAAAGACGGAAACATGTAAACCATACATGCGGACTGAGGATCTACACAGAATCCCTTCACTATCAAGGCTCAAAAGGCACATGTCAACCGAAGGCCATAGCCACAACAAGGTCATCTACTCTTCAAGGGTGTAGTACAAGAATATCATCACCTCTCTGTCTAGAAGACGCCTTCAACACTTTACGAGGACGCGGTGGATCCCAAGCCTTCTCAGAGGAATACAACTTCAAAAACTAAATAAAAATGCGACTGCGGACTGCTTATTGCGGTCCATCCCGACGACCATCAAAAACTCATGAGATAACACCGGAGACGTGACTGAAAAGTTTTCTTGAAGAAACAGAGGGAGCTACGATAAACAACATAACTCTCTCATTCCCACCTCTTCGCTATACAAAATATTTCTTCCATGTGATATCCTGAGCATCCCAGCGTCACATCCAGAAGAGTACAATAAGCTTGTATCATATCCCGTGGACATGGATTCAAGGCAATGAAATGAAAGTAGGCTACACATGGGTACTACCAGCATGGGACGCTTTCACTCCCCTCAACCTGGTTATTTCTGATTTCAACATCATCACTGCCGAAGTTTTACGAGCAGCAGGAATTTCTCAACATGAAGCCGTACATGTGCATCGAAGACTCCAAAAGCACATCAGAAAGATACATTCACATATTCGTCCATTCCATCTGATCTAACATAAATATAACTGGGGACTGCTCACCGCATCCCATTCCATACGATAGTCCAACATTCAGAAGATGGTTCGAAGGATGTCTCTTGGAACAAAGTCCTTGAATACTTGATAGCATCACATCGGCAACAGAATGTCTCCTAACTCATCTATTTCATCATGTGGCTTCGGAAGATTTTTACCATACAATCATCCACAGCATATTATCATCGCGATCAGAAGATCCAGACATTGAACAACCTAAAGTCAAGGATGGACCGACAACGCAACCACAATCCCCAAGATTAGCCCTGACATGATCGTTGCCGAGCATATATTCATCCATCCATCCCGAGAATGCAATGCAGTTTGATAAATTTTGGAATCCACTGGAGAGACACTATTAGAGAAATCACGGATCCAGACGAGCAACAGAAAACGGAAGAGGGTTGATACCTCTTTTCATGCGGACGGGGTTTCTAGAGTTTGAATAGAATAAAGATTCCTTCTTGCTCCATGAACGGGAATAGATGACTAGGCGCGAATATGCCACCTCAGGCCCGCAATATCCCTCCTGAGTTTTACTGTAGGGCAGTTTTCACCTCCTAAACGAGCTGGAAACCTAAATATTCCCGCAAAGGGAGATAAGAAATTCTTTTCCGGTCGAAATGGAGGGTCGGACTATCAAAATACGAGTTCGTATGAGAATTCTATAACAATTTTAGTAAAAGGCGCTAATTAGGGATTCAGCATGCCAAACCCTAATTAAGACAAAGTTGCCAGGCGCCATCACCACCGTTTGGTAGCCGAAATTCCGAAACCAATTTACACCATTCCGCGGACTGAAGACAGTTTCCACCATTCCGTGGACTAAAGCCAGTTTTCACCTGGACCGAAGACAGTTTCCACCATTCCAAGCCAGGCAGACGCCAGCGGCTCCATTCCAAGCCAAGCAATGACATCGGCTCTATGCCAAGACAATCCAACGCTAGCGGCTCACTCCAAGCCAGGACAACTCTATCCGCACACGCCATGCCAAGCCCAAGCCAGCTCCCGCGCCAAGTTTATGCAAGCGGCTCCATTCCAAGCCGACCAATGCTAACAGCTCCATTCCAAGCCTACCAATGCTGAGGGCTCTATTCCAAGCCGACAAATGCTGACGGCTCCGTTCCAAGCCGACAAATGCTGACGGCTCCATTTCACTCCAAGTCTATGCTAGCGTCTCCCTTCCAATCTGACGTCAACAGTCTGCATCTCAGCCGAAAACTATCTCTACCACTCCACGGCCTAGCCAGCAGCACCACGAGCCAAATTTACGCAAAGCCACCAACGCAAGAGTCATGGATTCTTTTTACCTCCCTAAAAAGGTTAGCCGGATCTTCCTGACCATCTCTTCATGACTTGACATTTCGATTTTGTCCTCGTCTGTCACCATCTCATGCTTACCTCGCAACAAGGCCCATGTTCCGATCTAAGCAGGGGACTTAATGTTGATGGTGGTTTTTAGCTTAGGATTAAAACCGTAAAACCTTAGTCTAACGTGACGTCACCCTGTAAGGAAACTGAGCCGTGAGTACCAATATCTCCACTAGCACATTTATTGATCCTTTCAATACGTCTACGAGAAATTTACCAGGGTACCTTTTTTTTTTAAATATATGCTATGTTCCACAGCAGAACTCTCAGTATTGACTGGCATCATATCCGCACATGCCAGCCACACTACCGCGCCAAAAGCATGCCAACCATGCCAGCCGCACCACCGCTCCAAAGGCATGCTAACCGTGCCAGCCGTACCACCGTGCCAACGGCATGCCATGCCAGCCACACCTCCGCGACAAAGGCATGCCAACCATGTCAACCGCACCACCGTGCCAATGGCATGCCATGCCAGCCACATCTCTGCGCCAAAGGCATGCCAACCATGCCAGCCGCACCACCGTGCCAATGGCATGCCATGCCAGCCACATGTCCAGGCCAAAGGCATGCCAACCATGCCAGTCGCACCACCGTGACAACGGCATGCCATGCCAGCCACATCTCCGCGCCAAAGGCATGCCAACCATTCCAGACACACTACCGTTCCAATGGCACACCGTGCCAACCACATCTTCGCGCAAAAGGCATGTCGACCATGCCAGCCGCACCATCGTGCCAATGGCATGCCATGCCGGCCACACCTCCACACCAAATCCATGCCGGCCATGCCTCCATGCCGTTAGCTGCCAAACGAAGGGTTGCAATAATCAACGGCCACCCTTCCTTCTGAGATGCAAATCTCAGCCGTACAAGTTCGCCACCAAATCCTTAATTTTGGCGGCGCCTAGACTATGCCAGAACCCTAATTTTGGCCACGCCTAAAACTATGCCAAAATCCTAGCTTGGCCGCGCCTAAAACATGCCAAATCCATGCCGGCCATGTCTCCTTGCCGTTGGCTGCCAAACGAAGGGTTGCAACAATCAACGACCACCCTTCCTTCTGAGATGCAAATCTCAGCCGTACAAGTTCGCCACCAAACGCATGGAAACTATTGGCCCAATGCCAAAGCCCTAATTTTGGCCGCGCCTAGACTATGCCAAAACCCTAATTTTGGCCGCGCATAAAACTATGCCAAAATCCTAGGTTGGTCGTTTCTAAAACATGCCAAAGACATGCCGGCTATGCCTCCATGCCACAGGATGTCAAACGAAGGGTTGCAACAATCAACGACTACCCTTCCTTCTGAGATGCAAATCTCAGCCGTACAAGCTCGCCACCAAATCAAACGACTTGTGGCAACCTCTTGGCTACAACGCCAATTCTTTGGTCACGGTGCCAAACCCTAATTTGGCCACGCAAAAGCCATGCCGGCCATGCCATCATGTTGCTGGCTGCCAACATCCTTCCTGAATTCTTCTCGAGTTTTACTGTCGGGTTGTTTAACCTCCCGAACAAGATCAAAACCTAAATATTCATACGTGGGGAGATAGGAAATTCTTTTCCATGTAGAATGGAGGGTAGGACCATCAAAATTCGAGTATGTACGAGAATTCTACAGCGATTCTAGTAAAGGGCGTTAATTAGGGTTTCAGCATAACAAACCCTAATTCAAACAAAGCCGCACTCTGCCAGCGGCTCTCTTCCAAGCCGCAAGCGCTTCCCTTCCAAGACGCACGCTACCAGCGGCTCCCTTCCAAGCCGCAAACTGCCAGCGGCTCCACTTCACTCCAAATCCATGTCGGCCATGCAACCATGCCGCTGGCTGCCAAACGGAAGCCATGATCAACGGCTACCCTTCCTCCTGAGATGCAGATATCAGTACAAACTTCCCACCAAACGACTTGTGTAAAAAAATTTTGGCTACGGTGCCAACTCTTGGCCACTGTGCCAAAACCCAAATTTGGACATGCCAAAGCCATGCCTCCATGCCGCTGGCTGCCAAACGGAAGGCAGCGACGATCAAAGGCGACCCCTCCTCCTGATATGTAGATCTCATCCGTACAAACTTGCCACCGAACGACTTTTGGAAATCTCTTGGCTACGGTGCCAACTCTTGGACACGATGCAAAAACCCTAATTTGGACATGCCAAAGCCATGCCGGACATGCCTCCATGCCGCTGGCTTCCAAACGGAAGGTAGCCACGATCAACGGCTACCCTTCCTCCTGAGTTGTAGATCTCATCCGTACAAACTTGCCACCAAATGACTTGTGGCAATCTCTTGGCTACGGTGCCAACTCTTGGCCACGGTGCCAAAACCCTAATTTGGCCACGCCAAAGCCATGTCGGCCATGCCTCCATGGCACTGGCTGCCAAATGGAAGGTTGCAACAATCAACGGCTATCCTTCCTCCTGAGATACAAATCTCAGCCGTACAAGTTCGCCATCAAACTTATGGCAACTTCTGGACCAATGCCAAATTCTGTGGTTTATGCCAAAACCCTAATTTGGACACGCCTAAAACATGCCATGTCGGCCATGCCTCCATGCCAATGGTTGTCAAACAGAGGGTTGCAACAATCAAATACTACCCTTCCTACTGAGATGCAAATCTCAGCCGTACAAGTTCGTTACCGAACCGGCAAGCCTCTCAATTTTAACTTTCCAAACAATAGTAACATGATACACGTTTTAAAAGAAAACACTCGAGACATCAAAACGTGTCACAAACTGGGGGATGCTCATCAGGGTATTGGTCTGGGGGTTTACAGCGTGCGGCGTGCAATACGCCCGTTACAGGAAAGTGTTATAAGAGTGAGGCGGTTAGTAAATACAATAAGTAATGGTGAAACTTTTCCTTCATTATGGAAACATCAATTCCAGGCGTTACCCATTACTGCTTTCTTCCATTACTCAATCGTTTCCACTTCTTACGAGGCCAGGGTACGTTTCGTTACGACTTGTATAAATAGGTCTCACCTATTTCCACCAAATACAAGTTTTGGTCATGAGAATACAACACTCATAAATCACTTGTTAGCTTTCCAATCTGCTAGCGTTTCACTTTCTGATATAAGTCGTCAAACAACCACTCTTCCAGAATTAACTATTCTGGTCTCAACACTCTCTTTGCTTCCCTCCCTGAGACCAACCCTTCTCCATCACTTTGTGACCGAAGCAAGTCTGGAACGGCCATTTCTTGGTTTAGGCCGGATTTGTACAGATTGATCTCTCTAATCAAAGTACTCCCTTGCATTACATTGTTTAGGGTTTAGACTCGTTTCTCACCCACACACACGAAATTACCAAAATCAACAGAAACCGTTTTCACCCTCAAACACCTACCTTGCAAATTGAGTCTTCTAATCTTATTTCTTACATTATATAAAGTTTGCATATCCGACTTGTTATTCTTGTCGTCCGCCTTCAATTTACTAATAATCCTAGACGGTGGAAAACATGCTCGTGTCATTTTATCCACTTCTAGAATCTCATTGGGTTTGAGTCGCGTTACTTTTGCATGTCCATGAAGGTTACGTGGACGTGTGTGGTTATGACGACAATCCATTTCTTTATTCATAACCCAATATTCATCATCTTTGTTCAAGTTATTATTCTTGTTCTTGAGGTTGAAAACGATCTTGAAAGGGAACTTTGTTTTCTTCTTCTTTGTCCTATTATTTCTCCCGGTCTTCCCAACATATACATAACCCTTTTTAACCTTGCTACCGCAGTTTCCACTTCGCTCACAAATCAATTCAAACCGATCCCCTAGGCTTTGTCGTCCTTTAACTAGTACGCAATTTATCTTCATCGCGTGTTCCTCAGCCCAAGTCAGTGCTTCGGGTTTAGTTTTCCATCTCTACGTTCATTCAAACACAAATAATTAGTAAGAAAAACTTCGGAATATTCCGACAACATTAAGGTAAACAACAAGTTCTTACATACCAAATCATTTTGGAAGTGATCCTTAGTATCTTCGTGAACTGGATCAGGTTGATCTTCCATCGATACAAGTCCTTCAAGCGCGATCTACAAAGAATATCACAAGGTTAAATACTACAAAGGAAATTAATAGTTAGGTTCGGCTTATACTATAATCATAGAATGTGCCGAACCTTGAACATATCGAGGTTTCGGCTTATAAGGTATTCTCAATATGTGCCAAACCATCAACAAATTATGTACCCAACACTTATTAATGGTATGTTCGGCTCACATGATTTTCATTATATAAGCCGAACCGTTACCATTTTTTATCCTATAACTCTCAGGAATAGGTTCGGCTTCCTATGAAACTTTCATATAAGCCGAACTAGTATCTAGAAAATGGGTTGGAAGTGGAAAATATATGTTTGGCGCATACCGTAAACAGTTTCAGCAAGCCGAACTATTCATCAATTGGGTTGGTTCGACTCAGAGATTTAAGCCGAACCTCATCCTGGTTCGCCGAACCATGATGAAAAAATTACAAACTTTTGATTATTTCGAGCTATAGAAGTGAAGTTAAGCATATGATAGAAGTGTACATGTGTATTAGAAGCATTGGGTTCCTCATCAATGTCTTCATCATCTGGATTTGACTCATAAAAAATCATCATATTGAGTTTGTGTTTGAGCTTGAGTTTGAGTTTGAGTTTGTGTAAAATCATTCTCATAATCTAAGAAATCAGTCATTTGGGAATCATTGTTGTATTTGATGTGTATTTTCCTAGATTTTTTAGATGAATAATGACCCTCCTCATCCTCCATTGAATCAAGAAATTTTTTTCTCACTTTCTCCTTCTCTCCTTCTCAATAAAAACTTGATTTTTTCCCCCCAAAATTTTTCATCTGCACAAACCTTTATAATTCTGAAAAATTATCTTAATCACTAAACAAAAGTTTTAATCACTAATCCAGATTACTAACACTAATACATAAACGGCAGATTTGCCATTATACAAAAAATTGGTTAAGAGAGTTTCTGATTTTGTTATTTGACATCGTTTTTGGTCTTTATTCAGTATGCCTAGAAAGATTTAGGTATGCCTAAAAACAGCTTTCTTTTAGATCTACTTACTTGCGTTTAAGTTATAAAGCCCAGGTATGGTTGTTGAAAAGAATTATACGGGCCTAGCTGTCACATGATCATTTTTTTATGGGAAAATTAGGCGCAGACCTAAAAATAATAATATTCTCATTGTCAGGCCCACAATTAATTTTAGGTACCGTGACACTCATAATTATTTCCGTGAAACCCATAATTATATGAAATTATTAAAAATGTATGCATGACGGATTATGCATCAGGGGTATAATTGGCAACGCAACTTGGATATAACATATTTAAAAAGCCGCGCCTTGGAATTTTACAAACTTTATATCGTTGGAAATATTTTTAAGAGATCTACGCAACGAGTACAAACAAGAATATCAAATTTTTGTTTTTCACGAAAAAATCGGAGGTGATCATCATTTTAGGCAAAATTTTCGAAAACTTGATACATAACCATTATGCAGCCACCAAAAAAGATGCATAACACATTCTGCAGACGCATGACGAATTGTGCAACCATTTTCTCGACTGCATAACAAATTTATGCATCTGTAACAAGTTATGTAGCCATTGTTTTGGTTGATTTTAGTGCGTACATAAAAAAATTGATGCATAAGTCCATATTTACGGATGCATGTCAGGTTATGCATCTATTTTCTCGATGCATAAAAGATTGTGCAACGATTTTTTCGATGCATAATACATTATGCAGCCATAGTTTCGGATGCATAAATGGTTATTCATCCATTTTCACGACTGCATAATATGTTATGCAGATATTATAGTAGGTGTATGACAAGTTATGTAGTCTTTGTTTTTGTTGGTTTCAATAGTAACAAAAAAAATTGTTGCATAACGTGTTATGCAGCCGTTTTTTGGACTGCATAACAAGTTATGCAACAACTTTTATAGATGCACAACAGGTTATGCATCCATTTTCATAGCTAAATAAAAGATTATAAAATAATAAATAAGAAAGAAAACCAATTAGTAAAGTCAAAAATGCAATATAGTTAACTTGACACAACGCCAGTCTAGAGACTTCATCTGAAGCATAATCTATATAATGCAAATGCATTTACTAATAAAAGTTCAAAATTAGTTCTTCTGTTCATTTCAGAATCTATAGTAATAGTCATCTTGGGTAGAAATCATCACGTAAAAAGGGATTCAGCGGAGCTAAAAAAACACATCAAAGCTTCTAGCAAGTATCAAAACAAGGAGTAAAGGAGGCCGTAACCTCATAATCATTCCAGTAAAATTGAAGATTTTTATTCGGGAAGATAATCATTCCAATTTGTTTAGGAGAAGCCAGCTTGATCACAGGAACCACAAGTGGAAGAAGAATATGCGTGATCAAAATCTAACTAAAGCAAGGATTAACCATTACTTTGTCACAAGTATAGACAAATCCCAAAATAATCAATCGGAGCAGAATGAATCTCATATTTTCGGATGCATAACAAGTTATGCATCAATTTTCTCGATGCATAAAAGATTGTGCAACAATTTTCTCGATGAATAATGCATTATGCAGCCATATTTTCGGATGCTTAACAGGTTATGCATCAATTTTCACGACTGCATAACATGTTATGCAGATATTATTCTAGGTGCATGACAAGTTATGCAGTCTTTGTTTTTGTTGGTTTCAATAGTGGAGAAAAAGTTGATGCATAACGTGCTATGCAACCGTTTTCTGAACTGCATAACAAGTTATGCAACAAATTTTGTAGATGCATAACAGGTTATGCAACCAATTCCGTAGCTGCATAACAGATTATTCAACTATACGAATACAAAATACTTTCCTAATGTAAAAAAAATTACACTATTTGCAATTGAGTTCAAGTTCTATCCAAGTAAATTGTAATTTGATCAAAAGCGTGACTGAAAAATCCTAAATTGCAATTGAATCTAAATGCCAGAAAAACCTTCTTCCACTTCTTTTCTTTTCTGTCTCTGCTTCCTTGGTTCAACCACACAACCACAGCTCGCATTCCCTGTAATAGCATTAGCGCATTCCTTTACTTGCAGCTGCATTACTTGCATCTTTACTGCCACCATGTAAGCAATTCATCACCAATTTCCCTTCTTCTCTGATATCACAACATCATTGTTGAAGCACACACACCAGCCATACAACACCACTATTTTCTCTCAACCATAGCTAACTCACCAGCAACACTTCCTTCAATTCAGCTGCATTTCTCAAGAGTCAACAACTCAGTACCGAGTATCATCAACCAACGAAGCCATTTCAGCTGCACAAACAATACAATTTGTGCCTGGAATTTCATTTTAGCTTCAATTCTTCTCAAACAACACCAGACCCATCACTGCAATCAGCTGCAACTCCCATTGCAGCATCAATATTCTAGAGTTTCACCTGTCCTAAACATACATCTAATCAACTCATAAGAGAAAACAAATTATCCTCAATTCCTATGCTGTTTGTTGGTGGTGCAGGAACCGTCTTTACAACTACATGTTAACCCACACAGCTTACCATTTTTACGGAAAATGAAGTTTTGCATTCCACAACATAATCTGTAAGTAACTTTTCGATAAAAAGAATACAGAGAAAACAAATTCAAACCATAAGAGAAAAGTATGCAACTTAGCATTCATAACCTCTAAATCCCATACATTCATTACATGATAGCCTAACCACTGCAACAACAGTGCCACCAGAACTCAAGACTTGACTCAATTTTCTCCACCAGTTACTTCCCTGCAACTGAGTTCAATTCATACCCACACAGCACACATCACCTGAGTCATTCAAAAGCATCAACACCACATGCCATTCATTCACCAACAAAGCTCATTTCCTGCAGCTTGCATCTCTGTAATCACACAACCAGCAACAACAACTTCTTGTTCCTCTCGGAATCAGCAAACCCATCCTTCTTAACATCTAGTTCTTTCAAACTCAACTTCACATCCACCAGAACTCGAGCTCAGAGACCCTTGATTTGATATCTCGAAACCAATCAATCAATATCAACAATAACATATTATTCCTTGTTCTTACATTGTAATCTGAGCTTCTAAAAGTCTTCAATTCATCACATCGAGCATCATAACAGACTCAAATTCATTTCAAATTCATACCACAAAATTAAACCTCTCACAACCATTTCTACTTCAATTAAGAACAAACACATTGACAATTGATCGATTAAAATCGATTTCACACAAAATATCAATCAATTACGAAATCCTAAATTAGCTTACCTTTTTCTTCTTCTTCCAGTGCTCAATCTACTTCAACACCATCACCTTCTCTCGATTCATCAAGCTACTAAACTTCCTAGAGATTATTCACACCAAATCAAGCTCGATTCCCTTAAACTGAGGTCGATAGAGAGACATGAAGAAGAGCAGTAGAAAATGAGAGAAAGATCAAAAAAATAGAATATTAGAAAATATAGGTTTGTGAATAATTTAGGTGACAATAATGGTTGAGCCCGTGAGTTTTCACGCCTGTGGGTTTGAGAGTAGGAAAAAACTGAAAAATGGGTGTGGTAGTAGTTTTCACATATCAATTTCAATATAACATCGGGCTTATCGCTACTTTCTGTCAATTTGAGAAGCCTAGATATAGATGTAATATGTTTGTCGATCGGGGAAATTAGGGGGAGACCCAAAATAAATAATATTCTCATTGTCAGGCCCACAATTAATTTTGAATACCGTGACACCCATAATTATTTCCGTGACACCCAAAATTATCAGAAATTATTAAGAATCCATACATAACTCGTCATGCATACTATTTTTTCAGGCATAACTCATTATGCTATTTTTTCAGGCATAACTCGTTATGCAACCTAATTTTTCAGGGGTATAATTGACAACGCAACTTGGACATAACATATCTAAAAATCCGTGTCTTGGAATTTTACAAATTTTATATCATTGGAAATCTTTTTAAGAGAGCTACACAACGATTACAAACAACAATATCAATTTTTTGTTTTTCACGAAAAAATCGGAGGTGATCATCATTTTAGGAAATTTTTTTGAAAACTTGATACATAACTATTATGCAGCCACCAAAAAAGATGCATACCACATTCTGTAGACGCATAACGAATTATGCAACCATTTTCTCCACTGCATAACAAATTATGCATTTGAATAACAAAGTTATGCATCTATAACAGGTTACGTAATCATTGTTTTGGGTTGACTTTAGTGCGTCCATAAAAAAATTGATGCATAATGTAGTATGCATCCATATTTACGGATGCATATCAGGTTATGCATCCATTTTCTCGATGCATAAAAGATTGTGTAACAATTTTCTCGATGCATAATGCACTATGCAGTCGTATTTTCGGATGCATAACAGGTTATGCATCCATTTTCACGACTGCATAACATGTTATGTAGATATTATTGTAGGTGCATGACAAGTTATGCAACTTTATTTTTTGTTGGTTTCAATACTAAGAAAAAATTAGCTGCATAACGTGCTATGTAGCCGTTTTCTGTACTGCATAACAAGTTATGCAAAAAAAAAAAAAAAAAAAGCTGCAGAACGTGTTATGCAACCAATTTCGAGAATGCATAACAAGTTATGCAACAAATTTTGTAGATGCATAACCTGTAATGCATCACTATTCACACCTCCATTTTGCAATATTGCACACAATACATCCAACCAATACCAGTTGCACACTGCATCACCACCAACGAACTGCAACCATGACCCTGTAACCTCAATACAGCATCAACCTGGCCAGACCTTTCATTTCAAATACTTGACATCTTTGTATTTGAAATCAAATTTGAAATTTCAGCAATCTTACCAAACCGATTTCTATTTACCAATTAAAATATCAAGGAACCATTATGTCACTGATTTATGTAAGAAAATTCTTTCGAGTTTTGGATACAGAACGCAACCTAATAATATCCTTGATGTAGCTGGACAAATGTTGTTTTGATCCTCAAATTTCCTTTTCTTTCTGTACGAGGATGACATCTCAAATGACTATCTAATGATTTCAACGAACAAAAATTCTTACCACGTGGGATCCATTTAAAGCTTCTACTCCCATATTTGTCTCCTGACTCTCCTCCCTTAAATTCTTAGCCTTTCTTTGATAAAACTTCAAGTCTTGTTTCAGAAAAGAGATTTCTTTATCTACTCCGCCACTTAAATCAATGTCAGTTCCGCATCTCAACACCCAACTTCACAGATTCTTCCAATAATATTTCAATTTTAATGGTGGAACTGATTATCCAAACTCAGTCAAAATCTTAGAAAATCAATCTAGAAATATACCCAAAAATTGCTAGCAAATGAATAAACTGTTTAATTTGTTCCTTGTCTTTGAAATCAGTGAAGACGATAACATCAATGGAAAAATCAACTGTTTAATCTGTTCCTTCTCGGCATCATCAGTTGGAGACAAAGCAGGAGCATCAGGATTGTTATTACCACCACGAAGATTCTTGTTCGATTATACCGAAATCTATCTCGATTTAAGATGATTTTTGAAACTAACAGCAACAGAAATACGGATCTGATCATCGATGTTCGTCTCAGCAACTAAACGAAGAACGGCGAGACCGAAATTAGGTTTATCAGATGCTTCTGATAAGTATGATTCAGCTTGTCGAAACTTCGTGAAAAAAGAACCATCGCTATTTGAGATCTGAATTTTAGAAACTATGCGTGTTGGAGTAATTTTTTCTCAAAAATTGGGTGCACGCCTAAAATTTTACGTCCGTGAATTTCATAATGGAGAAATCTGATAAAATGGATCTCGCAGTAGTTTTCACTTTTTTTTATACCCGTAACTTCTAGCAAGGGAAGTATCCGACTAGATGCTAGTTTGAGTTTCAACTTACTTTTATTTACTTATTATGAATAATCGATTAACTGAGAAAAAGTACAGTCTTATCATTTCCTAGTTTAAAATCCATAGTTGAAATTCAAGTTAAAAGATAATACACCTCCTGTTATGATAAATTTTCTTAGAGATTATAGTACACAATAAAATTACCATGGTCTAAAAGATTTAGTTCGTCAGGCTAACGGCTACGGTACCCAAATTGATTCAAGTTGGGTAAAACGTTATCCTAAATTGGGAACTAGCTCCTATGATTTGGTGTTGATTTAAGTAATTTTTGCACAATGAGGGCGCCTAGTGGTTTGATGCAACTGAAATTATACACATTGATCTTCACCGGTAAGCCAAGCACACACAAACTATCAACGGATAACATTTATTTGGGCCTAATCATAGGGCGCCAAAAGTAAACTTTTCTCTCGAGTAACGTCTTGAAGACTTGAACCTCTCTTGATTCAACTTTTTTTTTGGCAAAGGTTTAATTTGTATCTTGAATCTTGAACCAAGGCACTATATGGCTTTTCATTTGATGCCCAAACTAGTTTGTACACAATAACCCAAACTTAGGATTCAGAAATTAAACCTTCAACGAAAGAATTTTAAGTTTGGTATAATTGGGAGAAAGTTTGGCTTGGTCTTTTTGGAAGGATGTTATCAATTCAAATTTGGAGCAAGACATTTTAGTTGATTATGTGCAGGACGACACCATTACCGATTTGGAAGTGTCGGATTAATCTCGAGTTGTTTCGAATCTTGCAAGAGTTGGTCTGTCTCTAACATGCATGTTTCCCTCCTAGTTACTAGACAAGTTTTTGGATATTTTTTAAAGTAAAACCGAGCCAAAATAGAATAGTAGTACTTTTTAAAGCAAAGTGATTTTTTTGGGTTCAAATTAAGGTCATAATAATAGTAGTTAATTATTACTAAGCGCGACATATCAAAAACCTATAAGATGCACTTTTCCATGATCATTATTGATACACGAGAGACATTCTAAGTATTATTTTCTTGTTAGTTCCGGTACCAATATATTTGGTGCACTTTTAACCTTTTTTGTTCGTTGTCTTTTGTAATAGATGTTGATTCATTCCCATTTTGAATCAAAATCGAATGAAAAGTTGGTTTTCTATTCTAATCGAAGTCTTGACAAAAGATTGATTTCCTTGCCTTCTTTGGAGATTAACATATGATTTTCTAACCTGTTGTTAACCGTAACCTGACTTCTATGTTTCCTTGGGCTACCTTTCCATAGTCATACCATAAAAGTATATCTAAAATCAGTTGGCCGGAAATTGTGTTTAGGAACAACTTATAGCCGTTGTAAGTTCTGGTCGATACATTTATAGACTTGCCGGGCATTTACTAAATGAATGGTTACCTCTTTTTTTTTTTGGTGTCGAGATACAAAAGGGTGAAGAACTCAATCGTAACTCTGGGTGAGAGCAACTCACATACAAAATTGCAGATGTCTTTCTAGCAGAAAGATAAATACAATATATCAGTGCATTTTATTTTCATTGGTTTTTTTTTTTTTTTTTTTTTCATATAGTTTAGCAGCCAAAGAGATCATCTCAAAGTACCTAGGGAAAATGTCATGGAGATTGACCAAATATTTTCCAAGGAGAGAAACTCTAACGAATGAAATTGACATTGGAACGAGTTAAGCTCCATGTGTGTATACCGTATCCCTCTATAATTTATGCATTTAGCCATTTACTCACCTTCTCTTTAACTAATCACATTTTGAGGTTCAGTTTAGCAACCTAAAGTTAGACAACCAAAAGTCAAACAAACTAAATTTAGGTTCAGTTTAGCAACCTAAGGTTCAGGTTCAGTTTAGCAACCTAAAGTTAGCAACATTTTGAGGTTCCCGCTACTCAGGCAAGATAGACAACCAAAAGTCAAACAAACTAAATTTTAAGTTTCAACTTTCAATCAAAAAAAAAAAAAAAACCTCAAAATACGTTACAAAGTGGAGCAAGTACTGAGCGGTAGTGCTACTGCAAGCTAGCTATTTGGTCAGGTTTTTTCATGGAAGCAGATTTTCAAGGCGTTTTCATCTGAAAATCTCTCCTAAGCCGAACTAACTCTAAAAAGTGCACCATTCTTTAAACCAGAAAAGAACCCCTAAACAAAGCAATAGTCAACAAAAAAGTAGATAGTGCGGAACACAATTTACTACAAAAACATAAAAAGAGTAAAATATTACAAGAAAAGAAAAAAAGTTGAAACTTGGAATTGGAAAGGAAAAAAAACTTGTTCAAAAAGTAGAAACTTGACCAGTACTGGAAATGGTCAACGAAGTTCTTGGTTTTTCCAAAACTAGCATCATTCATTTCTTCCATTTCAAAGTCATCTCTCTGTTACTTTCCTCTAGACTGCTATAGAATCTGGCTAGAGAGAGAAAACACTCTTGCATGACTCCAATGTCTTCCACCCGTGGGGGTTGGGGAAATTTCCAGGCTGCTTCTCTGTGATGATGATGATGATGATAAACTAACTTGTCTGGACATGCAGAGAGTGATATCATTAACCAGCTGAGTTAACTCATTTTAATTTGCTTCCACTCATCATCATTATCAACCCGAGTCAAAAACTCGGTTTTGTTTGAGCTTCATCGTGATCCATATACGATTATATGCAATATACTAGTATGATAATGGATGATGAGTAGTTAACGATTGTAATGGTTGAAATCTAGACCAGAACCAATAGACGCAAACTTAGCTAACTCATGTTGTAAGAACTGATGATGACGACCATTATCGTCTTCTTCTTCACCTGCTCCAACACCAAGGAAATCACGAGTTAAACTATGTTCATCGTCAACTTGCTGCTGATGAAACTGCTGCTTATTCATTTGTTTTGATCCATTCGTTACTGCTTCTGCTGCTGATATTAAACGGTCGAGATTGTTCGATGCTTCATTTGATAATCCCATTACTCCTTGATGATGACTATCGTTATTATTATTAATAATAGCTGCATGAACAGTTGATGTTGTTGGACCCATCGATGATATCGAATTCATCATTAAACTGTTTAAGCTCTGACCATCATCATGAGATTGTTGCTGCTGTTGAGGATGATGTTGCTTTTGTTGTTGCTGATGCTGATGCTGTTGTTGCTGCTGCTGTTGTTGCCTCATGAATAATTGATGGAATTCGTTTCTGCTTTGTGATGACGATGAATGAGTATTGTTATTGAAACTGTTCGTATTATCAGAAGAAGGAGATAACGAAGTATTACTGCTCATAACTCCTCCATACCCTGCATTGAAATTAGGGTTACTTCTTGTTGCACCTAGTGTTGCCGCTTTCTGCAAAAGTGCTGTAGCTGACATATTCATCGATGAATTCTGTTGCTGTTGTTGATTTGAATATAAAGAAGCTAAACTACTTTCCACAGCCATTTGTTCTTTGTTATTCCCACCTTCTTCTTTTAATCCACTTGGTGACGACGTAGTTAACGAAGATTTTTCACCCCATTGAGACTGATTATTCATACCACCACCGTAATCAACAATTGGCGACGAACCGAAGAAATTTGTCGATGCCATTTGAACTAATTCAGGTAAACCAGCTGAGTTGGTACTCAGGAAAGCAGCCGCATTGTTAGAATTACCATGATCAATAGAGTTAAGCTGATGATGATGATGTTGTAAACTCGCTTGATCAAGCCATAATGGTAATCTAGGCTTATTTTGTCTATCCATATCGGTTTCTCCACCAGAAAAATCAGGCCGAAATATTGAATTAAACTGCGAAGGATTCAATCTAGAATAATCTTGGCCTCCTCCTCCTCCACGGTTTTCAAATCCAAGTGGTAGATGATGATTCATACGTTGAGAATTCCCGAGTGTGTCATTCATTGAATCCGATCTAAAGCTTAAGTTGGTCGGCACTGATGTAATTCTTGCACTCTCTTCTGCTAATGCATCACAGAAAGCTCTATGTGTGATGAAACTATCCTTCCTGTATTCAGAACCAAAATCAAAGAATCCATTTTTAAAATCTAACATGTTTTTTTTTAGCTGATACAACTATTTCTATCAAACAATAAATAAACTAAGTGTTGCATTAAATTACATAACCAAATCTGTATCAAACCTATGAGCATTTAATGAATTATTCTTCCTTAAAACCCAACAAAATAAAAATAAAAGGAACATGAATTTGAATATACCTTGAGAAAAGTGTACCACAATCACATTTGTATTCTCTAGTCCCACAGGTTTTAGAATGAGCTTTCCAATCAGATTGAACAGCATATTTCTTTGAACATTTCTCACATTTCCATTTCTTCTCACCATGTTTCCTACTGAAATGTTTCTTGATTCCTGTTAGATCTCCAAGTGCTCTTGATGGATCATGATGTACACAGCTTTTCTCTGGACATATATAAACCTTCTTCTTAACTTCTTTGTTTGATCTTTGTTTTAACTTCCATGGTAAATTATGACCTCTTCTATGTAGTTGCAAATTCTGATCTCTTTGGAATCCTTTGTTGCATATCTCACATAAGAATCTGTTTGTTGCCATTAAACTCTTTGGTGATAACGCTATTACTTCTGCATCTGGATCTGTTTTCAATAAAACAAACCAAATTAATAACCAAAACAAACTAAATAAAATCCAAGTACACAACCAACGAACTAGTTATAAAAGTTATTACCAGGTGTCCCAGGAAGATTTCTTTTTCTTTTAGCTGCACCTGAACCCTGATTAGCACCAGTGGTCGTAGAAGATGTTAAATTAAGGTTTGAATTATTATTTGGTAGTTCTTGAGCAAACCCTCTAGTTGTACTTGAAGGATTCATTGAGAATCCATCTCCAGACATCATTTGCATGATTGGCAAAACCTCTTTTCTTTTTCTTACACTAAGTGTGTTTGATATTTTATACCACCACCACCTTTTCAAGATTATTCAAGAAAGAAGAACACAAAGATGAAAAGATTTTGTTGTAGTACTAGTTTTGGACTATATAAACCAAAAAAGAATTACAAAGACAAAAACTTTTTTAGCAGTATAGAAGCTAAGAACCAAACCACAAACAGATAAATCTGAATTACTTACTCCTAACTGAAAAACAATTTGATTTTTCAAGACTCTTCTTAAGAATCAAACAACAACAACCAACCCAATAACTTCTGAACACTGACTCTAGAACTTGAACTCTTCTTACAGATCTCTCTCTCTCTATCTCTCTACACACACAAGAAAACAACAAGAGTATGTATATGTAGGTAGCTAAGCCCCTTCTCTTCAAAAAGAAACTAAAAAGAATATAACATCCTCCTCCTCCTCAACCTTCACTTTCTCTCTACTACTTTCTTATCTTCTTCTCTGAGTCGGCTGAACCAGCTCCTCCTCTTATTATTAGCCAGCCACACACTACTACTCCACAGTCTATAATACTCCTTAACTTGGACCACTCTCTCTCTCTTTCTCTGGAAAATGTGGACTTCACTACTATTGGGTATATATGTTTCACTTTTAGGGTTCTTATTAAATTTTCAAAACTACTGATTCGAGTAAAAAATAAAAGATGGATTCTGTTTTGCAGTTCAAAAAAAGTCTATTGCCTTTTTTCCTCTTCTCTTCTTTAATTATACCCTCACTTTTGAATGATTAACACATAATTGGCCTTTTTCTACTTTCTAACTTTCTTTCTTCTTCTTACTTTCAAATCAGATATATTTTGGGGTTTGAAGTTTTTTGGAATAGGCCTTAATTTGGTAGGACTTAGGGCATAGCCATAGAGCATGCACTCACATAGAAAAGAGAAAACGGGAAGGGGGGCATGAGGAGGGGCATGGACTGATAAGTCTCTCATCTCATGGACACGATACTCAAGACAGGGTTTTACGGTAGTCCGTGAATACTTGTCTGACCATTAGGAAATTGGGACCCGCCATTATACTGTCACCCTCTGCTGCTGTGGGTCCCACCTGATCGTGACATGTGTCGACGCACAAGGCTGGTCTCTCTTTTCTTTCTTCTGAAACGTCCGATTTTAATGATGATGATGATAGATGATGTGATGAACTGATGATGATCTGGAACTGAATGAATGTGGGGCCCCTTCTTTGAAATCGTTATGATTCCTTTTCTTTTTTTTTTTAGATCATCGTGTGTGAAGTTCTTGTTGTGGAGATAAAGTTAGGATGTGTGTGAGTCAGTGAGTAAAGATTGAGATTGGGAATAATATTATTGACGAAAAGATTGGCTACCGTGAATGTTAGGGTACGTACATTTAGGGTTCGTTGACAGTGTTGGACTGGAGTCAGGACGTGTGTGTGTGTGTTATGGTTATAGTTATTTTACCATATGAGATTCCGGTGACTAGTACCCAACCCAATTGAGTTCTCATTTTCAAATCTCAGGCATTGTCTTGGATTATTATCTAGAGATACGTGCCGTCTCTGGTCAGTTTCTACCTTGTTCCTAGATATGTTTTGTTTGAATGGAGCGGCCGACTTACAACCCTATTTTGTTATCTACAAATTTCCATCTTACAACAAAATCTTGTGGGTAACAAGCATTTCAGGCGGAGTTGGGAGAAAATTACACAGGAGCAATCTGCCATCAAAATCGCCACATATACACCTTCACATCTAGGATTCTAGTCCACTGTTCCAAGATTATATGACATTTGTATGTTGCTTGGTGCAAACTTTTTTTGAACTTTTTTGTAGTGATTTATCCGAGAAAAAATACTTTTCCTTTCTAGTAAGTTAAGAAATTACCTTACAAAGTATGTGCATTTCAAATTATTCACCAAGGCGAAAGCCAAACCTAACAGTACGAGTATTTTCCTAATTATTTTTTGTTGATAAAAAAAGTGTTTTTATGATTAACTTAATGTGGGTTTGGATGTAGAATTATAAAGATGGAGGATTTGGTAGAATTGTGTTTCCCTTTGTACGTTTGGTTGTCCGAATTTTTGGAATCACGTTTCCTACGCGATTCAGTTTTTCAGCAAATCCTCCATATGGAGTCCGACCCCTGCCCTCTAAGATTTGCTAGGAAACTTATCAAGGGATTTATGAACCCACTTTTTTTTAACTCTAATTTCCATATGTATGCAATTTTATGATTTTATGGTAATGTCAAACGGTACAAAGACTTTAATATAAGAAAACCCTATAAATTCTAGGAATATTTATTGAGTTACCAAACACACGTGGAATTTACATGAATCCCAGAATTTGTAATCGCAGGGGATTATAAATTCTTGGAAACGGTGAATTCTGCAAACAAACCCACCATTAGGGTTTTTTTCCCGGAAAATGGATCATTTGTCCAAATATTTTTAAAACATGGTTCTAATAGACGAGTAAAAATTAGTATGGGTGAAATGGACACCAAGAAAATAGCAAGAATGAAACTGGATTCATCCTGGCTTAAACTTAAAAAAGAGCGAGGATGAAACAGGAAGCATCCTGATATAAATTAAAAATAAGAAATGAAAATGGGTAGGATGAAATTGTTTACATCCTGGCTATTTTTACGTTCTCGTCCATTTAAACAGTATCAAATTTTACATGTCTTTTTCACCCAGGAATTGTTGATTTTGGTCTTTTTAACCAATTTGGTGTTTTTTTTTCTTCCGAATGACAAATAAATATTTTAGAAAGAAAAAAAACCAATAAATCACAAGACAAAAATATAAGACGCTGACTTCAAATATGAGAGTTAAACATCCTTAAGTTATCTTCAAATTAACTGAGGCTACGATCCCTAGCGAGCTATGTTCGATCTTTCTCTTCTTCTTTTTTTCTGAATCAGTCAATTTAGTGTCTAAGTACATGATTTGGAAACACAAAATTGGTTAAAAACAATTCCTGGGTGAAAAGGACATTTAGATTTTGATACTGTTTAAATGGATAAAAATATTAAAATAGTCAGGATGTAAACAGTTTCATCCTACCAATTTTCAAATACTTTTTTTAATTTTTAATTTACATCAGGATGCATTCAGTTTTATCTTTGCTATTTTTTATGTTTAAGCCAGGATGAATCCAGTTTCATTCTTGCTATTTTCTTGGTGTCCATTCCACCCATACTAATTTTTACTCGTCTATTTGAACCATGTTTTAAAAATATTTGGACAAATGATCCATTTTCCCATTTGGAAATGACGTTTAAATATCAAATTGCCTCTTGTGTATACTCATGGACGGTTGGACCACTAACATGACATACACTTCTCTAGTTGATTGTCACATACTTTCGGAAAGACTGTCATCCATCATAGAGTTTAGTCGGTTCCTTATTTTGGACTGAAAATTCTACAATTGGCTTATTAGTGTTTCTTCTTTTATCTCTACGCTATAGATTATGCTTTTCCATTCAAAAGAGATATATAAACCTTGGTATTATTTAGATGACAGTGAAACGGGTAGCTATAGCTAACTAAATAATCAAAAGAAAACAGCATCGCCGTCAAGTCGTCAACCATGTCAAATCCTAACTAATTCACTAGAACCGAAAGTCGAAAAACCATAAACATCTAAATCGATTTGAAGATAACTAGATAAGCATTAATGACTGTACGCAAAAGATATAAAGTCTTCACGCATTCGTGTGATTAATAGATTGAGCCGAACCGATTGCATCTACTACCCTCTAGCCATGGGACAACCCTACTTGAGCTAGCAGCAACACCTTTGCACTATGCAATCATGCATGCATGCATGCAACTATGATAATCATAATCTAATTACTTAATCAAACTTTACAACATCGCGGCGTTACAGAAAATCAAAGATTAAAACAAATAGAAAGGAACGGTAAAAACCAGTAACAAAAACATATTCAAGTAGTGAATATTTTGGTGAACGTGGTGGTGTCTTAAAGTTATGGGTTTAAGTATATTAATGAGCCGATCGATGATCACGAACGAGCGAGCTAGCTATAGTAGCGTCTGCATTCGAGCTGACCTTGTGCGTAATAGTCGGTCGGAGGATCAATCAAAAACCACTTTATAACATGAAAGAAACTTTAAAAAGATTGAATTCAAGAATCAATCAAGAACACTTTTGGTGACAATTATATTAAAATCCATGAATCAATCAACATGTACATTAATGAAAAAATATGTTGAAGGGTTCAGATTGAGTAGTTATATGTTTAGTTTTTAATTAGGTGGTTTTTGGCTCCATGCACTCGGATCCTCTTCATTAAGAATGGATGCTTTTCTTTTCTTTTGATTGTTTAATTCTTCGAGTCCCTAAGCTTAACACAAAGAACCAAGTGGGTTTCAAAAAATATAATCCTAGTTCCAATATTTATTTGGAGGAAATCTCCGACCAGATACGACGTCTCCCACACACATCCACCGCATAGATTCTCATCTTCTTTCATTCTTTAATATCCAATTCATTTTTCTTAAAACAACTCCCATTTTTTCAAAACTATAATGCTAGACCCGCATGAGACCATGACCCTAACCCCATAACAATATATTGGCGACCTTTGCAGAAATCGATCTTTTTACAATATTTTTGTATGCAGGTTTTCATTATTTACCTAAGATTTCAATGAAGAACAAAACCAGGTATATGCAAGTCGAGTCATATTACAGTCAAAACATATTACGTAAATTTGTCTTTCGGTGAAAGAAAAGTGAATACGTCTTCTCCTGCTCAACTAATCAAAGTGTGGTAATTAATCAATTACCAATGGGAAACTAATGAGTTATTAATAATGACTAATCACCCCACCTAGATGAGCTAGCTACATTATTCGAGTAACCTACTACATTAACCTTAATTTATTTGATGGCCTTAAAAAGCTAACCAATTTGTTTATATTTATTCTTGGGATCTTTTGGACATACCCAACTCGACCGTGGTCAAATGACTTTTCGATTAGCATAAATTTGCGGTTACGTGATATGATATTAATTTAATACCAACTACGTATTATGAACATATATATATACTTTTTCATGATCAAACTTCAAAGTCATGGTTCAGTAGTACTACAAATTAGGGATACATTGCCTACCTTTTTGTTGACTATACTAGTAGATCTGTAATTGGTAGGTGCAAAGCACGAGTCAGTGTGTTTATGTACTCCAACCTATTTTTTTGTTTCTCTCAAGAGTGTATTTAGATAGTGGAATAGCAGATTTAGGAGCTGTTTGTTTAAATTTTATTCTTAAGGGCCTGAATCAGTGAATTAACTGACTCGAAAATATGTCAAATATACAAAGTTTTCCACTGTCACCCAAATGCATGATTATAAGAAGAAAAAAAATGATCAAATCATCCGAAAGGAATTTAACTTAGTGATATTTGAAAAGTTACTGGTGATATTATATATACAGTATATGTACATGATAAAACATTTCGATTATGGGGTGCTTAAATACTAGAAGCAGAAATCAATTGTAAAAATAATTTGTTTTCCAAAATGTTGTTTTTCGTGGGAACTATTTCAAATTTTGCTCTTAATTTTACGGTTCAAATTTTCTTTCCAGAAATCGGAAAATAACTTTTAAATATCCAACTAGAATCTTATAAAACTTTGTTACAATACTAGAGATAAGCATATGCACTTAAAAACAATAATGTGGCCGTAGGTTACTTAGTAGAGACAATTGTTTTTAAGGTTACTAATTCACTAAAAACCAATTTTAGGGATTAGATCCAGAATTTTGTCCACTTTAGGAACGAGAGTATTTGACCATCTGTTGACCTCTTTGACTCCAATTATCCACATTTGAGACAACGTAGTGTATTGGTAGTTAACTAATTAATTACTAATTATTTAAGTATTGGGTTTATAATTTAACTTCTCCTTCTTTTTCTTTGGATTCTTAGTGTTTTTCTTGTAACACAAAACATTTCATACACGTTTCCAAGAGCAAAGATATTCTCTCTTAATTCGGGGGATTTTGATTTTTAATTTAAATCGACTCCAAGATTTGAATCAGCAAAAATAATGCAAATTGCACATGGGCTGCTCTCTTCTGCTCGTACATATTTGTCTTGGTGTTCCTGCTCCATCTCTTTCTATGGGGAGTCAAGGATTAGTCAAATAAGTTAAGTGTTAATTACCAATGTTCTTAATTTTTTCCAAAAATACCGTAAAACTGTATTTTTCTCTATTTTGGCTCAAGGCTGTCGGTTTAAGAATTCATTTGTCTACTAATTCTAGTTCCATAATTAATTTTGTTTTGTTTTCCGAGTTGGTCTAATCAGTTTGAAAGTGGTTTGCTTAAACCTTAAATTATAGTGTGAGCAAGCTTGTTGATAATGATATTAGTAGATAATTTGGATCATCCTTCTCCTGCAAAACCATTTTCACTCCAAGGCAAATATTTTTGAATGGGTAACACCGTAACACTAATAGCCTATTTGATATCAAAAACAAAAAATCAATCTTATAAGTTAAAAATAAAAATAAATGAGATAATTTTTTCATCAAATTGGTTAAAAAGACCAAAATCAATAATTCTTGGGTGAAAAGTGTTGGAGGATTTTCACAAAATACATACTTATTGTGTGTTGTTGTTGTTGCTGCAAAGAAAGGATCAAGCCAAAGGGCTTTGTGTCCTGTCAGGAAGGTGTCTCTTCGATCTGTGGATTCAAAATCCAACTGACATATATGAAGAGGCATATATGAACAGACATATATGAACAGGCATGTATGAACAGACCTGAGATGTGTCTGTTGGGTCTGAAAGGACGTATCCAACTGACGCCTTATTGCCTATAAAAATAGGCATGCACTGCCAACAACAAAGATGATCAAAAATCTCTTAGTTTTTTTTTCTATTAGAATTAAGCATCGTCAGTTACAAAGAGTTTCTTCTGGTCTGTCCGGATAATCACAATTCTCTATAGACAATTCTCCATTGTATCCTGAAAGAAGGTTTTCAATCTAATCCTTTGTGATCTATAGAGGAGGAAAACATTCTTAAAAGATAGCGATTCATTCGTGCCTTGGAGCGATTTCTTACCCTAATTTCTCAACAGTTTTAAAAATGTCTACCGTACAAGATTTATCGCTCACTAGGACAGTGCAATCTCTTCAAGTAATGAATCAAGATCTCACTCGTCTTGAAAGGTTTGATGGAAACAACTTTACCCGTTGGCAGGAAACGGTTTTGTTCTTTCTCACTACTATCAATCTGAGTTACATCATCAACGACGACCTTGAACCAATCCCTGAAGACAAAGAAGGTGACGATGAGGCAAAGAAAAGGGAATTGAAAGAACAAAGACAAAAGCGAAAGACTGATGACTTCTTATGCAGAGGGCATATCTTGAATCGACTTGCTGATAGTGTATATAGTGCACATCGAACCATTGAAGGAGGAGCAAAGGCATTGTGGGATGCACTGGACAAGAAGTACCACATTGAAGAGGCAAGTAACCAAAAGCTTTTTATTAGCAATTACATTGATTATAAGATGAATGATTCAGATTATATTGTTACCCAAGCACATGAGTTAGGTCTTTAATAGTTGAAATAGTTAATAGTTGAAGCATTCCAAGTTGGTGTTGTAATTACAAAATTACCTAATAGTTGAAATAGCTACAAGAAGAAATTGAAGCATGAGGAGAAAACCCATACCCTGGAATCCCTTGTACGTCATCTACGTATTGAGAAAGAATCTCGTAAGAGAGACAAGAAGAATGACCATGATACAGAGAAAGCAAATGTGATTCAAGGGGAATCCTCCCAGAATCACAAGAATGGGAAGAAAAGAAAGTCAAATCCCCATGGGAACAAGACTGGAAAATCTAAGAAACCCAAAGGTGATTGTTATTACTGTAAGAATCCTGGTCATTATGCACGAGAGTGCAGGGCTCGTATTAAGGACGAGAAACACAACAAGAATCAAATCAATACAGTAACTGAATCTGAAAGTGAACCCAAACTGATTGTTGTTGTGGAGGAAGTCAATTCAGTTAGAGTTGAGGATGGATGGTGGTATGACTCTGGTGCTATCGTTCATATATGCAATGATAAGTCTCAATTTCAGACTTATAAAGAGTGCACAACACCAAGAGAAGTTAGAATGGGGAACGATGTTCGTGCCAATGTCGCTGGAATCGGAAATGTTGATTTGAAATTCACTTATGGAAAAGTTCTTACTTTGTCCAATGTTTTTCATGTTCCATATATGGTGAAAAACCTAATTTATGGAGGTCGTCTTAATAAGGGAGGGGTTAAGTTAGTTATTGAGTCAGACAATCTTATAATGTACAAGAATAATGTATTTATTGGCAAGGGATACTACTTTAACGGCATGTTCCGTATGAATTTAATAAAATCTGATTCTGCTTATATTGTTGAGTCTATTCCTTTATGGCATGGTAGATTAGGACATGTTAATTACAATGTTGTTAGAAATATGCATAAACTAGGACTCATCCCTAAGTGCAATGTTGAAAATACTGATAAATGTGAAATATGTGTGCAAGGAAAAATTAATTGCAAGTCACATAAGTCAGTAACTAAATCATCAGGAGAACTTCTTGGTCTTGTTCATACAGACGTAGATGATTTGCATAGTAAAGTTTCGCATGGAGGAAACAAATACTTTGTAACATTCATTGATGATTATTCGAAATATGCTTATGTATACTTAATGAAAAGTAAAGATGAAGCAACAAGCAAGTTTCGGATATTCAAGGCAGAAGTTGAAAATCAGTTAAACCGTAAAATTAAAGTTCTTCGTTCTGATAGAGGGGGTGAATATAAAGACAAGAATTGGAGAAATTCTGTGAATTAAATGGAATAATCCATGAATATACACCACCTTATTCACCAGAGTCAAATGGTGTTGCAGAAAGAAAAAATAGAACTTTAGTGAATATGGTTAATTGCATGTTGATAAGTTCTGGACTGCCCGATTGTTGGTGGGGTGAGGCACTTATTAGTGCATGTTATATCCTTAATAGAGTTCCTATTAAAAAGATAGACAAAACTCCATATGAACTATGGTTCAATCGAGCACCTGATCTTAAACGTTTGAAAGTGTGGGGATGTCTTACTTATGTTAGAAAACCAAACCCAGAAATGACTAAGTTAGGAAATAAGACCCATAAGTGTGTATTTATTGGTTATGAAAAAAATAGTACCGCATATAGATTCTTGAAATTAGATTCATATGTTATTATTGAATCCATTGACGCTGAATTCTTTGAGCATATGAAAAAATCATGTTCTGAAGATATTGTCTCTGGTAGTTCCAAAAGGACTCGTGAGGAGGTAATAGGACCAAGTGTCACGGCTGGTGCAAGTGGTACAGCAGAACCGAAAGTCACTATAGATCCACGAAGAGGTAAGAGACAAAGGATTGCAAAATCTTATGGTCCTGACTTCGTGACGACATGTTTGTTAGAAGGTAATATTCATAATATTACACACCAAACTAAGGTGAATGTTAGTGACGACTCGGATCCTTTAACTTATAGAGACGCAATAACTTCTCGTGATGCTATCTTTTGGAAAGAAGCAATTAACGATGAAAAGAACTCTATAATTTCCAATTGGACATGGATATTGGTTGATTTACCTCCGGGTTGTAAACCAATGGGTAGCAAATGGATTTTCAAAAGAAAATATAATGCTGATGGTTCTATTAGAAAATACAAAGCAAGGTTGGTTGCTAAAGGCTATACCCAACGTCATGGTATAGACTATTTTGATACATACGCTCCAGTAGCAAGAATATCGTCAATACGTGTGTTGTTATCTCTTGATTCAATTCACAATTTAGTTGTCCATCAAATGGACGTAAAAACGGCATTTCTAAATGGTGATTTGGAAGAGGAAGTGTATACGGAACAACCTGAGGGCTTTGTTATGCCTGGACAAGAGAAGAAAGTATGTAAACTTGTCAAATCTCTTTATGGACTAAAACAAGCGCATATGCAATGGCATGAAAAGTTTAACAAAGTGATGATATCTAATGGGTTCAAAGTGAATGAAGCAGATAAATGTATCTACTCCACATACAAAAATGGAATGTGTATTCTCATTTGCTTGTATGTAGATGATATGTTAATCTTTGGTCTAAATATAGAATGTGTGATAGAAACAAAGAAGTTTCTGGAATCCAACTTTGATATGAAGGATTTGGGGGAGGCTAATATGATCTTAGGGATCAAAATAGTGAGAAACGAAGGATCAATTACATTGACACAGTCTCACTATATTGAAAACATCCTTAAAAAGTACAATCACTCATATTGTAAAGAAGCAAGAACTCCTGTAGATCCTAATGTCAAATTGATGAAAAATACTAGTAGGTGTTGTGACCAGTTAAATCATGCTAGTGTGATTGGGAGTCTTATATATGCTATGCATTGCACAAGACCCGATATTGCATACGCTGTGGGAGTATTACGTCGATTCACAAGCAATCCAGGAAGAGAACATTGGAATGTCGTATCAAGAGTTCTCAAATATTTAAAGTGGACCATTAACTATGGTTTACAATTCCAAGGTGAACCCACTGTACTTGAAGGTTACAGTGATGCAAGTTGGAATAATATTGAGTCTAACTCATAATGCAATTCGGGTTGGATATTCACAATGGGTGGTGATGCAGTATCATGGAGTTCCAAGAAACAAACATGTATCTCTGACTCAACAATGTTAGCAGAGTTTATTGCACTTGCAGACGCATGTAAAGAGGCTGAATGGTTGAGAGATCTATTAATAGATATCCCAATATGTACGAAGCCTACACCAGCCGTTATGGTTCACTGTGACAGTCAAGCAACCTTGTACAAAGTTGCACAAAAGACTTACAACGGTAAGCAACGACATCTTAGTCTAAGATATCAATTTCTTAGAGGATTACTCAAGAGAGGAGTAATCACAGTTGATTATGTAGAATCAAATAGAAACTTAACAGATCCTTTGATGAAAGGATTGCCAAGAGAGATGATTGCGACAACATCTCAAGGAATAGGATTAAGGTCTATGTAGATTCATACTACAACAAGAACCCTACTTCAATACTGAAATATATACTAAGTTCAAAGGGTATTACAAGCTGATGTATGACATTGGAGATAAACTAAAGTATTTCATAGATCCCATTTCAAAACCTTTAGTGTATAAATTCTGCAAGGTTTAGGCTGGATTAACATTAATCCTTAATGAGTTTGTGTATGAAGAAGTGACTCGCAGAATCACTTACTGTGAAACTCACCTATATGAGTAAGAAAGTTAGGCCGCTTTCTATGAGATTATATCGTCTTTAAAGTACTCATGAAATCAGGATATTACGCAAGGCCATCAACGTGTATGAACAAAGAATTATACTCTCCTAATGGGAATTAACATGTGTAATGACTCCGGTACAATCACTACAAGGTTCTTGGTTCCAGACAAGTTCACCATAGCACCTTGATTGAACTTTGAGTAATTCACACTAAGTGAAAGTTCAAATCCATAAGCTACTTTCATCTATGTGCTAATTCCTACGATGATGCTTAGTCTCTATATTGATTATACTGTTTTAATCGATTGCATGAACTACGGTGGCTTGATCCCGAAAGGGTACGTCGGTGATGCAGCCTGTTTTAGTTTTTTTTTTTCATTTGTTTCTAGTTCATAAATTTTTGAAAACGGTGGGGAATGTTGGAAGATTTTCACAAAATATATACTTATTATGTGTTGTTGTTGTTGCTGCAAAGAAAGGATCAAGCCAAAGGGCTTTGTGTCCTGTCAGGAAGGTGTCTCTTCGATCTATGGATTCAAAATCCAACTGACATATATGAAGAGGCATATATGAACAGACATATATGAACAGGCATGTATGAACAGACCTGAGATGTGTCTGTTGGGTCTGGAAGGACGTATCCAACTGACGCCTTATTACATATAAATAGGCATGCATCGCCAACAACAAAGATGATCAAAAATCTCTTAGTTTTTTTCTATTAGAATTAAGCATCGTCAGTTACAAAGAGTTTCTTCTGGTCTGTCCGGATAATCACAATTCTCTACAAACAATTCTCCATTGTATCCTGAAAGAAGGTTTTCAATCTAACCCTTTGTGATCTATAGAGGGGGAAAACATTCTTAAAAGACAGCTATTCATTCGTGCCTTGGAGCGATTCTTACCCTAATTTCTCAACAAAAAGGACATTTAGATTTTGATACTGTTTAAATGGAAAAAAATGTAAAAATAGCCAGGATGTAAACATTTTCATCCTACCCATTTTCAAATACTTTTTCTTATTTTTAATTGACATCAGGATGCATCTAGTTTTATCCTTACTATTTTTTACGTTTAAATCAGGATGAATCCTGTTCATCTTGCTATTTTTTTTGGTGTCCATTTTACCCATACTAATTTTACTCGTCCATTTGAACCATATTTTAAAAATATTTGGACAAATGACTCATTTTTCGTAATTTTTTTTGTTTCTAGAAGTTATGATAAAACATATTCTCTATAAGTGACTTATGACTCTTTTACTTTCAGTAATTAAAAAGTACTTTTTAAAGTGAATAAATATCTAATCCAGAAGTCAAATAAAAATATCTATTCTATAAAACTGAGTGTTTTCCTGGAAATCATTTTGAATTTTGGTTCCAATTTAACTTAAAGTGGATCCAAAGATCTTCTAAAAAGAAGATTCTGGAATAAAACTTCGACCCAATTATTTTGAGAAATGCCAATTTACTTTAGAAGAGATCAAGTTGGTACGGTTATGACATAATAATATGCACTTTCCGGTCTAACTTGGTCTATAGCACGTCAAAATACTTTACATTAATGAATGATCACTTGGTGACGTCCGAAGATAACAACTCCATCTTTTCTATTGAAATTTCTCTAGAGTGAGACGACAATTATGAGTATAAAATTTTAAAGAATAATCGCTTCTTAAGGTGAATTTCCATTTTCAGTACAAGTACAAGTAATTTAAATTCTTCTAGAACCTTCTCCCTCATGGAACAAACAAAAATTAAGAAATAAATCATGAAAAGACAGATTAAGGATTAGGAAATGTTAAGCTTAATTACTGACCGGATAATTTCCAGTGAGAGGAGTATGGGGGCTTCTTTTGCCCCGCACACATCCAGTATTAGAAGAGTTGTCTTTCTATTCGCTAGATCTCCTTTCAGGATTTCCCTTGGCAAATTCTTCGGTAAGTCTAGCATAAAGCTAATGACCAGGTTAAGTTCAACTAAACTCAAAACCTAATTGTTTCTTTGTGTCAAAAAGTGATATATTCAAAAGAGCAATTCTCGGTATCTACTTGATCCAGAAAAACAGGAACAAAATTGCTCTCGTAGCGATATATCTTTAATTTCTTCTTCTGATGCCATCATAGTACACTGACAAAATTATTGGGATGATGATATGATGAGTGCCAAATATTGTATATATTTTATCCCTTTTTGTTGGCATTTACTCATCTTTTGTGCATTAATTCTACATTTTATCCCATATTCTGTATTTTCATTGTTTTCAAGAATAAATATTTTTCTTACTTAATTTTGCGTTTTTAGGTAATAAATAAAGTTCGGATGACTTGCGGAGCAAAAAGAGCAGAAAAGTAGTGAAAAGCCGGGAGAAATCACGCAAGGAAGCCGCGAAGAATGGTGCGCACAACCTCATTTTCTACACACAAAAACGCCTCCGTTCTCAGCCATCAGATCAGTTCTCAGAAGCATCCGACGGTCGCTCCTTCATAGAGCATCAAAATCTGAAGCCTCTGCCGAGCACCACAGCGCTGAAATTCCAAGCCTTCAGATTAGATGGTAGTTAAATCCAACGGTTGCTCCCTTGCTGTTCATCAAAGTTTGATATCTCCGCCTTACACTACAGCACCTAACCCAATCTAGCACTGTTCGTTTCGTTGTATCCCTTCATCCGACGGTCGCTCCTCGCTTGCCTCCGCATCACCGTCCGATCTACCTACCATCTTCGCATCTCGCAGCTCAGAGTCACAGAACATCAAGACTCGATGGATCCGCTCAACACTCTAGAACCCTAACCTATTTACCACCCAAATCGTTTTCTCCTCCTTCTTTCTTCTTCTTTCTCCCGACCTCGTCTGCAACTCCACCGAACACCATGTCCACCACCTGCTCCACCATCTCTACCACCTCACCTCTGCAGCGCCATCACTTCTTCACCATCATCACCCTACCACCCTAAACATCACCTCCACACTTCCCCCTTTCCTTTCACTCTCTCTAGCCCTCTATTTTAATGATTTCAAACCATAACCCTAGGTGATAAATCATTAAAACAGATGAGTCTAGAGAACAAAATAGAGCATGGGAATGGAGTAGGAGCAGAGAAGAAGCATTGGTCGACATTTTGAAGCTGTTTTGTCACGTCAATTAGGTGAAGTTTCAAACCCTAGAAAAATTAGGGTTCTCAAAATTAGGGTTCTGCTTACATTTTTTGTATAAATAGAAGAGATGGGTATGGTGTAGAAGCTGTTCTTGGACTAGCCAAGTTACCAATTAGGTTTAATTTCATTTTTTTGGTTCCAATTTTAATTGCACTGTTACTTTTAGGGTTCTTGTTTGGCAATTTTAATTCTCTGTTTAGCAGTTCAATTTCAGTTATGTTCATATTTGTTGTGCAAGTTCCTGTTAATGTTCAATTTTAGTTTCACATCAGTTTCTGTTCATGTGTGTTAGTTCAACTTTCATTTATTTTCATATCCTGTTAATGTTCCTGTTGAATGTGTAATATCCTGTTAGTATCCTGTTTAGGTTTAATTCCATGTTAGTTCAATGTTAATGTATCTGTTGCTTCAACTCACTGTTAAGTAATGGAGTGTTAGATTAAAACTTTGATGCATTGTGTTGATTGAGTAGTGGGGAGAAACTAGTGCTCACTAGTGACAATGAGCAAGCTAGTTCTCTTCCCACTCTAGAAGAATGCCTTAGCTTTGCTCTTTTAGCTTCTCCACATCCCTGCCCTTGGCCTTAGGCCTTGGTTTGTTTTATCATTTTTCTTTGATGTCTAGTATTTGCTTTGTTTAGTTCTTGCATTGTTCTCTGCTTGTTTTTTTTATTTACCGTCTTCACTGCTTTGTTCACTGCCATCTTTTCTTTCTCACTTGCCTTGCACTGCTGCATTGTTTTTCTTCATTTGTTTTTGCTTCACTGCCAGCTCTGCTTTCTTTTCTTGGCCTTGTGCTGTTGTGCACTGCTTGTGCAGCTGCTGCTGCAACCCATTTGCCCTGCAACCCTGCTGTTGCTGCTTCCTTGTGCTGCTGCCACTTCTTCTCCTGCTACTTAGTGCTGCCATTTCTCCCCTGCTGCTGCAGCTGCTGTTGCTGTTGCTTTTGCCCTGCAGCTGTCTCCTTCCACTGCCCTGCATTGTTCTGCTGCTGCTACTACTTGCACTGCTTGTGCAGCTGCTGTGCAGCACTTGTGCTGCTGCTGCTTCCTCCCCAAAGCCCACAGTCCAATGTTAGCTCAATCCCAGTGAGCCCAAAAGCCCAGAGCACAACTTGAGCTCACCAGAAGACCAAAACAAAAGCCCATTGTAAATTATTGAAAGACCACAGGCCCAGCTCAAACCAAAGCCCAATTCAATCAACTGTGGGCTTAAGCCAAAGCCCATTTACACTTCAAAGACCAACTGAGCCCAAGCTCAGTTCATTTTATTGTTATCAAACCCATTAGTACTCAAAGCCCAATTTAAGCCAAAAGGCTTCATAGCCCAATAGCAATTTAGGAACCCAATTAGCTAGAAAACTCAAAACACTCCCGATCTCTGTGGATCGACCCGTATTTGCACGAGCTACAACTGACGACCGTGCACTTGCGGTATTACTGTAGGCCCCCGTTTTTATTGCGCTTAATTTTATACATATCTCCGGGCCCACCAAGTTTTTGGCCGGGGATAATTTTTAGGACCTTTTCAAAGCCTATCATGATACCTGTATCCTGAACTCGAAACTCGTCAGTACCAAATTACTTATCGATAAAAAAGAGAGAAAAAATAGAAAATACACAACTGATTTCACCTGGAAAAAATCCCACCTCAATCAATCACTAGGTGAACGATAGACCTTCATTGGAGTATTGCTATGTGAAGGAAAGAATTCTTATGGGAGGAATGATTTTTGATAAAAACTCTAAAAAGTTGTATTTTGTGGATTTCGAATTCAATAGATGGAACACAAAAGTGTGGTTAGAAAATGTGTGATTTGTAAATGGGATACCAAATCTTTCTGGGAATACCATTTTACATAAAACAAAACAATCTTGATCACTAAATCTCTGGATTGGCATCCTTTCGAGATTTGGTAACCCCTTATATAGATCAAATCTCTGGATTGGCATCCTTTCGAGATTTGGTAACCCCTTATTTAAATCGTGAAAAGCTGGATTAATTAAGTCGGTGTAAAATGGTTATAAATAGACATTCATTAAACTAAGTAATTTAGAAAGTTTTAAGAAAAACTAAAAATCAAACTAAATAATTTAGAAAGTTTTCGTTTCATAAGAATTTTATCTATACTTCCACAAAGGGCAACTGGCAAGCAGATATTCGACCACCCATTTCACAGGTTTTAATCATTTTTACCAATATAATTAATATCGGATTTCGGTGAATATCGGATGAGTATCGAGACGCGATATTTCGGTGAATACCGATAAAATATCGGCAAATACCGGAAATATCGACATCTCGATGAAACACCGAAACCGATATTATCGGCGGTATCTCGGCCCAAATTAACTACTGATTTCTACTATCTTCACAACTAATCCGACTCTAACCAACTTGACCTTTAGTTAAAATAGGACGTCCCTCACTTTACATCCAGCCGTAATCGTTGATCACACACGCACGTGGCCCTAAATTTTGAAGATTTTTTCAGAGCTGAAAGAGATGAGAGAGGAGGAAAAATGGATAGGACATAGCAGGGATGGAGCAATAATGTCATTTTATCATCATTCAATAATTATTCTACTGCTACTACGTATACGGATTGGAATCACGAGTGTTTATAACTAGTCAAATCTGTACCACTGATAGATAGATTTCGAGTGCGAGCTTGACGTTTTAGCCGTAACTAATTATTACAAAGGGTTCACGTGTTTCCATCGAGCCTAGCATGATAAAACACAGGACCAATTCCAGCATTGGCCTATTTATTAGCTGAATCTACTGACCACAATGTGATTCCTTTGGATATCTGGAAATCAAGAGTGAAAATAACCCTTGGATATGGTGATTGTTCCCTTGGGTAGAAAATATCCTTCAAAAATATTCCAAAATCTTCTAGAAATATGCTCCGGAAGAATAGTCGCAGCTAGATGCCTAGAAAAACGTTTTCGGATGAGTTAGAGCGACCTCACTTGACTTGATGCCAGGAAAAAATAAATGTGGCTGTATTTCCAAGCACAATGGAAACACGTTTAGGCAAATGGCAAATGCCAAGCGTAATTTTAGGTACACTTGACAACTATTATTGACTCACAGGCTTACGCCTTGTTTGTTTGATTCGGCGTCTGGGTCTGAGTCAACCTCTAATTCGCGCCGAGTCAACAGTCAGACTGTTTGTTTTCTACTTTGAGTCAGATCTGACTCGACCTCTGACTCAGATCTAACTTCTGAATCGGACTTGTTTGAGTCAGGTAACAAAATACTCCTGATTCATGGGACCAAACCACTGACTCGCATATTTTTGAGTCAGTTGAGTTAGACGTGACTCAAAACAAACATATTGAGTCAGATACAAATGAGTCAGGTGATTTCACTCAGATCCAGATAACTCGGATTCAGACGACTCAGATGAGTCAAGAGTAAACAAATATGGTGTTAGTTTGTTGTTCCTTTTTGATATTATCTTGTTTCTTACCAATGTGAAATTGATTAAAAATAGAGGAGAAACTGAAAGAGAGTTGTTTGAGATGAAGGTGAAAAAAAGGGAGTTGAATTAAGTGTTATGGCAGCGCTTTAACGGCGGACGTAAATCACGACTATAAAACCCCGACGGCTAAAGCATACGTTATTCCGAGATAATGATTTGTGCAAACATCGCTAATACGGGTATCAATTTACTTTGGAAAGTACCAATTTTCTATATAAGACAAGTCGCCGAAGTAAATCAGTATCCTATTAGCAGCCATGAATTTGTGGAAATGAAATGAGCATGACTCTAATAAGCATTTTGTAATAGTGGTCTTGTTTGAAAGGGAAAAAAATTAGTTCCTTCTTAACTACGGACGTTTGAAGTTTGGTCTGTTTCAAGTGTGATTAACTATGTCGATGTGAACTATTGCTGTCAAACGTTCCAAGAGAAAACAAACGAATTAACAGTCTCTGAATAACTATTTATGTTCTAGCTAGTGTGATCGGACGTAAGGAAGGAGGGGGAAAAAAGCGACATGGCTGCGGTGGACAAGGAGACCAGTAGGAAAGTAACAACAACTAGATAACACATGCATGTAGGATCCACGCATTATTTATCTGCCCAATTCACTTTTGATACGTGCTTTTCAGATTACTATACAAATCTACAATAGTCAAAAGAATGATGGCCAAAAAACACCCATCTAGCTCACTCAAGAAAGAAAATAATCTTGTCTGTTGGGAGAAGGCAATCTGATAAGAACTAGACAAAATGTATGAGTTCATATTTGAAGATTTTCTTGAGAAATAATAGTTTTAAGTAAATGTATGATAAACATAGACAGTGTTGTACTCTTCGAAAGAGTCTGTTCATTTCCTTTTTACCATCAAATGGGATTTAATTACCTGTTTTCTTGCAACTGTTGGCACTTGGAAACGGATTCTTTGTAAAATCTAAAAGAAAACAGTTTATATTTGTAACATATTAATCAAAAAAGAGGTCGACTGGACTGCCCTTTGAACATCTAAAATGGGTACATAGTTAGAGAAAGAAAGAAAGAATCCAAAATCCCAAACATATGTAAGTTCTGGGGATGTGTATGACAATGTATTGTATGATCTAGAGATGGAAAAGAACAACGTAAAAGAATCCAAGAATAAACATGTGTGAACATATTGTTATTCAAATGAGCAGGCAAACAAAACCAAATCCCGGTTGTCAATAAGTTTTGGGGGGTTTTGTGTTTTGTCATATTCCTTTTGTTTCCCTATTAACCCCAAGGGGCGGCACAGTTTAGCATGTTCTTCGTTTTCTTCATCTTCAGATAAAAAACTTTTAAGTAGTAAGTTAGTGATGACAACGTTATACTGTATTAGGTATACTTTGGACTTTAGACCTTTGAAGGCGGATTTAACTAGGTACAAGTCTTTGTAGTTTCTTTTGGAGAACGTTGAAAAAATCTGAATCCAACTTGCACCTCTACTTCATTTTATGAGGTCATCCCTTATTAGAAAAACGAATTACTGTTCTACTGTTTGTCAGGGGGTTTGTCTTCTTTCTGATTAAAGGCCCGAATTCTGTATCAGATGCGAAGATAGTTGTTTTAATTTTGACATGTCTGATTTATTTTTTGAAATATTCAGATATAAACTATAGATTTTGAAAAAAAAAAAACTAAAGATTTGAATTTATCCCATTTAACGATGAAGCTACCTTAATAATCTACTTGTAACTTGAACACAATGTAGAAGTACGGCATGCACCGAGGTTACCATATTAGCATCCTGGTCGTGTTAATTATTTTATGCCATACTGGTTTTACAGTGGGTGCACAAATTTGCACTCAGTTACATTTGCCTATCCAAACAAATTAGTTTTGGTTAGTTGATTTGGGAACCTGGGACTGTCTCCGAGTCTGAGCATTTAAATTTGTATCACATTCAAGAATTCAAACGACCAACATGGACTAATAAAGATAATCGAGTCATCAGCATAGTGAAGGGGTAGTGTGTTACATAGAGACATGTCAAGACATAAAAGCACAAATATACAGACATTCACATACAGGAAAAATAAAGCATCTCCCAACAACAAAAAACCATGTTTAAAACTAAGAAACCTGGTTTTAAATAATAAACAAAATAAGATCAATGACAAGCCAAACTAAGCATAGTAACAACTCCAAACCAAATAAGGCTCCCTTTCATTTCTTCAATACACTGCAAACAAGAAAGATTCCTCAGGACAAGTTTCAACCAGCATATAATAGAGTAGATAGATAACTAATACATCAGGTAGTGTTGACCTCCATCCTTGAAATATACTTGAGCTAGTGGTTTGAAGAAGAAGAAACTTACTTGTATAGATAGGCAGCTATCCCGAGGATTATACACAGCAGAATAATATCAATGCAGAAATTCCTACTAGACCTCAGCTGCAGCAAAAATCAAATAGTACAGCATTTATTAGAATGGTTGACAATATAAACAGATTTCAGTCTAAAAACCACTCAATTACCTGGTTGACAGTATGCTTCAGTCTGACATTGGTATTCTTAAGGTCAGAGCTAGCCCTATCCACCTGTAAAACACACATCAGATAATACATTGTAAAGTTATGTGCTCTTCTTGTAATAGCATAACTAGGAAGAATAGAAAATTTTCCAAAAACAAACTGCTGCTCACCTTCGTATCAATTTCATCAACCAAAGGCACTTGCCGGTCAATTTCCTGCACATATCTTCAATCAATCATTGTGTTCTTTCCTCACATGTGTCTGAAAGATACCATGTAATACAATACCACTAACCTCATTCATGTCAGAAGCCATATTTTTAAGGGTATCTAACCCTTCTGCGATAACATCTAGACCTTGATCCTGCACAAAATATCAACATTATAGTTAGCAATAATGCACAAATTTGCAAAGGAAAAAAAAAGAATGCTAATTCAGGTCATACAGTCGAGCACAAAATAGACATAAAAGGAAAATAGATAATTAATTAGCACTTGCCTGCCTGATTTTCCGCATTTCATACTCTCCCCTAAACTGATTTGACTCTTCTGTCTGCTTATAGAAATCATCATCAAATCTTCCATCTGCATAAATAACACAGAGGGACACACTCAACATAAGAACTTTACCACCACATACTATTAATAGAGAGCATAGAACTCTAAACATAAGAATGTTGAGATGTCAAAGTGAAATCTGATCACCTGCTGTAGAGTCAAATTTAATATCCTGGCGAGATCCCGAAGCTGCCCAACCTCCGCCTCCACCTTGTTTTGCACCGGTTGTAGACCCATCTGGTATGGCTTGAATTCTCTCTTGCATTCCCAGAACCAAGTCATTACGCATAGCAAGTTCTTCTCCTGATAGCCCTTTGACCTGTGATTATCCGGACTTAATATCATTAGCCCAATGAGGTCATACAATAACATGATTCACAACTTTAATCCATAATATAGCAAAACAACACTACAAGTTTTCTTATGTTGTTTATACTAGTTTCGTATTCATCTCAAACGGATGAAAGTGTGTCAAATTTTCACTGTGTTCAGAAAACAATATTTGCCCAACAATACCTTACCAGTTACCACAAAAACAAAGTAAAACATAAACAGGCCACATGCAAGAACAACCATTTTGAGACCCAGATTCACAAAGATCTGCTTCTGTCCCGTGCTCATACAATTCAGACAGGCAAGAAAACGCAATTGGCCTTATCATCTTACGTATACTACAATACAAGCTAAATACATAATTCTACACTTTCCAAACACACACAATGCAAAACCAAAACTCCATCCTATACTGCATACAACCTCGTTTTCTTAACGAGGTTGGCTGCATATCCAAAATGGCTTTAAGCTTTGTAGGTTCAAAGTCATTACAGGAATCAAAATCAATACCAGACACTGCCTCTTACAATCCCCAAATTCAAGCATTGTATCTTATTGTTTATTCCACTGACAAAACCCCCAAATTCAAAGAAATTTGTAATTCAAAGATAATCATTGAAATTATGCCCTAGTTGCTAAATCCCAAAGAAATTAACATTGGCAAGCATCAATGTTCCCCATGAATTTAGAAAGACAAAATAAGAGGGCTAACCTTCTTAAGCGCTAACCTCTGCAACTTAGGGATATCCCCAAATAATCTGGCTTTTTCTTGTTTTGATTTTTGATTCAGTCAAAATTGTAAAGAGACGCAATGTATGTAAAATCTATAGACAAAACATGTATTCCCTTTCTCCACTAAAACATGGGCAGAGTTCACAAGGTAATACTTTTGGAAGCATTGCATTAATCGAGTTCTTGATAATGGCAAATATGCCTTCATCTTTGAATGACATTATCAAAATTTTCCAAAAAATATATCATGGCTTGGTTTCATAAGCTATGTATCTCAGACAGATGCAAGTATTCCATAACTTCATGGTTTTCAGAAAACAATATTTGTTAATAACGCACTAGCCACAAAATCAAACTTAAGCATAAACAGACTACATGCAAGAACCACCATTTTCAAATCCAGATTCACAACGGTCTGTTTCTGTCCTATGATCATACAATTCAGACAGTAAAAAAATAACAGTTAACCCTATCTTCTTACATATAGGTTTGTGAGTATAAGTGGGTTTGTGAACTGACTATGCCAGGTACAAACAATTGGAATTCCCAATTGGTTCGAATATTATTCAATAAAGAAATATCCAGATTACTTATCAAGATGAGATAACAATTTCAGGGAGAAAATAGATTGTGTTGGACTCTTACAAACAAATGATTTCTTTATGGTAAAAGCTGCCTATAAGAAACTATATGAACTCAAGACCAATAAGCAGGAGTTGCCAGTTGAAGAAACAGAGAAATGAAGGCTGTGCCGGATTAAAATACTTTGCCAAAAATTAAGCATTTCTTATGGAAGTGTGAGTGTCTACCAATTCTTAATCGAAGTGTGGGTGTCTAACAAACTGTTTACCAACTAGATTCAGGTTGTCTCGGGTTTTAGAAGGAATAGAGACAAGCTATCTTTTCCGCAACACAAATGACGAAGTCTTAAAGCATGCTTCATTTGACTACGATTTTGGAAGAACTATCTGGTTCGTAAGTCAAAATTCATAACAGACACTGTATCACAACCAATACATTCAAACATTATGTCTTCGTGTTGTAAGTAATACCTATTGTTCATTACACTAACAATACCTATTCAAAATTCAAATAAATTCATCAAAATTACGCCCTAATTGCAAAATCCTCAAAAGTAATTAACATTTACAAGCATCAATGTTGACCATGAATCTAAAAAAGAGGGCTAACCTTCTTAACCGCTAGTCTCTGCAACTTAGGAATTTCCTCAAGTAATCTGGCTTTCGTTCTACGAATCTCAGCATTTATAGCAACAGTTGCAGCTCTACTCTTCCCATTTGCTGCATCTTCTGCTTTCTGTTACAAAAAAAATCCCCAAATTTTTATTAAAAAAAACCCTAGAATAAGAAATGAAAACAGATCAATAAAATTACAACAAATACCTGTAAAGCAGCTTCAATATCAGATTCAACAGCAGAGTAAAGACGAGCAAATGCATCTTCACCAGATACATTCGAATCCTTTTGTCTATCAATATCATACTTATCATATTTCTTACAGATCGAATCAACACGAGTAAGTATATCAATCACACTCATCCCGAATTAGGGTTTGATTATGAAATTGATTAGAGAGAGTTGGAATCGGTCTGGATAGGGGATTTTTCTTCGTGATCGTGGGAAGAAAAGAAAGGAATAATTTGGTGACGGAAATTGTGACAAGACAACAGCCTGGCCAAGAAGAAGAAGGTCTGCTTTGTCTTTGTGTCTTTTGTTTTGAATTTCTTTTGTAAGGGCTGGTCAGGTTACCCGGTAGACATGACGGAGCAAGTTAAAGTGGGTAAATTAAACGGGGCACGGTCTCGAATTTGGGTTTTATCCGGTTCATTCTAACCCGATAAAATAGGTGAATCCAATGCCAATGGAGAGGGTAAATAGCTAATCTGCCGATTATCCTTCCACTATGGGCCAATTAAAGTAGCAAAAAGGATTGGCAAACTCTTAAATTGGAGGGTTCAAAGGTCGGGACCAAACTAGGTACAGGCGGCTAACCTTGGGCCGCTCGGTGGATGCTTGGTATGGCCGCTCGATTTTCATTTTATCTACACGAAATTTTATTTCATTCGATTAAACATCAAGAAATGAGTTACACTGCATGCTACTAGCGTACATTGCTTGATATTTAGATTAGCATACGCTAACACTAATGATACTACACTTGGGAAGTTCCCATAAATGCTATCCATGTGTGTGTAGTGCTTTCGAAGTGGTCATTTTTATACAGGCGCTACAATTAGAGTTTTTAGCATTCAATAATTTTTGCATATGGGCGTTAACTTCTCCGTTTATGTTTTAAGTCCGAAGCTTGTGCAAGATTCTACTTTTTTTTTTCACCTTCTTCGGTTTTCAGAGCATAATCTAGTTGATGCACTTCTTCACGAAATCTAGGATATTGGCATTGTAAATACCTTTTTTTTTTTCAATTTGTGATTTAATGATTATTTTAATGCCTGGATAACCTAGTTGTGGATACTTAAAATACATCCGAGGGTACTGCAGTATATATAGTTATCCATGTATAACATAATGGAGAGACCTTTGTTTTTGCTTGCTCACGCAATGTCTTTTTCCCTTTGCTTTTATTATGAGAGTACATATTGATGGTATTGGTCAAGAATTCTTAGGTGGATAACTCAATCAGATGGTGAATAATTCGGTAGCCAATTGAATTTGCAGGTGAATGTTAGTTCAAAAATTGTCTTTTCATACAAAAATCCAGCTTTGTATCGATGTGAATTTATTACAAGTACAGCTACACAACCGCTTATACTAATTGAAACAGCCTGATATCGACGAATTTAATTTTCATAAACAAATAGTTGTTTTTGGGTTTTTCTATATAATAGAATCCCTTCTTCGGCATCCACATGTACTACTCAAATATTTCTACGCAGTGTATGAATAACAAAAAAAAAAAAATCTAAAGGTAGAAAACAATTTGGTACAAAGTTATTGTTTGTTGTTTTATTTTCCTAAGAACACAACTGAATAATTTTAATGGCGAACATGTTTGACAGTATTGATATACACTAACGGTAATAAAAGTCATTGTCATGTAATGAAGACTATTCGAGATCGTGTCACTTGGATTAGTTGGTGGTGTTAATAACACTGAGAATTTCTTGATGGATACTATAATTACAAGGAAACAACGATGTCTCAATATAAAGTATGGTAAAAAAGAGTCGTTTATTTTTGAAGCATACGAAATACACTTAATCGTCTCATGTTGTTAACTAGAATCGACATAAAATTTATCATTTTAAATACTAGTGTAATTTTAGTTTCTTATTAATCGAGTAAAATAATGTAATGTGATTTATTTTTGTGATACACGAAAAAGATATATTTTTTAATCTTACACTCCATTCACACCCTGGTCATAGTCATGCTTTTTTTTTAACAATTCTATTAATATACTAAATCGTCTGAAGCCTGTGAATACCATATTCCATATTATCTTCTAAGCCCAAATAGCTAAAATTAGTGTAAGTATCGAGCCTAAGTCCAAGTTTGGAAATGATTTAGAGTATATGGAACTTAGTAAATACACTCCCTTGAGGAGCATCGAATCGTTGAGAAGGTGCCTCCTCAAGCCTATAAATATGTAATCTTAGCCTTAAAGCTTTTTAGCAACCTTTATTTATGTTTCTCTCATGCCTCTTTATTTATGTTTCAACTTATTAGTGGGTTTATCTCTACTTGGTAGTGGTTAGAAGTTTTTTAGCAATTATATATTGGCACCGTAATTATTTTTTTTTTGACTCAACCTTGTACAATCAGGAAAAGTTCTTTGTTAGTTCGAATTTCTTTACTGTTTTTTAAAGTCTTTACAATGCGCTTGTTATTTTACATCACTTACGTTTCCTTTCAACGAAGATTTTAAATATGAAATTTCTTTTCCAGTTATTTTGACGTGGTGCACTATTCATGGTAAGCTTTAATTTCATCGACATGCTGTAACGTAAAGGTTTTCATATCTACAACTCTTATATGATGTGTAGAGATGATTTGGAGTCACAAAACCACATGTCTATGCATTGCAAAGTTTCTCGAAAACTTTGGTCTAATATGTTGTGGTAGGCTTGGGAATGTGTGTAAAATAAGAGAATAAGAAGAAGCCTACTTGTTAACCGCAAGTGCACGGTGTCGATTGTATCTTGTGCAAATACGGGTCGAATCCACAGGTACTAGGGTGTGTAAGTTGAAGTTTTATAGGCTATTCTAGCTAAGCTAAGTGATGACAGTGAGTAAGAAGCAAAGGTGGTGACAGTGACAGTGAGTGACAAAGAGTGATAGTGGCAAAGAAACCAAGGCAATAACACAGGCAGTGATAAAGAAACAAAGGCAGTGAAGTATAGAAGGGACTAGGATCTTGAATCCACCCTTTTCCTAAGCTAAGTCCTCCAACTATGTTCTTGTCCCTTGTTAGTTATCAGTCAGCTTCTAGGCTCTCTGAATAACTAGATGACAGTTGCGGTTCAAAGCCGGCTGTTCATCTAAGGATTGGTCTAGAAAGATTACTAAGAACACTAAGATGAATCTAATCCTAGTAGTAGTTGGGGCTCTCACACTGCAACTACCCGTAGAGAAGCTTGCTTAGTGTTTTAACAACCTAAAAGGATATTCAATCCTAGAAAGTTCAAGCACAACAAGATCAGAGCATGGATGGGACAAATACAATTGAAATTTACAAAATAATTTAAACTAAGAACTAACCCTTGAGGCACTGGCTATTCCAGTCCTCTTGGGTGAAGCACTGGCTAGCCCAGGCATATCCCATTACAACACCCGAAGACCCCTATTTATACATACAATGGAAATCCCAAAAAATCCCCAATTAACAGCAAAATTAGGGTTTGTAAAAAAAATACAATTAAACCCAAAATTGGTTCACCTAACCTACTGATAACAACCCAATCAATCAACCCATGCTTCAATTAGACGTACAATCATGTTCCCCCAATTATCCCCAAATTATGAAATTAGGGTTTATAAGAAATAGAAATTAGGTTTACCTAATCACTGCAAACTCTTGATAGCTCTCACCCATGCTTCCTTACAATCTTCTGATGCTTCCCACGCCTCCAATTGATCTATATCATCAACTAATTTCACCAACTCACTCTTAGGGTTCAATGGTGAGAGAATAGGCGAAATTAGTTGTTTGAGAGAGATTAGAACGTGATACAGGTGATGGGTCGAGTGTGTATGATGATTTGAGAAGAGATGGTGGTGGTTGTGGTGATTGAGAATGAGTTGGTGGCGGAGCAGGTGGTGGTCGTGGAGTTGCAGAGGAGAAGAAAGGGGGAGAAGAAGGAGAAGCCGATAGTTTTAGGGTTTAGGTGTGTTTGGGTTAGGGTATAGGTATTTGGTGCTAAGGTGTTGAGCGGATGCATTATGTCTCGATGATACGCAGAGCTGAGCCGTGGGATGCGGAAATGATAGATTGATCTAACGGCTACAAGTGAAGAGTCTGGTATCGACCGTCGGATGCCTGATACAATGAAACTGACGGCTCAAGATGGAGTTAGGTGTTGTAGTGTTAGACAAGAGCTTCAGACTTTGATGCACTATGATGAATCGACCGTAGGATGCTGAGATGATCCAATCTGACGGCTGAAGATGAAGGTGGGTATGGATATTGGAAATGGGTTTGGGTGAGGGTTTTGGGCCTTGGGTATGCCAAGCCCATATCTTCTTTAAGGACAATTCTTCCTCTTCAATCCCACTTCCAGTTGATCCGGCTCTTGCAAACATCATTCTTCGCTGCCTTTCTGCGGGAGTCTTTGCCGTTTCTTTGTTCTTTTCGCTCCGTGAGTTAACCAGGCTTTATTTAGTACCTAAAAATGCAAAATTAATTAAGAAAAGTATTTATTCTTGAAAACAATGAAAATACAGAATATGGGATAAAATGTAGAATTAATGCACAAAAGATGAGTTAAATGCCAAGAAAAATATATAGAAATATGCACTTTTTAGCACTCATCATGTTGTCATCTAATTGGTCATGAGTATGTCCTGAGAATACGTATGCTCTTGCAAAATAAAGACACCATGCTCATCTTACCATTTCAGGGAAAGTTATTTGGGGGCTAGTATCCTCTGCAATTATTTGGACGATATGAAAAGAAATAAATTGTTGCACTATCAACAACAATCACAATACTGATGAGTGCTAAATAGTGCATATTTATATATATTTTTGTTGGCATTTAACTCATCTTTCGTGCATTAATTCTACATTTTATCCCATATTCTGTATTTTCATTGTTTTCAAGAATAAATATTTTTATTAATTAATTTTGCATTTTTAGGTGATAAATAAAGTCTGGATGAATTGCGGAGCGAAATAGAGCAGAAAAGTAGTGAAAAGCCGGGAGAAATTACGCAAGGAAGCCGCGAAGAATGGTGCGCACAACCTCATTTTCTACACACAAAAACGCCTCCGTTCTCAGCCATCAGATCAGTTCTCAGAAGCATCCGACGGTCGCTCCTTCATAGAGCATCAAAATCTGAAGTCTCTGCCAAGCACCACAGCGCTGAAATTCCAAGCCTTCAGATTAGATGGTAGTTGAATCCAACGGTCGCTCCCTTGCTGTGCATCGAAGTTTGATATCTCCGCCTAACACTACAACACCTAACTCCATCTGGCGTCGTTGATTTTGTTGTATTATATAATCCAACGGTCGCTACAAGCTTCACTTCATCTCACCATCCGATTGATCTTTCATCTCCCTATCCCACGGCTCAGCGTCGCAGATCATCAAACTCGATACACTCGCCTCACACCCTAGCGACCGAGCACCTACACCTCAAACAAACGCACCCTTCCCTTTCTCCATCGAACCATCTCCTCCATCACCCCCCTCTGCAGAACCGCCATACCCCGTACCACCACCATGTCCGTCTCCATCACCACCACCTCACCCCAAATCACTCCACTAATTTCTCCCCAACTCTACTCTACCTAAGCCCATCATCACCATCACGTACCATCTCTTTAGCATCACTAATAACCTCAATTTCTCATCTCTCTGCTCACTGAAACCCTAGGTGAGAAATTGGGGATATAAGTGATGATTAAAGCATCAATTGGAGCATGGGAGGAACGAGAAGAAGCAGGAGAAGATTGGGTCGACGAGATGGAGCGAGTATCTCATCAACAGTAGGTAAATCAATTTCACCAAACCCTAGTTCTACTGATTTTGGGGGAAAATTGGGGAAAACCAAAAAATGTGTATTGGGTATAAATGGGTGTTGTGTGAAGTGTGTAGAAGACACTGTATACCTCTCTGGACTAGCCAGTAGAGAATTTGCTACAAATTTTTATGAACTTCAAATTTCAGTGTTTTTCAGTTGACAGTTGCAAATTGCTTATGTTTTGAGTTATCTGATATGTTGCTAGTTGTGTATGAATCATCTGTGTTAATGTATGTATGTTGCTACAACATGGTTAGCATGAGCTAATCAGCCTCAGGCCAAGGCTCAGTGAAGCCTTGTGCACTGTCAAGTGTAAATGAGCTAGGATAGTTACTTCCTTGTATGTTTTGATTGTGCAAATGAGAGATTCCAATGCTCATAGAGCCTGTGATTGGCTGTACTGTCAAAAGACAGCCAATGCTAGGGGTAGACTAGTGAGCAAGTTGGTGTTCTTCCATTTCTAGATGAATGCTTAGGAACAAACATAACCTAGAACATGTCATTTGATTAGGACACAAGGTGGATCATAAGCCTTGGCTTACCCACCAATTCCCTCTCAGTAATTTACATTTTCAGTTCTAAGTTTGCTTCCTGATCAGTTATTTTCTTCAGTTAATTTTCTTGCTTTTTATTTTCTTGCACTTTGTAGCCTACTGTGCACTGAAGTCAGTGCACAATCCTGCCTCTTGCCCTTGGCTTCCAAGCCTTGGTTCTTTGTTGATTTACATTGCTTTTTTTTTCTTAGCTGTTTCTTTGCTTATCTTTCCCTGTTGTGGTTCTAGTCTGTTTTTCATTACTTAGCTTGGTTCTTTGCTGATTTGCCCTGCTTTGCTCTCTGCCATAGTGCATTGTCACCATTGTTAGCCTAGGAAAACTTATTATATGCTCCTCTCCCTGTGGACAAACCCCTACTCACCCTTTTATTACAAATCTTGGCCTTGTATACTTGCAAGTGTATTGTGTGCATTTGATCATCACACCAAGTTTTTGGCGCCGCTGCCGGGGAGCTGGCTGCCATCTTTTTGAAGTTTTCAAAGTGCTGCTGGTGTGCAAGTGTGCATTTCTGCTGCTTGTTTTCTGCTGTTGGTGTGCAAGTGTGCAAGTGTTGGTTTCTGCTGCTGTTGGTGTGCACTACCTTGCACTGCTGCAAGTTCAAGTGTTGCTGAAGCTGCTGTTGTTGTTGCTGCTGCTGCTGTTGCTGCTGCCAAGCTGCTGCCAACTGAACCTGCCAAGCTGCTGCTGCTGCTGCTGTTGTTGCTGCCAAGCCTGCTGCCAAGCCAACTGGGCTGCCAACTGAAGCTGCTGCTGGGCTTGTGCACCCTCTGAACTGGGCTTGAACCAACTGAGCTGGGCTCAGTAACCTCAACTTCTGCTGGGCTTGCAACTTCTTCTGCTGGGCTTCGCTGCTTCAGCTGGGCTCCTTCGCTGCTGCTGCTGGGCTCTGCTCCACCTGTTGCTGCTGGGCTTGGACATGAGCTGCTAGGACGATCCTAAAGCCCAACTGGGCTGTGCAACTAAAAGGGGACTAAAAGCCTATTTTTGGGCTTCCCTCCAAAAAACACGTAAGCCTAACCCATGAGTTAACCCACCTGGGCCTCATTTAAATTCAAATTTGGGCTTGTAATAATTTATTTAATTATTTATTTGGGATTGTAATAATTTTTTATTTTCTTTTTCTTTTTTTTATATTTGGGATTGTAATAATTTTTTTTGTTTTTCTTTATTTTTCTTTTTTTCTTTTATGGGTTTGTTTTAATTATTATTATTGTTTTTATTTTCTTTTATGAGTTGTGATAATTTATGCTAGGTTTAGTTCAAAAATTTTCAAACCCAAATTTTTAAACCAAAAACAAAACCCTTCTTAAACCAAAACCCATTCAAAACCAAATCTTCATAACCCTTGTGGGCCAAATTGTTTCCGATTGCTCTGTCTGACCAACATGTTAGTTAAGGTACCTACTAGGACATGATTGTGACCTACAGAGACCAGACAAACAGACTTGTTAGAATTAACCCAGACGAACCTATCGAAATTCTAAGTTCTGAGGGAGACAGTCCAGATCAACCAGAAACAATGGGAGAACCCGTACCCTCAAGGATTATATGTACCCAACTAGAGCCAGTCAACCTTCTTGTATTTTGCTGCCCGAGGCTAATGGCCATTATGAGCTGAAATCAAGCACAATACAGATGCTTCCTATTTTTAGAGGTGTTGAGAATGAAAACCCGTACCACCACGTGAGAGAATTCGAGGAAATTTGTGGAACTCTGCGTTTCACTCAAATGACCGACGAAACCCTGAAGTTAAGGCTTTTTCCTTTCTCCCTGAAAGATAAGGCAAAGGCCTGGCTCTATGCTTTACAGCCTCAATCCATCATGACATGGGATGACCTCACAAAGGAGTTTTTCAAAAAGTTTTTCCCGAACCACAAGACTGCGACAATTCGTCAAAGTCTGAATAGCTTTGTGCAATTAGAAGGTGAGACCTTAGCTAGATACCTGGAGAGATTCAATGAATTATTGCTCCAATGTCCCCATCATGGTTTTGAAAAATGGAGACTTGTGCAAATTTTGTATGAAGGTCTAGATGTGTCCACCCGAACAACGGTTGAGTCGATGTGTAATGGTCTATTCGTAGATAAAACTGCTGACGCGTCTTGGGACTTCTTGATTGAAGTAGCTGAAAAGACGCAACAGTGGGAATCCATCCGTGAAACCAGAAAGACTACATCCGAAGCAAAGGCTTTTAGGATTGAAGCGGATTTTGAGGGTAGAGCAAACATGGCATCAATAGTTAGGAGATTAGAAGAGTTAGAACTACATAAAAATTCAAAACCTTCCACCACTACTCTCCGAGAACATGTCGCTTCATCTGTTTGTGCTGCTTGTAACGACCCCAACCATCAATTCCAAAATTGTCCAGATTTGCTTGCAGTCCAGGAGTCTAGGCTTGAACAGGCACATGCCATGTTTCAAAAACCAGAGCATAACCCTTATTCACAGACCTACAATCCAGGATGGAGAAACCACCCTAACTTTTCATGGTCAAAAGGACCCACTCAAGGAGGACCATCTCAACCCAATCAGAGCTATCAAAACAATCAGGGATATCAGAACAATCAAGGTTATCAACACCCGAGAAACCCTCAACAACAATCAAACTCTCAACAATCATATCCTCAACACAATACCGACAAGAGATTATCCACCTAGAGGAAATGTTCCAGAGTTTGATGCAAAGTCAGAAAAATCTAGATCAAAAGATGGATCAAATATGTGAGAGAGAAAAGGGTAAACTTCCGAGCCAACCCCAACAAAATCCAAAGAGGATATTTCAAACAGGCACAACATCCTGCACTGAAACCTCACCTGATCAAATCCATGCCATTACCACCCTCCGAAGTGGTAAAGTCATCGAGAACAACGTAGGCGAACCTAATGAGTCTGATACAAATTCCACGTTGTCTCCACAACCCCAGAAAACCAAAGAATCTGAGCAAGTTGGAAAATCTGACAATTCTACTGCTGTGAATGTCCCTTTGCCAACTCATCTTCCTGTTGCCATTTCCTCAAAGATTGATCTATCAACAGAAAAGTACCCATTACAATGAGATGTTAGATCTGTTCAAGAGAGTCAACATCAACATTCCTTTTCTTGAAGCAATCAAGCAAATCCCTGCTTATGCCAAATTCCTCAAAGACTTGTGTACTCAAAAGCGCAAGCTCAATGTGCAAAAACGTGCTTTCTTAGCTGAGCAGGTGAGTTCCATCATTCTGAACAAAACTCCACCCAAGTTTAGGGATCCAGGATGTCCAACAATTTCTTGCACTATAGGAGAACACACGGTCAATAAAGCGTTATTAGACCTAGGTGCAAGTGTTAACCTACTGCCATATTCTGTTTATGAGCAGTTAGGTCTTGGGGAGTTGAAACCAACATCTATCACTCTACAACTGGCAGACCGATCTGTCAAGATTCCTCGTGGAGTGGTCGAAGATGTTTTGATCAAGGTTGACAAATTCTATTTTCCCGTAGACTTCATTGTCTTAGACACTCAACCTGTACAAAACCCAGACTGTCACATTCCTGTCATCTTAGGACGTCCTTTCTTGGCTACGTCCAACGCGATCATCAACTGTCGGAATGGAGTGTTAAAACTGTCTTTTGGTAACATGACGGTAGAATTGAATGTGTTCGATATTAGTCAACAACCTGTGAATCTTGATGATGATGATGTCATGAAGTTAATATGATTGAAGGATTAATGCAAGATTCGTTGACTAACATTCTATCCGTCGACCCCTTTCAAGCATGTATGGAGAACTTTAACCCTGATTCTATGATGATGCATACTGTAGTGACGTCCTATCTCTGCTCGAATCTGTACCTCAAATGGACGTCACTGAAAGGAAATATGAAGTGGAACCCTTCTCTGATTCCAAGCTTATTCCATCCATTGTTGAGCCACCCAAGCTTGAATTGAAAACATTGCCTAGTACGTTGAAGTACGCATTCCTAGGTTCTTCTGATACTTTACCTGTCATTATTTCATCATGTTTAGACACGGAACAGGAAAGTAAGCTTTTAGAAGTACTTAAGGAACACAAAGAGGCCTTAGGATGGACCATCTCAGATCTCAAAGGAATTAGTCCCACCATTTGCATGCACCACATTAACCTTGAAGAGAATGCCAAACCATCGAGGGAAATGCAAAGGAGACTTAATCCTAACATGAGAGATGTAGTCAAAGGAGAGATCCTGAAACTACTTGATGCGGGTATCATATACCCAATTCCCGATAGCAAATGGGTTAGTCCCATTCAAGTTGTGCCTAAGAAGTCAGGCATTACTGTTGTTCAGAACGACAAGAATGAATTAGTCCCTACTCGTACAACCACAGGATGGCGAGTATGCATCGACTACAGGAAGTTGAACACAGTAACAAGGAAGGATCACTTCCCGCTCCCTTTCATTGACCAAATGCTAGAACGTGTGTCTGGACACAGTCACTACTGTTTTCTAGATGGCTTTTCCGGTTATAACCAAATTCACATTGCTCCGGAAGATCAGGAAAAAACTACATTCACGTGTCCATTTGGGACGTTTGCTTATAGACGTATGCCCTTCGGGTTGTGTAATGCACCTGCTACTTTTCAGCGTTGCATGATGAGCATTTTTTCTGACATGATAGATAGTTTTCTCGAGATCTTTATGGATGATTTCTCTGTTTTTGGTTCCTCGTTTGACGAATGTTTGAAGCATCTTGCCCTCGTGATATCCAGATGTAAAGAAAAGAACCTTGTTCTAAATTGGGAAAAATGCCATTTTATGGTGAATTCAGGAATAGTTCTAGGACACATCATCTCAGAAAGGAATTGAAGTGGATAAAGCTAAAGTTGACCTCATTCAACATCTACCACAACCTTGCTCTGTGAAGGAGATCAGATCATTTCTAGGTCATGCTGGTTTTTACCGGCGATTCATCAAAGATTTCAGCAAAATCTCCAGACCTCTGTGCAGTCTTCTCTCCAAAGATGTTGCCTTCAATTTCTTGATGCCTGTGTGAAGGCATGGGAGGAATTAAAAACCCTTCTCACCACCGCTCCTATAGTCCGACCACCCGATTGGAAGCTTCCGTTCGAACTTATGTGTGATGCCTCTGATTATGCTGTTGGTGCTGTTTTAGGACAGCGAGTTGATAGACTACCATATGTGATATACTATGCTAGCAAAACCCTTAATGATGCCCAACTCAATTATTCAACTACCGAGAAGGAATTGCTTGCCGTCGTTTTCGCATTAGACAAGTTTAGATCTTATCTGATAGGGTCTAAGATCATCATATACACAGACCATGCGGCTTTGAAGTATCTTCTTTCCAAGAAGGATGCTAAAGCTCGCCTTATTCGATGGATACTCTTATTACAGGAATTCGATCTCGAAATCCGTGATAAGAAAGGTTGTGAGAATGTGGTTGCTGATCATTTGTCTAGATTAACTTTAGAGTCTATTGATGAATGTGAGCTGATTAGAGAATCATTCCCAGATGAACAGCTGATGTCTATCTCAGACCTTCCTTGGTTTGCTGATATTGTTAACTACCTCGCTACAGGTAGGATGCCCTCACGTTGGTCGAGACAAGACCGCTCTAAATTCCTGGCTGAAGTCAAACATTTCCTTTGGGATGACCCATATTTGTTTAAGTACTGTCCAGACCAAATCATTAGGAGATGTGTCCCCAACACTGAACAGAAAGATGTGATATCTTTCTGTCATGACCAAGCATGTGGAGGCCATTTCAGTGCCAAGAAAACCGCTGCAAAGATCTTGCAGTGTGGATTCTATTGGCCATCATTGTTCAAGGATTGCCATGATTATTGTGTTGCTTGTGAACGCTGTCAAAAGCTAGGAAGCATTTCGAGGAGAAACATGATGCCATTGAACCCCATTTTGATTGTGGAGATTTTTGATGTTTGGGGGATAGACTTCATGGGTCCATTTCCCATGTCTGACAGCAAGTTGTACATCCTAGTCGCAGTTGATTACGTTTCTAAGTGGGTAGAAGCCATAGCAACCAGAACAAATGACCACAAGGTGGTACTTTCATTTCTAAAGGAGAACATATTTCACGTTTTGGTACCCCTAGAGCTATCATCAGTGACGGCGGTTCACATTTTCGTAACAAGTACTTTGAGTCTTTAGTACGCAAGTATGGCATAACTCACAAGGTTGCTACTCCGTACCACCCTCAGACTAGTGGACAAGTGGAAGTGTCTAATAGGGAAATTAAGCACATTCTGGAGAAGACGGTCAACCCGTCCAGGAAAGATTGGTCATTGAGATTGAATGATGCTTTGTGGGCCTATAGAACAGCTTATAAGACACCAATTGGCATGTCCCCCTATCGTCTAGTGTATGGAAAGCCGTGCCATCTACCTGTGGAATTAGAACATCGTGCCTACTGGGCAATCAAAGAGCTGAACTTTTCTCTGGACGAAGCTGGAATTCAAGGAAACTTCAACTCAACGAGTTGGAAGAATTGAGAAATGAGGCTTATGACAGTGCCAAGCTGTACAAGCAGAAGATGAAGATATTTCATGACAAGCGTATTCTGCGCAAATCCTTCACTCCTGGTCAGAAAGTCTTGCTGTATGACTCCCGATTACATCTTTTTCCAGGAAAACTGCGTTCCAGATGGAAGGGTCCGTACCTAGTACGCACAGTTTTTCCTCATGGAGCTGTAGAGCTGGAGGATGTCTCCAACAAGAACGTTTTCAAAGTCAACGGGCAGAGATTAAAGCCATTCCTTGAGCCATTTCCACCCGACATTGAAACAACCAACCTGGAGGACCCAGTCTATGTGGACTAAACTGGTCCACTCTTTCCCTAAATAACCAAAACCAAATGTTTCCCTAAAAACCAAAATTTTTCGTTTTCCCATCAAAACCAAAATTTCCCAACAAAACCAAATTTTTTCCAAAAAGTCCAATCCCATTAAAAACCAAATTTTCTTGTAGATAATGTGTTAGTTAAATTTCCTTTTGTATATTTTGTGCTCATCCATTGTGACTGCTAATATGATGGATTTTTGCCTTGAATAACGGAGTTTTAATCGAGCTCCACCGTACAATCGGGTATTCTCTCTCCTTTTACTCTACTCAGCATGTTCCTCTTCATATATTGTTTTATAATTCTTTCCATTTTGAAACATTGAGGACAATGTTTAGTTTAGGTTTGGGGGTATAGAGTAGATACCATGATAATGCCATAATTGAAAACGAACTCCTTCTTCTTTTGAAAAAATTGAAAAATTCCAAAAAAAAAAAAAAATTAAAAAAAAAAAATTAAAAAAATTAAAAATGAAAAAAATCAAAAATGGAGCTCATTTACCTTGAAATGTTGACTCTTGTGCAAATATGTATTTTTATTAGGAGTCTTAGTCTAGATATTTAGGCACCCTGATTCTAGCACAATTCACATAGTGATAAGAAATTTGCACGCGCACGATCTACCAATACATGTATGGCCTCGATCTTCAAGGTGTTTGATAGGAAGTTACGATTGCCAATCACTTTAGAATACTGAACGAAACTTGACTAGCTTGTTCTTTGGTTGGTTGGGATAGAAGGTGGAGGTTACATTAAGAAAGACAACCATCGAATTTAACTGGGTGCATCAAAAAGGGCTACCTCTTGCAAAGTGTCATGTAATTTTTGTTTCCTTTTGTATATGTATCAAAAGTGTTTCCTTTAAAAAAAAAAAAAAAAAAAAAAAAAAAAAAAAAAAACGATGTATATATCAGAAAAAAAATATCAGAAAAATACAAAAAAATCAAGTATTTATCAATTCCATCATCTCTTGTTCCAAAAATAAAAGAGAATAGTCAATGTAAATAAGAGTCATGTAAAGAGTTTTGTTGTTTTTTGTAATAAGCAAGGAGGGTGTATGCCATTGATGTACAACGCGAGTAATTGTGAAATACCTCCAACTCATTCACAATTCTCGTAAAGTCCGGACAGCTAGCTAGATTTCGACCTCAGTTCTTAGCCTGAGAAACTATCTCTTGGTGATTAGTAGTCATGACTTCAGATCTTTCTTTACACATGTGTAGATACACTTTACACTCTTATCACATGTCTTTTTGTTATCAGTGCTAGGATTGTGCCTTCGATAGCTAGATTGACATCTCCATTTTGCTGTGAGCTTAAACTGTTTTGCACATGTCACATTTGATGGAATCTGAGCTTATATTTTGACCTAGAACTTTGTAGGTACGTTCTAAGCAAACCTTCACGAGACTTCAACTCGTCCACTAGGGACACTTAGTGGTTTAAAAGGCTTAGTGCATACGCTAAATGCATTCGAGAGACCAGCGACAGTGGTATAGTTAGGATTTCCTTAGTTTTGTTTTACTTGAGGACAAGTAAAATTCAGGTTTGGGGGTATTTGATGAGTGCCAAATATGTATATTTATATTTTTTGTTGGCATTTAACTCATCTTTTGTGCATTAATTCTACATTTTATCCCATATTCTGTATTTTCATTGTTTTCAAGAATAAATATTTTTATTAATTAATTTTGCATTTTTAGGTAATAAATAAAGTTCGGATGAGTCGCGGAGCGAAAAGAGCAGAAAAGTAGTGAAAAGCCGGGAGAAATTACGCAAGGAAGCCGCGAAGAATGGTGCGCACAACCTCATTTTCTACACACAAAAGCGCCTCCGTTCTCAGCCATCAGATCAGTTCTCAGAAGCATCCGACGGTCGCTCCTTCATAGAGCATCAAAATCTGAAGTCTCTGCCAAGCACCACAGCGCTGAAATTCCAAGCCTTCAGATTAGATGGTAGTTGAATCCAACGGTCGCTCCCTTGCTGTGCATCGAAGTTTGATATCTCCGCCTAACACTACAACACCTAACTCCATCTGGCGTCGTTGATTTTGTTGTATTATATAATCCAACGGTCGCTACAAGCTTCACTTCATCTCACCATCCGATTGATCTTTCATCTCCCTATCCCACGGCTCAGCGTCGCAGATCATCAAACTCGATACACTCGCCTCACACCCTAGCGACCGAGCACCTACACCTTAAACAAACGCACCCTTCCCTTTCTCCATCGAACCATCTCCTCCATCACCCCCCTCTGCAGAACCGCCATACCCCGTACCACCACCATGTACGTCTCCATCACCACCACCTCACCCCAAATCACTCCACTAATTTCTCCCCAACTCTACTCTACCAAATCCCATCATCACCATCACGTACCATCTCTTTAGCATCACTAATAACCTCAATTTCTCATCTCTCTGCTCACTGAAACCCTAGGTGAGAAATTGGGGATATAAGTGATGATTAAAGCATCAATTGGAGCATGGGAGGAACGAGAAGAAGCAGGAGAAGATTGGGTCGACGAGATGGAGCGAGTATCTCATCAACAGTAGGTAAATCAATTTCACCAAACCCTAGTTCTACTGATTTTGGGGAAAAATTGGGGAAAACCAAAAAATGTGTATTGGGTATAAATGGGTGTTGTGTGAAGTGTGTAGAAGACACTGTATACCTCTCTGGACTAGCCAGTAGAGAATTTGCTACAAATTTTTATGAACTTCAAATTTCAGTGCTTTTCAGTTGACAGTTGCAAATTGCTTATGCTTTGAGTTATCTGATATGTTGCTAGTTGTGTATGAATCATCTGTGTTAATGTATGTATGTTGCTACAACATGGTTAGCATGAGCTAATCAGCCTCAGGCCAAGGCTCAGTGAAGCCTTGTGCACTGTCAAGTGTAAATGAGCTAGGATAGTTACTTCCTTGTATGTTTTGATTGTGAAAATGAGAGATGCCAATGCTCATAGAGCCTGTGATTGGCTGTACTGTCAAAAGACAGCCAATGTTAGGGGTAGATTAGTGAGCAAGTTGGTGTTCTTCCATTTCTAGATGAATGCTTAGGAACAAACATAACCTAGAACATGTCATTTGATTAGGACACAAGGTGGATCATAAGCCTTGGCTTACCCACCAATTCCCTCTCAGTAATTTACATTTTCAGTTCTAAGTTTGCTTCCTGATCAGTTATTTTCTTCAGTTAATTTTCTTGCTTTTTATTTTCTTGCACTTTGTAGCCTACTGTGCACTGAAGTCAGTGCACAATCCTGCCTCTTGCCCTTGGCTTCCAAGCCTTGGTTCTTTGTTGATTCACATTGCTTTTTTTTTCTTAGCTGTTTCTTTGCTTATCTTTCCCTGCTGTGGTTCTAGTCTGTTTTTCATTACTTAGCTTGGTTCTTTGCTGATTTGCCCTGCTTTGCTCTCTGCCATAGTGCATTGTCACCATTGTTAGCCTAGGAAAACTTCTTATATGCTCCTCTCCCTGTGGACAAACCCCTACTCACCCTTTTATTACAAATCTTGGCCTTGTATACTTGCAAGTGTATTGTGTGCATTTGATCATCACACCAAATACTAATTTTGATTTGATGGTGGAATCCAGGGCATGGATCTGCCATTGCTCGGGATACTACTGCTTGGAATCATGCTCAATTGAACTTCTCCAATTATGTCATACAACTGGGAGTTAGTTGTTTTTTTTTTTTTTTTGTAATCTTGTCTTTTTTTCTTTTGTTATACCTTTCAGTGGCCCCTTGTAAATTTTGTTATATCTAATGTATTTTATATTCAACTCACAAAGTTATTACATACACATACGGTAATACATTAAAAAAAAGATGGATAAATATTATTATCTTGTTTTAATTCTTGCTAGCCTAATTTTAACATGTAAAATGTTTATTTCATAAAAGTGTACTCCTTCTGTCTCTATATAATTGAGTGTTTTGATATACCATTTTCTCGATTCTTAAGGAAACAAGGAAAAAATAAAGATTTTAAAGTTTTCTCCGTATATTCCTTAATTTATTTATTTATTTGTATCTTGCACAATAGCTATAAAAACACTACCGAGACGTACGAAAAGCACGGTAAAACCAAGCTCAAAATATTTGTGGCAAGATATTAAATTCGAACATTTCTTTTACATTAGAACCATAAAGGTTCAGAGGGATTTTTTTAAAAAAAGTCAAACTTGAGATTCATATATATTTTTTTATCCCCAAATATATTTTTTGGTTGATTATTTTTTATGGTAAAGAGAACACATATTTAAGAAAATGAGTTGCAAGATGGAAAAACAAAATACTTAAATGTGTAAGGAGAGAGAACTTGATCATAAATTCCTAATTATGTAATTTATTTATAGAAAAAGAGAAGAAAAGAGGTTTAGAAACTCATGAACAATACTTCATAAAAAAAATTATTTATATGAAAAGCAGTTGTATTAAATGTTGGGAATTAATAGAAATGAAAGTTTATTATATATCTGAGAGAATTATTGTATCTAATGATTAATAAAATCCATCAAAAATAGAAATCATATTTGGTAAATCCAATTATTGGTTGGAATCCATGATTACCGACTCAAGGAAAAAAAAATTAACATTATAAAATGATGATACACCTCATTTCGTTTCCTATGTCTCTACAAATATCCAGTTTGTGTCATCTCGCTTTTGTCTCCTTTTACCCCCCAATCAAAAGCTAAAAAAATTCATGGATTTGAAGAAGAACAAACCAATAGAGACTACAAGGGTTATGCCTTGTTCAGTAACAAGAGTGGATAATAAGTTTTTTATTAGTATCTCTCCATTAATGGGCCAATGAGGTTATCCAATCGTATGTATTATGTTCAGGAGATGAGTTCTCTGATTTTATCAGCTCCATCAAATTCACAGAGAAGATAAAGCAAAAGAAAGTTGTTAGAGGGAGGAAACTTAAGAATAAAGAGAAAAAGTCAGTTATTTGGAAAAAAAAAAGTTAGTATTAATACCAGTTTGGGGAAATCAAAGAGGGTCTCCACCATATCTCTGATGAATGGGAATGATGTATTAATATACAAAATGGGTGGTGAATGATTAGGTAACCAATTGAATTTTCAAGTGAATACCAGTTCAAAAATGGTCATTCTACAGAAAAAATCAGCTTTGTAACGGTGTGACTTTGGTACAATTACACCCGCACAACTGATTACACTGATTGTAACAACCTGATATTAACGACTTTATTTTCCTTAAAGAAAAAAGAAGAAGAAGTTGTTGGGGGTTTCTCTGTATAATAAAATCCCTTCTCCTGCATCCACTATTAAAATTATTTTTATGTAATGGACGAATAACAAATAAACAACTAAAACAACTAAAGGTGGAAAATAATTTGGCACAAAGTTATTGTTTGGTATTTTATCTTTCTAAGAATACAATTGAAGAATTTTAATGGGGAAAATGTTTAGTAGTATTGATATAAATTGGTATTGATAAAATTCATTGTCATATAATGGTGACTGTTCGAGATCGTAGAATATGCACTTGATGCATTAGGAGTCGTAGAAAACAGTCGCCCCGCTTTCTATATTTTCCAAATATCATGACTATCAGTTGACTAGTGTTGTGTATTTGAAATCATCATCTCAATACTCTTTCCATCTAACCGTGTGTACATTACAACTCATCAAAATCAACTCATATTATGATCCAGATAAAAATCAACATTCATTATTTGGATCATTCCCCCCCCCCCCCCCCATGAAATTGGAAAAAGCATAGAGATTTTCTTGTCTCTAATTGTTGTTGTTAACCTAAAAACTAAGCACTTATCTGTGATTGTTGTATTAATCTGAATCCACAAGAAATTGATGTATATATTTGGTTTGACATAAGGAAAACAAATTCTTGAAATCCATTGCTTCTTATCGATTTTCTAAAATCCAAAAAATACAAAACTAATTTCATATGCTGGGAACAACACCCCCTACAAAAAAAGTAATGTTGCTCGTATTGTTTGGACGACAAGAACTCTATCATAAACTTTTTTTAACAAAGAAGAATTTCAAAGAAGGGAAACTGATATTTGTTTTTCACTAACAAATAAATTGTTAGTATATTGGGTTTGAGGAAGATAAGTTTTAATCTCAATAACTCGATCTATATGTATGTGAATTATTGGAATAAAGACGATGGGCAGTAAATGTTGGAAAATGTTTTTGAAGAAACCCAGTTCAACATTGAAGGGGTTTAATGTTAAAGGGGGTTAGGATCTATAGTCAATTTATTAATTATTTTATAAGTGCACTTTGGTAACAATGTTAGACGGTCAAACTAGTCTTCGGTCGGTTTACAATCTTAATGCACCAAACTAATTACGCATCAAACTTACGATCCTTTTATAAAATATCTCTTGGATATACACTACCTTTCTATTCCAAGAAAATGATTATATCAAAATATATGTAATGACCAAGGCCACTTGATATGGAATAGACATAAAGCATATCATATAAGCAGATATACGGAACTAACGTTGAAGTTAAAAGAATATACATATGGGAATAATATAATAAAACTATTGAGGATTGATGTTAGAAAATTTATATGTTATGCTAACATTTTCAATTCAAGCATCCTAAGTATAAAGCCCATATATTTTCGTTACTGCCTTCATTCATTAACTTCCATAAAAGTGATTCCTACACTAAAGAAAAAAATTGAAAAAACATTATTCGGATTTAAAAGTACTCGTGTCTTTAATAATGGATGTGCTTTTCTTATGTCGGCGCCTTCAGACATAGAAGTTCAGGGTCTTCTTATAGCTTAGCCTTTGGGATAATAATAGAACCTCTACAGAAACAAAGTTACAAAATCAATTTTACAATACAATATAAAAAAAATAAAAATATAATGGACAGTCTTATTTAAGAGTTTGTTACATTTACCACTTGATCTAAATCTTGATAAAACAATATCAAGTATTATCCCGTAAAATATTTGACCTAAAAATTTCAGAAAAAAGAAAGTTGCACTACAGTTAAAGAATTTTATTTTATTAACCATTATAGCTTTCCTAATACAAAAAATAATTAAAATAAACCATTAATGGAAGTTTTTCTCCATATTTTAATCCTAGTAAAATTTTAGAAAAATTTATTAGCATAATATTTTTTCTTTCTGATAATAACATGATATTAGTACATAACCACTCACCTGAAGTTATACTAACCATTATTAGTTGTTATTGCATTACCTGACGGTTCCTTGGTTTCGAAATTACCTAAGAAAAATTATGGCAAAGATTATCAGTAGGAATGTAATAATAACTACGATGAACAGGGTACAAACTCTTAATATCTTCTGGTGTTGGACGGATCATATTCAAAAAATTACGGCGTAAATATCAAATATAATGGACAATTAATGGTGAATATATATGGCGTTTTTTTGACATACAGAAGAAAGTGAATAAACCATAAACTCGAGAGAGATGATATTGAATTTAATTAAACAAACTATATCTTGAGGTTAAACCCGGAAAGCTATGTATGATTTCAAAAGTAACACAATCCAACTAAAAGGAATGATATCCTCAGCCATCCTGTCTTCATTAATCAAAAATAATTATGGTTCTTTCGGACACTGATGGTGTCGTCGTCGTCGAGCTCCCGCACCAAGACATCCGAAACCACCAAGATTAAGGACCATTTCAAAATCCTTTCAAAATTTCTTTTTCTTTCCGAAAATGGCTATACCTAAAAAAAATTTGGGGATTACAGAGAAGAAAATAGAGAAGGATAGTGTGTGATACAAGTGTTATTAGGTATATAAACAACAAATGAATATACTATAAAAATAAAATAAAATTTGGGATATCCCCAAATATCCTTTTTTAATGCACATCATATATATATGTACATTATGTATTTTTTGAAGCATGAATGTACATTTATTTTGTTTTACCGGAATTTTTTTAAAGCCACTAAAGATGTGCTAGTTAATGAGAACTTTCAGAAACTATTTTCTTGAAGTACTGTTCGAATGGGTTTCGATGAAAGTCTATCTTCTCTACTCTAAAAGTGGGAGTAAATTACGTATTTTTAGGTATCTTACTTTCCATGGGATTTGCTCTAAGTTTTTGTCCGAGAAGAAAATGATAAACTTCTAAAAGAATGAAAAAAAAGAGTAAAAGTATAAAGAACTTCCGCAAAGGAGGAACATATCCGATATAAGAATTTAACTACTTATAATGTTTTTCTAGTTGTATATCAAGTCTCTGAAAAGTGTGTTCTAAACCATTTTTTACATGGACCTAAATCAAAATGGAGCTTTCCACATTACTGATTAAATGAGAAGCATCTCTTCTTTTCTTCTTTGCCATTATCAGATTGTTTATCTCATCTCAAAAAATTCAATAAATAACAATAAACATCACATGCAAGAATTGTCTTTTTGTCTGTCTAGCTCTTCTTAATTTACAAGATGGTAGCTTTTGTCCAAGAATCCTTTCTGGAACCATCAAATATTGAAACCTAGAATTTCTATAATGAAGTAAGAAATATCTGACATATTATTTATGTCTTGTTGCACAAAAAACATATTCTGTCTGGGATATTACAACCACTACTATTGAAAAATTTTATGGTGGAAATTGCGTTTTGTATTGCAGACCATAAAGATAATTGTTCCTTTGGTGGGACGAACTTCACTTATGCACTGTTGAAGAATGTCTTGATGTGCCTGCATGTCACCGACAGGAAATTTTCTCCTTCAACTCCTCTGCTCAACAAGCTATAACTTCCTGATGCTCCACTCGATTAAGTAATCTGGGCTATAAATTTCAAGGCTTATTCGATCACACCAATAAAATGCTTGATGGTTTGCCTCCGCGCAACATGTTTCATGAGCATAATCCTCTATTCACAATTCCTTACTGTTTCAACTTACCTTTGTTATGCTAAGGGTGCAATGGCATAACTGGCAACGACATTACATTTAGCATACACCACAAACTTGCAAGTATTTTACAAACCTTGGCTATGCCTTGTACTAGTGAAAGTGTTGTTAGAGAACTGCTCGCTCGATCGAACTCGCAAGCGTTGCTATCTCAAGCTTGTTTGTCGAGTTTAGTTGATCAAAACTATATTATTGATTTCTAGTCTACTTATAGTTATGTCTCAGATTAGGATAGAATGTGTAGTTGATCTTTAGACTTCACGGCGTTCACCAACTGAAAACAAAGATCTACTAAGGAGCATAGAAGAACTTCATCAACAAAAGGTATGTGAAGACTAAAACTTATCTATCACTCAGAAGTCTATTATATTCTATCTTCTAATGAGACTAAGTCGTATAGATATATAGACTTTTACATTATACCCATTTGATATTTCATGCTGAGTTTATCTCACTTATTTCTTTCTCGAAATATGTGTTGGAAGCTTTTTCTTTGGATATGTTCATCATATTCTTAATGATTTTAGTTGGAAACAATCTATTTGTTGGAAACTAAATATTAAGTCAAAAGATGATCATGTGAAAATTACCTTGAACATCTTATATGATTTGTGTGAGATAGTCATTTGATATTAGCTTGAGAAATTTCGTATTGATCATTCAATCACTTGAAAAGTACTTGAATCTAATGGTACATGTGAGACTACCATTTTTGTCTTCCAAAGATGTTTCAATGATTGAAATGAGAGTTTACAACAATTACACATGTCTGGATACAACACGGTATGCATACCTAGTATGCGAACTGTATTTTGATGATTCAGAACTCTTGTTTGCGTATCTAATATGCGAACAGATTTACCTGAGAAAGCCCAGAACTCTTGTTTGTGTACCTAGTATGCGAACGGGTTTACCTGAGTTGGCTCCAGAACAATTGTTCGCAAACCGGGTTTGTGAACGGCTTGACTAGGACAAGGTCCGTAGCTGCTGCTCGCGTACCAAGTTTGCGAACACAGTGGTGAAGTTCTAGAATAGGTTATGTATGATTCAATCATGAACTAAACATTTATGATTTAAGAAATGCAATCTTTGCAAACCATGGCTTAATGTTCATGAATTGATTCTTGTACAAGTACTTTATACGATTACGAATTAAACCGATTTCGACTCAATTAGTTCATATATATTTTTATGAGATAGTGAACAATTGAACAACTCTATTTGAAACAAAATTAGATTCATTTGATTATGTTTCATGATTGATTGATCATCATATTTAATCTAGAAGTGTTAGATGAATATGGCTAAGACTAAAGTGTTCATATGGCTAACTTCGGTTAACTGTTATTGAGCCAAATCGATATACACGTTTAGGCACGGTAACCCATATCTAAATATAAGTATATTTCATTTGTTTGTAACAACCTAAGACCATCTAGCGGTGGAGATTTATTGCTTTATTTCTAACCAGACTTAGCTTGAATCTTAAATCAGGAGTTCATCTGACGGTGAATATTGAATGCTTTGTTACTAAGGTATCTTAGCTTTGATTGTAAGCAACCTGATTTGAAAGGCTAAATAAGGGAGAACTCTAGCAACTGGTAAACCTAATACCCACACTTCTGTGTGTTCCTAGTTGCAAACTAGAGTCAATTCTCCTTTAACCTAGGTTTTTCCAAAACCATTATTAGGTTAATGACTTGAAGACTTTATTGGGATTCGTGAAACCAGATCCAACTATATTCTTTATAGTTGTGTATTCTGATCTTACTTGTTCTATCGCATTGAGTTTTATCTTCTCTAAGATTTACTCGAGATTTATCTTTGATATGTAAGATATAAAAAGTAATCACAAAAGTTCTTCGTCTCAGACTTGTGATTCCGCAATAACTTTTCCTGTTAATCAGTTAGGTTATTGTGAGGTGACTAATATTTTCTAGGCTTCTCTTCAGAAGTATAATACCGGAATATTAGTTGGTTCCAATTCACCTTGATTTTCGTATAAAAAGATGGAACAAAAACAGAATAAAGAATAGATTGTGGGAGATAGATTTGTTTATAAGTCTTCGACTTAGGGTCGTGGAAGCTCTTAGTTGTGGGTGCTATCAGCTAAGGGAATCAAGTGCGCATAATCCGACGTGGTTCCAGAGGCGTAAGGAATGCGACTGTACCTTAGTCGGTGTGAGACTTGGTTATGGCTCAACTACATTCCAGTTCGAAGTTAACTTGTAGTAGGCTAGAGTCTATAGCGGATTAATACATTGTGGTGTTCAAATTGGGACTAGTTCCTGGGATTTTTCTGCATTTGCGGCTTCCTCGTTAACAAAATTTCTGGTGTCTGTGTTATTTCTTTTCCGCATTATATTTTTATATTATTGAAATATCACAGGTTGTGCGTAATTCAATCAGTTGATAAATCCGACCTTGTTTGTTGGGTAGAACTTGATTGACACTTGGGCATTAGTCTTTGGTACCGTCCATGTTATTTCTTATATCAATCAGGCTCGCAGATTTCTATCTGTTTGATTTGCTGATTGTATTGAGAAAGAGATATAAACTCTTTGATTTAATTCTTGATTGAGACTTTCTTTTAAGTTTGGAATAAAATTTGAGTTTAGTCCATACAGATTGCCGAACAAATTATTGGGTGTGGTTGTTATACCCCCACTTTTTCAACTGTCATAATAATTTATCTTATGTGTCCTTACTTTACTTCAACCATGCAGCGGGTACTTGCACTAATGTTTCTTAAGAATGAAGTAGTTAGGCACATGCCATTCATCCCATGCATCATCCTTGTAGACATGCCCAATGCATAACTGGAGAAATCCAACACTATAACACCCCGAGTTCCGGACCAGGGTTAAATCTATATTGCTAGAGCATTGCTCGGTTGAGTCCACAAGTTTTGCAATCTCAAGCTTGTGTCAATGTTAGATGATCAAAACTATCTCTTGATTTTTAGTCTACTAAGTAAAGTCTCGGACTAGGTTATAATTTGGTAGTTGAGTATCAGACATTACCCTTGAAGACTGAAGATCGACGAAGACGTTTGGAAAACTTATGTATCTATTTACTCACTATCTTACCATTCTATATTTTCGAGACGATGTCGTATGACTTCTAGTAGATTTACAAAGAAAAATTTTTGAGTCAAGCTTGTGTTTTTAAAGAGGAGGATACAGACACAACCAAGATAAACAATTAAATGGTACACATCAAAACCCGATGGTTGCATGATGGTTATCCGGAATCAAACTCGATGTCATATTAAAAAAACTTATAAACCTAACAAATAAATACCTCGGTCGAAGTTATAATGGGAGAAACATCGGAGAAGAATACGTAAACGGTAAAGCAAAATCCTTGCCAAAGACGACTCAACAACTGCAATTAATGCGGTGACGCTTCCAGAACTAGGAAACAAAAAAGATAACTACCTTCAAAACCCAAAAACTCATATTAAAATTAATTAAATAGTATTCAATATACCATTCATGACCATGTTGTTCTGATATTATAAATTCTCAATTTATTCGTCGTTCTTTCTCCGTGGCGAAGTGTCGCGTTCGGAGATGGTTCATTTCCTTCGTCATGCTTCCTCCATGATGAAGTACCTTGTACGGAGATGTTTTATTATTTACTTTATTGTTATTTTTAGAAGAATACCAAACTCTTATAATAATTTGACACCTAATCTTTTGTCCGTGTATGCATTATTTTACAATAATACTAACAAAGAGGACAATCATATCTAGGGCATTTGCAATACTAGATCCATGAAAGGACATCATAAACTACATATACCACATTTCTTTGCTTGAAATCCCAAATCTAGGGAGCTATATGATGCTACCTACATTGTAACAAGAAGAAAACATGTTCTAATACTAAGGTATAATAACCATAGGGTAATATGAAACTCAAATGTAACCAAATTGCAAGTAACTAAAACTTCGAAATATGTACAACTACAGTTATAATGAACAATTACTTGTAAAATAACTGACAAATAACTCGACACAAAATCTAAGAATGCACACCCTCGAATACTTAGCTAAAAAATTATTTCGTCCTTTAATCTATTGATATTAACAATGACAATAAAGATATGCTTGTAACTGTTAGAGACCGAGAATTTCTGAGACTAATCACTTAATCTCTTCTAACTCTATTCTTAGCTTTCATTCAGTGTCAAGAATTTCTTTCTCGAATAATAGATAGTGAGAATTCTTGGTCTTTTCAAGTTAGAAAAATACAAATTTCCAATGATGGATGAACATATCACTTCAAATGAAGATTGAAAGTTAGAGTTTAAGAAGTTATTGTTCTTTCAGGAGTCTAAGAGCCTGTTTGGTATAGTTTTCAAAAACAGTTTTCTGTTTTTAAAAACAGAGAAAACAGAAAACATGAGAAAACGCGTTTGGTAGGGACATTTTCAGAAAATGTTTTCTATTTGTTTTCTGTTTTTGAAAACAAAAAAATGAAAACAACAAATTATTGTTTCCTGTGTTTTCTCTTTTTCTTTTCTTAGTTCTTTTTTTCTTTTCAGTACAAAGTAAGAGATCGAGGGAATGACTGCAAGTGAGTCATGGCTAATATCACTATCTCTTAGACGAATCTTTACATTTGATCCGATTTAGTTGATTTTCCTTGTTTACAAAAATAATTTACCAAACAATTTTTAGAAAATAAAAACAAGGAAAAAAGGGTATGTTTTTAAAACAATGGAAAACTATTTTTGAAAAATGTTTTTGAAAACTGTACCAAACATGATCTAATATTCTTGTAGATTTTGTTTTTATAATCAATATCCAAACCACTTATATTAGACTATCTTCATAATAATAGAAGTTTATCTCTGCTGGTTCATGTACATTCTCAGTTAAAACTTTATACGATCATATGATTCATGAAGATGGATCATAAGAGTTTTTCTCTTTCTTTCATTTAGTAGACTGTAATACCACCTAAAGTGAATTTCTTGATGTGGTGCATTGTCCATGCATGGGAATATTAATTATATAAACATGATGCAATGTAAAGGTTTTAATATCTATAATCCTTGTATGATATGTGGATATGATTTAGAGTCAAAAAATCTATAAGGTTTTAATATATACTTTCTCATTGACGGGTCTTTCGGCGATGTCATTCAAAAATATTATCGTAGTATCTATAATTTTGTTTTAAAACCCACATGTACAAAAATACTCAACCATGGTTGTTGTTGAATAATCTAAACCCTCCTAAAGGATCTTAACTAGCCTAACCTTTTCTAAACCATGATGGGGACATTGTGCTAGTAAATCATTGAACCTTTCCAAATACCTATATAAAGATTCTCCTCTTGTTGAGCAAATGTGTAAATCTGCTATCTAATAAATGATGTTTTGTGCCAAGGGAAAAACTTCTGGAACAATGCGGATGTAAGTTGTTCATATGTTTCAAATGACTCAGAAGTCAAAGTATATAGTCAAGATTTGGCTTTATCTCTCACGAAAAAAGGAAAGGGGATTTTAATAAAGTGCCACACTTTTAATTTCATGTTTAAGAAAGTGCCATTGTTTTTTTCAAAATTAATAAAATGTCATTCACTTGACTTTTCCGTCCAGTTTTTTTCATAAAAACGGTTGACGACCGTTAATGCACACCTGGCAATTAATCTACCCTGTTAAAAGACAATTAAACACCCAAAATAGTCTTACTAGGACCGAGTTGTGATAGTGACTCAGTTTTAGGACCGAGTTGTGATGGCGACTCAGTTTTGAATCATTACTCAATTCACTGCTGGAAAGAGAACTTGCTTGGGAATTCCGTCGAACACATTCCAAGCGTATTTCTGGCAGTGAAAGGGTGTCAACTGCTACTGTTTCTATCAATCAACAAATAATCCTAATGACTAAAGGTGATACAGACATAAAAAAATCCATACAAAGAACTAATAAGGAATGGTTCATGAGATTGTTGCGCAAAAACCAAACATATACTATAGTTTTGAACTGATCAATTTTTATGGAGTAAATGGGGATGAGCAAATGGGAAACACAATCAGGCACCTAAACATTCACGTCTGTACCCATAAATCAAAATCTGGTTGTAACAACAATTACCAATTAACAAATACCATTCATGTTAGCAAATAGCCAATCAAAGCTTATCATGACCACCAACGATCACCTAACCCTGGGTTTTCTTGCTTTCTATTTAAGAACCCTAACAGCAATCACCAATTCCATCAATCAAATTGAAACAACAATAATAATCTTAATTGAACCCAATCACCAAATTTGTCTCCTTAATTCATCATTACATCAAATTTCCCCTCTTAGTACTCCCAATCTTCTAAACTCGTTCATGGAGAACCTATACGGGCAGCAGCACCAGAAGAGAGGTAGGTTGTTTTTTTTTCTTTTTTGTTTACCGATGATAAAGATGGTGAACTCGTGATTAGTATAATAGGGTTTTCAAGGGTAAATATGTAACCCGCGACAGATTTTTTTGACCGAGTCAACGAAAAAGACCAAGTGTGTGGGTCCTGACGGGAAAGCTAACAGTTGTGACATTTAATTAATATTGAAAAAAACGGTGGCACTTTATTAAACCGGATAATGAAAGTGTGGCATTTTCTTAAAATTCCCAAAAGGAAATAACCTAAGTTTCAATACTTCGTCATCAACGTTCTTAATTCTTACCACCAATTTTCTCAAAGTCCATGACATGGAAAATATGGGTTTTCGTTTTCCTTGCCTAAAAATATTCGGATCATCTGTGTGGTCCCAATTTTCAACTCGTAGTTGGATTTAGTGTTAGCCAACATGATACACGAGGGATAAGTGGTTCTAGTAGGATTCGACAAAGCTTTCAAAGTTTCCATTTCTAGCGCTATCGAAGGACTAGGAGTAACTTTCTCACACAAGTTCAAGCTTTCAGAATTAAAGTTTATAAAAACAAGGTTCTCTAGATTATCGTCTTCGAGATCCTTGTTTCCTTAAATATAACTATTAGGTTTTTCACTAATAAAACGACCTAGAGTGTTTCTTTTACGCTTAGTAATTAACGATTTGGCATGTAATAAATTCCTAAATTGGAAGGGAGTTCTAAGCAAACAAAAGCAAGGTTGACTCAACCAAATGACTTAAAGAATCTAGCAAACAAAAAGAAGGATAGATCCACTTAGATTGTATCTATATAACTTTTATTCCCCAAAAAAGGCAACTAGGTACAGTTTTAGCAAACCTCTTAGAATGATCTAAATTAGAATAAGTTGAAGAGAAGCAAGATAATTTACAGGGAACTTGAATAACCCATCCTCTTTGGAGACGCTTCACTGTGTCACAAGGAAGCTCTAATCGACTTAAAATAATCTTCTCGAAGTTTGATTTAGTCTAACAAAGTACCTAATAGAGTCCTTCTGAAAGACTTTCCTACAACTTCGTTACCTTATCGGTCTCATTCTAGTCAATATAGCCGGAGCTCCGACGAATGCATCTCATTGATGCGTGAGACGGTTTGACTTTATCTAAGTCCTTTCTTTACGTCTATAGGGGACGTGCTCATCTTCGAGGATTTTGAAAGTCATCCATTTATTAAATTTGACCGCTTCTTGATCCACTCGCTTATCTGTAGGTTGGCCGCGGGTGGCTGGTGGATTTTAAACTTACGTTCGCGTTGGGTAAGTTTCGTAAGGGTGGCAAGAAGAAAATGGTGATGAAATCTGAACCCTTATCTTGTATGGATATAAAAATAACAGTCCACATTCAAAGCCTCGACATATATGCATACGAAGGCGTCCAAAAAAACCACTGGTAGGGGATTCGTGGGTGGTTAGAGTCTTATCAGAATGGAAATGAATCATCTGTAGTCTACTCGGGCCACTGATTCCTATGTCAGAATATGAACCCAAGGTGCATAGAAAGTATCGTAAATGTCCTCCTTCCATGTAGCAGTATATATTTAATACTACCCTTACGTAAGGTTTAAAAAATAATGTCCAAAAGGTCCAAAAAGAAAAGAAAAATTATAAAAATAATAATAAACCCTAATATAGTTTTCTAAACAAGAAAAGTAAACAAAACCCTAAAAAAAACTAACAATTTGCCATCTTTTCCCTTATTTTAGCTATAATCTTTAACTCCAAGTCTTTAAAAATCATCAAAATCTTTGGCTCAGCTTCTTTTCGATCCAAAACCCGTAGCAAAAATATAATTACCCAAAAATCTTAAAATAGAATGGCCAAGATGTTTGTATGGATGTTACATGCATCTCACCCTTCACAGATGAAGGTATCCGTGCATTTATTCCCGTCCAAGCTATTTCAAATGATGTATTGCACAAACGTACTAAATATTTAGACCAATGTGTCTCGCATGGTTATGGTGTGGGAGTCTTATCCTTTTCCACGTTGGGGGATCTTAGTGACGATACTTTGTATTTTTTAAGAGATTGAAGAATTTCTAGTTAGTAATGACGCCAGTAGTGGTGTAGGTAAATTCCTTTTTTATAGATTAGGTGTTGCTATTCAAAAGGGTGTAGGTGCTCAGCTTGTTGCTAAGCTACCAACCAAAGTTTTGTAGACTCCTAATTGAAATTATATTCAATTTAATAATTGGATTAAAATAAAGTAGAACAAAAATAGTAAAATCTAAATAAATTAAAATTACTACAAAAAAAAAAAATCTAAACCTAAAAAAATAATCTAAAGCTCTAAAAACAAGTCGACGTTGACGCTGCCAAAAATTGATGTGTTGTAGAAGTGGTAAAAAGATTATCGTTCACTCAGACTTGTGAAATTTGATTTTTTGACTCAAATTCTAATAATTAAACTAGAAAACTCAAAAAAAAAAAGTTGATATCAAGATTATAAAGGCTAAGGATTCCACTAATCTCCAATTTTTATGCGATCCAATCAGCAATAATTACACAACTCATATAAGAGACTATAATATGTTAAAATAAGTATATTTTCAGAATAGCAAACTGTAAATCGAAAATATTGGACATCAAAAACCTTAGGATAATCATGCACCATCAAAAGAAATCACAACTGCTTATTAAAAATCATATATTCAATTTCAATTCAAAGCAAATAATTATAAAAAAAAGAAGTTGCATAAATTGATTAATATAAATTACCACACAAACATTGGAAAAATCCTCCGTCACCTCATCAATGGGGTTTAGGTCCTCATATTAATCACTTGCTCAAAAAGTGGTTCATAGCTCAAAAGTGTTTAAAAAGAGGGAAAAGTGCAAACACGGATAGTTTGCAACAAATATGATTATCGGAGACTCACCGTTGCAAGAAAACAACACAACCAATGTATAGCAGAAGCAACCGTTTTTGAAAAGAAAAGATAACGGTTTAAAAACGCATGCTCTGTTTGGTCAATGTACTTCGTGTTCTTCCTCCTTGCACCAGCAGAAACAATTCACTGCAACTCCACTTTTCTTTATTCTTACATTCAAAATTCCCCAAACTTTTTGTGATAACTTCTGTGACTCTCCCAACCTTTTATATACACAACAACGTAATTAGATCTCTGAGAAATCTCCAAATTAATCTTTTGTTTGACAGAAAGATACCGTATTTCCTATTTTATCTCTTCTTTACGCGTTAACTGAGTTGTTAAACAGTCTTTACGGTATAATAGATCTCAGGAAGATATTCTCACATTATCTTCCCACGTAATTTCCATATTTAGAGTCACAGAGTCCCATAATATTCCTTTCTCTGTCTTATCGAAACTTTGATTATCCAGCCCAAGCTTTTCGAATCCAACTCTGTTTATCTCAATCAAATCCATCCCAATCAATTTAAGTGAATAAATATTCCCAGACATTTTCAAAAATTGGACCCCTAATTCTGCTCAAATTTTCCCGCGAATTTCTAAATTTGAATTTGAGAAGAAGGTGGTGACCCTCTATCATCATCTAGGGTCCTTTTAGCACATGCCTTGGAGGTGCCTTTAAAAATATTATAAGTACAAAATTGTGCACCAACAGTTTCAGAGAATTGAGACAAATCCGACCCAATAATATGTCTATCACTAATATCCTCTCCATTATTTGTACGATATGGAAAGAAAGAAATTATCGCACCCTGGAAAAAATCACAAGTTCAAGGCTGATTTGTGGAATACAAGTCATGCATCTACCATTTCTTGGCATGCTGCTGCCGAGAATCGTGTGCAATTAAACTTGTCTAGTTTCGTGTACAACTAGGTTTAATTTTTTTTTTTTGTAATCTCATCTTCTTTGAATATATACCATTATCTAGTTTTTTCATGTAAAATGTTTTTTTTCCCAGAAAAGTGTATTCCCTTTGTCGCTATGTAAGCGATTGTTTTACTACCAATTCTTAAAGAAATAAGAAAAAATGAATATTTTAAAGTTTTATTCCAGTTATACCTTTATCTTTTTTTCCCGTCTTCCACAACATCTATAAAACCACTACTGAGACACAAGATCCATGAAAACTCTTACGAATCATGGTAGAACCAAGCTCAAAAAATTTATGGTAAGATATTAAATTTCGAACATTTTGTTTTTATATTGGAACCATAAAGGTTTGAAGGGATTAAAAAGGATAAAAACATCCAAACTTAAGATTCGAATATGTTATTTTATCCACCGAAGATATGTTGTGGTTAGTTATTTTTACAGCGGCGAACACATTCACAAAAAAAATGAGTGAAATGAAAAAAGAAAAGAGTTAAATGTGTTAGAAAAGAGAGTACCTGGTCGAAAATTCCTAATTAGAAAAATTTATTTATAGCAAAAGAGAAGAAAAAAAAAGGTATTAGAAACCCATCAACGATATTATTTATGCACAAGCTTAAAAAGAACTATCTATATGAGAAACCATTGTTCCAGTTGAACAAGAATTATCTTTCCCATTGAGAAAAAATTTGAACAAAAATAGTTTTAAATGGGAATTAATAGAAAAGATGGATTAATTTTGATTATCAGTATAATTAGCTTATTCACTCCTATTTCAACAGATATAAAAGATAAAGCTACCGACGACAAGTTTTAGATGGTTTTCGCCTGATTATTATCTTACTCACTCCTATTTTGTTTATTCTAAATAACTTCACGACAGTTGAAGATTAATTTTCTTTATTTTTACTATGTGATCACTAACAGTTGCTTGAGAGTAACACACATAAGTGGTATCATAGATCAAAGTTAATGGTCAAATAACCAAATCTATAAGATAATAAAACTGATGACATGATTATAAAACTAGATGATCTGTTAATATCGATTGATCAACTGATACATCTAGATTTCTAAGCCAACAGAAACCAGATTAGAAAATTACAAATAAAAGGTAAAAACAAACCTTTTTTTTTTTAGTAAAATCAAACTTCTTTCCGTTCAATCTTCAATGGTAGTGGTATTGTTAGTATTACTTTCCTTTTTTCTCTCCATCTTCTTGAACCTCGCATTTCTTCTTGCCAGTGAGGTCTTGTAGCTCAGAAGCACCTGATGCTATGGGAACCCAATCCGGGAGATGGCGCTTTGGTTTCTTCACGCTGTCTGTAAAAAAAGAATTGAAACAGAGAGATTGGAGGAATACAGATAAGCAAGATAAAAGATTTTATCGAAATAAAAATATTGAATATAAAACTCTGACAATCCGGAGTGTTATTGATCGAAGGAAATATAAATCTAACAACACTTGAGATCTTTGATTTATCTTGGAGTTTCAAAGCTTGGTTTCTTGAAAACATGTCCTACAGAACTATGGTATCCTGCGGTTGATAGAATACATCAAACAAGTGAGCACGTTTGTTAGTAAATCTAATTGTTGGTTGGAATCCATCGTCACCGATTAAAGGATAAAAATAACATTATAAAATGATGATTCACCTCATTTCTTTTCCACTGTCTCTGCAAATATTCAGTATGTATCAATATTTATTCCTTTTTTTCTTCCGCAAACAATAATAAAAAGGATTCATGGATTTGTTGAAGAAAAAAAACCAACAAAGACTAAAGGGTTAGGTCTTGTTCTAGAACCAGAGTGGATGATAGGTTTTATATTTGCATCTTCATTAATGGATTCAATGAGGTTATTCAATTGTATGTATCAAGTTCAAGAGACGATCTCTCTGATTTCATCAACTCTATCAAATCTACTGATAAGATGAGGCAGAAAAAGGTTGTTAAATAGAGGAAACTTTATAATAAGGAGAAGAAATCAGTTGTTCGGACTTTTTTTATTGGTATCAGTTTGGTCAAATCAAAGAGTATCTGTACCATATCTTTGGTGAATGAAAACGATGTACTCATATACATAATGGGTGGTAAATGATTAGGGAGCCAATTGAATTTGCAGGTGAATATCCGTTCAAAAGTGGTCTTTTTATACAAAAATTCAGCTTTGAAAAGGTGTGATTTTGTTACAACTACAGTCACACATCTGATTATATTGATTGCAACGGTATGATATCTATGACTTTGTTGATCAGAGGGGAAAAAAAGGTTTTTGGGGTTTCTCTATATAATACAATCCCTTGTTCAACATCCACTATTCAAAGTCTCAAACTAGTTCAGTACAATGAAACAATAACAAAAAAACCAATTGAAGGTGGAAAAAGTTTGGTACAAAATTATTGCTTGGTGTTTTATCTTCCTAAGAATACAACTGAAGAATTTTAATACGGAACATTTGTAGGATTATTGGTATTCTTTAACGATACTAAAGGTCATTGTCATATAGTGGAGCTCTTCGAGATCCCGTCACTTGAATTAATTCATGGTGTTTGAAATACAAAGAAATTTTAGTTACATGCAATAATAAGTTAATAACAAGGAAACAACGATGACTCAATATAAAGCATAAAAAGAAGATTGATTTATTCCATTAGAATTAAACGAGATACACTTTTTACTCATATGGTATAATGAACTTGAACCAACGTAAAATTTAACATTGGTATTTTAATTTCTAATTAATTGAGTAAAATAATGTAATGCGGTTTATTTGTTGATGCTCTAAAAAATATATATTTTTTAATCTTACCTGTGAAAATCATTTACTACCAGTTTGATTATATTGCAATAACTTCTATACATCTCGATGGTGAAACAATATCTCCATGAGATTTTAGTGCGTATATGTTTATTAACAAACAAAACCTCCTTGGTAAAACTTCTCTTTCCCTCCATAGTTCAGCTACTCCATCTATCTTTGGAAAGTGGAGATAGCCAAAATAAGAAGAAAGATTAAAAGACTCTGTAAATAAATTTATATACAAATTTCTTATTTCTTCCTTGTTAATAGATCAATCAGAACGGTCAACCCTATAAACTAGCAACTTAGATGTTGTATTTCTCAATTCTTTACACAAATTCTCGAAATCAAAGTCTCCCCGTCTAATCCAATTTTAGTTCGGCCTAACTACCACTTCCTAGCTTCCATAACTTTTAGTATAGTTTGACTTGAGCTTAAAGATTTTCCACCTATTGAGCTGGTTAAAGAAGATCATTTTCCTCCAAAATGTTAATCTCACTTATCTTTGGAAAAATTAGTTTGAACCTTAAATTATATTAATAATATTAATTTTTGATTTATCGATTAGATTTAAATATTTTTTATAAGTTTAATGAGAATGCAAGAAAAATATTTTATCATTCAACACCGGTAATACCATCTTAGGAAACTAAATTATTACAACAGGGCCATTCAGAATAAAAATAATAAAATAATTTTGGTTATAATCGAATTTAAAAATTCGTTAGGTGACGATTCAATTTAGGTTTATTTCTTTTCATGATTAGGGTACATTTTATCAACCTTAGTAAAACAATAAAATTATTAGTCAGTATGTTTGTGACTAACTCTTTATTAAATGAAGGAAAGTACACGAAAATATATCATAATTTATTTTGATTTTTATTTGAAAAGAAAAGCTTGTTTTTTTTCTTCTTGGTTTAGAGGAAGCATTATGTTGGTGTTTTACTTGGTTATGTCTCCACAATGTAACTAAAACTAGTCTATAGTAGCCAACTTTGCCCAGTTCTACTAGTTAGCTAAGCTTGGTACTGGATGTTGGAGATGTGCATATATATGATTATCCTACGAATTGAAACTGGACAAATACTCAACATATATATGATCAAATAAATTTTATTTTTCTCTCTTCATATAATTTTTTGTAGGAAATATGATATTACTACGTAGAAAATATTTTCCGTCCGATGTATCAACTTTACCAAGAAAGTCAGTGGTGGCACCAGAATTTCAAAATGGGTGGGAGGTAGGAAATATTTTACATGCAATGTCAAATGTAAGTTCATATCTAGTTGTGAAACTAGGATTAGGAAATGCAACATCCTGTGTTGTTGGAGAGTATGGAATCGATCTACTATGTCATTTTAATATGACAAGGAGGAGAATACAATCCTAAAACACAATAAGAAAAATTCATAATCAACCTACAGTATCAATATGGTTCTAATTATAATGTAAAGTAGAAAAACATTTGTTAAGCAGAGACCAATGAAACTGGTAAAATTTGACTCGAGACAATCAAGATAATCCTTAAAGATGAAATGACATTATCACAACAAACCCTCCATGGTAAAGGTGCAAACTAGACTAGGTTGCAATAGCTACCTCCACTCTTGGATCCCATGAGTATAAACGAAGTGATAACAAATTATTTGTTCGCATACATAAGTTCATCGTGGAATATAACAAGTTTAAGAGACAAAGAATCATTAAAAATGTTGGCAGACTAAATAAAAGAGATAGTCCTCCCTTATTTTCTCTTTTCTTCTCGTTGAACACCTCAAAGCAATAGTATATTTCGAAAGAGAGAATTTAGGGTTAGTTGAATAAGTTTCTGGAATTGGCGGACTAAAGTAACGAAATTGGTGGACTAACTAGTAACTTTTCTTGGAATTAGGGTTAACTAACTACCTTGTTCAAAACTTATGAAAAAGGTGGGTGGGTGGGGTTGGGGGGTTACGATTAGGTGTAGCCTACCTTTTTTTTTTATGCCACAACAAAGTACCCAAATTCCAAGATTGTTTCATTGAATCACATAGTCGTAGGGAGGAAAGTCATTTGCATTGTAACCAACGAAGCATTCGTCGAAGAAAAACAGACCATAAGTTTTCATATTTTAATTTTCACATACAAGTGTGTAAAACAAAATCTATTGGAATTTGAAATCACAACTTTCTTCATTCTTAATGCAAATACGGAAAAAAAAACAAAAATTCTTCTTCTTTTTCAGAAACTCCAGTAATCAATACCGGGATCAAGTAGAAACTTCTATAGATTTTGAATCATATAAGAAGAAATCAATGTTACTTATCCGACATAAACTTAATGTACATCATGCGAATCAATTCGACCAACTAGTAATATCTTGCAATCCTTGTTGTACTTGAAAAGTTTGAAGATTGTTCCACCATACTAATGCAGAAGACATGAAGCAAGAAACTGCTATTGTAACTCGTAGTTGTTTGTCTTCTACATTCTTTTCATTGAATATGCTATATACTTTTCTTTTAGTGGAAAGATGACACTTTTCAATTCGCTTAGCTTATTTTCTTTCTTACGTTAGGAGAGTTTGTTTCTTGTTGTTACCGCTTGTTGTATACAAAGTGTTCGGTGGTTAACCATACTCATGGGTTTTACTCATTAATATTATCAATAGAAAATATTACAGATAAAAATAAATAAATTAAGTTTGTCTTGTTGTATTAAGTTTGAGGGAGGATTCGTGTATGCTTTTAGATGAACATTATCATACATGATTTGCGTTATTTACCCCACAAATTCCAAACGACAATGAAATTTAAACCTAATATTTTGAAGATACGTTCCTTTCATAAGACTCTACATTCCTACCAAAAATAAGCATAATTCATGATACCAAACCTCATCATCTACCGAACTTAATTTCAACCATTAATTTTTAACGACTGATATTCAAAGCGGTAGATGCTGGTGTTATACATCTCGAATTGTGCTCATTTTTCGTAGGAATGTAAAGTGTTATAATAGGAGTGCATTGTCAAAAATTATATTAAAATTCATTGTTGTTTGGATTTTATGGAGAAACATGTATGATAGTATTCATCTAAGAGTGTCCATGGATCCTTCCTCATCAATTTTTATTATTTTAAATTGTAACAATTTCAATGCTGGAGACTTGAAGTAGTTGTTTAATTATATTTTTGTCGAAGAAAAAACTAACTACTTCGAAATTACAATGTTGCACACTTGGAGTATAAGTAAATTTTGAGGGTTTGTTATTTGCATATAAAAAAAAATCATAAAAAATTAGCCATATATTTTATAAATAAACCATTATCACTTGAAAAAACAAATGAGGTAAGATTTATTTATTTTCATGTCAAATGTACCAAAGTTTATCCAAGAAGTCATGCACTTTTGATTATTATTTAAAGCATATAAGTAGTCGTATTGTTGGGTTTATAAGATTTTTTTCTGCTATAAATAATTTTTTCTATTTATAAATTTCATATTAAGCGTCTCTCCCTTAACACATTTAACTCGTTAATTTTTTCAGCTTGCAACTTATTTTCTAATAAATGTATTTGTTGTTGTAAAGAATAACCAACCAACTTAACATACCTTTAGAGAATAAACTTTTTCAAGTTGTTGGAGTTATTTGTTTTTTTTTTCTAATCTCTTCGTACTTTTTACTTCATATGGTTCTAATAGGTTCTTATTTTATTTTTTCTTCTTTTGTTATTCAGGCGTGCAATGATCAGGGTATCCAAGTACACCACAATATTTTCGTAACAACCAATAATTCTGATACCTTAAGTGATCGTCTATGTATAAAGTTGAGACAATACAACAACAACGTATACACTATAAGATCTCTATCAAGTGTCTTAGACTAACGTTCAAGTGTTATTTATTTTATTATAACTAAACAATTATAATGCGGAAGTAAAATAAATGACATAGAAATATTTTGTTAACGAGGAAACCACAAATGCAGAAAAATCCTAGGACCTAGTCCAGTTTTGAATACTCTCAGAATTAAACCGCTATAAAAAGAACAAATCCAACTTCGTATAGTTGAGACCAAATAATCTACCCATGGTTACTTAGTTTCCTCGGTATCCTTGTGCCTACAATCTTCTGGCCAATGCACGTGAATCCCAAGATAAAAATCACTATCTTGAGTTGCTTTAATTACCCATGTAAAGTGTTCAGCACTTAACTCCTTTGATCGTCTTCCAAATAGTAAAGGAACAAAGTTGTATGGTAACCACTCTATTAATCTATAAGAAAAGATATGTTGAGTTTTGACAAAGGCTCTTCCGTTTAACAAGTAAACTCCTTTATCGTGTAAGAGCAATCAAGATCCAAAATAATCAGATCAAGGTTCACAAACTATCAGATTCAAATACTAGAGAATACCACCAAATGATAGTTGCCGATTTATATGACTATTTGATCAAATATATCAAAGATAAATAAGATCCTAGTCGAACCCCAGCCGATCAAGATGTGTGCTCAAAGTAATATCAAAAGATTCGAAACCAATCAGAAAAATATTCTTGTCTTCAAATCTTCAATTGTACCTGCACAAAAAACTTGATTCCACTTATGATCGATCAGACACAGAACGGAGTCTGTTAACAATGGATGATCACAAGTTATCTTTAGATCAATAAACAATTTTAAAGATGCCATCGATACTTTGATCTAGTTTAAGTGACTTACGTCAGAAGAGAAGGCTCTCAAGAATAATCAAACTAGGTGCAATCAAAGTTTCAACAACCGTTAGTCAATTAAATTAATAATCGAAAACTAAAACAACAATGTAATTATCTAATTTCCACCAATAGTACTTTCTAGAACTAGTTGATCCACATAAGTCTTTAACCGAACGAATGTAAAAGATTTCGGCTAATTAGCAGGGCACTCTCCTCCCCGAAATAATATTAAAAGTAACATTATTAGTCGGCTCCACCGAAATAACAACAAGATGAAGTTTTCCTGTCTAAGGATAGTTTGCAAAAATAACAAACTTCCCTATTCTTAGACCAAGGTTGTTTAAACAACAAAGAAATTTCAAAACCTAAAAGATTATGCAATGAAGTACCTAATTTCTGTTTTCATATTTCCAACTAATATCCAACCTATAATTCCGAAATATCTCTTTAGAAAATATCTAATATTACTTTAGCACTTAACCAATAAAGTGTTTCAAGAGATATGTGTTGATGGTGGTTTTTAGTTCAGGGCTAAAATTGTAAAACCATGTATTTAATATACCGTCGATCTGCAAAGATACTGAGCCATTTAAAAGTGATGAGTGTCCATCCTATTTACCTACGCATTTATTGAGCAACTCAGTATATTCCCATGAAATTTATCCAGAATAGTGCATGTAGCAACAATCCCAAATATTCTGTAAGTTTCAACATCTTTCCTGTATTATACATTAATGTAGGGCTTACCGAGTATTTTTCCTGTGCCATGTTCCCCGGCTGAACCCTTAATATTGATATGATATGACAATTAGTTTTCACTCGCAGTGGAGTAGCATGAATTTCCCGAAGTATCAAGATTAAGGTCTGCATAAAAATACCCAGTCGGAAAGCATGCTGCTCTCTGACAATAAAATTTAAGAATTTTGTGTAACACACAGAATTCATCAAATTTGATCAATGTTGTGATAATTCACAAGATTCAAATGTTAACTTGCAAAAATTAGGTTTTTTGCGCCTTACGCAATATCTTGAACCCTGTTGGTTGAAACTAAACCTGGGAAAGCTAGGCAATCAATCCACCATGGATTATTAGGAGCAAAATCCTACCAAAAGTAGAAAAAACAAGAAAAAGAGGAACTGAGGCGAACAAGAGCAGCATCAAAGGGAGGTGTGGCCACGTCACTTGACTAGCCGTCCACGCCCATATTATTGCATGTTGGCCCCTCTTTCTTATCAACCAATCAGATTGCTTTAAATGCGCCACAAGCACTTTTAATTAAAGTTAAAAGTTGTCCGGTTGAATTCCTTAAGGAGTTTAATATAGATTGCCCATGTCAGTCAAAAACGATCACGGCCGTACGTTTTGACCACTCGATTTACCAAACTTAGCCTCCCCCTAATATGGTCGGACAAGCGCCATCATGCACACCAGCGGGCCGGCTAATGTCCACGCCGATCGTCCTCTTTCCAACTCGCAAGCGGAGCCATTAAACGCCTAGCCCAAAAGTTGGCCACGCGATCTATAAAACCCTAATTTCATAAAGCGACATTACATTACTGCCGCAAAATGATCTTGGTCGCCCAACTTCGCCAGCCAAAACAACCGGCCTAGATTCAATCCTGGTCAACGGGTGAGGTGTGGATATGCTCACCAGTGGCCAAACTACATTGTTGTCCGGTTGAACAATCCCTAGCACGCGGCTAACACCAAAAACCGTTAGCCAGAAATAGGTGTGGCCACACGACTTTTAAACCCTAAATTAGATCAACGGCAGCCATTAGCTGCCACAAATCATCTCGACCTCCAAACTTCGCTAGACGAATTGGCCGGAAAAACCTCTACTCTAGGCGCCAAACAAGATGTGGCTGTGATCATTGGCCGCTCCTTTTCCATGGGGAGCAATCGTCCAACTTGCGTGCACCCATATGGATCCTGAACGCTTTCCTGAAAATGGCCGGTCACGCTATTTTTTAAGACGTTAGTTTCCACGACTAACTAAGACGGGATCTATACAACGATGCTTCACATGCATCAATTATTTTGAGTTGCTTGCTTAAAATCGATACTTTAGACATATCGAATACATACGATGTTTTATGAATATCGGTTTTCACAAATAACTTAGTTATTTAACATAATAAAGCCACATGCTATTCTTCGCGGCAAGTCTCACGACTTGGAACGTCAAACATGACCACCCACCTCCTAGCTTGCGCATGATTGGTCAGAATAGCTAGGTATTACTGTTAGAGCATTGCTCGGTCGAACTCGCATGCGTTGCTATCTCAATCATGTTTGTCAATGTGATCAAAACTATAAGTCTTGATTTCTATAGTCTACTATAGCTAAGTCTCGGACTAGGATAGAAAGTGTAGTTGAGATCAAGGACTTCATGGAGATTCATCATACAAGAATAAGAACTATTCAAGGAACCGGTGGAACTTCTCGACAAAAAGGTATGTGAAGACTTGAACTTATCTGTCACTCAAAAGTCTATCTACTCTATCTCCTACTTCTTGAGACAAAAAGTCGTATGCTATATATAGACTTAGATTATACACATTTGGTATTTCGAGCCGAGTATACCTCGCCTATATATATCTCCCAATATGTGTTGGTAAGCGTTTCGCTTCGACCATGTTTATCTTTACTGAGTGACGTAAATCATGATATGTTTCAATCAATTTTAAAATTGGTTTAATGAGAAATGGTGTAACAACTGTATAACGTCCTCTAAGAATGTTTCAATGGTTGGAATGATAGTTTAGATTACATAACCATTGATGGACATAAGTATTATTGTGGAAACACATATGTCCATAAGTCCTATCCCTTGAACCAAAGTTTGCGAACTTTGTTGATCAAGAGAAACCGGAAGAATGGCTTGTTGCCAAGTCCGCGAACTGCCGAACTTCTCATCCCGAGAAATTCCGCTGGAGTTGACAAACTAGTTGCGTGAATACCAGTCTGTGAACCGGCGGAAAGTCTTTGCCGAGATTTTCTGGTGGAGTTTGTAAACTCTGACCGGTTTCTTAAGTCCGCGAACCTAGTGTGCGAACTTAAGAAAGTTATATATGTGAAGATGATTTCTGAACTTAAACTTATAAAGACTAAGGAATGCAATTTGCAAACCATGGATATAAATTTCATGAACCGATTCGAGTTAATCAAATCATCTTTGCTTCAATTGTGTCTTGTGTAGTACATAATATATCCTTGCAATTGAACAACTCTCTAACTAGTTCATTTGAGTCATTTGAACTAGTTATGGTGAAGAAGAATATGGTTGCTATAAAATGCTCATATGGCTAACCTTTTGGTTAACTATTGTTGAGCCAACAATGTACACGTTTGGGTACAGTTAACAAACCTAGAAGCGTGCAGTTCATTTGTGTATAACAAGCTAAGTTTTCGATCTAACGGTTGAGAAATATTAGCTTGAATCTAAATCAGTTTTCATCTAACGGTAGATATTGTTTGCTTTCTGACCAAGGCGAAACCCTGATTTGAAAGACTATATAAGGGGACATCTAGCAACTCTGCAAAACTAATCCCCACACCTCGCGTGTGATACTAGTTTGCGTGCTAGAGTCGTTTCTCCTTTAACCTTTGGTTTTCTTCTTTTAAAACCAGGTTAACGACTTAAAGACTTCATTGGGATTGTGAAGCCAGACTGATACTACTTTTATCGTAGTTGTGTGATCTGATCTTGCATCTTCTATTGTACGAGTACAATCAGATTTATTGGCTTGAGATTAATATCTCTGATAGGCAAGATATAAAAAGTAGTCACAGACATCTTCGTCTCATTATTTGTGATTCCGCAACATCTTGTTTCGCTACCATACAATTAAGATTGTTGTGAGGTGAATGATTTATCTAGGCTGTTCTTCGGGAATATAAGACCGGATTGTCAATTGGTTCCTGTTCACCTTGATTATTATCAAAAGACGGAACAAAAACTTTATGTTTTTTTTGTGGGAGACAGATTGATCCTTTGATAGACTTGTCTGTGTGAGACAAATTTGTTTATTTTTAAAGCCTGCGATTTTGGGTTGTAGCAACTCTTAGTTGTGGGTGAGATCATCTAAGGGAATCAAGTGTGCAGTATCCTGCTGGGATCAGAGGCGTAGGGAGTACAACTGTACCTTGGATCAGTGGGAGACTGATTGGGGTTCAACTACAGTCCAGTCCGAAGTTAGCTTGGAGTAGGCTAGTGTCTGTAGTGGCTTAATAAAGTGTGTGTTCAATCTGGACTAGGTTCCGGGATTTTTCAGCATTTGCGGTTTCCTCGTTAACAAAATTTCTGGTGTCTGTGTTATTTCAATTTCCGCATTATATTGTTTTATCTTTATAATTGAAATAATACAGGTTGTGCGTTAGATCATCAATTAGAGTAATCCAACCTTTGATTGTTGATTGTCATTGATTGATCCTTGGATATTGGTCTTTGGTACCATCCAAGTTATTCCTTGTGTTTGATTAAAGACTCGCTGATTTCTATTAGCTCGAGTAAATCAAAAGAAGAGAGAGATATAAACTTGTTAATATACTTTTAATTGATTGAGTCTTGTTGATTCTCTTAAAAGTATATTCGAGCTTGTCCATACAGATTGTTAAGCGAAATATTGGGTGGTGTTGTTAGACCCTCGCTTTTTCAATTACAAACAAGACCCTTTCACCAGTTGCTGCATATTTTCCACGAAAATACTCGAGACATCAAACATGTCACAAACTTGGGGATTATCATCAGGGTATTGGTCTGGCGGTTTACAGCGTGCGGCGTGCAACACGCCCATTATGAGAAAGTGTCAGGAAAGCGGACAGTTAGTGGCGGCGAGAAGCAGTGGGTGTAAACTGACCCGTCTCCCCTCATAGTAGGGACGTGGTTTTTAGCATTTACACATTACCCCACTTCTCCATCACTCAACCACTCCCACTTCCTACGAGATCAGGGTACGTTCAACTATGACTTGTATAAATAGGTTTCTACCTATTTCGGCCAAATGACAGATTTTTTGGTTAACAACAACACCGTATCCAGAAAAACACCAGGAACTGATAACTTACATTCCGCAAGCCAGTTTCATATTCTGATACAAGTCATAAACTAGCCACACCTTCAGAATTAACCATTCTGGTCTCAACACCTTCTTCGCTTCCCTCCCTAAGATCAACCCTTCTCCTTCATTTTGTGAACGAAGCAAGACTGGAACAACCATTTCTTGGTTTAGGCCAGGATTGTACATATTGATCTCTTGAATGTAAAGTACTCCCATGCAGTGAATTTGTTTAGGGTTTAGATTCGTTTCTCATCAACACGCCCAAAATTTACCAAAACCAGCAGAATCATTTTTTATCCCAAAACAATATGTTTTGATTGTTGTAAAATCAAAAACATATAATTCGAAAATACTATTTAAAAGATTTTCTAATATTTCGGTTTGGGATCACCTTGAGTACCAATAAATATCTTTGAACAATCAATGATAGGAATTATGCATATGTCCAAATTATGTTGACATCTAAAACTTTCCTATCTAGCAAACCCTAATTCCAAACTCACATAAACCCTAAAGTAATATGTGAATATTGTAAATCGTTTTTGCTCTTTGGCCTGGTTCTACTGTGACTGCTAACATAGGATAGGATGGATTTTACCAAGTCTCCCAATGTGGGTACGGATCGGTTCTACCTTGAATCCCAAAAAGAGTTAGGATCGGTTCTATGAAAGCCCGCAATATAGAAGGGAAAATCGATTGATTAGATTACTGGAGTCAAAGGTTACACTAGGAAGTCTATAAATATTGAGACATACAAGTATTACTCTGAGGACCTAGAGATTTTGAAGGCGTATCAACATCAACAAAAAAATTATCCTTATATTAAAGGTTAGTAATAAAAGACATGATTTATTTCCGTTTCTACTTACGTTAGTTCAAGTCGTTTAGATTGAAAAATAACATACAAAGTTATATATATGAAACTCTAGTATTGGAAACTTGATCATCTTAGTATGCCCAAGGTGTCAAGGAATAATGTACAAGTTGTTATATAACTTATGTATATTTAATTACGAAGTATAACACTTATCTTTTGAACTTTGTAACTGCGACATAGACACCATCTTTGTAAGTTGTTACTAGATTGTGTATGAACTTATGATTAATTGCATGCCTAGACTATGTCTGGTTACATGAGTTTAAGGAAGTATACATATGAAACATGTTTCCTAGTTTTGAAAGAAATAAGTGGTCTGTTGATCCGTTCGTATTGGGGATCTATAGAAGGACCGATCTCTATTGGGGATCTCAAGCATGACCGACCCATATGCATTGGGTATATCTATCACCCTTACCTATTGGGGATTCATAGTATGGTCGATCCACATGGCATAACCGATTTCCGATATCACATATACTTTAGGGTTTATCTGATTTTGGAAATTGGGTTTGCAATAGGAAAGTTCAAGATGTTGACATTGTGAGTAATTTGAACATGTATACAATTCCTATATTTTATTATACAAAGATATTCCTTGAAAATCAAGGTGAAATCCCAAACCAAATTTTTTTCGAATCTTTTTAAGATTTTCGAATATATATGTTTTGTGAAAGCGTAGGGGGTACCAAAATACACAACCACTTTTTTCTTAGGAAATCTGTATGGACTAACCCAATAAAATTCCAAGAGTAATAACTTAATCAAGGAAAAGTACTCAGAGTTATATCTCTCTTTCTCTTGTGATTAGAACTTTTACAGAAACTAGTCTGTGAACCTAATCACCCAAATATTTCTCGGATAGTACCAAAGACCAATTATGCAAGACTCAGTTTAATCCTATCCAATAAACTAGGTCGGATGTATCAACTAAGATTAATCAATGTACAACCTTTCATATTTCAATTATAGAGATAAACAATATAACAAGGAAAAGAAATAACACATACACCATAAATTTTGTTAACAAGGAAACCGCAAATGCAAAAAAAACCCCGGGACCTAGTCCATATTGAACACCACATTAAGCCATTAAAGAAAGCCTACTACCAATTAACTTCGTACTAGAATTTAGTTGATCCCTAAAAGGTATCACACCTTAAAGTACAGTCGCGTTCCTTACGTCTCTTGAACCAAGCCGGATTCTAAGCACTTGATTCCCTTATATGACGTCACACCAACTAAGAGTTGCTTCAACTCAATTGAATACTTTAAACCAAATCGCCTCCCACATATTAAACCTACAAAGTTGATTTCCTGATTACAATCAAACTTTTGAATAATCAAAGCATTTGATAAAGGTGATGGAAATCGATAGCAATTTGACATAAGTCTGGCTATCCTCAAAATCAGGACTTATGCAACCCGAAGTGAAGCTAGATTATTACTCACCTCACAATTTTATAAAACTTATTGATTCAAAAAAGTACGATATGAAGAGAACTTTATTGATTACTATCTATCTTGATCGTTGGAGCAAGCTCTACAATCAATCAAGATCAGGATACTCAAGTTATCAAGGAAAAATAATTTCACCTGGCTTCACGAATCCCTATGAAGTATTTATAGTCGCTAAACCATAAAAATGTTGGGAAGAGGACGACTTTAGACACAGCTAGGACACATAAAAATGTAGTGCTGGATTCAATGACCTTAGTTGCTTGAATTTCCCCTTTTATAGAAATTCAAAGCATAGGTTGATTTAAGTTTAAGCTAAGATAGCTTTGGTACAAAGAAAACGATAACCACCGTTAGTTGAATCTTTGAATATGATTCATATAGTCAAGATACAAACAGAGGTTTAGTGAAACTGTACCTGAACCGTGTACAAATACTATGTTCAGTATGATTAGTCGAAACTAGCCAGTTTGAACTTAAAAGCTTAACATTATTTTCATGAACATACACAACATTAACTTGAGTCACAATTACGTGATCAAATAAGTCTAGTATTTTTAGATAATAGAAAAAATGCATTATCACGTGGAAAATAATTTAATCTCATTTGAATGCAATCGACATAAGTTATAAATGCACTAAGTACAAATACTTGAGTCGTTCTTGAATCGGTTGAGTCAAGGTAAGCGGACCAGTTTTCCAACTTTGAGCAAGGACGAGTTTCGGATTTATCATAACGTTTAGTTCACATACCGGTTTTCCAACTGAGGTTCAAAACTGAATTCCAGAGTTCACAGATCTTTTTCAGTTTACGAACCGGTTTGCCAACCTTAACACCCTACCAGTTCCGGAGTTCACAAAACAAATAAGTTTACTACCGGTTTGGGTATTAAACTGGTTCTAGAACACATAACTGTATTGGTTCACACACCGGTTTGGTACTTAAACCCGATTCCATAACCACAGTTCCTAAATGGTTTTATACGAATATATATACATATCCGGATCACATAACAAACAAATTTTCCCATGATGTGCATACAAATATGCGTATCACACAAATCTGTAAGTCGATATATAGATACTCCGCTACATGTACGAATACATGTAATACGACTTCATACATATAACAGTTATCTCAGTTTGTAAGACTGATATCACTGTCTTGTATTCTTAATATAATAGTTCTATATTTTTCTCTAAGTTAATTCGAATCATTCCTGAATAATATCAATGACATATATCACCGTTCCAGGCTATTTCCGAATGATAAACTTGAATCATGATTTGGTTCCGGACAATAAATTGTTGTCCATCGAAATTCATCAAGTATGAACAAATGTTCATTAAGCTTGGTCATTATATTTCTAGAAAATCCGTTAACTAGAAATTAGTTATTCAGCTCGAAATTCTTGTCTATGCAAACTAGTCTAATTAGTTATGCGACATCGTCTCAAATAAAACAAAGGTGAATATAACTTGAGATACAGGTGGCTTAGCCTTCACTTACATTTTGCTGATGAAGTTCTCCAAACGCTTCATTTGATCTTCGCCTTCAAACGGTAGAACGCAATGATGACTGCAGTGTACCACTATTTCTCACCTACGATTATAGTCGAGACTTAACTAATTGTAGACTAGAAATCAAGATATAGTTTTGACAACTAAATTTGATAACAAGCTTGAGATATCAACACTTGTGAGTTCGACCGAGCAATGCTCTAACATTTTGTTTTTCCAGTAAGTAAAACATATCTCTGGGAATATATATTTGTAAAGTATACTTGTATACCAACTAATATTAAGTTGTCATCGAACATGGATTTCGATATTATAATTCGACATTGGTTGGAATTAAACAAAATTAAAAATGCGATTATATTGCCAATATTTTGATATTTTCGTTTATGGAACTTCCTTGGTGTCCAAACTACATTGGTCTATAAATAGTGAAGTTTATTCTTCTTACAAACTTATCCTGAGGCAGGCACTTCATTTTGCAGTCACTGCTGTAGCCGACTGATAGTATTACTTATAATACTATATTGGAGAGGAGATTAATATAATTGGGATAAATTTTTTACACATACGATTTTAAAGACTTATGTGGGATCAATAGGCGTCTAGATAGTACAATTGGGAGGAAACTATGATTTTTATTTTAGTTTTCAATTATTGATTTGATTGACTAACAACCTTGATTGCACCTAGTTTTATTATTCTTGAGATCCTTCTTTTCTGACATAAGATCATTCAAACTAGATCAAGGATTGACATAGTTTTGTCTTTAGATATGATGATAGGCTTGTGATCATCCATTGTTAACATACTACATTCTTTACATGATCTATCACAAGGAAATCAAGTTTGTTTGTGCAGGCACTTTGAAGATGTTGAAGATTTGAAGACAACAAGATTTCTTATTGGTTTACAATCTTTGCGATTTACTTCTTGCACACACTTGATGAGATGGGATCTGACTAGGCGTTATTTGACAGACATCTTATTACTAGTTGTATAGATCGACAATCTACCATTTGGTAGTACTCTTCAATATCCGAATATGATAGTTTGTAAACCTAGATCTGGTTATCTTGATAATTTAGATCTTGGTTGATCTAACCAAACCAAGGAGTTTATTAGATTAAACGGAAAAGCCTCTGTTGAGATCAACAAAAATCTCTTATTTACTTCTTGACATTGATAGAGAGGTTACTGAATCAGATTAATGCTTTACTCTTTCAGAATACGAAACAAAGGAGTTTAGTGCGAAGTCTTCACAAGCAGGTGAAGCACCTTAAGATAGTGTACTTTATCTTAGGATTTACTAATGTTGACCATATTTGTTGTAGGCGCAGGAATACTGATAAAACTAGGTAACTAGGGGAAGTTTACTTTGTCTCAATTATACGAAGTTGATAGTGGTCTTTTGTATAGCAGATTAATTATGAGAGTATTCAAAACTGGACTAGGTCCAGAGGTTTTTTTACATTTTCGGTTTCCCCACTAACAAATTTTTGTTGCGTTCTTTTACTTTACTTTCCGTATTATAATTATCGGTTAGTTATAATTCAAGTAATTGCACTCTTAATCAAAATACTTGGGTTGATCCCTATAATTAGGTTTTGTTCCGGACTTGTGCTATATACCAAGTGTATACCTTGTGGATGCTATCTTCTTGACAATCTTTGTCTATATTAGATCATGCAAGCTATCAGTTATGTAGGTTGATATCGAAAAGATTCCGATGTACTTGGTACCCTCGTTATTTCAGTCATGTATTTTATCAATTCTTTTGGATATAGTTTGGTTATTGGAAAAACGAGAAATAAATCTTCAGAATAATCTCATCTAATGTTTGTGGTACATACGTTGCGAAAAAGACATATCAAGAGTTAGGGAAACATATTTTGAGTCCAAATTTGTGCATCCACAAAACTGGGGTGCATATTCTGGCCTTCCTCAGTGGCTGGCAAAACTTCTGAAAACCATTTTTTTGTATAAGAATGAATTGGAATTTAAGTCTGCATCAATAGTCTCACAGTGTTAACAGTTGGGAGATTATTTTTTCTTTTACATAATATACCTAATCATGATTATGATTTTGATCAATATATTTCAAATATGTTGCAGAGTTCTTCCTTTTGTGTTTCTCTTTTTTTGGATCTCTCTTCTATTTATCTCTCTTTCTATGTATTCTAGAGTCTTCTTCTTTTATGGAGGGAAACTTGAATTCAATGATAATGCAAGCATTACTCTATATATTTCTTATTTAGTATCATTATTAAATCTCGAATGCAACAGAATAAATCTAACTAATTGTTAATTGTCCATATTTCCACTAGCAACATAAGGAAAAATGAATTTCCATGAATTGAGTCGTTAACTTCGTGGTGTTAACAGAGAACAGAGCAAGGCATCTTTTTTCATGTTTGAATCTGAAATTTAAGTTTGGACTTTCCACAGAATCTTTTTGAACTTTTGATTGAATCTACAAATTAATTTGTTAACAGATTATGAATTGGGATTACTAGCTTCTCCCACTCAAGATGAAACGTTAATTTCTTAATCACATACAATAATCCAAATCTAAGAGTGGATAGAGAAAAAAGTTGGGGTTGTACAGACTAACCCCAGTAAATAAATATACTTGGGATCGGAAAGAAATATATTTTCAGAAAGGTTATTTTTATCAATAAAGGATCGATATATTTATTTAGAGAGTAATTTTAGCTTTTACATTTAACATTTTGATGTTCCGAACCAAAAATTGGTTAATCATTAATTAACTGATTTCATATCAAACTTATCCTATAGAAATTTAAGGGGTTGAACATTTTTTGCACTATCCTAACAAGAATATTTGTGCAACTTAAATATAGCCTATAGATAGAAAAATTAACGAGTCAGTAATAAATGATGAGAATGATCCTGAACCAGATAATAGTATATAACGCCACGCCAAATGTGTCCTTAAAAGAGGCGTTTCAAGCATTAATCACCATAAAAAATGACATTCCATAATACATGCAGAATATTCCATAAATAATACATGTAATGCAAAACATTAAGGATGCGGTGCGTTTTTGTTTAGGCGGAAGGAAAAAAATATCGAATTTAGATGCATTTTCAAGAAAAATGACTTCTTAAATGATTGTTGACTGGATGAAGTAAATTAGTTTATTTATACATATTTTTTGTATGAAATCTAGTGATTATTCATTTATATTTTCATTGCTCCTTTAAGATTCGACTTTTTTTATTCATTAATACATTTAGCTAGATTATTCATTTAGCCCCTTTGTCCAGGTAGGGACCGAGAAAAAATATGCATTTCACGAGGTTACTGCTTCTTCATTTTATGAATTTAGATTGCAGATCTGTTGAGATTTTTTTCTTGTCAAATCCAAAATCAGTTGTTGCTTATGGTGGTACTCATGATTATTATGGTGAAGATCGTCCTACTGAATCTTTCTGATGATGTTGCGGGTTAAGTTAAACCGTAGAAGAAATTATGGAAAAACGATACCAAAAAAAAGTAAAAAAGAAGATATAAAAAAGTAAATTAAGAAAGAAAAAAATGGTTATTGGAAGCTTTTCCAGCCAATGATGAAGGCTGGAGTGTGCACCCCGATTTTGTGGGGTGCATAAGTTTGGACTCACGCACGAGGAAGTCCGGAATGTGCACCCCAATTTTATGAGGGTGCAAAAATTTGGACTCACATATCTTAGTTACTAACCTACTTATAAATATGGTTCCAAAAAAATTCGGTTTTCCCTAAAATATGTTTTTTTTATAAGAAATTTAATTTAAAAGTTATTACAAAGAAAAAGGAAATGAAGGCTACTATGATACAACATGACGTTGAAATTAATGCTGGCTATGTTACTCTGGTTTCTTCTTTCCGTAGATTAAGCTCAAGGGATGGTGATCCCAATGGCTGCGTTTTTCCGAAGATGCAACCTTAACAATCACCAACTGAATCCTCGATTGTGCCAATGCATCCCATCCTCAATCAACAAAAGGACCCCTTTTCCTAGATACGTCGTCGTGACACTTCCACCACTCATGAGGTGATTAGAAGGGCGCATTAGCCCATCTTGATAGATCTATCGCGAGCTGAGATTCTCATCTTCCACAACTTGTTTGCAGACTTTTACATACTGCCAGCATTAGAAAACTTCTCATTGGGTACCGAATGAGAACTAAAACTTTTTAGCTCACTTAAGATTCACTTTTTTTTTTTAGATTTTACTGAAACTTGTTTGAGTATTATTTTTGCTTTCGGACTTATCGTGTTGTACTCTTTCCTTGTCAAGGTTTTGTCATTATGGATTTTCCTTGTCAATGTTTTAACGAGGCAACATATGTGTGTCCAACACCAGAACACTCTAGGGATCTTGGTGGTTTCTAACCTTTTTTTTTTTTCGTCTGTTCTCCTAAAAAACGCTCTATGTTATCTGTTAGAGTACTGCTCGGTCGAACTCGCAAGCGTTGCTATCTTAAGCTTGTTTGTCAATGTTAGTGATCAAAACTATAAGTATTGATTTAAGCACGTTGACCACCACGGAGACCTCTCAGCTTTAATGCACGTCTCAAATCGGGGTTGCTTGTGATTTCAAAAATCGTATACGCTTCACCATCTGTCGGGAGCGGTATATGCATCTCTCCCTTATCCACGTACTCCGTCTCTTCGGGATCGGTACCCATTACTCCGATTGACTCCTCTTCTCCCTCATCCACGGATGAACTACTACTGGTAGAATCGCTGGTTATGGCGCGTGTAAGGTGTGTCTAGAAAGTGGTGAGATGGAATGAGAAGATAAATTTGAAAATGAAAGATAAACCAGAGGGCCTATATATAGGTTACGTGGAGACTCGAACGTGGTGGTTATGAACAAGGGAAAACTTTTCAGTTTTCCCTCACGTTGTAAAAGACTAACCGTCACCTAGGAACGTAAAACCGAAGGAAAGACCTTCCCATTACTTTGGAACAGAAGGCGTACAAAGAAGAACAAGTTGACTATCGGGTCATTTGACAATTGACCCAATAGTCAGGGGACTAATGTTGATACATGAAAATCGTCACCCTTTAGCAGGACTAGGGAGCCCCTAAAAGGGAGTCAAACCCAACATGAAACAAAGGGAAATTGGGGACTAAATCCCAAGTTCACTAAGAAGTATCCATGAAGAGAAAAGCATAAGGAGAAAATTAAAGGAAAAAGAGAAGGTTGTATTAAAGAAGGAGTGACATTAGTGGTAATTAAGGAAGTTTAGAACATGTGGATGATGTCATAAAATGAAGGGCTTTTGAGAAAGTCTATATAAAGAGGTACATAGTACAATGGAAAACAAGTTCTCTCTCATTATATTCCTAGAAAGTTTTGTCATTAAGGTATGACTAGGACGGGTAGAACCAAAATCATATTCACCTTTCAACAGTCACAACCTACGATGGGTCTTCCAAGATTGTATTAGAAGTACAATGTAAGAGTAGAACTAGAAGAAAGGTGTTGCTCAGTCATTTAGAAGAAGAATCTAGGATATATATCTATCCTTTTGCTATCTGTTAGGCTGTGTGGATCGAAAGAAGTGCTAGATTACACAATAGGTAATACGATTCTCAGGATCACTAATTAATAGTGTTAAAATTTTCATTCTCAACTGGTGTGTGGGAACTGATATTTTCACTGGTTTTTCTAATACAATCTTGCACAACTGGGATGTTGTAATGAGATATTTGATTTATGTTTATTAATATCTACTAAAATTGAGCTTTGTATGTTTTTTTCTTCTTCAGATTATCACCTATTTGATTGTGGACTGATTTTTTGCATAATAATAATAATAATAAAAAAAAAGCATTTTCTCCAATATATTTCTCCTGTTTGCATAATACAAAAAAAAAGATAGCATCAAGCGATATGCACTTCATATATATATATATATATATATATATATAGGTATACTTGGGGGTTGAATAACATTACATAGAATAATTTCCGAGTAATAACATTTATAGATAAACGACTGTTTCCTGCAGTTATTCTTGGATTACACGATTATCTGTTTAGTAATTATAAACAAACGGCCATTTTTCAAATATCCCGTTTACTTTGAGGCCTCCTGAGATTCTCAATTGGAAGTCATTAATTCTCGTCCATCGATTCTAAAACCAATTACAAGTAAACGGATCACAAAATATTTCATCCATGACAGAGTTCAAGGTTATATGGTTCTTGTCAATCCAACAAGATAGTTTAGGTGGATCCAGAGATATTTTGTAAAAATGTTGTAATTTAGTATCTAACTAGGGTGTGGTTCGTTGAATATGCAATAAGATGCATTAACACACCAGTCCATACATTTTCTTTGCAGCCTTCAATCATTAACTTGCACAAAAGAGATTCTTACATTAAAGAAGATAATTGATAAACCAAGAACGTTATTCAGATTTTAAGAATACCCTTTCCTTTAGCTTTTAGTACTGGATGTGCCTTTGCATGTACGGGTGCCTTCGTCATACTTCAAGTGTGCTAATCTCGCTTAGCCTTTGGGATAATAATCAGGGACGGAAGCACAGGTTGACTAAACCTGACTATAGCCCCCCCTTTTTCCTGAGAAATCGCACCAAGTTCTTATTTTACCATTGAAAAAAAAAACAAAAACAGTTTAGTCCACCAATCCTTATCAGTTTAGTCCACCAAGAAGAACAGAGGAAGAAAAGAGAAGGAGAGTTAACTACCTCGCTAAAATTGAATGCAATTATTCTTCACAAGATCAAGTATTCGGTAAAGATTTTCTTCTATACTTTAGTATAATCAATCAACAAGAGCAATACCTAAATAGTATAATTTTTGTTTCATGTTACCTAATTAGGTTTTATGGAATTTGAAAGAACTTTTTATGTTAACTGTTTTATGGGGTTTTGGTTGATTGTTAGCTTGAGACTCAAACAATCAGTTTAGGGAAAGAGGGTACTGAAACATGTATGCCCGAGTTCATGCAATTGAGGGTTTTTATCTTCGGCATGCAGTTTCGGGGGTTATAACCCATGACTTAATTTGCACTTTATCTAATGTTTTGTTCTCTACAGTTTGGGCTGGTTTTTCTGTCTTCGGTGCTCCAAATTCTGCCTTAAAGTTAAGGGAATTTTGATAAAGTGACCCAGTTTTGAATTAGGGTAAAAAAAGTGTCCCTGCTTTTTTGCACTTTTCTAAACTGCCCCGTTTTTTTCTTCAAATAACGCTTTCCATCCCGTTAAATGCAAGGTGGAAGTTATCTCACATGTTAAAAATTCATATTTATCCGTGAACTATGTCGTGAACTATGAACCCTAACCATGAACCATAAACCCTAAACCCCCTAACCCTGAACTATATCGTGAACCATGAACCCTGAACCATGAACAACGAAGCCTGAACTATGAACTCTAAACCCCTAACCCTGAACCCTGAACTATATCATGAACCATGAACCCAGAACCATGAACTTTGAACCCTGAACCCTGAACCTTAAACCCCTAACCCTGAACCCCGAACCCTAAATCCATGAATCGAACTCGACGAACCTGAAAAAATGAATTAGAAGATAAACGTGACAAGTAAAGGGTAAATACGTAAAAAATTGGATGGAAAACTAAATTAGATAGAAAAGTTAACAGTGGGGGTAGTTTTGAAAATTTGAAAAAAACGGGGACAATTTATTAAACCGAAATTGAGAGTGGGTCAGTTTATCTATATTCCCTAAAGTTAATAACACAAGATGCTTTCAAAAATTCAAAAGAACCTCTTCGCAAGGAGCTAGAAATCGAAATTACCTTTCAAAGGAAAAAAGCCAAATAGCACGCATCAAGATATGTTAATCTCTTAATACCTAAAACTTATTATGTGCACCTATTTAAACATATTGCAGTGATACTCTTTCCAATCTCTGTATGGAGCTACTATGTTTACTTCTTTATGCGTACATCTTTCCAGAATTTCCTATTTTAAGTACTGCGTACTGTATCTAAAATTGTTTCTGCTAATCTTGTTGCTAGTGTGGTATACGTACACAAACACTTTCAGGAAACCTAGTACTTCCTGTCTACCACTTACTTTCTAATGTTAGCTTAAGATAATTTTCTATAAAATAGAGAGAATTTAGATTCCTACTTTGGAACGTCTTCAGGAGGATCCTAAAGTATATGGACTGTCTAAGCAACAAAGAGTTGTATGTTCAAATCATGGACTTCGCAATCACAGTGTTCCTTATGTATGCATTGTCATTCTTTATTTTCCCCGGGTTGTTGTCCAAAGATACCGGAAGACATGGCTTGGGTACTTGGTAAGTCCTCGGCTACAAAGAACCATAAATTTTATTTTGGAACTTCGTGATTGTATATTCACGTAATGCGCAAGCAGGTGCAGTTCCTAATCTCAGCTTCACTTTTTTATGTTAACTATCCAAAAGAAAAACTAGACAGATTAAGGTGCGACAAAAAAAAAAAGGAAAATGAGTCATTTGTCCAAATATTTTTAAAACATGGTTCAAATGGACGACTAAAAATTAGTACGGCTGAAATAGACAATTTTTTTTAGCAAGGATGAAATTGGATTCATCCTGCCTTAAACTTAAAAAATAGTGAGGATGAAACTGGATGCATCCTGTGTAAATTAAAAAATAAGAAAAAGTATTTGAAAATTGGCAGGATGAAACTGTTTACATCCTGACTATTTTTACATTTTTATCCATTTAAACAGTATCAAAATCTAAGTGTCCTTTTCACCCATGAATTATTGGTTTTGGTCTTTTTATCCAATTTTGTGAAAAGAATTTAGCCCCTCATTCTGAAATCCTGGTTCCGGCACGGCGCCACTGATAATAATAGGACCTCTGTCAAAACAAAGTCACAAATCCAATTTTAAAATAGATTTATAAATTTTAAAAAAAAAACACACAAAAGAAAATGGAGACTGTTCTTTAAGAGTTTCTTACAGCATCCATTTACCGCCATGACTAAATCTTGATAGTTCAATATCCAGTTCTGACCCGCGAAATATTTTACCTACAAATTTCAGAAAAACAAAGTTACATGAACTTTACCAACCATTATTGCTTATAAAAAAGTGAACTGAAATTTTTCTCTAAATTATGAACCCACTGACCATTATTGGTTGCTATAGCGTTATCAGCTTGTTCCCTGGTTTCGAAATTAACATGAAAAAAATTATGGGAAGGATCATCGGGAGGAATGTAATAACTATGATGATCAGGGAACAAACTCTTAATATCTTCTGGTGTTGGCCGGTACATATTACGAACAATTAGGACGTATAGATCAGACATAATGAAGAAATAACCCTGAAATAAAGAGAGCCAAGATTGTTAATTAACCAAGAGATATCAAGCCAACCCTGAAGTTTAACCCAACAACCACCTTCTCCTTCTTTCCCCAAATCATTACCTGCTGCTGTTGTTGAGAACAAAAATACTAAAACACCCCTATAAATTTTTTTTTTTGCAAAACTTAGGGTTTCGTTTTACTGAAAACCACCATAAAATTGAAAGAAAATTGAACAGAACTAAATTAACAATAATTAAACAAACCAAAGAATTCTAACATAAGTTGAAGTAAAATTTACTAAAATTCTAATATACTCTTCAAAATCAATCTTTAATTTTTCCCCAATCGAAAGGTGTTAGTGGTGGTGCTGGTGATTGTGGTGTAATAGGGGGGTGGTGCTGGTGATGCTGTTAGCCCGTGATGGTGGTGTGGTCTCTGCGACTGCGACAGAAAAGAAGAAGATGAAAAAGAGAGACAGCGATAGTTAGGGTTTTATAATGTCGGTTCATAACGGTCGGTTCGGTCGGTTTAGAGGTTCAAACTATTGACCGAACCGACAATCCCGCGGTTATGGATTTAAGAACCGTTACCGACCGTTTAATTTTATTAAGAGCTTAATTTTTGCATCATGAGCTTAATTTTATTAAGAGCTTTTTCATAAAGTATCCCTATTTTTCACTTTACACTAAGAAAATGCCCCTGTTTTTTTTTTGAAATTTGTTAAAGTACCCTTGCCTTGACCGTTTTGTTCAAAAAACGGTTAACGGAAGTTAACAGCTGTTAACGCTAGGTGGCAGGATCAAAATATCCAGAAAACCCTTCCTCCTGAGTAGAGTTGGATTTTCTTGAATCACCGATATGAAACACTGAGTCGAGTCTAGTCCCAGCCATAATGGCTCCTTCTTCTGTTGCTCCAAATCAACTCTACTTCTTCTTGTTGCCTGCAACACCAACACCATGCTCTATAGTACTAACCAGTCCACCACATTCATTCACCTGCAACTCCTAGCTCTTACCATTGTTGATGGTTTTAACTTCTTCTTTTCTCACCAACTGCCGAAACTCATCTCAACATCCAGCTGCAACATTAACTTCTCTTGCTTTAACTTCTTGTATTCAAAGCCATCTAATACTCCATGTAATGCAAAGCATAAACTGACTACCACCAACAGCTGCTCGTTTACAGACCACCACTGGATACTACATACAATTGCACCCTCTCAACACACAATTCACCCATTAACTTCTCTTGCTGTAAATTTTTGTATTCAAAGCCATCTTGTGACTCTCACTGCATCACAAATCCATTCATTTCAGCTAACACTTCAAGAAGCAACAACAACATCCGCACAACCTAGTATTCATCTACTTCCCTTGCCAGTCTCTTCTAGACATTACAAATTCATGAAACATCTAGCACCACAACCAATTTCCGGCAACAACCCATTTCTCCTCTACCTCATGTCATACCTCTCTACAGTATATCCACCTCATGTAACCTAAGCATACATCTAAGCAGCCGCCTGCAATATCATCTCAGTCCACCTGCACTCACCAGAACAACAGAAGCATCAACTCCATGGTTCGAACCCTTCTCTCAACATCTTTTGTGGATCTCAACCACCATCTTATCCACAAAAGCACCATTATCATCTTTTTTGTTTTCTAGCTCCAGTTCCTTCAATCTCATCAAATTCTGCCATCAACAAATCCAGCTCAAACCATGTAAAACAATCCACCAGGCAAACAACCACAAAACTTATATGAGCCGCTTTAACCTGCAATTACACATTCATTCACAACCCATAATCATTTAATCAAACAAAATTTTCATTATCATCAACATCATTAATTCCACTAAGTTTCAGTCTGGAAACTCCATCAAATACATCATTTTGAACCCAATTCAGCCTGCAAACTTGGGCTACAACCACCACACAAACTCGACCTGCTGATTAACCCAAACACCCAACAGAATACGCGGTATCAATAACTCAAATTCTTCCCTTTGTCTGGTCCAAAATACCAACAGATTCACTCTATCTTTCTTATTCTTCACAGCTGAAACGACTTCGCATCCTCCTCTTAATCGAGTGAATTTCATGGCTTCAAGTATATCCCATATCAACATAAGATCCCCAACTTCTGCTCGTTTCTCATTCACAAATTTCACCCAAAATCCACCCACTTTAACCACTTACGTCTCTTCCCCTTGTTGGCTTCAGAAGAACTCTCCATTGATGAATCTGCCAGTTCCATGACTAGATCCTCAAACCTCATCAATTCAACACTGGAATCTGAAATCCACCCGAATTGTGCTTTTAAGAACCCTACATCATCATCAATTTCTCCAATTTCATCCAAGATCAGCATAATCATCACAACCCCATTAATTTTTGCTTTACTCAAATCAAAATACCAAATCTCATGAAGAACATCAGAACCCTAATTTAAGAAATTCCCAAATTGAACCAATATAAAATGAAGAAGCATCAATTCATATACAAAGTCAACTACCCACTTCATGATTTAGTTTTCTTCTTGTTGTTGTGGACTAATTTCTCCACAATTTCTCGAATCCTTTACCATATTCCTTCTTTATTGGTCTTTACATTGCAAACCCGTCGCTTATGTTCTGTTATAGTCTTCAAAATTGATTCGTCAAACCCTAACTCATCATTAGCAGACTCGAATTGGACTTCACCAAACCCTTTCAATCTTTTTCACAATTACCGAAACCAAATCATTCATTACCAACAGATGAAGATCCACTAGCAGAATCAAACCCTAACTTTACTCTTAACATAATGCAACCCTAACTCACGTTTAGAAAAAAAGGAGTCTTTTTTGAGTTGGAATAACTGAGAAGACGAGTTGTTGTCGTTGTTATTTTCCGAGTGAAGGAGATGAGATAAGAAAAGGAAGGAAACAGTGAGAAAGATGGAGAAGAGTGAAGGAACGGTGGAGAAGCTGGAGTATAATAGGGCATTTCAGTTTAATAGGATAGTTAAGTAATTTGACCCAGTTTTTGACTAGGTAAACGACGGTTGTCTCTATTATGCGGGCCCAAGGGGTGAAAGCAAAACGGTAAGGGCATTTTAGAAAGTTTGAAAAAAACGGGGGCATCAATTTTATGGATATAAAAAATGGGGGTACTTTATCAGAATTCCCTTTTATTAATGGGTTTGAACTTTGAACATTAAAAAAAAAAAAAAAATTTGAAAAATATACAAATCAAAATCCTGGCTAAATTGGGCCCCTACTACGCTTAATTTGGGCCTATCAAATTTCCCTTCCCACTCAAACAAATTGATATGGACTACCAAAGTTCTCAAAAATTCTAATTTACCCCCACATTAATTCCTAAAACAATCTCATATAAATACTAATCTTTCCATTTTCAATAAATCCAAAAACATAAAAAAAACCTAAACCTAAAATATTTCTATTTTCATCCCAATCTTTCCAAATTCTCAAAACCCTAATCAATTTCTTTTCATCCTCTGCTCCAAGATCTTCGATCCAACCAAGAAACAGGTAAATCTCCATCAACCCATTCTATGATTTGCATTTCTTCATTGATTTATATGTTTAAATTTTCGATTTTCGAAAATCAAAATCTCTGACATTCTAATAAACCGATTCTGGGTTTTGGTTTCCGCCATGAAGAGCATGCGTAGTAATCGGTTTATAGGTGCTTTAGAATAATCCGATTTTGGGTACATTTGTTTCTTTTAATTATGCGATCCCATAATCGGGTTTTATGTGCTTGTTAATTTATCGACAATGACTGTCTCTTCAGATTCCTTTTCATAATCGGGTTTCATATATGTATCACATAAATTGATTACTAATGTTTGACACTCCTGTATGTTTTTGTAGTCAGAATCGGATTACATATGTTTGATTATGTACCGATTATTAACTAGTTTTTTTTTTGGTTTTATGTAGATATGGACTTCTCACACCTATCTTTTTAATATCGAGAGCTCACCTTGGAGGACATTCTTAGGAAACCACAAAGAGTGCCAGAAAGAAGACTCTATAAGTTTTCCTATAGACATAAGAACCATCTTGAACAAGCCCTCACATTGATTGACAAGCTGGCACTGGAGGAGCTTCGTGAGGTCATAAGGTTCACTAGGATGAGGAGAAATATGATTTCAGATGAGAGGGCTCTCCATGGAGAAATGGAAGGTATGTGGGAAGAAATGACTCAATTTCAAGCCATGGCTGAAGCAGAAGATGCTGCTGGTGCTGATGGTGGGCCTGCTGGTGCTAATGCTTCTGCTGATGATGGTGCTGCTGCTGCTGCTGCTGCTGCTCCTGCTCTTTAAATTTTTAATGTTAAGTTTTAGATATTAAAAGTTTTAGTTTATAAGACTTGTGGTTGTTTGAAGTTATTAACACTCTTTTAGGATGGTTAAGGTATCTATTTTGGATGATCTTTGTGTTGAACTTAATACACTTAAAGTTTTAATTATAATTATTTTTTGTTGCTCAATAATTCTAACCTGACATTCCAACAATCGGGCTACTCGATATGTAAACATAAACCGATTGTCAAGGTTCCATAGAGGAATCGGTTTATGTGGGGGGGGTAAGTATAATCCGATTCTTCATGCATTAGAAATGCTACTTTTCCTGTATGTTTTTCAAGCAATAATCGGATCACATATGCATATATATAAACCGATGATGAACGGTGAAAATTCAAAAAATTTACATGTCTATAATCGGTTTATATTAGTTACGAAAAAGACCGATTCCTGCTGGTATACAAACATAATCGGATTTTACAGACCTTCTAGAGGACCGATTATTGCATATTTTCCAAAAAAAAGATAGCCTTCAGGGATTTTTTCTATATATAGAGACCTCATCCTTGGACCACATTTGCCCCAAAATTGCTCAATCTATTCCCTTTCACTCCATATACTCCATAACTACTCATTTCGTACCTCCACAGTGGCATCATTTGATTCAAATGAAGATTTCGCAATCACCAAAGCTTGGTACGCGGAAACTCGAGTTAGAAGGCAGTCCTCCGTAAGGGTGGATGCCGTAACCTTTTGGGGTAGGGTATACAACAAATATAGGCAAGAGTTTGAGAATCATAAAGGAAGAAGTGTTCAACAAATTCATGATAGACACCTAGTCATCGAAAATCCGATACTTGCTTATTTAGCTATCCAAAAACTGATTTTCAACGCTACCAACTTCAACTTGTCCATTGAACAATTTGTAAGTATTTTTGTGGTTTATTTTACGTGATCCAAGTTGTTTGATCTTCCAACTTAAACCGCACTAACAAAGTAAGTTTGTGTTTTTGTAGCATGAAGTCGTCAACGCTCGCTACTTGGAGGAAAAGGGGGAAGCATTCGCATTCTATGCAAGCTATCAATTCATGGTATCCAAAATCCCGGAGTATGCCCCGGAGATGATGGAGGGTGTATCATCGTCGGATTCCTCATACGAAGATTGATGGCTTTAGAAGTTTTAGTGTAGGTTTTGTGGGTATATCTCTATGTAAACCCTCACGAGACTATAACTCGTCCAATAGGGTCGCCTAGGGGTTTAAAGGCTTGATGCATGTGCTAAATGCATCCTAATGAAATGAATGAAATAAAAATTCTTATGAAAGGCAACAATCGGTTTATATATGTCAAGTAAAACCCGATTACTTTAATCAGATTATACATATGCCAACTTCAACCGATTGTTAAAGTCCTCTGTTAATTTTGGAACATCAACTCGGAATCGGTTTATAAGTGTATTAACGTAAACCGATTCTGGGTACTGTTTACAAAAAAAAAAATCAAAAAATTTAAGTTGTTTGATGTTTTGAAGAACTTTTTAACATTAGTTGATCTAACATCTAAAACATAATTAACATCTAATAAGTAATTGTTAGATAAGGGGTGTTGTGAAAGTTATTTCTAATGACCTTTTTTGTCGTCTAGTAGTAGAGCCAAATTAAGTGGCATAGGCCCCAATTTAGCCAGGTTCAAAATCACTACAAAAATTGCAAACACTAGTGGCCAAACTTAAATCTTCCGGATTATGCTAGAATTGAAATAGGCATTGTTCACTCAGTTTGCATTCTGTTTTTCAAGGTTTTTTTCGTGGCTTTTTGGTGCCGTACTGGGATCTACCTCTTTTACGATCTGGAACACCCTTCAAGTCCCTGGTTCCTCGAATGCAGCGGTAATTCACACCGGGAATTTTTTTGACTCCACCTCCTCCAACTAAGACAATACTATGTTCCTGTAAATTATGCCCCTCGCCAGGGATGAGACAAGTTACGTCTTTTCCATTACTCAAGCGTACTCTAGCTGTCTTACGTTCACCTGAATTTGGTTTCTTTGGCAGTCTGTTTCCAACTTGAAGGCATACTCCTTGCTTCTGGGGACAATCACTCAAAGCTCGACTTTGTGCTTTGTGTTATTTCTTTGCTCTCCCATGACGAATCAATTGGCTTACTGTAGCAAGCAGACATGACGCTGGGTACGGCGAGCTGCCACGTTTCCAAATGCAGAAACACCCATATTGTGGTAGGTTACAACTGATGCTTAATGTTGTTGCCTGGAAGTTTCAGTTCAAAATTGAAATCAGAGTTACGATGCTGATTAGCAGTTTAGAATTCAAGTCATTGGTACCACCACAAAATGACTTCATCAATCTACTAGAGAGGCTTCTGCTTCATCCTAGGACAATGGTGCTAACAAAAACTGACATAGATTAAGTTTAACACAGATGAGATAGACAGAACAATCACGACTGAATCTACTACACAAAGTCTTGCTCCAACAGCAGTGTCAACGAGGGACTAAATTTTTAACTGGGTATTCTCATACACTGATTAAATTTCCCTGAGAACAAATGTCACCACTGAAATAGCAGCAAATAGGGCCACAAGAATGATTATTAGTGAGCCGTTTTCGAAATTGCACTCGCATTGTCATGTAAATAACGCACATGGTTGACTTGCAAGTGGTACAGATTATATCAAATGAACTATGCATCAGGTATTCAAAAGCTGCTGTAGGTCTGTAATCTGTCGACCTAATGTTCTATCATGCAGCTGATCCATGTCCAGAATCAGCTACACTATAATTTCTGACAATCTCTTTGTGCACATATCTACTTAGGTATAACGGACTCTCATTCTTCTTCCCCTATGATACCAATCACAAGTTAAAACTAAAAGGGCTTTTTACAAAAATAGGCACGTTTTTTTGGTGCTTTTCATTTCTAGGCCACTTTTTTTATTTATTGCTAGACTAGACAAGTTTTGACCAAAAGTGATGGATGGAAAGTTAGCTGCAGTTATCTTCCAGCTGTCCATATCTTCTTAGCTAAAAAGACGTTTTAGTCCTTCAAATCTATTGAACATTCAGTGCTTGCTGAACTCATTGAATAGCCTGAGCATACATCATCAGTAAAGAAGCAACGCTGCACCGGTCGGAATGAATGCAACAGACATTACAGAAAAGTCCGAAGAATGGGAATGGCATTGAGACTGAAGGCCCTTTTTGCCTTCTGAATAGTGACATAGAATGGGAACATGGCCCTAACCCAGACAATTGCCTAACCTAAAGCTTAAAATTTAGTACAGTATTTGAGACTTTAGACTTTCGAGACGGTGGACGCATAAGGGTGGAAAAAAAGACAAACAGCAGAATCTACAGCTATTCCTCGTCTTTTACGTTAGGCGAACTTAGGCGCAGGCCCAAAAAAAAAATAATGTGCATAACTGCTTATGCAGTAAAATCAACTATGCATAACTGCATAGCTTATTATGCATAACCAGAATCAACTATGCAGAACTGCATAACTTATTATGCATAACTGCTTATGCAGTAAAAACAACTATGCATAACTGCGTAACTTATCATGCATAACTTGTTATGCAATAAAAGCAAACATGCTGAACTGTGTAGCTTACGATGCATAACTGGTTATGCAGTAAAATCAACTATGCAGAACTGCATAACTTGTTATGCAGTAAAAACAACTATGCATAACTGCGTAACTTATCATGCATAACTTGTTATGCAGTAAAATCAACTATGCATAACTGCGTAGCTTATTATGCACAACTGGTTATGCAGTAAAATCAACTATGCGTAACTGCGTAGCTTATCATGCACAACTGATTATGCAGTAAAATCAACTATGCAGAACTGCGTAGCTTATTATGCATAACTGGTTATGCAGTAAAATCAACTATGCAGAACTGCATAACTTATTATGCATAACTGCTTATGCAGTAAAAAAAACTATGCATAACTGCGTAACTTATCATGCATAACTTGTTATGCAATAAAAGCAAACATGCTGAACTGCGTAGCTTATTATGCATAACTGGTTATGCAGTAAAATCAACTATGCAGAACTGCATAACTTATTATGCATAACTGCTTATGCAGTAAAAACAACTATGCATAACTGCGTAACTTTGACTGCATGACAAGTTATGCATTGTTTAGAGTATCTGCATAACCTGTTATGCATATAAAGTTATGCCTTCCCTGATGAGTGTTATTAAATCATGTTGCAGTTTCAGGAGAACTTTAGAGATGAGTACAGTGCAATGGAGTTGGAACTCTGTGAAATCGAAACTAAAAGATTGAATCGAAAAGATCTACATTGATCGATAACCAAATAGACAAGACAGACATCAACTTGGGAATAATGGTAGTTACATCCATAATATTCGATAACCAAATAGACAAGACAGACTTGTTTTTCCTTCAAAACTCAATATTGCAAACAAAGCACGATGTGCATTTTAAGGCACTTAATCATGCTTCTTAAGGTCATAACCAGGGGTAAACTGGTACACTTAACTTAGCCATAATTTCAGTACATGATATAACTAAAATAGTAAATCCTGATTAGAAGTACTTACAGCATAGAAAACTGCAACTAACTCAGATGGTGTCAATGTCCAGACAGTATTTCCATCGGTGGCAGATATTCCAGCAATAACCATAAACATTGCACCAAAAAAGTATGAGTATGCAGTCACTGAAAGACTGGCCGGATACTTCAGTAGCAGCGGAGCCTGGAATATGTATGCCATACACAAATCAGTATATATAACTTCAAATACACATCTTGGTTCATTCTCAGTTTCATAACCATTTCAAAATCATCTCACCAAACCCATACTTCCTGCAACATCTCATTCATTCAGGCCATCCCATAACACCTACAGTTTCATCTACACAAACAACACCACCATTCTATAGCTATCAACACCACCAATCTACGATTCATGCATCTCATACAATCCTTTCACTGAGAAGAACAATTACCTCAAGATAAATCCATTCCAGCAAATATAATTCAATTCTTGTTCTTTCTTAACTGGATTCTGCAATTCTTCTCAAGGCTACAACATCCCACCAAATTATTCCATCCAACACCAAAATACTCCCATCATCACCAACAGTTCTCAATCTTCATAACAAATTCTATCGAACCCTTCTCTCGGTTTCCTGACTTCAATCAACTCCAGCACCACCACCAATCTTCTTTAATCTTGAATTACTCTTCATTTTTTCCATGAATTCAGCATCAACAACTTCTACATACTCTTCTCATATAACTGAAATCACCAGCAAACCCTAATTCTTTGATTCATCTTCAGGACAGCTTCAATCAAACATCAATTAGAACAAACCCATCTTCTAACTTCTTCTTATTCATCCTCAAATTAAACTCTGATTCCATTTCTCGGAAACCGTAACTCAATTCCCAACTATTCTCCCAGAACTGCTTCATCTCATCAATTCATCAACAACCCCTCTTTTCCTCATCCATTAAGATCTCAATTCATTTCTCAATTTCATGCCAAACCCTAACTCTGATTTTATCAGATTAATCCCGAAACCGTAAAATCTCTAATTGATTTTCTTCATAAACCTCAACCACACCATCTTCTTCAACAATCATACCACCTCAACATCTGATGTACTTAGATAGACATAACACACGACTCGCAGAGAGTCAGCAGAAAACAAACGGAGGATGATATCAGCAGAATCATTCAAAACCAGCACCAAGAACCCAATTTCAGTTCGAATTCAACCCCAGTCTTCGATTATCGAAACCATCAATGCCAAACACCATCAATACTTTCTTCACAAACTGAACCTTAATCTACTTTGCTTCTCAATTTCTATCAAACCCTTTTTCTTCACTAATGAGCAGAAGAAAGAAAACGGAAGGAGAAGAAAACAAAGAAGAAGAAGATAAGAAGAAGAAGAATGAATGAGATCGAACACGTGACTGACACACACGTGTGAAGGACATTTCAGTAATCTTACCACATGTATGAGATCTCCCTATATGATATTTTGGCGAGATATTGACAAGTCAACGCGATAAATCGACCGAGATGGTTAAAGTGGATGGAATCCGTTTAACTTGACTAGTTTTGCAAGAAATAAAAAAAGTGGCCTATAAATGAAAGTGAGGGTCCACAACGAGGCCTACTTCTGCATATAATCCAAACTAAAATATTGAAAAGTAGCAAATAATGGCACAACTTCTGAAGTGCAGAAACACATGCTTTTGAATGAACAGCCAGAATACAATTTTGAAGTTCAATGAGGTATGGACCACGGTGCTGATCAAAGGTAAACATAAAAAGAGTCTTAACATAAAATACTTCATCCTGAATTTATATCATCAATATAGATCTGAAATTGGCTTTCATACCTTTGAAGTGAGCTCCACATTTTCGAGAGCGCTTGTGATTGCTGGAACACTTAAGTTAGATTCTGGATGCGCCTCCTGTTAGACATAGCAAAATGGACTTTGCACATCCAAGAAGTATTGAGGATTGGCCTTTCAATGTTCCATATTTGCAACCATTTGGGAAACAAAAGGAATAATTGAATCGTACGAACATTTAAACACCATACAATTAAGTGGGAATGTTTGAAAATTTATTTAAAAATATAAATTATTCATTTCCATATTTAGCCTTCCTTTCTCTCACTTACGTTCTTCTCCACTTCTTATCACAGGAAAAAAATCCACCACCATCTTCATCGCTACAACCAACCCCACAACCGACAACACTACAACTAGCACCACCACCTTCATCATGTCCGCCACTACTATCAACAGATCTATTATGATTGGTGTTTAATTCGTGTTCTATCATGTTTTGCTTCCTCCTCTTCCGTAACGACATCCATCGACAACATCAGAAGTAGAGATTTTGTTCTGGATCGATGGAGAACAGTCGATGAAAATCAGCAGTAACAACTGAATACAAAGGTTAATTAACAAAAACTAATATCTCCTTATCGTTCTAGAACAATTCTTCTTCTTTTTTTTGCTGATGTCGGTAACCTAATAGCTTCGGTTTCATCTCGATTCTTATTTCTGATTTATAATCAAAGTTTAGATTTACATTAATCGCATCTTTATCTTGCTTCTGACATGGATCTGTTTGCAGGTGTGGAACATCAATAGAGAAATGAAGTCAGTCATTGAGTTCAAACATAATGAAATAGCTAGATTGGAGTCTGTTGAAGTTGAGAAGAATGGGTTTTGTTTGGATTTGATTTTGAACAAAGAAAAAAGATGATTGCTGTTATTAATGGAAATTGAGGTTTGACAGTGGCTAAGTTCAATGAAGAATTAGGACCTGTGATTATTCAATTCGGGGTTTTAAGTGACGAACTACAGAGAACTAGTTAAAGAAGATGATGGATATTGGCTGCTACTGTTACAGGGAAGAGAATCGGGATGGAGTTCATTGGAGCTGAGAAGATAGAGAAGAAGAGAGGATGTCCTATGCTGGTGATGCTGTGTTGCAGTGGTTGGGATATTGTAGTTCAAGATGGTTGTGTGGATATAATGGAAGAAGCTAGTATTTCAGTAATGGATTGTAGTTGGTTGATGTGTTGATGCTGTTATTGCAGTGTCATTGCAAGTGGTTGGTGGACAAGACTGATATGGAGAATAAAAGAACAAGATACTGAAGAATGAAGTAATTAGGTCTTGTTTAGGAAATTGATTCTCTGAGCTGATGGAATTCTGGGATGTGAATGAATCTCTTGCAGATATGTATGCTAGGGAGTGAATTCACAGAGAGATGATGCTAGTTCTGGTGTCAGGTGCCAAGATGTAGCTGATGGATGTTGTAGATGACATGGTTTTGCAGTGATGAACAGAGGGAAGAAGGAGAGGATGGTGAGTGTAGATAGTTATGAATCTGTGTTAATGTCCGTGGTTGAATTTGTTTACTCAAGAAGCTAGAGGAAGTAGTTATCTGTGGTCAAGAGAATGATGGTGTTGGTTGAAGAAGCAGTGAAGAAATGATGTGGCTGAATTACAAGTAGTGAAGCAATAAATGTATGTTCAGGAATTGTAGGTGATGGAGAGTTGAGCTACAAAATGCAGTGTGATACTGCTGCTTTACAGATGAAATGGCTAGGTCAAGAAGGAGCTGTATGTGAGGTCTGCACTGGTGGAAGACAGCTAGTTGAAGCCGAGTAGTGAGAATGTGTTGAATAAATGGAAATCAAGATTGCAGGGGAGCTGTAATGATGCTGGAACAATTGTGCTCGGATGCAGAGAATGAAGCTGTAGCACTGGTGGAAGACAGCTAGTTGAAGCCGAGTAGTGAGAATTTATTGAATAAATGGATCTCAAGATTGCAGGGGAGCTATAATGATGCTGGAACAACTGTGCTGGGATGCAGAGGATGAAGCTGTAGCGGTATGGATTGAATGAATGGGTTTGTTAAAATTGCAGGTTGGGATTGAATGAGGATGTCCTATGCTGATGATGATGCTGTTACAGAAATTTCAGGAAGTAACAGGTGCAGTAGATTTCAGGTATACTCTGTCTTGATGCAATTATTGATTCAGTAAATTTCATTTGCTTGAATAGTCTGATATTGAACTGCAGCAACATCGAAAGTTGCTCCATTTTGTTTGCTGCATGCATCTCTTGGACTCTGTATTTTGGGGAAAATTAGAGAAAGTTGCTTTCACTTTTGGAGATAATTTAAGCTAGTTGATTCCATCTTTGAAGGCAACTTGAGCTAGTTGATTCCAGAATCGAAGGTAACTTGAGCTAGTTTGCCCCATTTTTTTGAGAAGCATGTGAAATTATCCTTATATATATATATATACATCTTAGAGTATTTGGGATGAATCTGTGGTGCAATGGTAGCACAACTGACTATATGTCAGAAGATGTGTGTTCGACTCACACTAGGTTCACTCATTTGTGTATAATTTTTATTTTTGGAGGCAACTTGTGATAGTTGCCTCCTTATCTGAAGACAACTTATGTTAGTTGCCTCCATATTTAGAGACAATTTGGGCTAGTTGCTTTCACTTTTGAAGACAACTTTGTGCCAGTTGCCTCCACTTTTGAAGACTATTTGGGTTTGTTTCCTCAGATTCGGAGACAACTGGAGTTAGTTGATTACATTTTGTTTTGCAACTTGTTCCTATACACTATTTGTTGGAGACAACTGGAGCAAGTTGCCGCCGATATGGACACAACTTCAGCAAGTTGACCCCACATGGTGGCGGTGGTCGTTGGCGGCAATGGTGGTTGGCGGCGGCGGTAGGTGGCGGTTATTGGCGGTGACGATGTGATTAATGCCGGTGGTAGAGTACAGTGGTGGTGTTGGTTAGCGGCGGCGGTGGTTGGCGGTGTTGGTGGATAGTGGTGGTGGTTGGCGGTGGTGGACAGTGGTGGTGATTGGCGGTGGTGGACAGTGGTGGTCGTCGGTGGTGGTGGTTGGTGGTGTGGTCATCGGTGGTGGTGGTCATCGGTGGTGGTGGGCGGTGGTGGCCGTCGGTGGTGGTGGGCGGCGGTGGACAGTGATGGTGGTGGTGGGCGGCGGTGGGCAGTAGAAGTACTGTTTTATTTATTTTTTATTTTTTTTGAATAATGGTGGATGGTTTTGCATGTACATTGAACCAAAAAGGATATCTTAGTAATGTATTAAGTTTAGTGATATCCGTAAAGATATAAAAAGTATTTTGGTAAGGGCGTTATAGTAAGGGTATTTAAATAATGTTCCATGCACTTAAACTAGGAGCAAGAGAGTACAACTTGATTTGTACAAACCTGACTATTACCCACTTCTCGTTGGAATATGTTTTTCTCGACACCACGCCTGTAATGATTTCCCTGTTTAAGCAACGGGTGACACATCCCTGTTCAAATTACAAATTACTCAACAATCAGAATTACATCCTCAAATGTACAAAGGAAAATCAAGTTGTTCATGTTGCACCACCTACATTATGTCTTTGCTAGCATGTTTAGTAGGCCAATTTCGAGATGTGCATAAATGATCTCACATACACCGCAATCAGAATGTTCTTGCAAAAACATCACATACATACATATATCGAAACCCACTGACCCTCAATTGTGCCACCGGCCAGCATACACCTTAACCTCTATTCACCAATTGTAAGTTCACTACTCATGATGACATGCACATACTCATCTAGTCAAAAGTATATTCAGTTCAAGAACTCCATTTTAACGTCGATTCCGCTTAGAATAGGGAAATTTTAGTACCTGAATTCTGTAGTGGGCGCACTCCAAGCAGACCCGAGTATTCATTTGAATGCAATTGTTTCCCACTGCATCTAATAGGATCTATACAGCAAAGATACGAGTGTTGGACACAGCCTGCGAACAAAAGAGGTGGATCATGATGAGAAAAATCATTGGAGTGTGTAAATAGTTCTGAGAATCAATTACTTACAAAAATTCATAAAGGAAAAAAAAAAAGGAGGAAAGAACTGACCTAACATATTTTGTCCGATCAATCTCCTATAAGCAGATAGTGATGTTAGAGCCTCTGACGATCATATGAGAACTTGGTTTTGTAAGAAAGAGAGACCAAAGTCGCTCTGCCGACTCTCGATGAAAACACAACACCGGCGCGCACAGATGAGACTTGAGAGAGATGAGGATGATACAACTGAAATAGTCACCCAAGCCTGTGTGCTATTCGTGTACCCAGTTTTCATGTGGTATCATTTCCCGGATGGATATTTTTTTGCTGTTAGAATTGAATAATTCTACGACAAAGATACCGTGAAAAATCCCGAACAGAGATCTAGTGGTATTGGCCGGCCCTTCTAACATTGGATGTTTGTTGGAGAATCCGCCAAGAGACGTATTAGATGTCCATCCATCCATCCACCAAAATACGGATTTGTACGGATAAAATCAGCAGATTTTGGTGTTTTGCTCGCCCCTACGGCCACTTACAAAATATGCAAGTGGACTCCGTGATAGTGGGCAATTTAGACGGACAATGCCAAAAATGAAAGGCAAACGTGAATGCAAAATTGGGGGCTAATATTGGCTCCTACAAGATTCTCAAGTTTATGGGATAGTTATACTAGTATTTTGTGCAAATTCACATCTCTCGCGTTGCTTATGTATTGCTTTTGTCATTTGATAACTGGGCTAAAAGAGGGGCCTATTCGGAAGACACAGAAGAGTATTCAATTTAGCCATGCGTATACGGAGGTGACAAATTGGGTAAAAGAGGAGCTAGATAATAGCCATGTGTGGTGAAAGTGTGGGTTATAATGGAAGGCAATTGATGTTTCGTATGATTGAGCACCAAGAACTCTAGATTTGGTTTGAGAGTCGGAATTCTTGTGCAATGAATCTGTTGATGCTAATGTAGAGTGTTCACCGATGTGTAAATGCTCTCTCATTTTGTTCGATGGAGAAAAATACGAAACATATTTTGAGGCATACTCAAGATTCGGCTGATAACCTACGTTTTTGCCTAGATTCGACTGATAACTCAAAATTCGGCTGATAATTTTTCAGCCGAACTTAGACAGATGTATGCCTCAAAACATTTGAGTATGCCTCAAAACATGTTTCAAAAATACTAACATACTAGAAGACTTTCCTATGTCCAACCCATGTAGAACTTTTGAAGCAAACTCGGAGAGAGCCCATCCAATCAGGACACTACTCCCGCACGCATAATACTCCCTCTGTTTTTGGAAAAGAGATACTTTCACTTTTTTATTTTAATCTAAAAATAGGCCAAATTGAAAAAGTGAAAGTACCTCTTTTCTAGAAACGGAGGGAGTAGTATCGCAGTAGCAGGATAAGCAATGATCCTGTTAGCCAAGTGCCCTCTGCCTACTCAGTATTTATGTTATAAGAAAATTGCAATATTATAGAATCATGCAAACTTCTCAAGTAAGCTATAAAAACCAAAGGCCACATCACCAGCAAAACCTCCAGCCAGAAAGCAGTTGATATGAATACGTAGAATAACTAAAAAGTACTGACTTACTGCCGAATTCAAGCTTACAATGTCAAGACTAATAAAGGAGTTGTTTAATCACAACAAGGCAGGGTCCGAATTATCAACATGACAGTCTTACATGGTTGTTCCATAACTTCACTAGACCTCTCACACCATGATTCAAACTATGCAACTGCTACTGCACTGCGCCACATGGTTAAGGGAGTAAATGGATCAGCTTCGGTTGTACCCTGTGCTTCTTCATGGATTTGGGAGCCTAAATTCGAAAGAGTAGTCACAACTTCTGCTATACGGGGTCTTTTGTGAGGTTCTGGTTGTACACACATTTTCGCAAGATCGAGAGCCTGGACAAGTTCACGACATGGATACTGTCCATTCATGAGGGGGTCCGCAATTTCTGGGAACTTCTTACTGTCTTCAAGTAATGGTCGTGCCTGCAATGTCAACATGGTGAAACGCTAAGGAAATGCACGAGAAAAACAAACTGCAAACTCTCATCAGATTGGAAAACAAGAATAAAAAAATGGAGAAAGAGGAATAAAAGTTACCCATGAAGTAAGATCGTGCTTTCCAGAACCGCGTATGTTTTCCTCAACTAGCTTCTGCCCAGAGATCAACTCCAGCAAAACAACACCAAAACCAAAGACATCAGATTCCAAAGTGAGTACGCCAGTCTTCATATACTCTGGACCAATATAACCACCTCCTCGCACCAATTTTGAATGTATCGCCACATAATTACATTCAGGACCATGTCTTGCACAGCTGAAATCTGACAGCTTTGGATTATAATTTTCATCGAGTAAAATACTGGTACTTTTCAGGCCACTATAGATTACAGGAGGATCATTTTGATCACGCAGATATTCTAGAGCCTTGGCAACACCCTCTGCTATCTTCATCCTAGTCTTCCAGTCTAGAGGCTCTTTGCCGGGTTCAAGGTCTACAACATAGAAGATCAAGTTAGTTCTTATAATTGATTCACCATGTCATGATACACAGGTGAGAAACCTTACCATGTAAATGAAGATTCAAGGATCGTGATGGCATAAGTTCAAAAACAATAATATTATCTTTCCCTTTATTACAGTAACCTATCATCTTGACGATGTTAGAATGCTTTACGGATCTGAGGATTTTAACCTCTTTGGACAAATCTGCCTCCTCATCAAACATTTTTTTCACAGCAACTTCCTGAATGTCAGCACATCAGCTAAACCAGTCACCACTGCAGACCAGTTCCAAGCACAGTCATCGGATACAGTTCAACAGAACTAAGAAGCATAACAGTCTTCCACAAGACCAGATAGTAAACGATTGTATTTGCGTTAAACTCGTCTCTCTAGTTATCCAAACAAACTAGAGATATCTTGTAATCACTCAAATATATAAATAAGGCATGGTTCTCCACAAGAGAAGTGTGGAAAACAATTCTACCAGAAACTCATTCTTCGACTTGGTATCAGCCTTCGATCCAAGATCGTTCCGCTCAATACAACCACAAAAAAAAAATAAAAAAAAAGCAAAACAAAACAAAAGCAGCACATATCCAGTAATCAAACACACCAAAACCTCAGTCACAAATGGCAGATGCAATAACTACTTTGCGTCAGGTTCAGATTCATCACCTAGTGACTCTGAAGCATACTGAAACCAACCATCACCTCTGGAAAGCACAGTTCAGACCAATTCTAAGAGGTTATGATCTCTCTAGCTTCGTTGATGGCACAAAACAAATACCACCCCGCACTCTTCCTGACAGTACAGATATCAATCTAGCTTTCACAGCTTATGAGTCTCAGGATTCACTCATTGTTGGCTGGTTAAATTCGACCCTAACACCGGAGGTTCTTAGCACAGTGTCTGAGCTCACAACATCGAAATCAATCTGGGATGCATTGGAGGCTGAGTATGCTCCAAAAACCTTTGCTCACCAGAGCTGTCTCAAGAAGCAGCTTCACTGCATGTCCAAAGGTAACAAAAGTCTCAAAAATTATCTCAATGAATCTAAACAACTATTTGATCAACTAGCTGCCTTTGGTTACAATGTAACTGCTGAAGAAAAGAAGCAGTGTATCAGCAATGGATTAAATCACACATATGATCCAATTGTAACTGCCTTGAGTACTGTGGAAGGTATGGATATACAGACTTTTACTTCTCATTTGTTGTCTTTTGAAATGAGGATTGAGCAGCAACTTGCGCAAATCAAAACACCCATGGCCAACTTTGTAGCTACCAGTTCTTCTCCGTTTTCAAGCAAGGCACAACGCAAATTCAACAACCAATCAAGAGGCCCACCGCCTCCAAACAACAACAATCAGCGTCATCCGCAGAATCAAAGACATTCGGCATTTTCAGATATTTGCTGCCAAATCTGTAAGAAACGAAATCATACAGCTGACCGTTGTTGGTTTCGTTATGAGCAAAGAAACACCTCTTCCATGAGACCTCCAGCTGCCTATCTGGATTTCCCTGGTGATTCATCTGCAGACCAGTGGGTTACGGATTCCGGTGCAACCCATCACATGACTGCCAATGTGAACAATCTGTGTATCCCTCATGAATATGATGGCACTGACACATTCAAAGTGGGTAATGGCAATAATCTGCATATATCTCACGTTGGTAAGGCAGTTTTCATGTCTAACAATAGAAACTTCTGCCTAAACAATATATATCATGTGCCTCACATAAAAACTAACCTACTGTTTGTATATCAATTCTGCAAAGATAATCAAGTTTATTTTGAGTTTCACAAAGATTTCTTTGTTGTGAAGGACAACACCACGGGGGCACAACTGCTAAAAGGGAGGAATGAAAAGGGTCTCTACATTTTTGATGGTATAAAAGATCGTAGCACAGCTGTTTTTCCTACATCATTTCTCTCTGCCAGTTTACCAGTATGGCATCAGCGGCTTGGTCATCCCATGCTTAGCACAGTTTCTAAGATAATAAGCAAGTTTTCTCTTCCAGTACTGAATAAAAAGTTTGATTTTTGCCACTCTTGTCACATAAGAAAGAGTAGGCGTTTACCTTTCTCTAGTAGTTCCACAGTGTATGATGCACCTTTAAATCTAGTTGTTTCAGACATTTGGGTCTCCCCTGAAATTTCAAGAACTGGTTTCAGATATTACCTACTCTTTATGGATGTTTTCACACACTATACTTGGGTGTTTCCTATGATCAAAAGATCAGATGCTTTTCTCATCTTTAAACAGTTTCATAAGCAAGTAGAAAACTTGACAGGTCATTCTATTAAAGTTTTCCAGTCTGACAATGCACTTGAATACCGAAAAATAACTTCCTATCTCAATGACTGTGGCATTAAGCATCGCTTCTCTTGTACACACACTTCATCTCAGAATGGCATTGCTGAGCGACGGATTAGACATGTCACAGAGAGTGGCCTAGCCTTACTATTTCATGCTCATCTTCCTCAAGCTTTTTGGGCAGATGCTTTCACAACTGCGTGTTTTTTGATAAATCGTCTTCCTAAGTCTTCTACAGAACCAAAAACACTAATAGAACTACTTTTCCACAAACCGCCAGACTATTCTATGCTTCGAGTCTTTGGATGTTTGGCATATCCTTGTCTTCTACCATATAACTCTCACAATCTAGAGCCTAGGTCTTTGCCCTGCATATTCTTGGGTTACAGCCCAGATCATAAAGGCTATGTTTTCCTGCACACTCCTACTAACAGGACATGTTAGGTTTGAAGAGACCACTTTTCCTTTCTCTTCTTCTACGCATCAGTGTCCTGAGGTAAGTCTCGACACTCCTTCTACCAGTACAGAGTTCTTAAGTTCGTATGTGTTTATGCCTCAACAACAAGTCGATTCCAATTACAGCTGCAACGACCACACCATCCATCTCCAATTCTACAGATGACAACATCAGTCGTCCAAGTACATCGGAGCATTCAGCTGTACCTTCTACACAACTGCAGTCTTCCACAGCTGATCAACCTGAAGCCCTGACTCAAAATTCTTTGATCCAGCCTCGGAATACAATGGTCACTAGAGAAAAAGCTGGTATTTCGAAACCTGTCCAGAAGATTTCTCTTCTAACTACTAAGCACCCACTACAAGATGACGGCTTCATGGAGCCTACCTGTTACTCAAAGGCTTGTTCAGTGCCTGAATGGAGATCAGCAATGGACTCTCAAATAAATGCTTTAATCAACAATGTCACTTACTCTCTGGTACCATATCAAAAGGGTATGAATATCGTAGTCTCAAAATGGGTGTTTTGTATAAAGAGAAATCCAGATGGTACCATACAACGGTATAAGGCACGTCCGGTGGCCAAGGGATTTAACCAACAAGAAGGGTTAGACTACGGTGAAACCTTCTCTCCTGTGATTAAGCCCTGTACAATCCGGTTAGTTCTCTCACTGGCAGTGATGAACGATTGGACATTGCGTCAGTTGGATGTTGAAAACGCTTTTCTTCATTGTGTCTTGGAAGAGGAAGTCTATATGAAGCAGCCTCCTGGTTACGCTGATCCAAACTATCCTAATCACGTGTGTAGACTCCATAAGTCATTATACAGCCTTAAACAAGCACCACGTGCTTGGTTCTCCCGCCTCAGTAACCATCTCATGAAGCTAGGATTCACTGCTTCAATAGCTGACTCTTCATTGTTTATTCAAAAGAAAGGAAACTCTATTACATATATATTAATCTATGCTGATGATATAATAGTGACAGGGTCAGACATCGGCGTTGTGGATACTCTGATTACGGATTTGGGATCAGAGTTTGCAGTAAAAGATATGGGGGCTTTATCTTACTTTCTGGGAGTGGAGGTATTGCGACAAGGCCAGTCATTAGTTCTCTCTCAGAGAAAGTACGTTGCAGATTTGCTACGTAAAACAAAACTCGATGGTGTCAAGCCTGTGAGCACGCCGCTGGCTGCGTCTATGAAGCTACAGAAACATGGATCAACAAAGTTCCCTGATCTAACTCTCTATCGTAGTGTAGTGGGAGTATTACAATATCTACATATAACTCGTCCAGATATTTCTGTTGCTGTGAACAAAGCTTGTCAGTATATGCATGAGCCATATATAGAACACTGGGAGATGGTGAAACGAATTCTACGATATCTAAAGCATACTGTCGAGTATGGTTTATTCATTAAACCTGGAAGAGATTATAATCTGCATGCATACTCAGATGCGGATTGGGCTGGCAGTCTTGATGACAGGAGATCGACAAGTGGATATTGTATTTACTTTGGGGGAAATCTTATTTCATGGAATGCACGCAAACAAAAAACAGTTTCCAAGTCCAGCACTGAAGCAGAGTATCGAGGTGTGGCAATTGAAACCTCAGAGCTAATCTGGATCCAGTCTCTGCTTGAAGAACTAGGGGTTGTTACGCCTACACCCACTCTTTGGTGTGACAACATTGGGGCCACGTATCTAACAGCCAAACCAATATTCCATGCTCGTACAAAACACATAGAGATAGATTATCATTTTTTCCGAGAAAGAGTTGCACGAAAACAGTTACATGTTACGTTCATCAGCAGTCGAGATCAACTAGCAGATATATTTACAAAGGGGTTCCCAACTCCGAGGTTTCAACTCATATGTGACAAGTTGAACATTCGTCAACTCCGGTTCAACTTGAGGGAGGGTGTCAGCACATCAGCTAAACCAGTCACCACTGCAGACCATTTCCAAGCACAGTCATCGGATACAGTTCAACAAAACTAAGAAGCATAACAGTCTTCCACAAGACCAGCTAGTAAACGATTGTATTTGCGTTAAACTCGTCTCTCTAGTTATCCAAACAAACTAGAGATATCTTGTAATCACTCAAATGTATAAATAAGGCATGGTTCTCGACAAGAGAAGTGTGGAAAACAATTCTACAAGAAACTCATTCTTCGACTCTGAAAAAATTCAGTTTATTGACACGTTAAACAGTCATCTAATAACATTTAGGACCATGTCATCTAATAGCATTTAGGAATAAAGGTAACAACAACTCTCACCTGGCCGTTTTCGAGAATCCCTTTATACACACGTCCCAATGTTCCTTCACCTAAAACACATCCGGTATCGGACATATCAGAGGCGACAATTACCTCTGTTGATTCCAATGAACGAGCATTGGCAACACAATTAAGAAGTTTAGGTTGGTCTGCTTTAAAACCTTTAGTTCCTGAAATCAAAACATATGCCCTGCCCATCAAACAACATTAAAATTGAACTTCCACCATTCTCTGTTGGAACACAGAGAACAAATGCTCCAGACAACAACAACCTTAAATATTCATTGAGCAAAAACATCAAACACCACAAAGTCATCACAGATATAGTAAACAGTAAACTAAAGACCAAATTCAAAATTCGAATAAAACAAACCCAATATAAATAAACTAATATGTAGAATAAGAAGTAATCAAGGAATTAAAGGATGAATTATGTACCATAACGATGTTTTTTCTCGGAAGATTCTTCAGTTTCGCCATTAGTCGATCTAAGACAGGAGAAATATGGAAACCTAGCATACCCACATCAAAACAAGCGCAAGCAAATGGGGGAAAGAAGTTTTAGAGCGCCGAGCTCGTACACAAATCCTCTAATGTCACATGACCGAAACTCGTTCGTAAACAGTGCCACGTAAAATTCTCTAACAATGCCCACGTTTTCGTCGCCTTTTGTAGTCTTGTTTCTTTCCACCTTGAGTTTTTGTTCAATTTCTTCATGAATGTTATACAATGAGGTTTTTGTTGTAGACTTGTAGAAGTCCTATAGCGTTTACCATTTCCTGAAGGATGTGTGGTTCTCAAAATTATGGTGCAGAAAGTAATATGCCAAAGACTAATATACCGTTACAAAATCGGGCCAATTTGAGACCTAGAGTGATTACTTTGGACCTATGACTATAAGCCAAAAACAAAATTAAAGTAAAAAAGATAACCCCTTATCCAACTATTTTACTAAATGGCAAAACTGTCCCTGATTAAGTAATGTTAATTTGGGTGATTAAATGATGTTTAATCAGGTTAACTCTTGAATAAACTACCATTAATTCATCATCAAAACTTGATTTTTTTTTGAATTTTTCTTAAGAAACTCGAACCATAATAGGTTTATGTTTGTGCAATTGTAAACCGATTTTGGGTTGAGTTTTCCAAATAACGTAATAAACCCAGAATCAGGGTTTTCTAAATACCCAGATAAACCACAATCGGTGTTTACTGATGCCCACATAATCCGATTGTACCTTACTTTCAGAAACAAAATATTCATTACATAGTTTAGGAAATTAGCGTATTACATATATAGGATTCAGTATGAGTATTCTAGAATTTGACACATCAAATGTTCGTCAATGAACCTACGCGCACGTCAGTACAACGTCGTATATTCTTTCTGGTGAATGAACTTAGTTTTCGCGTTACGAGTTCTCCATAGCCCATTGAAACGTTCCAGCTGAAATCAGTGAATTCACGTATGTTAGTATGCGAACTTTTAATGATGACATAAGTATAAATATTATCGGATTACTCATTTTTTCCCTAAGAGGAGCTTGTGGATGATGTTGGTACACCATATTTCTAACTTTAACATACTCTCGCATTGCATTTTTTATGTAGTTGAATCAAAATGCCAAGTCTCTCCTTTGCTTTTATTGGTATTCTCGGTACGCTCGTAAAAGAACTCTTTAACTTTCTTCCAAAACATTGAATAGATTTCATTCTGACGTTCACAGGACGTATTAGCAAACGATTTAACGAGACACAAATCTTCATACGGTTCTCATTCCATTTTCTAGGCTCATTGTGTGATGTGCGACTGGCTCAAAGAGGTTGTCTTTATATAGATATATATTCAACGAATATTTTTTTCAAATTCAATTCAAACAATCGGAGTTTTGGTATGTCCACATAGTCCGATTATGTCCTTGCAAAATCATGTAAAAAGTGCCTCTCAATAATCGGATTATAATATTGCACATGTAATCCGATTCTTGGCAAAAAAAAGTTACATAAGAACTGCCACTTTTCTTTGCAAGAATCGGATTACATGTGATGCTAACATAGACTGTTTATAAAGGTTGTCAAGATCTACCTCTCAATAATCGGTTTTTAATATGTCACTTGTAATCCGATTCTTGTCAAAAAAAGATACAGGAATATTGTCACTTTTTCTCACAAGAATCGGATACCCACATAAGCCGATTCCAGAATTATGGATTTTTTTGTTTTGTCAGAATCGGACTTTAAAAGTATCTTTATAAACCGATTCTGAAAAATTAAAAACTAGGTGAGCAAAATTTGTCAGAATCATATTTTATATAGGTAAATGTAAACCGATTTTGATAGAAAAAACTTATAGAGTCATGCATTTTCTGCACACACATTGTAATTGGTTCTTTTGTCGCGTCTTAGACAAACACAAACAATTTTCAGTCATTCATAAACTAGGAATATAACCAAACATAATTCGAAAATAAGTTTAAGACATAAGTTTTGACACCATAATTATCCATAGTTAAAGACATAAGTTTGAAACCATTTATTCATCAACATCCTCACCACGACCACGTCCACCTCGTCCTTTTTTAGGAGGTTGGGAGCTACTCGATGCACCTTCAGAATTCCTTTTTGTGGTGACGGTGACTCTCTTCCGCTTTTTCTTTGGCCCCTCATCCTCCTCCTCCACCTCCTCCCCGAACCTTTTTGTGGTGAGGTGGTGGGTCATTGATGATGATTCTTTTGGATTTACTCCCGGAGCCCCTTCGGTGGGGAGCATTTAAATTTTGACCACTTTGTCGACGAGGTCCCAAACTCTGAGGAGATGCAAATCCATGTTTTTTCTTAGATTTCTTCTCGGCTTGCTTTTGTTGCTTGTCCTTGTTTGGCCTGTAGAATACGGAGATAAGCGACAAACAACAAAGGAATCATATAAGGTATATAGTCGATCTACTCAATACACATTTATAACCCGATTCCTAACATGACATACAACAATCGGATTGTATAAGTGCTCATGTAATCTGATTCTAACAACAACAAAAAGGGACATAAAAGTTGGGCATTTTTAATTACTGTAATCAGTTTACTCTATACACGTGTAAAATTCGATTCCAGCATAATAAAAACAATCAGTTTTTTATAAGTGCTCATGTAATCCGATTATTGACTAAGCATATAACAATTCAAAGGCCACATAATCGGTTTTTGTGGACACATATGTAATCCGGTTCTAACAAAAAAAACTTACAGAAAAAAACCGGTTATCCTTGCAGTAACTGAATCGGGCTATATAGACATTAACATAGCCCGATTCTGGTTCAAATTTCTCGAACCAGAAAGATATTCATCACAATCGGGGTATGTAGACATGAAGGTCAACCGTTTCTAATTACAATCTGTTCACTCGTAGATTAACATAATCCGATTCTGGTAAATCCAGAAAAATTTGATTTCAAAATTTCTAATTTCTAAGCGATTGCATGTTATTAAAACCTACTTTAGAGGATTGGGTTGACAGAAAAGTACCTGATTCGATCAAAGATAAGGGTGCACACGGTACGGTTCGGATCGGTTCTTGCCAAGACCGAGTACCTGTACCTCCCTAGACTCGGTTCCAAAATTTTGGACCGGTACCTGTACCCTGTACCTCGGTTCCGGTACTGTTCGAGACCAGTACGGTACCAAGTACGGTTCCGGTACTATACTCGGTTCCAGACTTTGCAATTTTTCTTGTTAATAAGGACCTGTTTTACTAAGCATGTATTGACAGTATTGTTAACAATTAACAACTAACAAGAAGAAACAATACTATTAATACTAGCAAAGAAAACTATCAAATACCAAGTCTTAAAAAACTAAAAAAGTAGCAAGTACCATAAGAGTCAAAGATTGATAGACAGTCACTCACACATTCACACACACAATTAAACAGTACTACAGTAGTAGGAACTAAGAAGTAGTAAAAGAGTCTAAGTAACAAGTAGAAGACTAGCAGTAGCACTGAGTCACTGACTGGACATTGGTGGTAAAAATGTAGCACTGGTGGCAATGACAAATACAAAGCCTTGAATATCTATTGATTCTATTCCATGGCAGCAACACTGGTGGTGGCATTGATGTTGATAGGACCAAGTAACGCTGCAAAAACAAGTAATAGAAGTTATCAACTATTAGTCTATGTTTATTACTGCAAAACAAGTAATAAACTAATAATGTAATATGTATATCTGTTACCTTCTTCACAAGTAAAGCAGAAGTTTCCGTAAGTAAATAATACAAAGCAAAGCAGATTTCAGCTAAAAAGAGTAACTACTTATCAACCCATAATTTGAATTCATAGCAGGACAGTGCAGTAATGGTTATCAACTCATAACATGAATTCATAGCAGGACAGTGCAGTAATGGAGAAAATTGAATCCCTTCACACATACAGAAACATAGATGCATAGAACTAGCAGAATTCACATACAAAAGCCCAGTACTCGTTCACAAGTACAAGCCTCATACTAGTGCACATTTCATTACAAAAAGGATAACTCAATCAGTGCTTATTTTAAGTTGCGGCACCATCAGTGTTTATCTCCACCCCCAACATACATTTGCAAGCTTAAAATCAGCACATACATACTAAGGCAACTTCTAAAAAGAATTAGAGCTATCAAAAATCAACTATCAGTGCAAGTTTCTCAGCTTAATCCAACTATTCCGTGTTTATGCCCACCCACAACATACATTTTCAAGCTTATAATCAGCACATATACACCAAAGCAATTTTTACCATATGTCCATAGGCTCAAACCCAATTTTTTGAAGAACAAAAAAATTCATTTAATTCACAAATTAAAACGATGATCAGTAAATACAATTTTAAAACCAAATTCAAAGTCTGGGTTTCATATGAACTAAAAAATAATGAAAATCAAAAGATTATGAAGATAGAATTCTTACCAGTTTGGTGGAAATAAAATCCAAGCCAAATCAAATCAACTCTTGTAGAGAAGGAATAAATCTTTTTGATATCTTAATTACAAATCTGATCCAATATCAAGGAAGGTAGAATTATTAGAATACAAATCAACACTACTTCAAAACCCTAGGTTCCAAAAATCAAAATAGGAGAATTGAATCAACTGATTCAACACTTACCCTTGGTTAACAATTTCTCCTTCTTCTTCTGAATCGAGAGGTGGTAAGTAATGGAGAAGAGAAGATTCAGAAGTCTCCTCCTTGTAATGGAGTTCTTCACTTCTTCTCCTTCTCAGAGAGAGAGGAGACGGGAAAAAAAAAATGAGAAGAGAAACCCTAGCCCTATAATGTTCGATTATATACCCCCCTTTAATCTAACGGCTAATACTGATTTATTATCCCCTAAATCTAACGGCTACTACTACTCGGTACAGTCGGTACGAGATGGCACGGGACTTGTATTGGACCGTGTACATGTACCTCCCAAAGGCCGGTTCCTATTTTTTGGACCGGTACCTGTACCCTCTTCTTCGGTTCGGTACAAAAACAGGTACGGTTCCATCGGTTCCGAGACGGTCCATCGGTCCGGATCGGTTCCTGTGCAGGCTTAATCAAAGATGCTTCGTTTTCCTCAACCGTTTTGTTTCGAATCGCTTCACTCTTACTAGGATGCTTCACTCTTACTTGTTTCGACGAAATTTCATGCTATTAGGATGCTTCACTCTTACCTGTTTCGACGACATTTTATAGAAAAAAGAGACGATTAATCGTTTTTGAAGATGTTTTGATTCAAAAAAAAAAAGGAGAAGAAGAAGACGAGAGAATCGGTTTATAGAATTGAAATTGAAACTGGTTTTAGTTTTAGGTTTTATTATTAAGATTTAATGGGGTAAATTTGTAGTATGGATATTTTATAGAGGGTAAACTGGTCAATTCATCAAATTTAGACACCCCTTAACCTTCTTTATTGGGTGGATGTGGAAATCTATAGGCCCAAATTAATCACTCTAAGCCCCAATTTGGCCAGGTTACAAAAGAAGTTCATGTACTCCCTCCGTCTCACTATTAGATGACCTAGTTGAAGTTTGCACAATTCTGAAGGCATTGAATGAGGAGTATTTTTAAGTGTTTTTTACAATTATACCCTTATGGATAATAATTTGTAAATTTAGAAACGATTTATCTCTCAAACTATATCATGGATTTTTGTAAACTTTGTATCATTGGAAAGCATTTTAAAACACCTACGTAACGAGTATAAACATGGATATCAAATTATATACATTTCTTATATTAACGATAACCAATGAAAATGATAATTTTAGAAATATTCCCTTGTTTAATGAAATAGGTCAACTAATGGTGGGACAAAACTTTAAACTAAGTAGATCATCTAATAGTGGGACGGAGGGAATATTTGAAATTTGCTACAAGGGGTACATGTACATATCTAAAACATGTGACCCAAAGGGTTTGAAAAGTACACAAATTCAAAATCACTAAAAAAAATCGCTAAAACTAGAAGCCAAACTTAAAATCTTCCAGATTATGCTAAAATTGAAATAGGCTTCGTTCGCTCAGTTTGCATTCTGTTTTTCGGGTGTTTTTCGTGGCTTTTTGGTGCCGTACTGGGATCTACCTCTTTTACGATCTGGAACACCCTTCAAGTCCCTGATTCCTCGAATGCAGTGGTAATTCACACCTGGCAAATCTTTGACTCCACCTCCTCCAACTAAGACAATACTATGTTCCTGTAAATTATGCCCCTCGCCAGGGATGAGACAAGTTACGTCTTTGCCATTAGTCAAGCGTACTCTAGCTGTCTTACGGTTGCCTGAATTTGGTTTTTTTGGCGATGCCAATTGAACTGTAAGGCATACTCCTTGCTTCTGGGGACAATTACTCAATCTTCGACCTTGTGCTTTGTGCTGTTTCTTTGCTCTCCCATGACGAATCAATTGACTTACTGTAGCAAAGCAGACATGACGCTGGATACGGCGAGTTGCCACGTTTCCGAATGCAGAAACCCCCATGCGCCTTTTTGGAATAGGGTAACGACCAAGTCCTGAAGGTGGTAGTTTACAGTTGATGCTTGATGATGTTACCTGGAAGTTTCAATTCAAAATTGAAATCAGAGTATCGATGCTGATTAGCAGTTCAGAATTCAAGTCATTGGTACCAACACAAAATGACTTCATCAATCTACTAGGACTATGTTACTAACAAAAACTGAAATAGATTAAGTTTAAGTTTAACACATAGGAGATACACAGAAGAATCACCACTGAATCTACTACACAAAGTCCTGCTCCAACAGCAATGCCAACGAGGGACTAAATTTTTAACTGGGAATTCTTATAAGTGATTAAATTTTCCGTGGCAACAAATGTCCCCACTGAACTAGCAGCAAATAAGGCCACAAGAAGCCGCTTTCAAGATTGCACTCGCATTGTCATGTATATAACGAACACGCTATGGTAACCAATGCATGTTTGACTTGTGATCTTTAATAATGGCAACGTGTCGTAGTATTACTTCTCACAACCTGTATCACTTAACTAGCTAGTATAGTTGAAAGACGTCTATAGCACTGCCTTAAATGTATAACTACTTTCCCACCCTAAGGTTGAAGAATTGTTCAATGAAATGATTCTAATAACCTTTTTTCCATGTTTGTAAAGAAGTTCAAAAATAGAAATCCATAATATAAATATGGTTTAAAAACACAAAGAACAAGAAAGGGTAAAGTGTAACTAGTGATCTTACTGTTGAACTAGCATAAGTTGGCCCAGAGATGTAAACCAGACCATCTTGAGAAGCCAAATCCATCATAGCCTATAAAAGGTAATAAATTTGTAAAGTCAATAAACAAGTCAATCCATTTTAAGGTATTCAACTAATATTCACTAGTCGACTTGCAAGTGCCACAGCTTAGATCAAATGAACTATGTATGCACCAGGTATTTAAAAGATGCTGTAGATCTGTAATCAGTCGACCTAATGTTCTATCATGTAACTGATCTATGTCCAAAGTCAGCTACACTATAGTTTCTAACAATCTTTTAGTGCACATATCTATTTAGGTATAAACAAACTCTGATTCTTCTTCCCATGTGATACCAAGCACAAGTTAAAACTAAAATACTGGAAAGCAGCAACGAATGATATAACTTCTGAAGTGCAGAAACATATGATTTTGAATGACCAGCCAAAATCCAGTTTTGAAGTTCAATGATGTCTGGACCACGGTGCTGATCAAATGATCATACATAAACATAAAAAGAGTCGAAAAATAAAATACTTCACCCAGAATTTACATTATCAATATAGATATGCAATTGGCTTTCATACCTTGGAAGTGAGCTTCGTTTTTTTGAGAGCGCTCGTGATTGCTGGAATGCTTAAGCTAGATTCTGGATGTGCGTCCTGTTAGACATAATGACAACTAAGACACGCTCAGTAAGAACATGAAACAGCAACAACAAAAAGGACTTTGAACATCCAAATGGCTCGAATGGAACGAGAAATACTGAGATTGGGCTCACAATGTTCCGAGTTTGTAATGACTAACAAATATCTGTTTCTCACATTAAAGAAGAATGTTGAGGAATAGCCTAATCAAACACTTTAAAAAGGTGGCTTTGACAACCAAATGGTACTGTTAGAGAAGCATGCACAGAGTTCTATCATCTAGAAACAAATATGTTCCGGCAGGCAGATGCGACAATAGACATGAATTTGTAGGGTTTGTTAAGAGTCACCTATATCCAGCCAGATTGTTTTCTTCAAAACGTATGGTTCACTCTGATCAAGTCTTTCAGATCTTCTGTATGTGCAATGTCTAGAACGAGCCAATACATGAACTCTTATGAATTCAAAGTGGAATGAACCTAACCCTTCATTTAAAATGTGACACAAATGTTCAATGGTGTGAAAGAATGATAAGCATCAGAACATATGCAGGACTGAGGATAGAACCGAGTGAGACAACAGTCCTCTTCCCTTACAAAATCCAAATTACTGTAACCCTTAGACCTCATATCTACTCGAGTAAAGAGTACACACTTGAAAAAAAAGCTATCATGAGTCATGTAGGTCAATAATCCAGTAGGGTCCAACTAGATGGGATCAACTAAACTTGGGAACTGAACAGAAGTCAAGTTAATACGGAACTGGAATTCACTCTCCAAAACTGGCAAAGGAAAAATCGCAGATGATGGTAGTGGTAAAGCTAATTAGTAAATCACAGATGGGATCAACTAAAACAAATTCATTTTGGTGCCATAGCAACCCGCCTCGACCATAATCAACTAACAACCATTTGGGAAACAAAGGAAAGAATGAAGTCATAGAAGCATTTAAATACCATTCAACTAAAAATAGGAGCAAGAGAGTAAAACTTGATTTGTACATACCTGACTATGACCCATTGCTGGAGACAGAAAATCAATCAGACGCGCTTTAGATTGTTGTGCCATCCATGAATCTTTTTCCAGACCACTTAAACAGGAAAAAGGATATCCAGAGAATAAAGTTTTCTCTCGTTCGAATGTGTTTTTCTTTACAACACATCTGTAGTGATTTCCCTGTTTAAGCAACGGGTGGCGCATCCAATGACCTGTTAAAACTACAAATCACTCAGCCAGGATATTTGTAAAAGCAATGATAATTATATCCCCAAATGTAGAAAAGGAAAAAGAAGTTGTTTTGTGCAGCACCAGCTACATTATGGTTTTGCTAGCATGTTTAGGAGGCCAATTTCAATAGTGGACAAATGACCTCAAATGCACGACAATTGACATGTTTTAGTAAAAACATCACATACACATCCCATGTAACTCAACAGCTTATGTAGGAACCAACTGACCCTTAATTTCGCAAGCGGTCAGCACAGCAGACAACTTAACCTCTACTTTTAATTGTAACCTTACCACTGTATGTTCATTACATACTTCTCTTACTAATGTATATTCAGTCCGTTTGGCATTTGGGCTATGTGTATCAGCATTCAGCACCAAGCGATTTTATGACCATGATTGAACAATGACAAGTGCATCTAATTAAGAACTCCATTTTAACGTCAATCACATTCAAAGTAAATAAAACTCCATTTTAGTACCTGAATTCTGTACTGGGCGCATTCCAAGCAAACCCGAGTTTCCATTTGAATGCAATTGTTTCCCACTGTATCGAATAGGATCTATACAGCAAAAATACGAGTGTTGGACACAGCCTGCGAACAAAGTAAGCTGATCATGATGACAAAAATAATTGCAGTGTGCGAATAGTTCAAAGAATTATTTCCTTACAAAAATTCATAAAGAACAAAAAAAAAGGGGGGTGGAAGAACTGACCTAACATATTTTGTCCGATTAATCAGAGAAGGAGATTGGCGTCTTCTAAGTTCTCAGTAGAGTAATCATAGTGATGTTAGAGCCTCAGACGATCATATGAGAAGTTGTGTCTTGTAAGAAGGAGAGACCGAAGTCGCTCTGTCTGACTCTCAATAACACAACACCGGCGGTCCGGCACGCACAAGAAGATGAGAGAGATGGAGGCGGATGTTATCTTTTCATTTTACTTTTTTAATCGTGAAAACTATTGTAGGATTCAACGTTGAAAAACCCAACAAAATGGATCCTTCACCATCAACTCCATATTTTCATATTTTATTATTTCTAGACCCAAAATTTTATAATTTAAGGTTTGTCAATAAAGTTTTCGATTTGGAGAATTTCGTAATGAGAAGAACGCCCTTTATTATATACTTCTAATGAAACTAGCTATACGCTAGGGTTCATTTCCAGATTCTTTTTCTTTTTCACTTTCTCTCTCTCGGCTAAAGAATTCTAGGGTTTTCGGAGCTCCATCAATCTCTGGTTATCTAATGATGAAAAGCAAATCTGAAACAACGAACCTAAATTAATCGTTGGTTTTCTTTTTATCATCTCCAGTCAAATGAAACAGTGTTGAGCATATCTGAAGCAGAATCATACCAGTGTAGAATCAATCAATGAACCTAAAACTGAGCATAAAGAAACTCGATTCATTTCAACTGTAACTCGATTGAAAAACCTAAATCGCTATTAATTAGCAATACCTATTCTTGAAGGCAATTTATGAAACGCAGGGAAGGCATGTTGAGAATCAATACATATATAGAGATTCATCAACAAAAACGATTGGAAATATAAGTTTATCTCTCTAATCTTAGTTATTTATTTGAAGTTCTTCGTTTGATTTCTAAAAGAATTTTCAGAAAATCTTTTACGATTTTAAAACGATTGGAAAGAATTTTACCTTTAATTTTTAATGTATTTTGAAATCGATGTTCGGTTCTTATATCTTCTTATCATTATCTTTTATTGGAAGTAAATTTCGAAAGAAAAAAATCAGTCAATTTTTTTAACGTTCTTCGTTGTGATTCAATTAATCACGAAAACTCTTAGTTTGTCGTTCTGATCTTCATATTGATTCGACAATCATGATAAGAATGTTTTAATCTATTTACTGATTTTAGAGTTTCTGAAAAATATTTTAATTGAATTTTTCCCTAATTTTGGTTCTTCATCAATCTTATCTGAAATTCGATTGTAACAACAGCTGAAGGTTGTTAATGCTTGAAAACAACTTATTCATGAACTATTTAATTTTAATATTTTTTCCATGATCTTAGACCATGATAGTTTTTTTATGTTACAAAACCAACTTTTACATCTTAGATCAAAGCAAGCTCTAAATGCTAAAGAAAACATGAGCCACACCAATCTTAACACCATTGTCATATCCTCAAAGTTCATGAGTTATTATGTCTTAAAGAAGCTTCTTATAATGAAAAGGATTTCATGGAACATCTATGACAAAAAGATAAGTATCCAATGTCTTGCTTTAAATTTTTTCTTGTTACAAAGACCCGCATCCTGTGTTTCTTATCAATCACTAACTTTTCAAATGTAGAATATGTATGTGTGTTGTATCAATTATTTTTTTAAGCCGCATATTGCTTAATAAACCTTAGATTCTTTTTGGCGAAAAGTTTGCAACATAGTTGTGTAACTGCGGCGTACACATTTCATATGCATGTGTAACTTCCGAGTACCCAAGCCATATGCATGTGTAACCTCTGAGTACACATCTGTTTTCATAATCTTATTGTTCTGATTGCTTTAAGTTATTTATTCATATGGTTTGGTTTTCATACTTCAGGTTAGTTTTGATATGTGTAACTCTTAGTTGTTCAGGTTTAGGTTTAAGTTCTCATACTTCATCTGATATTTTTTGATGTTTAATTTTGTTCTTCAGGTAACTTTTCATGTTGAATTGATAAAGAAAATAGGAACACAAAGTGTTAGGTTCCAAATACTGCAGTACAACTATAGGAGGTAAAAACTGAACTCTAGGAACTTTGATTGTCTTCTTAATTCTCAACATTCTGTGAGCATCTGTTACTCTCATTTATATTAGGAAGATGCACGTGTAACTGTGAATCATCTGTAGCTCTTTATATCATTATATGAAAAGTCTGGAACCTTGTGTTGGTATGAACCCGTTTTTTATGAAATTGTGCTGCTATAAGCATGTGTATCTACTAGTTACACATGCTTTCTAGCATGCGTGTCTGCTAGTTACACATATTTTTTAGGATGTGTATTTGCTGGTTACACTTGCATCTTTGATGTGTATTTGTTGATTACACATGTATTTAGGGATGTATATCTACCATCCTTAGATGATTCTTCTCTTAAGAGAAAATCAACTATCCTCTTTTTTCATTTGGACCTTGCTTAACTTGAGATTTTCTGTTGATGAATTAATGCTGGTATAAAATTTCTTTAATTTGGTCACGACTAACTATAATGGTGGTGCATTTAAAAACTTTACACATTTGCTACAAATTAGAAACTTCATTTGTTGCTTATAGGTTGTTGTACCGGGGTAAAAGCTTGCATTTCATTGTTACGTGTGCATAGAATATTTGGTAATTTAGTAGTTCTTAGAGCGAGATCTGTGAGAGAGTTGTCAATTATCTTTCCTGTACATGTTTTGTTTCATTTGTCTCATCAGCAAATATAATCATTCACTGAATGACATGCTTATATCTTCGTAGGTTTTGGATTATGTATAAGGCTAAGAAGGAGGGCCCAGTAGTTTTGGTAAGCATCTGAGCATTTCACACTTTTTTTTTACCTTCTGGCCCTTTCAGTCTTCACCCGTAAATTAACCTTCACCATCTTCTTGCTCCACAAGGTTGGAGACATCCCTGGGAGGGTCATGAAGATCACTCTCACGGGCATGGGCATGGAAATGGACAGGAGCATGGGGTACTATCTCTAGTTAAATTCTAATTCGTGCTTCAGCGCACAGTCATGTTACTCTGGCCAAATGACGCTATTACAACTCTATGAAGTTGAAAAAATATTAAAATCAGTAGTTTTGGGATTAAATTTGAAGTCTAGTTAAATTCTTAGTTGTGCTTCATCGCACAATTATGTTACTCTGGCAAATTGACGTTCTTACAACTCTATGAAGTTGAACAAAAGATTGAAATCAATAATTTTGGGATTAAATTTGCAGTAAAACTGTGTGACTTTGTAGTTTATGAATTTACTTCGTCGTTCTATGTTCACTGCAGCCATGACTTTGGCACAATCCATCAGTTGGAAGGTAGTTGCAGAGACAATAGATTCATCAGGAATATAAGAGTATTATTTGTAAAACAAGGAATGCAAGAAGTATACCTCCATAAAGTTACCCAATACAAGAAAGGTTAGGACAGTATCGCTTCACAAGGATAGAAAAATTATGACCGTAAACAATCAAGTTATTTCAAATGAATATTTGAAGTTATTAATTTTTGTAGAGTTACACAAGTAGACTTCGTAATTGCTGAGTACATAAGTCATATGTATGTGTAACTTCAAATTACACAAGTAGGATGCATATGTAACTCCTAGTTACACAAGTAAGATGCATGTGTAACTTTCGGTTACACATGCATTTTGTATGTGTACAAGCTAATCACACTTGCTTGTTTTAGGAGTGTTTAAACTATGGTATCTCAATATTTATATGGAAGTAAGTTCTGAATAATTGTAACCTTTTCTGGATCGATGTCTATGCAGGTCTCGATATGGTTTGAACGCACTGACATGGCACTAGCTTACTATTAGAAGCAAGAGCATTTACCAAAGCTTTGGGATATTCTAGAAGTTTATGCATGTATAGATAATGATGCTGGCTACTGTAAAGGTGAGCATTGTTGATCCTTAGCTCTTTACAATTGAAAATGTGTGTTTAATTAGGCTTGAATTCTTAACCAACCTTTCAATCAAATTATAATAGAGCAAAAGTAGATGCAAAGGTGAAACCTTTGCTGGTTATATTCTAATAAAAAAATAGTATTTGATTAGGTTAGTTTACCTGACTAGAATAAGCTTGTAATGGTCTGATGCTTGTCATTTGACCTGTCAGTCCTTTAACATATCAACGGTGTTGTTTGACTGAAGTTGTTTTAAAGATTTCAGTAGATGGAGGCCTAGGATGTAGAAATTAGATAATGAAAGTCATTCTACTGGAAGATGTTGATACTTGTTTGAATTGGAAAGAATGATTTTGGAAAATTCACATATTATAGGCATATGTAACTCATAATTACACATGTTATATGCATGTGTAATTCTCAGTTACACAAGTCAGATGTATGCTAGTTACACTAGTCAGTTTCATATGTAACTAAATATGCATTGTTGTGTGTATTGTTCATTTAGTTTTATAAAAAATGATTTCTCTTGTTATATTTCAGGCTGTCGATAACTTCATAAAAGCTAACTGCTTATTCGTGGTATTGGTCTTACCGGATTTGGAGTTGACGCTGATTACACAAGTCGAATGCATGTTGTGGATCACCCTTGAATTTCTTGCTCATACATGATGTAACTCTCAATTACACTAGACATATGCATGTTTAACTCTCAATTATATTAGCGTGTAACTCCTAATTACACATGCTAATAAACTATTGTAATTAAATTCTAAGGTAATACATGTATTTTTTGTATGTTTTTTTCTATGTGTAACTGCCGAGTATACATCCATATGCATGTGTAACTTCTCCTTACACATGCCATATGGATGTGTAATTTCTGGATGCACATATGTCATATGCATGTGTAACTTCTGTGTACACTTTCCATACACATGTGTAACTACTGAGTACACATCTATATAAAAGTATAACTTTTGCATTACACATGCAATATGTATGTGTAATTTTTGAATATACATGTCATATGAATGTGTAACTTCTGTGTACACATCCATATGTTGGCGGTGGTGGGTGGTGGTCGGCGGTGGTGGCGGCGGGTGGTGGTTGTGGGCCGTGGTGTTTGCCGGTGATAGGTGGCGGCGACGGTTATCAATGGCGGTGATGGTCGAAGGTGGTTGGTGGTGGTGGTTGGTGGCGGTCGGAGGCGGTTGGCAGTGGTTGTGGTTGTCGGAGGTGGTGGGAACATCATCACACAAAATTTTAATAATTTTTGGCTCAAATTCAAATTTTATTTAATTATGGGCTTGCCAATATATATAAGGGTATTAATGTCTTTTAATATTTGGGGCCTAGATCTAAATTTCTTTTAATTAAGGGATTGATATTATGGATAACCCATCAGTGGGGCCCAAGCCTAAATTCCTTTTTTATTTAATTTTGAGCAAACATCTGGAATTCCGTGAAACGCTCCTAGGGGAAAAAAACTCTTCTCTCCTAAAAACGCTACGCATAACCGTTTTCTCTCTTCCCAAAACTTCTTCCTAAACTAAATCTTCAATATTTTATTTTCCTAATCCAAATCTGTTTGGAAATCAAATGATTTATTCAGATTTTCTAGGCATATTTGGAGATAATAAATTAATAGTCGTTAGATTATAATTTTAAATAAAACAATCCCTATTCTTGGTTTTTTCTTCGTCAATTTCATTCAACTCTATAATGGTGTTATACCCATCAGAGATTTATTATATCCTTTACGACATCTCCGTCGGTTGCAATAATCGTTTCAAATATGTTAACAAGGACGATTTCTCTCGCTGTGACGTGATTCTACATCAACTGCTACCGGAACTAATCATGATAATGATGTTCTGTGCATATTATTCCCTTTTGGGGCAACTTTTTCTTAATGAAGAAGACAGTGAAGAAGAGAATTTCTTCAAATCAAAATGGCAGAATCTTAATTCAAAAGCCATTATTCAAATACCATCAATTTCCTTCCTGAAATTCATGTATTTATATATGATGTATTGCAATTTTATTTTGATACAAAACACTTGTATTTTATTATGTTTTTCATCTTTGATGCATTTGATCTTGAAAAACGGGGGTCTAACAACCACACCCAATATTTCGTTCGGAAATCTGTGTGGACAACTCCAATACAATTCCAAGAGAATCAACTAGACAGTCAGACTCAATCACGGAAAAGTATCCAAGAGTTATATCTCAATTTATCAAATTAATCTGCAATCAACAAATAGGAATCTGTGAGCCGTACCAATATGAGAAATAACTTGGATGGTACCAAAGACCAATATCCAAGTGTCAATCAATTCCTATCCAACAAACAATATCGGATTTACCAGTTGATTGAACTACGCAGAACCTGTGATATTTCAATTATATAAACAAATATAATGCTCAAAAGAAATTACAAAGACATAAGAAATTTTGTTAACGAGGAAACCGCAAATGCAAATGAAAAAAAAAACTCGGGACCTAGTCCAGATTGAACACCACACTGTATTGCCGCTACAGACACTAGCCTACTATAAGATTAACTTCGGATTGGAATGTAGTTGAGCCCTAACCCATCTCCCACTGATCAAGGTTTAAAAAGTAGGGGTCTAACAACCACACCCAATATGTCGTTTACGTAATCTGTACGGAATAACTCCAATATATTTCCAAGAGAATCAACTAGACAGTCAGACTCAATCAAGGAAAATACATCCAAAAGTTATATCTCAATTTCTCAAATCAATCTGCAATCTAACAGATAGGAATCTTTGAGCCAGATCGATATGATAAATAACTTGGATGGTACCAAAGACCAATATCCAAGTGTCAATCAATTCTTATCCAATAAGCAATGTCGTATTTACCAATTGATTGGACTACGCAAAACATGTGATGTTTCAATTATATAAACAAATATAATGCGGAAAAGAAATAACCCAGACACCAGAAATTTTGTTAACGAAGAAACCTCAAATGTAAAAAAAACCCAGGACCTAGTCCAGATTGAACACCACACTGTATTTCCGCTAGAGACACTAGCCTACTACAATATTAACTTCAGACTGGAATGTAGTTGATCCCTAACCAATCTCACATTGATCAAAGTTGAAAAAGCGGGTGTCTAACAACCACACCCAATATTTTGTTTAGGCAATATGTATGGGCTAACTCCAATATATTTCCAAGAGAATCAACTAGACAGTCAGAGTCAATCAAGGAAAATACATCCACGAGTTATATCCCAATTTCTCAAATCAATCTGCAATCGAACAGATAGAACTCTGTGAGCTGGATTAATATGAGAAATAACTTGAACAGTACCAAAGACCAATGTTCAAGTGTCAATCAATTTATATCAACAACCAAAAGTTGGATTATCTAGTTGATTGAACTACGCACAACCTGTGATATTTCAATTATATAAAAAATATAATGCAGAAAAGAAATAACACAGACACCAGAAGTTTTGTAAACAAGGAAACCGCAAATGTAGAAAAACCACGGGACCTAGTCCAGTTTTTAAAACCACACTGTATTAAGCCGCTACAGACTTTATCCTACTACAAGTTAACCTTTAAGTGTAATATAGTTGAGCCCCAACCAATCTCACATTGATCAAGGTACAGTCGTGTTCCTTATGCCTATGAATCCCAACAAGACTCTATGCACTTAATTCCTTTAGCCGATCTCACCCACAACTAAGAGTTGCTACGAACCAAAGTCGGAGACTTTTGATAAACAAATCTGTCTCACACAGAAAAGTCTATTGAAAAGATAAATCTATCTCCCAAGAAATACCTACGAGTTTTTGTTCCGTCTGTTGATAAATCAAGGTGAATAGGAACCAATTGATAATCCATACTTATATTCCTTAAGAACAATCTAGAAATATAAATCACCTCACAATAACTTAACGATATGGTAGTCGAACAAGTTACTGCTGAATCATAAATGATGAGACGAAGATTTTTGTGCCTACTTTTTATATCTTACCTATCGGAGATAAATCTCGAGCAAATCTTAGAAAAGATAGTACTCAATACGATAGAACAAAGTAAGATCATAACACGCAACTACAGAGGAAATAGTTGGGTTTGTCTTCACAATTCCAATGAAGTATTCAAGGCATTAACCTATAATGGTTTTAGGAAAAACCTAGGTTAAAGGGGAATCGACTCTTCTCACAACTATTATCACACATGACGTGTGGGGATTAGTTTTCCCAGTTGCTAGAATCCTCCCTTATATAGTCTTCAAATCAGAGTTTGCAATCAATGTTACCTTGGTTCAAGCTAATATCTTTCAACTGTTAGATTGACTTAGCTTGTTACACACAAATGAAATGTACCTTTATTTAGGTATAGGAAACCATACCCAAACGTATACACTTAGTTGGTTCAACAATAGTTAACCAAAGTTAGCCATATGAACACTTTCACCTCAACTTTGTTCATATTCATCACAACTAGTTCAACTGACTCAAATGAAACTAGTTATAGAGTTGTTCAATGTTTATATTCTCATAGAAGTATACAAGACATAATTGAAGCAAAATCAATTTTTGATTCATAAGCACAAGAATCAATTCATGAACATTATAGCTAAGGTTTGCAAAGATTGCATTCCTTATTATATAAATGTATTTGTTCATGAGTATGTAAACATACATAATCGAATTTGGAACTTAACCCACTCAGGTATGCAAATGGGTACGCATACCTAAGTTTCGGGACTTGGTATTTGTTCGCCAGTATGCAAACGGGTACGCATACTATCGTTCACGACTGAACTCAGACGAAATCAGTACGTATACCAGTATGCATACTATAGTTCCCGGACTTCACCCGTTGAATCAGTACGCATATGGGTATGCATACTAAATTGCCAGACTGGGAGTACACATATGCAAGTACGCATACTGTGTTTATTCCAATCAAAGGTTATTTGTTCTAAACTCCCATTTTAATGATTGAAACATTCTCGGGAGAGGGGAATAGCTGTCACACACAAGCTATTAGCTTCAAAGTAATTTTCAAGTGATCAATATGAAACACTCCGAGTCTACATCTAATAACTGTCTCACACAAATCATGTAAGATGTTACCAGTCGATTTTCACATGATCATCTTTGACTTTCGTCAAGAATAAAAGATGAACTTGGTTAAAGCTAAAGCTTACTAACACATATTTCGAGAAACGTGTAAGCGAGTTAAACTCAGCTCCAAATATCAAATGTGTATAATATAAAGTCTATATAGCTATACCACTTTTGTCTCAATAGGAGATAGAATAGAAATAGACTTCTGAGTGATAGATGAGTTTAAATATCCACATACCTTTTGTTGATGAAGTTCCACAAGCTCCCTTTAGTATTTCTTCATCTTCAATCGATGAACCTCTTAAAGTCTAGAGCTCAACTACACATTCTATCTTAATCCGAGACATATCTATAAGTAGACTAGAAATAAAGACTTATAGTTTTGACAACTAAACTTGATAAACAAGATTGAGATAACAACGCTTGCGAGTTTGATCGAGCAGTGCTCTAACAAAGGTACAATCGCCTTCCTTACGCCTCTGAATCCCAGTAGGACTCTACGCACTTGATTCCCTTAGTTGATTTCACCCACAACCAAGAGTTGATACGACCCAAAGTCAAAGAATTATAAACCAATCTGTCCCCCACAGAAATACCTATGAAGTTTTGTTCCATCTGATGATAAACCAAGGTGCACAGTAACCAATTGATAATACAGACTTATATTCCCGAAGAACAACCTAGAAATATCAATTACCTAATAATAACTTAACTATATGGTAGTAGAACAAGTTATTGTGGAATCGCAAAGAATGAGACGAAGAGATTTATGATTACTTTTTACATCTTACATGTGAGAGATAAATCTCGAGCAAATCTTAGAGAATATAATACTCGATACAATAGAACAAGTAAGATCAGAATACGCAGCTACATAGAAAATAGTTGGATTTGGCTTCAGAATCCCAATGAAGTCTTTAATTCGTTAACCTATAATGGTTTTAGAGAAAACCTAGGTTAAAGGAGAATCGAGTCCCAACTAGTATCACACAAGAGGTGTGGGGATTATGTTTCCTAATTGCTAGAGTTCCCCTTTATATAGCTTTCAAATTAGGTTTTGCTTAGTTAGCTTAGAAACAAAGCATTCATTATTCACCCTTAGATGAAATCCTAATTTAGGATGTAAGCTAAGTTTTGCTTGAAACCAAAGAAATATCTCTCCACCGTTAGATGGACTTAGCTTGTCACACACAAATAAAATATACTTCATTTAAATATGGGTAATTGTACCTAAAAGTGGACATAAGGTTGGATCAATAATAGCTAAACAAAGTTAGCCATATGAACACTTTTGTGTAATTCACATTCATCTAACACATCTAGATCAACTATGATAATCAATCAATCAATCATGATAACCAAAGAATCTAACTGTTTTCTTTATAAAGTTGTTCAATTTTTAACGATCACATAGAAGTATATATGATCTGGTTGAAGCAAAATCGGAAAGATTCGAAAGAATCAATTAATGAACATTTAAGCCACGGTTTGCAAAGATTGCATTCCTTAAGATATAAATATATTTGTTCATGAGTATAAAAACATACTTTGCCAATTTTAGAATTTGAACCACTTAAGTTTGCAAATGGGTATGCATACTTAAGTTCCGGACATTGGTCATGAACCAACAGTTTGCAAACGAGTACGCAAACTTTAGTTACGGACCAAACTCATGTGAATAAGTTCGCAAACGGGTATGCAAACTTAGTTCCAGGACTTCAACAGTTAAATCAGTTTGCGAACAGGTATGAAAATTTAAGTACCCTGACTTAACAGTTGAAACAGTTTGCGAACGGGTATGCAAACTTAGTTTCCGGTCCTGGATTATATCAAAACAGTTCGCATGCTTAGTACGCATACTTTAATGTATCCATACATGAGTTTTAGCTCTTAACTCCCATTTCAATCATTAAAAAATTCTTAGAAGAAGACAATGGATGTCTCACACATACCATTGACTAATAAGCAATTTTCAAGTGATCGAATGATCAATATGAACCTTTCGAGTCGATATCAAATGACTGTCTCACACAAATCATGTGAAATGTTTCAAGGAAATTTCCAAATGATCATTTTTTGACATGTTGTCAAGAATAATGATGAATGTAGATAAGACAAAAAACTACCAACACATATTTCAAGAAAAGGATAGGCGAGTTAAACTCTGCTCGAAATATCAAATGTGCATGATGCGAAAGACTATATCGTATACGATTTTTGTCTCAATAGGGTGTAGAAAAGAATAGAATAGACTACTGAGTGATAGATATGTTTTAGTATCCACATACCTTTAGTTGGTAAAGTTCCTCCGAGTTCTCCAATAGATCTGTCTTCAGTTGTAAGCATCGTGAAGTCTAAAGTTCAACTATACAATCTATCCTAGTCCGAAACTTCTATAGGTAGAATAGAAATCAAGATTATAGTTGTGATCAACTAAACTTTACAAACAAGCTCGAGATAGAAATGCTTGAGACTTCGACTGAGCAATGGTCTAACAATTATACATATGGTATTCACAGTTAATCTATCAAAAAGATAGTTTAGAGTGTCCATATTCCACTTACGTTCTTTTTGGTCAATAAGTTGGTTCACTGTCGACAAATTAGCAGATGAAAATGAGAATTTAACAAACCATTTCTATTTGGAATCCATTTTTCTTTCCAAATTAAGATGTTTCTGCCATCACATATCTCCCAACAATAATTCTCTTTATAATTTCAAGACCTCTATTGATGCCTATCAAATGAAATACCGTGCACACTCATTGACTACATTCAAAGGGTTACTATTTAGAGAATATTTATGTTTAATAATAACAGCCAACAAAGAATCAGATTCAGTTATCATTTGCTAACAATACAGAGTTGAGATATTCAGTTTGCTTGATACTTAGTCCTGTTAAAACAATGGGTTTGGAGACATTATCCAACTTATAATATAGATACATATACCTCCCTCTCTCTTATTCCACCAAATCTCCTTTGAATTGTGTCAAGCATATCAGTCAGTTTCTTAGGCATTGGGAACACGGCTAAACGGTGATCAACTAAAAATCCTAATAGTGACTTAGTCAAGACGGTCCTACTTGGTTACTTTTTCATGGTTCAATCCTATTATTAAACGTATCTAATAGATAACGTTTCCATTTTGTTCCCTTGGATCAGTAAGGGTACACCTAGATATTTGTCTTGTAAACCAAGTTTTTGGAAATGAAGAATATCGATTCTAGATTCAGTTTGTGGACTAAAATATAGATCTGAATTATCAAATTTAATGACCTTCCCAGAGTACTTACTAAACTGATGTAACATAACATCCAAATTCCTAGCACACTTCACAGAGGATTTTGTAAACACTAAGCAATAATCTACAAAAAAACATGACTAACAGAATGACAGTTATTAGTAATCTTATTCCTTAAATACCACCTTAGGAACCAACACGAATCATAAGTTTTGACAACACATCCATACGCATGATAATATGGATACTTATTATGTTTTTGTTGATGTTGTAGTAATGAGGTTCAAACTCTCGGATTTGTGAAGATTAAATTTAAAGATTTAATAAAATTATATACAAAAATATTAACAAAGTGGGCGAGAGGTAACCAAGACACTAGAATCCACTATTACACATGAATGATGTCAAATATTTCATAACTCTAATTATCCTTTTAATCCTTTATTTCTTAATCCACAAATAATCAAACATATTCTCAAAAATTAATTGTATCCCTTAAGCATAGATTATCTAACCAAAGCATAACCTATCTAATTGAATCACAACTAATGAAGAAAATTATGTAAACTTTTAAGAACTCTGCAAAAGCAGTGATTTAGTGAATTATAATTAAATATTAGAGAAAATGAAATAGTTACCCATTGTTCATGTGTGAATAGCTTCATCTATTGCCTTGGTTACGAGAGAATTAGCCGCTCATCATGTTGGAAAACCTCTCAAAGAATTTCATTGATGCTCAAAAATGGTTTACAAATGATGAGAATATGAGAAATACAATAAAACCGGGTTTGTAACAATTATATTTGTTACAAACCAGAGAACTACGACCCTCAGTGACAAAATAAGACTGCTGCAGCTGTGTCGCAAACAACTGTAGCAAATAAGTCTACCTGATGTACGACCCACAGGTGTGAGTCATTATTACTGCAGAAAAACGACTGCTGTTGCAGGTCCGTTCTTGGTGTTCTTGGTGTTCATCAGCAGCAGCAGAAACCGAGTTTGGGAAAACTCGAATTTCTTCTTCTCTGGATCTCCTCAGCCCCCCAGGCTCTCGACACCTCTTCTATGAGTCCCCGACACTCTATATATACTCCACAGGATCAAGAAGTCTCGCTATAACTCGAGATAATTCTCTCTTAACTCGGTTTGATGAAAAAATATTCTGGGAATATTTTCTTCCCTGATTTAGCTTTTCACCCGTAGATTTCCATCCTGGTCACTCTAGAAATGTTTACACACGACCCACAATGTTGCTAGAGCCCTCATGCATGAGCAGAACACGCTCAAATATTCTCCAATCCTGTGTTCAACCCGTGTTTTCCTGTTTTGTATTCCGTGAATTATCCCGCTAATTCTGGCCAAATTTAATCGAACCAAAAGCCCAAAACGTGTTTGCTAGGACATATCACAACTTCCTACCAAAAATCAGTCATTGAATATCCCTAGAACACGTTCAAAAATTCCAACAAAACATCTGCCAGTTGATAGTATTTTTTTCCCGCCAATTTTTGGTGTTTGAATTTGGGAAGAAGATGTCCTCCCCCTAACCAGAACTGGGGTGCGAATAGCAACTGCCTTTGGGGTGACCTGGGGTGCCCCTTAGTAATTGAGGTGCCCCTTATCCAACGGTGAGTGTCCGAATTACACGTGTCCTCCGGGGCTTTTACAAACTTTTCGAGCCGAATTTTCCAAAAAATGTTTATTTTCCAAAGGTGCCTACAAACACATAAAATACCAAAATTAGTACAAACTCGAGTGCCAACAATATATAGTATTGAGATCAAATTAAACACAAAAATGTGTCTATCAAATACCCCCAAACTTATTATTTGCTAGTCCTCGAGCAAAATTTATTTTTGAAAAGATAAAAAGACTACACTTAGCACGTGCAGCAGGCCGTTAAACCGCTAGGTGGCCCTAGCGGTGGAGTGTTGTCTCCGGAGGGTTTACCAGAGGTGTACCCACAAAACCTTTTCTCCTAATTGGTCACAAGTATCCAAAGAGCTATGAGGACATACATATTCTCAACCTATCTCCAAGTAAGTAGAATGCCAGAGAAATTAAAGGTGTCAGCTCTAAAGCTGACTGAAGAAAAGGGGAGACACATCCACACGACTGCTAGATAAAGAGATATCCGCTACACAGCTAGATAAACATTGTAAGATGCGTCCGCTGCTTTACAGCTGGATAAGATTAGGAGAGAGATAAAAATGAGAGGGACATCTGCTACACAGCTGGACTAATTACGTGTGATGAGTTAAACCAGTGCTAGAAAGATTTTGTGCCAGATTGAAAGCAGACTAACAAAGCAACCAAAATGCATCTTTCTTCGACTCTCTCACAGTGCTCAGTAGAAACAACGCCTTCTTCGGTCTTCAACTGTTGATGATAAACTCTCGAACCTCATAGAACCTTGACAATTAACTCTTCTCTTCGATTTCTTGCTTGACTTATAAATTTCTTCTTCCCTATGGCCTTATTGAACAAAAAGAACGTAATGATGTTTCATTTTTTTTTTTCATTTTTTTTTTTTTTTTTTTTTTTTTTTGAAAACAAAAAATTACAAGACAAAAATTTACATGGCCATGAGAGAAGGACTTTCAAAACTTGGATCTTCGCAACTTGTGATGTCTTGGTATCATGGATTCTAACAACTTATATCATTTGCTCTTATAACTTCAACTTTGATTTTTGAATTATTCTCTTCTATTGTTGCTTCTAAACCTAAAACGTCTTCAACTTTCTTCATAGATTTTGATGTCGCTCCGCTTGTTGATGATGATAAGTTTCTACTGAGAGAGAGTCGCAATCCAGTAACTAAGACTATTGTGAGGTTGCTTTGTCTTTCTGGCATTTCCCTGACCTACTTGCCTTTCCATCATGTATGGTTAGGTCCATCACGGTTACCCTCTAAAAGGAACAAGTTCTCTCCTGAATTTCAAGGATCTCAATGTCTTTTTCTCTAATGTCTCAATAAGTTGTTATCTCTAGCATTCCAATTTATCTTTTCGGTGAGAAACAATATGTAAACTTAGCTAACCGGATACCATGTGACGCTAGAAGTTTCAAAAGTGCAACTAAAAAGTTTCTCCCATACCCCCAAACTTAAATCTAACATTGTCCTCGATGTTCTAAAGATAAAATTAAAAGCATGAACAAGGAGAAACGGTTACCACTTGAAGAAAAAGAGTTAAGGAAAGATATTACCATGTTGCATGAGCATGGGTTACCTCCCAAGAAGTGCTAAGTTTAAAGTCTTCAGCCAGACTTAGGAAAGGATTAGTCAACTCGAACCGTATAACAGTAGCCGGAATAACTGCGGGTCTTCAAAACCAAATAGAGCTGACCAAAGGAAACTGCAGTAAACCAAGAAAATGAACAAGACTAGCATGCCCTTACCTATTTTCCTGATTAAGACAACTACATCTAATTGTGGTTCAGGTTCAGGTTCTATAAAAGGGTCTAAATAATTTCTTTAGGCTGCAACTCCTCAAAAGTGAGATCCGAATTATTAGGTCCTAGAGTCTGTAAAAACTCAAATAAAAATTTAGAAGCACATAATAACAACCTGAATAATTGGGGATCCTCTAAGTCAATTAGATTTGACTCACAAAGTTGACCATAATAATGGTCATTCTTAAGAAAATGTGTCGACCCTAATATCCTAAAGTAATTAGGTTTAGTCTCAAAACTTAATATCCGGCACATCTGAAAATCATATGTTCCCACAATTGGAAGAAAATTTTTGGTGGGAAAACAAAGTCAATCTTGGTATCATAGCCTGGGTTAACCACATCAACCAGAGGATGGGTTTCTAACAACTGAGCTTCTCTATGGACATCATTAGGTTCGGGAAAACATGTATGAAGATAATCTTGTAATATGGTTGAGGCATAAATGTCAAGTCCTACACGAGGGAACTTTCTAAGAGTTAAAGCACATGGAGAATGATAATCACCCCAAACTTAGAGTTTTCTGTGTCTCTAGAAAGACTAGTCACAACTTCCCTAATTTCTAGGTCATCAGATTCCTGGAAATGGTCAATTGATTCTTCTAAGTCAGGTTCATCCTCACTCATCTCTACGAGTTCATCTTCTTCGTCTAAGACTATTGTTTCTAAATCGCTAGACTCTAAAACATTATTCTCAGAATAAACTCGTTCCTCTAAATCATTATCGGCTTTGTAAACAGGAAATACTACATCGTCTAAAACGAGGGTATCTCTAGTCAAATCCTCGTCCTTTTGAATAGGTGAATAATTATTAAAATTATTTGGATTTGAACTAGAAATAATATTATCATTGTAAAGTTCAATTGGAGTAACCAATTCCTGATCATTGCCTACATATTTCATGTTCTTCATCAATACTATCCTCATCATAATCATCACTATAATAACATGAAAATGATCGAACCTTATCAAAACAAGTAGTGTTACCAATTCTAACCTCGTCATCTTGATTATGTGAATAAAAACTATCCTTATTTTCGAGGGTGGTATTGGGAAAACTACACTGGAAATTAAGACTATCCTGAGCAAGTTTTTCCACAATCCTATTTGTATTCTCAGTAAATTGCTTGAGGGTCTCTTCTAGAGATATCTTAGTTGACCGCTCTACGGACTCTTCTGGGAGAAGAATATTATAAGTCTCTTTCATAAATAACTTCGTTTGACTCATTGAAACTCTTGAGAGACTCTTCTAGAGAAATAGAAGGATTGTTTTGCTCGTATGACCTGTGGGTATGGATAGTAATTGGGCTCACAATGGTATGGACCATAACCTTCAAAAGTTTCGCGTTCCCAATCACTATTCACACTATGGTCATAAAAAGGATAATGTCCAAGCTGCTCAGTCGGATACTCATTGTATTGGCTATTATAATACCAGTTCGACATCCTAACCGCAAGGGAATTCTACACAATCACAAACAAGGCTGACTCGACCAAATCAAACCTATAAAATCTAGCAAACAACAAGCATGATGGCTCCACTTAGATTGTTTCTAGACCAGCTTCTAATCTTTCGAAAAGGAATTCGTTACAATCTGAGCAAACCTCTTTGGAATCAATCCGAGTTTAAGTAAGTTGAATTGAGACGAGGGAAGCTGCGAGGAGCTTTGATACCCAAGGTCTCACCGGTATTATAAGGCGGCGCAGTCACGCATTCAACTCGCAGAAACCATCATGAACTTCAAAGTATGCTCAAAAGAGTAACCAATATTTTTCGAACGACTTTCCTATTAAGCTCGTTACCCTATAGGTCTCGTTCTAGTCAAAATTTTAAGCTTACGTTCGCGTTTGGTTTTGTTTTCCTAAGGCGGGCAAGAAGGAAACGGCGATGAAATCCGAGTCCTTATCTTAATTTGGCCAGGCCTTGCCCTTTACTAGGAAATTAAAACAACCGTATTCAAATCCTCAGCATATATTCACCTTAAGGCATACAATAAACCCGCTGACAGGGGATTCGCGGGTGTTTCGAAAGCTTACCTCCCGTACCAGACGGGCAAAGAACCGCTGAAGTCGACTCGGGCCATGACTCCTATGTCATGTGCGAACCCGAGGGGCGGAGACGATATTGTTATCGTCTTCCTTCCCTGCAAACAGTTTTATATTTAATGTACCCTTCCTTAGGGTTTAAAAAAAATAATTGTCCAAGTCCAAAGTCCAAATAAAGTGCAAAAGAAAAGAAAAAAAAATAATAATTACAAAAAATGGAAGGTCTCTAAAAAAATAAAATAAATTCTCTCTCTCTTTTTTTTTTAATTTTTCTTTCGCTTTTTTTTTTTTGCTTTGTCTTTTTCCTTCTCTTTTGGCTTTAAGCTTTGATTCCAAGTCTTTAGTATCCAACTTCAAACCTGTAATACAAAGACACACCCAAAGAAACGTAAAAAGAACAAATGAAATAAAAAAAACCTAAAAATTCTACCTAAGCACAAATCCGCGTCGGCGGTGCCAAAATGATTATGTTTTTGTTGATGTTGTAGTAATTAGGTTCAAACTCTCGGATTTGTGAAGATTAAATTTAAAGATTTAATAAAATTATATACAAAAATATTAACAAAGTGGGCGAGAGGTAACCAAGACACTAGAATCCACTATTACACATGAATGATGTCAAATATTTCATAACTCTAATTATCCTTTTAATCCTTTATTTCTTAATCCACAAATAATCAAACATATTCTCAAAAATTAATTGTATCCCTTAAGCATAGATTATCTAACCAAAGCATAACCTATCTAATTGAATCACAACTAATGAAGAAAATTATGTAAACTTTTAAGAACTCTGCAAAAGCAGTGATTTAGTGAATTATAATTAAATATTAGAGAAAATGAAATAGTTACCCATTGTTCATGTGTGAATAGCTTCATCTATTGCCTTGGTTACGAGAGAATTAGCCGCTCATCATGTTGGAAAACCTCTCAAAGAATTTCATTGATGCTCAAAAATGGTTTACAAATGATGAGAATATGAGAAATACAATAAAACCGGGTTTGTAACAATTATATTTGTTACAAACCAGAGAACTACGACCCTCAGTGACAAAATAAGACTGCTGCAGCTGTGTCGCAAACGCTGTAGCAAATAAGTCTGCCTGATGTACGACCCACAGGTGTGAGTCATTATTACTGTAGAAAAACGACTGTTGTTGCAGGTCCGTTCTTCGTGTTCTTGGTGTTCATCATCAGCAGCAGTAGCAGCAGAAACCGAGTTTGGGAAAACTCGGATTTCTTCTTCTCTGGCTCTCCTCAGCCCCCCAGACTCTCGACACCTCTTCTATGAGTCCCCGGAACTCTATATATACTTCACAGGATCAAGAAGTCTCGCTATAACTCGAGATAATTCTCTCTTAACTCGGTTGGATGAAAAAATATTCTTGGAATATTTTCTTCCCTGATTTAGCTTCTCACGCGTAGATTTGCATCCTGGTCACTCTAAAAAATTTTACACACGACCCACAATGTTGCTAGAGCCCTCATGCATGAGCAGAACACGCTCAAATCTTCTCCAATCCCGTGTTTCCCTGTTTTGCATTCCGTGAATTATCCAGCTAATTCTGGCCAAATTTGATCGAACCAAAAGCCCAAAACGTGTTTGCTAGGACATATCACAACTTCCTACCAAAAAATCAGCCATTGAATCTCCCTAGAACACGTTCAAAAATTTCAACAAAACATCTGCCAGTTGATAGTATTTTTTTCCCGCCAATTTTTGGTTTTTGAATTTGGGGAGAAGATGTCCTCCCCCCTAACCAGAACTGGGGTGCGAATAGCAGCTGCCTTTGGGGTGACCTGGGGTGCCCCTTAGTAATTGAGGTGCCCCTTATCCAACTGTGAGAGTCCGAATAACCTGTGTCCTCCGGGGCTTTTACCAACTTTTCGAGCCGAATTTTCCAAAAAATGTTTATTTTCCAAAGGTGCCTACAAACACATAAAACACCAAAATTAGTACAAACTCGAGTGCCAAGAATATATAGTATTGAGATCAAATTAAACACAAAAATGTGTCTATCAGATACAAGGACAAAATAAGAAACGATAGAGAAACATTACTTTATCATGCCACACCAAAATTCTTTAAAACCTAACTGCCTAAGAAAACAAATCAAAAAAGGCCGCTCAAATCCATCAAAGGACTTTGACATATCGAGTTTAATGTCCATAAGCCATGACTTACTTCTATTGTTCCTCATAGTATGTACAATTCCATGTGCAATGACAACATGATGTGTAATATTCCTAGAGGATAAGAAGGCTCATTGATATGGACTAATGAAATGATATTATAACTCACATTAGAGGATTATTGGTCTGAAGTCTGCGGCAGTCCTAGGTGGACTAGTTTTAGGTATCAGAGTGATGAAACCATGGTTCGTCTTTTTGAGGAGATAGCCAGTATGCAAAAAAAAAATTCACCATTTTACAGGTGTCGCTTCCTACCACATTCCACATAGCTTGATAAAATTCTGGAGGATACCTAAGGCTCCAGTTTCCAAAGTGTGTTTCTAATTTCATCATCATAAGGTATACAAGTAAAAAAAATCATTCTCAACATCAGATACAGGGATTAAGATTTTCTTAAAATCATTTGCAACAAGGGGATTAGTTGTTTTACTAATTTTCGAAAAATGGTCTTTCAGTTTCTGAGCGATCATGCTTTTATTTGTTAACCAAATCCCTAAGTTGTTTTGGATAAAACGATTTGAGTTTTTTTTCTTCATTATTTTACCTTATTATGAAAACATTTTGTGTCCATATCATCAAATTTTATCCTATATTCTTTAGCTCTATGAGCATGATATTCATGTTTAGCGTTGTACACAATGTTTAAGACCGTCTTCTAAAGAAGCAATTTGAGCAGTTCTAGATATGATATCCTCCTGCTATTGTAAGTCTGCTAGTTCATCCTTTACGTTATTTTTTATGGATATTACCAAAGATATGTATATTCCACAGTCTTAATTTCAACTGATGTATACCAATTATTTTACTATGCTTATGACTTGTACCTTATTACTTGAGGTCTACCAAATTTTTTCTAACTCAAAGGACTCAGCTGGATCTGAGTTATTACATTTGAACTTGAAAATTTTAATGAGACTCAACAATTATAAAATATTACAGTTTTTATTTATTTATTTCAGTTAAATATGTGTCTCATAAATTAATTACAAAAAATATTAGCGATTCAAATCATTTTCAATCACATGGATGACTCAAGTCAGACCTCGAGTCAAACATTTACACAATAAAAAAACAAAATGTTTACCATCTGACTCGTCCTGAGTCAGATGGCGAGTCAAATTCTAATTGCGAGTTAAATTTTCAACCAATAATTTTCTTAAAAGATCAACCTGGATTCTATATTAGATATAACGTATTCTTTGAGTTTCGTGACTGGTTCTCGTATTATACACGCTTCGACGATGAGTATAAATTCATTGATGAAAAGAAGGCTTCCTTAAAATTGTAAATTGCTCTCTGTCACACAACCTTCTCTAACATATATATCTTTCTATTTTCCTTGAAGATCTGGTATCAGAGCTTTGAGAACCTAGTAGGTCATTTCATAGTGATGTACAAATGAATAAACTAAAAGAGGAAACCGGACACCAGTGCACCTATCTATAGTGGACTTATTATTATCCAAGAGACGACAACTACACTATTATTTCCTCCATGTGTTTTTATTCATTCTCCCAATTCTTTTAGGAGCACAAATATATTATAATTTTTCTAAAATGAAATTTAATGGTCATACCTATATGAAGCTAACAATTAGTGTTTGCACATATAATTTTTGAATCATATTTTTACCCATATTCTTATATGTTATTGTAATATATATCACTAAATGTAAGGATATGTAATATTTTTTACGAAACAACATACTAATTTTATACTCCTGTAGATATTTATCTATATATAATATATAAAAAGAATTGTGATCTTCGTTTCTTGGGATTTAGAGAAAGTAAACAACATTTCAAATTGATATTTGTTTTTCTATGGATTATATGGATTATTTGAAATTAGAGATATTTTTTTTTTAAATGTTTACCAAAAATCCATAATAATTATATCTAAAATGAAAAGAATCATATTGTACTAGAAAAATTATCATAACAAGATTTTATCACAAATTGTATTTTTGATATATGGGAAACATTTAGACAATTAAATTAGTAGTAATATGTATAATAAATACATTAGTGAAGATAGTTGAAGGCATTATCAATTACTGTCTTCTTTTCTTTTTTAACTATTTTTTGTAATTAATATTTGAATAGTACTTCTTTATATTACCGTCTACGGAATTTATTTAGTTAAATTGTTGATTGAAGATAATTGCAATAATTGATCTTTATGAATAATTTTTCTATGTATTGTTTTCCATGATATTTATATTCTAGTATTTTTTTCAATGTGGTCGATCTCATGATAATCTTCAAAAGATATGCTTATAACTCATGTTCTTCCTTGAATAATTAAATATTAGTACTTTTGACGATTGATCTATATCTTATATTAGCTTGTGAGATTTGTTAAAATCCAAAAAAATCATTTTTCTAGTAAAAAGATCGCCTTTGTTGTTTTATTTTGAGAATGACATCAAATGGAGGTGAGTTCGTAATTGAACTAGGCATTACTGAACTAACATATCTTTGGGGGGGGGTGTTGTATTTATGGAATTTATGAGAGAATAGTCCCTTTAATATTTTTAAGGGGAAAGAAACTAAGTTGTGAAACTTAGTGGAATCATCAATGACAATATGATAGAATTCTTAGTGTTAATTGTTTTCCTAATGGCTTAATTCATGAGGAACCAATTATCATCACCTTTGTCAACTTTGTAACAAATAAGGTGAGAAAAAAATAGCACTTTACTACTAATGAAATATGGCTTTTTGAAACATTATCTTAATGGGGAGTTAATTAATGTGCTCATCGTCCTATATAGAAAAAGTTGACGTGTAAAAGCTAAGGGGGAGTACATGTCAAAATAAGAAGTAATATCGTTATATGTTTGAAAAAGTATAATTTTCTTAAAAGTGACAAACGATACTACTCATTGGGATAACAACTATACGCGAAGTGAAAGCCATCCATGCAAATTCTGAAGGGTAGGAATATTAAAGTTTTTATCTATCACTGTAGAATCTTCAATTACTTGTACTCAACGAACACACGAAGAACCGCAGAAGAATAAAATTGAACTTTTAAGAAATCAAGAAAGCATCATGGTTTTGTACTTAAAGTCAAATTAGTAAAATTCCATGTGTGAAGATGCGGGAGTATCAAAATACACCACCAACTTTTTCTTAGGAAACCTGTATGGACAAAACTCAATTACAATTCCGCGAGTTACAACTTAATGAATCTTAATCAGGAATTATATGAAGAGCTTATATCTCTTTCTCTCACAATCATAATGTAAACAAATGTAAGTCCGTGAACCGGATTATTTTGTGAGAGTACTTGGACGATTCAAAATATCTGTTAGAGCATTGGTCGGTCAAACTCACAAGTGTTGCTATCTCAAGCTTGTTGTCAAATTTAGTTGTTAAAACTATATCTTGATTTCTAGTCTACAATTAGTTAAGTCTCGGACTAGGATATAATCGTAGTTGATAAATAGTGGTACACTGCAGTCATCATTGTGTTCTACCATTTAAAGGAGCAGGTCAACTGAAGCTTTTGGAGAACTTCATCAAAAAAAGGTAAGTGAATACCAGACCACCTATATCTCAAGTTATGTTCACCTTTTTATCATTTGAGACGATGTGGCATAACTAATCAGACTAGTTTGCATAGACAAGAATTTCGAGCCGAATAACGAATTCTAGTTAATGGATTTTCTCGAAATATTATGACTAAGATTAATGAACATTTGTTCATGCTTAATGAAGTTTCGGTGGAGAAAAATTTATACCAAATCATGATTCAAGTTATAATTCGGAAATAACCTGGAACAATGGTATGTGTCATTGATGTTATTTAGGAATATTTAGAATTGACTTAGAGAAAAATATATAACTATTATATTCAGAATATAATATAGTTGTATTAATCCTACAAACTGAGATAATTATTATATGTCTGAAGCCGTATTACATGTATTCGTACACATAGCGGAGTAGTTATATATCGACTTACAGATTTATGTGATACGCATACTCGTATGCACATCATGGGAAAATCTGTTTGTTTCGTGATCCAGATAGGTATATACATTCGTATACAAAGCATTTGGGAACTGTGGTTATTTGAACCGATACAGTTCTGTGTTCCTGAACGAGTTTAGTACCTAAACCGGTACATAAACTTATTTGTTCTGTGAACTCCGGAACCGGAAGGGTCTTAAGGTTGGCAAACCGGTTCGTAAACTGAAAAAGTTCTGAGAAGTCTGGAACTCAGTTTTGAACCTCAGTTAGCAAACCGGTACGTGAACTAAATGTTCCGACAACTCCGGAACTCGGCTTTTTCTCAAAGTTGGAAAACCGGTCTGCGTACCTTGACTCAACCGATTCACGAATGACTCAAGTATTTGTACTTTGTGCATTTAAAAATTATGTCGATTGGGTTCAAATGCGATTAAATTATTTCTATGAGATAATTTGCATTTGTTTTGTTCTTTAAAAATAATATATTTATTTGATCACGTAATTGCGACTCAAGTTAATGTCGTATGTGTTCATGAAAATGAATGTTAAGCTTTTAAGTTCATACCGGCTAGTTTTGGATAACCATATTGAACATAGTCTTTGTACACGGTTCAGGTATGGTTTCACCAAACCTGTGTGTATATCTTTCTTATGTGAATCAGATTCAAAGATTCATCTAACAGAGTGCATATCTTTTATTTGGTTTCAAAGCTATCTTAGATTAAACCTAAAGCAACCTATGCTTTGAATGTCTATAAAATAGGAGCTTCAAGAAATTGGAATTTTTGAATCCCGACACTATTATTTTGTGTGTCCTAGTTGTATCTAGAGTTGTCCTCTTCCTAACCTTTTTAGGGTTTAGAGGATATAAATAGTTCACAGGGATTCGTGAATCCATGTCCAATTATCTTTCGTTGATAACTAGAGTATCCTGATCTTGGTTCTTTGTAGAGCTTGCTCAACGATGAAGATAGATAGTAATCAACAAAGTTGTCCTCGTCTCAGACTTTGTTGATTCCATAAGTTTTTTAAACTTTGAGATGAGTCATAATCTAGGCTGCACTTCAGGTTGCGTAAGTCTGGATTTTGAGGATAGCCAGACTTCGGTCAAAGTTGCTATTGATTTCCATCACCTTTATCAAACGCTTTGATTAGTCAAAAGTTTGAATGTAATCAGGAAATCAATTATATAGGCTTAATATGTGGGAGGAAGATATGATTTAAAGTCTTCAATTGAGTTGAAGTAACTTTTAGTTGGTATGACATCATCTAAGGGAATCAAGTGTGTATAATCCGGCGTGGTCCAATAGACGTAAGGAACGCGATTGTACCTTAATCGGTGTAATACCTTTTAGGGCTCAACTACATTCCAGTCCGAAGTTAATTGGTAGTAGGCTAGTATCTGTAGTGGCTTAATACAATGTGATTTTCAATCTGGACTAGGTCCCGGGGGTTTTCTGCATTTTCGGTTTCCTCGTTAACAAAATTTCTGCTATTTATTTTCAGCATTATATTGTTTATCTTTATAATTGAAATATCACAGGTTGTACGTTGATCATTCTTAGTTGATACATCTGACCTAGTTTGTTGGATATGACTAGATTGAGTCTTGGAAAATTGGTCTTTGTTATAGTCCAATGTGATTAAGTTCACGGACTTATTTCTGTAAACGTTCTAATCGCAAGAGAAAGAGAGATATAACTCTGAGTACTTTTCCTTGATTGAGTTACTGCTCTCGGAATTGTTTTGAGTTAACAGATTGCATAAGAAAAAAGTGGTGGTGTATTTTGGTACCCCCACATTTTCAATTGGTATCAGAGCAAGCAAACACGTGAAGACCTAACAAGTCCGTGTTTGAAAATCTTGTAGAATCTGTATATACGTACAAACATGTCCGCAGTCGATTTTGATTATTCCAAGTGTTTGGGACTTACCTCAATGGATAACTCCTTAGTTGATTATATTGAATCCATAGGAAAATATACCATATTATCGATCCCTGATGATATGCTTCCCTTAGATACTAGTGGGTTAATTTCAGAATCTGAGTTGGAACATACCAGAAGCCTAAAAAGGTTGCTGAGTATATTGACTTTAAAACCTCTAGAATTAGAAAGATTGAAGAAAAATGTACTCAGTATCTAGATGAGGTTGATAAATCCCTAAAAAGGGAGTGTGCATTCTTTGGTTATATTAAATTTTTCTCTAAGGATATGCGCAGGTTTGAACTAGAAATTACTATTAGAAATAAAGAGATTAGTGTGCTTGAAGAAACCATTAGATAAAGTGCAACCAGAGAATAATATCTACTCAAGTCTCACAAACTAAAAGAGGACAGTCTTCGTGTGGAAAAAGAGAAACTATTTGCTGATCTTCTACGAACTCAGAAACAATGTCACACTTTGAAAGAAGAAAAAACTGTTTTAAAAAGTAAGTATTTATCATTACCTGATGTTATAGCTCCTATGACATTGCCGTGCATTGATAAAATTACTTATGAAGAGATGTCTGGCAAAAACCTTTTACGCAATCGACCAACATTAATGTTATTTTTAGTAAAGACAATGCAACAAAGGTTTTTATTCCACAAATCTGTTCATACCGTGGAAAGAAGAATTATATTGCTCTGAATTGTTTTTCTAGAAAGAAACAGATTTCTAATCTTCAATAATTGCTTAACTTTGCAATTAAGGAGGTAAACAATTTGATTGCAATGGATTCTGTCTCTGCAACATACCAAAAAACTTATGGAAGGATTAATCTGGGTTATTACTCATGTAAATTTTACAAGCACACTTACTTTCATAATAAAGTGTCTAACAACACTACAAATATCGACGCCTTTACTGAAAGTACTTCTGGGAGATCTAAGTTTAGAAAATGGAATATGAGTGATTTTGGCCCTCTGAAACGGATCTCAAGAGGTCCTCGTCCTGCTCCTCAAGGAAATCCTTCTTATGCAAAACTTTCAAAGAAAGAGGATGTTTCAAACCTTCCTATCACTCAATAAGTTATAACAAATTCTCCAAAAAAACGTAATAAAAGGAAGGAAAAAAGACAAAATACGTCACAAGAAAAAATATCTTGATGTATCATCATCTGATACTAATGGTGAGATTTTATCTCCCTCTATTGATTAAATATCAAGAGATATGTCCTTGGAACTAACTTTAGAGTTAAAAGGATTATACATATATCAAGGGTTATCCTTGATATCGAGGTTCTCAAGTCTAATTCTTGTTTGACTATCTCTTATTACATATCTTCAGAAAGGATTAAATATTTGACAATTGTTTGTTCATTTATTCTAGTTCCTTCCTTTGCAGTTCTTCCAAGTGATACAATCCGTAGTATTCTCGATATTTGAAGGTTGTTGAGCTAAGAACCTGTTGTGAGAAGATAAATGTGTCTTTCGTCTGCTGTCAAACCAATAATCTCTTTTAGTCCCAGACCATAACCTGCAAACCATTTTTACAGTGAACCGGTTCACGTATTTATTCAGTGAGTTAGGGTGTCCTCATAAAAAGAGGTAGAGAATTCTTGTTATTCATAAACCCTTGATTGAAGGAGTAATCAATTGAGTATCAGACTTTTATCCTTGCAAAAGAATGGAAATCTCAAAAAGACCTCATGAAACCATCAATCTCGATCAAGATGACTCAACGGAAGGAAGTTATTTCCATGAAAGAATGCTGAAAAGGATTAGATCAGGTCAAGAACATAACTCCTGGATTGTTGATTCCTTTAGGGATCTAACTCTTGATCAACATGACTCTAAGATTGAAATTGCTAACCTTCAGTTACAGTTGAAGATGATTGAAAAACAAAAAGTCATGATTAGGAACCAAAAAATATGATCTCTGAATATTCAATGCTGAGGAAGCATATTCGTATTGTGAACTGAAAGGTCATCATACTGAGTCAGTAGCATAATATGTTAACCATTCAACGAATAAACGATGTTGGAGAGTCATTCTTCGATGAAGTTGCAGAAAGGGATGAAGAAAAATAGATGAAGTCTAGGTATGTGAATATTCATGTTATTTGCTTCTTTTTCCATTTATCTAGGAAACTTATTTTGAGAATTTATTCTTGAGAAGGATAATTAGGGTTTGGTATAACGAAGATTGTGATTACAAATAACTATTTCCAACGTTTTTCATCTAGTATGTTTTTAGATTTATTTGTTTAAATTCTAGAGTTGTTGGAAAATGAACTTGCAGTACGAAATCATTATTGGTTTAATTATTGCAAAAGTTTTATGAAATATATGTGCCCTTAAAATTTTCGTGAATCGAGCTGATATTTCATATATTCTCAGAAGTTAAATCTATTATGTTTTTATAAATGGAAAATAGAACAAACTCTTTGAGAATTTTCTCGTATTATTGATCTACTTGTGATCACACTTTTGTGTTTTTGCTTCTTAACACACCTCATAAGATTTTTTTATGTTGAGTAATATCGATCAAAAACTATCTTCTGTTCGTAACTGGCGTAGAGATTATTTTAACTCGATTTTTGGATACAAATCTGTGTGATTTTTAATGTCTAACTAAATCCTTCTTTTTCCAAAAGAAAGGTCACTCATGTTGTTCTTTTGGGAATGACATCAAATGGGGGAGAGTTCTTAAATGAACTTGTTCTTAATTGCTATATCTTTGTGGGGAGTGTGGATGTGGATTTTGAAAGGGGATGCTTGTATCTTTTTAATCTCCTAGATGAGCGCTAAGTATTTACTATGTGAGATCATCTAAAAAAGTTGATATGAGGAGTTGCATTTTAACTATATTATTATGTAGTATCTCCATCTTCCTTTAAAATTGACATAATCTTTTGATTGTATTCATTATGATCCTGCGATTTTTGTACCTTTGTTAATTTTATTGACAAAAAGAGGGAGAATTATTTAGTAGTTTCATACTACATAAATATGGTTTACGGATCATTACGTAAGGGGGAGTGAATCAATAATCTATAGGTTTCACCTATTATGCAAAAGATGTAAGTATTGGTTAAGGGAGAAAAATATCACCGTAGTATTACTTTAGAGTTGAGATAAAACTGAACTTTGGAGAAAGGAATAATACCATGTTTCTGTATAACAACAATTGAGAACTTTTTTTTCAAAAAGGTTGTTATCGCTATGGAATCGGTTCTTCAACAACAACGATGCTGAGTTGAACACGTTTAGAATCATTGCAACTTGAAATTACAAAGAGTTGAAAGAGTTGGAGATGCCAAGGAAACCAAGACACGTGGATTCTAGAAAGCTTTTCACTTTTATTTTTATCCATATGTATTAATAGTTTTGTCACTAAAAATGACAAAGGGGGATATTGTTAGAGTACTGCTCGGTCGAACTCACAAGTGTTACTATATCAAGCTTGTTGTCAAATTTAATTGTCTAAACTATATCTTTATTTCTATTCTACAATTAGTTAAGTCTCTGTTGATGGTGGTTTTTAGTTCAGGCTAAAATTGTAAAACCAGTATTTAATGCACAATCACCCTACAAGGGGTAAAGCTATTTTAAAAAAATGACGAGTGCAAAAAACCTCCTCGCTCATTGAGAAATTCAATATATGAAATTCACTCAGAATGGTGTGCATAGTAGCAATCCCAAATATTCTGTGATTTCTATTTAATACCATCATTATTAACTAATGCATGATTTGCCTAGTATTTTTCCGTGCTATGTTCTCAGCCGAACTCTCATCATTGACATGACATGACGATTAAGTATTCACTCTCAGCAGAGTAGCATGAATATCCCGAAGTGCCAGTATTGAGATCTGCATGAAAATACCCACACAGGCTATGTCACTCTCTGACAAATAGTATCTCGCATCGACACACTTTTAATTAAAGTCAGCTCGATCGAACATATATAAATTCCTTAAGGGAAATATAGACTGATAATGTCATTCTCAGAAGCGATCACGGCCACATAATTTGGCCACGTGTTTTAACAAACCTAGACCACTCCTGGCAGAACTAGGTAATCACCGCATTTACCGCCGGTGGGCCCGCTAGTGTCCCAACCGATCGGATGTTGTTTAAACACATTCCAGCGCTGGAAAACGCCAACCCTAAACAGGGTGGTCGCGCTGTTGAGGAAAAGCTCGAACGAGCTAGACTGTCCAAAACAGTCTCAGAAGTATCACGACCGTCCAACTTGGCCAGCCCAGTTGGACGGCTTGGATCTTCCTATGAACGATTAGAGGAGTGCCGACATTTTCATTGGCGGCCCAACTTTCGATCAAACACGTTGTGTTCAAAACCGTAAATTGGGTCACGACAATGTGTTAGTGTCTTAAATCAATCACAACTATCCAACTTAGCCATCCTAGTTGGACGGCTTAGATCGCGTTTTGGACAGTCAAGGAGGTGCACATGAGTTCACCACTGGCCCAACATTATTCCCATTCGATCGAATTACCTGCGGGAAGTCAATAATGCATCGAATCGCTCGATTGAACTAGATTAGTCTCGGCTATTCTAAACCCTAACTCAGATTTACGACAGTAAGTTTGTGTCGCAAATCGATCGTGACCACTCATCTTCACTGGCTGAATTGAGTGGTTTAGATCTGATTTTAGATGGCCTAGGAGATGTCGACATGTACGCCAACGACCTGTGTTTACACATGGCCGATCGGTCTTCTCCAATTAGCAACTAACACTCACGTTCGATTAGCCAAACTATGGTTGGCCGTATGATTTCCAAACCCTAATTTGAATCAACAGCGGCAAACATCCGCCGCAAACCATCTCGTCCGTCCAACTTTGATAGCTTGGTCGGACGGCTTGGATCAAATATTAGGAGATCAATAGATACTTCAATGATCACCGGACACCCCTCCTCCACATAGAGCGATCGGCCAAATAGTGGATAACCCATAGGGCTCTCAAACGATCACCCAAAGGTGGTCGGACATGTTACCTTTTTAAGACGCTCAATTCACGACTAATTTAATTAAGCTTTAAAACAACGATTCATCACGCACATCGATTATTTTGAGATACTTATTTAAAAGCGATGCTTCACATGCATCGAATACATACGATATTTTATAAATATCGGCTTCATAAATAACTTAGTTATTTAACCTAATAGCGCCTTGTGTTATTTTTTGCGGCAAGTCCCACGACTTGACCGCACCTACTCGAGACATCAAACATGTCACAAACTGGGGATACTTACTGGGGTATTGGTATGGCGGTTTACAACGTGCCCATTATGAGAACATGTCAGGAAATAATAGACGGTTAACAACGATGAGAGTAATGGACGAAGATGTGACCACGTGAGCCACTTCTTATACGACCCCACTACTTAACTTCCTCCACTTCCTACGAGATCAGGTTGCGCTCGAATGACTTGTATAAATAGGTTTTTCAACATATTTCGACAACAGAACAAGTGTTGTTAACATGGTATCCAGAAAACACCCACAACTGATAGCTTACATTATGCAAGCCAGTTCCGCCTTCTGATACAAGTCATAAAAACCCGAACCTTCATAATTCAATATTTTGATCTCAAACACCTTCTTCGCTTCCCTCCCTTAGTTCAACCCCATTTCCTTCACTTTGTGAACGAATTGAATATGGAACGGTCATTTCTTGTTTTAGGCCAGAGTCTTACATATTGATCTCTCGAATCTGAAAGTACTCCCAAGCAGTGTGTTGTTTAGGGTTTGAATTTGTTTCTCATCAACACACCTAAAATTACCAAAAACAGAAGAATCGGTTTTTACCCTCAGACAACTGGTGACCACAATGGGAGATTAATCTTTCGGTTGCAATCTCAAGCTTTCACGAAGATGGTTGGTCTCAGGGTTAATTCAACCACTTCGGATCCCAGCCAGAATCCCACGAATGGTAATGTTTCTCACCCTCCTTTGAGCAATTCTGCTTACAATGGACTTTCATATTTCAATACCCCCTTTATCTCTGTGAATTCAACCGATGGAGAAACCCCAACTCTGGCTGAGCTAATGCGAAGACAAGAAGTTTTTTCAAGGAAGGTAGACCGGATGAAAGGGGAAATTGATAACCTGTTCACCTGCTTGGTGCACGTGACAAGAATTTTAGGAGCAGAGATGGTGGAAGGCCCAACGGATGATCGTCCTCAAGTCAACAGTTTCACTACCAATTGTAGGCCAGTGGACTAGGAAGCAGCCTCCTTGGTAGAAAGTTTATGTGAACTTCTACACCTTTCAAGAGACCAGCGAGCGGAGACGTTTGCTGTAATCAATCAAATAGCCCTGGATGCGTGTTTGGCTCCCTCACGTCCAGAGACTTCAAGAATGTTGGAGATGTCCATCAACAATGTTACATTTTGTTAGAACACTGATCGGTCGAACTCGCATGCGTTGCTATCTCAAGCATTTTTGTCAATGTTAGTGACCAAAACTATAAGTCTTGATTTCTAGTCTACTATAGCTAAGTATCGAACTAGGATATAAAGTGCAGTTGAGCTCAAGAACTCCATGGCGATCATCATACAAGATGAAGAACTACTCAAGGAACTGGTGGAACTTCATCGACTAAAAGGTATGTGGAGACTTGAACTTATCTATCACTCAAAAGTCTATCTACTCTATCTCCTATCTTGAGAAAAAAGTCGTTTTTCTATATATACTTTGATTATACACATTTTCTATTTCGAGACGAGTTCATCTCGCCTATCTATTTCTCGAAATATGTGCTGGTAAGCTTTTGCTTTGGCCAAGTTCATCTTTACCTAGTGACGAAACTCATGTTATGTTTCAATCACTTTGAAAATGGCTTTGACGAAAAATGGTTTGTGAATAACAACTATATAATGTCCTCTAAGAATGTTTCGATGATTGAAATGAGAGTTTAGATTATATGACCAATGTTGGATATAAGCATTGTGTGGCAACACATACATGTATAAGTCCTTATTCCTTGACAAAAAGTGTGCGTACTTTGTTAATCAGGAAAATCGGAATAAGAGCTGTGAGATCAGTCCGCGAACTCAATCCGTGAATCCAGTCCGCAAACTGGTGGAGGTTCTCATCCCGAGAATATCTGCTGGAGTTTGTGAACTCTTTCCGGGAACTTAAGTCCGCGAACTAAGTCCGCGAACTTGAGTTTGTTATATCTAAAGAAGATTATTTGTGAACTTATATTTATATTTAACTAAGGAATGCAAATTGCAAACCGTGGCTATAAAGTTCATGAATCGATTCAAATGAATCAAATCGTTTTGCTTCGATTGTGTCTTGTATAGTTATACAAGATTTATACAATTGAACAACTCTCTAACTAGTTCATTTGAAGTCATTTGAACTAGTTATGGTGAAGAAGAATATGGTTGATATGAAAGTGCTCATATGGCTAACCATTTGGTTAACTAATGTTGAACCAACAAATGTACATGTTTGAGTACGGTTACACAATCCTAAAATCGTGCATTTCATTTATGTGTAACAAGCTAGGTTTTTGATCTAACGGTTGAAATATATTAGCTTGAACCTAATCAGGTTTTCATCTAACGGTGAATGTTGAATGCTTTGTTACTAAGCTAACATTGATTGCAAACCCTGATTTGAAAGACTATATAAGGGAGAACTCTAGCAATTGGGAAACCTAATCCCCACATCTCCTGTGTGATACTAGTTGTATTAGCTAGAGTCGATTCTCCTTTAACCTTAGGTTTGTTCTTGTAAACCAGGTTAACGACTTAAATACTTCACTGGGATTGTGAAGACAGACCGTACTACTTTCTCGTAGTTGTGTGATCTGATCTTAATGATTCTATCGTGTTGAGTACAATCGTAACGATTGGCTTGAGATTAATATCTCCGATAGGCAAGATATAAAAGTAGTCACAAACATATTCGTCTCATCATTTGTGATTCCACAATATCTTCTTTCACCGCCTCGATTAAGATTATTGTGAGGTGATTGATAATTCTAGGCTGTTCTTCGAGAATATAAGTCCGGGTTATCAATTGGTTCCTGTTCACCTTGATTTATCAAAAGACGGAACAAAAACTTGTTGGTATTTCTATGGGAGACATATTTATCTATTAACGCAGACATTTCTGTGTGATACAGATTTGTTTATTAAAGTCTTCGACTTTGGGTCGTAGCAACTCTTAGTTGTGGGTGAGATCATCTAAGGGAATCAAGTGAGTAGTATCTTGCTGGATCAGATACGTAAGGAGCGCAACTGTACCTTGGATCAGTTTGAGATTGATTGGGGTTCAACTACAGTCCAAACCGAAGTTATTTTGTAGTAGGCTAGTGTATGTAGCGGCTAAATACAATGTGTGTTCAATCTGAACTAGGTCCCAGGTTTTTTTTATGCATTTGTGGTTTCCTCGCTAACAAAATTCTGGTGTCTGTGTTATTTCTTTTCCGCATTATATTTTGTTATATAATTGAAATATCACAGGTTGTGCATTTGAATCAATCAATTGGAAATACGACCTTTGGTTGTTGATTGAAATTGATTGATACTTGATAATTGGTCTTTGGTACCGTTCAGGTGATTTATATTGGATTCAATTAGACTCGCAGATTACTATTTGCTTGAGTAAGAATTGAATCAAGAAAGAGAGAGATATAAGTCTTTGAAATACTTTATTAAGATCGAGTCTAGTTGATTCTATTGAAAGTATATTAGAGTTTTTCCATACAAATTGCTAATCAAAATATTGGGTGCGGTTGTTGTACCCCCGATTTTTCACATTTACTGAAGATGACATGATGGAGAAAGAAGGTCATAATAGAGCCCTACACGTTACCGCACATATCAAGGATTTGGAATTTAAGAGGGCTCTCATCGACACCGGCGCATCCTAAAACGTTATCACCCCTAGAATACTTAGGACAACCAAGGTACGACCAGGTAAGATAGTACGACAACCTACCATGATGACAGATTTTGAAAGAAACCAAACCAGCACGTATGGATACATCAACCTGAATCTGTCAGTGGGACCGGTCCAATCGAAGGTGAAATTCGAAGTGATAGAGAAGGAGACATACTACCACATGATACTGGGAAGACCGTGGCTCCATGATAATAGAATCATCCCTTCAACGTATCACCAATGCCTGAAAACCATGCTGAACGAAGAGGTTGTCCGCATCCCTGCATAATTATCTCCTTATGCACCAATTTGTGGCGTGGAGCTGTTCGAGCCAAAGAAAAATTCGCGAGACTCATTAGGCAAGGTTTACTGCACTCTGCTCCCTACATGGACGTTGATTGAAGAGGAGGATAGACTCATGTCGTTAAACAAAGCAACCCAACCTCGCGCCACACCTCCAATGAGAAAACGCTTCAATTTCCCCTAAGCACACGAAAATTTAGCCCATCCTCATACCGAGGGGGAGCGGGCTTTTATTGCAAGTCGTGACAAGAATGGGAAAACTGTGTACCGTCACCGCTGTTAGCAATTATAAGGGGAGACTACCACCCAGTCTCTCCGCCTAATGGAATGCAACCACAACGACAAGCCGCAAGAAGAAGTACCAGACGCCCCACGACATCTACAGGACGACACCAACTCCACCACAGACGAACTCAAAGTTGTCAACATCGGGAGAGAGGAGTCTCCGTGGCCTGTCTCTATCAGCTCAGCTCTCTGTACAGATGATCAACTCAGGAACTTCTTAAGGAATATCAAGACGTATTCGCGTGGACATAAGAGGAAATTCCTGGCCTGGATGAAAATATGGTCACTCATCATCTGCATATAATACCTGGATCCAAACCAGTCAAGAAATCTCCAAGGCAGTTTAGACACGATGTGGAGGAAAAAATCAAGACTGAAATCCAGAAGTTTCTAGCCGCCGGTTTTATCAAACCCATTCACCATCCCACCTGGTTGGACAATGTGGTTCCTGTGATAAAGAAGAACGACCAAATTAGGTGCTGTGTTGATTTTAGGGACTTGAACAAATGCTTCCCCGAAGACAATTTTCCTTTTCCCAACATCGATATGCAAGTAGACGCCACCAGTGGACATGGCATGTTCTCTTTTATGGATGGGTACAATGGCTACAATAAGATAAAGATGTAGGAGCATGGCGCAAGTAAGACAGCCTTTCGAACTCCTCTTGGAAATTTTTACTATACTGTGATGCCTTTTGGTTTAAAGAATGCCGGCGCTACGTACCAACGCGCCATGACGGAAATCTTCCACTACATGATGCATAAACAAGTCTAGGACTATGTGGATGATATAGTGGTCAAATCAAAAACCCGAGTGGCACACTCGGAGGTTCTGCGACAGGTGTTCGAAAGATGTCGCGAATACAAATTGAAGACGAATCCCTTGAAATGTGCTTTTGGTGTCTCTTCAGTCAAATTTCTGGCGTTCTAGGTGATTGCTGAGGGAATCAAAGTCGACCCATCCAAGACCCAAGTCATCCCCACAAAGCCTCCCCCGTGGACTGTGAAAGAACGTCAAAGCTTCACGGGCAAGGTAAACTACATTCGACGTTTCATACCTGGTTTGGCCCAGCTTGTTGCTTCATTCACCCCCTTGCTAAAGAAAGGAGCAAGTTTTTCTGGACCACACTGCAACAGAAGGCGTTTCAGAAGATTCAACAAATACTTTCATCCCCATCCATCATGAAATATCATGTACAAGGAAGACCATTTTGTCTTTACACCGCTTTCAGCGATGCTGCCGTCGAAGCTCTTCTCGCCCAAGAGGATGATGAAGGAATTGAACATCCCATATACTACTTCAGTCGAATTTCTAGGGATGCTGAACTCAGATATCCTAAGGCAGAAAAAGCGTGTCTATCTCTAATTCACTCCATTCAGAAGTTTAGACATTATTTGTTTTCAAACAAAGTGCGCTCATATCTAAGTCTGATCCTGTGAAGTTTCTGCTTTCAAAAGCGGCCTTGATGGGAAGGCTGACCAAATGGATCCTCCAAATGTCAGAACTGGATATAACATGCGCTTCCCCAAGAGCAATCAAAGGACAATCAGTCGCGGATTTGCTAACGGCTTTCCCGGGAGAGGGTACCACCGCACTACACGAAGATCTTCCTAGAGAATTTCCAGAAATATCTTTCATAGAATAAGAAACGTGGATGATGTATTTTGATGGATCTGCCACCCCTAGTAATAATACCTTGGGAGCGGGTGTGGTTCTAGTATCTTCAACCGGTGAAGTTTTCTCGCATTCCTTCAAGATGGACTTTCAGTGCACTAATAATTCAGCAGAATATGAAGCCTTTCTTATAAGACTATCACTAGCTAAAAAAGATGGATCCACGTGGCTGGAAATAAGAGGTGTCTCTAAATTACTGATTAATCAAATGATTGGAGTATGCGCACTAAAGGAGGTAACGCTGGCTCTGTATAGATATGAGGCGCAAAAATTGCTGAATTACTTCGCTGATGCGACCACAACCCATGTCGGCCGCAAAAACAACAAACATGCTGATTGTCTAGCCACACTAGCATAGAAGCTACAATTTGAAGGCTTGGAAGAAACCTTGACGGTGAAAAGGCGGACCATGGCATCAACGTGGCTTTCACAACCCAAGGATCCTGAAGCCTATGATCAGAGAACACCGACCATCCAACAGCTTAACAACTCACTTTCCCAAGGAAAGGTCAGTCTCAAAACCCTACAAAACTTCTTCATGCTTCACGAAATGTTATATCAGCGAAACCCAGTTGGCTTCTTGCCAAGATGTCTCAGAGATGAGGAAGCATAGCTGCAGCTTAACCGTATTCATGGAGAAATTTAAGGACAAACGTTAGTAGTAACGCTTTACCATCGCCTTCAACGCCTCGGCTATTACTGGTCAGAAATGGAAGCTCAATCCCGATCGCTCCAAGGGTCTTTATCCAATTGTCAAACACCATCACATAAATTAGAGGTTTTCAATGTTAGCCACGCTGGGGACTGGCGAGAGCCGTACGTCAGTTATCTTCATGACGGTGTACTTCCTGCCAGCAAGAAGGACGCAGCCAAAATGAAGCAAAGATCCAAGAGATTCGTATTTCATGAAGGAATACTATACCGAAAAAGCTTTGGGGGTGACCTATTACGGTGCCTGGCCGAGATAGAAATCCCGATTATGATGAAAGAAATGCATGAAGGCGAACACCAAGGGAAGAAGAAGCTATTTCTCCAGATACACGAGAAATACTACTGGACAAACATGGAGGACGATGCAGCTGCGTTTTTTCAAAGATGCAACGGATGTCAAATTCATGGGAACCTTATTCACGCACCTTCTACTCCCCTGCACTCAGTAAGTAGTCCGTGGCCGTTTTATAGTTGGGGAATTGACATCATTGGGAAGATCAACCCACCATCGTCAAAACATCACGAGTATATCATTATCGCAACAGAATATTTTACTAAGTGGTTCGAAGCCATTTCTCTACGAGGGACTACTGGAGCAACAAGTGCGGCGTTCATTAAGGAACACATCATTTTCCGGTTTGGAGTGCCTAAACACATCATTAATGATAATGACACATCATTATTTACTACCCGCAGAGGAATGGGCAAGCCGAAATCACCAACAAGACCTTAATCCGGATTCTCATTCGAACAGTGCATGATAATCTCAGGATATGGCACGAACAACTACCAATGACATTTTGGGCATATCGGACGGCACCTAGGAGATCTACCGACGTTTCTCCTTACTCACTCATCTACGGTGCGGACGCGATTCTCCCAACAGAGATTAAAATCCCGTCGGCCAGAATTGCAGCAGCAAGTGGGGTCCACTAGAATGAAGCCGAAGCATCGAACTACAGAATTGCTGAGTTGGACACTCTAGACTCCAAGAGAGATAAAGCAGAGGAGCGTACTCAAGCATACAAAAGCAGGGTCTCCAGAGCGTACGACAAAGTTGTAAAACCACGAGTTTTTAAAGTGGGAGATTTGGTTTTGAAGACTGCCAAGCACATTCAACAAGACATGTCCGCACCAAATTCTCTCCAAAATGGGAAGATCCATATGTGATCACCAAGGCTTATAACACTGGCTACTACAAGATTATTAAGGTAGATGGAATTAAACTAGAAGCAGTCATCAACGGAAAATGGCTCAAGGCATACTATGCTTGATCATTGTTCCGCCTCCCGCTGTCTCATGATGCGGCAACACAGGCATTTTAATTCTTTACACATTTAAGATATCAGTTTCTTCAAAGTATGTTAATGTAGAACTCCATTCTCCTACCAAAACCAACGCAATTCATTTCCCAAAAAATAATGTTCAAAACCAAAAAAGGAAGAGACGATCAAGCGTCATTATGCATACTTATTCAAAGAAATAAAATAAAATGGTTCAGAAGAGGCCGTCCAACAAGTTGTAGTCCCTTGAGAGCATCATCTTCAGCCTATCCTGATATCTTTCTGTCATTCTCTTCAATTTTTGGATCGCCTGCTCCACCTTCTCCGATTCCGCAGTCAGAGCCTTCTCCTCCTCCAGGATATCTTTCGAAGAAGGAACTACATTTACGAGGATACCAGCTCGATCAACTTTGATGACGTCAAGACGCTGCCGCAACCAACTCACGTTAAACTCCATGGATTCACAGGTAGATACCATATTTTCCCACTTATCGACGGTTGATCAAGCAACATTGCGTATAGATGTACTCTCCATCTCGGCAATCATGGGAAGGAGGCAGTTCACTGTGGTAACTAAAGCAGACGAACAGTTTCGTACTACATTCTTGGTTGCAATGCGACCATACTTTCTCCATATTTTTGTGTATAAGAGTACGAACTCCGTCCGCACTAAGAATCCCCTGACAGTCCGGTAACTGGAAGATAGACATTTCATATGAATATCAAACATCAATCCTGCGTTGGGATATTCATAAGAAGAGACACCCATATCAGCTTCTTCAAGGTCTGCAGGAGTAGGCGTGTTTGAATTTGAAGGAAGAGGACTGCTTAGATTGTTATCATCAACCACTATTACACATGCTCCAGTAGAATATCTCGGCATAAAGGAAGGAATATAAAGAACAATTACTTACCTAGTCATGGAATACAAATAATTATTCAACAGTAAAAGAATAACGCACCGGTATGATCTTCTTAACTCTAAGGATCCGAACAGGGGAATCATCACGAGGCTCAAGGATCCGTCCAATCTAAAAATAAAAAGAGAAGATTGATCAGAAGTCAAAATAAAAAGAAGAAATAACGCTTTGAAGTCAGGAGAAATTCAAAGTCATACTCTGGATATAAGTCATCTTCGTTTGGCAGAAGAATTTAGCTGAGATGAAGAAGATGATCCGCTTCTATCTGACATGATGGAATTTTCGTCAAGAGAATCTTTATCTCTAAATGATAAAAAATGATTCTAGTTTCCATGTATATATATACATACACGTCGGAACCCTAAGATGATGTTTGAACGGCTGCAGCGGGATTTATTCGATAAATAAGGATTCAAAACCAACCAGGTCATGCTTCTTGTTGAAACCCTAGTCAAAATCGGAAAAAACTACGGGATAATTAAAAGGAGGGCGTGTTTGGTCAGGCTCCAGGAGTTTTCATTACGAACTCAAGATGGCCGCCACCTCTCTCCGGTAATACTCATTTGCTTTAGCTTGATTATTTTCATTTCTTAAATGTCACGATCCAGTGCTTACCCCGCAATGGCACTATCATTACGTGCTAAGCAGGGGACTTAATGTTGATAGTGATTTTTAGTTCAGGGCTAAAATTTTAAAACCAGTATTTAATGAGCAATCACCCTGCAAGGGGTAAAGCCATTTTGAAAAAGTGACGAGTGCAAAAAATCTCCTTGCTCATTGAGCAATTCAATATATATGAAATTCACTCAGAATGGTGCGCGTAGTAGCAATCCCAAATATTCTGTGATTTCTATTTTATACCAGCATTATTAATTAATGCATGATTTGCCTAGTATTTTTCCGTGCTATGTTCTCAGCTGAACTCTCATCATTGACATGACATGACGATTAAGTGTTCACTCTCAGAAAGTAGCATGAATCTCCCGAAGTGCCAGTATTGAGATCTGTATGAAAATACCCATACAGGCTATGTCACTATCTGATAAAGAGAATCTCGTATCGACACACTTTTAATGAAAGTCATCTCGATCGAACATGTTTAAATTCCTTAAGAAAAATCTAGACTGATAATGTCAGTCTCAGAAATAATCGCGGCCACACAATTTGACCGTGTGTTTTAACAAACCTAGACCACTCCTGACAAAACTAGGTAATCACCGCATTGACCGCCGGTGGGCCCGCTAGTGTCCCAATCGATTGGACTTTGTTTAAACACATTCCAGCGCTGGAAAACGCCAACCCTAAACAGGGTGGTCACACTGTTGAGGAAAAGCTCGAACGAGCTAGACTGTCCAAAACAGCCTCAGAAGTATCACGAGCGTCCAACTTCTCCAGCCCAGTTGGACGGCCTGGATCTTCCTATGAATGATTAAAGGAGTGCCGACATGTTCATTGGCGGCCCAACTTTCCCGTTGGTCAATCGACTTGCCTGCGGCAAGCTCAAATTCGAGCAAACACGTTGTGTTCAAAACCCTAAATTGGGTCACTTTAATGTGTTAGTGTCTTAAATCAAGCACAAACATCCAACTTAGCCAGCCTAGTTGGATGGCTTAGATTGCGTTTTGGACAGTCAAGGAGGTTCACATGAGTTCATCATTGGCCCAACATTATTCCCATTCGATCGACTTACCCGCGGGAAGTCAATAATGCATCAAATCGCTCGATTAAACTAGAGTAGTCGCGGCTATTCTAAACTCTAACTCACGTTTGCGGCAGTAAGCTTGTGTCGCAAATCGATCGTGACTACTCATCTTCGCCGGCTGAATTGAGTAGTTTAGATCTGATTTTAGATGGCCTAGGAGATGTCGACATGTACGCCAACGGCTTTTCTTCGCACATGGCCGATCGTCCTGCTCCAATTAGCATCTAACACTCACGTTCGATTATCCAAACTAGGGTTGGGCGTATGGTTTCCAAACCCTAATTTGAATCAACAGCGGCAAACATCTTCCGCAAACAATCTCGTCCGTCCAACTTTGATAGCTTGGTCGGATGGCTTGGATCAAATATTAGGAGATCAATTAGATACTTAAATGATCATCGGCCACCGCTCCTCCATATAGAGCGATCTACCAACTAGTGGATCACCCATAGGGATCTCAAACGATCACCCAAAGGTGGTCGGACATGTTACCTTTTTAAGACGCTCAATCCACGACTTATTTAATTAAGCTTTAAAACAACGATACATCATGCACAACGATTGTTTTGAGATGCTTGCTTAAAAGCGATGCTTCACATGCATCAAATACATACAATATTTTATAAATATCGGCTTCATAAATAACTTAGTTATTTAACCTAATAGCGCCATGTGTTATTCTTTGCGGCAAGTCCCATGACTTGACCCACCTACTAGATACATCAAACATGTCACAAACTAGGGGATACTTACTGAGGTATTGGTCTGGCGGTTTACAGCGTGCGGCGTACAACGCGCCCATTATGAGAACGTGTCAGGAAATGATGGACGGTTAAAAACGATGAGAGTAGTGGACGAAGATGTGACCACGTGATGATCACCACTTATTGCACGGCCCCACTACTCCACTACTACTTCCTCCACTTCCTACGAGATCAAGATTGAGCTCAAATGACTTGTATAAATAGGTTTTTCAACCTATTTCGACAACATAACAAGTGTTATTAACATAGTATCTAGAAAACACCCAGAACTAATAGCTTACAGTATGCAAGCCAGTTCCGCCTTCTGATACAAGTCATAAAAAGCCGAACCTTCATAATTAAATATTTTGATCTCAAACACCTTCTTCGCTTCCCTCCCTAAGATCAACCCAATTTCCTTCACTTTGTGGCCGAATTGAATCTGGAACGGCCATTTCTTGGTTTAGGCCAGAGTCTTACAGATTGATCCCTCGAATCTGAAAGTACTCCCGTGCAGTACGTTGTTTATGGTTTGAGTTTGTTCCTCATCAACACACCTAAAATTACCAAAAAACAGAAGAATCAATTTTTACCCTCAAACAGTCTCGTACTTGGATAAAATCGTAGTTGAGAAATAGTGGTACACTGTAGTCATCATTGTATTCTACCGTTTTAAGGCGAAGATCAACCGAAGATTTTGGAGAACTTCATCAACAAAAGGTAAGTGAAGACTAAACCACTTATATCTCAAGTTATATTCACCTTTATATCATTTGAGACGATGTTGCATAACTAACTAGACTTGTTTGCATAGACAAAAATTTCGAGCCGAATAACTAATTTTAGTTAACTGATTTTCTCGAAGTATAATGACTAAGCTTAATGAACATTTGTTCATGCTTGATGAATTTCGGTGGAGAATAATTTATTGTTCGGAACCAAATTATGATTCAAGTTATAATTCGGAAATAGTCTGGAACAATGATATGTGTCAGTGATGTTATTCAGGAATGTTTCGAATTAACTTAGAGAAAAATATAGAAGTACTATATTCGGAATACAAGACAGTGGCATCAGTATTACAAACTGAGATAACTGTTATATTTATGAAGCCACATTACATGTATTCATACACGTAGCGAAGTAGCTATATATCGACTTACAGATTTGTGTGGTACACATACTCGTATGAACATCATGGGAAAATCCATTTTGTTTCGTGATCCGGATAGGTATGTATATTCGTATACAAACCATTTAGGAACTTTGTTTATTGAGAGGGGTTTAAGTATCCAAACCAGTATGTGAACCAATACAATTCTGTGTTCCTGAACGAGTTTATTACCCAAACCAGTACGTAAATTTATATGTTCTGTGAACTCCGGAACTGACAGGGTCTTAAGCTTGCAAACCATTTCGTAAACTAAAAAAGTTTTGTGAACTCCGGAACTCAGTTTTGAACATCAGTTGGAAAAATGGTACGTGAACTAAATGTTTCGACAACTCCGGAACTTGGCCTTTGCTCAAAGTGGGCAAACCGGTATGCGTACCTTGACTCAACCGATTCACGAACGACTCAAATATTTGTACTTTGTGCATTTTATGTCGATTGTGTTCAAATGCAATTAAATTATTTCCACAAGGTAATTTGCATTTGTTCTATTTTCTAAAGACACACGGCTAGTTTCGGCTAACCATATTGAACATAGTATTTGTACACGGTTCAGGTACGGTTTCACCAGAACTTTGCGCATATATTTCTTATGTGAATCACATTCAAAGATTCATCTAATGGTGGATATCGTTTTCTTGGTTCCAAAGTTATCTTAGCTTAAACCTAAAGCAACATATGCTTTGAATGTCTATAAAAGGGAACTTCAAGAACTGGGATCTTTGAATCCCGACGCATATTTTTGGTGTGTCCTAGTTGTATCTAGATTCGTCCTCTTCCTAACCCTTTTAGAGTTTAGAGACTATAAAGACTTCGTAGGGATTCGTGAAGCAAGGTCCAGTTATCTTTCCTTCATAACTTGAGTATCCTGATCTTGATTGTTTGTAGAGGTTGCTCTAACGATCAAGATAGATAGTGATCAATAAATTTCTCTTCATCTCAGTCTTTGTTGATTCCACAAGTTTTTTAAACTTGTGAGACGAGGAATTATCTAGGATGCACTTCGGGTTGCATAAGTCCGGATTTTGATGATAGCTAGACTTCGGTCAAAGTTGCTATAGATTTCCATCATATTTTTCAAACGCTTTGATTATTCAAAAGTTTGATTGTAATAAGGAAATTAATTATAAAGGCTTAATCTGTGGGAAGCATATTTGGTTAAAAGTCTTTAATTTAGTTGAAGCGACTCTTAGTTGGTGTGACGTCATCTAAGGGAATCAATTGCGTAGAATCCGGCACGATTGAAGAGACGTAAGGAAGGCGACTGTACTTTAATCGGTGCGATACCGTTTAGGGATCAACTACATTCCAGTCCGAAGTTAATTGATAGTAGGCTAGTGTCTGTAGCGGCTTAATACAGTATGGTGTTCAATATGGACTAGGTCCCGGGGATTTTCTGCATATGCAGTATCCTCGTTAACAAAATTTATGGTGTCAGTTTTATTTCTTTTCCGCGGTATATTGTTTATCTTTATAATTGAAATATTATAGGTTGTACGTTCATCAATCTTACTTGATACATCTGACCTAGTTTGTTGGATATGACTAGATTGAGACTTGGAAAATTGGTCTTTATTACCATCTAAGAAATGTATTTGTGATTAGGTTCACAGACTTGTTTCTTTAAACTTTCTAATTGCAAGAGAAAGAGAGATATAACTCTGACTGCTTTACCTTGATTGAGTTATTACTCTCGAAATTTTATTGGGTTAGTCCATACAGATTATCTATGAAAAAAGTGCTGATGTATTTTGGTGCCCCCGCGTTTTTAAGATCAATATCCAAGATTAATGAAGTTGTATCCATCAATTGTGATGGACTTATCTACTTGAATTGATTTTACGTACAACATGTGATATTTCAATTATAAAGATAAACAATATAATGCGGAAAAATAAATAACACAGACACCATAAATTTTGTTAGCGAGGAAACCGCAAATGCATAAAAAAGCTGGGACCTAGTCAAGATTGAACACCAAACTGTATTAAGCCGCTACTGACTCTAACCTACTACCAAAAATTCGGAATAGAATGTAGTTGAGACCGATCTAAACTGTCACAACATTTCAGTTACAGTCGCGCTTCTTACGCCTCTTGAATCCCAATAAGACTCTGTGCAATTAATTTCATTAGATGACGTCCTTTAAAGTTTGCTTCAACTTAATTGAATACTTTCAACCAATCTACCTCCCACACATAAGCATATATGTGATTTCCGTTCTGATCAAAGTTCAAGGTGAGGTACGAAATCGACTGTAATAGAAAAAGTCTAGGAAACCTAAAAATACGATCTTATGACACCTGAAGAGCATCCTAGATTATTATTCACCTCACAAGTAAATTCTTGTGGAATCACAAAATCTGAGACGACGAAACTTTGTGATTTCTATGTATCTTGTTTGCTGGAAGAAAGATCAACAATCAAAACAAGTTCAGGATACTCGAGCTATCAAGATAAAGATAGTTGGACCTGACTTCACGAATCCTTAGGTGAACGACTCTAGTTTACAACTACGACACACAAGAATAGTATCAGGGATTCAAGGATATCAGTTGTTTGATGTTCTCCTTATATACACTTTCAAGATCAAGGTTGCTTTAGATTTAAGCTAAGTTAACTTTGAATCAAGCAATCAGTAACCAACGTTAGTTGAAAAACTTGACTTAAGATTAACATCATAGAATATACACTCTGTTTAGGATGAACCGTAACCGAGCAGTGTTATAATGACTTGTTCATTAAAGGTTAGTCGAAACTAGCCAATCGAACGACAAGATTAACCATTTTCATATAACATTTTAAGACTTTAATCTTGAGTCACAAATGTGATCAAACATGTCTAGATAGTGTTTTTAGAGAGTTGCTCAAATACCGATAACCTCAGAGAAATAATTCTGATGCTTCTGAAAATATTCGACAGGGTAAGTACGTGTACTTTAACCTGTTCGTGAATATTTTTGTCATGGTTTCTGGGTATGTGTACACTTAAGACAAAAATAGGTTCAGGGATCGATAGATATTTTTCGGTTTGCATACTGGGTATGCGTACCTTATCGGTTTAGTAACCAACAGATCTTTTCTAGTTTGCATACCAGGTATGCGTACCTTCCTGGTTCACGAGTCAACATACTTTTTATGGTATGGATACCGGGTATGCGTACCAAAGAGTCGTTGCAGAATGATAGATATGACGGTACGTGTACTGGGTACAGGTACTATGGTTCCGGACTTATAACAGTTCTCTAGTATGCATATTGTCCTGTATCTAGATCTACAATAGTTTTATATATCTCTAATAATCAACTTGAGAATTCCCGAATAACGTCAACGATACATATCACTGTTCCAGGATATTTTCAACTAATTAAATGTTGAATCATGATTAGGATATAAACAATAAATTGTTCTTAACCAAATTCATCAAGTATGAACAAATGTTCTTATACTTAGCATATTTTGAGAACGATTATCAAGATATGCTTGACTCGAAATTTCTATTATGCATATGGTATCTAATTTAGTCATGCAGTAATGTCTCAAAGATAGAAAGGTGAAAACTTGAGAAATAGGTGGTTCAATCTTCACTTACCTTTTGTTGAAGAAGTTCTCTAAAAGTTTCGGTTGATATTCGCCTTCAAACGGTAGAACACAATGATATCCGATACTCAACTACACACTTCTATCATAATCCAAAACATGAGTAAATGTAGACTAGAAATCAAGATGTAGTTTTGATCAACTAAATTTGACACAAAGCTTGATATATCAGCACTTGTGACTTCGACAGAGCAATGCTCTAACAATCTCCCTCTTTGTCAATTTTAGTGACAAAACTATCAATACAGATGGATTAAAAAATAAAGCTTCGAAACTCCAAAATCCATGATGCTTGATTTCTTTGGTTTCTTAAACTCTTTGAATTCTTCGTTACTTCAAGTTGCAATGATTCTGAATGTGTTCAACTCAACATCGTTGTTGTTGAAGATCCATAGAGATAACAACTTTGAAAACAAATATTCTCAATCCTTTTTATGCAAAAACATAGTATTATTATCTTCTCGAAAGTTCAATTGTATCACAACTTCGAAGTAATACTACGTGATATGATTTCCCCCCTTAATCAATACTTACATATTTTGTACATAATAGGTGAAACCTATAGTTGTTGATCCACTCCCCCTTACATAATGATCCATAAACCATATGTATGTAGTTCGAAACTACTAATTAGTTCTCCCTCTTTTTGTCAATAAAAATTGGAAAATGTGCGAAAACTATGGGATTGTAATGAATTCAACCGGAAAATATTTCAAGACTTAAAGGAAACACATATCAACTTTTATTTAGATGATATCACAGAGTAAAAAATACTTAGTGTCCCAACTAAGAGATTTAAGATACAAGCATCCCCATTAAATTCCACAGCCATACATCCCACAAAGATATAATAATTAAGCACAAGTTCCCTCAAGAACTCTCCCCCATTTGATGTCATTCCCAAGAGAACAACATGAGTGACCTTACTTTCATAAAAAGAAGGATTTTGTTGGATATTAACAAATCACATGGATTTATATCCTAAACATCAACATAAATTAATCTCAACACCAGTTACGAACAAGGAGATAATTTAATATATATGAGTCAACATAAGAAAATATTACGGAGTAGATAATGCAGTAATTACACAAGAGTGTGACCATGAGTAATCAATACTGCGAAAAATTGTCACAAAGCTTGTACTATTTTTAGTTCATAAAACTTAATAGATTCAGATTTTGAGTATATATATGAGATGTTAGAGCATTGCTCGGTCGAAGTCATAAGTGTTAATATATCAAGCTTGTTGTCAACTTTGGTTGATAAAAATTGTATCTTGATATCTAGTCTACAATTAGTCAAGTCTCGGATTAGGATAAAAGTGTAGTTGAGAATCGTACATCACTGCATTCATCATTGCATTCTACCGTTTGAAGACAAAGATCAACCGAAGATTTTATAGAACTTATTCAACAAAAGGTAAGTGAACATTGAACCACCTATTTCTCAAGTTATATTCATCTTTCTATCTATGAGACGATGTCACATGACTAATTAGACTATCATAAGCATATCAAGAATTTCAAGTGAAGTTTATCTTGTAATTCGTTCTCGGAAGCCAGTGATGCATACCGAGATGCATCCAAACTAGCCTTTAAGACATTATACCTTTTGCAGAATAAGGGTAAGTTGGAACGATGAGGATCCAATTATGGAAATTACACTTAAGGAAACGTACTTGCAAAGGAAAATGGATGTGCATTTTTCTGGCGCAATCCTCGAAGTCCTCTTACGATTGTCTCCTCATCAAATACAAACCCTAAATCTCAAATAAAATAACCGATTCATCTAATTCTTGATGGATATATCTCTTATTTACTAAAAACTTGCTAATAGCTTAAAGTTTATCTCTAACCATGAAATAAATCAGATAAACAAAAATACTGCATTTTTCTAATTCTTCTTAATTGCTTTGATACACATCACAAAGTACTTTTGATCTAAGTGGATGACCAAGTTTAGTAATCTTTGTTCAGTTACGAGAAAGAGATATGGATTTTAAATAATTGATACTTGACGTTTTTTTTTTTTTTTGATAAACTATGTTATATACTTTTTTCTATTTATTGTAACATCAAACTAATAGTGACAATTTTCCACATGAATTGCTCAACTACCACGATCATGTCACAACCTCAAGGAATAACCATTGTTTTAGTGGCGATACATGGATCATGCTTATGGTGGTTGGAACAACAACATACAATAGGCAAAAATCTAACTCACAAAACCAAGTCAATTTCTGCACCAGAAGGATCAAGACATAATCGTGTTTGTGGCGTATGATCAAAATGAGAGACCCACTGCAATCCATTCGAGATCTTACAATGCACTACATCTATAGAGAGGCCAACTAGGCGGCAGATGCACTAGCAAATCAGGCACTAGACAGAAATCATCGGGATTCTTTGAAACCACCTTTAGGGAATATATGAAAACACATTTTTTTAAGTCAATATATGATTGATGACTCCATTAGTGCGAGGGTAATGTACTCATCCATTATTTCCTTTTAGTTTCAATTAATATAATATGTTCTAGAAAAAAGTGGAATTTTTTAAAATATGATCTTTTGTAAATGGCATTCGTCATATATTAAAGAGGATATTTTAAGGATATTTTGTTTTGGTGCCATAGCAACCTGCCTCACCTATAACTAATTAACAACCATTTGGATAACAAAAGAAAGAATTGAATCATACGAACATTTAAATCCTCTCCGGTTTGGGGCCTAGAGTGATAATTTGAGGCTATTTACTCAAAGACAAAAAAAAGTCATTAAGCAGTAATCTTTAGAAATCCATTATCCACACATTGAATGTCTGATATGTCCTTGTTTATTAAGGATGATTAATTAAGTTTGTATTAGTTAAATTAATTAGCTTCTGAGTTTGATTATAGTGTTTGGATTAGAGTAGAGATTCATTTTCTATTCTAAGGCTTGGACAAGAAGCAGAAGTGGAGGAAAAAAAAGAAAAATTAGGGTTTGTGATTTCATTTGCAAAAATGAAACTTTATAACGACGATGAAGACTCTAGTAGTGATGAAGAAGTGGGTGCATCTTATGATCGCCCATATGTGGAAAAAAAGTCAAAATTTTAACCCAAAATCTGTTTATTCTATAGCACAACATAAACCGTTGCTGGGTTAAAATTCCCAATTTAGCAACGACAATCAGTCGTTGTTCATCATCAAACAAACCGAACAATCAGTTTATGTAAGTATACTAGAAATAACCTGTGACGTAACGGCACGGTATGAGTCAGAATAATTTTTGATCATAATAATTTAAATAAATACTACAAATTATGGTAAGAATTATTTGACCCCTTAAGAATTTGTAGCTGTGAAAATCTAAGATATTTAAATTCAGTTACACTTGTAATTGATTAAAGTAATAATTTCATAAAAAATACCAGGTAAATTATTTTACTTTTCCCTTAAATAATAATTTTTTTAGTCGATCCCCAAATATTTGTGGTCTTTGATATTGTTTTTTGCGTTGTATTCAGATCATTATGCTGAAAGAAACCATGTGCCGTAACGGTGCTGCTTACGGCTGATGTAATATTTTTTCCAGCCATTTAATCATTCAGTTCTGGGAGAGTTCCCTATTTTGTTTCAAGCAAAAAAATGTCTACGCAAACATAATAAAATTAGCCATATACATCACCAAAATTCTAGATATAACACGTGCCATAACGACATTTATTACAACATTATCTACTAACATGGTGGATCCTGAATGCTACCAAAATCACCAATAATATCGTTTTCTAATAGTATATATATAAAAAAAAGAGAGAAAAGGGCTAACGTGGTATTTAGTTGTTGCCTCTAGCGACAATATAATTGGCCTCTAATGTATCTTCTGGTTAGGCGGAGTCCAAAATATTTTTTATTAGTTCTTAGTAATTTTTTAGGATTAATACAGAGGGTCTGTACATGTGTATGATATTATTTTTACATCTTCTTCCCTATCATTCCAAAATCAAAATATGAAAAATTAGAGTGAAAAAAGGTCGGCATTTATCCTTTGTAGAAGCTATAAAAATAAATGAACATTCTGACGCGTGAGCCTTTATTTCGCTTCCCCAAAAATAACTAATTTTATCGAAACTAACAACTTTCCTCAAATTTCGTAAATCCCCACTAAAACTTTGAATTTTACTTCACATAAGTTAATAAAACCGTTCAAATTTCCAAGTGATATAGATTATATTAGTTCTTAGTAATTTTTTGGAATGTTAGGTTGAGTCCACCATATTTTTTTTAGTTCTTAATAGTTTTTTTAGGTTAATACATATGGTTTGTACAATATTATTCGTACATCTGCTTCCCTATCATTCCAAAATCAAAATATGAAAAATTAGAGTGAAAAAGTCGGAATTGTCCTGCGTAGAAACTACTAAAATAAAACGATATTTCAGCCCAAATTTTGCGTGATCCTTTATTTCGCTTCTCCAAAACTTACTCATTTTATCGAAACTAACAACTTCCCTCAAATTTCGTAGAACCCCACTACACCTTTGATTTTTACTTCACATAAGTTAATGGAATCGCTCAAATTTCTAAGTGATATAGATTATATATCAACCGAATGAGTTTTTAATCCACTCTTGATTTTCCATCTCATGCCAACTGAAAATTTTGGAGAAGGCGATTCAAGGATTTTATGTATCAGACGTGGCCGAGGAGACATGCACAACTCATTATGTAATTGTGATTCTTTGCACATGTTTATCAATTTAACGGGAAAATTCATAGAAACAAAAATGGTGGTTGCGATTCTTTCACTAAACACCTCTATATCATCGATTTTGTGCTTTGATTTGTTTCTCATCTGGGTATGCTTTGATTTCTTTATAACTTAATTTTATTTTTTTCCTATTTTTTGTTTAATTTAATTTTATTCCGATGCATGATTTAAATAATTGATTATTATGAATTTTCTCTATAATTGGTGTTTTCATGTACAATTCTTCAATGACTGGAGAATAACTTAGTTTTCATTTAACTTTGTGGACTTAATTAAAATTTGCGATCTTGATTTTGAAGATTTTTTGGTGTTTTATCTATTAATTCATTAATATTTTTTTGTTTGTAGACGGAGAATATAATGTAAACAATGAGACAATTGAAGCTAATGGTTTTAAAAAAATATATTTAATTTTTATCTATGATCCTAATTATGAGGGAATCAACTCAAAGTATATTCATGATGAAAAGAGGTTACAACTCTTACTTCCGTCAGATGTCTTTGGCTGAGATGAGACTGGGATTGTCAGATGTAACATTTCTCTCCCAAAATGTTATCTATCCGTTCAAGCTCAAAAACTCATTCTGTTTTTTATTATGGATATGTAATCCGATTGTGGAGACAAAAATCCTACAGGAAAATGCGAACATAAATCGGATTAATGTTACTCAACGTGAACCCGATTGTTGTTTTTGGGAATTTTTATCTAAAATCATCAAATCCTTAATTGGTTGATAAACTTAGATATAAAAAACCGATTGTTCACAATCGATTTTCTCTACTATTACACATTTATCAATTCTTGATGTCTGTACAAACTCAAACATGTTTCTGGAATCGGTTTATTTGTGCATTAGCATAAACCGATTGTGGTTGATATTCACCACATCAACCCAGAATCGGTTTATGTAGGTGTACCATATCTACGGATTATGGGGAACATCAACAACAATCGGTTTACGTTAATGTCTATACCATCCGATTCTGGTTTGGTTTCAAAATATTTGATGACAAATTTCAGAGATTCATAGTTAAATCATCCCTCTTAAAGGAACAAATTAAAGGTTTTTAACTCAATATTCGAATTTGTTTGTCACCGAAATATTATCCGAAAACAAAAAAATGGAGAATTGATGTTTGTAATTAGGTGTTAGTTTTTGATTTTTCTGATAGATTGGATTTTAGTTTTTTGATTGAAGATTGTTAGTAGAAATGATTTAGGTTTTAGTATTTGTTTTAGATTATTGGAATTATTAAGTTTGTATAAGGGTAATTTAGTATTTAATACATTAGACACCCCTTATCCTTTTCTATTGAGTGGATGAAGAAATTCATAGGCCACAAATAATCACACTAGGCCCTAAGCTAGGAAGGATTTAAAAACCAGACAATTTATTAAAAAAAAAAGGCCATACAAATAAAAATAATAAAAATAGGAGCAAGATAGTACAACTTGATTTCAGCGTACATGACTAAGACCCATTGCTGGTAATACAAAATCAATCACACGCGCATCAGATTGGTGTACAATGCATGAATCTTTTTACACGCTACTTAATCAGGAAAAAGCATATCCATGTACAGGAAAAAGTTTTCTCTGTTGTAATTAACGTGACTTTATCTGTTCGAGTCATTAGTCCAAGTCTTAAGTTACTAACAACTCATGAACAATGAACATAGATGTTGGGTAGGCTGACTGGTAAATTCCCTCACTAAACAAAGTTGTTACTAAAGAATAAAATAATGAGAAGGCAATACGGCAATCCATTTTCCTTTTTATTTCCTATTCTTAAACTGTACATAGTACGGACCCTTAAGGGTTATTTATACTAGTTACAGAATCTGATAAACACCCCCCGTAGAGATAACTATCAATGTATGGGTTCCATGTTATGGTACATCTGTCCTATGATGGGTGATTGTGTGGTCCCCGCATAAGACGTGTCCACTTGTGGATCATACCCATTACACAACACTCCCTTGGATGATTCACCGTTTAAAAAGATCGCCATTTTGTTTGCCGGTAAAACTCCAAAAGGATAAAATCCGAGCAAACAGCAGAATAACAATATGTTGTCTTCGTCAAATCTTGCCAGAAAAACCTAGCACCGGTGGTTTTAAAGTGAAGATGATCGTCACGAACTTTCTTTCATTATTGGAACTGCATCAGGAAAATCATTTAGGACAAAATCTGAACACTGGATGATCACAACAATATTATCGATGTAGCTGATTTGGCTTTGTGTAGAACTTATCAGGAAAAAATGTGAGTGGTAAAAACCTGAACTAAAAATATAATGTGACTCTCCAGTCACTGGTTATGCTAGGGAAGTCTACGGGTATACATCTCTTTAGATTATGGTCACCATTCTAAGATTGTTATCTCATTAAGAACCTCGTCAGGAAAACCCATCGGGACAAAAACCTGAACGTAGGAAAACATGAGTTCTCTGAACAGTGTTGGATCCGCAGATGTTGCCTCGTCAAAACCTTGTCCGGAAAAACCCAGAGGGACAAAAAGGACGAAGGAAAAAGAGTACAACATTTCGAACTGCGGATAACATTGGACTCGCATGCCTCAATAAAATCTTGACAAGAAAAAATCCAGTGGGACAAAACCTTGACTAAGGAAAAAGAGTACACGACGTAATGTCCAATATGCCCATATCCATAGTCTTCCATGGCTTTACTCCCCCTGATGAGAAGCCTCATCGGTTGATCATTATGCCTGGTAGTACTGCCTAGAGTTCCGAACCACCCTTTAAAGTCTTCAGAAGCTCCAGCTTCCTTTAGTTGAGAAAATCAGTCTGATTTTCCTCTGTGTAATTTCTTAATGATCATCTGGTTCTGCCAGCCTTTTATATATTCTCCACTAACTTTGTCTGAATAATCATAATTTCCCGGAGGATAAACAAGTTCCTCTTTTACAAGACTATTTAGCTAGGAAAATATTTAGTTGCTTCAACGACCCTGGCATAAATCAAAACTTCAACAGTCCGATTAACTTTTCTCTGTGGGAGACATCCAGCAATCTGTTATGCAAAAGATTCAGCTTAATGGTACCACGAAGACGAAGGAATTTTCTTCGGACCAATGTCTCGATATTGGTGCTGGTTAGAACCAGACTTACATTTTTACTACAAACCCAATATCAGGTATTTATAGCATATTTCAGCTAATATACCATTTACACATATTTCGTGTAATACAAACCACAGAGTAATACATCTCCTTTGTTGAGATGTAATCCGATCAATATTAAAAGTAAGAGATCGCGTAGCTGCAATTGTGGCAGCTTGTCCATTTAAACATGTCTAAACCTTTAAGGTTGACGAAATTAATGGACTTCCATTTAAATTGCTCAACCAACAGATTGGGACCTTGTTTTACCGATAATTTTATCTCGAACTCCTGCTTTAAGTATTTTTGTGCTATGGAGAACTCTTCAGGAGTTCCAATTAAATATATGTTGCATAATCTAATCTAGTAGCTGCACAGTTTATGAGCATATAAGATGGTTCACATATCCCTGAATAATATAAGCATTCACTTAGACGATTGACCACTTTCGTCTTTATTGAGCGAATGCATATGACATGGTAATTCTACTGGTGCAAACCTTCAGGAATTTGTATGCAGTTTTTCTGTATCTAGTCTTTTATACAGATCTGCAGTAACCATATCTTCTGGATGCATGTGGAGTCCTTAAATACTACCATTGGTGGCTCTCTAAAAGAGTCACAGAAATGATTCCTGCAAGTGCACAGGGTCTAGTGTATAGAACAGGGAAAGCAGGGTTTGTCCACAGGGACAAGGTGGGCAAATATTTGCTATTTTTAGTTTCTTGCTTCTTTTGCTAACTTGTTCTTAGGGGCAGTGAACAATGAGGTTGTGTGGTGTTATTAACACCACAGTGGACAATTGATGGGCTGTAAAGACAACAATGGAACAAGAGAAAAAAATTTAAGGAAAACAGAAAAACAAAAGTGGACAGTGAAGGTGGATGAGTGAAGATGTTATGGATGGAATAAGGGCTTGAATCCACCTTAACTTCTACAATGTATTCTCCTATAGAAAGTTAAACCCAACTCAACTATGATATGATTCCAAAGCACTAGTTGTCTTTCTAAGGCACAACTAGTCAAAAGCTTATCTATCTAGCATGAGTTGCAATTTATCAACAGCTTATGCATCTAACTACAATGCATACATGGCATGCAATGTGAAAGTAAGGTGATGACGAACCAAGTTCAAGTAATTCCTAAACTGGTTTAACATTCAAGAGCAATATGACAATGTACTACACAGCAGAGATTAAAGATTCATCCATTCCCTAACAAGTAAAGCTAGAACATGTTAGACATTGATATTGAAATTGAAACACTAAACATTAAAGAACAACTTATACTAACAGTGGATTGAAAATTATAATTGCAAAACAAAAGGAAACCTAAAATTATTCTACTGATGCTCTGGTTAATCCAGGCATGACTCTACAACAACACCCACAGTCTCAATTTATACATGCAAGTTTCCCCCAAAATCAGAAAACTAGGGTTTCATGAAAAGTGAAATTAGGTCTCACCTAATCTCTGAATCCAATCAATTATCTTCACCCACTCTCCAATTTCTTCTCCTGCGTCTCCTGCTACTCCCAATTGATTTTCTAACCTAACTTATTTCATCATCCCCTAATCCTAGGGTTTCAGAGAAAAATAGGGTTTGGAAATGATGAAAAAAGTTGATAGAAGGATGGTGAACGTGTTGGTAACGATGGTTTATAGTGGTGGTGGTATGGAAGGTGCAGACGGAGTTGGTGGTGGTGGCAGAGGCAGAGCATGGTGGTGCTGCAGAGGGTGAGGGAGAAGATGGAGTCGATGGGGTTTGAGGAAGGGGTTGTTTGTTTTGCGGGTATAGGTATTTGGTTGTTTGGGTGTTGAGCAGGCTCATCAAATCTTGATGTTTCGCGAAGCTGAGCCGTGTGATGCGGAAATGATAGATCGATCTAACGGCGAGATGGAAGGGAGCAAGGAGCGACTGTTGGATGCTGAAGTACAACGAAGCTGACGGCTCAAGATGGAGTTAGGTGTTGTAGTGTTAGACAGGAGCTTCAGACTTTGATGACTGGCGATGCTGTGACCGTAAGATGCTGAGATGATCCAATCTGACGGCTGAGAATGGAGGCGGGTATGGATATAGAAGATGGGTTTGGGTAAGGGTTTTGGGCCTTGGGTATGCCAAGCCCATATCTTCTTCAAGAACAATTCTTCCTTCTTGAGCCCATTCCTAGCTTTTTGGACGTGCGCTCCATTCTTTGCGGCTTCCTTGCGTAATTTCTTCCGGCTTTTCACTACTCTTCAGCTCCTTTCTGCTCCGCAAATCATCCAGACTTTATTTATTACCTAAAAATGCAAAATTAAGTAAGAAAAATATTTATTCTTGAAAACAATGAAAATACAGAATATGGGATAAAATGTAGAATTACTGCACAAAAGATGAGTTAAATGCCAACAAAAAGGGATAAATATATGCACTTTTTAGCACTCATCAACCATACAAATACCAAAGAGGTAGCTTCATCCATAACAGGGAATATGTCTCAAAGAAATTCATCTCAGGTTCCTGTAAGAGACTTTGTGCCATTAGTTAACTTTTGCTTTTCTCATTATGCATAAACATCCATCTGTAGCCACTAGAGTTACATTATCGGATGTTGGTACTACAAACACCCACCCGTGGCTAAGAGTAGCTCACATTATCGAGCGTTCTGGTTGAGTACCAAAACAATGCATTTTGTGAGCAACTGTTATTCTGCTTGAATCTCTCCCTTCTAGTTTAGCCAATCATATATTTGATGACATCCAATATAGAGAGTGGTTCAACACTAGCATCATCTATAGAAGTATCATCGGATACTTCGAGTATGTCACCAACAATCATTGTATTATGATCACAAATTTCCCTATTGCACACATGGCTTGTGGAAATCCTCTTATTTTGAGGTTCCAGTACCTTTGCAAAGATGTTCTCATATAATGAGAATTATGCTCAGAGAAATCAGATCAGCATTTGACAGTCTCCTTGAGAACACTATAATTGTGATTGGTTCTTCATTTTAGGAGGTGCAAAACATTTTAAATCAACTATTAATCCATGCTATGGTGTGTTTTAGATGACACACTTGCTACTACATTCACAGCTTCTCAAGGAAGCAATTCGGTTTGCAATTTCTGAAGATATCAAATCTCTTATATGTATTTCGCTGATGAAAGAATTAAGATGAGAGACATCCTGGTGTCTTTGTGCAAACTAATACTTCATGCCGTTTTTCAGGCGATAGCCTTTCCTTCCCCCAAACGGTGGGAAGACTTTCTCATCAAATTTGCAAATCTTGTAGTAGAGTAGTAACAACAATGGAATGTAGTACGTCTTAAACAGAAAACATGACAATGGTTCATGAGTAATAAGTTCAAAATGCTTGGTGAATCAACAAAACCATTCAGAGACATAAGAACATAAAATACTCAACATCAATGCCCAAAGTATTACTAGGATGATACAACATCAACGGATGACAAACAAGAGTTTCTTTTAAAATCTATATGAGTATAGATACACAGTTACCACGCCAAGTGATATGTCGAGTCATGCTTGACTACCAGACTATTCTTCCATGAACCTGGTTAGTGACTGTAGAAACTCGTTGTCAAGGAGTGGCGCTTTACAACAAGCGACCTTAATTTTCTCATCACGCCTTTTGATAAGCATCAAATTTGAAATGAATGCTAGGACTGAGGTCCTAAAGCGTATTCAAGTGAGAAAACAGTTCAATATGGACTAAGATCCATATTTGCCAATCATATGAACTTTGTCGATAATTCCTTTGTAAAGGGGGATATCCTTCCACATCTATTTCAGTAGCTACTATGAGTATTACCGACAACCAGTTAACAATCAGTTAATAACGATCTTACATCATTCTCTAGAGTACGAGGATATTCTAATCCATTTGGTACCAACTTTTAATATGCGGATATTCTTCGCCATGAGATATCAACGCAAATTTCATGGACATGCTCCTCGTCAGGAGATATATCAACTCATTACACAAATAGAATATGGACGTTATCTGATTAGATTGACATACTTCGAACTAAAGGTTTTTCGTCTATGCTTCCAAGCATATTTCCAGACGAAACAATCGCTGCGATTACATGGAAAACCTTGCAAGGACTTTAATATATGCCGAATCAAGAAAGCGTACTCTTGCTAAATCTAGCAATAGAATAATCTCCAACACCTGAAGCACTTATTGGTTTGAGAATTTAGATGAGACACAATTGGATTTAACCAATATCATCGACGATTCTCCCCCTGATCCTCGGGAGGGATGTCTCATCAGCAGAACCTTCAATTCCGCATTACTGTACCTATCAAGGGAGCAACTGGGTGCAGAAAACAACAATAACACGCCACCCAGGAGAGGTACTGATCAGGTTTCCTCTCTCGTTTACTGTCCAGCTGGAATAATTTTAAGGATTTACATTGTCATGTAAAATTAACAGTAGACTGTAAATGAATTTTGTGACCATAGACACTATCTCAATATCAGTACCAGTCCTTCCAAGACGTCCGATAGAGATCAACAACTATGAACGACATTTCAAATGCACGAATTGTGTCTTTTATGTCACAACGATAACATAACTCTACCAGGCTCAGAGATGGCTCATTCAAACCAATCATTACGCTACCGTCCCGTATTTCTCCACTTCTGGTGGTACGGGGTTTACCAGATTCTCAAACCTGGTAGCTATTGTGGTTCCCATATTCAAATATGCCTACCACAATTGCATCTTCCTCCTTTTTCGTGTGTATTCATTTGTCAAAAATAGACTAATATTTTCATAGGAAAAAGTGCAAATTTAATTCACCAAATTCATGATTTTAGGTAATAGCTCAGGCGACGAGAAGACATGATATTAACTCTAAATATCATTTAAAGAAATGCGACACTCATTATTGCTCGACGTTTGTATATCTACGAGGCGCATCTAAAACATGCAACTCTCGTTGTTGCTATAACAACATATACAAAATGCAAATTAAGCACTAGCTCTTTAAAGCTCATTGACGCGACAGGCGCATATCATGCATGCCATAAAGCTCGCAGCAGTGCATAAGGTCGTAAAATATGCCGCTCTACTTATTGATCGCAGCGACATTTTATACGGCATATATATCTTCTCAAAAATCAAGCTGAACTATTTTCCACAAAAATCAGCGGTGAAACAAAGAAGAAAACATTCAAAATGAAATATATACGGTTCTAGTATAATACCGACAAATCTCCAATTTCGTCAATTACGGAGACGAAATATTAATTTATCAAATCTGAAATATGGACACATTCTTTATACCTTAAAAGAAATTGTCTTGATATCAATTGCAGGTAATTTCAAGGACCGATTATAGAGACAGGCTAACCATGTTAACCCGGTGTCCATTTTTCATCGCATTCCGAACCTTTAGGTGGAACGACTTTGAATTCTGGAGATTACTATAGCAAAGGAATATTAAATTTCGCTATCTCCCAGGATGCAAAAATTCCTTTCTCTATCGATATTAAAATTGTTAACACCACAAAAATCATTGGTGTACCAACAAAGGAAATTATATTTTCTACGCTATCCAAAAGGATGCGGAAAAACCTTATGTTGGTTGGCTAAAACGGTAAATAGCAAAATGCTACAAAACTCAAATATTTGGCTGAATTCGGAAATCGAATAACATCACAAATATGAGTCGTTGCTATACGTACCTCCTTTGGATATTTCTTCGTATACCGTATAACTTCATATGCCTTAAATTGCACATACAAGATACGGTAAGATGTCCAACTTTCTCTTTAACAAGTCCTAATCAAAATAGGAAACAAAGTTAGACACTATAAATATTTAAGCATAAAACTACTCAACAACGGTTGAATGAAATATGCAAGGATTAAAGAGGATTATCCTTTTTCATATCACCGGCCGCCATGCCAATCGTCGTAGAGCAATTCATGTTGATAACGTGTTGTTATTAACGTGACTTTATCTGTTCGAGTCATTAGTCCAAGTCTTAAGTTACTAGCAACTCATGAACAATGAATATAGATGTTGGGGTAGGCTGACTGATAAGTGCCCTCGCTAAACAAAGTTGTTACTAAAGAATAATAGAATGAGAAGGCAATACGGGAATCCATTTACCTTTTCATTTCTTATTCTTAAACTGTACATAGTACGGACCCTTAAGGGTTATTTATACTAGTTACAAAATCTGATAAACACCTCCCATAGAGATAACTATCAATGTACGGGTGCCATGTTATGGTACATCTGTCCTATGCTGGGTGATTTTGTGGTGCCCGCATAAGGCGTGTGCACTTGTGGATTATCCACATTACACAACATTCTCTCCTTTGAATATGTTTTTCTCGACACCACGCCTGTAATGAATTCCTTTATAAACAGCGGGTGACACATCCACTGAAAAGCATCCCCTGTTAAAATTATAAAATAAGTCTCAACCAGGTCCAGGATATGTACAATAGAAAAAGAGAAATTGTTTCTGCTGCTCACCTACGTTATGGTTTTGCTAGCATGTTTAGCAGGCCCAATTTGAGTGTGTTTTACAAGAATTATTTTTTTAAGGCCCATGGTCTTATTAGGCCAACCTCCCTATACTTATAAGAAATGTTCTAAAGTTAGGTAAATACACATTTATCTTTTACTTTAATTTAAATTAAAACTAACCTAATAACTATATAAATCTAATCATATACATCTAATCTAAATGAATCTATTATCAAAATCAAAATCAAAAACAAAAATAGGAAGGGAATTGAAATTTTTTAGTTTTGAAAATAAATAAATTATTCTCTTCTTCTTCTCTCTTTCCTTGACGTTCCTCGTCGATTGAAAATTATTCTTTTCTCATGTTCTTCTCTTCTTCCCCAATACTTTTAATTTAATAGATATCATCAAAATAGGGTTCATATGGAAGTTACAGTTCTTTGTTCGGTTAGGACGCGTTTCACAAAAATCCTAGTTTCTTAACCGAACTTCCCGAAAGAAGAACAAGAAGAACAGTGTGGTTCAATAGGATTTAAAATTAGGTTACCGAACTGCGAGTTCGGTTGGTTCGCAAAAATTTCTAAAACTATCTAGTAACCGAACTCTACCATATTACAAAAAGAAAAAAAAAATCCAACGTAACCGAACTGTGCTATTTTTCCCACTATGTTGAGTTCTCATTCAACCGAACTTTTCCCACTCTGTTCGGTTGGTTCGCAAAAAATTCTAAAACTAGTTAGTAACCAAACTCTACCCATGATACAAAAAAAAAACAATGTAACCGAACTGTGTTATTTTTCCCACTATGTTGAGTTATGATTTAACCGAACTTGTCCCACTATGTTCGGTTTGTTCGCAAATTTTTTTGACAAACCGAACTCTTCACTAATTGCATACATGTGGAGTTCGGTTAGATATGTTGTTACGTTAAAGTTTGCGAACCAACCGAACATGACTCTGTAAATCCTATAAACAAAGTTCGGTAACATGTTGTTAACCGAACGACTAAAAACCTCCATTAAAGAGCGAGTTCGGTAACCTGCGTGTTTGGGAAAGTAACCGAACTACACTTTCAGATGAGTTCGGTAACTTGTTCTTCACATAAGATAACCGAACAAGCCCAAATCTACTCTAAGAATTTACATTTTTTTGAAAATTTGGAGCAATTCAACTAACATTATCTAAGTTTGAAGCATACCTGGGTACCCAAATACTCTTCCTCCGATTGTGGTTGGTAAAGTCCATCGTTTTTCATGTTTTCCTTCTTCATCTTCTTTAACTTTACTCTTTCAATAATTCTACTTCTTTTAAAAAAAAAAACATTTGATTTTTTAATGTCACTAATTATCTTTAACTTAATCATTACACTAATTATTATTAACACTAACTAATCATTATCCAAAATTAATCAGGAGGATAATTTAGGTATTAATATAAATATCTAGATAAGGGGTGACCTGGATTTACTTCTAATATCTTTTGCAAAATAAAACCATGGTCCCCACAAAAAATCCATGGTCCCCATAAAATCGTTCGTTTAAAAGACCTCACATGCACGGCAATTGGAATGTTCTTGCAAAAAACATCACATTACTTATCCCATGTAACAATTAGAATCATAGTGATGTTAGAGCCTCAGACGATCATACGAAAGTGCTGTCTGACTCTAAATAAAGTATTCAGAACTTTGCTTCTCCAGAGTTCACTGGAACTCACTCATAGAGGTTATAAGCTCTGAATTTCTGAAGCTCTTGAACAATTTTGATTTTATTGCAAGTTCGTGCAGATTAACAACTTCAACATAAGCAAAATTAGACAATGTAGCATACGAAAGTAACGAACCATGTCAAATTTAATAGCTATCATAATTACATGCCAAGTCAAGCAAGAATCAGTTTACATAACTTGAAGTCTTTAAAACAAAAAAGAAGTAAATCTATTTCGAACAAAACTCAAGTTTAGATACATGTCATTGATGCAATTTAGACTTTCTGCAGCTGAAAAAAGAAGAATAAAAGAAACCACTTGTAGTCCACCAACCTTGCCTACAATGTTGCCCCTTGCCAAGAATATTATCATTGAACTCTATTGTAGCTTTACTCAACTAGAAATCATCATTGTTCCATGACTTTACTACCACTTTCATCCAAAAAATTTACCTACGCAACTGCTTATGCTTTATGTACCATGGTTGAAGGAGTAAATTGATCAGATTAGGTTGTACCCTGTGCTAGTGTGTGCTTCTTCGTAAACTTGACAGAACAGTCACAGCTTCTGCTATACGGGGTCTTTTGTGAGGATCTCGTTCTACACACATTTTAGCAAGTTCGAGAGCTTGGACAAGTTCACGATATGGATACTGTCCTTTCATGAGTGGGTCAGCTATTTCTGGGAACTTCTCACTGTCACTGAGTAACGGCCGTGCCTGCAAAATCAAAAAGCTGGTTAGTTAAGGAAATGCACGACGAAAATATTTGTGCTGAACTCTCTAGATTGGATAAAAGAATAAATAAATGGTGTGGACAAAGGGGAGAAAAAAGTTACCCATGCATGAATAAAGTGCTCTTTATGGGGTTTGGTTATATCACAAGCCTTCCGCCCAGAGATCAACTCGAGCAAAACAATACCAAAACTATAGATATCAGATTTCAAAGTGAGTGTGCCAGTCCTACATATATCGGAACCAGCAGTATAACCGTATCGCAGCTTGGAAAAGAGCGTGCTGTAATCCCCAGTAGGACCATATTTTGCACACTCAAAATTTGACAGCTTTGGATTGTAATTTTCATCGAGCAATACACCCGTGTTTTTCCAGCCAGCATAAATTATAGGAGGATCATTTTGATCATGCAAATACTCTAAAGCTTTGGCAACACCCTGTGCTATCTTCATCCTAGTCTTCCAGTCTAGTGGCCTTTTTCCAGGTTTAAGGTCTACAACATAGAAGACCAAGTTAATTACTTTTTATAATTGATTTACCATGTCATGATCCATGAGATGGTGAGAACCAAGAAACCTTACCATGTATGTGAAGATTCAACGATCGTAATGACATAAACTCATAAACAATAATATGTTCTTCCCCTTTATCACAATAACCAATCATCTTGATGAGGTTAGGATGCTTGATGCAGCTGAGCATCCGAACCTCCGGCCACAAATCTTCCTGCCCGTCATACCTTTTCACGGCAACTTCCTGAAATTTAATTTAAGTTAATAGTAACATTAAATAGCCATCTATTACTTGGGACTAAATTTGCCAAGTATAGCTAAGTAACATACAACAACTCTCACCTGTCCCTCTTCGAGAATTCCCTTATACACACGTCCAAATGTTCCTTGACCTAAATCGCGTCCTGGATCGAACGCATCAGTGACGACCATAAGCTCTTTTGGTTTGAATACACGAACATTGGCAACCCTATGCTGAAATTCAGCTTGGTCTGCTTCAACACCTTCAGTTCCTGAAACCAAAACATATACCCCGCATATATCGTTAAACTCTCACCTTTCTTAACTCATTATCCATAATAAAAATGCATATACCAAAAAATTCAAGCAATAACCAAAACCAATTTCCTAGAACTCAATAAATAATAACTAATTAAGGACTTAGAAGATCACAAAACAGGAAATGGGCTATATAGCCAAAAACACAAGTTTTTTGCGCCATATGAATTGGTAGAAGTTTCGTCTGGGTCAAATGGACAATTCAACTTTTTAATTGAAACTGACCCAATTACCTTTTTGTAACTGCACGTTCTCCGTCTCCTCAACAAAACCACGTTCTCCTTCTCTCTTCAGATGAAAACCGCCAACATCCTTCTTCTTCATCTTCTCACAAACTAGAAGAGGAACAAATTCGTCCACTGTTTCCCTACACCAAAAACCATCAGAAATCGATTTCCTCCACCGTCTCCTAACCATCAACAGTAGCAGATTCATCAGAAACCATCCGAAAATCAGTTTCATCCACCGTCTGCTAGTTTCATCAACCTTCAACACCTTCGTGAAATTGGGTTTCATTCACCGTCAACACTTTCGTGAAATTGGTTTTCATTAACCGTTTTCAAACACCATCAACACTACTCTACAACATCAGAGGTTTCTAGGGTTTCAATCAATCTATCAGTTCAGTGAAGAATCAGGGTTTTAAATCAATTTGAAGAATCAGGGTTTCAAAATATATAGGATGTAACTGGGTTTCATCTGATTCCTGCAGAAACTGGTTTTCATCTATCTTTGAAGATAGGATATAATTGAGTTTCATCCATATTTAAAAATATGATTTAACTGGTTTTGTTCCAAATTGTTGCAGGAAGCAGTAGCATAACTAAAGCTAAATAAACAAAATCTTATTAGACTAAAGCTGGGACAAAATCTTATTAGACAAAATCTTATTAGACTAAATTGTTGCAGGAAGCAGTAGCATATTTAAAAAAATGGTTATATTTCTCAACAACAAGACGAGCTTCATCTCATCCTCCATAAAAATATTGACCAACACCTTTTATAATAAACTCCCATTCAGCCTCCCTGCAAGATCTTTTAATTGCCAACTTTCCATTGTATGTACGTTCTTGAGACATGGGGATATCTTGATAAGAAACAAGCTCTTGAGAGGATGGAAAAGGTGACTGAGCTAAAAGAAACTCCGTCATTGTAGGTGTAGGAGTAACTTTACTGTTGCTCGGAAGATGACAAGGATTAACCAACTGAGCTCTGCTAGGATCTGGTGCTAAACGAAACTTGCTCATTCTACTACTGCTCGGAAGATGACAAGGATTAACCAACTGAGCTCTGCTAGGGTCTGGTGCTAAACGAAACTCGTTCATTCTACTGCTGCTCGGAAGATGACAAGGATTAACCAACTGAGCTCTGCTAGGGTCTGGTGCTAAACTAAACTCGCTCGTAGTAGGTTCACGAACAAAATCAGGAGCACGAAGAGGAACACGTTCAAATAAACGAATCTCCAAGAAAGACAACTGGTTAACAATACACAATGACAACAAAGAACAGAGCTTCACATCACTGTCAACAACATTGCTTCTCCCCTCATAGTCAAATACAAACTGAATTGAGTCTGGTAAAATGATATTCCAATAAGAACAGACATGCGCCTTCAACTCATCAACTGTTGACTTCGTAGTAACTTGGTATGGACACGCATCGGTACCCCGGATAACCACACAGAGAAAATGACGATCCATCTACAGGGAATATATAAAACAAATATAAATGAATCTGGATGTATTCAATTGACAATAAACAAAGAAAAAAATTATATGTAAACAAATAAGCAGCAGTTACAAGCATACAATGTGACCACCAACTGCATTCATACAACCCATACTCCAACATCTCTTCCACTCTCTCAACAACCATTATAATCTCGCTATAGCAACATCTCCTAACGCAGATGTTCTCCTCCCTGGAATCCAGATTTTCTCATCACGAATAAACGAACATCTGTGTACAATGCCCTATAAATTAACTAAAACCAAAAATGGTTTGCATCTGTATATCATCAAAGTACCATTTTGGCACAATGTACCACCAAAGAAGCTGTCATAAATTACTATGTACTTCTACGACTACGAGTACTGCTCTAAACAGTTCCATATAATACTTTCTCCTTCAGCAAGTTACTATGTACTTACTAGCAAAGTTCTATTTCCCTTAAGCCTCTAACACTCAACCAAGTTATCATCAGTAAATACCCAAAAAAACAAGAACCAATCAATCAATCCAGAGTTCATCACCAATATTGAAAGTAACATAAGCATCAACAACTGCATGCATAATCTGTGGTTGTGTAAGGTATTTTTGATTCCAATTGCTCACAATAACATCTCTAGGTCTTTCAATAACATCTCTGTGGTTGTGTAACGTAAAGGTGAAATCCTAATAATAACCTAAACCCAAAATTGGTTTGCATCTGTGTATATTGCATTGAAAATAAGATTATTAAACCCTGGAAAACATGATTCTTGACAAACCAAAATAATGTCACATAATCAACTAAACCCTGGATATTCCAAATCAACAACTAAAATCAAAAATTAACAAAGATTAATCTTCAAATTCATAAAAAATCATCAACAACTAAAAATTACTTCAAAATCGACAGAGAAACTTCAATTGGACAAAAACCAAATCAAAATTATTTCAATTGAAATTTACCGTTCGACGCTATTAGATGAAACTTCGATTCAACAGTTGAAACTCCAATTGAAACTTCGATTCAACAAACTATTCAACAGTCATTAATCACCATGATTGATCAACCAGATCTGAAAAAGACACGAGCTCGGAAACTTTGATCGAATTCTGCAGGTGAGGAATAAACGAGCTCTGCCGGGACGGGGAGGTTTTGAAAAGAGAAATAAATTCTCTTTGAAAAGAAGAGTTTAGAAGGTTAGGGGTATTTTAGGTAAGACATATTTTTTTATTTTAATTTTCCTCGGCCAAATATCCAAATTGGCTATATAGACAGTATATTTATGATGTTTGGCTATATAAACAGTATCAAAAGCTAAGAATCTATTTCACCCAGGAATTTTGTCTTTTGGTCTTTTTGACCAATTTTGTGATCACAAAATTGGTTAAAAAGACCAAAATCAACAATTTCTGGGTGAATTGGATAGTTAGATTTTGATACTGTTTAAATGGACAAAAATGTAAAAGTAGGCAGGATGTAACCAGTTTCATCGTGCCCATTTTCAAATATTTTTTCTTATTTTTAATTTACACAGGATGTATCCAGTTTCATCCTTGCTATTTTTTAAATTTAAGCTAGGATGAATCCAGTTTCATCCTTGCTATTTTTTTTTGGCCATTTCACCCAAACTATTTTTTACTCGTCCATTTAAACCGTGATTTAAAAATATTTGGACAAATGACCCATTTTCCGTTAGAAGATTAGGTATCACCTTGTCAAGTGACCAAAATAACCTTTTTAAATAATGCCACGTTTTCATGCAACTTTTGGCGCTAAATGAAACAGCAGCGACCCGTTGTAATTTAAATGAACCGTTGTGACTGAAACAGAGACAACGCGAACTGTAAAGACACATCTCTTTGGAAGAGACACACATTTCAACACCAAAAGAAACCTGAAAACCCAATATATAATTCTAACCAGTAATCCCATTATCACCGCCCCATCTCTTTTCACATTTCATCTGTCTGTCGTTTCTCAAATAATTATGTCATCTTCCAGTTCCAGTTCCGATTCCAGTTCCGGTGAGGAGATAACCATTGATCAACTACGATCTATTTACAAGATAGACAGAGATATGTATAGAAAACTTACTGTGAACATGCGTAAGGAACCTTTAGTCTGTATGGCTGTGATGGCTCTTTGGCTCTTTATGGAAGACCTTGGATATCCCAATGTCATCCCTATGTTACTATCATATCCAAGCGATATCATTGATTACGCCTTCGAAGAAGCGAAAGTGTTAGTATATCATATACTCACCAGGACTCCACCCCCTTCTTCTCTAATTGATACCCCGATAACGTTAAGATTGATACACGTTGTCGGATCTCGGGCATATATACCTATGAAGAATCTGTATCACGATGGAACAATTCCGTATATTGAAATCACGAACAGACTAAAAGATCTCTGCTGTACTTTGTTTGAAGATATTTTCATAGAAGCAATGTCAGGGACCAACGCTACAAATACTACCGTATATAGTCAGAGATTATTTAATGAAATCGGGGGCTCTTCATCGGTGCCTACAGTGGAGGAACCACAGGTAGTACGAGTTAGTACTCCACCGAGTGAACGAACTATGTTCATTACATTCTCTAAGGAATTTCCAATTACGGAAGATCAATTGCGAGAGTATTTTGTCGGGTAAGAATAATTATACATTCAACATTAAGTTTATTCAACTATTTGTGGGTAACAATTGATTTAGTTTTGTTGAAATTACTGCAGGATGCATGGGGACTGTATAGAAAGAATCGATATGCAAGAAATACAACCACCACAAAGACGGTTAATGTTTGCTAAGATAGCTTTCAATGAATCTGAAACAATTGATCAAATCCTTGGCGGCGTAGAGGCCGTTTGGCTTTTAATCAATGGAGTTCGTGTACGTGCTAGCAAGGAGATATGAGGGCAGTCAAATATTTCATCAATGCACATGCAAGAATCAACTATATATCATCAGTTAGTTGTTGAGTGTTGCGTTTTTTTTCTTAATGTTTTGCAAATCTTGTTTTTGTTAAATGATGCGCATGAGTTTAAGTAACTATGCTAAACAAATTCAGGGGAATAAATCATCATTTTAAACGTGAACTGCTAATTTCGTTCTATACTTTTTATATAAATTTTCAATCTTCAACTTATTTGGGATGATGCCATATTATATATACACAAATGCTCAATGTAGACAAGGGCAACCCTGGATCATCTACTCTTAACCGAAAAGTAGTTGTTCATCATATTAAATGAGATTAGTCTGCATCATGATCCACATTTTGTCTCGTGACCCTAAAATTTGGCAAGTTAGTCGGAATATTCCTTGTGATCCAAAAACTGTATAAGAGTTGCACTTGCATTGTGATTCAAAAACTCCTATTCCCGCACTTGAAACTTTTTCTAATATTAATTACCATTACAAAACAACTTTTGAGTAAGATGTGTATGGTTTTAAGAAAAAAGAATAAGAAAGGGTGAAGTGTAACTAATGATCTTATTGTTGAGCTAGCATAAGTTGGCCCAGAGACGTAAGCAGACCATCTTGAGAAGCCAAATCCATAGCCTATAAAAGGTAGTACGGAGCAGATTATAAAGCCAATAAAGAACCTGGTGTCATTCGGGGTGACTCGGTTAGAATTAGGGGTGACTGAGTAAGATAAAATAGGTTAAAAATACTTATATGTCCCTTCATAATCGGTAGATAAAGAACATAACGAAATTTCTGATTTGAATCGGTAGAAAATAAACATCGGGAAATACCGATTGTGTAAATAGAGAAATTCGAAATTCAATTGGTTTTTGAAAATTTTGAATTTAGGGCTACTACGATAATCGGAAGATAAAGAACATCACGAGACTACCGATTGTACAACCGGTAGATAATAAACATCACAAGACTACCGATTGTGCAAATAGAGAAATTCGAAATTCCACTGGATTTTGAAAATTTAGATAATGAACATCATGAGACTACCGATTGTACAATCGGTAGATAATAAACATCCCGAGTCTACCGATTGTGAAAATAAAAAAACTCAAAATTCCATTGGTTTTTGAAAATTTTGAATTCGGGGCTACTAGCACAATCGATAGATAATGAATATCACGAGATTACCGATTGTATAATCGGTAGATAATAAACGTCCCGAGTCTACCGATTGTGAAAATAGAGAAACTCAAAATTCCAGTGGTTTTTGAAAATTTTGAATTTGGAATTACTGCCATAATCGGTAGAAAATTAACATCACGAAACTACCGATTGTACAATCGGTAGATAGTATACTTCCCGAGTCTGACGATTGTGAAAATAGAGAAACTCAAGATTCCACTGGTGTTTGAAAATTTTGAATTTGGGACTACTACCATAATCGGTAGAAAATTACCAACTACCGATTATAATTTTCGTAACACAAACTAACATACATCAATATAAACTACCGACATTTTTACCATTTCGAATTTTTTAATATGGGGTGGCTTGATTTTAGGTTTGGGTGACCTTTTTTGTCTTTTTGTGTCGCCCCTAACTCTACTGATTCGCCCCTAATGACGTCAGGATAAAGAAGTCAATTCTTTAAGGTATTCAATTAATTCAATTAACATCACTAGTCGACCAACTCTTGTGTAATTTCATTCAACAAGAAATCATCATTATTCTATGATGATGGCTTTACTACTACTCTCATCCCAAAATTTTACCTATGCAACTGCTTATGTTCTATGTACCGTGGTTGTACCCTGTGCTTCTTAAATTTGGGAGACTAAACATGAAAGAGTAGTCACAACTTCTGCTGCACGTGGTCTTTTCTGAGGATCTTCTTGTACACACATTTTCACAAGATCAAGGGCTTGGATAAATCCCCGACATGGATACTGTCCTTTCATGAGTGGGTCAGCAATTTCAGGGAACTTCTCACAGTCACTAAGTAATGGACGTGCCTGCAATCAAAAAGTTGATAAGTTATGGACCCAGAGATCAACTCAAGCAAAACAATACCAAAACTGTAGATACCAGATCTCAAACTGAGCCTGCCAGTCATACGTAACTCGCTACAACCATTATAACCGTATCGCAGCCTTCCATCCAGCCTTCCATGCAGCGTGATGTAAACACATTTAGGACCATGTTTTGCACAATCAAAATTTGACAGCTTTGGATTATAATTTTCATCGAGTAATATACCGGTTTTTTCCAGCCAGCATAAATTATAGGAGGATCATTTTGATCATGCAAGTACTCTAAAGCTTTCGCAACACCTTCTGCTATCTTCATCCTAGTCTTCAAGTCTAGAGGCTTCTTGCCTGGTTTAAGGTCTACAACATAGAAGACCAAGTCAATTACTTATTACTCCATGTCATGATCCATGAGATGGTGAGAACCAAGAAACCTTACCATGCAAGTGAAGATTCAACGATCGTAATGGCATAAATTCATGAACAATAATATGATCATTCCCTTTATCACAATAGCCGATCATCTTGATGAGGTTAGAGTGGTCGATGCAGCTGAGCATTCGAACCTCCGTCCACAAATCTTCCTGATAATACCTTTTCACGGCAACTTCCTGAAATTTAAGTTGGTCAGTAACATTGAATAGTCATCTATTACTTGGGACTAAATTTGCTTAATATAGGAGGTAACGTATAACAACTCTCACCTGTCCATCTTCGAGAATTCCCTTATACACACGTCCAAATGTTCCTTGACCTAAATCACGTCCTGGATCGAACGCATCAGTGGTGACAATAAGCTCTTTTGGTTTAAATACACGAACATTGGCAACACTATGCTGAAATTCAGCTTGGTCTGCTTCAACACCTTCAGTTCCTGAAACCAAAACATATATCTCGCATATATCATTAAACCTCCGATCCTCTGTTGGAACACAGAGAACAATGTTCCGCACAACAGTTCTCATTACCCATAACTTCGATGATAGTTCCAAGAAAATATGCATATATCAAAAAACTCAAGCAATAATATTATTGTTACCAAATTCAAGATAATCAAACCAAAACCAATTTCCAAAAAAATCAATAAATAAGTACTAATTAAGGATTTAGAAGAATAGGTACGTACCATAACCATCTCTCCTCTCCGAATGTGACCGCTGCGCCTTACTCGATCTAACAAAAGAGAAAAAACAAAACCTAGCCATACCAAAAAAGAAAATAAGAAGAGAAGATTCAGAACGTGTTTTCGAAGTTTCGAATTACTGTCACAAGTGACCAAAAACACTTTCTCAACTATCCCACGCAATGCACGTTTGATAAAAACACAAAGAAAAAAGAGGGGGCATTCCGAGAATCGAACTCGGGACCTCTCGCACCCAAAGCGAGAATCATACCACTAGACCAAATGCCCAGATACCAAGGAAAACAAAACTTTTTAAATATATTCGGATTAGAAAATTTGAACATATCAAGCTTGATAAGTGTGTGCGCCTACTGTTAAAACATGAAGTTTAGTTCTAGCCTTGCCCATACATCTGCGATTAAGCCATCAGGAAAACTAGTTGCTGCATTCTCAAGTTACAAGTGTGTCTTGCCGGATGAGAATAGAGATGAGAAAAAACACATAAGCTGTGTGGAGGCGGAAAACTAGAGATAGAGAAAAGAAAACTCAAAGAAACAGTAATAAACCAAAGCTGACACTAAAAAAAAAATTTCTATGCACATAAATTGGATCAACACTATAAGACCCATCTTGTCGGACCTAAAAATCACAATGCAACTTGCAAACCAAAATTAAGAATACTACTTACTATCAAGTAGAACACTCTTCAACATCCTATATGATTAAATCGTCATGGTTTTTTGCAAGATCGTTAAACATGTCTTGATGGTATTTGCAAGATCATTAAACTCGAATTTATGTATTAATCAACCTAGAATGGTTCATTTGAAATTGTATAATTTTTAGAAATTATATTTGTTACATATACAAGTTTTTCAAACTCTATTTAAAAGGGGATAATGTCTAAAAAAAGATGATATATTTGAAAGGGGCATTCAGAGAATCGATTTGTTGCGGATATAAGTTTTTCAAACTCTATTTAAAAGGGGATAATATCTAAGAAAAAATGATGATATATTTGAAAGGGGCATTCCGAGAATCGAGTTTGCAGAGAATCAAATGCGGGACCTCTCGCACCCAAAGCGAGAATCATACCACTAGACTAAATTCCGGATGCTATACCATTTCAAACTTAACACATATAAGCTATTTTTTTTGCTAAATAATAAAAAATAGGAAAACCAAAGTTACCAAAGAATATAAAAAAAGTCCCTAATGGAACTAACTCAAATGACTAAATGGAAAGAACCTTTATTTCTAGGCATACAACTAATAGAACCTGTAATAAGGTTGATCTGTATTTTCCAGACCATACATGAGAGAAGGTTTAGTTTCAAATATTATTCTTTCACCTTTTATAAGACTGGATTCCCTCTTAGATAATTTGTCCGCTGAGAAGTTTATTTCTCTGTAGCTGTGAATAAAGAACCAAGAATAGAGCCTTTTACATATTGTACACCATCTTATTTTTGCATACCGAGGTATCCTATGTTTATGGAAAGATGTGGGTACTGCTTTTGAATCAGTCCTGAAAATTGGATGATAAAATCCTTTACTTATTTCCCATTTCCCTGTATTCAAGAATGATATTACTTCTGCAAAATAATTTGTGGAGATCTCCAAACCAGCTTCCAATGCAAAAATATATTCTCCTATATAATTTCTTCATATAAACCCATATCCAGAGATCCCTGGAGTTCCTTTTAGAAACACCATCACAACGCATAAGCAATATGTTTGGTTCTGGAAGTTTGAAAAACATCTTCATTATGCCTATATTTTTTTACTTTTCTCCTTTTTAGTCCAAATATTTTTAACGCCTGCAAATCATCATAACTATTCCACATGGTAGCTTTCATTGTAACTTCACTTTCTTCAGTAAAATGAAACACTTTATCCTTGATGGATTCGAATTGCATCTAACATTTTCATACACACATTTGTTCCTCACGAACCTTCTCTCATTGTACTAAGAAAAGTAATCATCCATACTTATTTAATAGCATGACTTTTATTTTTTGCTAGCCGTAAAATTTCTTCTAAGGATTTTGGGTCTTTAATTTAAAGATCCCTCCAAGCCAACTCCAAATGATTTCATTGAACTTAAAACACCATAATATATGCTCTAAAGTTTCTTCGTCATTTTTACAGAATACACATCTTGAAACTAGATTGAATTTACTCTTTTTCATATTGTCATCTGTTGCACATATATTTTGATCAAGTTTCCAAACATTGCTAGACAAATTTGGATGAACAGAATGATTCCATACCTTTTTGGTCCACTGAAGACTTGGGAATTTTCTCTTATACACTAGAGAAATCACCAGATATAATACCCGTCCAAATCCTTCTGTCCACTACACCAAATTCTTGGATTCGTAACTAAAATTTGTAACGGCTTACTGGCCTTTACAAAATTCCCGTTACAAAATGGTTGTAATAGGATGAACATTACAAATATTTCATTATTTCATAACAGAGGCCAGCCGTTATGAAATTTTTTAATAGGCGTGCGAGCCACACGCTTGGTCACACTTGGGTTGTAACACTTGGCTTTCTTAGGCGTGCGATTCACATGCGCGAAAGATATTTTCACCCAACACCAAATCACCTGGAGGATGTTTCTCCCCTTATCCTTTTCTCCACTAATACTCGTTTCAACCACAAGAATCATTTTCTTTTTCCATACCCATCTACTCGAAAAAAATCTTCTTCTCTTCCCTCTCTTCTCTTCCCTATCCTCTTAGGGTTTTGGATTTCATAGATCATCTACTAACCGAGTTCAGGTTTTCGATTTCACAGATCTATGTTAGAAGATCTATTAATCATCAGTTTCTAAAAATATTTCTTCCCCTACGGTTCCTGCCACTGCTGTAAGAAGAAATTGATGGTGATATTCTCAGCTGATAGAAGATGAATCTTTTGTTGCCATTTGATTCAAGTCAAGAATGGGTATGAACCAGTGTTCGCATTGGTGGAGAGAAAGGTGCAAAGAAAGAGATGGATCTGTAGTATTGGTTTGATTTGGTAAGGGTTTCAAAGAATCATAGCATGGGTTGTTAGAATGACAGAGAAGATGGCAGGAACTCAAATGACTTCGGTGTTGTGGAATCTGAGATTGGAAGTTGGAATCAAATAGATTACATAATCAATTAATCTGGTGATAACTAATGAAGAACGAAAAGGGGATCTGAGATACAGAAGATGATTCTCTTATTTTTTATGCTATCAACGAGATTTGTGGAAATCTGGGTTTGTGGTGGTTGCTGTTATGGAGGAAGTGGTGATGGATTCGGGTTGTAAATGACCGAGTGGTGATGTTTTTGGTGTTTTCCAAGAAGATTATGTTGGTAATGTTCATCTCATGATATTCTTATATGGTTTTGACAGGATTATTTAGCTGTGAGATCAAGAGAAGACTGATGGATAATGAGTCTGATGGGGGTATTTAGATGATGTTGAAGGTGCAATTGTTATAGTGAGAAGTCAAGAGAGTAAATGTTGGTTTAGTTATATGTATGCTTAGGATTGATTGAATGTGATTGCACATTGTAAGTAGAGAAGAGCTACAGAATGGAGGTCACACTGGTGCAGCTGAACTGAATGGCTTGAGTCAGTGTGCAGATTATTTGAAGATGCCAATGAGCTGTTACTGCTTTGCTTTGGTAGTATGAATTACATGAATAAATGCAGATGGAAATGAGTGTTGCAGCTACAAATGGGTGAAAATGAACTGAAGTTGGTGGTTCTTATGGTGAAGTGGTGATGAGTTTGTGTTAGAGCATTGCTCGGTTGAACCCACCAAGCGTTGGTATGTCAAGTTTGGTTGTCATATTTTAGTGAATCAAAACTCATTTAAAGATTCGCTTGATTATATGCTAGAGTCAACTTCGTATAGGTTAGCTTGAAAGTATTAGGATATGAGACTTACAAGTATTACTAAAGACTTGAAGATTGCGAAGAAGTATGGAGCTACAACGACACACATCATCCTTCCTCTTGAGGTTAGTAATATTTAACTTGAACGGTTTCATTCCCTAACGTATCTTTCAAGTCGTGCATATTGAAAACGAAACTGCGAAGCTGTGTATGATACTCTAGTTAGACATAGTATTAAGGAATACAATATGGGGTTTATTGCTTAACCATTAAACTTTTTATATAAGACATCGACATAATCGTATTAATGCTATTGTGATTATGTATGGGTGTGAGTAAAAATTTCATCCTAGGAAACAATGTTTTTACATTCGTTTAAAGGAAGTAAGTTCGCAAACTCGTTTGTGGATCGAAAGGGAAATCGCTAGGCTTATTGTTATTGTCATTCATTGCAAATCTATTTTGATTACCAATATGTGTGTTTAGTATAACCACTCATAAACTTTTTTATTTTCTTGGTAAAACTATTCACAAGGCCTGACTTATGTATTGGTATAACTTTTATTAGTAAAACCGATCTTAAGTAATCACTCAAGATGGTATGATCGATGCCTTGTAAATATCAACTTTTATCTAGTCATTGGGGAACCGATCCTAGTGACAGATGCAACAAATTTTCAAGAGGGGAATCGATCCTTGTAAGAGGTGCAAAAAGTTTTTAGTGAAAGGGGAACCTATCCTATAAACATGTGCACCCAGTTCTTAGAAGATGGGGAAACCGATCCTATGGACATGTGCACCAAATCACAGGTAGTTACCATAAACATGTGGGGAGCCGATCCTAGTACCTAGTCAACCGAGTTTTGGTAACTAGTGTGACTATGCACAATACTCACATGGAGGTATAACCGAAACTTGTTTTGGAACCGTGAAACCCATGTTTGGTGATTTGATAGGATAATCAATCATCTAGTTCTTGGAAGTCGGATGCAATCATTTCCAAGATTGTAAGTATGAAAAAGGACTTGCAGTCATACTTTGAGAACATGTTGTAACTCTTATCATTAATTGTTCAAAAATATTCCTTAATAGCTAAAGGAGAATCCCAGGATCGAAATAAATTGAGAATCTTTTAATTAAGGTTTCGTGGTCTTTATATGCTATTTAATTTCCATCAATTAAATGCATATCTTTAGAAAATAATAATTAGTAATGTGCATTTACTGATAATAGATTTTTCTATTGGGATTTTGGTCAATATTTGGACAATGCATTTCCAGGAATTATGAAAACCGATTTTGTGTGTATTGCATATCTTTAAGAATATTTGGTTTTGGAAATTCCTTGGTGCCCGAAATTCCTTGTCTATAAATATTGAAGTTTGCATCTCTTGCAAACCAATCCTCAGATCCAACAAAACTACCTCAGTTGTGTTGTTACTGGTGGAGCCGCCTATTGGAGAGGAGAGTACCCTAATTAGGAGAAATCTCTTACGGCCGCTTGATTTAAAGACTTCCTTGGGATTTAGAAGATATATTAGTACCATTGGTGGGAAACTAGATAATTGCGGTTTATTATTAGTTTTGCATTGATTTGATTGACTGGCGGTGGTTGAACTTTAATTGCACCTAGTTTGTTTATGCTTGAAGAAATTCTATTCAAATATAAGATTTAATCAAACTAGATCAAAGTTTCGACGGGGATCTTTAGACTATTTGTTGATCTAAAGACGTCTTGTGATAATCCAACGTTAACAGACTCCATTCTGTGTATGATTGATCACAAGAAATTCAAGTTGATTGTGTGCAGGTGTTTATTCAAAGAAGATTTGAAGACAAGAAGACTTTTGGGTTCATAATCGTTGGTGTGCACAATACTTTATTCGGCTGGAAAGGGATCCGACTATAATCAGTTTATCTTTGTGACAATCGTGATTGATTAGTTGAGTAGATCGACATCAATAAACTTCTTTGTGATTAACAGTATTGATTGCATAAGTCTTACAATTGCTTTGGTGATTGGTAAGAGATTGATCTAAGGACCCGACAAAGGAGTTTATTGGTTAAACGGAAGAGCCTTTGTCAAACTCATATCACATAGTTTGAAAAGAGTTGTTACCGAACAAATTTGTTTTTCCTTTACTATTTGGAATATGAACCAAAGGAATTGTTCCAAGTGCATGACTTATTACAAGTTGGAGGCGCAGGGATACTGAGGAAACTAGGTGAACTATAGGTTTAGTTTCTTGGTCTCAACTATACGAAGTTGGTTTAGATTTTGTATAGTGGCTTAATTCTGAGAGTATTCCATCTGGACTAGGTCCCGGGGTTTTCCTGCATTTGCGGTTTCCTCGTGAACAAAATCTTTCTGTGTCTTTTAATTTTTTATTTCCGCAATTATAATTATAATTAGAAGTAAAATACAGAAACGTTAATTCCTATTTTACTTGATAAGTAATCCCGTAGAGTTTGGTTAAGTCTGAACCTATTATCAACTAAACATACTTCGTTGTTATATTGTCTCGATCTCGTATCCATAAACGATCACACGAAGTGTGAACCGATTAGTTGTATTGTCTCGACTCTGTCCATAGACAATCACTTTCGGAGAAAGGACTTTTAGGTGGAAAAGTTTTAGATTGAGGTATATTTGGGTACCCTCGTCTTTTCAATTGGTATCAGAGCAGGCAAACATGAAAAGATCTAATAATCTGTGTTTGGTGCGATCCAACCTATAAGAATTGAATCCATGACTGATCCAGTTAACATTATGCAAGAGTATGAATACTCAAATGTTGAAGATGTTCCTATTTTGTTGACTCAGGATCCAGGAGTTACAACAAGTAAGAGAACATCTGAGTCTATCTCTGATGAAAAAGAAGATGCAGATAAAGAGTTTATAAAAATCCTAAAGCCCATCAAATCTCTGTCTACTAAAATGATGATATTAAAGACATATTCAAATCTTCTTAAACATGAGATCACAAATAAAGACATTCAACTAAATATTCTAGCCAAAGAGAATATGGATCTCACTGTCAAATTAGAAGCGTTAGGAAAATCTCTTACTACTGATACATAGACTCATCGTATGAACCTGATTAATGATGTTGTTTCAATTTTTTCTGATAATGAGGAAACAAAAAGTCTTAGCTCAACTTTTGTAGATTGTGATAATCTTGTCACAACTGAAACAGATCGTGATGATGGTAGTCTACCCAACTACATCAAGTCAAAAGAGGATGAGAAACCCACTTCTAAATCTAATGGCGATCAAATGAAATCTTATCCAAAGGAAACTTTGAACCGATTACGTAATAGTGATTGATGAGTGCCAAATATTGTATATATTTTACCCCTTTTTGTTGGCATTTAACTCATCTTGTATGCATTAATTCTACATATTATCCCATATTCTGTATTTTCAGTGTTTTCAAGAATAAATATTTTTATTAATTAATTTTGCATTTTTAGGTAATAAATAAAGTTCGGATGAGTCGCGGAGCGAAAAGAGCAGAAAAGTAGTGAAAAGCCGGGAGAAATTACGCAAGAAAACCGCGAAGAATGGTGCGCACAACCTCATTTTCTACACACAAAAGCGCCTCCGTTCTCAGCCATCAGATCAGTTCTCAGAAGCATCCGACGGTCGCTCCTGCATAGAGCATCAAAATCTGAAGTCTCTGCCAAGCACCACAGCGCTGGGATTCCAAGCCTTCAGATTAGATGGTAGTTGAATCCAACGGTCGCTCCCTTGCTGTTCATCAACGTTTGATATCTCTGCTTTACACTACAGTACCTAACTCCATCAAGTACCGTTCATTTTGTTGTATCATATAATCCAACGGTCTCTCATCGCTTGCCTCCGCATCACCGTCCGATCTACCTACCATCTTCGCATCTCGCAGCTCAGAGTCATAGAACATCAAGACTCGATGAAGCCGCCTCACACCCTATCGACCGAACCCATCCACCTAACCAAACACCCTTCTCTCCCAACCAGTCGAGCCACTTTCTTCTCCATCTTCACCACAGCAGAACCACCGTACACCACCACCTTCTTCACCAACTCACTGCCACCACCACACCTCCACCATCATCACCCTATCACCCAACAACCAATACCATCTGTTCCCACCTCCCTAGTCCATCTAATTTCTCAATTTTTGCACGTTCTCTTTCAGAAACCCTAGGCGTGCAAAATTGGTAAATTAGGTCGAGCTAGAGTGAAATTGAAGGCATGGAGAGGTAGAGAAGGACAAATAGAGTAATGGGTGCTGTTCAATTTGATGTTACTACATCAAATTAGGTGAGAAATTACTAAACCCTAGCTCTGTCAGTTTGGGTGAAAAATTGGGTAAAACCCTAATGATGTAATTGGGTATAAATTGGGACTATGGGTTGTGTTAGAAACCATGTTTGGAGTAGCCAACATCCAGAACTCTCAAAGTTCTGTTAAATGTTAAAATGTTAATTTTCAGTTCACTTTACAGTTCAATTTTGAGTGTTAGTCTCCTGCTTAGTCTCCTGTTAATTTTGAATTTGCTGCTTAGTTTCATGTTCATGTTGTATTCCTGTTATGCTTATGTCCTGTCATGTTAGTATCCTGTTAAATGTATCTTGTTATGTGCTTGTTTAATTTCATGTTTTGATTCCCATTTCATTCCTGTTAATGTTTGTTACTTTGTTCTGTTAATGTTATTGCTCACTGTTAGTATCAATTCACTGTCATGTTTAAATTCACTGTCATTTGAAGGAATGCTAGACTAGATACATCTTAGAAGCTTTGTGCTGATTGTGCAATGGCAAGAAATCAGTGCTCATAGCAAGCTGATTTTCTTGCCATTCTTGTTGTATGCTTAGGTTGTAGTGTTGGTTGTGCATTGGGAGAAACTAGTGCTTATATCAAGCTAGTTCTCTTCCATTCTTTTAGTATACCTCCTGTTTGCCTGTATTCTGCCTAGCCTTGCTTCATTTCAGCTTCACCACAACCCTGCCCTTGGCCTTAGGCCTTGGTTCATTCTTGTGTTGTTTTCTGTTGCTTTTGCTTTGTTTTGCTTTTGTTCACTGATTGTTGCTGTTTAGTTTTCATTTGCTTTGTTCCTTATTTTTGCCCTGTGTTGCTTTTGCTTGCTGCTTGTACATTCTGTTACTTGTGCTACATTGCCTTCTCTGCCAAGCTGCTGCTGCTGCTGATGCTGCTGCCAAGCTGCTGCTGCTGTAGCTGCAGTACTGCTGCTATTGCTGCCAAGGTTGCTGCTGCTGTTGTTGCTGCCAAGGTTGCTGCCAGGCTGCTGCTGCTGCCACTTCTTCTGCTGTGCAGTCTTGCCACTCCTGCTGCCTTCCAAGGCCAAGCCAAAGACTGCTGCTTCAACTGAGCCCAAATTCACTTCAGTGAAGCCTAAGGCCCAATCCTCAGTAACCAAGCCCAGTTTCTAAAACCAAAAGCCCAGAGCACAAATTGGGCTCATCAGAAGACCATAACTAAAGCCAAATTACTGTGAAAGACCATTTCACTGTTAAGGTGAAATTGAGCCCAAAGCTCAATCAAAGGCCCAAAACCCATTAGCACTCAAAGCCCAATTTAAGCCAAAAGGCTTCTAAGCCCAAAGCAAACTAGGAACCCAATTAGCTAAAACACTTCCGAAACACACCCGATCTCTGTGGATCGACCCGTACTTGCACGAGTTACAACCGACGACCGTGCACTTGCGGTATTACTGTAGGCCCGTTTTCGTCGCTTCATTTTACACACCTTTCCGGACCTGCCAAGTTTTTGGCGCCGCTGCCGGGGATTGGTGCTGTGTTTTATCTGTGTTTTTCTTTAGCTATTTTGTATTTCATTTCATAGCATTTGCATCTGCATCTGCTTCATTTCATTTGCTGTTGGACTTGCTGATTCTGAACCTGTTTTTCCTCTGCTGGGACGCCACCAAGGAAAAGAACCAAAACCCAACTGGGTTTTTGCAACAATATCAGAGCAGCTGGGCTGTGCTAAAAAGGTAAGCCTAAACCCATTCATTGAGAGAACCCAACCTGTGGGCTTCCAAAATTATTTAATTGTGGGCTTGTAATAATTAACCCAATTTTTTTGGGCTTTTTATTTTCCTATTTTGGGTTTGTAATAATTTATTTTTGGGCTTGTTGTTTAATTTGTGGGCTTGTATTTATTTTGTGTGGGCTTGTTTAAATTCTTCCATTGGACTTGTATTTTGGACTCTGGGTTTAAACCCAGCTAAGCTTATAACTGATTGTGGACTTGCTTCCACTCAAGAGTGGACCTCGAAACCAAAGTTTTAAAACAAACGTCGGGCCTTAACCAACTGGGCCAAATTAAACTTTCAAAATTTAAAACTTGGATTTTCGTAGGCCGCAGCCTTCATTCCATTTCATTAGAGGCTTGCACAGTGGGCTTGCTCCCATTTCAAAAACCAAATTTTATTTTCTTAATTTCTTAATTTATTTTTAAAAAAAAAAAAAAAAAAAAAAAAAAAAAATTACTTGCTCCCTTTTAAACCAAAATTTTTACTTGCTCCCATTTTAAACCAAACTTTTCTTTTATAGCCCATCAAAACCAAAATTTTCCCATAAACCAAATTTTTAAAATTTTCCCATTTAAAACCAAATAGTGGGCTTTGTGTCATTTCAAAATGGACCAACCTCGTGCTCTCCATGAATACATGTATCCATCAATACAAATTCCATTATCATGTATTGTCTTACCTCAAACCAATAACCCTTTTAAAATAAATGCAAACATGATACAAATACTTCCTATATTTCGAGGGTTCGATTCTGAGAACCCCTATACTCATGTAAGAGAGTTTGAACAAATTTGTCGGACTATGCAACCTGATCATTTGTCCGAAGACTCTCTGAAATTGCGTTTGTTTACATTTTCTTTAAAAGAAAGGGCCAAAACATGGTTTTACGGTTTGAGACCTCAATCAATCACCACTTGGGAACAACTCACTAATCAATTTTTCCAAAAATTTTTTCCACATCATAGGACCATCGCTATTCGTCAAAGTATCAATTGTTTTGTCCAATTGGATGAGGAAACTGTTTTTCACTATTTTGAACGTTTTAATGATTTGTTGAGTGAATGTCCGCACCATGGAATTGAGAAGTGGAGACTTGTCGTCATCCTCTATGAGGGACTAGACTTTAAATCTCGAACCATGGTTGAGTCTATGTGTAATGGTGAGTTTATTGATAAATCTGTGGATGATGCATGGAATTTTTTAGCCGAGATTGCAGAAAAAACCCATCAATGGGAATCCGTTAGGGAAACAGGAACAACACCACATGATATGAGTCATCCCCATGAATTAGAGTTTTATTCTTGTAATAGCTCCGACCTTAGGATTGAAAATTATCCTAGATTGCAAAATGCCTATCATGATGATGATGATGATTATGATGTTATTTTAGAAGAACATGTCAATACTGAAAATGTTATGGAACCTTTGAGTTCAAATACATTAGGCTTCTCTGCCCCGACCTTAATGCATGATATTTCTTCTAGTATTCCATGTGATGTTTCCCCTGATGTGCCGATACACGAGAATAAATCTGTTGATGATGTTGATAATTCTGATTGTAATCTTGCCCATTTGATTGATGATTGTGAGCATGATGTGACATGTGTAGATGAGTTAGGAGATTTTGATTTGATCGATAATGATATGCATATTCTTCTACCTAAGTCACAATCTGATGGCCTTCCACCCGACCTAGATTTGGTTTGTAACAAAAATTTTAAACCAACTTTTCTGAAAATTCCTAATCTAGGATTGGAACTGTGTGCTTCCCAAGTCCTCTTGGACTATTTTGCTTCAAAATATAACACTTTTAAAGAGCCACAGTTAGAAATTGCATGTTTGCCCATCCCGAAAACAGTCCATTATGAGTTAGACCTTTTGAATCCTAAACCCTTAAAATTAAAAGATTTTGTGCTTAAAAGTAAACCTGTTGAAAAATTTTGGTTTAGGGGTAATTCATTCGGTTTTTCACTCTCACTCCCATTTAAGTCCAACTTTAGTGTTTTGAAACTTCCTTTGTCTTTACACTTTTTCTTTTGGGTTGATCCTCAACTCTTTAGACTTTTAGTGTATGGTGAATTTTTTTTGTATATAATCCAGTAGATAAAATTTTGAAAAAACCCTTTTGTTCCTTTTGTATATACTTTGCTAATCCAATATGATCTCGGCTGAAATATGTTGGATTTTTGCCTTGAATAAACGGAGTTTTAATTCTGCTTTCGCCGAAATCGGGTATTCTCTCTCCTTTTACTCTACTCAGCATGTCCCTTTCCATATGTTGCATTTTAATTCTTTCCATATTTTGAAACATTGAGGACAATGTTTAGTTTAGGTTTGGGGGTATAGAGTAGATACCACGATAATATGCCATAATTGAAAACGAACTCCTTCCTCTTTTTGAAAAAAATTGAAAAATTCCAAAAAAATTAAAAATTAAAAATTCAAAAAAAAATAAAAAATTGAAAAAATCATAAAAATGGAGCTCATTTACCTTGAAATGTTGACTCTTGTGCAAATATGTATTTTTATTAGGAGTCTTAGTCTAGATATTTAGGCACCCTGATTCTAGCACAATTCACATAGTGATAAGAAATTTGCACGCGCACGATCTACCAATACATGTATGGCCTCGATCTTCAAGGTGTTGGATAGGAAGTTACGATTGCCAATCACTTTAGAATACTGAACGAAACTTGACTAGCTTGTTCTTTGGTTGGTTGGGATAGAAGATGGAGGTTACATTAAGAAAAACAACCATCGAATTTAACTGGGTGCATCAAAAAGGGCTACCTCTTGCAAAGTGTCATGTAATTTTTTCTGTTTCTTTTTGTTATGTATCAAAAGTGTTTCCTTGTTAAAAAAAAAAAAAAAAAAAAAAAAAAAAAAAAAATCGAGTATTTATCAATTCCATCATCTCTTGTTCCAAAAATAAAAGAGAATTGTCAATGTAAATAAGAGTCATGTAAAGAGTCATTTTGTTTTATTGTAATAAGCAAGGAGGGTGTATGCCATTGATGTACAACGCGAGAAATTGTGAAATACCTCCAACTCATTCACAATTCTCGTAAAGTCCGGACAGCTAGCTAGATTTCGACCTCAGTTCTTAGCCTGAGAAACTATCTCTTGGTGATTAGTAGTCATGACTTCAGATCTTTCTTTACACATGTGTAGATACACTTTACACTCTTATCACGTGTCCTTAATTGTTATCAGTGCTAGGATTGTGCCTTCGATAGCTAGATTGACATCTCCATTTTGCTGTGAGCTTAACTGTTTTGCACATGTCACGTTTGATGGAATACGAGCTTATATTTTGTCCTTAGGTTTTGTAGGCACACCTCTGGTAAACCTTCACGAGACTTCAACTCGTCCACTAGGGACACTTAGTGGTTTAAAAGGCTTAGTGCATACGCTAAATGCATTCGAGAGACCAGCGACAGTGGTATAGTTAGGATTTCCTTAGTTTTGTTTTACTTGAGGACAAGTAAAATTCAGGTTTGGGGGTATTTGATGAGTGCCAAATATTGTATATATTTTACCCCTTTTTGTTGGCATTTAACTCATCTTGTATGCATTAATTCTACATATTATCCCATATTATGTATTTTCAGTGTTTTCAAGAATAAATATTTTTATTAATTAATTTTGCATTTTTAGGTAATAAATAAAGTTCGGATGAGTCGCGGAGCGAAAAGAGCAGAAAAGTAGTGAAAAGCCGGGAGAAATTACGCAAGGAAACCGCGAAGAATGGTGCGCACAACCTCATTTTCTACACACAAAAGCGCCTCCATTCTCAGCCATCAGATCAGTTCTCAGAAGCATCCGACGGTCGCTCCTGCATAGAGCATCAAAATCTGAAGTCTCTGCCAAGCACCACAGCGCTGAGATTCCAAGCCTTCAGATTAGATGGTAGTTGAATCCAACGGTCGCTCCCTTGCTGTTCATCAACGTTTGATATCTCTGCTTTACACTACAGTACCTAACTCCATCAAGTACCGTTCATTTTGTTGTATCATATAATCCAACGGTCTCTCATCGCTTGCCTCCGCATCACCGTCCGATCTACCTACCATCTTCGCATCTCGCAGATCAGAGTCATAGAACATCAAGACTCGATGAAGCCGCCTCACACCCTATCGACCGAACCCATCCACCTAACCAAACACCCTTCTCTCCCAACCAGTCGAGCCACTTTCTTCTCCATCTTCACCACAGCAGAACCACCGTACACCACCACCTTCTTCACCAACTCACTGCCACCACCACACCTCCACCATCATCACCCTATCACCCAACAACCAATACCATCTGTTCCCACCTCCCTAGTCCATCTAATTTCTCAATTTTTGCACGTTCTCTTTCAGAAACCCTAGGCGTGCAAAATTGGTAAATTAGGTCGAGTTAGAGTGAAATTGAAGGCATGGAGAGGTAGAGAAGGACAAATAGAGTAATGGGTGCTGTTCAATTTGATGTTACTACATCAAATTAGGTGAGAAATTACTAAACCCTAGCTCTGTCAGTTTGGGTGAAAAATTGGGTAAAACCCTAATGATGTAATTGGGTATAAATTGGGACTATGGGTTGTGTTAGAAACCATGTTTGGAGTAGCCAACATCCAGAACTCTCAAAGTTCTGTTAAATGTTAAAATGTTAATTTTCAGTTCACTTTACAGTTCAATTTTGAGTGTTAGTCTCCTGCTTAGTCTCCTGTCAATTTTGAATTTGCTGCTTAGTTTCATGTTCATGTTGTATTCCTGTTATGCTTATGTCCTGTCATGTTAGTATCCTGTTAAATGTATCTTGTTATGTGCTTGTTTAATTTCATGTTTTGATTCCCATTTCATTCCTGTTAATGTTTGTTACTTTGTTCTGTTAATGTTATTGCTCACTGTTAGTATCAATTCACTGTCATGTTTAAATTCACTGTCATTTGAAGGAATGCTAGACTAGATACATCTTAGAAGCTTTGTGCTGATTGTGCAATGGCAAGAAATCAGTGCTCATAGCAAGCTGATTTTCTTGCCATTCTTGTTGTATGCTTAGGTTGTAGTGTTGGTTGTGCATTGGGAGAAACTAGTGCTTATAGCAAGCTAGTTCTCTTCCATTCTTTTAGTATACCTCCTGTTTGCCTGTATTCTGCCTAGCCTTGATTCATTTCAGCTTCACCACAACCCTGCCCTTGGCCTTAGGCCTTGGTTCATTCTTGTGTTGTTTTCTGTTGCTTTTGCTTTGTTTTGCTTTTGTTCACTGATTGTTGCTGTTTAGTTTTCATTTGCTTTGTTCCTTATTTTTGCCCTGTGTTGCTTTTGCTTGCTGCTTGTACATTCTGTTACTTGTGCTACATTGCCTTCTCTGCCAAGCTGCTGCTGCTGCTGATGCTGCTGCCAAGCTGCTGCTGCTGTAGCTGCAGTACTGCTGCTATTGCTGCCAAGGTTGCTGCCAGGATGCTGCTGCTGCCACTTCTTCTGCTGTGCAGTCTTGCCACTCCTGCTGCCTTCCAAGGCCAAGCCAAAGACTGCTGCTTCAACTGAGCCCAAATTCACTTCAGTGAAGCCTAAGGCCCAATCCTCAGTAACCAAGCCCAGTTTCTAAAACCAAAAGCCCAGAGCACAAATTGGGCTCATCAGAAGACCATAACTAAAGCCAAATTACTGTGAAAGACCATTTCACTGTTAAGGTGAAATTGAGCCCAAAGCTCAATCAAAGGCCCAAAACCCATTAGCACTCAAAGCCCAATTTAAGCCAAAAGGCTTCTAAGCCCAAAGCAAACTAGGAACCCAATTAGCTAAAACACTTCCGAAACACACCCGATCTCTGTGGATCGACCCGTACTTGCACGAGCTACAACCGACGACCGTGCACTTGCGGTATTACTGTAGGCCCGTTTTCGTCGCTTCATTTTACACACCTTTCCGGACCTGCCAGTGATCTTAAGGAATACGACTTGACAAGAAACTCATACTTCTTCAAAGAATGGTGGTAAAATTATTGAAAGAAGCTTCTTGTCTTAAAAAACTGAAAGATCATTCCTCAGTAGAAAGACAAAATTTATGCCTCCCTAATAAGATCAACTCAAAGGAAATAAGTTCAATAGTTGATAATCGTTTCTCGAAAAAAGTTCCTCCTCACCATATCGAAACAGCTGTTTTGATGAAGAACGATTCGTGGAAAGAAGGGAAGAGAAATTCTCTACCAAAGGAAACAATCAGGATTTTCCGATAATTGTTTCAAATGATCATGCTGATGTGCATAATAAGGAAATCCTTATAATGAGAAAATCGCATGAAAATCTGATTGATAAAATTAAGAGAGATTTATCCATCTCTGAAAGTTCCCACATCAGTACAGTTTCTCCGATTGATCACAACTTTAGATCAAGGAAGGATCACCTTCTTAGGAGAAAATATATTGGGCATCAATTCCCAAAGAGAAACATGAACAATGGTTCTGATACTCATTATAAGCCAGAAAAAGCTTACTCCAACATAACCTAGTGTATGGAGATTGTGCTATCTCATCCTTTTGTGCTCATAACCTTGGATGATAAAAGAACATAAAAATAAGAGCACATGCTTGTGTCAGACTCTATTTCGGTAATAAAGGATATTTTCCCAAGAGAATATCGAAAAATATCATATATTCGGAAACCCTATTTCTAAACCGAATATATTCTTATTAACATAAGAAGAAAATCTTCTCTTAAGAATAAAGACTTCCCTGTATAGTTTCCGTGGGTGAAATCATGTCTCCTACAACTCGTAGTGTTACAAGGATTAATAAGAGGGAAGCTCGAAAAGTTGGAAACTGTCAAGGTTTCATCTCAAATCGAAGAATCAAGAAGATTGTCTCAAGAATCATGACTGATCAGAATTCTGATAGATCTGAAGATATAATAAGTCTCTTTGCGATTAATGATTCAGATTCTACCATGTGGTTTCCCACAAATGGTATGCATGAAACCATGCATGGGTTTGAAGAACTCATAAGAAATATCTTCTTGTTGATACAAGAGAGAGACAGTCTGAAAGATAGGATGGAAGAAACAAAAAGTATGTTAGCTGATTTGAAGCTTCAACTTGAAGAGCTTGGAAAGCAGAAAATGGTTGCCAACGAAATCCTTGAGACACACTATAATAGTATGAATACTGATGAAACTTCAGTAAACAATAAGAGCACCACTAAAGATTAAGTCATATGCTGAAGACTTAATCCAAAGAAGAATAAACTTCAGTTTTTGATTGCTTTCAATAATTGTAAAGTCTATTATGAATAAAACTATCTTTATTATGATTACAATTATTATTTTATAATTTTTCTTGTGATAGTTTTCGGTTACATAGCCTGTGCTTGAATGTTTTATTTTATTGCTATGTATATTTATGAGATGTTTGATTTCAGTTTTCTAACCTTGATATACGATCTCATAATGTGCGAACCCTTATGGTTGGGTGACTTTTTGATCTAGCGGGATTAAGGTCTAGCCTTTGTTGGTAGGATTTATCAAAGGATAATGAGGGGTTCCTGTAGAAACAATATGTGAAAAAGTCACAATATGTTAAATCTTTTGGTTTAGCATAAAAGCATATGTGTTTCGAGGTTTCAACTTTTGCATCGCAAAGTTAAAACCGGTTTTCAACCTTTATCTGGTAAAGGTTGGTCCTTGTTGTTGTTCTTTTGTTTTGGCGGGAGGATGACAACATCAATGGGGGAGAGTTCTAAGTGAACTTGCGCTTAATGACATATATTGAGGGGAGAAGAGGATGGGGAATTTGAGGTAACAATCTTGTTAGTTAATTGTTTTCTGTTTAAGAAAAGAATGATTTTATTTCATATCTTTATTGCTCTTGCTTAACAAAATTTTCAGTACAATTGATGTTTGAAAATGTGGGGGTCTAACAACCTAGCACAATATTTCGATTAGCAATCTGTATGGACTAACTCCGATATACTTTCTAGAGAATCTGATAGACACATTTTTATGTCTACGTTGTCCTTAATTTCATGTATTTTTGGTACTCGATTTTTGTACTTGTTATGGTATTTTATGTGATTTTAGGTATTTTTGGAAATAAACATTCTTGGAAAAATCTGCTCGAAAAGTCGTCTAAAGCACCGGAAAGAACGTGTTATTCAGACTCTCACTTGTGGATAAGGGGCGCCCAAATGATAAGGGGTACCCAAAGGATATTTGCACCCAAGCAGCTGAATAGAGACACCCCTCATGGCATCTGCTATTCGCACCCCAGGACCGGATAGGAGGTACCCATCTTCTTCTTCACGGGAAAGATATTTAGCGGGAAAAGAAATCTCAACTGTGTGAGATTCTGGTCATGATATTATGGGGATATTTGTGTCTTTAAGACATGATTATCTTCTTACCATGACAGTAAGATTTTGTACGTGTCTTGAATAGAAGGAAATCGTATACTTTTGGATATTTTCGAAAACAGGGAAGGAATTATTCACGGAATTATTGAAGATATTCTCTTCATTATTTGGCTCAATTAAATGAGAAGATTTGGATATACCATACAACTCAGAAGACGTGTGAAAATGGAGAGGAAATATTCCCGTGAAATACTTTCATTAACTGCAAAGATCTTTTGGAGTAATTGAGATGATTGTCAACCTAAGATTGGCTTCACAATATAAATAAGAGTGTTTTGGGTATCAGTGAGGGGATGGAGAGTTTGGGGATCGTTTAGAGCAAACCCGGTTTAATCATTATTTTCTCCCATTTCATCACTTGTAAACACTTTTGAGCAATGTAAAATTATTCTGAGTGTGTTTCCAATATGCGGATCTAAACCCAATCCTTGGGGCTATGGAGGAAGTCGTTGTTTCGGTAAAGGTGATATTTTTTATTAATTAATTACAACAAATCTATTATGATTTGTGCATTGAACTAAAAATTGTTTATATGATTTTGATTAGTTAGGTGTATTTTCTCTTGATAGAATATGCTTGCTTTAGGGTTTTGATATTCTATGCTTGGATTAACATCTATTCTTTTGGAAATCTACATGTCTAGGCAATACTATTAGAATCAATTTGAATGTTGAGTTGCATAATTATTGTTTTATTAAATCACTAATATCAACCAATGGTGGAATCCTAGTCTCATTATCTCCATAATTTTCACAACATATTTTTAATTTAGTTCGCTATTTTTATTTATTAAAAAATCTAAAAATCCGCTTTCACAAGTCTTGAACGAATCATATTACTACAACAACTTTGAAAATACATCAAATTTTTGGAGCCTCCGACGTGGACTTGTCTTTAGGATAGAGTTTTTATATTTTTATTTGTTCTTCTTTACGTTTTTGGGTTTTTGTCTTTTTCTTACAGAATTCGGAATTTGGAGCGAAAGAAAATTTTGCCAAAGCTTTTGGTGAATACTTAAAGACTTCAAGTGAAAGGCAAAGTGAAAGGAGCGAAAGAAGAAGATTTTTTTTTTTATATATATAAAAAAAAGAGAGACATTTCTTTAGACTTTCTCTTTCTTTTGCACTTTATATTTTTGGACTTTGGACTTTAAATTTTGGGACATTATTTTTAAACCCTACGGAAAGGTAGTTTAAATATAAACTGTTTGCAGAGAAGGACGGTGATTACGATATCACCTCGGCCCCTCGGGTTCGTACATGACATAGGAGTCGTGGTTTGAGTCGACTACAAAGGTTCATCCCCCGTCTGGTACGGGAGGTAAGTTTTTCGAAACACTCGCGAATCCCCTGTCAGCGAGTTACTGTCTTCCTTCGTATGCATATATGTTGAGGACTTGAAAATGGCTGATTTAATTTCCTAGTAAAGGGAAAGGACTGGCCATACAAGATAAGGGTTCAGATTTCATCACCGTTCTCTTCTTGCCCGCCTTAGGAAAACGACACCAAACGCGAACCTAAGCCTAAAATTTTGACTAGAACGAGACCGATAGGGTAACGAAGTTCCTGACGGTTTCTGTAAGCATACTTCGAAGTCATTCGAAAAATATTGGTTACTCTTTTAAGCATACTTCGAAGTTCCTGACGGTTTCTGTAAGTTGAATGCGCGACTGCGCCGCCTTGTAATACCAGTGAGGCCTTGGGTATCAAAGCTCCACCGAGCTTCCCTCGCCTCTATTCAACTTACTTTAACTCGGATTGATTCTAGAGGAGTTTGCTTAAATTGTAACGAATTACCGTTCGAAGGATTAGAAGTTGGTCTAGAAACAATCTAAGTGGAGCCATCATGCTTTTTGTTTGCTAGAAATCAGTAGGTTTGCTGTGGTGGAGTCAACCTAGTTTGTGTTTGCATAAAACATCCCTTCCGTTTTAGGATTTTTCTTTTTGATTTTGTTTTTCTAGTGTGTGCCCGAAGTTTTTAAACGGGCTTGGAAAAGAAACACTCTAGGTCGTTTGATTAGTGAAAAACCTAGTAGTTCTTCTTGTGAAGACGGGGAGCTCGAAGACTCTTCTTTTGAGAGCCCCGTTTTTGGAAACTTCAGTTTTGAGAATTTGTCTCTTTGTGAGGAAAGTACCCCTAGTACTCCTAGTCCTTTGGTAGTGCCAGAAATTGCAACTTTAAAAGCTTTGCTAAACCCAACTAGGACCTCTCGTCCGTCTTGTATCAAGTTAGCTGAAACCGAGGCAAATTATGAACTGAAACCTGGGACTTTACAGATGCTCCCAATGTTTTTAGGGAAGGAGAATGATAACCCCTATTTTCATGTTAGGGAATTTGAGGAAGTTTGTAGTACTATGAAAATTAAAAACCTAAGTGATGATGCGTTGAAACTTAGGTTATTCCCCTTTTCCTTAAAAGATAAAGCCAAATCTTGGCTATATAGTTTGGAGTCTGAGTCAATTGAAACCTATGACCAACTTACTTCTGCCTTTATACATAAGTTTTTCCCAAGCATAAAACATCGTATATTAGGACACAAATATATACTTTTGCCCAAGAGGGAGAATCTTTATATAGGTACTTAAAAAGGTTCAATGACTTGATATCTCAATGTCCTCATCATGGTTTGGAGAAGGTTAGGTTAGTTCACATCCTTTACGAGGGTTTATATTATTCAACAAAAACCGTGGTTGAGTCCTTATGCACAGGTGGGTTTGAGAATAAAACTCTTGATGAAGCGATGACATTTTTGAATGAAATCGCCGATAAGACCCAACAATGGGAAAATAGTAGGGAACCCCAGAAAACAATTCTTCTAAGTAGAGTAAATGTTAATAGGGTAGAAGGATCTTATGATTCAGATGCCAAAATAACAGCTATAGCCAAAAGGTTAAAAGCCTTAGAATTAGGTCATTCTAGTGGTACTAGTGGAAGAAATGAGCCTTTTTGGGAAGGCCATGCTGTTGAAGAGCAATCCAATGCTCTTTATAACAACACTAGGTTTGATAACCAACAGAAGTTTGACCCATATTCAGAAACCTATAACCCTGGATGGACAAACCATCCAAACCTTTCTTGGTCCAAGGGCCAGAATCAAGGTCAGTCTAGTAATGCTCAGGTTCCCCCAGGTTTTGGCTATACTAAGAATCCTTCAGCTCCGGCACAGTTTCATAACCCTTCGGATAAGAAGATTATGAGTTTAGAAGAGTCTCTTGCTTTGTTAACTCGTAACACTGTGCAGTTTCAGCAATCTGTTGCTCAAGGTTTAGAAGAAAATAAGAGAATAGGTCAGGCTAACTCTCAGGCTATTTCCGAGTTGAAAACCCAGGTTAGTCAGATAAATGAGACATTGAGAGAAAAAGGAAAGTTTCCTAGTCAACTACAACCCAACCCTAGGGGAGTCCATCGAATATCTTTAGCTGGTGAGAAATCATCAAACCATGTGAACTCGATAACAACCCTTAGGAGTGGTAAAACGGTAGACAATAAGGTAGCCATGCCTAGTGGACATACTGTAGTTCCACCTTCTACTTCCCAAGAGAAGCCCGTAGACGAGGAAACTGAAACAGTCTCTAAGGATTCCCAAGAAATTCCCGATAGGTCTACCTTTGTGCCTAGAGCCCCATATCCACATTTGTTATCCCCAACAAAGAAGGAGTTGACTTTCAACGAGATAATGGAAACATTTAAGCAGGTGAACATCAACATTGCGCCATTAGAAGCAATTAGGCATATGCCTTCTTACGCCAAGTTCCTTAAAGATCTTTGTACACGAAAGTGTAAGCTTAATGTCCATAACAAAGCTTTTTTAGCTGGTCAGGTAAGTTCCATTCTTCTGAACCAAACATCCCCTAAGTATAAGGATCCTGGATGCCTCACCATATGTTGTGCGATTGGTAATCACATGGTCGATAAAGCTTTATTTGACTTAGGATCTAGTGTTAACTTACTTCCGTATCATGTATACACCCATCTAGGTCTTGGTAAGTTGAAACCGACTAAAATGACACTACAGTTAGTTGATAGGTCTGTCAAAGTCCCTCGTGGTGTCATAGAGGATGTTCTGATTGAGGTTGATAAGTTTATTTATCCTGTGTATTTCGTTGTTCTAGACACCCAGCCTGTTCAGGACCCTAGTCGTCAAATCCCAGTGATTTTAGGTTTCCCATTTTTAGCCACAGCTAACGCTGTCATCAACTGTAGGACTGGGATTATGAACATATCCTTTGGTAATATGACCATTGAACTAAATGTCTTTAATGTTACTAGACAACCTTCTGAGAATGATGATTTAGAAGAAGTGAATATGATTAACACTTTAGTTCAGGATTTGGTTCAGGATAATTGGCTTGACACTTTACTGGTAGATTCTTTAGATGATTTTGAGGAAACCATTCTCTTAGATCAGATATGTGATCAATCTTTAGAAGAATCTCTTGAGTATTTTAAAGATTCTATGGACCCAGAAATTCAGGCAATAGTTTTAGGTTTTTCTGAGAATAATGATGACCCTAAGTTTGGGGGTAGAGAACTAGAAGAATCTCTTGAGTATTTTAAGAACTCTGAAGATCCGGAAATTCAAGAAATAGTTAGAGGTTTGTCTGTGAACCCTAAGTTCGGGGGTAGTGATGGTTCTTGTGATTGTATCGTATCTCTAATTAGAGTCCCTAACTTGGGACTCGAGCCTTGTACATCTGAGATATTACTTGAGCCTTTTCAGACTCCGCAACCCGATCCTCCTGATACTGTCCAGGAGGTAACCCAGGTATTAGAGACCCTTTTTTCGGATGAATCTATTTATCGAGACACACATATGAAGTTCAATTACGCGCCGCAGATAAACCCAGTTATCTTGACAGAAACCTTAGATGAGGACGTGCTCCTTCTTTTCATTTTTCCGAATCAGCGCAGTTGTCTCATACTGGTGTCATCTCTATTTGGTCTTATGGATCCACAATTGTTTCAACTATTGATATATGACTTTGGAAGGTGATAATCCTTTTTGAAGTATTTGATGTCTAGCTAAAGACTTTAAATTTAGCATTTCCTGGGAGGTACTCATGCTTACGGTAATATCCTTCCTTGTTTCTTTTTCCATCCATCAAGTGGTAACCGTTTCTTATTGTTCATGCTTTTAATTTCATCTTTAGAACATTGAGGACAATGTTAGATTTAAGTTTGGGGGTGGGGAAGAAACTTTTTGTTAGCTCTTAGCTGCAACAAATAAACTCCACGGCCTAGAAATTTATGCTTATTAAGGTTGGCACTAACCAATCTAAGTGGATGGGAACATCTTGGTTGTAGGAGTTGAGGAACCAATCTGATTAGATGGAAACATCTAAAGAGTCTATTCATAAAAGCACAGAGCTTAGGTGTTAGAATTAAAATAAAAAATGGTAGTTTCGCCATATCTCGTTGAATCCTAATCCTTCTGTTTTTATTTTTTAAGTGATTTGGTGGGGCACACGATTCAAGTTGTTACCTTTGCTAGGGTGGAATAGAGTGATTGAGATACCAAGAAAAAAAAAGAGAAAAATAAAAATAAAAAATAATAATAATAATAATAATAAGACCAGACCATTAGACCAACCGGAATAAATTCAATAAAGTCGACCACTGGTGCCCTTGTATATGCCAGTTGTGTTGACCTAGAGTTAGGTTTATCGACCACTGGTCCCCTTGTATATGCCAAATGTGTTGATATTAGTCAGACCGGTATCTCAGTCCATTAGGATAGGTTCACCTTGGCATAGGCCTTCAGACAGATATGGGAAACACCGTTCACTTTTAACCATCTCTTTATCCATCTTCTTAATCTTTCCATGTGATTGGTTGACTCCGGTTATGATATACATAAACTATCTGAGTAGAGCTCTGTCACTTATATATGAATTTTAGTATGTTGAGTGCAAACTCGTGTACAAAAATTAGAATTTCGCATCAGAGTACTTCCTCCTATAGTCAATGATTGTATGCCAACCAAGGAGATTCTTTAGTGCCTTCCAAGGTTCTGCGTAGATAGCTAGGGTCTGAAGTAAAGGTTTTGTGGGTACACCTATGGTAAACCCTCCGGAGACAACACTCCGCCACTAGGGACACCTAGCGGTTTAACGGCTTGCTGCACGTGCTAAGTGTAGTCATTTTATTTTCTAGATTAGTTTTGCTCGAGGACTAGCAAATAATAAGTTTGGGGGTATTTGATAGACACATTTTTGTGTCTACGTTGTCCTTAATTTCATGTATTGTTGGTACTCGATTTTTGTACTTATTATGGTATGTTATGTGTTTTTAGGTATTTTTGGAAATAAACATTCTTGGAAAATCGGCTCGAAAAGTCGTCTAAAGCACCGGAAGGAACGTGTTATTCAGACTCTCACTTGTGGATAAGGGGAGCCCAAATGATAAGGGGTACCCAAAGGATATTTTCACCCAAGCAGCTGAACAGAGACATCCCTCATGGAATCTGCTATTCGCACCCCAGGACCGGATAGGGGGAACCCATCTTCTTCTTCACGGGAAAGATATTTGGCGGGAAAAGAAATCTCAACTGTGTGAGATTCTGGTCATGATATTATGGGGATATTTGTGTCTTTAAGACATGATTATCTTCTTACCATGACAGTAAGATTTTGTACGTGTCTTGAATGGAAGGAAATCGTATACTTTTGGATATTTTCAAAAACAAGGAAGGAATTATTCACGGAATTAATTGAAGATATTCGATTCATTATTCGGCTCAATTAAATGAGAAGATTTGGATATACCATACAACTCAGAAGACGTGTGAGAATGGAGAAGAAATATTCCCGTGAAATACTTTCATTAACTGCAAAGATCTTTTGGAGTAATTGAGATGATTGTCGACCTAAGATTGGCTTCACAATATAAATAAGAGTGTTTTGGGTATCAGTGAGGGGATGGAGAGTTTGGGGATCGTTTAGAGCAAAACCGGTTTAATCATTATTTTCTCCCATTTCATCACTTGTAAACACTTTTGAGAAATGAAAAATTATTCTGAGCGTGTTTCCAATATGCGGAGCTAAACCCAATCCTTGGGGCTATGGAGGAAGTCGTTGTTTCGGTAAAGCTGATATATTTTTATTAATTAATTACAACAACTCTATTATGATTTTTGCATTGAACTAAAAATTGTTTTTATGATTTTGATTAGTTAGGTGTATTTTCTCTTGATAGAATATGCTTGCTTTAGGGTTTTGATATTCTATGCTTGGATTAACATCTATTCTTTTGGAAATCTACATGTCTAGGAAATACTATTAGAATCAATTTGAATGTTGAGTTGCATAATTATTGTTTTATTAAATCACTAATATCAACCAATGGTGGAATCCTAGTCCCATTCTCTCCATAATTTTCACAACATCTTTTTAATTTAGTTCGCTATTTTTATTTATTCAAAAATCTAAAAATCTGCTTTCACAAGTCTTGAACGAATCATATTTTACCACAACAACTTTGAAAATACCTCAGAATCAACTAAATAGTCAGACTCAGACTAGAGTAAAGTATATCAAAGAGTTAATATCTCGATCTCACGATTTGATCTATACTCAAGAAAATAGAAATCTGCGAGTTTTTATCAAATACTAGAGATATAAACTTGGATGGTACCAAAGACCAATATCCAAGTGTCAATCAATTTAAATCAACAACCAAAGGTTATATATTCTAATTGATTGATCTTAACGCACAACCTGTGATATTTCAATTATATAACAAAATATAATACATAATAGAAATAACACAGATACCAGAAGTTTTGTTAACGAGAAAACCGCAAATGCAGAAAAACCCCCAGGACCTAGTCCAGATTGAATACCACACTGTATTAAGCCGCTACAGACACTAGCCTACTACAAACTAACTTTGGTCTGGACTGTAGTTGAACCCCAATCAATCTCACACTGATTCAAGGTACAGTTGCGCTCCTTATGTCTCTGATCCCAGCAGGATGCTACGCACTTGATTCCCTTAGCTGATCTCACCCACAACCAAGAGTTGCTAAGACCCAAACTCGAAGACTTTAATAAACAATTTGTATCACACAAAAAACTCTACGATAATAGATAAATATGTCTCCCACAGATAAACCTAAGAGTTTTGTTTCATCTTATGATAAAATCAAGGTGAACAGGAACCAGTCGATAACCCGGACTTATATACCCGAAGAACAGCCTAGAATTATCAATCACCTCACAATAATCTAAATCGTATGGTAGCGAAACTATATATTGCGGAATCACAAACGATGAGACGAAGATGTTTGTGATTTCTTTTTATCTTTCCCTATCGGAGATATAATCTCAAGTCAATTATCCAATTGAACTCGTACGATAAAAAATGGCAAGATCAGATCGCACAACTACAAGAGAAGTAGTTTCGTCTGTCTTCACAATCCCAATGAAGTCTTTCAGTCGTTAACCTACAGGGTCTCGAGAAGAAACCTAAGGTTAAAGGAGAACCGACTATAGAAAAACCAACTAGTATCACACAGGAGGTGTGGGGATTAGTTTTTCCAGTTGCTACATTTCCCCTTTATATAGTTTTCAAATCAGGGTTTGCAATCTAAGTTTGGTAACAAAGCATTCAATATTCACCGTTAGATGAAAAACCTGATTTAACCAAGATAATATCTTTCAACCGTTAGATCGACACTTAGCTTGTCACACACAAATAAAATGTATTTCATTTAGGTTTGAGTAACCGTACCTAAACGTGTACACTTAGTTGGTTCACAAATAATTAACCAATGGTTAGCCATATGAGCACTTTCATATTAACCGTATTCATCTTATTCACAACTATTTCAAATGACTTCAAAAGAACTAGTTGAAGAGTTGTTCAATTGCTTAGGTATTTATGCATATATAGACACAATTGAAACAAAATCAGTTTGATTCACTTGAGTTAATTCATGAACAATATATCCATGGTTTGCAAAGTTATTGATTTATTGTTTAAGTTATGAACTTCCGATTTGAGAAATATAACCATCTTGGGTACACGTACGGGTACGTGTACCTTAGCTACCGGATTTGAGTTTACAAACTCAGCAAAAAAAATTCGGTTCGAAAACTTCAGTGAGTACACGTACGGGTACGCATACCTAAGGTGACTGGTTTATAAGTTTGCAAACTACAAACTCAGCAGAAATTTTCGGTTTGAAAACTTCCGCTGGTACGCGTACCACCTTCACCAATACCGTATGCACACATATGCACACACTTGGTTTTCGGCACATGGATTTATACACTAATGTACGAACACACTATATATGTTTATATCCATAGATGGTTAATCTCAACTCTACATTTCAATCATTCAAACATTCTTCTATAACGTTATAACAGTCGTTATTCATAACTATCGTCATCAAAGATATTTTCAAGATTAAAACGTCATCATGACTTTCATCACGGGTAAAGATGAAAAGTGGTTAAAGCGAAACCTTTCCAACACATATTTCGAGAAAAAGATAGACGAGTAAACTCGGCTCGAGATAGCAAATGTGTATGTATGAAAACTATCATACTTATACGACTTTGTATCAAGAATAGAAGATACAAAGGTAGAATTTTGAGTGATAGATAAGTTCAAGTCTCCACATAACTTTTTAGTCGGATGAAGTTCCACTGGTTCCTTGAGTAGTTCTTCGTCTTCGTAAGATGATCGCCGTGGAGTCTGTTAGAGCATTGCTCGGTTGAACTCGCATGCGTTGCTATCTCAAGCATGTTTGTCAATGTTAGTGATCAAAACTATAAGTCTTGATTTTTAGTCTATTATAGCTAAGTCTCGGACTAGGATAGAAAGTGTAGTTGAGCTCAAGGACTTCATGACGATTCATCATACAAGTAGAAGAACTACTCAATGAATCGGTGGAACTTCTCGAAAAAAAGGTATGTGAAGACTTGAAGTTATGTATCACTCAAAAGTCTATCTACTCTATCTCCTACTCTTTGAGACAAAAAGTCGTATGCTATATATTTAGACTTGGATTATACACATTTGGTATTTCGAGCCGAGTACACCTCGCCTATCTATATCTCGAAATATGTGTTGGTAAGCTTTTCACTTCGATCAAGTTTATCTTTACCATGTGACGAAAGTCATGATATGTTTCAATCATCTTGAAATTTTTTTTGACGAGAAATGGTGCAACAACTACATAACGCCCTCTAAGAATGTTTCAATGATTGAAATGAGAGTTTAGATTACATAACCAATGGTGGACATAAACATTGTTGTGGAAACATATTTATGTATAAGTCCTATTCCTTGAACCAAAGTTTGCGAACTTTGTTGATCAAGAGAACCGGAAGAATGGCATGAGCCAAGTCCGCGAACTGCTGAAGTTCTCAAACACGAGAATTTATGCTGGAGTTGACAAACTACTTGCGTGAAGCTAAGTCCGCGAACTCATCCCGCGAACCCAGTCCGTGAACCGGCGAAGTTCTCGTACCTGAGAATTTCTGCCGGAGTTTGTAAACTCTGCCCTGTAACTTAAGTCCGCAAACCTAGTCTGCGAACTTGAGAAGGTTATATATCTGAAGATGATTTCTGAACTTAAAATTAAAAAGACTAACGAATGCAGTTTGCAAACCGTGGCTATAAAAGTCCATGAACCGATTCAAGTGAATCAAATCATCTTTGCTTCAATTGTGTCTTGTGTAGTACATAAGATTTCCTTGCAATTGAAAAACTCTCTAACTAGTTCACTTGAAGTCATTTGAACTAGTTATGGTGAAGAAGAACATGGTTGATATGAAATGCTCATATGGCTAACCATTTGGTTAACTATTGTTGAACTAACAAGTGCATACGTTTGGGTACGGTTAACAAACCTAGAAGCGTGCATTGTCAAGTGTGTGTAACAAGCTAAGTTTTCGATCTAACGCTTGAGAAATATTAGCTTGAATCTAAATCAGGTATTTATCTAACAGTGAATATTGAATGCTTTGTTACTAAGCAAACATTGATTGCAAACCCTGAATTGAAAGACTATATAAAGGAGACCACTAGTATTGTGAAAAACTAATCCCCACACCTTATGTGTGATACTAGTTTGCGTGCTAGAGTCGATTCTCCTTTAACCTTTGGTTTTCTTCTTCTAAAACCAGGTTAACGACTTAAATACTTCATTGGGATTGTGAAGCCATACCGATACTACTTTTATCGTAGTTGTGTGATCTGATCTTGTATCTTCTATCGTACGAGTAAAATCAGATTGATTGGCTTGATATTGATATCTCCGATAGGCAAGATATAAAAAGTAATCACAAACATCTTCATCTTATTGTTTGTGATTCCGCAACATCTTGTTTCGCTACCATACGATTAAGATTGTTGTGAGGTGATTGATAACTCTAGGCTGTTCTCCGGGAATATAAGATCGGATTATCAATTAGTTCCGTTTTACCTTGATTATTATCAAAAGACAGAACAAAACCTTTAGGTTTTATCTGTGGGAGAAAGATTGATCCTTTGATAGACTTGTCTATGTGAGACAACTTTGTTTGTTGTCAAAGCCTGCGATTTTGGATCGTAGCAACTCTTAGTTGTGGGTGAGATCAGCTAAGGGATTCAAGTGCACAGTATCATGCTGGGATCAGAGGCGTAGGAGAATAATTGTACCTTGGATGAGTGGGAGACTGATTGGGGTTCAACTACAGTCCAGTCCGAAGTTAGCTTGGAGTAGGCTAGTGTCTGTATCGGCTTAATACAATGTGTGTTCAATCTGGACTAGGTCCCGGGGGTTTTCTGCATTTGTGGTTTCCTCGTTAACAAAATTTATGGTGTTTGTGTTATTTCAATTTTCCGCATTATATTGTTTTATGTTTATAATTGAAATAATACAGGTTGTGTGTTTGAATCAATCAATTGTAAATCCGACCTTTGGTTGTCGATTGATATTGATTGATCCTTGGATATTGGTCTTTGGTACCATCCATGTTATTCCTTGCATTTGATCAGAACTCGCAGTTCCTGCTTGAGTAAATCAAATCAAGAGAGAGATATAAACTCGTTGATATACTTATAATTGATTGAGTCTTGTTGATTCTCTTAAATTATATTCGAGTTTGTCCATACAGATTGCTAAGAGAAATATTGGGTGGCGTTGTTAGACCCCCTCTTTTTCAATTGGTATCAAAGCAGGCAAACACATTCAATACCTTACAAGTCTATGTTTGTAGCGATCTGACTCTATGGACAGAGGTGATATCTCTATTAACGTACCACTAGTCTTCGATGGCTCAAACTACCCATGGTGGTAAGTTGTTATGTGTGCGTTTCTTTAAGCACGTGATTTTTGGACCTGGGTACGTGTCGTTAAGGGCTATAATCCTCCGGTAAATACAGAAGGCGATGTATCTCTACCTAAGGATGTTGGTAGTTACAGTCCCGATGAATCTCTTGCTGAAATGCAAAACTCCGACGGATTGAATGCTATCAGACATGCCATTACCCCAAATCTTCAGCACTATATGTCTACTTGCACTAAGTCTAAAGATGCCTGGGATATCTTAGACACTGTATTTGAAGACAATAGATACGTTTTCTAGGAAGCATGCCATCGATGGAGAAAATAACCTCAACACCCTCTCCAAAAATGCTTCTTATGGAAAGGTAAAAATTCTTGATCAAATTTCTGCTCAAACCATTGCCTTCAATGCCATTTCAGACATAAGTAAAACCTCTAACTTGTCTTGGGATGATGAGTGTTGCTCAAATGATGAACTGTTCGATAAACCATTATTAACAGAAAGGATCAATGAATTTGTAAAAAGAAGCATCAGATGTGATAAACATCCACTGTTAGCTCTTGCTGCTACTGATTCTATGAAAGAAAAATCCTTATGTGTCAAGGTTTTGAATACGTCTGATGGATGTAATGAACCCTCAGCTCATGCAGCAGAAACATCCACAGACTCAAAATCTGATTCAGAAATTGAGTCTGACACAAAGATTTTTGAATTCTTGAATAAAGAGGTTCTTCAAGAAAATATTCAATTAAAAGCTTCATTGAAGAGACTAGAATCATTAATCCAGGTGAAAGATCTTGAGATAGACTGTCTTAATGATAAACTCACCAGAACCATTGCTTTGAAGGAAAAAGAGACTAATACTCTCAGGGATGATCTACAAAGATTATCAGGAAGCTCTGACAAAATCTCAGCAATGTTATTTGGTCAGAAATCCTTTGGAAATACAAATGGTTTAGGATTTAAAAGTAAGACTGCAGACATTGTCAACCCCATTGTTTCTACTTGTCGTAGAAAAATAAAGGCCGACAGTTGTGATAAACAGAAGGCACTTCAACAAGACAAAAGGTTCTTGATTTTTTTCGTTTTGTGGAAATGCAAATAATGTTCAAAGCAAGTGTTGGAGATTCAATAGAAACAACAAAAGAATTTCCAGACTGCAAAGGAACATGCAAAAGATGAATCTGGTTAACCAACATGGGTCTCAGAAAACCAGTGCTTCCAGACACTAGTGGAAAATTAAATTTAAATGACCCACATCTGAGACCCTCATTGACTGTATCCGATACGTTGATCATATATAGCGGTCTCTGATCTGGTAAAAAAACGTAAAAAAACGTAAAAATTCCGAGAGACTAGTAAGCTGTCTCTGAATTAGAAAATTTATTTACTATTTTTCCATCATAGAACTACCGATGTAACGACCCCCAATCCCCGACTCAGATCTGATGGGTCCCACACTTCAATGGTCACGATTTTCTCCCGAAAAGAACGGTCGGATGGTAACAATTCTATCTCGTTTTTATCACTTCCCTATCAAAGAAAAGATCCCCTTCTTCCTTATCCTTACCAGCCTTTTATCTCTCTTCACTTCTCTGCAAAAGAAAATTTGCTATCCTCCAAACACCACGAACTAGAAACTCCATCGATTCTAAAACCTCATCTATATCTCTATATTCCATTACAATTTTAGTTTTCTCTCGCAACTTCTTTCACAGCCGATCGAAATCTCTATCTTTCTCTCGATTTTTTTCTCAATGAAAATCATTGGGGGTAGAGATTCTTTTCAATTGAATCACGAAGAAACTAGGGTATAGATTCTTCTCAATTGATTCATGAAGAAACTAGGGTATAGATTCTTCTTAATTGAGTCATGAAGAAATTTAGGGTTCTTCAAATGAAATTTATTTTCCAAGGAGATTACTCATTACAACTATTTTTCTGTGATTCATAAGGTTAGTTTATTTTAATTCTCCATTTATTTCTGTTTTTGTTTCTTTAATTTTTTCTTTAATGATAATGATGAGTTGAAATCTGATTTTTGGTTTGCTGTTGAAATCAGATTTACTCCTATGGGTACTGAGATTATTATTAGATCTACTCGTACTCAAGATGTTCTTCAGTGTGTCATTTCTCTCTCAGGGTGTCTTTTGTTTTAAGATTTTGGGGATTTTTGTCACTGGATCTGATTTTGGAGGTTTTTTTGACTTACGGCAGAAACATGTTCTTTGTTGCTGTGAAGTGTATAGATGATTAGTTTGTCGACATAATTTTGTGTGTATCTGGCTAATTAAACTTTTGGGGGTTATGGCAGATACGTAAGGTTTTTATCTCAATTTTAATTTCAATTTGAATCTCATTTTTAATTTTTGATTCAAAGAATGTTAAACGGAAAAGTGCTTGTTTTGCTTGATTTTAATAGCTCATTTGCTTTTCTACTTTGATGCATGTGCTTGGTTTTGAAGCTGGAAGACCCTACATAGCCAGGACAAATACTATGATCTGCTGGTATGATTATGTTTATTGTACTTCAATTTCTATGAGTTATGTATTGCTCGATTTGTTGCTTTGATTAATGAGGTATACATTTGTTGTTGATGAATTTATTAGAAACCAGTTTTTCCTTTTTAATGAAATAATGTAGAGTATTTCTCCTTGCAGTTTTCAATGCTTGTACTATAATCACTAGATTTACAAGGATTGTTGGAGAACTTTTTGGCGTGCTGATTGCGGTCGTTTTGATTCAAGAGGCCATTAAAGGAATGGTTAGTGAATTTTCAGTTTCGAAGTCTGGAAATCCAAATGAAGAAAGATATCAATTTCAGTGCGTGGCTGTATACAAATGGACTGTTGGGACTAATCTTCACCTTTGGACTTCTCTCTACTTCTTTAAAAAGCAGGAGGGCCAGGTCCTGGCGTTATGGCACATGTCTGGAACCGTTTTAAACTCATCTAACTTTGTACTTCTATATAAGAGTATTTATAACTTGAAAACATTTTCGAACTGATTTGTTATAACAGAATTCCTCGGAAGCTTTATTGTAGACTATGGGTTCCTTTCATTGTTGTGGTGTGGACATCAATGTCATAAAGTATTCTAGGCAAAGTTCCATATGGAGTTCCACGAAGGCTTTATACTCCTCTTCCATGGAAATCTGCATCGTTATATCATTGGACAGTAATCAAGGTAATTACTTAGATCAACGTACATGCACAAATTTAAATTTTTAGTTGTTGTATATGGCTGAAATGTTATGTCGAAACTGCAGGATATGGGAAAAGTCTCTTACATTTTTGCTGCCATTATACCATATATAATGGTAGCTGCTCTTTACTTTTTCGACCACACTGTTGTTTCTTCAGATACCAACAGAAGGAATTCAATCTAAAAAAGCCATATGCTTACCACTATGACATTTTGTTGCTTGGTTTTATGGTATAATTAATTACTAAGATATCGATCAGATTAGTTCATTGGTTCATCCATATTGTCATAACTCTATTATCTTACTTTTTCTCAACTTGAGTCCATGATTTTAGGTTCTGATATGTGGATTGCTAGGACTTCCTCCTACAAATGGGGTATTTCCAAAGTCTCCTATGCACACAAAGAGCCTCGCTGTTCTTAAGAGAACAGTAGTCAGGAAAATGGGGCAACCTTAATGAAGTTCGGGTATGCATTGTGTTTTTTGATGTTCCATTTTACGGCCTCACTCCTAATGGTTAAAGAACAGTATTCAGGAAAATGGTTCTGTTCAGAACACATTCGGTTTTGTTTTCTTTATATTTTGTTAATGAGCCTTACCTTTAATTTTTGGTGTTGTGGATTCGCTCTTCTACTAATGACTATGAGAGCAATGGTGAAAAAAAATCATTTCATGGGAGTGTTCAAGCCTCGGCATCTTCTGATTCTCTTCGTCTAGAAATTCTTAATGGTGTTGTGAAGAAAAAAATTGCACAACAACACTTCTTGCAGCAATGAATAAGGTTAGTTTCAGCTAAATTTAGCAATATTTTTTGCACAAGTTATATTTCTAGATCAGACCCCAATAAGAATGCTTTGAAAGATCCATTTGTCTTCACTGGAAATGCGAATGAAGCTCCATCAATTTTGACAACTGTTGGAGATGATGAGTATTTGAATGGAGAAGCTCAGGTAAGGTTTCATTCCATATTTCCACTATATATATATATATAACATGTTGGTTGTTGATACGAGCTTGAACATTATTCCCCTATGATGTTGTTACAAAAAAAAACATGAGTTTCTAAAGGATTCAACTAATTTCTTTGTATCTGCCTTCACTTTCCCTGAAGCTCCTGTTTTGTTGCAAACATATTACATTCATAAATTTCTTTCAATGCTGTTGAAAGCCCTTGTGATATCATAGAGGTGAAACCGAATATGAGATATTAGTATTTGCATACCAAAAGCATTCCACAAAAGTAATTCTGTTATAGTCCTTTTCTTTTCCTGAATTCCCTGCTTTTTTCATTTATGTTTTCACTCTTGTTGCATGATTACGGACCTGCTACTGATGAGCCAACTGCTGTTTACATGACCTAGATCTAGGTTTAATCTCTCAAATTACCCCACATGTGCTTCCAACATTAAAATAAAGAATATGAAGTATACTGTAGTAACTTATATAGTTCTACCGTGTATTATGAACTAAACGAAGTAATTGTAATGTTTTTTATTTGCTTTGCAGGAACGACGTTCTTTGTCATATGTGAACCTGGGACACAACACATGGATGCTCTACTTGATATCATTTATGAAGTATTGGCTAAGTTCATCCTCATTGAAGGAGCTTATCGGTTTGTTGTTTATTGTCTATTAGTTTAGCATCTTGTTGTTAGAACTTACTAGCTAGCTAGATTTGACATGTATTGTTCTGAATCAAAATTTCATCTTTTTTGTGTAATTTTAAACCCAATGGATAAAATGAATGAATGAATGTGGAATTCTCAAGTTTGAGTTTAAATTTGAATTTCAGTTTGGGTTTAATTTGACTTTGTTTGACTTGACTTTGACTTTGTTTGACTTGACTTTGACTTTGTTTGACTTGAGTTCAGCTTGACTTGACTTTGATGAGTCAGATTATTTCAGATTCAGCCATTCAGACATTTCAGCAAATCTGAATCTATATTTTTTTTATATTATAATTTAAATCTGAGACCCACGGCCGAGGGTCTGTACCTCGCTACCCTTAAAATCAGTCGTTATTATGAGGCCTACGGTTAAGGGTCGTACAAAAAAAAGACGCTTTATCAGAGACCCCATCAGAGACGGTTAAAATTAGTCGTATAACTCGTATATATGACATGTCCTGACAATCGCGAAACTTCTGTTTTCCACTAGTGAGAATCAGAAGAGGTAGGAAATCTGTTTATACAACAAACCTTGGTAAACCACTATGTGGTAAACAAGGGGAGGTTTTGGCTCACAAAGTCTCTATCTAACCCCATAGACATTCGCATCCTGATCTTTAATTTGAGAAAATGGGGTTTTGCGTCTTTTTGGCTCAAGTAGTATTTTCTTGGTTAAAAAGTTTTGTTTAACTATATAAATAATAAACTACAAAAGTACTGTTGTCTAGGGTTTTATTCGTTCGTAAACGTTGTGTTATTTCCCAAAGGAATACTGTTTCATGGCTCCTGTAACTAGAGGCAGCACAAGCATGGATGCAGTTGAAGCAGCTCACGTACATCAGTGTACAGTAATTTCCTTCACAAGGGTGAAGAAATTGAAGGCTATAATTAATGGTAAAGTCCATTCCACAAATTGGTTCTTGTCCTTTTATCAAAGTGATGTTAACTTCAGGAACCTGGTAAAGGAATTCATCAGCATAAGAAACAATTTAAAATCTCAAATCGCTTCGTCTTTGGGAGAAGTAATTCACTATGAACGGATGTTGTTTCTAACAACGAACAATGTATGTAAACTAAAAAGAGAACTTGGTAAGTTGACAGTTATTTCCAAAGAGTTGGAGGAATTGAATGATCCCATTATCAATGGGTTTTTCAACAACGAAAAGGAATTCTCTGAAGAGGCCTTGGGAAAGCTTCATGTTGCCTAGTATGCATTCTTTTTGGCTTAGTTGGAAGAATAACTAGTGCTTGAATAGCAATGATTGTGACTACACATAGTTATTATTTTTCATCTTCTTATTTTTTAGGTTTATTGGTATTAAATTCTAAAAATATTTGGAGGATGATGTTTTTGCGGTATTAATCTTTATGATTTGATAGATTGCAATTTATTGTGGGATATTGGTGTTTATGTCCGTGAACTATGTTTTCCCAAACTCTGTCAAAAGTAAAGTCGTTTGTGATCGGTATTCACGTACTGGTAAAAGAATGAATAGACTTTTGACAAATACAAAAGTTAAGCCTATATTGTCAAACATTTGATGGAAGATAGGTTAAAATCTTTTGTTTTCAAGGATTATGTCTATTAATCGTCATTATGCAAATAGTGATTGAAGATAGAATGAATCCTTGTGTATTCCGCAATATTGATCATCCCTGATCCATATTTTTATGTATTACTATGAGGCTCTGTAATGCATCTTATGTTGAGAACTATACAACCAAGTTGATTTATTAGCTTAGTTGGTGTTCCGTGAGATATGTTATGTCGAGTCGATTCTAGTTGTATTAGCTAGAGTCGATTCTCCTTTAACCTTAGGTTTCTTCTTGAAAACCAGGTTAACGACTTAAAGACTTCATTGGTATTGTGAATCCATACCGATACTACTTTCTCGTAGTTGTGTGATCTGATCTTGCATATTCTATCGTACGAGTACAATCGCAAAGATTGGCTTGAGATTGATATCTCCGATAGGAAAGATATAAAAGTAATCACAAACATATTTTTCTTATCGTTTGTGATTCCACAATATCTTCTTTCGCCGCGTCGATTAAAATTATTGTGAGGTAATTGATAATACTAAGCCGTTCTTCGGGAATATAAGTCTGGTTTATCAATTGGTTCCTGTTCACCTTGATTTATCAAAAGACGGAACAAAACTCGTAGGTATTTATGTGGGAGACAGATTTATCTATTACCGTAGACTTTTCTGTGTGATACAAATTTGTTTATTAAAGTCTTCGAATTTGGGTCGTAGCAACTCTTAGTTGTGGGTGAGATCAGCTAAGGGAATCAAGTGCGTAGTATCCCGTTGGGATCAGAATCGTAAGGAGCATAATTGTACCTTGGATAAGTGTGAGATTGATTGGGGTTCATTTACAGTCCAGAGCGAAGTTAGTATGTAGTAGGCTAGTGTCTGTAGCGGCTTAATACAGTGTATGTTCAATCTGGACTAGGTCCCGGGGGTTTTCTGCATTTGCGGTTTTCTCGTTAATAAAATTCTGGTGTCGGTGTTATTTTTTTCCGCATTATATTTTGTTATATAATTGAAATATCACAGATTGTGCGTTAGTTCAATCAATTAGAATATCCGACCTCTGGTTGTTGGTTTACATTGATTGACACTTGGATATTGGTCTTTGGTACCATCCAAGTTATCTCTCTTATATTTAATCAGACTCGCATATTTTTATTTTCTTGAGCAAGGATTAAATCGAGAGATCGAGATATTATAACTCTTTGATATACTTTATTAAGATTGACTCTAGTTGATTCTCTTGAAAGTATATTGGAGTTAGTCCATACAGATTGCTAAGCGAAATATTGGGTATGGTTGTTTTACCCTCGCTTTTTCAACTGGTTTGAGGTAATTAATTTTTCAGTAACTTAGTAAAGCTGTTAATTTCAGTTAATGAGTTTATAGATCATGGATATTGATAAGTATATTATGAAGCTGAAGTTTCCTTTCAGTAAGCTGAGAGTATTCAATCTGGACTAGGTCCCGGGGTTTTTCTGCATTTGCGGTTTCCTCGTTAACAAAATATTGCCGTGTCTTTTACTTTTCTATTTCCGCAATTATAATTTTTTTATTATAATTAGAAGTAAAATACAGAAACGTTAATTCCTATTTTACTTGATAAGTAATCCTATAGAGTTTGGTTAAGTCCGAACCTATTATCAAGTAAACATACTTCGTTGTTGTATTGTCTCGATCTCGTAACCATAGACGATCACACGAAGTGTGAACCGATTAGTTGTATTGTCTCGACTCTGTTCATAGATAATCACTTTCGGAGAAAAGACTTATATGTGGAAAAATTTTAGATTGAGGTATATTTGGGTACCCTCTCTTTTCATTTTGGTTGTGAGTTGTGGGTGTTATCCATGGTTACACTGGCTGTGAGAAAGCTTCTCAAACATGCCGAGCACCACATGCTGATCACCGTATGTAATAGAGTGATCTTTTCACAATAGAACTTATTTTAATTTATGTTAATTTTGCCTTGGTTTGCAATGCAGGTCATAAACAACCAGTTAACTGGTCATATTCCTTTAGTATTGTCACAACTCTCTATTCGGAAAATTTTGTAAGTTTCACTATTGACAACCTGAGTACTTTGAGAGGAATGACAGGTGATTTCAGAAGCATATTAAGTATTATATTTACAAAGTTCTTAAGTTTTTGATTGGTTCAGAACCAGTTAACTGGTGCCATTCCTAGCTAATCTATTGGTGTAAAGTGCTGCAGTATTTGTGAGTACATTCCTTCCTTAGAATAATCTTCTTCGATATATCAAATTTTCAGTGGGTTATAACTTCGTTGTGTTCTAAAAATCATAGAGTTTTATCTTTATTGATGAGGTATTAAGCTTATCTGTTATTTTCCTGAGTAGGATATGTTTTCGAAACTTATCAGACTTTCCAGGGAGACCAATGTTCAGGCAACAAATATGTTTGTTCGCTATTAATTATTAATTTTTCTTTCCGAAAAATTCAGTTCTTACTCATTTTTTGTTGGAGAAAGATACTACGAAGTAATATGTTCATCTTTGATTGCAGGGGGAATAACAAAAGAAATCAGATATTAAGGTTTTAAAAATTGAGCTTTTAAAAAATTGGTGGACTTCTTTTTGTTTTGCAGGTACACCTAGTACAAAACTTTGGTACAAACTTAAAGCCTTAAAGGAAAAGCTTAAGGAGTGGAACAAGTTAACCTTTGGCAATATAAACACAAAGTTGAAATTGTTGCTGTCTGAAATCCAAGACTTTGACAGTTTATCTGAAAACTCTGTGTTAACTGATTCACAGTTGCAAGAGTTGGTTGAATGTAAAGAGGATTTTGAAAGAATTACAAGAATGGAGGAGGTTTCATGGAAGATCAAATCAAAGACTAGGTGGTTACAGAAAGGGGATAAGAATACTACTTTCTTTATTAGAAAGGCCAGTCCTAGAAGAAGATATAATAGAATCAAGCAGTTATATATTAATGGGGTTTTGGTTGATGACAGATCACAGCTTCAAAAACATATTGTAAGTTTTTACGCTGATCTTTTTAAGGAAGAAGAGATTATTCGACCGGTTCTGGAAGGTATTGATTCTGATAACATCAATTCTAATTATTCTGACATTTTGGATGCTGACTTATCTGAAGCTGAAGTGTTACAGGCAATTCAGGATCTTGGTCATGACAAGGCACCTGGTCCAGACGGCTACCTCATTATGTTCTTTCATAAATGCTGGAGTTTCATTAAATCAGACATTATGGAAACAATGAAGGAATTCTGTGATACAGGTTGTATTGATATCAAGCACAACTCCACTTTTATTACTTTGGTTCCTAAAAAAGATCATATAGAAACTATTAAAGATTGAAGGCCAATATGTCTTCTTACTAGTGTTTACAAAATTCTATCCAAAGTTCTTGCTTCTAGGTTGAAATTAGTTTTATCTAAGCTTATTTCACAGGTTCAATGTGCTTATATAGAGGGAAGAAAAATTATTGATGGAACTCTCATTGCTAATGAGTTGGTCGATTCAAGATTGAATGCTAAGAAACCTGGAGTTATTTGTAAAATCGATCTTGAAAAGGCTTTTGATAGAATCAATTGGTGTTATTTAGAGTTTATGCTGAGTAAAATGGGTTTTAGTAGAAAATGGATACGTTGGGTCAGGTTTTGCTATTCAACTGCTACTTTTTCAGTGTTGATCAATGGTTCCCCTTTTGGTTTTTTTAACAGTTCAAGAGGTGTGAGGCAAGGATGTCCCTTATCTCCATTATTATTCAATATTGCTATGGAGGGATTTTCTAGATATATCGATAGAGCTGCAAACTCTGGTTTATTCAATGGTTTTTCTATGGTAGAAAATGGTTCTGTGGTTAATCATTTACACTATGCTGATGACACTATCTTCTTTGTCGACAACAGTAAAGAGGAACTCACAAATTTGTTCTCAATTCTTCATTGTTTTGAGTATATTGCAGGTTTGAAGGTTAACAAATCTAAAACTCGTTTGATAGCTATTGGAGACGTACCTCAAATTAATTCTTGGGCTGCAGAGTTACGGTGTGCAGTGGACACATTTCCTTTCATTTACTTAGGTATGCCTCTGGGTGCTAAGCCTAATTCTAAAGAAATTTGGGTTCCTGTTCTGGAGAAGTTTTATGCAAGATTGTCGACTTGGAATCAAATTTCTCTTTCCAAAGGTGGTAAGTTAGCTCTCTTGAAATGTATCTTAACTTCACTTCCTATGTACTACTTTTCCTTATTCAAGGCACCTACATCAGTGATCAAGTTACTTGAGAAAAAAATGAGGAATTTTCTTTGGGGAAATAACGGTTGTTCTCATTTGATAAAATGGGACATGGTTTATGCTGTTAAAGAAAGAGGTGGGTTAGGAGTGCTAAATTTGAAACTGATGAACTTGGCTCTTTTAGCTAAGTGGAGTTGGAGGTTTGGGGTGGAGAAAAATAGCTTGTGGTATAAGCTCATAGTAGAGAAATATGGCTGCAGTTATTCTCATTGGGTTCCAGGTATGGTTCATACACCACATGGTGTTTCTTGTTGGAAGACTATAGCAGTTACAAGTGATTTGATCAACAATAATTCTAATATCTGTATTCACTCAGGTGCTAAGGTTTCATTCTGGTATGATAAGTGGGTAGGTAATTCAACTCTGGCAAATAATTTTAATCTTCTCTGTAAGCTTGACAGATTGCAGTTTCGAAGTCTTCCTGACCACATCAATTCTGACGGCGACTGGTTTTTTGATTTCAAGAGAGTTTTGAATACCTTAGAAGTGAATCAATTGGCAGGATTACTAAGCATCATTGGTAATATTCCACATGTAACAGATATTAATCATGATGTTAGGCGTTGGAAACTTCACAATTCAGGTTTTTTTCGGTTAAAACCTTATATCACAGGTTGATCATTAATGATGGTGTTGATAGCTTTCCTAACCACTTTATTCAGAATGATGGAGTTCCGCCAAAGGTCTCTTTTTTATTATGGTGTGCTGTTCATGGTAAATTAAACTCTTTAGATATGCTCAATCGCAAAGGAATGAATGTCTACAGCTCTTGCATTCTCTATGGTGAGAGTAATGAGTCACAAGATCATCTTTTACTTCACTGTAAAGTTGCCTACAAAATTTGGATTGCTGTCATGACTAAAAAGGATTGGGCTTGGGTGTTTCCTGAGGCTGTGTATTCTCTAGCTCATACTTGGTCTTACAATCTTCTTTCACACAATGGAAAAACGGTATGGAATCTAATACCACCAGCAATAATTTGGGTTCTTTGGCAAGAAAGAAACTGTCGCATTTTTGAGAAGAGGTATAGTTTCAAGACAGACTCTCATATTGCAGTAGATGTCAAGTCTCTTGTGTTGTCATGGGCAAGTGCTTCTGGCAACAGGGTACATTCGAATTTTACTTACTCTGTAAACAATTGGGAGTCTGTGTTCTACTAAGTTTTTCACTGTTTTTCTTTTGTTTTTTTTGCTGTTTGGTCTATCTTTGGTAGACCTTTGTACATTCTTTTCTTCTTAATAAATCCTTCTCTTCTCATCAAAAAAAAAAAAAGAAATCAGATATTCTTTCAACTGATGTATTTGTTGAGGCTCTCATACGCAGTGGAAGAATAGCAAGTCTCCGAGAACTATTGAGTTAGATTTGACTATGGTGTTCAATGGATTTGCAATTGGTTAAGTAATTTATTGCATCCTCCTTATTGACAGTCTATTATAGTAAAGGGAAGAGGACGAAGAAGCAACTTTTGTGGATCCAGCGTCGCGTGAAAGGTGACTGCTGATCCTCTCTCTTATTGTGCATTCTGTGTTAAGTGCTGCATGACTTTTACTAACTACCAGTGTCTTGCTAATAGGGCAGATACTGTGTGTTTTTCCAACATTTACTGTGGTGTTTCCATTAGAACCGTGAGACCATTTTCCTGAAGCATGTTTTTCGTCCAGTATTTATGCATAATGTCTTGCATTTTTTTTATTCAAACCTCTGGCTTTTCCTTAATGTTGCGGTAATATGTTTCTCTTGAGAGTAAGTTCAACATACTTAATTAAGATTACTTTACTTGAGTCTTATGTTGAAGGAATGATCTTGCAGTTTGTGTTGAGCACTGGAACTGGTGTCAATGATTTCACACTTTCACTCTTGGTCCATCACTTGGGGAGTTCGTTATGACTCATCCTAACATTAAGGTTTGTATGCAGTTGAAATGTTTCATACTTATTTATGTGTTTATGGTTACTCATCCGCACTTTACTACAAGTTACGACAAAATTGCACGTATATTTTAATGTGTATTTGTTTGAGTTTTTATGACTTCCCTCTTAACGTGTTTTCTCTATGAATTTAATTTTTGTTACTTGACAATTGACATATTTTAGAAAGTTGGAGGACAGTGAAGCAATGAGCAATATTGTGCTGAGATGGGAAGACCAGCTTTACAGATGATCGAGGCGTTGAAGAATAATGACGTTGGTAGGTTTCACGAATTGTTGCTAGAGCAACAGACCAGCTTACAGGTGATGCTTCTTGTAAACTGTTCTCACTCTTGAACCCACGATATCAAGTACGTAGTTATACTATGAGCATTGAGAAGTTCATTTTTGTTTCAAGTTAACCTAGAGATTGCTTATAATTTGTGGTTTTTGCCTTCAGTTTATACTTGCGAGGAGGTTGGCATCAACATGTGTACCTGCTAGATTACATGGTAAGTGCTTCACTTGTATACTTCACATGTATTACCTGGTGAGAGATCTTATAAACTTTGATTTGTTGCAGAACTAATTGCATCGATTGCATGACAGAATCAATACTCCTCCACTTCTCTTACTTCCCTGCAGCAATAACTTCTCCCTTCTAGTATGTCTTCTGCTCTAAGTATACCTTACTTCCAGCGTCTAAGAAACAATACAAATTGGTGTTACACCCATGTAATTATTGATTGATTGCATTTACGTGAACTGCGTTTTTTGAACATTATTTCTCCAGTTTACTTGTCATAATAATGATGCCTGTTGTATTTTTCAGGATTGCCTACATCGAGTTTTCTGATGCCAAAGCTTTCAACAAAGCAAGCCTGCAAAGGATATAAAGCTTAGTTGCGGTTATTTGAATGATGCTCGATTTCATCAGAAAGGGTGGAGAACAAAGCAGCTAAGATTTGTAAGTTCCATGTATTCAAGTTTCTATGTTCCCTTAAAAATTTGGAACCGTCCATGTATTCCCTTGGAAATTTGATACTTAACAAAAAACAAAAAAAAGTTTGGTACTGTTTGAGGGTGAAAACAGTTTCTGCTGGTTTCGGTAATTTTATGTCATGTGGGTGAGAAACAAATCTAAACCCTAAACAATGTACTGCAGACTTGCTTCGGTCACAAAGTGGAGGAGAAGGGTTGGTTTTGGGGAGGGAAGCGAAGAGAGTGTTGAGACCAAAATAGTTGATTTTGGAAGAGTAGTCATGTTGTGACTTGTATCAGAAAGTGGGAAGCTAACAGATGTGAAAGCTAGCAAACGTCTTCTGAGTGTTGTATGCTCCTGAACAGAACTTGTTGTTCGGTGGAAATAGGTAATGCCTATTTATACAAGTCGAAGTGAAACGTACTCTGGTCTCATAAAGAAATGGAAAACGGGTGAGTAAATGGGAGGAGGTGGTACCCGATAATGCTTGGAATTGATGTTCCATAAAGGAAAGCGTTTCACCATTACTCCCTGTATTTACTAACCTCCTCATCCTTATGACACTTTCTTATAACGAGCGTAGTGTACGCCGCACGTTGTAAACCGCCAAACCAATACCCAATGAGAATCCCCCAGTTTGTGACATGTATTGATGTCTCGAGTGTTTTCGTGGAAAACATGTAGCATGTTGTTGTTGTCTGGCAAGTTGAGCTTGGGAGACTTGCCGGCTCGGTGGTGACCTTCAACGGTCGAGATTTTGCATCTTAACAGGAAGGTAACCGTTGATTATTGCAACCTTTCATTTGGTAGCCAGTGGCATGAAAGTATGATCAGTGTGGATTTAATATGGCCCAGTTTAGGCGCGGCCAAAATTTAGGGTTTTGGCTTTGTTTAGGTGCGGCCAAAAGTTAGGGTTTTGGCTTTGTTTAGGGACAAAGGTTGCCATGCGTTAACTGGTAACCTTGGACGACTAAGATCTGTATTTTAGATGAAAAAGTGGCCGTTGATTGTTGAAGGCCTTCGTTTTGGTAGCCGCATAGGGAAGGCCGGCATGATATGGCGCGACAATGTGGTTGGCATGCCATTGACACATGTGGCATGGAATGCCTTGGCGCGGTTTGGCGTGGCCAAAACTAGGGTTTTGGACCATGCGTTGTTTGGCGACCTTGTACGGCTAGGATTTGTATCTAGGATGGAAGGGTGGTTGTTGATCGTCGCACGCCTTCGTTTTGGTAGCCTCATGGGGAAGGCCGACATGGTATGGCGCGACAAGGTGGTTGGCATGCCATTGGCACATGTGGCATGGCATGCCTTGGCGCGGTTTGGCGTGGCCAAAACTTGGGTTTTAGGCCAAAGGTTACCATGCGTTGTTTGGCGACCTTGGACGGGTAGGATTTGCATCTAGGATGGAAGGGTGGCGTTGATCGTCGCACGCCTTAGTTTTGGTAGCCGCATGGGGAAGGCCGGCATGGTATGGCGCGACAAGGTGGTTGGAATGCCATTGGCACAAGTGGAATGGCATGCCTTGGCACGGTTTGGCGTGGCCAAAACTTGGGTTTTAGGCCAAAGGTTACCATGCGTTGTTTAGCGACCTTGGACGGCTAGAATTTGCATCTAGGATGGAAGGGTGGTCGTTTATCGTCGCACGCCTTCGTTTTGGTAGCCGCATGGGGAAGGCCGACATGGTGTGGCGCGACAAGATGGTTGGCATGCCATTGGCAGATGTGGCATGGAATGCCTTGGCGCGGTTTGGCGTGGCCAAAACTTGGGTTTTGAGCAAAGGTTACCATGTGTTGTTTGGCGACTTTGGACGGCTAGGATTTGCATCTAGGATGGAAGGGTGGCCGTTGATCGTCGTACTCCTTCGTTTTGGTAGCCGCATGGGGAAGGCCGGCATGGTGTGGCGCGACAAGGTGGTTGGCACGCCATTTACACATGTGGCATGGAATGCCTTGGCGCGGTTCGGAGTGGCCAAAACTTGGGTTTGGGGCCAAAACTTGGGTTTGGGTCCAAAGGTTACCATGCGTTTGTTTGGCGACCTTGGACGTCTAGGATTTGCATCCAGGATGGAAGGGTGTCCATTGATCGTCGCATGCCTTTCGTTTTTGTAGCCGCATAGGGAAGGCCGACATGGTGGGGACAAGGCCAATGGCGCGGATGGCTTGGCATAGTGGGGCCAAGGGTTTGGCATGCCATTGGTGCATGGTGCGGCTAGCATGGTTGGGGCCAAGGCAAGGTGCGGTTGGCTTGGCATGGTGGTGCCAAGGGTTTTGGCATGCCATTGGCGCATAGTGCGGCTATCATGGTTGGCATGCCTTGGCGCGGTAGACGTGGTTGGCATGGTTTTCCATTGGCACAGTGGTGCGGCTGGCATGGTTGGCATGCCTTGGCGCGGAGATGTGTCTGGCATGGTTTGCCATTGGCACAGTGGTACAGCTATCATGGTTGGCATGCCTTGGCGCGGAGATGTGGCTGGCATGGTTTGTCATTGGCACAGTGGTGCGTCTGACATGGTTGGCATGCCTTGGCGCATAGATGTGGCTGGCATGGTTGGCATGCCTTGGCGCGGAGATGTGGTTGGCATGGTTTTCCATTGGAACAGTGATGAGGCTGGCATGGTTGGCATGCCTTGGCGCGGTAGCATGAAAATTAGGGTTTGGTATGTACAAAGATGATGTCGGTCAATACTAAGGGTTCTGCCGTGGAACATGACATATGTACATAAAAAAAAGGTACACTGGTAATTCTTGTGTAGGTATATTGAATGATTCAATAAATTCTCTAGTGGTTGTAGTGACTCATGTCAGATGTAAGGTTTTACGATTTTAACCCTAAGCTAAAAACCGCCATCAACATTAAGTCCCCTGCTTAGCTCGGAACAGGAGCATTGTTGCGAGGTAAGCATAAGATGGTGACAGTCCAGGACAAAGTCGAAATGGCAAGTCATGAAAAGATGGTCAGGAAGAATTGACTAACCTTTTTCGAGAGGTAAGGAGAATTCGTGATTCTTGTGTTGGCGGCCTTGCGTAAATTCTACACGTGGTGTTGCTGGATAAACCTTGAAATGGTAGAGACGGTTGCTGGTTGAGATGCAGACTGTCGGCTTGTCTTGGTCACGCGTCATCTTAGCTTGGCTAGGGAACACATAGGTGCTGTATTAGCAAGTTGTCGGTGTTGGTCCGGCTTGAGAGGAGCCGCTGGCGTTGGTCGGCTTGGAATGGTAGCCGCAGGCATTGGTCGACTTGGAATGAGAGCCGCAGGCGTTGGTCGTCTTGGAATCGGAGCCACAGGCGTTGGTCGGCTTGGAATGTGAGCCGCAGGCATTGGTCGGCTTGGAATGGGATCCGCAGGTGTTGGTCGGCTTGGAATGGGAGCCGCATGCATTTGTCGGCTAGGAATGGGAGCCTCAGGCATTGTTCGGCTTGGAATGGGAGCCGCATGCGTTGGTCGGATTGGAATGAGAGCCGTCAGCATTGGTCGTCTAGAAATGGAGCTGCTTGCGTTTCTCGGCTTGGAGTAGAGTTATCTTAAGTTCCTTGGAAGGATGATGACTGGCTTCAGTTTCTTGGAAGGATGACGACCGGCTTCAGTTTCATGGGATGATGGCAACTTTGTCTGAATTAGGGTTTGGCATGCCGAAACCCTAATTAGAGCCCTTTACTATAATCGCTGTAGAATTCTCGTACGAACTCGGATTTTTACGGTCCGCCCCTCCATTCTGAACGGAAAAGAATTTCCTATCTCCCCTCTCGAGAATATTTAGATTTTGAGCTTGTTAGGGAGGTGAAAACAGCTCGACAGTAAAATTCAGGAAGAATTGCGGGCCCGTGGAATGATGGCAGCTTTCTTTAGTTCCGTGGGAAGATGATGACTTGCTTTTGGAAGATAACAACTTGCTTCAGTTCCCTGGTAATGTGACGACTGGCTTCGGGAAGATATCAACTTGCTTGAGTTCCCTGGGAAGGTGACGACAGGCTTCGGGAAGGTAACAACTTGCTTCAGTTCCCTGGGAAGGTGACGACTGGCTTCAGGAAGATAACAACTTGCTTTAGTTCCCTGGGAAGGTGACGACTGGCTTCGGGAAGGTAACAACTTGCTTCATATTTTAGCATGTTGCAACCCTAATTAGCGCCCCTTACTAGAATCGTTGTAGAATTCTCGTACGCACTCGGATTTTGACGGTCCGCCCCTTCATTCTGAACGGAAAAGAATTTTGATCTCCCAATGTGAGAATATTTAGGTTTTGAGCTCGTCCGGGAGGTGAAAACAGCTCGAAAGTAAAATTCAGGACGAATTCAGGAGGCACGTTGCGGGCCCGAGGTGGCATAGTCGCGCCCAGTCATCCGTTTCATGGAGCAAGAAGGAATCTTTATTTTGTTCAAACTCTAGAAACTCCGTCTGCATGAAAAGAGATATTGACCTTCTTCTGTTTTCTGTTGCTCGTCCGGATCCGTGCTTTCGTCTGAAGTGTCTCTCCAGTGGATTCCATAATTTATCAAACTCCATTGTATTCTTGGGATGGATGGATGTGGTTGTGTTTTCGGTCCATCCTTGATTTTAGGTTGTTCAGTGCCTGGACCCTCTGATCGCGATGACAATATGTTGTGGATGCTGGTATTGGTCGAAATCTTCCGGAGACACTGGATGAAATAGATGAGTTGGGAGACGTTTCGTTGGCGATGTGCTACTATCAAGTCTTCAAGGACTTGGTTCCAAGTGGCATCCTTCGAACCATGTTCCGAATCTTGGACTATCGTGTGGGATGGGATGTGGTGAGCAGTCCCAAGTTATGCTTCTGTTAGATCCGATGGCTTGGCCGAATATGTGAATGTATCTTTGTGGCGTGCTCTTGAAGAGTAGATGACCTTGTTGCGGTTATGGCCTTTTGGTTGACCGTGTCTTCTAAGATTTGACAGTGAAGGGATTCCGTGTATATCCTTAGTCCTCAAGTATGGTTTACATGTTTCCATCTTTGTAGTTATTGTTGCTGTGGTGAAGCTCTGGATGGTATCAACAAATGAGCGGCAATAATTCTTGGTAGGAGATGTAATCAGAAGATACTACATTGTCGTGGTAACAAAGTAGGTTGGAGGGTATTGTATGTGCATCCGTGGAAGTAAAAGGATTGGCTGGAGTTGTACGGGCATCCATGGAAGTAAAAGGATTGGCTGGATGCGTAAGCGAGCAAACTATCCATGACTACGAAGATTGGTTGGTTGTGATCATGATCCTTGACATGGGGAACGTGGTGGTACGACCCTTTGCAGGAAGAAGCGTCGTTGAAGCAGCTTCGGCTCTTGGAGAAGATGTTGAAACTTAACAAGACGAACGTTGAAGACTCGTCTTCGGATCTTGGAGAAACTTAGAGAGAGAAAGCTGAAATGGAGCAGCTGCTGGAGCGAGTGTTGAAGCAGAGCGGCTGTCGGAGTGATCATTGAAGCGGAGTTGCTGCTGGAGGTTGTTGAAGCGGAGCGGCTGCGTTAATCAGTGTGCTATCAAAATGGAAACCCTTCAAGCGAACAATTGTTAGGAGTCCCCAGTTTCATCTATCAATTGTGCTTTCCAGGAGAGGTCGGGGTTTCGGAACGACTTCTATGGTTGGAAACAGCTGCTTCGCTGATGTAGTGCGGTTGAGGGCTGCAAATATGCCTTGATGTTGCGCCTTGGGAAAATATAGAATCTCACATAAATGTTTCATCATAGACTGCACGATTTTGCGGGCGAAATCCCCAGAAATCATGCATCTCCTGACAGGGAAAAAAGTCTTTGTGAACTCAGGGGGTTGCTGATTTTTCTTTGCTTCGATTTTAGAGACGTCGTTCCTGATCTTTACGTGTGATGAAACTAGATTATTGATTCCCTTCTACTGGGCGTTCAAAAGACGACGCTGGAAGGATGCAAGCTGCTGGCGCTGGAAAGATGCAAGTTATTAGCGCTGGAAGGATGTAAGTTGCTTGCGCTGGAAAGATGCAAGATGTTATCGCTAGATCGGCTTGGAATTGGCGCTGTCTTGACGTGGACGCTGACTTGGATTTGGTATGGTGCAGACTGTTAGCTGCGCCATGGCGCGGACTTTCGCTTGGCACTGCACTGACTTGGCATGGAGCGGACTTTTTCTTGCGGGCCCAGTTGCCTCTTTCGATACATAGCTCAAATAGGAAATCATTTCCTTGTTCAAATTCCAAAAGTGTTATGCGTATGAAAGGGGCTGGCTCTCCTTTTCATCTCGTATCTTTATTCTCACGTCCCGGTGTTAGCGGTAGCGCGGTAGTAATAAAGTGGGCAAGCGTATTCCAGCTATGTACTCCAGCGTTTCTCTTTCAATTTGTCTTCTTATTTCGGGGCAAATCCTAACCATAGATATGCCTTCCATGAATCTGTAGAAATATTATTCTTCTCTTCAAATATCATTGTAGTAGCGTGGACTACCTCATGTATATATGTAACCGTATGTAAACTTACCGGAAGAATTTAGAAATGAAAGGGACACGTTCTCACATTCTTCTCATATCTCTCTCTGTTTTTCTCTACCACTTATATGTTTTGTAGTCATCATGTTGTATTTACAACAGCACTGCACCATAGTGGGTTATTAACCGTAAAACAACTTATTGAATAGATGAGTTGGTAGGTGAATTGTATAAAAAAACCTAAAAATTATAATTTTGAGATACCGAAAATTGTGTAAAATGAGCTTGACCCTGGCCGGGAGATTTTGACCGTTGACAAGGCGATTTAGGGTTTTCTTCTCGAGCAGCCATGGATGCAATTATTCCACCAGATCCAGGTATAATCAACAGTACCAATTCCTTTCCCCATCTTAATTCTTCTTCTATGAATGCTCCTGGTGTGAATTCTGAGCACCCTGTTCAGTTTTCTGATCCTATTGAAAACTCTACCTCCAAATGGAGTGGAGTTGTGAATAAATCTCGATCAATCTTGCCTAGTTCGTCTGCAAACTTGAGTTACAGACCCCCTACAATGGTAGATGGTGAACTTGGTGCTACTATTAAGGATGCTGATATCTCCACTCATGTAATTGGTTGTGAGAAGATGGTCGTTGGTGGCTTTGTCGGTAAAAGATACCCATTTATGCTTGTTAAAGAACACCATTGAGAAGGCGTGGAAACTCAAAGGGAATCTGTCAGTGAAGATACATGGGGATAAGGCTTTTATTCTCAATTTCTGTTTAGATGAAGATCGAATGACTGCACTAGAATATGGACCTGTATTTGTTTCTGGTAGCCCTTTTTTTGTCATAGATTTGGCTTCTTTTGTTGAGCAAGAGTTAGAAAGCATTCAATCTGTACCTGTATAGTTAAAGTTGAAGAAAGTTCCGGTTCATGCCTTCAATCCAGAAGGATTAAGTATCATTGCAAGTGTAGTCGGAGTTCCTTTGCTTCTAGATGGTCCTACAGCTGCCAAAACCAGAATGGCCTACGCTCGTGACCGTGTCGAGGTAAACCCCAGTTCTAAACTTAAGAATTCAATTCTAGTTGTGTTTGAGAACATCAGGAAGTGTAACATTGAAGTTGAGTATGCTTGGAAACCACCCCAATGCTCTGTTTGCTCTACCTTTTGTCATAGTGATAGTAATTGTCCTAATAAGAAGGTAGCTCAACCACAGCAGCCGGCTAACATCAAAGCTAAGGATTTCATTAGAACTGTTGCTGCAAGTCACCAGGCTCGGGTTGATTCTGAAATGCAGTTGCTTTCTGGTGTTGAAAAAGAATGGATTCCTGTCACTCATAAGAGGAAGGAAATGAAGCATAGTGCTGAAGTGAGTTTGGTAGAGACTAATGACTCACAGTCTACCCCATTGTTCCCTCCAGGATTTGAGCCACCTGGAATACAAGTTCCCGCAAGTCAGATGGGACTGTCAGCTCTTATGCAGAATTCATTTGCTCCATTGATGGAGTCTTCAGTAGATGGCATTGTAGAGGAGTTAGGAGAAGTAGGAGATCTCACTATGGAGGGAAACTCTCTAACTCATGTGGGTGGTACATTAAATGCTGATTGTTCTGGTGGTGCTGGTAGTTCAGTGCCAGTTGACAGTGGAACTAGACCCCCTGCTCCCAAATCTAGTTCTGTGCAGATGGGTTTGCGAGTTTCTGACCTGAAGAAGTCAGGTCAGATTAGGCAGTCTCCTTCCAGACTTGCCTTTTGTGAATAATATCGGTTGTTGGAATATCAGGGGACTGAATGATCCCCTGAAGCAAGTGGAGGTAAGTAATCTCATTCGCAATAATAATATCAAGATTTGTGGTTTGGTCGAAACTCTTGTTCAAGAGTCAAACAAGGATATAATTAGGAATAACATACTACCTTCTTGGATGTATTCAGATAATTATTCTTATCATGCTCTAGGTAGAATTTGGTTGCTTTGGGACCCTGTTTCTGTTAAGATTAATTTTCTGTTTAGCTCTGCCCAATACATTTTTGTTAGGGCCTCTATTTGTTCGTACTTTTGTTTATAGGTACAATTCTGAGGAATTAAGGGATGATCTGTGGTATAAAATTTCTAACTTTGCCGGTGACAACAATCTTCCGTGGTGTATTCTTGGTGACTTCAATGCTTATCTGTTCTCTCACGATAAGGAAGGAGGCGCCGCTCTTACCTCAGCTAATCTATATAGTTTTCATGCTTGTGTGCAGAATTCTCATTTATTTGTTTGTCCTTATGTGGGATGCTTTTATACATGGTCCAATAAACAAGATGTTGATGCTAGAATTACTTGTAAGCTTGATAGAGTGCTCATCAATATGGCGTGGTTGGACTGTTTCCCTGATTCGGTCACTGATTTTTTAACTTGTGGAATCTCTGACCACTCTCTTATGGTTACTAGTGTGTTCTCTGGCAGAGGTACCGTCACCAAGGTGTATAGATACTATAATACATGGAAAGAAGAGTCTGATTTTCTTGGTGTTGTTGCTGCCGCTTGGAATATCAAAGTTCAGGGCACCCCAATGTTTATATTTGTAACAAAGTTAAAGAATGTGAAGAAGGCTCTTATTACTTGGAGGAAGAAAAGGTTCACCAATTTTAGTACTCAAGTTGGAGTGGCCAAAGCTCATCTTGCAAATGTCCAGAAAGAGTTGCAAGTAAGTCCTTTTTGTGTCGACACTATTAATGCCGAAAGGGAGGAAGTTAGAGACTATGCTAAGAAAGCTAGATACGAGGAATCAATGAAGAAACAACAATCCAGAGTAAGATGGATGCAATTGGGTGATAACAACACCCCTTTCTTTCATAATTCCATCATTGAGAGAATAGCTAGAAATAGGATTCTTGTCCTGTATGACGTTGCTGGTACGAAGCTCACCTCTGATCAAGACATTGCCGCGGAATGCATTGCCTACTACACAAACCTGTTTGGCCAACATTCTGCAACTCCTTTTGATGCTCAGGCTTGGGACCAAATTGAACTTCAGCACAAGGTTTCTGAGGAGGAAGCAATTTCCCTTGCTATGCCTACTACGAATGATGAGATTATTCTTGCCTTGTCCACTATTGATTCCGATAAAGCCCCGGGGCCGAATGGCTTCTCTTCTCACTTTTTTAAGTGTTGTTGGAGCGTTATTGGTGTTGATTTCATTAAGGAGGTCAAGAGCTGCTTTGCTAGTGCCAAATTATTGGGAGAGGTAAATGCCACCCTTGTCTCTCTTATTCCGAAGATTCCTAATGCTTCTACCTTTAATGATTACAGGGCCTATTGCATGCTGCAATGTTATATACAAGTGTATCTCCAAGATTCTGACTATTCGTCTCAAGCATGTTGTCAAGAGTTGGTTAGTCCTTGCCAATCCGCCTTCATTTCGAGAAGATCTATCCAAGACAACATTATGTTAGCTCATGAGCTATTGCGTAACTACCATAGGAACAATGGTTCCCCTAGGTGTGCTTTAAAGATAGATTTGCGGAAAGCATACGATTGTATCAGGTGGGATGCTCTTCTCACTACTTTGGATAAGTTTCATATTCCTCAGAGGTTCATCAACTGGGTCAGTATGTGCATCACTGCCCCTAAGTTCTCAATTATGGTAAATGGTTCTGCCTATGGCTATATAGAAGGAAAACGTGGCATTAGGCAAGGATGCCCTCTCTCTCCATATCTATTTGTGCTTCTTGTGGAGGTATTTAACGCTCTGATGCTTAAGCAAGTGCAGCTGGGTTTCTACTCTCTCCACCCAAGATGCAAGAACCCGATTGTTACTCACTTGTGCTTCACAGATGATCTTCTGGTCTGCATGAAAGGTGATGTCCAGTCAGCTAGATCCCTCTCTTCTACTCTTACTACCTTCTCTAACCGAACAGGGCTTGAGGTAAATAATAGGAAGAGCAGCATTTTCATCTCGTCTGTTGATGCTACTACCTCTCTAAGTATTCAAGCTATGTTAAGATTTGAAGTGGCCTTGTTACCAGTCAGGTATTTGGGCCTTCCTTTACTTTCTTCTAGATTGTCTCACTCAGATTGTGTGGCCCTTATTGACCATGTGATCGCAAGAATTAAATCTTGGAAGGAAAGATCTCTTTCTTTCGCCGGTAGAGTTCTCCTTAATAAGGTAATCCTTAGCAGCATGTTAATTTTCTGGACCTCTTGCTTTGTCCTTCCAAAGAAAACTGTGAATACCCTAAATGCTATATTTAGGAATTTTCTTTGGTCTGGGATTGAGCTGACTCATAAACACCCCTCGGTCAAGTGGTCTTTTGTTTGTTTACCCTATAAAGAGGGAGGCTTGGGTATTCGCTGCATTGAGGCTACTAATACTGCTTCTAAATTTTAAACATATCTGGGATATTGTCATCAATAAGGATACAATATGGGTTCAATGGGTTCAGCAGAATCTTATTAAAGGAAAGGACTTCTGGCTTCTTAAGACCCTTGTTGATGCTTCTAGGTGCTGGCGGCGTATACTGGATCATCGAGAAGCAGCTTCTAAGTTTGTTCTGCACTTAATCGGTAATGGGAGGGGAACAAAGTTGTGGAAGGATAGATGGCTGCCACAAGGTAACCTCCTTAGTCTGTTTCCTCCTCATTTTACTTATGACACTGAACACCATATTGATGCCACTGTCAGCAGTTGTTTACTGAATGGTGCTTGGTCTTTATCTCCTAATTTGGTAAATGTTTTGGGAAGTATAGGCTCAGATGTTATGAGTGTGAAAACAGATCATTTTTTTGAGGACAGAGTGGTATGGACTGCTAGCAAGTCAGGAGACTATACCTTAAAGGATACATATAATGCTATTAGGCCTCACTCAGATACAAAGGAATGGCATTCTTTAGTATGGTTTTCTAATTGCATTCCTAGGCAGTGTTTTATTTCTTGGATTGCTCTTCATAGAGGTCTTAAGACTAGGTTCAAACTCCTTTCTTGGGGTATGAGTGTAGACCCTGTCTGTGCACTCTGCAATTTAATGCTTGAAGATGATTTTCACCTATTGTTTAAATGCTGCTATGCTGTTACTGTTTGGAGTGAACTGATGAGACTTTTAGGGCTGAGATGTGTCTCTCATTCTGACTGGGAGAGCCAAATACAGTGGTGTGTGATCCATTTGCGTGGGGATAGTTCAACTGGTACCATTCGGAAGTTGTCTCTTAACGCTTACATTTATCATATTTGGGTTGAGAGAAATCGAAGGATTTTCACTCAAAAGGCGCTGCCTACACATGTTCTTCTACAGAGAATTCGAGAGGATGTGAGGCTTAAGTTAGTTTCTGTTGATGCTCAAATGGAAGAAAATATTCAAAATAGAGTGCTCTCCTTAAGATGGAACTACTCCCCCAAATTCTATTATCCTAATAAGATAGAGACTACTTGGGTCAAACCAATGATTGGTGAGGTTGCTATTAACACCGATGGTGCTTACAAAGGTAATAGTGCAGGATTTGGAGCCATAATTAGGGATGACAAGGGGGAGCCATTTGGAGCTGTGTATGCCAACTCGGAGCCTGTGTCTGTAATTGCTCATGAGCTTCAAGGCGCTGAGGCTGGTCTCGAACTTGCTATTAAGAAGGGAGCACAAAAGGTTTCTTTGCGCATGGATTCTATGACGGCTGTGTCGCTTTTCTCAAGGCCTAATGCTGCGCCACCTTGGACCTTCCACCATACTTGGATGTCGATACAAAGGCTTCGGAATAGTTTCCAAGCTTTTACTGCTTGTCATTCATTTCGCGAAGTTAATAGAGCTGCACATCACTTGGCGAATGCTTCCCAACCTGGCAGATATGAAGAAATTGATCCTAGTGACTTTTCAGAAGATTTAAAAAGGATAGTACAGGAAGATGCAATGGGGAAAATCTACATGAGGAATTCTTCTAGTAGAGGCTAGGGTATTTGTGTTGGCTTTGGTCTTGGTTTTGTTGTTTGTTGTGGCTTTTTTTCATTCTTTATCCTTTTTTTCTTTCTCTTTTCCTGTATGGTTGGGGTCTCCTTAACCCCCTCTTTTCCAAAAAAAAAGGAAAAAAAGAAAAAAGAAAAAAAAGAAATACCGAAACCTAGCCGTTCCAGCACGGTTTGCCCTAGTAACTAAAAAACCGGAACCCCTACAAGATTCTCTGATGACCATGGCTTGGCTATTTGTGGGTAAGGCAAGTAAAACAAGGCTTATGAATTCATGGTTATGGGTTTTTCAGAAAAAGAATTCAAGCTTGAACCCCCAATTGGTCGCATTCTATCATATTTACACAACAAATATATTCTTCAGTTTTGGATTACCATGTAGTGTAGAGTGTTCATTGATGTGTGAATGCTTTCTCTCATTTTGTGTTACTAAACGGAACTACGGAAGAAATCAAGAAATAAACATATTAAAGACTGTCCTTTGCTCAACCATGCTCCACTCATATATAACTCCAGAAGTAAACTTTAATGGTCAGTTTAATAGTACTTCACTGCAGTATGCCAGAGTAAGGATAAGCAATGATACTAATCAACGTTTATGCTATAAGAAAAGAGTACTATCATCATAGCATTATGCAAACTCCTTTAAGAGTTATAAGTACCTAAGGCAACCATAACTGTCTTACAATATCATTGTTCCACAACTTCACTAGACCTTTCACCCCATGATTTTACGTATGCAATTGCTTGTGCTCTAAGCTCCATGGTCGTTGACGGAATAAATGGGCTTTGGTTGTACCCTGTGCTTCTTCTTAAATTCGGGAGACTAAACTTGAAAGAGTAGTCGCAACTTCTTCTATACGGGGTCTTTTGTGAGAATCTTGTTGTACACACATTTTCGCAAGATCGATAGCTTAGACAAGTTCACTATATGGATATTGTCGTTCCATGAGTGGGTCAGCAATTTCGGGGAACTTATTACTGTCCCTAAGCATTGGCCGTGCCTGCAAAAGCCAAAATGGTGAAATGCTAAGGAAATGCATGAGAAAAAACATGTTTGGTTTTCTATGGTCTCTGGATTGGAGTAACTAGTAAGCAATAAAATAAATGGTGGGAAAAGTGAAGACAAAAATTACCCATGCAACAATATCGCGCTCTCCGTTTCTGGTTGCATCAAATGCTTTCTGCCCAGAGATCAACTCAAGCAAAACAACACCAAAACAGTAGACATCAGATTTCGAAGTGATGTTGCGAGTCGTAGTATACTCTGGACTAACATAACCAACTGCCGGCTTTGTACGGACCCTGCAGTGATCCACTGGAATAGCAATTTCTGCACAACCGAAATCTGACAGCTTTGGATTATAATTTTCATTTAGTAAAATTTTGGATACTTCCAGGCAATTGGAGATTATAAGAGGATCCATTCCATGATGCAAATATTTTAAAGCCCTAGCAACACCTTCTGCTATCTTCATCCTAGACTTCCAGTCTAGAGGCTTTTTTCCGGGTTTAATGTCTACAGTATAGATATCCAGTTAGTTCTTATAACAAAATTTACGATGTCATAATAATCCATAAGATGGTGAGAAACCTTACCATGTAAATGAAGATTCAGCGATCGTAAAGGCATAAATTCACAAACAATCATATGATCTTTCCCTTCATCACAGTAACCTATCATCTTGACAAATCTGTCTGCTTAGCAAACCTTTTCACAGCAACTTCCTGAAAGTTTAGGTTATCGATCGAATCATTAAACAGTCATCTATCACTTAATTAGGACTAAGGGCATCCACAACCATGAGCGGGACTAAAGACCAAAAGCCTGACTAAAAGCAATTTTTTTTTTTGGTATTCTGCTTGTTCAACCACAACGGGAGAAGACCAAAATTTAGTCAAGCGCTAATATAAACCACGTCTGAGCTTGAGCGTTGATTCCAGTTCCACCCGATGCTTGGACGCACATATAGTTAGCTCATGATTTGGAGGTGCAAAAAATGTTCGCCTGGTGTGAGACGCATATTACATCACCATTTGGCGTTGGGCGTTTATAACAACGCTTGGTATTTGGGTTTGGTGTTGGGCGTTCACCATAACAACGTCTAGTGCTTGGTGTTTGGTGTTGGGCGTTCACTATAGTAACGCCCCATCCAAGCGGACACTATATCAAGTCTTATTGTACGTGCTTTATACTAACGCTCCATTGGAACGCTATTTCTATTAACGCTCTACAATCAGACGCTCACTATACTCACGCATAAACCTAGACGCTCACTATACTTACGCCTAACCTCACACGCTCATTATACCTGTGCCCCATTATATTTGGGTTGACCACTGCATTTAGTCTCAAACCCTAATTTTCCAGACTATATATAGCTTTAGTCCCTTCCACTGCGGCTTACTCTGTGACCAAATTTGGGTGTAGTCCTCAAATTTGGTCGTGACTGTGGTTGCTCTAAGCTTGCAAAGGGTAGATAATTAACAACTCTTACCTGTCCGTCTTTGAGAATCCCCTTATACACACGTCCTACTTTTCCTTCATTTAATACGCGTCCTGGACTGAATTTATCAGTGGCGACAATAAGCTCTCTCAATTTGAAGACACGAACACCTGCATCACACCGAAATTCAGCTTGTTCTGCTTTAACACCAAATTCAAGCAATAAAATCAAAATTTAAGATTCTCACAACCAAAAGGTCCAAAACCAGTTTTCAACAATCAAAAAAAAATTTTTACCGACAATAAAATGTTAATCTAGCACAAAAATTCAAGAAATAAACCAATATTCAAGTAAAACTAAACTAATTAATTAGAGATTTTAAAATAGAAGATTAGGAATGTACCATAAACCATTTCTTCTGGTTGATGGTGAGCTATGCACATTACTAGATCTGAAACAGGAGAAAAACCGAATCATAGGCATACTCCGAGAAAAACACAATTGTGGAATGAAGAGTTAGAGACTTTTAGAACTCGTTTGGTTTCAGAAGTGTTTCCAAATATAAACTGTCACCTTGTTCAAGTGACCAAAAACATCATCGATCTTAAATGATGCCGCGTTTGCACCCACTGTTCTACCTGTTTCTTTTTTACAAATGCTGATTAAATACGCTAATCAGGATTAAACTTATTGGTCGATATCAGTTAACACCCACTATACAAAGGACCTAGAATCGATGCCATTAATTACTACTAAGTGGTCATAAAATAATGACAGATTTACTTGTTTCAGATGGCTTCTTTTATAAAGTTGAAAGTTTTCTATTTTCGCCAATCCTCTTTAATATGGTCCATTGGATGGCTGTGTCCTATTCTATTGATCTCACGCGGTAATTCTTACAATGGTGGGTAGATATCAGCTTCATACTACTACTTTTGCCCACGAGAAGATGGGACACTACGACCTCTGATGAAACTTCACACTATAGGGTAAAAACTCTTCAGAGTTTCTGCAAGAGTGAGTCTTTGTTTTTTATTACAAATTTGTTTCAAATGGCTTCTTCTATAAACTTCACACCATATTTAAGAGTCTCACAACCAAATTTCAAAATAAAAAATATAAACTGATCAAAGATTTAGAAGGTTAGATATGTACCATAATAACCATCTTTGCTTTTCGAATGTGACTTCTGCACGTTACTGGATCTAAATACCGAAACCTAGACGTACGTACCGGCACTGTTAATAAACCCTAGTTACTAAAAAAAACCGGAACCCATACAATATTCTCTATTGAGTCAGAATCTGAGGATTCTGAGCCCATGGGTGCGAATATTCGTCGTGGGTAAGGCAAGTAAAACAAGGCTCATGGAGTCGTGAATATCATCATCACCGATTTACGTGATAAGTTTTTGTCATTACAGTATTACTAGGAATGGTATCAAAAAAATCAAGCTTGAACCCCTGGGTTCTTCAATCCTACACCACTTATGATATCTTTCAGAATTCAGATACTTGGGAGCAGCTTCATCGGCTTCACCTAGAGGTCCGTTAAGCTTGACTTTAATGGCGAGAAATTCGAGTCAAACTAGTTTGTGTTTTTCCATTGCTATTACATCCAGTAGATTCGAAACTTAAAACTTTTACCTCCGGGAAGGACTTCACGATACAACCCAAACTCAGCAATGATCAATTCGTCATTCGTATTTGGTAAAGTTGCATTACTCAAAAGTTAAGCATACCAAGAAAAAGAAGGTATATGTAAATTTAGAAAATACACGCTATGTCAAGCAAGAAAAACCATACTACAGTATGTATTTTCCGCTAAGATATAAAACGTGGTGAATAAACCAGTAAATTGGTCATTGGTATTTGGTAAGCTTACTGCTTGCACATTGGTCGCATTCTATCATCTTCCGCAATACACAACAAATATATTCTTCTTCTGTTTGGAATTACCATGTTAGGTATTGCAGTGATAAACTTCCACGTGGATTTAAAAAAATAGATCACCGAACTATTGGCTCCACAATAATATCACTTCACATAATGTTGGACTATACGACACTACAATTTCTCATCAAACTTCAAACCCTAGGGTTAAAACATGTTGTACGTCAGAGTTTCCACAAGAATGAATCTTTGGAACCTATGTGGAACATGAAGAGTATGCAATTTAGCCATGCATGTGTATAAGGAGGTGAACTTTTACTGCGTTCAAATTGGCCTAAAGATGGGCTAAAAAGTGTGGGTTAAGATGAAAGCCAATGATCACTTTAATAGTACTTCACTGCAGTATGCCAGAATCAGGATAAGCAATGATTCTGATCAATGTTTATGCTATAAGATAAGAGTACTATCATGCAAACTCCTTTAAAAGTTATAAAAACCCAAGGAAACCATTACAAGTAGGTTGGGTTTGAGTTATCAATCATAACTATCTTACATCATTGTTCCATAATTTCACTAGACCTCTCATCCCATAATTTTACCTACGCAACTGCTTATGCTCTATGTACCGTGTTTGAAGAAGTAAATTGATCAGATTCGGTTGTACCCTGTGCTTCTTCTTAAATTCGGGAGACTAAACTTGAAAGAGTAGTCACAACTTCTGCTATACGGGGTCTTTTGTGAGGATCTTGTTGTACACACATTTTCGCAAGATCGATAGCTTGTAAAAGTTCACTATATGGATACCGTCGTTCCATGAGTGGGTCAGCAATTTCAGAGAACTAATTACTGTCCCTGAGCATTGGCCGTGCCTGCAAAGCCAAAATGGTGAAATGTTAAGGAAATGCATGAGAAAAAACATGTTTGGTTTTCTATGGTCTCTGGATAAGAGTAAGCAATAAAATAAATGGTGGGAAAAGGGAAGACAAAAATTACCCATGCAACAATATCTCGCTCTCCGTTTCTGGTTGCATCAAATGCTTTCTGCCCAGAGATCAACTCAAGCAAAACAACACCAAAACAGTAGACATCAGATTTCGAAGTGATGTTGCGAGTCGTAGTATACTCTCGACTAACATAACCAACTGCCGGCTTTGTACGGACCCTGCAGTGATCCACTGGAATAGCAATTTCTGCACAACCGAAATCTGACAGCTTTGGATTATAATTTTCATTTAGTAAAATTTTGGATACTTCCAGGCAATTGTAGATTATAAGAGGATCCATTCCATGATGCAAATATTCTAAAGCCCTAGCAACACCTTCTGCTATCTTCATCCTAGTCTTCCAGTCTAGAGGCTTTTTTCCAGGTTTAATGTCTACAATATAGATATCCAGTTAGTTCTTATAACAAAATTTACGATGTCATAATAATCCATAAGATGGTGAGAAACCTTACCATGTAAATGAAGATTCAGCGATCGTAAAGGCATATATTCACAAACAATCATATGATCTTTCCCTTCGTCACAGTAACCTATCAACTTGACAAGGTTAGGATGGTCCAGGCAGCTGAGCATTCGAACCTCTCCCCACAAATCTGTCTGCTTAGCAAACCTTTTCACAGCAACTTCCTGAAAGTTTAATTTATCGATCAGATCATTACACTTTACACAGTCATCTATGATCACTCAATTAGGACTAAACTTGCAAAGAATAGGTAATTAACAACAACTCTTACCTGTCCGTCTTTGAGAATTCCCTTATACACTCGTCCTAATTTTCCTTCATTTAATACACGTCCTGGACTGAAATTATCAGTGGCGACAGTTAGCTCTCTGGATTCGAAGACACGAAAACCTGCATCACACCGAAATTCAGCTTGTTCTGCTCTAACACCAAATTCAAGCAATCAAATCAAAATCAAAATTCAAATTCAAGTTTCTCACAACCAAAAGGTCCAAAACCAGTTTTCAAACGATGAAAAATGGATTCGAAGACACAAAAACCTGCATCACACCGAAATTCATCTTGTTCTGCTTTAACACCAAATTCAAGCAATCAAATCAAAATCAAAAGTGAAAAATACTATAACCCCCTACTATATGGGTTGAATATAGAGAAGTCCCACAAAATGGATCCTTCACTATCAACTCCATTGCTTCACATTTTGATATTTCTAGGCCCATAACTTTAGAATTCAGGGCTTAACAATAAAAATATTATCCAAAATAATTATAACAATACCAAGACTGCCCTTTAGTATATAATGTAATAAAACTACCTATAGATTATCTTGTCGGTTTCATTTTCGTTTTCACTTTCTCTCTCTTCTTTCTTTCTCTCGGCTCTGGCGAAAGTAGGATTTATTTTTTCAGATTTATTTTCGGTTTCTTTTTGCAGAGATTTCGTTCTGATTCATTAGTTTTTATCTCCGAAGAGAACGAAGATTGTTATTTCGATTCGTTGTTAGCATCTTTGAAATCTATAATCAACATCAGCAGTGTATGTTCTTCAAGATCTATTTCCAATAGAGGATGAAATGTCGATGAAAATTCTTAACAAGAACCGAGAACGAAGATTCGCTCTACATAAATGATCCAACAGATAAGTTAATCTATTACTATCATGTTAATTTCTTCATAACTTTTAATTTTTTGGTTTCAGAAACCTATTTATTTCGATTTCATCTCGAAAACCTTGTTCGAATCATGAATGGAGTTTAGATCTAATAGTATCTCATCTTAATCTCTCTTTTGAGTGGAAATTTCGAGAAAAAATAATCAACAATTTTTTTCTAGGGTTCTTGAGTGAGATTTGATTTATTTCAGAATCTATAATTCTGATCGGAAAAATATGTTCAAATTTGAACTAAGCATACTTTGATTTATATCACCCGTTTAGTCGATTCAAATTTCATTAACTTTTGAATTTCGATCTCATTTCGGCAACTTTTCATAATTGGAGAAATTAACCTTAATGTATAGTTGATTAAAATTGTTATCTAAACCTAATCATGACGAAAGTATGCAGTTGGAATGAATTTGTCAGTTTCTTTTTGCTGGTTATTCTTGTGGTAGCTAGTAAATTGTTTTTATTTGACTGTTTTGTTAGAATGCTGATTGATGATCAGATATAACTGAAAAATCAAGTAAGGTTGACAAGAAATTATGTGGGGGATATGAAATATATTGATGGACTTTATGTATTTCAATTACAGGAAGGTGAAATTTAGATTAACGGTGGCATTATTTCAGTTCAGAGCTTCAAACTACACGCGGTATATCTTGCTGGAGGTAGTGCGCATGGTGGAGAAATAAGTGGAGATGATGAATAGCTATGTCGTCCATGATTGTCAGGTAAGGGAAAAGGTTTGTTGAAATTCAAAGCTGAAACTTGAAATTCACTACATAGAGAAGGAAATCATGAGTATTCATGAAAGCTGAAATTCAAATAAAGACTGAAATCCTCATTAGGTTTGTTGCACTCATTTGTCATTACTGGAGTAATAGCAAATAAAGTGTGCATGAATCATTCGGTGAGAATTTCTAAATGATTCATATGTACTGATATCTTTCAGGTACAAGGCGTGGTTCAAGATCGGGCCATCAAACAGTAGCAACAGTTTTTGGTAAATGGGATGGCAACATGCATCATGTACGTGGAGACTGTTCAAGGAAGGGAAAAGGTTCAGAGTTGTTTCCTGATTCACGGATGCTTTGGAAGCGGAAATTCCCAACGTCATATAACTTGACGGCTTTGTTGTTACACTCAATGAACTCGTTCATGGATTAAAGGTTTGACATCCACAAAACTGGCGATATGTTTGTTGTGTTATCTCCATTCGATTTAGTTATTTGTACTTGTGGTTTTTGATGTACAACTTACTCCATTGGTGTAGGAAAAGTTGCCACCGACAGACTCAAGGCTCAGATCTGATCAGAGATGTGCCTTGAGAACGGAGAATATGAAATGGCAAATTTATAATTTGCATCTTGAGCAAAGGCAGTATCACCTATATTTTGGTGAGTACAAAAGTCATATGTATGTGTAACTCCAAGTTACACAAGTAAGATGCGTGTGTAACTCCTAGGTACACAAGTCAGACGCATGTGTAACTTTCGATTACACATGCCATATGCATGTGTACCAGCTGATTACACATGCTTTGTTTTATCATTCAATGAGTAGACCTTGCAGTTAAAGTTTTGAGTAGACCTTGCAGTTGATGTGGTCTACTCATTCAATGAGTAGACCTTGCAGTTAACATTTTGATTTAACGTTTTGAGATTTGTGAATTTTGAATTATGCATGGTTTGGGTTTCGAGTATCCATAGTTTATTTAGCATTAGTGAAGTAAGATACTACTCTTTTTAATAGACTGAATCATGCCATATGTTGTTGTTGTTGGTGATCATCAGTATATGTCCGAGGATATACTAATTGAATGTGTAACTACTAGTTACACAATCAAATTGGATGTGTAACTTCCGATTACACATGCCATATGCATGTGTAACTTCCGGTTACACAAGTCGTATTACACATCTACTTAAGTTCTTATTGCAACTGATCTCTTAATTGTAATTTATTTTTGAAGTGCAGGATGAGGGCTTACTGTCTTGGACGAAACTGAAGATGCACTTTTATGTTTTGGGTTATATGGAAAACCAATACATTTCAGGTCAGTGTCAGTGCTAAAATGGGGAATTCAGAGCTCAATTTGTCTACTTTTTTTTTTTATGAACTTCGATATTATCCATGGGTTTTGTAAGTGTTCTTGATAACTTGACTTTCATCTTTCAGTATCTAGTTTCAGGTTTGTATCCTTACTGACCTTTTTTGGATGTGTAATACCTTTTATTTTTTGACAGAGTCCTACAAGATATTTTTTCTATTAGGAGTGACGTTATAAAAAAGCATAAATAGGAATTGATGTGTTATACTAGAACTTTGTACTACAAAACTATGTTATAAAAGTTGAGAACATTTAGAAAAGTTAGGTGTTGGCTTGTTTTTCAGATTATGGCTGTAGTGGTCCTTTGGAATGAACAATCAGGGGATTCCATTATAACCAAATATTGTTTGAGTAAATGACTTGTAATTGATGAAATATCATTTCTTTCGAATTATTTGGTGTCTTTTTGTGCTCGCAATGCTAAGGTAGTTTCCTTGAAAAGTCTTAGTGTAAGATCTGGAATACATGCGTCACGCAGTTGAAGTTGTGTCAGGTTCGGTTCTTTTCTTACATTTTCCTATCCTATTTTTCCCTATATCTTAAAATATTTTTATTATTTACATTACTCAACTATAATTAGGCTAGGTGATTTTGGATGTTACCAAGATGATTCAGTAAATTACTATGTAATAATTTTCCTTGTTGCACTGTAAGTTGAATATTTAGTGTTTTTGCTTTATATGTACAAAGAGATTTCAAGTTTACATGCCACTATATATGTGTAACTATTGGTTACACATGCCACTATGCATGTGTAACTCCTAATTAAACATACAACAGGCATGTGTAACTTTCAGTTACACTACCCATATCCATGTGTAAGTCCTAGTTACACATGCTAAAAATGAATAACAAAATTGTTTTTTTGCATCTCTGAATCTAAGTACATTTAACCTTATATGTATGTTTAACTCCTAATTATACTAGTCACATGCATTCGAAAGTGATTATGCATTGTTTTGTATGTCTTTCTTTTAATCTCATAAAATATGTTTGTTTGTTATTCTTCAGGTTGCAGATAACTTCATAAAAGCTGGTGGCTTATTTGTGGTGGTGGAGGTGCAGGTTTTGGAGGAGGATGAGGAGGCAGTGGTGGTGGCTAGCAGAGGTTGTTGGGCCTAGACAGATGCATGTAACTCTCAATTACACAAGATAGATGCATATGTAACTCTCAATTACACTAGACAGATGCGTGTGTAACTTCTAGTTACACATGCTAAGAAATTATTATAAATGAATATTAAAATAATACATGTACTTTTTGTATGCATTCTTTTTGATGTCTATTTTTTGATATGTAACTTTGCATTACACATGTCATAATGATGTGTAACTTCTGGATACACATGGCATATGCATGTGTAACTTCTGTTTACACATTCACGCGATATTTTAATAATTTTGGGCCTAGATTTAATAACTTTGGGCTTAAATTTAAATTTTATTTAATTTGGGGCTTAACAATATATGTAAGGGTATGAGTGTCTTTTACTAATTCGGGGCCTAGATTTAAACTTCTTTTAATTAAGGGCCTTATGTTATGGGTTATCCATGGGTTAGGCCTTAGCCTAATTTTCCCAAATCAAAATTCAAATTCAAGTTTCTCACAACCAAAAGGTCCAAAACCAGTTTTCAAACGATAAAAAAATAAATTTACCAACAATAAAATGTTAATCTAGCACAAAAATTCAAGAAATAAACCAATAATTTTACTAGTAATTAATTGAAGATTTTAGAAGATCAGCTATGTTACATACCATCTCTTCTCTTTGTACGTGAGCTATGCACATTACTAGATCTAAAACAGGAGAAAAACTGAAACCTAGGCATTCTCAGATTAAACGTCGGAAAGAAGAGTTAGGGACTTGGAACAAGCACTTGTTTCAGAAGTGTTTCCAAATATAAACTGTCACCTTGTTCAAGTGACCAAAAACACCATCTTAAATATGCCGCGTTTGCACCCCTACCTACTTGTTTCTTTATTATAAATGCTGATTAAATACGCTAATCAGGATTAAACTCCTTGTAACATTCTTAGAGATTCTCCGATGGTGGTTGTGTGTTCCTTAGGTGGCAACACAAACAAGACATCCTCGTACCATTTTTTACACAAAAATCACAAACAAGACATTCTTAGGTAGATTTCTTATGGATTAAATTCATTTTTTACTTTTAGAAATTTTTAGATTTTATTAGAACTAAAAAGAGTTATTAAATATATTGGAATAAATTTTAGTAAACAAAGGCTTACTAGGATAGCTTGACATTGTCAATGTGAATGTCTAAAACTTAACATTCACCTTGACAATGTCTAACAAAAATTAAGTCATGTCATCTTTACATTGTTTAAGAGATTGGAGCTGGAAAAGAATTTAAGAAAAAAATGAATGTCTATCCTATGTGGACTTAGCTACATTTACCTTCCATGGAGAAGCTCTTAAAATCGGATTAAACTGATTGGTCGATATCAGTTAACACCCACTCTTCAAAAGACCTAGAACCGATGCCATTAATTACTGCTAGGTCATAAAATAATGACAAATTTACTTGTTTCAAATGGCTTCTTTTATAAAGTTGAAAATTTTCCATTTTCGGCGATCCTCTTTATTATGGTTGTGTGTTATTCTATTGATTTCACTGTAATTCTTATTCCCTCCGTACCTATTATATAGGCGGAGTTTAAAATTTTATAGTACCATTAAATAGGGGAAGCTCTACTTTCAAAGTTGTTTTTTCCACATACACCCCTATTAATGATGCATGGATATCATACAATCTAATTTTACATATGAGATAGAGATATATAAAATAATATTTGTATTTGAACAAGGTAAGGATAAATTTAGAAAGTAGAAGAAAATTTATGAAAACTAAACATTTTCTTATTCTAGGAAAATACTACTTCTCCCCCTATATAATAGGTAGGGAGGGAGTACATTGGTGGGTAGATATCAGCTTCGTACTACTACATCTATCACCATGGGAAGATGGGACACGCCATTCACTGATACAACACAGACCTTAAAAAGAAGAAAGTTTTTAAATACTACATTTTAATTTTCATATGAACTCCCAATATATATTTACTACTACTTATTAGGGGTGTGTAGAAACATCGAAATCGCGGTTTTCACCCGCAACCGTCCGTAAAATTGTGGGTGAAAACCAATCCGTAAGAGTCTATGGATCGGATACGGTTGAGTTTTCAAATCCGCAAGGTTTAGCGGTTTGGTTGCGGTTGGACTTTGAAATCCGCCGATTCACCCGCACCCGCAAAAATTGAGTTTTAGATTTTAGATTAGATTAGATATCTCTAATATAATTTACTGGGAATAAGAGGTTCGTCCTCTTCAGAGAACATTTCAAGATCTGCATAATCTTCTTGAAGAAACTGAAGGTTTTGAAGCTTCTCGATGCTTGCATGTGATCCACTCCGTGCGTTGTGAGAACTACTGGAAAAAGAAGTTGTGCCCTCCTCTTGATACTGAATATAAACACAAAACAAGGTAGCAGTTAATTATCCGCCAAAGGTGGTATAATGTGGACAAGAATCCTGCTAAAGCACTAATCCAGGAATTTTATCCTGCTGTTTGTCAATTCATAGAGGAAATTAAATTCGTTTTCAAAAACAAGGTGCTATATCAAATGATTAAAGATCACTACACTTATCTGTTGCAGTTTTAATTAAGATTACTACCTGGTAAGTATATATTGTACTCATAATGGTGTGCAACAAAACTTTGGCATTTGCTTCATTGTTATCAATTTATTATCATGGGAGTGAGACAGTGAGTTAACATAAATAGAGAAATCAATTACCCATACGAAGGGATTTTTACATATAGGCAGACTCTTTTTTTTTAAATTCCAAATCCGCGGTTAATCCGCATCCGGTCCGCATCACCGGCTAATCCGTGGATGTCAAATCCACGGGTGATTGAACCGGCTACGATTCAATTTTCCAAATCCACAACTTTGACGGTTTGGTTGCGGATGATCCCTAATCCGCAACCGTCTGTCCGTTGCACATCCCTACTACTTACACTAAGACTTAGTTGTATTATTTCCTTTGCCCTTTTTCCCTTTTTCTATAAGTTAGCTTTGTTCTGTCTCATTTGAGACATTATGGGCTTTTCTATCCCTTTGTATTTTCTATGGTCTCGGCAATTTTGTAGAGCTTCCATTAGATTTATAAAATCTTTATCTTTGCTGAGCAAAAAAAAAAAAAAAGAAATTCTTCTTCTGTTTTGAATTACTTTGTTCTGTATTCCAATGAAAATTTTCCATGCAGTTTCGCACTGTTAAGAGGGGATTCTCAAATTACTATCGGTGCAACAAGAATTTCACTGCACAAAAAATGTTGCATAAGCTGAATGAGTCTTTGGGAGCTAGCTCCTCATGACCTGTAAAGAACAAAGGCAATCATTAACACTGGTCAACCTCCAGGCCAGACTGCTTTTGATATGAATGTCTCCGAACATAAAAACAATGACGGAGCCAGAACATTTCGACTCTGGGGTCAAACAAATTTTTTTGATAGCAGCAAAAAAAATTTTTTTAGCCATATAAGCATTTTACCTGTACATGTAACTACCACTGGAGATTCATTAACTCCGTTAATGCATTATTTGCATCACCTTTTATGCACAAAACAAAAGTTGGGGCAAAGATTAGTCAGGAGAAGCCGAAATATGCTGACGAAGAATTTACTGCATCAACCTTCAAACAATATGTATTATATGTTCCACAATGTTTTGATTCTAGGAAAAAAAACATATACCAGCAAGAGTATTGTAGGAGTGAGATATCGCACATGTTAGTAAGTATGCGAAGTGAAGACTATATAACTTAAACGTGGGAGATCGCACACAGCAAGGTTGAGATGATGTAATGGATGATGTCAGGAAAGTCACGAGTAAAGTGTGAAGATCTGTGCGAAGTATGGTCTGTGCGAGAACGAGTGATTGTACATGAGCGAGTGTATCGCATAGAGATTCTGAAAATAAAGGATCTCTTAGCTGTCATCCACTATGTAAGATCTTATATAAAGAGAAGAGGTTATTACTTGTGTGGGAATTCTTTTAGTGAGTGTTAGACAAGAAATTAGGAGAGAGAAAGTAAATCTAGGAGCAAGTAAGATTGTTGTAATACTTGTATCCATCTTGTAAACCGACTTAAGTCTTGATAATCAATGAAGAGTTTAATAATGATTACCTAATATTTATTATAGTTATAGTGGAATGTGGTTGTGAGGAAACTTGCAACTACATTTGTGGCGCTAGAAACAGGGATGGGTGATAAATCCTGTTAGTAAATCCATTGAATCTTGGAAAAAGTAAGATCTGAAAATTGTGGAGAAAACTTTTAATTCTTTGAAATTAAAGATGGTGAGAATCGGATCTACTGTTGAGAAAGAAACATCGGCTAGAAGGAGCAATATAATCGCACAAAGAAAAAGAATTACAAATCTTGATCACCAAGAGGAAAGAATAGAAGAAACTCAAGAAAATGAACTCCAACATGAACCTCAGCACTAACAAGAGCTGAACAATGATATTAATTATGATAGAGTGAGTGTTCATACTTCGCAAACAAGTTCTACTGGAGAAGAAACACAAAGGACTGGAATACCAGGAAGGATTGATGGAAATGAAGAAGATATGACAATTGCAGAACTTAGACAAAGATTGATTGCAGAACGGAGAAGAGATGACGAAGAGCGTGCGAATTTGATTCGTCAAAATGACGATCTGAGAGAAGAAAATCTTAGGTTACATGAACAGAGATCAAGAAATGTTACAAGATCAAGATCAAGGTCAAGCATAAGTTCATCCAAACAAAGTCAATCTAACCGTGAAAATGATAGGCACAGACATCGCATCGAAGTTATTGAAGAAAATTCGTAAGAAAATAAAAATTCACAGGATCAACAGGAGAGAAGACGTACAATTCAAGATCGAGGAACTAAACGATATGAACATCTACGTGAGCTTCTTCGTCGCACACATCAAAATCTTGAAAGAGAGGAAGATGATCCAAGACAAGAGCAGATGATGTTACATGGAAGAGAAACGGTGAAGAATCAGTGTGAGCGTGAAGAGGAGATTACACGTGCGAGAGATGAAAGAAATAGACAGAAAAGAAGATAAGAAGCTGAAGAATGTGAAATATAAGAGACAGTACGTCAGAATAATCATGAGAATAGACTGAGGCAAGCAAGATTAAAAATACCAATGCGAGAAGATTTAGATAAAACCTTAAGTGAAGAAATTTTGAGAGAAATGGCAGAATTAAGAGAAATGATGACTACACGAAGAAATGGTGGAAGGAGACAATTAGAAGAAGCAGTAGAAGAAGCTGGAAAAACTCCTTTTATAAGACAAATCCAAAGGGCAGAAATACCGTCCAAGTGCATCTTACCAGTGTTTACTAGTATATTTGATGGAAGTGCTTGTGCAATACAACATGTAAAAACCTACACCCGATCTCTATTGCAATGGGAAAATAATGATGCAGTCATGTGTAAATATTTTGCTACGAGCTTGCCAAGAGAAGATTTGAAATGGTTTGAAGGGATACCGATAGAATCATTTGGGTCATTTCACCATTTACAGAACGTCTTTTTAGGACAATACATCAACAATAATATGTCAAGACCAGGGATTCAGACAACATTCGGACTTCGCAGAAGAACAAATGAGCCTTTGCGTCATCTAACAACACGCTGGAGAACCATGTGTAGCGAAATGGGAAGACGAGTAGATGAGAGACACCTTATTATTGCATTTATCAATGCTCTCTTTACTACATATTTATTGTATACATAAATATTTCGGATAAAGGATACGATAACAATGTCAGAATTGCGCGAATTTCAAGAAGAGTACATAGCACTTGAAGAGAAACAAAGAGATATGGAGTCGTACCCAGTTGCAATACCAGATGCGAATGGTGGAAATGCAAGTTTACTTCCAAGATTGACAAATACTGTTGCGAGTACGTCGCAATGGAATCAAGGAAGGAATGTTGCAGAAATGGAACAAAAACTGGTATCCATGGGTAGTGCAGATCAAGCAGAGTTTGAAAAGCAACATCAAAATCGCGGAGGTACTGATATGATTCAACCAGGAAGTTCTGAAGGTACACAAACACATTATAATAAAATAACGGGAAGAATAGTGTGGGAGCAGATTAATTTTTCAAAGTTGAATACCACAGGTGGATAAGATATGGGAAGCTGCCATCCTAATGGAAGATATTCCAGAACCACATAATGCAGGAGACGAACCACCACCAGGGAGGAGGAGTAAAGAATTTTGTGTATATCATAGATTTCACGGTCACACAACAAGTAACTGCATAAATGTGAGGAAAATCATATTAAGGATGATTGAACAGGGAAAGTTGAACCATTTCTAGCACAACCAAAGAATTTGCCACCACCACCACCAAGGGGAAATGAGTATAAAGCGGATAATGGAAATAATGTACATATAATTGAATTAGGTGCGAAAGCGAAGAAATTTTATTGTAATTCGATTATACATTCATTCAAGAATATAGAAGATTTCCATGATAATGTCTTAAGTCGGGTGTATGCGAGAGATGTTGAAGGCAAAGAGATCCTAAATCTTGTGAAAGTATCACCATTAAAAGAGTGGCAAAAAAAAGTTATCTCGTTCAGTGTGGAAGAAACGCCAGGAGGAGGAGAATCACATGAATGTCCATTGGTGGTAAGATTAGGAATTAATCCAAAGTCGAAAGTATAGGATGATGAAGAGGATGAAGCAAACACTTGGGAGATAAATAGATTACTTATAGACCCTGGAAGCTCTGTTGACATCCTGTTTTATTCTACATACAAAGTTATGGGTGGGAGAGATGATAAATTAATTCCTTCAACATATAAAATTTATGTGTTTAATGAAACTGCGAACAAGCCAAAAGGAGAGGTTACAATGAGAATTCTTCTTCATAACTTGCCAACGGAGAATGTATTATGTGTCTTGGATGTCGAATCACCTTACAATGCTCTAATTGGAAGGCCATGGTTTCACAGTATCTTGGGGGTGTCTTCGACATTTCATCAATGTATAAAATTTCCTTTACCTAAAGGTGTTGGTATAATAAGAGGGGATACAATTGAAAGCAGAAACTTTCAAGAAGTTGACATTGATAAGTGCGAAGAAAGAGAAACTAAACGAAGGAATTGGAAACAGCGTATCGCAGAGAGTCAAGGAGATGAGAAGTTAATGGTAGATGAAGTATATGAAGCTGGAAAAACAAATGAGCAGAATACTGAAGCAGAATCTTCTGCGAATAACAGTGCTAAGTGCTTAATGATTTTTCGTGGGTTGTAGTAATGAGGTTCAAACTCTCGGATTTGTGAAGATTAAATTTAAAGATTTAATAAAATTATATACAAAATTATTAACAATGGGTGCGAGAGGTAACCAAGACACTAGATTCCACTATTATGCAAAATTGAATGATAAATATTTCAAAACTCTATTCAATTCTTAAGTCCTCTTTCATCTTTAATTCACTATCAATCATACAGATTCTCAAACATTATTTGTAAACCTTAAGCATAGATTATCAAGAGATTAAACCAAGCATAACCTATCAAACTGAATAACAAATAATTAATACAATCATTCAAACAATTTAAAACTCTGCAAAAGCAGCGATTAGGTGAATTATATAATTAAATGAAATAGTTACCCATTTATGTTGCGTGAATAGCTTCCTCCATTGCCTTGGTTAAGAGGGAATTAGCTCATCATAGTATAAATGCTCTCAAAATAATTTATTATGGCTCAAAAATGGTTTACAAATGATGAGAAGAAGAGAAAATGGTGTAAACAGCTAATGTGCGACCCACAGGAAGCGTCATACAAGAACGATACATATGAAATGTTGTAGTCTTTGGGAAACTACGACCCACACTCCACTGTCGCTGTCACTGTTGAAGAACGACAGTCTCTTACAGTCTATTGTTCTTCGTGTTCATCTTCATGCAGCAGCAGAAACAGAGTTTTGTTAAACTCTGATTTCGTCTTCTCTAGCTCTCCCTAGCTCCCAAAACTCTCGACTTCTTTTTTCTGAGTCCCCAACACCTTATATATACTCAGAGGATCAACATAACTCGAGTTTAATTCCCGTATCTTCTCCATTATTATTTTTATTCTCCACGGGATAATTTCCTTCTTTGCGAAGATTTTATTCCTTCTTTTCTTCTCTTCTTGCCCGTGTCTACAACTGTCAAGATATATTTAGGATAACAATGAATCAAAACTGAATATCTCCTCTACTTTCCTTCCCACGTAACTCCCAAAAATAGCAGAGAGACATCCAAATTATTCTCTCTTCCCTGTCTCGTGATATCTTCATATCTGATCGCATTTAATGTTGTTAACAATCCTGTTGTGATACGACGCAATAATTCCAGCTCATTACTGTGCCAGAAATCTACAAAAATCTCGTAAGAATCATTACCAAATATACACAGTTGAGAACCAAAAGTTTCCCGCCAAAAAAAATTTTTAAATGAGGAAGAAAAGGACGCCCCTTAATCAACAGCTGTGGTGCAAATATCAACGAAGGTGCCCCTTCGTAATTGAGTGCTCCTTAACCAGTGATGAGAGTCCGAATAACAAATGTCCTCCAAGAGTGCCCTGGGCAATTTTTCAAACCGATTTTTCCAAAAGTGTTTATTTCCAAAAAATACCTAAAAACACACAAAACACCATAATAAGGACAAAAACAAATACTAACAATACGAAACATTGAGGACAAATTAGACACAAAAATGCGTCTATCAAATACCGCCAAACTTATTATTTGCTAGTCCTCGAGCAAAAATAAATCTAGAAAATAAAAAGACCGAGTTATAAACTCGGGAGGGTTTACCATAGGTGTACCCACAAGACCTTTACTCCAGATCCTAGCTATTTACGCAGAACCTTGGAAGGCACTAAAGAATCTCCTTGGTTGGCTTACAATCACTGACTACATGCGGAAGTACCCTGATGCGAAATTCCAATTGTTGTACACGAGTTTACACTCAAACATACTAAAGTTCATATAAAGTGGATAGCTCTACTCAGGTAGTTGCACTATGGACATCATATTCAGAGTCAAACTAAACATATAGATAGAAAAAGGAGATGAAAATAGAAAAATGTAGATGGTTTTGATGTTAACCAAATGATCGATGTTTCACATATCTGTCTGAAGGCCACTGCCAGAATGAACCTATCCTAATGGACTGATGATGAGTGCCAAATATTGTATATATTTATCCCTTTTTGTTGGCATTTTAACTCATCTTTTGTGCAGTAATTCTACATTTTATCCCATATTCTGTATTTTCATTGTTTTCAAGAATAAATATTTTTATTAATTAATTTTGCGTTTTTAGGTAGTAAATAAAGTTCGGATGAGTCGCGGAGCGAAAAGAGCGGAAAAGTAGTGAAAAGCCGGGAGAAATTACGCAAGGAAGCCGCGAAGAATGGTGCGCACAACCTCATTTTCTACACACAAAAGCGCCTCCGTTCTCAGCCATCAGATCATTTCTCAGAAGCATCCGACGGTCGCTCCTTTATAGACATCAAAATCTGATGTCTCTGCCGAGCACCACAGCGCTGAAATTCCAAGCCTTCAGATTAGATGGTAGTTGAATCCAACGGTCGCTCCCTTGTTGTGCATCAAAGTTTGATATCTCCGCCTAACACTACAACACCTAACTCCATCTGGCATCGTTGATTTTGTTGTATCATATAATCCAACGGTCGCTCATCGCTTGACTCCGCATCACCGTCCGATCTACCAACCATCTTCGCATCTCGCAGCTCAGAGTCACAGAACATCAAAACTAGATACACCCGCCTTACACCCTAGTGACCGAGCACCACCCACCTAACCATACACACCCCCCTTCTCTCCCAAACCATCGAGCCATACCCTCTCCACCATCTTCTCCACAGCAGAACCACCGTACACCACCACCTTCTCCACCTCTGCCACCAACTCACTGCCACCACCACACCACACCGTACATCACCACTCCATACCAAGTCTCTCCCTTGTCTCGTTTCTAGCATCTAACTAGGTGCTACAAGCTAGAACAGTGAGAAGCTAGGGTTTCACCAACAGCGAGGAGAAGACACAATTGAGGGCTGGAAAAGCTTCAGAAGAGCAGAGGGGACATACCCAAAGCATGGGTCGAGTCTAATTGCATCAGAGGGTGAGTTAATTTCATTATTTCTCGAAACCCTAATTGTACTGTTGAGTGAAGATTTTTGGGGAAAATGGGTGTAAACCCTAATTTGCTAATTTGGGTATAAAAGGGGATGTGTATGAGATGTTAAAACTTGTTCTTGGACTAGCCAAGTTTCCACCCAATTTGGGTTAGGTTAATTTCAATGTAAATTGCACTGTTAGTTTTTGATGCTCCTGTTAACTTTCATTGCCCCTGTTAGTTGCATTTTCACTCTTAATTGCATTTGTTGTTATGTTAGTTTGCAATGTTATGTTAGTTTACTCACTGTTAATCACTGTTATGCTCAATGTTAGTATTGCCCTGTCACTCACTATTACTCACTGTCATGCTGTGTATCATGTTCTAATTTAGTTTCTGAGGCAGAGATGAAACCCCTGATGAATGAAATCCCCTTGTGTGTTTACTTCTCCTCAATGAAAGTTTAATGATAAGCATGCCTTAATTTCTGAATTTTGCCAATTTGCTTTCACCTTGTATGTCAAGCATCCTAGGTAGTTTGATTAACTCTTTGTCAAAATTCAAAGCTCTGTGTAAACTGTTATAGCTCAATCTGTGATTACTTGTGCTTTAGACAGACAAGTAATGATAGGGAATTGACATGTTAGCTGAAATTGAGTCATCACAGTGGTTAGTGATTGTTTCACACATTCAAAGTGGTTTGAGGCTAGAACCTCTATAGCCATTTGATGAAAAAGAGGATAAGTTTATCAAACTAGGGAATTAGATGCATCTAGGTGGTGGAATTGAAGCCTTAGTTTCTGTCACTCATCCACAAATCCATCTTCAACTGTTAGTCTTGTTTTCTTTCACTTGTTTGTTTTCACTGCTTACTTGCTTTCCCTGCTGCATTTCTTCTACTGCTGCAATTGCTGCTGCAGCACTTGTGCTGCTGCACTGTTTTTCCCTCTTCTTGGCCTTGTGCTGTTTTGCTGCTGCTGGTGCCTGCTGCTCTGCCAAAGTGCTGCTGCTGCCCCTTCTTCTCCTGCAGCCAAGCCAATTCTGCTCTTGTTGCTGCCAAGGTTGCTGTCAGGCTGCTGCTACCCTGCCACTCCTTCTCCTGCCAAGCCAAGTCCAGCTCCTGCAGCCAACTGAACCCAAGTTCCAATCCAACTGAGCCCAATTCAAATCAGGAAACCCAAAGGCCCAGATTCTTGACTAAACCAAAAGCCCAAGGTCTAGTTCACTGAGGCCCATTTTACTAAGGCTCAAAGCCCAGTTTAGGTTAAGGTTAAGACCCAATCCAATTCAGGCTTAACCAAAGCCCATTTGTTTAAGACCAAAGCCCAAATTTCATTAAGGCCAAAGCCTAGTGTATTGATAGGTTAGAGCTAAAGCCCAATTCAATTAATTTGTGGGCTTAACTCAAAAACCTGAACTCACTTTAAGGCCAAAGCCCAATTTGCTTTTCAAAGACCAACTGAGCCCAAGATCAGTTCCTTTTATTGAGAACAAAGCCAATAGTACATTAAGCCCAACACTTCCAAAGGGCTTCTAAGCCCAAAGCAAATTTAGGAACCCAATTAGCTAAGACACATTTCCGAAACACACCCGATCTCTGTGGATCGACCCGTACTTGCAGAGCTACAACTGACGACCGTGCACTTGCGGTATTACTGTAGGCCCGTTTTCATCGCATCATTTTTATACACCCTTCCGGACCTGCCAAGTTTTTGGCGCCGCTGCCGGGGATTGGTGCTGTGTTTTATCTGTGTTTTCTTAGCTATTTTGTATTTCATTTCAAAGCATTTGCATCTGCATCTGCTTCATTTCATTTGCTATTGGACCTGCTGATTCTGAACCTGTTTTCCTCTGCTGGGACGCCACCAAGGAAAAGAACCAAAACCCAACTGGGTTTTTGCAACAATATCAGAGCAGCTGGGCTGTGCTAAAAAGGTAAGCCTAAACCCATTTCATTGAGAGAACCCAACCTGTGGGCTTCCAATTTTTTTTATTGTGGGCTTGTAATAATTAACCCAATTTTTTGGGCTTTTTATTCCTCTATTTTGGGTTTGTAATAATTTATTTTTGGGCTTGTTTGTTTAATTTGTGGGCTTGTATTTATTTTGTGGGCTTGTTTAAATTCTTTCATTGGACTTGTATTATGGACTCTGGGTTTAAACCCAGCTGAGCTTATAACTGATTGTGGACTTGTAAGTGGACCTCGAAACCAAAGTTTTAAAACAAACGTCGGGCCTTAACCAACTGGGCCAAATTAAACTTTCAAAATTAAAACTTGGATTTTCGTAGGCCGCAGCCTTCATTCCATTTCAAAAACCAAATTTTATTTTCTTATTTTCTAAAAAAAAATAAAAAAAATAAAAAAAATAAAAAATAATAATAATAATTTAAATTTTCTACTTTGCTCCCAATTTTAAAACCAAATTTTTACTTGCTCCCATCTTAAACCAAATTTTTATTTTTACTCCCATTTTTAACCAAATTTTCAAATATATCCCATCAAAACCAAAATTTTCCCATAAACCAAATTTTTAAAATTTTCCCATTTAAAACCAAATTTTGGGCTTTGTAACATAGTTGCTTAGCTTTTGAGCCAATCATGTCTGGATTTTTGTCTGCTCCTGGAGATGGAAATAAAACTCTTAGAGAACTTGCTTATGGGAATGTGCCACGTTATGAACCATCCATAGACCATGATGTCAATAGTCATAGGAATTATTATGGACATTTTCAAAGTCCCGAGCCACAATACATGAACCCTAATGACTATTCATACATGCATCATTCATCGCAACGTGAAAATGAACATTTTGCTAGTGCCTCACTCACCCAGTCATCACTTATGGATCAATTAGAAGCTCGAATCACAACTTTAGAAATGCAATCACATGAGGAATCTTTCACATCTAATTTTCTTAGGCAACCTGAAATCTATGCATGTCCCGCATGTGGTAGTTTAGACCACCCTGTTGAGCATTGTCATATTTTGCATAATTTTAGGCCATCAAGAGAAAATCCAATGTATGAAATGCCCATGAATTGTGAGAATGGTAATCATTGGGACCATAATCAATCATTTGAGGGTTGTGATCAATATTTTGTAGACCCTAATGACCATGCACACACGTACCATTCACCACAATTTGAACATGAAGAATTTTGTACTCCCATGAATTTAGACTCCACCACAGAAGTTTTAAGACTCTGTAAGCAAGACTATGATAGATCTACAGCACGAATTCATGCACATTTAGATCAGATTTTGCTTCACCGACAAAAGGAGGAAATTCATGAGGAAATGTATGTTGTCCCTAATGAAGTGTCTAGTCCCATTCATGTAAATAATGTTGAATGTGAACCTAATTTAGAGGAACATGAATCGACTAATGACACCACCACTGTTAATGAGGACCAATATGCATGCTACCATGATGATGATTATGATGATTATGATGATATGTTAGAAGAACATGAAAATATTGTGGAACCTGTTGGTTCAATAACATATGGCTTCTCGCCCTCGACCTTCATGAATGTTGTTCTTTCTAATACTCATTGTAATTCATATGATTTTGATATTGACATGGGATTCGTACAATTATTCTGTGAAGATGAGCATGACATAGGAATAGTTGAATCTTCTGTAGACACCAATATGCATGAAAATATATTTGATGTGTTTGATTCTCTACCTAGGTCACATTGTGATATTTCTCCTGATTTGCCGATGCATGAGAATAAATTTGTTGATGATGTTGATGATTCTGAGTGTGAACTTGCTAATTGATTGATGATTGTGAGCATGATGTGACATGTGTAGATGATTTAGGAGATTTTGATTTGATTGATAATGATACCTATTCTCCTACATGAGTCACAATCTGTTGGCCTTCCACCCAACCTAGATTTGGTTTGTACCAATATTGTAAAACCAATTTTTCTGAAAATTCCTAACCTAGGTTTGGAACTGTGTGCTTCCCAAGTCCTCTTGGACTATTTTCTTCCAAATATAATACATTTGAGGAACCACAGTTGGAAATTAGCATGTTTGCCCGTCCCTAGCACAGTTCATTTCGAGCTAGACCTTTTGCATGATGAACCCCCAAAACTGCGCGATTTTGTTTTCAAAACTATATCTTCTGTAAAATCCAGGTTTGGGGGTAGCTCATTTTGTTTCACAGTTTCACTTGCGTTTCTTTCCTGTTATTATTGTGTGAAGCTGTTGAAATGTCTACACTTCGTCTTTTGGGTTGATCCTCAACTCTTTAGATTGTTAGTGTATGGTGAATTTTTTGTATATAATCCAGTAGTTAAAATTCTTAAAAACCCTTTTGTTCCTTTTGTATATTTTTCTAATCCAATATGATCTCGGCTGAAATATGTTGGATTTTTGCCTTGAATAACGGAGTTTTAATTCTGCTTTCGCCGAAATCGGGTATTCTCTCTCCTTTTACTCTACTCAGCATGTCCCTTTCCATATATTGTTTTAATTCTTTCCATATTTTGAAACATTGAGGACAATGTTTAGTTTAGGTTTGGGGGTATAGAGTAGATGCCACGATAATATGCTATAATTAAAAACGAACTCCTTCTTCTTTTTGAAAAAATTGAAAAATTCCAAAAAAAATTGAAAAATAAATTCAAAAAAATTAAAAAAAATTGAAAAAAAAATCATAAAAATGGAGCTCATTTACCTTGAAATGTTGACTCTTGTGCAAATATGTATTTTATTAGGAGTCTTAGTCTAGATATTTAGGCACCCTGATTCTAGCACAATTCACATAGTGATAAGAAATTTGCACGCGCACGATCTACCAATACATGTATGGCCTCGATCTTCAAGGTGTTGGATAGGAAGTCACGATTGCCAATCACTTTAGAATACTGAACGAAACTGGACTAGCTTGTTCTTTGGTTGGTTGGGATAGAAGATGGAGGTTACATTAAGAAAAACAACCATCGAATTTAACTGGGTGCATCAAAAAGGGCTACCTCTTGCAAAGTGTCATGTAATTTTTTATTTCCTTTTGTTATGTATCAAAAGTGTTTCTAGTTAAAAAAAAAAAAAAAAAACGATGTATATATTCAGAAAAAAATATCAGAAAAATACCAAAAAAAAAAAATCAAGTATTTATCAATTCCATCATCTCTTGTTCCAAAAATAAAAGAGATTTGTCAATATAAATAAGAGTCATGTAAATAGTCATCTTTTGTGGTTTCGTTGTAATAAGCAAGGAGGGTGTATGTCATTGATGTACAACGCGAGAAATTGTGAAATACCTCCAACTCATTCACAATTCTCGTAAAGTCCGGACAGCTAGCTAGATTTCGACCTCAGTTCTTAGCCTGAGAAACTATCTCTTGGTGATTAGTAGTCATGACTTCAGATCTTTCTTTACACATGTGTAGATACACTTTACACTCTTATCACATGTCCTTATTTGTTATCAGTGCTAGGATTGTGCCTTCAATAGCTAGATTGACATCTCCATTTTTGCTGTGAGCCTTAACTGTTTTGCACATGTCACGTTTGATGGAATCTGAGCTTATATTTTGTCCTTAGGTTTTGTAGGCACACCTCTGGTAAACCTTCACGAGACTTCAACTCGTCCACTAGGGACACTTAGTGGTTTAAAAGGCTTAGTGCATACGCTAAATGCATTCGAGAGACCAGCGACAATGGTATAGTTAGGATTTCCTTAGTTTTGTTTTACTTGAGGACAAGTAAAATTCAGGTTTGAGGGTATTTGATGAGTGCCAAATATTGTATATATTTATCCCTTTTTGTTGGCATTTTAACTCATCTTTTGTGCAGTAATTCTACATTTTATCCCATATTCTGTATTTTCATTGTTTTCAAGAATAAATATTTTTATTAATTAATTTTGCGTTTTTAGGTAGTAAATAAAGTTCGGATGAGTCGCGGAGCGAAAAGAGCAGAAAAGTAGTGAAAAGCCGGGAGAAATTACGCAAGGAAGCCGCGAAGAATGGTGCGCACAACCTCATTTTCTACACACAAAAGCGCCTCCGTTCTCAGCCATCAGATCATTTCTCAGAAGCATCCGACGGTCGCTCCTTTATAGACATCAAAATCTGATGTCTCTGCCGAGCACCACAGCGCTGAAATTCCAAGCCTTCAGATTAGATGGTAGTTGAATCCAACGGTCGCTCCCTTGCTGTGCATCAAAGTTTGATATCTCCGCCTAACAATACAACACCTAACTCCATCTGGCATCGTTGATTTTGTTGTATCATATAATCCAACGGTCGCTCATCGCTTGACTCCGCATCACCGTCCGATCTACCAACCATCTTCGCATCTCGCAGCTCAGAGTCACAGAACATCAAAACTAGATACACCCGCCTTACACCCTAGTGACCGAGCACCACCCACCTAACCATACACACCCCCCTTCTCTCCCAAACCATCGAGCCATACCCTCTCCACCATCTTCTCCACAGCAGAACCACCGTACACCACCACCTTCTCCACCTCTGCCACCAACTCACTGCCACCACCACACCTCCACCATCATCACCACTCCATCCCAAGTCTCTCCCTTGTCTCGTTTCTAGCATCTAACTAGGTGCTACAAGCTAGAACAGTGAGAAGCTAGGGTTTCACCAACAGCGAGGAGAAGACACAATTGAGGGCTGGAAAAGCTTCAGAAGAGCAGAGGGGACATACCCAAAGCATGGGTCGACTCTAATTGCATCAGAGGGTGAGTTAATTTCACTATTTCTCGAAACCCTAATTGTACTGTTGAGTGAGGATTTTTGGGGAAAATGGGTGTAAACCCTAATTTGCTAATTTGGGTATAAAAGGGGATGTGTATGAGATGTTAAAACTTGTTCTTGGACTAGCCAAGTTTCCACCCAATTTGGGTTAGGTTAATTTCAATGTAAATTGCACTGTTAGTTTTTGATGCTCCTGTTAACTTTCATTGCCCCTGTTAGTTGCATTTTCACTCTTAATTGCATTTGTTGTTATGTTAGTTTGCAATGTTATGTTAGTTTACTCACTGTTAATCACTGTTATGCTCAATGTTAGTATTGCCCTGTCACTCACTATTACTCACTGTCATGCTGTGTATCATGTTCTAATTTAGTTTCTGAGGCAGAGATGAAACCCCTGATGAATGAAATCCCCTTGTGTGTTTACTTCTCCTCAATGAAAGTTTAATGATAAGCATGCCTTAATTTCTGAATTTTGCCAATTTGCTTTCACCTTGTATGTCAAGCATCCTAGGTAGTTTGATTAACTCTTTGTCAAAATTCAAAGCTCTGTGTAAACTGTTATAGCTCAATCTGTGATTACTTGTGCTTTAGACAGACAAGTAATGCTAGGGAATTGACATGTTAGCTGAAATTGAGTCATCACAGTGGTTAGTGATTGTTTCACACATTCAAAGTGGTTTGAGGCTAGAACCTCTATAGCCATTTGATGAAAAAGAGGATAAGTTTATCAAACTAGGGAATTAGATGCATCTAGGTGGTGGAATTGAAGCCTTAGTTTCTGTCACTCATCCACAAATCCATCTTCAACTGTTAGTCTTGTTTTCTTTCACTTGTTTGTTTTCACTGCTTACTTGCTTTCCCTGCTGCATTTCTTCTACTGCTGCAATTGCTGCTGCAGCACTTGTGCTGCTGCACTGTTTTTCCTTCTTCTTGGCCTTGTGCTGTTTTGCTGCTGCTGGTGCCTGCTGCTCTGCCAAAGTGCTGCTGCTGCCCCTTCTTCTCCTGCAGCCAAGCCAATTCTGCTCTTGTTGCTGCCAAGGTTGCTGTCAGGCTGCTGCTACCCTGCCACTCCTTCTCCTGCCAAGCCAAGTCCAGCTCCTGCAGCCAACTGAACCCAAGTTCCAATCCAACTGAGCCCAATTCAAATCAGTGAAACCCAAAGGCCCAGATTCTTGACTAAACCAAAAGCCCAAGGTCTAGTTCACTGAGGCCCATTTTACTAAGGCTCAAAGCCCAGTTTAGGTTAAGGTTAAGACCCAATCCAATTCAGGCTTAACCAAAGCCCATTTGTTTAAGACCAAAACCCAAATTTCATTAAGGCCAAAGCCTAGTGTATTGATAGGTTAGAGCTAAAGCCCAATTCAATTAATTTGTGGGCTTAACTTAAAAACCTGAACTCACTTTAAGGCCAAAGCCCAATTTGCTTTTCAAAGACCAACTGAGCCCAAGCTCAGTTCCTTTTATTGAGAACAAACCCAATAGTACATTAAGCCCAACACTTCCAAAGGGCTTCTAAGCCCAAAGCAAATTTAGGAACCCAATTAGCTAAGACACATTTCCGAAACACACCCGATCTCTGTGGATCGACCCGTACTTGCACGAGCTACAACTGACGACCGTGCACTTGCGGTATTACTGTAGGCCCGTTTTCATCGCATCATTTTTATACACCCTTCCGGACCTGCCAACTGAGATACCGGTCTGACTAATATCAACACAACTGGCATATACAAGGGAACCAGTGGTCAATAACTTAAATCTAGATCAACAAACTGGCAAATACAAGGGAACCAACAGTTGACTACACAGAACAATAACCTTTTTTTTTAACTTAAGGGCATGAATAGATCTTTTTGATCCAAGCGCATGCTTCTTGTCAGCAGATTACACGATAGTTCCCACGGGTCCTACATTCCACGCTTGCTTAGACGACGGAAACAGGGAGAACACACGCATATTGCTATCCAAGTGTTAATACTTATTCCGATTGGTCTAACTGGTCTGGTCTTTTTTTTTTTTTAGTAACTCAGTCACTGTAATTCACCCTAGCAGTGGTAACAACTTGAATCGTGTGTCCCACCTAATCACTTAGAGAAACATAGTTTAAAATGAAAAATAAAATAAAAAAGAAATGAAAAGGACTCAACGAGATATGGTGCAACTATCATGTTATTTCTAACACATGAGATCTGTTCTTTTATGAATAGACTCTATAGATGTTTCCATCTAATCGGATTGGTTCCTCAACTCCTATAACCAAGATGTTCCCATTCACTTAGATTGGTTAGTGCAAACCTTAATAGGCATAAATTTCTAGGCTCTGGAGTTTAATAATTGCAACTAAAAAGTTTCTCCCATACCCCCAAACTTAAATCTAACATTGTCCTCAATGTTCTAAAGATGAAACTAAAAGCATGAACAAGGAGAAACTGTTACCATTTGAAGCGAAAGAGTTAATGAGAGATATTACCGTGTTGCATGAGCATGGAATACCTCCCAAGAAGTGTTAAGTTTAAAGTCTTCAGCCAGACTTAGGAAAGGATTAGTCAACTCGAACCATAAAGTAACAGTCGAAATAACTGTGGGTCTTCAAAACTAAATAGAGGTGACCAAAGGAAACTGCAATGAACCAAGAAAGTGAACAAGACTAGCATACCCTTACTTAGTTTCCTGATTAAGAAATTTATATCTAATTGTAGTTCAGGTTCAGGTGATATAAAAGGGTCTAAATAGAAAATTTGCATTGGTTGCGTTTCTTCATAGGTGGGATCCGAATCATTAGGTCCTAGAGTCTAGAAAAACTCAAATATGATCTTAGAAGCGCACAATAATAACCTAAATAACTGAGGATCCTCTAAGTCAATAATATTTGACTTACATAATTGACCACAATGAGAGTAGTGGTCATTCTTAATCAAATGTGTCGATTCTAATTTCCTAAAGCATTTAGGTTTAGTCTCACAATTTAATATTCGACACATTTGGAATATAAACGTTCCCACAGTTGGAAGAAAACTATTTGGTGGGAAAACAAAGTCAATCTGGGGATCATAGCCTGGGCAAACCACGTCAACCAGAGGATGGGTTTCTAACGACTGAGCTTCTCTATAGACATCATTAGGTTCGTGAAAACATGTATGAAGATAATCTTGTAATATGGTTGAGGCATAAATGTCAAGTCCTACACGAGGTAACTTTCTAAGAGTTGACGCACATGGAGAACGATAATCACCCCCAAACTTAGAGTTTTCTGTGTCTCTAGAAAGACTAGTCACAACTTCCCTAATTTCTAGGTCATCAGATTCCTGGAAATGTTCAATTGATTCTTCTAAGTCAGGTTCAGCCTCACTCATCTCTACGAGTTCATCTTCTTCGTCTAAGACTATTGTTTCTAAATCGCTAGACTCTAAAACATTATTCTCAGAATAAACTCGTTCCTCTAAATCATTATCGGCTTTGTAAACAGGAAATACTACATCGTCTAAAACGAGGATATCTCTAGTCAAATCCCCGTCCTTTTGAATAGGTGAATAATTATTAAAATTATTTGGATTTGAACTAGAAATAATATTATCATTGTAAAGTTCAATTGGAGTAACCATTTCCTGATCACTATTCCTACATAAGTATGATTCTCCATCAACACTATCCTCATCATAATAACATGAAAAAGATGGAACCTCATCAAAACAAGTAGTGCACTAGTGCTACCAATTCTAACCTTGTCATCTTGATTATGAAAATAACTATCCTCATTTTTAAGGGTATTATTGGAAACACTATATTGGAAAGTAAGATTATTTCGAGCAAGTCTTTCGTTCGTCTCAGCCATCAGCTTGAGGGATTCCTCTATAGAAATTTCACTCATTATTGTAGTTCTTTCATCTATAATTACACTATTCATCTCAGCTAACTTACGCGTCGACTCAGCTAACTCCCTGAGGGACTCTTCTAAAGAAGGAATAGTAACAGAGGGATCATAAAAAGGACTACTTTTCAATAGTTTGATTGTATCCTCTAGAGACGAAGAACTAGTACTATAATCTTCTTGCTTGTAAGACTGATGCATGTGTGGATAGTAATTGGGCTCACCAGGGTATGACCCATATCCTTCCAAAGGATGGCGTTCCCAATCACTATTCCCAACATGGTCATAGAAAGGATGATGTCCATATTCAAATTCAGGTCGATAATCATTGTATTGGCTTCTATCATACCAATTCGACATTCTTAATTGCAAGGGAATTCTACACAATCACAAACAAGGCTGACTCGACCAAATCAAACCTATAAAATCTAGCAAACAACAAGCATGATGGCTCCACTTAGATTGTTTCTAGACCAACTTCTAATAAAGTGCAAAAGAAAAGAAATACAAAATAAATAAATAAAAAGAATAATAATAATTACAAAAAATGGAAGGTCTCTAAAAAAAATAATAATAAATAAATAAATTCTCTCTCTTTTTGTTTAATTTTTTCTTTCGCTTTTTTTTTTTTTTTGCTTTGTCTTTTCCTTCTCTTTTAGCTTTAAGATTTGATTCCAAGTCTTTAGTATCCAACTTCAAACCTGTAATACAAAGACACACCCGAAGAAACGTAAAAAGAACAAATGAAATAAAAAAAAAACTAAAAAATTCTACCTAAGCACAAATCCGCGTCGGCGGCGCCAAAATGATTAATGATTTTTCGTTGGTTGTAGTAATGAGGTTCACACTCTCGGACTTGTGAAGATTAAATTTAAAGATTTAATAAAATTATATACAAAATTATTAACAATTGGTGCGAGAGGTAACCAAGACACTAGATTCCACTATTATGCAAAATTGAATGATAAATATTTCAAAACTCTATTCAATTCTTAAGTCCTCTTTTATCTTTAATTCACTATCAATCATATAGATTCTCAAACATTATTTGTAAACCTTAAGCATAGATTATCAAGAGATTAAACCAAGCATAACCTATCAAACTGAATAACAAATAATTAAGACAATCATTCAAACAATTTAAAACTCTGCAAAAGCAGCGATTAGGTGAATTATATAATTAAATGAAATAGTTACCCATTTATGTTGCGTGAATAGCTTCCTCCATTGCCTTGGTTACGAGGGAATTAGCTCATCATAGTATAAATGCTCTCAAAATAATTTATTATGGCTCAAAAATGGTTTACAAATGATGAGAAGAAGAGAAAATGGTGTAAACAGCTAATGTGCGACCCACAGGAAGCGTCACACAAGAACGATACATATGAAATGTTGTAGTCTTTGGGAAACTACGATCCACACTCCACTGTCGCTCTCACTGTTGAAGAACGACAGTCTCTTACAATCTATTGTTCTTCGTGTTCATCTTCATGCAACAACAGAAACAGAGTTTTGTTAAACTCTGATTTCGTCTTCTCTAGCTCTACCTAGCTCCCAAAACTCTCGACCTCTTTTTTCTGAGTCCCCAGCACCTTATATATACTCAGAGGATCAACATAACTCGAGTTTAACTACCGTATCTTCTCCATTATTGTTTTTATTCTCCACGGGATAATTTCCTTCTTTGCGAAGATTTTATTCCTTCTTTTCTTCTTTTCTTGCCCGTGTCTACTGATTAATTATTTTCCGTGTAGTAAAAGGGTTGTCGTTCACTCGGACTTCTAGAGATTAAATTTTTTTTTAAAATAATAAATAAATGATTTTATACAAAATTTAATTTATTAACAGGATGAAGAGACACTAGGACGCAGGATTTCACAACTTTTCATATTCTTGTGGTTCAGGTATTAACTCTAGACAATATAGCTCAAACAAAAGAAGTTGTGACTCTAATTCTTTGCCAAAACTAGATTTCTTAAAACATTATCTGTAAGTCGTAAACATGACGCATCAAAATTAATTTAAACTAAGCATGCGACATCAGACAAAATAACAAATAATTAATAAAAATCATTAAACAATTAAATCTATGCAAAAAAGTCATATAAAGAATTAATCATTTACCACAATCATGAAAAGTTGCTTCCTCCGTTGTCCCAGTGATGGGTTCTAGCTTCGCATATTGGAAACACGCTCAAAAGTTGATTTCATTGCTATGATTAAAAGGAGAAAATAATGAAAATCGGGTGTTTGCAACGTTTTTAATTGTTGCAAACACCGTTACAAAGAACGATAATTTAAAGGTGATGTAGTATGTATGACCCACAGATGGTTGTCGTTGTTACTGTAGCTTAAACGACTGCCTCTGTTGGTGATTTGTTCTTCGTGTTCTCCTTTAATGGCAGCAGCAGAGACAAGCTCTGCAACTTTTTCTTTCTCGTTCCTCTCGGCTCTGTCTCGACCCCAAACTCTTCATCCCCCTTTCTCTGACCTCCAAGGACTCTATTTAAACCCGAAGCATGCATCGAATCTCCTTCATAACTCCACAAATCCTCGGCAGTGAAAGAAAATATTTTCGGATATTTTCTTTCATGTTTTAGCTTTTCACGCGTTTTCTCTAGTCCAGCACGCTCCAATTCGATTACACATGCTCCAACAGGTTTCTCGATGCATGAAACACGAGCAGAACACACACAAAATCTTCCAGAAGTCGTAGAGAAACTCTTCTGCATGTGTTTTACCTGTTTTGAGCCCGTGAATTGGCTAGCCAATTATAGCCAAATTTGAGCTAAGAGAACACTCACAACAGCTTTTCCATGTTAAATCACAACTTCTCACCAATTTTCAGCGATTGAATCACACTAGAACACCTTCATTTTGCTGATTGAAAATCTGTCAGGAGTGAAAATGGTTTTCCCGCCAAAACACGAATTTGAATGTTGAAGATGGGGTGCGAATAGCAGATGCCTTGGGGTGACCTGGGGGTGACCCTTAGTAATCGGGTTACCCCTTATCCAAAAGCGAGAGTCTGAATAACACTTGTCCTCCGGGTGCCAAAATCAACTTTTCGAGCTGAATTTTCCAAAAATGTTTATTTCCTAAAAAGACATAAAAACACAATATTAGTACAAAAATAGAGTTCCAACACTACAGACATTGAGGACAAATTAGACACAAAAATGTGTCTATCATCTACAACTGTCAAGATATCTTTAGGATAACAATGAATCAAAACCGAATATCTGGCAGTCCCCGGCAGCGGCGCCAAAAACTTGGCAGGCCACGAAAAGGGTATAGAAATTATGCGCAATGAAACGGGGGCCTACAGTAATACCGCAAGTGCACGGTCGTCGGTTGTAGCTCGTGCAAATACGGGTCGATCCACAGAGATCGGGTGTGTTTTGGAAGTGTTTCTAGCTAATTGGGGTTCCTAAATTGCTATTGGGCTATGAAGCCTTTTTGGCTTCAATTGGGCTTAATGGGTTTGTTTCAATAAAATGAACTGAGTTTGGGCTCAGTTAGTCTTTGAAGTGCAAATGGGCTTTGGCCTTAAACTTAGGCTTTTGATTAAGCCCACAGTTGACTGAATTGGGCTTTTAACCTTAACCTAAACTGGGCTTTGAGCCTTATTGAAATGGGCCTCAGTGAACTAAACCTTGGGCTTTGGTTTCAGTCAAGGATCTGGGCCTTTGGGCTTCACTGATTTGAACTTGGGCTCAGTTGGATGGGATCTGAGCTTGGCTGCAGGAACTGGACTTGGCTTGGCAGGAGAAGAAGTGGCAGCAGCACAAGTGACAGAGAAGGCAATGTAGCAGCAGTGGAGTGGCAACAGCAGGCAGTGAAGAAAATGCACAGCAAGAGAAAAGCAATGCAGCAGTCTTTGGCTTGGCAGCAACAGCTGCAGAGGAAAGCAGCAGCAACAGAATTGCAGCAGCAGAGAAGGCAATGCAGCAGCAGAGAAGTGCTGCACAGCAGCTGCAGGGCAGTGGAATAAGATGAACCAAAGCAACAGAAGCAGAGGCCTAAGCCACAGAAAACAGTGCAAGCAAAGGCCTAAGCAACAGGGCAGTGACTAAAGAACCAAAGAAAATTCAGTGGCAATGAGCCAAAGGCAATGAAGTTAAGAGGCAAAGAAACAAAGAAAATTCAAGAACAATTTAATCAAAACATGGAAAAGAAATTGTGGATGGGAAGTGCAAGGAGATGGATGAGAATTCCCTTTACCTAGCCAGTTCACCTAGGTTAAGTTTTTGTCAAATGTCTAGTTAACCAACCTTACAGCCTTAGCTAACCCCTAGTATTGGCTGTCTGTTTAAGGCACAACCAATCACAGACTAACTAGGCAGTGGCTTACTAACTAATGTAGCTGATTAATTCCTTAGAGCCACCACTGACCCCTAGCATTAGTGGTCTTCTTACAGCACCACTAATCACAAATCAGTTGGGCTTTTAGGAGTCTAACTAGCCTAAGCTATTTTAAGCTCAGCAAAAACCATCCTAATAGCTAACCATCATGGTTCAGTTGTTTTCTCACCCTAGTGGGGAATTAGAACATGTTGCAGTTAAGAGTCCTCATGGTTGTCAAGCATTAAGACTCGGAATAAGAACATGTGAGTTAAACAGGGGACTTACAGGATCATGTGTAGAAACAAAACACACAAACTAGTTAACACAAATATAACATGAACAATACAATCACACACAGAACACAAACAGGAGACAACATAACATAACAATTTTTACAACATGATAATCCTAAGCATAACAATTAACATTAACAGGACATGAGATTGAAATTGAAAAGTGGAACATGTACATCAAACAAGCAGCAAATTGAACAAGAAAAAACATTAAGCACAACATGAACTGAAATTGAGCTGTGAATTGAAATTAACATGTGAACTGAAATTAACAGGACATGAAAGTCCTGGATGTTGGCTACTCCAAGCATGGTTTTTACAACACACCCATAGTTCCTATTTATAGTCCACAACACAATTTCCCTAAATTACAAAATTAGGGTTCTTCCCCAAAAATCAGTTGAATTAGGTTTTGGTAATTCTTACCCACAGTGATGTGATTACACGCTACTGACTTCGACCCACGCCTCTAATTGTTCTCCTGATGTTATCCACGCCTCCAATTGCAACTCTATTTCACCTAATTTGTCAATTTCACCTCTAGGGTTCCTGACATGGGAGAGGCGTGAAATTGAGTGATTAGGAGGACATAGAGTTGGTGAAAGGGGAAGTAATGATGTGGGTTAGGGTTGTTGAGTGGTTTGAGAGATCGTATTGAGCTGGTGGTGGTGGCAGATGGAGTGGGTGGCAGAGGTGGAGAAGGTGGTGGTGTACGGTTTCTGCAGAGGGAGGTGATGGAGGAGAGGGCGACTGAGTTTGGGGTAGGGTGCGTTTGGGTGGCTGGTATAGGTTCGGTTGCTAGGGTGTTAGGCGGCTTCATCAAATTGGATGAACAGCGAGGATGAGCCGTGGGATATGGAGCTGGTAGGTAGATCGGACGGTGATGTGAAGTGAGGCTTGTAGCGACCGCTAGATTATATAATACAACAAAATCAACGATGCCAGATGGAGTTAGGTGTTGTAGTGTTAGGCGGAGATATCAAACTTTGATGCACAGCAAGGGAGCGACCGTTGGATTCAACTACCATCTAATCTGAAGGCTTGGAATTTCAGCGCTGTGGTGCTTGGCAGAGACTTCAGATTTTGATGCTCTATGAAGGAGCGACCGTCGGATGCTCCTGAGAACTGATCTGATGGCTGAGAACGGAGGCGCTTTTGTGTGTAGAAAATGAGGTTGTGCGCACCATTCTTCGCGGCTTCCTTGCGTAATTTCTCCCGGCTTTTCACTACTTTTCTGCTCTTTTCGCTCCGCGACTCATCCGAACTTTATTTATTACCTAAAAATGCAAAATTAATTAATAAAAATATTTATTCTTGAAAACAATGAAAATACAGAATATGGGATAAAATGTAGAATTAATGCACAAAAGATGAGTTAAAATGCCAACAAAAAGGGATAAATATATACAATATTTGGCACTCATCAATATCTCCTCTGCTTTCCTTCCCACGTAACTCCCAAAAATAGCAAAGAGACATCCAAATTATTCTCTCTTCCCTGTCTCGTGATATCTTCCTATCTGATCGCATTTAATGTTGTTAACAATCCTGTTGTGATACGATGCAATATTTCCCGCTCATTTTTGTGCCAGAAATCTCCAAAAATATCGTAAGAATCATTACCAAATATACACGGTTGAGAACCAAAAGTTTCCCGCCAAAAGAAATTTTTAAATGAGGAAGAAAAGGACGCCCCTTAATCAACAGCTGTGGTGCAAATATCAACGAAGGTGCCCCTTCGTAATTGAGTGCTCCTTAACCAATGATGAGAGTCTGAATAACAAATGTCCTCCAAGAGTGCCTCGGGCAAGTTTTCGAGCTAATTTTTCCAAAAATGTTTATTTCCTAGGAGCGCAGAAACTCGATCAGGGAGACGAGGTACACGGTTGAGTCAAGAGTGCCCGGGGCGTCTGGAGTGTACCTTGCCACTCTTGTTGAATTACCGGATGGGAAGAGCCATAACCTTAACCCGGTAGAGGTAAGCTTCCTTGAAGGGGCAATTAGGGGAAAGATAAGGACGACACCCTCTGTTAGGGAGCTGAATTGTGTTAAAAGACGTAAATGTCATGAGACTTTTTACTCATGCGAGTAATAAGACTTGTCATATTTATGCGATAAAACCTGAAGAGAAAATAATACAAGAAAAAGATAAGACGAGATTAATGGGTCGATACACTATGGTGTAAAGACATCCTGCAATCTCGTCGCTCAGAAAAATGGCAACATAAGACCTTTACATAGGAAGGCAAAATAAGACCTAAGAGAAAAAATTATTGAAGCTAATGCGATAATGTTCGCACAAGAAGAAGTTTATGATAAATGATATAAATCATACTTGGCCTATCAAGATGCGTCAATTAATAAGAGGCAAGAATGGGAATGCAAAGGAAATGTTAATTGCGCCATTTAATAGTCTTATATACATGCGAGAAATAATATTTTCAGCATGAACACGAAGAAAAGAAGATTTGCATTAAAAGGATGAAAGTTAATATCTTCAAGATATACAAAAAGAAAGAAGAATTTACAACAAAGGAATTTGTAACAAGAAAAAAAATGAAGGATTAATCTTCATTTCCTTCATCTTCTCGCTCAGCATCAAAATCACTAACTTCTTCTTCAGAATCTTCATCTTCTCCATCACTGATTATAATATCAGGAATAGGTACATTTTCAGGAATCTATGGAAACTTATACTTCGAGACATGGATATTATTCTCTAGACAGACTCATTTAACAACAGTTATACGAGCGCGATTAGCTTCATTGCTATTGTTTGAAACCATACGGGTCCAATTTTCCTTCAATTGCTGGTACCTGAAGTTGCGAGTAGAGGATTCTTCTTCTTTAGCAGTTAAGCTGGTTTCTAAATCTCTAATTCTCTCAAGATAATCCTTCTCCTTCACTGCGAAATATGAGCAAGCAAGTTAAAACGACGTAAGGTGTTATTCTTGAAGAACAAGCGTCAAAGAACAACAAAAGACCTTCATAATTGGAAACAATGTCTGCCACCAATGTGGAATGCTTAGTCTGAAGGCTCACGTTTACACCTAAATTATTCCTATCATCATTCAGAACTCTAGCAGCCCAACTAAATTCAGCTTCACTCTCTATAAGCAGTTTAGATCGAATTGAATTTATTTCTTCAATGAGTGTGTTCCTTTCGCTCAAAGCTGAATCACGTTCTTTCTTAACTTCAATAAGGGACTCTTGCAACTTTTCTAGTGCTTTCGCACCATTAAGAGGGATCTCATCTTTTTCAGTAATAAGTTTATTCCTCTTCGCTTCCAATACTCGAACTTTTTCTCTACTTTCATAAAGACGGTGTTTAAAGCTATTTAATGAGGTTAATGCATTTCTATGGATTTGCCTAAGGGTAGCGTATTTCAACCTTAATTCTTCCAAGCTAAGGTTCTCAAATCCTTGAGTGGGAAAATTATTTAGGGAAGAATTGAGATGTTCTAAGAGAATTTCAGCATCAGGGAGGTTAGCTGCTTCATCTGAAAGGTTATACAAGTCTGCGAACATAATAAAGTAATAAGTGCGAATTATCGCATAAAAGAAGAAGAATGAAGAAAATGATAATTACATACCAATAAGTTTATTATTTCTTTCTCGAGCCTGGCGAATCAGTTCAGAATTAGTTGAGTTCTCATCTTTAAGTTTCGCATTCTCATTTTTCAGCTTGAGAAGCTTCATTTCGTAATCCACAAAAATTGCATAAGAAAAACGATCTCCTTGCGAGAGTGTAAAAGAAGCATTATGAGTAAAGGGAGGGGTTACTAAGGAAAAGTTAAAAATAAATTTGTGAATATTACCATAGCGTTAAGTGTATATTGGAGATCTGGGTTTATTGCATAGGAAATTACAGGAAGAGATGGATCCTCCAAGTTAGGAGTGATACATACATTTGAGACCATCTTAAAGGCATGATCCAACCCTTCATGATCGACAATAGTCAGCATACCCCTAGAAAAAAGGTTTGATAATTCTTTCACATAAAAATCAATTAATGAATCTTCTTCAGGAGAGAGAATATCATCATTAGTAGATTCCAAACTTGAGGAAGAACCATATCTTTTGCGCTTCCTAGAGAGATCATCCATGGACGAATTCGTTTTGGATGAAGACTTAGACACGGTTTCCTTCAGAATATTCTTACCCTTTCCCGAAGTCTTATCACCCAAAGATTTCACCTACGCGAATAACCAAGATAAGAAACAGAGGCAACAATATTGTTGAAATTAAAAAGGATGTTTCTTACTTTCTTATTCTGCGAAGGTGATGCATTGTGTAAAATTTTGGCCTTCTTAGTAGCCTGCAAAGAAAAAATACAGGAAAATAAGAAATTAGAAGAAAGATTATGCGAGATTGAGAATACTTATGCGAAAATTACATACCACTTTATTTGTCTCACTCTCGGAAAATGCGAACTTCCAAGGTTGATAAGAAGAAAGATTATCGGGAAGCGGAGGATCAGAACCATCCTCAGCTTTACCATAAATGTAGGGACCTTCTAAAATAGTGGGACAATTAAGCCAACTTGAATCATTAGAACTGTGAGCACTGTTATTGGATTTTTCATTCCAGTCAATGTCTCGCATGATTCTGTTATCTGTAGCAATGCCGTCTTTTCTTCTTAAGCGAACGACCCATTTGGTTGAATTACTTTTCATAAGCCCAACATAATAATGATTGAAGAAATTATCAAGAGTATATTCAGTGGGATCAATAACTTTATTGCGATACAATTTTTTTCGGACCTCATAAGAGTAAGAGGACTCTAATCCAGCTACGCCGACGAGAATATTCCAATGTTATTCTAATCGCATCACTATTCAGTTGAAATATTCCCCGTGTGAATCTCTCATCAGCAAGAATTTTATAGAAAAGAGGAATTTCAGGGTTATACAGGGGAATTGGAAGAATTTGAAGTTGCCTTAATGAAACAATGACTCTCTGATTACTCCACTGTTCATAGTTGATCAAATCAAAATTAAGTTTGGAGGAATAATTAGTTGATGGAGGAAGAGAAAGTGTATAACCTTTTGAATGAAGTTCGTCCTTTAACTTGGTAAAATTTTTCTCCATCTTTTTACCAGCAGGAGCCATTAAAGAATGGGAATGGAGGTTATTTGATAAAGAACAGTAGAAGAGAAGACGAAGAAGAGTAAAATAAATAAAAAGAATGAAGAAGAAGAAGATAAAGGAAGATATATAGGGAAAGTGTGTCCCGTTTTTCAAAATTTCTTCTCATTAATGCGAGAAAATGAATGGATAGAAACAAGCGGTTAAAAAGACGTGTCAAAAAATGAATGGTTAAAAAGACACGCGTAAACAAGGGAACACGGAATTCTGGAAAATTGTCGGCAAAGCAAAATGTGAAAACACAAGCATATGCGATAATATAGGGTGGGAGTTTCTCGTATCGCTCACCCTGTAGAATAAGCGAAATGAGAAGAGTCAGAATGTGAGAGTGAGATATCGCACATGTTAGTAAGTATGCGAAGTGAAGACTATATAACTTAAACGGGGGAGATCGCACACAGCAAGGTTGAGATGACGTAATGGATGATGTCAGCAAAGTCACGAGTAAAGTGTGAAGATCTGTGCGAAGTATGGTCTGTGCGAGAACGAGTGATTGTACATGAGAGAGTGTATCACATAAAGATTCCGAAAATAAAGGATCTCTTAGTTGTCATCCACTATGTAAGATCTTATATAAAGAGGAGAGGTTATTACTTGTGTGGGAATTCTTTTAGTGAGTGTTAGACAAGAAATTAGGAGAGAGAAAGTAAATCTAGGAGCAAGTAAGATTGTTGTAATACTTGTATCCATCTTGTAAATCGACTTAAGTCTTGATAATCAATGAAGAGTTTAATGATGATTACCTAATATTGATCAAAGTTATACTAGAATGTGGTTGTGAGGAAACTTGAAACTACAAGTATAAACACTACCCATAAAAATCAATCATGACTAATTTAGTAGATTGGAGGTTTTCTGTTTCGGCGATCTAGTTCTCTACGGAATGAACTTACAGTGACCACAAGAGCATGAACCCTTAAATCAGTCATACAAGTATATAAGTCTATGTGGAAGATAGAGTATGTATATAAAAATGAACCTCATAAGTGTTAAGGTTATTGAAGTAGGTGAGTTCTTATGCTCTTGCTCTGGCATCATGGTGTAGTTGCAGGAAATCCCACAACTAACACCCCTTTAACTATTTCTAGAGCTAACCTTATTTAAAATGAAAATGAAGATAAAAATGATGGAAATGTAAATCAAGACACAAGATTTACATGGTTCGATCAATGTGATCTACATCCACGGTGTTAGGGTTCATTATGATTGTTGAAATTACATTTGGATTACATTGAGACTCCATTAATGAGTATTTGGAGATCTAAGTTGGTGAAGGAGGAAGAAGGAGATAATAATAGTACAAATTCTGTTTTCTCACAACTAACAATAATGTCGTCCCTTTCTCTCTCTTGCATTTCTCTTTATATAGGTGTTTACATAGTGGATGACAGCTAAGATGTAGTGGGTTACATCTTATATTCCCCTATTTTCGGATCCCTAGCTACATTCTCGCACGCTAACGAAATGAATGAATCTCGCACACTAACAAAATCTGTTGTGCGACATTCCGTCCCTAAATTTTGCCTCTTTTTTCTTGAATATTGCTTGAAGAGCAATCTTTAAGAAAAAATCCATTATTGTAGTAGTCTTTGATCTTTGTTGATGAAGGAACTACGAGAAAGAATACTTTTCTTGAAAAGTACGTACTTGCCTCTATTCTTTTGTGAAGTTCTGAAGATTTGAGAAGTATCATTTCTTGAAGTATGCGAAGTATGAAGTATCCTTGAAGAAGTATAAGAAGTACTAATCCTCGAAATAGAAGAAGTATTTGTCCTTGAATACGAATAAGAAGTATTGCGAACTAATCATGCGAAATTGTTACGTGTTCTCTGCCTCATGCTATGTTAGCTTTCATGTGATTTGATGTTGTTGTCGATCATGCGAAACTGTTGTGTGTTATTTCTATTACATGTCTTCTATTTCTCTTATTCCATTGTTGGTGAGGATTCCTATTATTCACGAATGAGCGTATTCTTTTGAAATGATTCTAACCAAGAAGATAAAGAACAAAAAACGTTTTCTTGATGTAGTTCATAGTTGCTCCTGTTCTTTATTTATGAGAGTAGAATCCTTGAGAAAGTATTGGATGAGCGAGATAATGACTCTGCCTCTGCTCTTCACTCTTATCTTTCCTCTTCCTTATGTTTTGTTGTCATGCATTGGTATGCATTGGTATAATGTCTTCAAGTTGCTTATGCGAAATAATTGAGCGAAAACACTTGAGCGGTGAAACGTATATGTTATGCTTATTCCATGTAATGCTTATTCCATGAAATGCTTATGCGATGCTTATGCTATGAAATACTTATCTATTGTTGATGCAATGTATAGATAATGTTGGTGTTACTTAGCTTATTTTTCCGCTCCAATGTTGATGTCACTTCAAATTGCTTCCATTCTTCATTTCTTTGTATTTGTCTTTAGTATAAGCGTTCATCTTCGTGCATTTATTGTTTCTTCTCAGTCACAATTATCATGCGATCTTCTTCGCAGCCTATCCACTCTTTATCAATTCTTGTTGTTATATGTCTTGTAAGAAACAAATGCGGGAATGTACTTTTTCTACTTATTTTCTGAATATCCTGCAAAATAAATATTTAGTTAAACAAGCATATTTTTCCTTTCTATGGAGGTCTTATTGCGCCTTCCTAAGTAAAGGTCTTATTTTGCCTGTCTGGGATTTTCTGTGCCACGAAATCGCAGGACGTCTTTACACCGTAGTGTACCGACCCATTAATCTCGTCTTAACTTATTCTTGTATTATTTCCTCTACATGATGTTTCTCATGCGACAATGCAACAGGCCTAAATACTCCCGTGAGTAGAAGCCCCATGACATTGTCTTCTTTTGACACAATTCAGCTCCCTAATGGAGGGTGCCGTCCTTATCTTCCCCCTGGTTGCCCCTTCAAGGAGGCTTACCTCTACCGGGTTAAGGTTGGCTCCTCCCATCCGATAATACAACAACCAGTTGATTTCGCTATCTCTTTTCCCTCTACCAATAAGGTTTATGGTTACGAGACCGCACCCTAAGTGGGGTATCTTGGAACCGAGAGCATCATAGTCAGGACTTGTCAAGAGTGGTAAAGTAGGCTCCAACGCCCCTCGCACTCTTGACTCAACCGTGTACCTCGGTGCCCTGATCGAGTTTCTGCACTCCTTGGGAGTTATCCCCAATTTTTCGATTTAGGTGTCCCTCCGGGATGGGCTTTCTCGTTTTTCTCATCCCAAAATCTCCATGACTCAAGTTCCAGGGTTGGTATAGCTTTCCCTTGAGTCATGCTTAACTAGCTTGCGAATTATGACGTGCTTTAGGTATTACTATTTGCCTCTTGCATATATGCGAACTAGGATGCACGACACAATCGCATAGCTAGGCTCCTTAATTGGATTTTTTTATCTCTGATGCCTTTTATTAAGGTATTATTTTTGTCTCTTAATTATAAGAGAATCTCTTAATAAGAAAGGTCTGATGCCTTCTATTAAGGTTTCATTTCTGTCTCTTTCTTCTTTGTTTTTCTTTCTTTTTGTTGTTGCGCTCTATTTCTCTTGATGTGAGTTCCTCCTGGTGTGTAGATATCGCCTTTGATTAAGATAGGTGTAGCCTTGGCCTCTTTTCTTCATAGTGTGCTTCATGCGATGAATTGATGTGATTATGTTGTGTGATCTTTAAACAAAAATTTGCAAAAAATATTAGCTAGAGGTAGGATTCAAACTCGGGATCTGTAATTTGCATTTTCCACTCTTTGACTGTTTGTGTGCCATATTCTATGCGATATCAACGCACACTTATTAAACTTGACCTTTTCTGCGCGAAATTATCGCACATTATTGAAACTTGACTATATCTTCTCCTTTTGCAGGGAAACTAAAAATGTGCATGTGGTGAGATTCGAACACGCGAAGTCAAACTCGTTTCTCTTCGCCTCTGACCAGCTGTGCTAGCTTTCTTCTTGTGTATCTGGAATAATAGTGTAGCTTTATCATTATCTTCGTCTTAGTTCAAAAATATTGTGTGAGTGCGAATTTGAACACATAACCTCTAGCTTTTAGTCTTCCCTGTGAACCAACTGTGTTGAATCCCTTATGCGAAAACAAGGCACCTTGCTGAACTCCAACTTATCTTTACTCATTGATGTTTTAAAAAAGATTGTCAAAAATTTGAGTAGGGTGAGAATAGAACGCGCAACATCCACCTTCTTCACTTCTCCATCGACCATCTGTGCTACATCTTGGGTGCGAAATTATCAAAGACTATGCGAAGTTGTCAAAAACCAACTGTGCGAGGGGCAATTTTGTATAAATTTCGCGTAACAAAAACAAATGTGCGAGAGGCAAGAATTGATACCATGACCTGCTCCTTGCGAAGTACCACACTGAACCATCTGTGCCAACCCTCATGTGTGAAATATTTGTGCGAAATAATCACCAACTATCTACTCTGGGAAGTGAACATCTGTGTGAAGCGTTTGTTCGTGCTGCAAACGTTCACAAGGTAAACGTATGTGAAGGGCAAAAATTCTGTGCGAAAGGGGAATATTCGAACCCGAGTGCTACAACTCACTTTGCCTAAGCTTGACCAACTGAGCTGGCTTTTGTTTGTGTTGGTGCGGTGATATTCACTTATCTTATTCCTTATTAAGGCCCTTTGTTCCTGTGCGAAAATGAAAAACTCTTATGTGTTGTAACGCACACTCTGCAGCCTTAACCAACTATTCAAGCACCTTCGTGCGAAATAAACGTATAACATCTTTCTCTTATTCTATTATTCGCACTGGGAGCAACCCTAGTAAAAAATATGAGTAAGGTGGGATTCGAACATGGGATGCTCAACTCCTTATCTTCGCTCGTGACCATCTATACTGACTGCATCTGTAAAAAGGGAACTACTATGTTTTATCCTTATCTTTTACACGCCTTTGTAAATGAGGAGAAAATGAAAAATATGTATTTGTGCGAACTCGAACCCGTGACCTATTGTTTCTTCGCTCAACCTTGAACCATCTGTGCAAATTTCTGTTTGTGACAGAAATCACAGTGTTGCCTCTTATCTTTATCTTCGCACTCCTTCATTTCCTTCGAAGGTTTGCCTATTGGTTTTTCTCCTGAACATGAAAATCTTCAACTGAAACTTCCATTTTTTCCCGAAACTTTGTAGATCCAGTAAGATTTGTTGCAGATTTCGACCAAACTTTATTGAATTTTTCTTGAATCAACTTGGGTAGGATAAATCCTTTATTCCTCCCTGTTTCTAGCGCCAAAAATGTAGTTGCAGAAAATCCCACAACTAACACCCCTTTAACTATTTCTAGATCTAACCTTATTTAACATGAAAATGAAGATAAAAATGATGGAAATGTAAAATAAGACACAAGATTTACGTGGTTAGATCAATGTGATCTACATCCACGGGGTTAGGGTTCACTATGATTGTTGAAAGGGCTTTTTACAAAAATAGGCCCGTTTTTTTGGTGCTTTTCATTTCTAGGCCACTTTTTTTATTTATTGCTAGACTAGGCAAGTTTTGACCAAAAGTGATGGATGGAAAGTTAGCTGCAGTTATCTTCCAGCTGTCCATATCTTCTTAGCTAAAAAGACGTTTTAGTCCTTCAAATCTATTGAACATTCAGTGCTTGCTGAACTCATTGAATTGCCTGAGCATACATCATCAGTAAAGAAGCAACGCTGCACCGGTCGGAATGAATGCAACAGACATTACAGAAATGTCCGAAGAATGGGAATGGCATTGAGACTGAAGGCCCTTTTTGCCTTCTGAATAGTGACATAGAATGGGAACATGGCCCTAACCTAGACAATTGCCTAACCTAAAGCTTACAATTTAGTACAATATTTGAGACTTCAGACTTTCGAGACGGTGGACGCATAAGGGTGGAAAAAAAGACAAATAGCAGAATCTGCAGCTATTCCTCGTCTTTTACGTTAGGCGAACTTAGGCGCATGCCCAAAAAAAAATAATGTGCATAACTGGTTATGCAGTAAAATCAACTATGCATAACTGCGTAGCTTATCATGCATAATTGATTATGCAGTAAAATCAACTATGCAGAACTGCGTAGCTTATTACGCATAACTGGTTATGCAGTAAAATCAACTATACAGAACTGCATAACTTATTATGCATAACTGCTTATGCAGTATGCATAACTGCGTAACTTTGACTGCATGACAAGTTATGCATTGTTTAGAGTATCTGCATAACCTGTTATGCATATAAAGTTATGCCTTCCCTGATGAGTGTTATTAAATCATGTTGCAGTTTCAGGAGAACTTTAGAGATGAGTACAGTGCAAAGGAGTTGGAACTCTGTGAAATCGAAAATAAAAGATTGAATCGAAAAGATCTACATTGATCGATAACCAAATAGACAAGACAGACATCAACTTGGGAATAATGGTAGTTACAGCCATAATATTCGATAACCAAATAGACAAGACAAACTTGTTTTTGCTTCAAAACTCAATATTGCAAACAAAGCACGATGTGCATTTTAATGCACTTAATCATGCTTCTTAAGGTCATAACCAGGGGTAAACTGGTACACTTAACTTAGCCATAATTTCAGTACATGATATAACTAAAATAGTAAATCCTGATTAGAAGTACTTACATCATAGAAAACTGCAACTAACTCAGATGGTGTCAATGTCCAGACAGTATTTCCATCGGTGGCAGATATTCCATCAATAACCATAAACATTGCACCAAAAAAGTATGAGTATGCAGTCACTAAAAGACTGGCCGGATACTTCAGTAGCAGCGGAGCCTGGAATATGCATGCCATACACAAATCAATATATACAACTTCAAATACACATCTTGGTTCATTCTCAGTTTCATAACCATTTCAAAATCATCTCACCAAACCCATACTTACTGCAACATCTCATTCATTCAGGCCATCCCATAACACCTACAGTTTCATCTACACAAACAACACCACCATTCTCTAGCTATCAACACCACCAATCTACGGTTCATGCATCTCATACAATACTTTCATTGAGAAGAACAATTACCTCAAGATAAATCCATTCCAGCAAATATAATTCAATTCTTGTTCTTTCTTAACTGGATTCTGCAATTCTTCTCAAGGCTACAACATCCCACCAAATTATTTCATCCAACACCAAAATACTCCCATCATCACCAACAGTTCTCAATCTTCATAAAAAATTCTATCGAACCCTTCTCTCGGTTTCCTGACTTCAATCAACTCCAGCACCACCACCAATCTTCTTTAATCTTGAATTACTCTTCAATGTTTCCATCAATTCAGCATCAACAGCTTCTACATACTCTTCTCATATAACTGAAATCACCAGCAAACCCTAATTCTTTGATTCATCTTCAGGACAGCTTCAATCAAACATCAATTAGAACAAACCCATCTTCTAACTTCTTCTTATTCATCCTCAAATTAAACTCTGATTCCATTTCTCAGAAACCGTAACTCAATTCCAAACTATTCTCCCAGAACTGCTTCATATCATCAATTCATCAACAACCCCTCTTTTCATCATCCATTAAGATCTCAATTCATTTCTCAATTTCATGCCAAACCCTAACTCTGATTTTATCAGATTAATCCCGAAACCGTAAAATCTCTAATTGATTTTCTTCATAAACCTCAACCACACCATCTTCTTAACAATCATACCACCTCAACATCTGATGTACTTAGATAGACATAACACACGACTCGCAGAGAGTCAGCATAAAACAAACGGAGGATGATATCAGCAGAATCATTCAAAACCAGCACCAAGAACCCAATTTCAGTTCGAATTCAACCCTAGTCTTCGATTATCGAAACCATCACTGCCAAACACCATCAATACTTTCTTCACAAACTGAACCTTAATCTACTTTGCTTCTCAATTTCTATCAAACCCTTTTTCTTCACTAATGAGCAGAAGAAAGAAAACGGAAGGAGAAGAAAACAAAGAAGAAGAAGATAAGAAGAAGAAGAATGAATGAGATCGAACACGTGACTGACACACACGTGTGAAGGACATTTCAGTAATCTTACCACATGTATGAGATCTCCCTATATGATATTTTGGCGAGATATTGACAAGTCAACGCGATAAATTGACCGAGATGGTTAAAGTGGATGGAATCCGTTTAACTTGCCTAGTTTTGCAAGAAATAAAAAAAGTGGCCTAGAAATGAAAGTGAGGGTCCAAACGAGGCCTACTTCTGCATATAATCCTTTTTGAAATTACATTTGGATTACATGAGACTCCATTAATGAGTATTTGGAGTTCTAAGTTGGTGAAAGAAGAAGAATGAGATAATAATAATACAAATTCTGTTTTCCCTCAACAATAATGTCCTCCCTTTCTCTCTCCTGCCTTTCTCTTTATACAGGTGTTTACATAATGGATGACAGCTAAGATGTAGTGGGTTACAGCTAACATTTCCCCTATTTTCGGATCCCTAACTACGTTCTCGCACGCTAAGAAAATGAATGAATCTCGCACACTGTGGGACATTCTGTCCATACACATAGGGTACCACGTCTCTGAATCAGTTGGAAAAAAAATGGACCATAGTTTGATATTTAATTGTCACAGTTTTATTGTTGATGCTGTTTGAGATCTATTCGTAATTGTAATCTTTTACTTGCGACAAAAAAGGTAAAAGATTTAAGGGAATATCATTTTACCCTTAATTAGTTTGACCCAATTAGTAAAAAGAAATTATTTGATCCTGTTAGCCGTATAATTTCATTTTAAATATAATTGAGGAATCTCGAGGTATCATATATTCTCATATAATAGTCCTTTAATAATTTAACGAATTTTATGCTTCAAAAAAAAAAATATATATAATTTCATTTTTATCGATCATGCAGTTGCCCCCACAAGACCTAATATTTATGCAGAACCCAAGCCTAAGTTAACTCAAAAACAAGTGGGGTCAATAGAACCACTTTTCCCTTAATGCCTCCGTCCCTGCATGAAAACCCGTGCTGATTACAGATAAATCTCAGCTTACTGTGTCAAGACAAATAATTTAATTAAAGAGTAACTTTATTAATTATTACAAGGAGGTCGGGTTTGAATTATCAATCATAACAGTCTCACATCATTTGTTCCATAACTTTACTAGACCTCTCACCCCATGATTTAGTTATGCAATTGCTTGTCCCCTACGTGACGGAGTAAATGGATCAGCTTTGGTTGTACCCTTCGTATACTTGGGAGACTAAATTTGAAAGAGCAGTCACAACTTCTGCAGTACGAGGTCTTTTGTGAGACTCTTCTTGTATACACAATTTCGCAAGATTGAGAGCTTGGACAAGTCCACGATGTGGATACTGTCCTTTCATGAGTGCGTCAGCGATTTCTGGGAACTTCTTACTGTCACTGAGTAATGGCCATGCCTGCAAAGCCAAAATGGTTATATGTTAAGGAAATGGAAGAAAAACAATATGTGTTCCACTTTCTCTAGCTAGATTTGAGTAAGGTAAAAAATAAAGGGCGGGCAAAGGGAAGAAAAAAATTACCCATGCAACAATATTGCGCTTGCTGGTTGCATCAATTACCTTCTGCCCAGATATCAACTCAAGCAAAACAACACCAAAGCTGTAGACATCAGATTTCGGAGTGATGCTGCCAGTCATAACAGAGTCTCGACCAAGATAACCAAATGGAAGCTTTCTATTGATCGTGGTGAAAATCAATCTAGGACCATATGCATGTTCTGCACAACCAAAATCTGACAGCTTTGGATTATAATTTTTATCCAGTAAAATGCCGGTACTTTTTAAGCCACTACATATTATAGGAGGATCTTTTTGATCATGCAAATACTCTAAAGCCATGGAAACACCCTGTGCTATCTTCATCCTTCTTCCAGTTTAAAGACTTTTTTCCAGGTTTAAGGGCTACAACATAGAAGATCAAGTTAGTTCTTAAAATAAATTATACAATGTCGTCATCCACAAGATGGTGAGAAACGTTACCTTGTAAATGAAGATTCAACGAACGTAATGGCATGAATTCATAAACAACAATATGATCTTTCACTTTATCACAGTAACCTATCATCTTGACGAGGTTAGAATGCACTAGGCAGCTGAGCATTCGAACCTCCGCCCACAAATCTGCCTGCTCATAAAACCTTTTCACGGCAACTTCCTGATAATTTAGTTCCCCGGATCATTAAACAGTCATCCATCACTTAGGACTAAACTTGCAAAGTATAAGTAATTTAACAACACAACTCTTACCTGTCCGTCTTTGAGAATACCCTTATACACACGTCCTAATCTTCCTTCACCTAATACACGTCCTTGACTGAATTTATTAGTGGCGACAATTAGCTCTCTCGATTTGAAGACACGAACACTAGCATCATACCGAAATTCAACTTGTTCTGCTTCAACACAATATTGAGATTTAGCTTGGTCTGGCTTAACACTAAATTACTTATTTTAAAAAAAACGAAATTTACCAACAATTAAATTTTAATCTAGCAGCAAGAAAAGAAAACAGAAGAAAAAACCAGTAAAAACACCCATATTCAAATAGAAAACAAGAACTAATTAATTAATTAAAGATTTAGAAGATTAGCTATGTACCATAACCATGTCTTCTCTTGGAATGTGAGCTATACACATTACTGGATCTAACACAGGAGAAAAGCCGAAACATAGGCATAGCCAGAGAAAAACCAGTTTAAACAAAGTGTGGGGAAGAAGATTTTTGGAGTGTGTTTGGTTTCGGAAGCGTTTCGAAATATCAACTGTCAAAACACCTTCTTATCGGTTGATATCAGTTAACACCCACTGTTCAAAGGACCTACGATCGATCCCACTAATTACTTCTTAAGCGGTCATTCACTACAAAAAAACTCGGCTTAAGCGACCAAAATCCTAGCAAGAGCCCAGAATTTCAGTCGCTTTAACAGTCAAGCAACCAAACTTGCAAGTACTCGTCAGTTGGCTTGCTATTAATTTATGGCCGTTAAATTTGACCCACTACCGGATATGTTTGCTCGCTAAATATCTTCTGCAAGTAATCTATAACGATCAAAAATGTGCTTGTATAGCTATTTACTTTGAGACACCTCCCCTTTACAACTCAAAATCCAATGGTTGATTAAACCTCTCTGAGCGATTAACTTCCACCCACCACCTGTTCAAACCAGAAGTTGGTTTTTGAAGTAGGGATTTGCAATCTTAGTATTCATGCAGCAGTCTTAACAGGATTTATACGGAAACATGAAAACTCATTCAATTTAATGCTTAATTTGACTCAAATGATCAAGTAAACTCTTTCCTGCTACCGTCCAGAAACGGAAAATAAACAAAACCCATCCGAGAAACTTAATGGGAAACAAATGAATCCTACAAAACATGGAAATCCATTCAATTAATGTTTTGAATCACCAGGATTCAATGTTTGGACATGAAAATTGAAAATTTGAACATGAATTGGCTGAATGAGGCTAGTCTGACCATAAAACCTAAAGTTTCCCAGTTTCAGACTCTTACGTCAACACCATATTGCCAAAATGTATCACTCCAGAGAAAAAACCAAATTTTTTCATAACCCAAATATCAAGATCCTTCAGTAGACCAAAATTTTACCTCCATTTAAATAATCCAATTCTTAAATATCAAAATTTTACCTCAAATTACATGAACAGACAATTCCAAAAACTCAACCGTACCTAATTTCTACCAAATGAAATCCCTGTTTGCAGAAAATAAAATTTTGTTCCTTAATTCAATAAAAATCTCAAATTGATATCTCTAAGAAAAGTAAATCCAAAAGAAAAATAGATTGAAAGAAAAAATCTAATAGAGAAAGATACAAACAGGTATAAGATCAAAACAAACCCATCGGTAGAAAAGCTAAATAAAGGAACAACCTTGAATCTCCATGAGGTGAAGATCAGCTTGCTTCTTAGCAATTTTGGGTGAAGAAACATTTCAATCACTCAATTATCAACATTAACTGCACAAAATCGAAGTAACAAATTGATTAAAACCCTCAAATTTTGTTAACAAATTGTCAACTTATAAAACCCCTGGATTTGACAGGAAAAGATTATTCACACAAAATTTAAAAAAAATATTAATCAAGATCTGATCAACTATAACTTTCTCAGGGAATAGAGACGGAAATCAAAACTGAACCCTGGATTTAGCCCTAATTCTTCATTGGTGAAAATGGATGGCTATGAGACATGGTTTGTCCAGCAAAGGTCTAATTGGATTCTCAATTTCTGAGAGTTTCTTTCAAACTGTGAGCTAGATGTTAAGGATCAGAGCTTTTTTTTAGAAGAATGGAAACTGAGAAAGAAAGGGGTGAAATTGATAAGGTTTCCAAACAAGAGAGAGAGTAGGTGAGAGTTTCTACCTCAGGGTTTCAGTTATGGAGATTTACCAAACATAAATTTTAGATTTCAGCCAAAAAAGAAGCGCCAACATTCCCGCCAATTCATTTGACCCAAGATGTTTTCGCGCCACAAAGAAGTTGTGGTAGAAAATTTTGACATCGTTGGATAAGGTAGTAATCTGTATTCTTTTTGTGTTTTGCGTTTATAGCCATACGATTGAAGACTGTGGCTTTCTATTGGCTAGATACATATCATGCAGATCATATTTGATAGTTTTTGTGTTTTCTATTGGCTAGATATATATCATACATGATAGATTTGGTGTTTTCTTGGCTAGATATACATCATGCGGATCATACTTGATGGCTTTGGTGTTTCCGATTGGCTAGATGTGTATCACGCAGATCATGTGTGGTAGCATCGGTTTGGTGAGAGTCCTATGTGACTTCAAACTTAGCATGAAGCTCCGGGAGGGTTTTGAGTTCAAACTTAGCATGATACATCATCGAAATCGATAAATATGAAGCTCAGTGTCGATTCGAACTTCAAATGTGGTATAATGGCGTACAAACTGCGAACCAAGAAGCTACGGGAGGGTTCTGACTTCAAACTTAGCATGATATATCATCGAAATCGATAAATATGAAGCTCGATGTCGATTCAAACTTCAAATGTGGTATAACGACATTTAATCCATGAACAAAGAAGCTCTGGAAGGGTTCGGACTTCAAACTTAGCATGATACATTATCGAAATCGACAGATATGAAGCTTAGTGTCGATTCGAACTTCAAATGTGGTATAATGACATACAAACTATGAACCAAGAAGCTCTGGGAGGGTTTTGACATCAAACCTAGCATGATATATCATCGAATTCGATAAATATGAAGCTCAGTGTCGATTCGAACTTCAAATGTGGTATAACGACATTCAAACTATGAACTAAGAAGCTACGGGAGGGTTCTGACTTCAAACTTAGCATTATATAAGTTGGAAACTTGGTAAGAACGAAGAATCCATCTATTTACATGTAAGATTCCTTCAGAATATTTTCTGAAATCTTAAACAAACCCTATTTTGGCATATTGTATGCATACCCTTGCTCCAAGATTGAAACCTTGCCGGGAGTGGACTACTATAAGTCGGAAATTTGGTAAGAGCGATGAATCTATCCATTTATAGGTAAGCTTCCTTCGAAATATTCTCTGAAATCTTAAACAAACCCTATTCTGGCATATTGTATGCATACCCTGGCTCCGAGATCGAAACTTTGCCGGGAGTGGACTACTATAAGTCGGAAACTTGGTAAAGACGATGAATCCATTCATTTACAGGTAAGATTCCTTTGGAATATTCCTGAAACCTTAAAAAAATCCTATTTTGGAATATTATATTTATACCCTAGCTCGAAGATCGAAACATGGCTGTGCGTGGACTACTATAAGTCGAAAACTTGGTAAGAACGATGAATCCATCTATTTCTAGGTAAGATTCCTTCAGAATATTCTCTAAAAGCTGAAACAAACCTTATTCTTGCATATTGTATGTATAACCTGGCTCCAAGATCGAAACATGTCCGAGAGTGGACTACTATAAGTCTGAAACTTGGTAAGAACAATGAATCCATCCATTTACAGGTAAGATTCCTTCAGAATATTCCCTGATACCTAGGACGGTAGTGGACTCGCTAACTAGGTCGATTTGGAAACTAATTCAATTTTTTAATATTTTTACCCAAAATGCCCTTTATCCCAATTACACTAATGACTGGGATGAAGGATGAAAGATTCAGATAAGTATTTAGGAGTCATGGGAAGGGAAAAAACTAAAGCTTTTAACCTTATTCTTCAGTCTTTTGGCTTTAGACTCAAAACCTGGAAAGGTAAAACTATGAATTACTCTGCTAGGAAAACTATGGTTAAACATGTGCTTAATACTGTTCCTTCACACAAGTAAGATTCCATCAAAATATTCCATCAAAATATTCTTTACAAGTAAAACTAGGAAAACTAGGAAAACTAGGAATCCACCCATTTACAAGTAAGATTCCATCAAAATATTTTCTGAAACCTTAAAATTTCTTTTTCGGCGACTTTGAGAACGAAAGTGGCTCCGAGTTCGAAACCTGGCCGGGAGTGGACTACTATAAGTCAGAGACTTCGTATAAACAATGAATCCACCCATTTACAAGTAAAATTCCATCAATATATTCTCTGAAACCTTAGACAAACCCTTTTCTGGCGACTTCGAGAAAGAATGTGGCTCCGAGTTCGAAACCTGGCCGGGAGTGGACTACTATAAGTAAGAAACTTCGTAAGAACGATGAATCCACCCATTTACAAGTAAGATTCCATCAAAATATTCTCTGAAATCTTAAACAAATATGATATTCAATTAGTGCGAATTCAAATAAAATTCAAGAAACTGTACCGACGAATAATTCAAATTTGACCAAATATGATATTCAATCAAATTTACCTTTTACACTTCTCATTTGTGCCCACATAATTGTCGATCGACGTTTTTGCTCATTTAGCCGATTTGCGTGCGCGTTTTTAGGAAGGGCCAAGGGATATAGGGACATCCCATTTATGCCCACATAAATAAAAGGTCACCAAATGCATGTACTAAATATGAAAACCCATAAAATCAACATGTTTAACTTAAAATGTTTCATAATTTGATATCCATTCAATTTATACTATAAAATGAATTGTTCTAGGTTTCTTCTTCACATTTTCAAGTTCGTTCTCTCTCTGTTTTAGGTTTAGTAGCAGCGGCTGCAGGACAATCGAGGGTTTCTCTTCATCGCACACTAAATTATTGGGTAAAATCATACGGATCCGTGTGTAATTGATTTGGTTTCCCATTGGCCAGGTTAAAACCACACGGATCTATCTCTAATTTATTTGATAGTCTTTGGCTTCCCATTGCCAGGTTAAAATCATACAGATCTATTTCTAATTATGGATCATAGTTAGCAAATCGGGGTACGAACGGAAGTTGGGGACGGCATACGTACAGGAATTATACGGATTCGTATAGATCAGATTCGGTCAAAAATCCGGTTAACTGTCTGTTGTTCAGCAGAAGATTTGGACTATAGACGTACGTGTATAATTCGTTTTTAAGATATGAAATCAGCTTAAGAAATTCAGCAATGTATAAAAAAATAAAAAAATAAAAATTTTAGAAGGGGTGTTATGATTTGTAGTTTAAATGCATTGTATATCAAATACCTTGTAGTAATAGCACCAACATATGGTTGGTCTGGTGGTTCAGGTGCTAGAATGTGAAAGTTTAAGGTACTGAGTTGCGTTAACCAGGTGAACGAACTAATTAGGCGAATAATTCGCAATATATTCATAAACCTCATATAGTACGCGTACTAGAGACAAAGTTTAAGTTATTCAGAAGTATCATTGGATCCGGTCAGTTCGGATATGCTTGCGAATCATTTGCTTATAATTCGACGAATTACTAACTAGGGTACGAATCTTAGATCTTGAGTATATGTACGGTTTCATATAGATTGATATATGACGGATGAAATTCATTTATGTCAATTGATATTCGGATACGTTGATGATAACCAGAGAAACCGATGAATCCGGAAGAAATTGAGTAAGGCCGACTAATATCAGATAATATGACATATAATAAGTGAAAGTGAAGTTGGATAAGATTGGTTGAAAACATGTGAAGTTAACTAATGAAGGTTGATGGACATTCAGTTAAAAAATGACGTATATCTAGAAAAACCGATGAAATTCGGGAGAAGTTGAGTCAGGTCGACCGATATTAGGTGAAGTCGGTGAATATTTGGTTCGAATTGATATTTTGGAAAATTTCCAAAGAAAACAACCAACTATTTACCATCAGTATGCATACCCCTTTGGTCTGAGTTCGGGATTTCCTGACGATACGGATACCCGGTATGCATACCCTTCTGATATGACTTCGCGAACTTCCAAGAGGACATACGCACACAAGTATGCACACCTTTTCGATCTGATTTCACAACTACCAAAGGTACCCACACTTGGTATGCATACCTGGTTGACCTAATCTAGTTCAGAAGCTTAAGTGCAAATGCAAAAGTACATGAAGTGCCTAAGATTAAGCATACTCGTTGGTCATACCTTGACCATGGCTATAGTTCACTTTTGCTATATTTCTCATACACACTTCTAAGATTCAAGTTCAATCTTGTCTTGCTAAAACTCTTGAAATATATTCGAGTAATGGATATTCATAGATCTTTAGAAAACTTAGTTAGAACAATTTATTGTTCACAAACTATTTTCTTTAAAATTGATAGTTTGGAAAATTTCCCAAGAAAACAACCAACGGTTTACCATTAGTATGCATACCCACTAGTATACATCTGATAGACGCATTTATGTGTCTAATATATCTCAATTGTATATAGTGTTAGTGCTCGATTCTATACTTATTTGGTTATTTTATTTATTTGTAGGTGTTTTTAGAAGAATAAGGTTTTGCGGCGAAATTGGCTGAAAATGCGGCGTTTGGACCTCCGTTAATAGTGTACCGGAAATGCACTCCGTTGAAAAGTAGTCCTTTTTATGATCCTTCTGATAATTCCTCTTTAGCTGAGTCGACGCGTAAGTTAGCTGATATGAATAGTATAATTATAGACGAAAGAACTACAATAATGAGTGAACCTTCTTTAGAAGATCACCTCAAGCGGATAGCTGAGACGAATGAAAGAATTGATCGAAATTACTTGAATTGCCAATATAGTGTATCCAATAATACCCTTGAGAATGAAGATAGTTATTTACATAATCAAGATAACAAGGTTAGAATTGGTAACACTACTTGTTTTGATGAGGTTCGATCTTTTTCATATTATAATGATGATTATGATGAGGATAGTATTTATGAAGAACATGAAATATGTAGGAATAGTGATCAGGAAGCTGGTAATCCAATTGAGTTTTATAATGATTATATTATTTCTAGTTCAAATCCAAATAATTATTATGATTATTCACCTATTCAAAAGGACGAGGATTTGATTAGGGATTCCACCGTTTTAGACGATGTAGTTTTTCGTTTTAACTCGAATCAGGTACTTTTCTATTAACCCAATCCCCTATAGTAGGTTTCAATAACATGTAATCACTGAAACAATCCAATTTTTTTAAATCAAAGTTTTTTGGGTTTATAACAATTGGTCTACGTCTTGTAAACCGATTTCATTTAGAAAGGGTTGTTGTTTATGCCCACAAAGACCGATTGTCCTGGATGGCATTCTGGTCGGAGGAAATTGAACCAAAATCGGTCTACGTTAATGTACGCATAGCCCGACTCTGGTACGGAAGATATAATTGTTTTCCTGTGTTCTTTTTTTTGTTAGAATCGGTTTACACGATACATGTATAAAACCGATTCCTGTTATGCAATGTTAGGAATCGGTTTTTATATATCTATCGTGTAAACCGATTCTGATTAGCCAATTTTTTTTAGTTAATAATCGATCATTAAATGAGTATGAAATCATACTCGATTTCACTTCGATTAAAAATGTAAATGAAAATAGTTCAATATGCTTTTACCCTATTCGAAAATGAGTATAACTTTATACTCGAATTGAAAACGAGTACAACTTCTTAAATGAAAATAGTTCAAGTGCCTTGTATGCATTTTATCATTTTTAAGCAAAGACTTGTACTTTTAACGTGCTACCAAAAGGTCTAAAACATTAATATTGTTTGTGGGTCATCTTTTTCTTTTTTGTGTCTTCTTAAATATTTGTTAAAAAAATAAATAGAAAGGAGATGTTGAGGATGGGGCATAATTGTTTTTCTTTCCAACATGTCACATGGAAAAATAAAAATCTAGAAAAAAATCTTTTCCGTCAAATTTTCTTGGTTTCTATTTAATCTTACGGCCATTAAAACTTATAGAAACCCTAATCTCTTTCACTTCAACTCATTCTGCCGCTTTCAATTCTCCTCAGACCCTCACCCTCTCTATTAGAAACTCTCTAGTCTCTCCTATCCTTTATTTGAATTTTCATTGTTCTGGTTTACTAGATCTTGTTGATTGAAAAATGATATACGTTCTTCATTTATTTTTTGACGTTTATCATGTTTTTTCTGATACCTTTGATTGATTTATGTCTCATTTCTCACAAAATTTTGATCAGATGTTACAGATCTTTAAATGTTTTTCTTTTCCTATTTTTTATTAAAAATGATAAACTTCGACTGAATATGGTTGTCACCTTCTTTACATTGTTCAATTTATTAAATCTGTCTTTTCTTCAAACGAATTTGATTTTTTTTCTAATTTTTTTGTTATTGGAATTAGTAAAGAAGGTGAGGTTTACTGCAAATGGATTTGATATTGATGGGGTATGTTTGAGCTTGAAGGGTATGTTTGGAAAAGGGACCAAAATAATTTTCATCAAGAAAATATTTAGATTGATTCTTGAGATCTATCTATATTTTCTGCTAAAAAGTTTACTGAGTCTGACTCTAATGATGATGATTTACTTAATGATGATTCTGACTCTAATGATGATTTGAGGAGTTTGGATTTTTACTTAATCGAAGATTGATTTTTTCCTCCTTTTAAAGTTAGGGGTTTGTTTTGAGATTTTGAACTTTGACCGATTTCAACTCTAATGATAGTTGAAGAGTTGAGATTTGTGGTTATTTAACAAAGTTTGTGTTTTTCTTTAATTTTTGTCATCTTAATTTTTTGTTGTATGTTGAATTATTGATTGAGCTTTCCTTCAAAAAAAAAAAAAAAGAATTAAGCAGTGTGTTTTATTTTGCATGTGAGTTCTCCTTGTGGGTTTGATTCATATTGTTCATTTTTGTTTCATTTTTTTTATTGTACTTCTGATTTGGGTGGTTTTGTTTGTTGTTTTTGATGATTTTCAGAAATTGGTTTTATTTAGTTCACCTGTAGATTATTAATCAAATTCTTTTTCAGGGGTTCTGTGGTCTGCAGTGATTGTATTAGTAATGGCGTTCAACGATTTTTCATAATGAACATATCAAATTTACTTCACATACAAAATTGCTTGATGTTGTTATGGTTGTCTTAGGATTATTTGATTTTTCAATGGGTCTTATTTTATTTTTATTGTATGAAATGAGCAAATCAGGTCTAGGTTTGCTCCACTCAGCTGGCCTTGAGGGGTGCCTTTGAAAAAGGTACAAAATATCAGGTTTTATTGATTGGTTTCTTGATTAATTCTCATCTTGTCTGTGTGTATGCAGGACCAATGTTTGTAAAAAAAATTCAGGAGGAAGGAGGGAACAACATTTATAATGAATGCTCTATCGATCTCAAAAGTGGAGCTAAAATAAAACGGTTGAATGATATTTGGATGCAGAGTCTGTGTTTTTAAGCTTTGCCCAGTGAGATTCAAAGAACTCTATTGATCTCTCAAAGTTGAAGTAGTTGTATCAATGGTGTTCCTCATCACTGCTTTTTAAATTGAACTGTGATGAGATTCTATTTTTTTTCAAAGAAATGCGATTGTATTTTTATTTAATTTTTGTAAAATGAGATTGTAATTTTTATGAATAACAAATGATGCTGTAAATTGAATTCACTAATAGTAAATTAATTTATTTTTGCATTTAATATGGTTCATATTTTCTTTCTTTGTTAATTTTCATTTCATTTTTTATTCACCCGAGTCAAAATTGGCCGGAAGCCTTTTAACGAACCGGAACATTCCCTATTACGAGTAAGATCTGGCAAGTTCAAAGTGTAGAACAACTAATTTCAGACAAGCTCAAAGTTTGTAGAACAACTAATTTCAGACAAGCTCAAAGTTTGTACCGACTAAAATCTCGTACATCCAAAATCCTTGAGTAACTGATTATTTTTCAGTAAGTCTTGAGTAACTGATTATTTGTCCGTAAGTCGCTCTAAACCTTTGTCAACTTAACATATCACTCGCTAGGATGGTTGAAATAAATTTATAGAAATGATATTGGTTGGCCGCTTACGGCAATTGAAGCAAATTTAGAGCGACTCGCTCTAAGATAATTGGAACAAACTTAAATCAAGCATGTTAGTTAATCACTGAAGGTAGTTGAAACATGCTTAGAACGAGTGCCTAGCTGCTCTAGGTCTATACATATACCACTTTTTGCAACTCAGGAGCGAGAGCCAAATTAAGTCGCTCAAAGGGTTAGAGCGACTCAATATGGGCTTTTACAACCCAAACTGCGTGGTCGTTTAATCCAGTTTTTCTTGTAGTGATTAATGACAAATGTGTATGATTTTATTTATATAGTTGAAAATTTTCCATTTTCGGCAATCTTATTAAAAGGCTATGCATGTGCTGCATGGGCTAGGGACTGCAATTGTGGTTCAATGGCTGTCAGACACAAGTGTTAGAGTTTAACTCCCCTGTTGAAGCTGAAGCATTTGGTGCTCTGGTGGGTATTGAGCTGGCCATCAGTAAGAACTTCAGACATATCATTATTGAAGGTGACTCAAAAATACCATGTCCAGAATTAAGGACAAGCTCAATATACTTTTGTCTGTAGATTTCTATTGTTTTGGGCTTTTTCTCTTTTTCACAACAAATGTAATTCTTCTTTTGTTTTGAAATACCATGTTTGGTATTGCAATGAGAAACTTTCACGTACATTCTCAGCGTTAATTAAGGGGGGATTTTAAAATAAATTAAGATCACCAAACTGTTGGTTCAACAAGAATTTCACTGTACAAAAATAATGTTGATTTATGTGACATTACGACCTATGATCAAACTTCAAGCTACACTGGGTCTATGGAAGTTAGCTATCTCACTAATATTATAAGCTATATCAAACAAAGTTGTAGAAAATATGATATCAAAGACTTAATGAAAAACACAAAAGACTAAACTCAAAACAAACTCTTTTCCATTGATGTTATTAGAATTCACGGCTTAACAGCCTATTTGTAGGTTTACAAACTTGACTCTCAAGTTAAACACTTTCCTAACATAATCAAACTCTAACAAATATTCTTCTAGAAAATAATCACGTAAACAAACTCTAAAACTAGTAATACTTGCAACCCAAGTAAACTTCTAAATACTGTACTATGCGTCAACAACTCTTATTGATCCATTCACATCGTATCAACTGTACCAGTTGATCCAACCATACTCAGCCAACTCTCATAGTTGAGCCACACTGTATTCTTCATACTGTATCAACAATACATGTTGATCCACTCTGACTGTCAACTCTCATAGTTGATCCCTTCTATCTTCTTCATAGTATCTTGGTTTATTCTTCAACAAAAGTTAACCATAGAAGGTGGAAAAAACCAAACATATTAAACAAAGTTCATTAATAGAAGCACTGAATTTTGTTTGATTCAGCAAAAAGAAAAAATAAGAGGAAAAAACCAAACATATTAAAAGACTGTCCTTTGTCCAACCATGCCCATCACGAATAGCACTCTTGAAATCATAGTAGGATTATGCAAACTCCTTTCAAAGCTATAGAAACCAAAGGCTACAATTACCAGTTAACTGTCAAACTAAAAATTAAAAGAGAAATACTGATTTCCGTCACATCCGATGCTCTTTCTTATATTTGTAAGAGTAACCACAACTTCTGCTGCAAGAGGTCTTTCGTTAGCGTCTTCTTGTAAACACAATTTCGCAAGTTCGAGATCTTGGACAAATGCGCAATCTGGATACTCTCCTTCCATGAGTGGGTCAGCAATTTCTGGAATTTCTTACTGTCTTCAAGTAACGGTCGTGCCTGCAAAGCCAATATGGTGCTACGTTAAGCAAATGAATGAGAAAAAACATTCCATTGTCTCTGGATTAGAGTAAGCAATAAAATAAATGGTGCGTAAAGGGAAGAAAAAAATTACCCATGCAACAATAGTGCCTTTTCTGGTTGTTGTAGGAGTGACATATTGCACATGTTAGTAAGTATGCAAAGTGAAGACTATATAACTTAAACGAGGGAGATCGCACACAGCAAGGTTGAGATCACGCACCGGATGATGTCAGCAAAGTCACGAGTAAGTGTGAAGATCTGTGGGAAGTATAGTGATGAGTGCCAAATATTGTATATATTTATCCCTTTTTGTTGGCAATTTAACTCATCTTTTATGCATTAATTCTACATTTTATCCCATATTCTGTATTTTCAGTGTTTTCAAGAATAAATATTTTTATTAATTAATTTTGCATTTTTAGGTAATAAATAAAGTCCGGATGAGTCGCGGAGCGAAAAGAGCAGAAAAGTAGTGAAAAGCCGGGAGAAATTACGCAAGGAAGCCGCGAAGAATGGTGCGCACAACCTCATTTTCTACACACAAAGGCGCCTCCGTTCTCAGCCATCAGATCAGTTCTCAGAAGCATCCAACGGTCGCTCCTTCATAGAGCATCAAAATCTGATGTCTCTGCCGAGCACCACAGCGCTGAAATTCCAAGCCTTCAGATTAGATGGTAGTTGAATCCAACGGTCGCTCCCTTGCTGTGCATCAACGTTTGATATATCCGCCTTACACTACAACACCTAACCTCATCTAGAGCCGTTAACTTCGTTGTATCAAAAAATCTGACGGTCTCTACAAGCTTCACTTCACATCACCGTCCGATCTACCTACCAGCTTCGCATCCAATGACTCAGCGTCACAGAACATCAAGATTGGATGAAGCCGCCTCACACCCTAGCGACCGAACCCATCCACCTAACCAAACACCCTTCTCTCCCAACCAGTCGAGCCACTTTCTTCTCCACCTTACTCCTCTGCAGAACCATCTCCCTGCAGCCATGACCACCACCTTCTCCACCTCTGCCACCAACTCACTGCCACCACCACACCTCCACCATCATCACCCTATCACCCAACAACAAAACCCATCTCACCCCTAGCCCTCTAGTTCCCTAATTTCTCTTTTTTTCACGCTTCTCTTCCTGAAACCCTAGGCGTGAAAAAATTGATAAATTAGGTAACCTAGAGTTGCAATTAGAGCATGGGAATGGAGTAGGAGCAATTACAAAGCATGGGTCGACGATTTCAAGCATCAATTTCAAAGAAATTAGGTAAACCTAATTTAACTGATTTTTGGGGAAGAACCCTAATTTTGTATTTAGGGAAATTGTGTTGTGGACTATATATATGGGTGTGGGTGTGTTGTAGAAAGCATGCTTGGAGTAGCCAACATCCAGGACTCTCATGTCCTGTTAAATTGTTAAATGTTCATGTTTCAATTTACAAGCTCAATTTCAGTTCACTTGTTATGCTTAATGTTTTTAGTTCAATTTGTTGCTTTGTTTGATGTTCATTGTTCCATGTTTTAAATCATTGCCTGTTACATGTGCTCTGTTCACAGTTGTGTTGTTCTTGTTTATATGATAGACTCACTGTTTTGTCACTGTTAATGTCATGTTTAGCTTAGTGTCAAGTTTGTGATAACTGTGAAATAATGGAGTGTTAGACTAAACCTTTGCTGCATAGTGTTAATTGAGTAGTGGGGAGAAACTAGTGCTCACTAGTGACAATGAGCAAGCTAGTTCTCTTCCCACTCTAAAAGAGTGCCTTAGTTTAGCTCCATGTTAGCTTAACCATCTCCCCTGCCTTAGGCTAATTTCCTTTGTGTCATTTTCTCTTTGGTTCAATCCATTCTGTTTTGTTGCTGTTTAGTTTTTCCATTGTTTTTGCCATGTATTGCTTTTGTTTGCTGTTTTCTTGCCATCACTTGTGTTGTTGCTGCTGCCAAGCAGTTGCTGTTGCTGTTGGCCTTGCTGTGCAGCTCCTGCTTCTGCTGCAGCCACTGTTTACCACCTCTCTCTGCAGCTGCTGTGCAGCACTTGTGCAGTCTTGCCAAGCTGCTGCTGCTGTTGCTGTTGCACTTGCCCTGCACCTCTTTCTCCTGCAGCTGCTGCTGCCACTTCTGCTGCTGCTGCCCTTCTGCTGTGCAGTCTTGCCAGGCTGCTGCTGCCCTGCCACTTCTTCTCCTGCTGCTTCCTCCCCAAAGGCCTAACTAAAGATCCAACCAACTGAGCCCAAAAGCTCAGTTCACTCCCAAGAGCCTTTGAAGCCCAGTTAAGCCCAAAGCCTAGTTCATTACCAAGCCCAAGTCACACTTCAAACTGAAGCCCAATTCAGTCAACTGTGGGCTTAACCAAAGCCCAGTTGTTTAAGACCAAAGCCCAAATTCATTAAAAGCCCAATCCAATTAACTGTGGGCTTAATCAAAAGCCTAAGGCCAAAGCCCATTTGCACTTTAAAGATAACTGAGCCCAAGCTCAGTTCATTTTATTTTTAACAAACCCACTAAGTCCAATTCATTCAAAGGGCATTCAAACCCATTAGCACTCAAAGCCCAATTTAAGCCAAAAGGCTTCTAAGCCCAAAGCAAAACTAGGAACCCAATTAGCTAAAACACTTCCGAAACACACCCGATCTCTGTGGATCGACCCGTACTTGCACGAGCTACAACTGACGACCGTGCACTTGCGGTATTACTGTAGGCCCGTTTTCATCGCATCATTTTATACACATCTCCTGGCCTGCCATATAGTCTGTGCGAGAACAAGTGATTGTATATGAGCGAGTGTATCACATAGAGATTCCGAAAATAAATGATCTCTTAGCTGTCATCCACTATGTAAGATCTTATATAAAGAGGAGAGTTATTACTTGTGGGGGGTTCTTATAGTGAGTGTTAGATAAGAAATCAGGAGAGAGAAAGTAAATCTAGGATCAAGTAAGATTGTTGTAATACTTGTATCCATCTTGTAAACCGACTTAAGTCTTGATAATCAATGAAGAGTTTAATGATGATTACCTAATATTGATTATAGTTATAGTGGAATGTGGTTGTGAGGAAACTTGCAACCACATTTTTGGCGCCAGAAACAGTTTTGGATGATAAATCCGGTTAGTAAATCCATTGAATCTTGGAAAAAGTAAGATCTGAAAATTGTGGAGAAAACTTTTAATTCTTTGAAATTAAAGATGGTGAGAATCGGGTCTACTGTTGAGCAAGGAACATCGGCTAGAAGGAGCAATAGAATCACAGAAAGAAGAAGAATTACAAATCTTGATCACCAAGAGGAAAGAATATAAGAAACTCAAGAAAATGAACTCCAACATGAACCTCAGCCCGAACAAGAGCGGAACAGTGATATTAATTATGATAGAGTGAGTGTTCATACTTCGCAAACAAGTTCTACGGGAGAAGAAACACAAAAGACTAGAATACCAGGAAGGATTGATGGAAATGAAGAAGATATGAAAATTGCAGAACTTAGACAAATATTGATTGAAGAACGGAGAAGAGATGATGAAGAGCGTGTGAATTTGATTCGTCAAAATGATGATCTGAGAGAAGAAAATCTTAGGTTACACGAACAGAGATCAAGAAGTGCTACAAGGTCAAGATCAAGGTCAATCAGAAGTTCATCAAAACAAAGTCAATCTAACTGTAAAAATGATAGGCAAACACATCGCATGGAAGTTATTGAATAAAATTCGCAAGAAAATAACAGTTCACATGATCAACAGGAGAGAAGACGTACAATTCAAGATCGAGGAACTAAACGATATGAACATCCTCGTGAGCTTCTTCGTCACACACATCATAATCTTGAAAGAGAGGAAGATGATCCAAGACAGTAGAAGATGATGTTACATGGAAGATAAATGGTGATGAATCAGTATGAGCGCGAAGAGGAGATTACACGTGCGAGAGATGAAAGAAATAAACAAAGAAGAATAGAAGAAATTGAAGAGAGAGAATTGCAGGAAGCGTTACGTCAAAACAATCATGACAATAGATTAAGACGACGCGAACGTTATCGCGTGGATGATACAGAACAAAGAAGAGATGAAGAAGAGAGCCATGATAGAGTGCATAATGATATGAACATTGAGAGAAAAAGGCGTAGGCGAAGAAGAGAAGAAGCTAAAGAATGCGAAATATAAGAGGCAGTACGTCAGAATAATCATGAGAATAGACTGAGGCAAGCAAGATTAAAAATACCAATGCGAGAAGATTTAGATCAAACCTTAAGTGAAGAAATTTTGAGAGAAATGACAGAATTAAGAGAAATGATGACTACACGAAGAAATGGTGGAAGGAGACAATTAGAAGAAGCAATAGAAGAAGCTGGAAAAACTCCTTTTACAAGACAAATCCAAAGGGAAGCAATACCGTCCAAGTGCAGCTTACCAGTGTTTACTAGTATATTTGATGGAAGTGATTGTGCAATACAACATGTGAAAGCCTACACTCGATCTCTATTGCAATGGGAAATAATGATGCAGTCATGTGTAAATATTTTGCTGCGAGCTTGGCGGGAGAAGCTTTGAAATGGTTTGAAGGGCTACCAATAGAATCAATTAGGTCATTTCACCATTTACAGAACGTCTTTTTAGGACAATACATCAGCAATAATATGTCAAGACCAGGGATTCAGACAACATTCGGACTTCGCAGAAGAACAAATGAGACTTTGCGTCATCTAACAACACGCTGGAGAACCATGTGTAACGAAATGGGAAGACGAGTAGATGAGAGACACCTTATTCTTGCATTTATCAATTCTCTTTTTGCTACAGATTTATTGTATACACAAATCTTTCGGATAAAGGATACGATAACAATGTCAGAATTGCGCGAATTTCAAGAAGAGTACATAGCACTTGAAGAGAAACAAAGAGAAATGGAGTCATACCCAATTGCAATACTAGATGCGAAGGGTGGAAATGCAAGTTTACTTCCAAGATTGACAAATACTGTTGCGAGTACATCGCAATGGAATCAAGGAAGAAATGTTGCAGAAATTGAACAAAAATTGGTAGCCATGGGTAGTGCAGATCAAACAGAGTTTGAAAAGCAACATCAAAATCGCGGAGGTACTGATACGATTCAACCAGGAATTTCTGAAGGTACACAAACACATTATAATAAAATAACTGGAAGAATAGTGTGGGAGCAGATTAATTTTTCAAAGTTGAATACCACAGGTGGATAAGATATGGGAAGCTGCCATCCTAATGGAAGATATTCCAGAACCACATAATGCAGGAGACGAACCACCACCAGGGAGGAGGAGTAAATAATTTTGTGTATATCATAGATTTCACGGTCACACAACAAGTAACTGCAGACATGTAAGGAAAATCATATTAAGGATGATTGAACAGGGAAAGTTGAACCATTTCTTAGCACAACCAAAGAATTTGCCGCCACCACCACCAAGGGGAAATGCATATAAAAAGGATAATGAAAAGAATGTACATATAATTTAAGTAGGTGTGAAAGCGAAGAATTGGTATTGTAATTCGATTATCCATTCATTCAAGAATATATAAGATTTCCATGATAACATCTTAAGTCGGGTATATGCGAGAGATGTTGAAATCAAAGAGATCCTAAATCTTGTGAAAGTATCACCATTAAAAGAGTGGCAAAAACAAGTTATTTCGTTCAGTGCGGAAGAAACACCAGGCGGAGGAGAATCACATGAATGTCCATTAGTGGTAAGATTAGGAATTAATCCAAAGCCGAAAGTAGAGGATGATGAAGAGGATGAAGCAAACACTTGGGCGATAAATAAAATACTTATAGACCCTGGAAGCTCTGTTGACATCCTCTTTTATTCTACATACAAAGTTATGGGTGGAAGAGATGATAAATTAATTCCTTCAACATATAAAATTTATGGGTTAAATAAAACTGCGAACATGCCAAAAGGAGAGGTTACAATGAGAATTCTTCTTCATAACTTGCCAACGGAGATTGTATTCTGTGTTGTGGATGTCGAATCACCTTACAATGCTCTGATTGAAAGGCCATGGTTGTACAATATCTTGGGGGTGGCTTCGTCATTTCATCAGTGTATAAAATTTCCTTTACCTAAAGGTGTTGGTATAATAAGAAGGGATACAATTGAAAGCAGAAACTGTCAAGAAATTGACATTGATAAGTGCGAAGAAAGAGAAAGTAAACGAAGGAATTGGAAAACAACGTATCACAAAGAGTCAAAGAGCTGAGAAGTTAATGGTAGATGCTATATATCAAGTTGGAAAAACAAATGAGCAGAATACTGAAGCAGAATTTTCTGCGAATAATAGTGCTAAGCGAATCAGAAATATTGCTTCTACAAAAGAAAGAAGCATACAGGGGAATAAGTTCTATTTTTAAGACAAAAACAAAGGATATTAAGAACCTCGCATAGAGGAGAATGAAAGATTATGCGAACTAATATTCTGCAAAACATTTTCAAGCTTAAGGAGATTCAACAATTCAAGAGAAAAAATGAGTAGTATGAGGAATGCACATGCTATTCTTTATGCGAAACAAAAAAAAATAAAAATCTTTGTACTAGAGTTGTGAAAACTCAAATATTGGAAATAGAATGAAAAATTCAAATTTCATAAAGTGATATTACATCAAGAAAATAAGACCTTAAAATAAGGCAACATAAATGATATTTATTATCAGATAGACTAGGAATCTGAATATGGCGTGCAACCTAGTTCTCATAAATACAAGAGGCAGAAAAGTAAGATCTATCGCACGTCATAGTCGGAGAAACCTAGAAAGCATGACTCAAGGGAAAGCAACACCGACCCTGGAACTTGAGTTATGGAGATTCGGGGTGAGAATAAACGAAAATGCCCATCCAAGAGAGGTACCTTAAATTTTCAGTCTAAGGTAATAATCTTGGATTGAGAGCCTAAGGTGAGAAAGTCTTTCCCAAGGAGTGCAGAAACTCGATCAGGGCGCCGAGGTACACGGTTGAGTCAAGAGTGCACGGGGCATCTGGAGCGTACCTTGCCACTCTTGACAAGTCTTGACTATGATGCACTCGGTCCGAAGATACCCCACTTAGGGTGCAGTCTTGTAACTTAATAGTTACAAGACTGCGAAATCAACTGGTTGTTGAATTACCGGATGGGAAGAGCCATAACCTTAACCCGGTAGAGGTAAGCTTCCTTGAAGTGGAAACCATGGGGAAGATAAGGACGGCACTCTCCGTTAGGGAGCTGAATTGTGTCAAAAGACGTAAATGTCATGAGACTTTTTACTCATGCGAGTAATAAGACTTGTCATATTTATGCGATAAAACCTGAAGAGGAAATAATAAAAGAAAAAGATAAGACGAGATTAATGGGTCGATACACTATGGTATAAAGACATCCTGCAATCTCGTCGCTCAGAAACACGCAACATAAGACCTTTACATAGGAAGGAAAAATAAGACCTAAGATAAAAATTTATTGAAGCAAATGTGATAATGTTCGCACAAGAAGAAGTTTATGATAAATGATATAAATCATACCTGGCCTATCAAGATGCATCAATTAAGAAGAGGCAAGAATGGGAATGCAAATGAAATGTTAATTTCCCCATTTAATAGTCTTATATACATGCGAGAAATAATATTTTTAGCATGAACACGAAGAAAATAAGATTTGCATTAAAAGGATGAAAGTCAATATCTTTAAGATATACAAAAACAAAGAAGAATTTACAACAAAGGAATTTGTAACAAGAAAAAAAATGAAGGATTAATCTTCATTTCCTTCATCTTCTCGCTCAGCATCAAAATCACTAACTTCTTCTTCAGAATCTTCATCTTCTCCGTCACTGATTATAATATTAGGAATAGGTACATTTTCAGGAATCTCTGGAAACTTATACTTCGAGACAAGGATATTATTCTCTAGACAGACTCGTTTAACAACAGTTATACGAGCGCGATTAGCGTCATTGTTGTTGTTTGAAACCATACGGGTCCAGTTTTCCTTCAATTGCTGGTACCTGAAGTTGCGAGTAGAGGATTCTTCTTCTTTAGCAGTTAAGCGGGTTTCTAAATCTCTAATTCTCTCAAGATAATCCTTCTCCTTTACTGCGAAGTATGAGCAAGCAAGTTAAAACGACGTAAGGTGTTATTCTTGAAGTATAAACAAGCGGTTAAAAAGACGTGTCAAAAAATGAATGGTTAAAAAGTCACGCGTAAACAAGGGAAGACGGAATTCTGGAAAATTGTCGGCAAAGCAAAATGTGAAAAGACAAGCATATGCGATAATATAGGGTGGGAGTTTCTCATATCGCTAACCCTGTAGAATAAGCGAAATGAGAAGAGGCAGAATGTATGAGTGAGATATCGCACATGTTAGTAAGTATGCGAAGTGAAGACTATATAACTTAAACGAGGGAGATCGCACACAACAAGGTTGAGATGACGCACCGGATGATTTCATCAAAGTCACGAGTAAAGTGTGAATATCTGTGCGAAGTATAGTCTGTGCGAGAACGAGTGATTGTATATGAGCGAGTGTATCACATAGAGATTCCGAAAATAAAAGATCTCTTAGCTGTCATCCACTATGTAAGATCTTATATAAAGAGGAGAGGTTATTACTTGTGGGGGGTGGGTGGGGGTTCTTTTAGTGAGTGTTAGACAAGAAATTAGGAGAGAGAAAGTAAATCTAGGAGCAAGTAAGATTGTTGTAATACTTGTATTCATCTTGTAAACCGAATTAAGTCTTGATCATCAATGAAGAGTTTAATGATGATTACCTAATATTGATTATAGTTATAGTGAAATGTGGTTGTGAGGAAACTTGCAACTACATTTGCATCAAATGCTTTCTTCCGAGAGATCAACTCAAGCAAAACTACACCAAAACAATAGACATCAGATTTCGAAGTGATGATGCCAGTCATAGCAAACTCTGGACTAACATAACCATATGCTGGCTTAGTATTGACCCTGCAGTGATTCAATGGAATAGCATTTTCTGCACAACCAAAATCTGACAGCTTTGGATTATAATTTTCATCTGAGTAAAATTTTTGATACTTCTAGACAATAATAGATTACAGGAGGATCCTTTTGATGATGCAAGTACTCTAAAGCTTTAGCAACACCTATGTTATCTTCATCCTGGTCTTCCAGTCTAGAGGCTTTTTGCCTGGTTTAAGGTCTGTAACATAGAAGACCCAAGTTAATTAGTACTTCTTATAATTGATTAACCTAGCACAAAAAATCAAGTATTAAACTAATTAATTAAAGATTTTAGAAGATTAGGTATGTACCATAACCATCTCTTCTCTTTGAATGTTAGCTATCCCCATTACTCGATCTAACGCAGGATAAAAATCGAAACCAAGCCATACTCGAGAAAAACAAATTGTGGAAAGAAGAGTTAGAGACTAGAAGTCGTTTGGTTTCAGAATATAAACTGTGATCACCTTGTTCAAGTGACCAAAAATACCAGCTTAAATGATGCCGCGTTTTCACCCCTTCCTACATGTTTCTTTCTTATAATCAGGATTTAACTTACTGTAACGGCTTAGAATTGATTCCATTATTAAGTTGAAAACTTTCCATTTTCGGCAATCCTATTAAATATGGACATTGGTTCTGTCTATTTATTGGTCCCACGCGGTAATTCTTACACTGGTGGGTAGAATCGTAGATATCAGCTTCACACTACTGCTTTTGTCCCATGAGAAGATGGGTGGGACACACCATCCCACTGATCCAGCAAACCTTAAAAAGAAAAAGTTTTTAAATACAACAAGACTTATTGTATCATTTCTTCTGGCCTTTTTCTCAAAAAAGTTCTTTAGGGTTTTATATGTGAACTAGGAGATATGGAGTACGGGTCACAAACTAGTTATAATAATATATTGCATGTGGTTGCATGTGAAGTAAATTAACGTGCATTAAAAATAAATTAACGTGCATTAAGTCGTGCATGTAATAAAGAGTATTAAAGTGTATGATTTGTATAATTTTTGGAATAGAAAACCTAGGAGCTTAAGAGGAAAAATGTCACTTTAATGCAATAATGTAAAATTAAATAATATAAATACATGAGATTTTAAATTATGAATTATAAAATATTGTGTGTCTATATATATACTAGGATATTACCCGTGCCATTACGGCACGGGCTTTGATCTGATTTTATTACTTTCGAATGGGATCTCGAACAATATAGTCCCTAAGAACTTTGTGCGCATTATAAATGTGTAATTTTACCTGGGTTCCTCCATTGTGGAAATTCGATGGTAGTCTGGTAATGACCTTAGCATTGGGATGGTAACCATAAAAAATGAGGCCCATTAAATGGTAGCATTGCAAAAGATTGACTTTTAGCTCTTCCGTCATGTAAAATGGAAAATGAGAAAGAGATTGCAAAAAAGCTTAAAAGAGATTTCAGAAAAGCTTATCTATTACCTAAGTATTATGACAGTGGAAACATAGGCTTACAGTTTAGCATTATGTTAACCTCATCCTGGAATAAAAAAAATTGCTAAAAAATGGATGATTAATTGAGATATGTCTTGCTGCTTCACTTCTTTAACCCAATATGCATGCAAGTCACTACTTCACTTCTCGAACATGCTTCCTCAAGAGTTGGATCCAAATAAACACGCAGAATTAGCTTTAAAACAATAATGTGTGTAGTAAAATAAGAACCCAAAACCACTACACAAATCCTACTATAAAGGAGTTAAAAATGGTGATCAGCATCCAACCAAGAGTTGATTTCTTTAAGGAACCGTTAGTAGACTCAAAACTTCTCACACTCTCTGCTCCTTGAAACATAGATGAAAAGTCTACAATAGTGGGAAAGGGAAAGGAAAAAATCAAGTTAGAAAATAAACGTGGAAAAAGAGGACAGGGAACATTGGTGTCTAATTAGCAAAACATAAATGCATGCTTTTCGGTACCCAATTCCCTTTTTTTAGTCCCACTTGAATAGTGGTTTGTATCTCATAGCTACACAGTCCTTTGCGATGTATAGGAAACTGAACTTGAGACGGATATCAACTTACATTTCTTCACTTTGATTCGTCTCATTAGTATGTTCTTGCTCAAATAGTATGTTCTTCCTGTATTACTTACTTTTCACACTTGGTCAGTTAGGATGTTTTTTGGTTCAGTTTTTTTTTTTTAAATTACCCAAAAATTCTTCAGCTGAGGGGAAATGAAATTTTAGCACGACGATCAATGGAATGATTATAACAAAAGAAAATTGTTGGGTAGGTATAGGATGTCTCAAGCAACATACCAAAACCCATAATCCAATGTTTACAGATTTACATGAATGATGCACACAAAGCCGTATAATGAAAGCCAAAATACAAAATTTAAAATAAAGAAAGGGGATGCACGTTACAACAGCCCTAAGTAAGCAGAACTTTCAGGGAGGAAATAAGTACCTTCATATCCTGACAGCATGGTCTAGTGTTCCTTCTTAGTACTTACATCAAAAGTGACCTTTTTTTGGCTCACCAGCTCCTGCTGCCCTTCTATTTCTTTCTAACACCATCTTTTCCTTTGCTATCGCCTATCTTGGGTGGAACCACAACAACAGCTCTCTTGAGTTACTCTTTAAATAAATTATCAAAACCATACCTTATTATGTGCATCAATAGCAGATGAATCAATACCTGTAATTTCGTCAATCAAGTCCAAACTTAATCACAAAATCATCATACAAAAATACCCTAATTCTAGAAATGAAAACATATAAGCACAAAAATGAGTATATCAAAGACAAACCATTAATTAAAATCCTTATCAAAAATCACATGTATACCTGTTAGTAATTGAGTCACTAAACGGAGAAACGTACTTCAACTCAAATAATTACCTGAAAAAAATAATAACCTTCGTATAAAAGCGATTTTATCTCCCAGATGATTAAAACGGAGAGATGATGTTAAACAGAAAAGACAACCAATGTAAGTGAAAATCTAGAGAGAGTAAACCAACGTGGAAACTGAAAGAAGAAGATTGATCAAAGAGAAAGATCCAGATAAAACCCATTGATTAGGCAAGAATGAGAAGTGATGAGATATTGCAAATCAAACCTACAATCTGGTTTGGATAACCTAGGTATGGAGTTGTCGAAACTCGAAATCTCATCTCTGTTATGCAAATGTGATTCAATTACTAACAGGTAGAATGAAGAAATCCTTTTCGAATGAGTTATGTTAATTTTGCATACATTCATTGTAGCCAAATCGAGGGCTAAAGAAAAGGGAAGGGTGGGTTTGGTTTGAGAAATGCTAAACAAAAGGGAAGGGTTTGGTTTGAGAAATGCGTTACGGAATACGGAGTCTGAAAATACGCGCTGATAAATGTGTGGGGGAAAAAAGTGAGTATTTTGATAGATGAATCGAGACCGTTCATTAGATATCCAAAAGTCCCTTATAATATAGATAGATACAGTAAGACTTATTGTATCATTTCTTCTGGCCATTTTCTCAAAAAATATATATTCTTCTTCTGTGGCTCAACAAGAATTTCACTCTACCAAAATCTTGTTGGTAAGTATGACATTACGACCTATTATCAAACTACAGGGTAAAACATGTTGTAGTTCAGATATTCTACAAGAACCTTTACCGGTGATCAACCTCCAGGCCAGGCAAATTCCATTTTGCTTTGTTGAAAAAAAAAAAAATGAAAGGGAAAGGGAAAGGGAAAGGGAAAAATCAACATATTAAAAGACTGTCGTCAAACCATGCCCAACTCCAATAGCACTCTTGAAATAAGCAATGATACTGCTCAGTGTATACGAGTATTTATATCATAGGATTATGCGAACTCCTTCCATAAAAACCAAAGGCAACCATTACCAGTTAACGGTCAAACTCCATGCGGGACTGCTTTCGATATGTTAAAAACTAAAAGAAGTATGGATTTCCATCAAATCCGAACTTACTGTGTCAAGACAAATAAAAGAGCAACTCCATTACAAATAGGTTAGGTTTACTGCTTGAAATCATAACAGCCTTACATCTCGCCCCATGACTTTTATTTACTTATGCCTTGTCCTCTACACACCATGGTCGTTAACGGAGTAAATGGATCAGCTTCGGTTGAACCCTATGCTCTTTCGTATATTTGTAAGTGTAGTCACAACTTCTGCTACAAGAGGTCTTTTGTTAGCGTCTTCTTGTAAACTCAATTTCGCAAGATCGAGAGCTTGGACGAGTGTGCGATGTAGATACTTTCCTTTCATGAGTGGGTCAGCGATTTCAGTGAACTTGTTACTGTCTTCAAGTAATGGCCGTGCCTGCAAAGTCAAAATGGAGATATGTCAAGGAAATGCATGAGTAAAGAAAAAACATTTGTGTAAGCAACTAATAAAATAAAAATGGTAGGCAAAGGGGAAAAACATATTACCCATGAAACAATACTGCGCCTTATGGTTGGATCAAATGCCTTCTTCCCAGAGATCAATTCAAGCAAAACAACACCAAAACTGTAGACATCAGACTTATTAGTAATTCTGCCAGTCATCGTATACCCTGGATCAAGATAACCACATGTCAAGTTGATCATGGTGTTATCCCATGTAACATCATATTCTGCACAAATGAAATCTGACAGCTTTGGGTTATAATTCTCATCGAGTAAAATACCGGATCCTTTCAAATCACAGTAGATCACAGGAGTCTCCTTCCGGCCATGCAAATACTCTATAGCCTTGGCAACACCCTCTGCTATCTTCATCCTAGTTTTCCAGTCTAAAGGCTTGTCCCCGGGTTTTAGGTCTACAACATAGAAGAATATCAAGTTGATTACTTCTTATAATTGAGCCATCATGGATTTAGCATGTCATGATCCATGAAATGGTGAGAACAGAGAAACCTTACCATGTAAGTAAAGACTCAACGATCTTAATGGAACAAATTCATAAACAATCATATGATCTTTCCCTTTATCACAATAGCCAATCATCTTAACGAGGTTAGAATGCTCTAAGCAGCTGAGTATTTTAACTTCCGTGCACAAATTTTCCTGCCGATCAAACCTTTTCACGGCAACTTCCTGAAATTTTGTTTATTGGATCACCAACCAGTCATCTATCTATCATAGTATCACTTAGGACTAAACTTTCTGAATATATGTAATTAACAACAACTCGAGACTAAATTTGCTAAATATAGGCCGTACAACAACTCTTACCTGTCCGTCTTTGAGAATACCTTTGTACACTCGTCCCAAACTTCCTTCACCCAAAACACGTCTTGGATTGAAATTATCAGTGGCGACAATTAGCTCTCTGGATTCGAAGACACGAATATTGTTGAGATCATACCGAAATTCAGCTTCATCACGATCTGCTTTAACACCTAGCAATAATATCCAATCTCTCTCTGTTAATCTAGTAAAAAGAAAATCAATAATCAAGTAAATAATCAAGTAGTTGGTTAAAGATTTAGAAGATTACCATCTCTTCTCTCTGAATGTGAGCGCTGCACCTTACTAGGAATAAGACAGGAGAAAAACCTAAACCTAGGCATACCCAGAAGCCAGAGAAAAACAAGCGTAGACGAAATTAACAAATTGTGGGAGGAAAGAAAATTTTAGAACGGATGTGCTTCAAAATATTAACTTTCACCTGTTAAGTGAAACGCCTTATTAATTGCCCTGTCATCATTCCGTCGACCTACTTAGGGCTGCACAACGGGTAGGGTGGGGAGGATATGGCCTATTTCGCCACCCTACCCGCTAAATGGCGGGTAAGAATTTTTTTACCCGTCATCCTACCTGCCATTAAACGGATAAGATCCTACCCGACTCATTATTTGGCGGATCGGGTAGGATAGGATAGCGGGTATATGGTGATTCTTCTCCATCTTCAGATGCAAGTTTAGTACTAGTGGGTCTTGCTAAAACTTCCGAAAGTGCCAAATTTAATTGGGGCATATCAAGGACATGGTTTTTTAGACCAAAAGAAACCAAAAGAAAAAATCTTGTAAAATTGAAGAAAAATGAACAGACAAAAACATCCTGCCAGACACAAATCCATTTGTAGTCTCAAGAAACAAGAGTTCCATTCTTTTCAAAATCGACGATGAATCCCAGCATACTTTCATGTTCTTCACGTAACCTTGTTCTTCATATAGCAGTATCATCACCAAAAGCTCTTCATATGACCTTCTTCTTCAATCATCATCTACGAGGATGGAATACATACTAAGATCACCAAATAAATCTGCATAACAACAGTTGAAACATGAGTAGTTAAGGCTAAGTATTCATAGTTAAGAGAGATTCTAATTTTTTGCATTGTATACACTGCAGCTTATCCAAAGACCATCAACAACAAGAGGCTGAAGCAAGGGAGCATGAAACACAATGTGGAAGTGATTAATTGTACAAATTGCAAAAAAAAAATTGAGACAGTAATTTTGACAAGGTAGGTAGACCTGAAAACTTCTCAAGGAGGTACAGGAATTGCAGACTAATGTTTACCAATGTTCTATTTGAAATTATACTATGTGCCTGGTGCCTGTTGTACACTAAACTAGCATAGGGGGAAAAGTTTAACTAAATGTACGTGGTAAAGCCCCTGTGACAATTCATTAAAATCCAGAAAAAAAACTATTCATTAGATGTATAAAATGAAACCCTTCTGGTGTAAGTTCGCACCCGCGTGCTTCAAGAAGGGTCAAGGACTGTGCACACCCTAGAAAGCCAATACCTGTTATATTGCTACAATGATCAATATTAGGCGAACTCAGTTCATAACAACATTCCACGAGAAACTCTATAGCAACAAATGATTATTTGCTCCAAGAAGGGACAAGGACTGTGCACACCCTAGTAAACCCATTTGAGTTTTCAATCTGATTTACAATGTGAAACAGATGGTTTGAATGGATGAATTGAGCAGTTGAGAAAAAATGTACGAGTCTACTTGATGCATATGTATCTTTTATGCAACCGCACTGGCCCTTCGTTGCACAGATTGAGATGCAGCTTGAGAGGGAATAGGAGGTCTCGTTGACACCACTTCTGTAATCTCAACCATGTTTCCCACACTAAGCCTGCACAAAATTAAGGGCAGAAAAGAATAAGAACCTAAATTGTTCAAAACCAGAATCAAATTAATAATCAACAGCAACCAGGTCTGACTGGCTGGGCACAATGAAGGATAAATGAGGAGATACCAGGGGTGTATTTGGACTAATATCTCAAAACCCCACACGTTTAACACGTGGTTCCAGAGAAAAAAGAACCAAACCCGAATGAATTAGGAGATAATATCAGTATCATGTTTTAAACGAATAACAAAACACAATGGAGCCTAACATATAATATCTGTGGAATTCATAGTAATACCTAAACAAGATATATGTGGAGAGACTAGGACTGTGTTTTGAAATTCATAGTAATACCTAAAATACAAACATTCATATGATTGTCCTCGGGATATATTACGAAACATAAATTCTAGTTGTCATCAATAGAATTTGGTGGAATACAAAAGAATGAAACCCAAAATTTAGACTAGAAGACAAGACAAGCTTCTAAATTTTGCATTATAGTAATGTTCTTGGTGGAGTAGTAAAATCCAGAATTTGCAGGCTCAGCTACCGACTGATATGAAGGAATCAGCCGGATATGACCTTGTAGGTATGACTGATTTTAGTAGATTTGGGACCTTATGCAGCAATGCTACAGTCCAGGCATGCTATTCAGCATCCAGTAAGTACATGTACTCTTCCATGTTATACAGAAGATACATGCATAAATTATAATCTGCAATCCTCATATGGGTTTTCCATGACATGCTGGATTTTTCTCGGCACACATTTTTTTTTATCACTGACAGAATCAATAGAATCCCGTTTTGTGAAGTGGTAGTGTCATTTACCCTGCAACAAGTTTAAGCTCTGCCAGCATCAACAAAGGAGAGTGCAGGCTACAAGCTTAAAAATTCTAATTACCATCTTGTTTGGTGAGAGTGCAGGCAAAACTGGAATTGGTGGGTGGTAAGGAATTCACAAGAATTTCAAAATCAGTTACAATAATAAGAAGGAAATCAAGACTCTAACTTTAATTTTTTGGTAAAGAATCCTTAGCCCAAAATCAACAAATGTCCAATTAAAAATCCCATTAAAACTCGTCCTCCATGTGGAACAAATTCCTATGAGAAATTTCATCAATCAGTTAACATGCATGTTAATTTCTCAAATAATTTCTTCAAATACAAATGAAACACCAAGCAATACAACATACTTCAGGTATAAAAAGAAAAACCCATTCAGATTATTGAAAAAAGAAATCTCGATCTGTAAAACTCAGCCGCGGATTTGTATTCTTTGGGTAAAAACTAAGAAATCGATTCGAGGGGAGGACTGAGGAGTGGAGATGGGGTTTTGTTTCTGTTTGTTTGAGGAGAACAAAAGAGATAAGTAAAGGGAAAAAAAAGATAAGTAATGGAAATACAAGTTTCTAGTTTGCCCTTGGTAAACATAAAAATAACGAAAAAATGGGTAGGAGAAAAAATATAATGGAAGGGTTATTTTGTCTTTTCAATATAAGGCGGGTAGGCGGATAGGGTAGGATAATTTCGAGCTTTACCCGTCACCCTACCCGTTTAACAGCGGGTAAGAAATCTCTAACCGTTACTTTACCCGCCAAATAATGGGTAGGATATGATACGGTTAAAATAATGGTGGGTAGGGTAGATTGGCGGGTATGGGTAGGATATGTGCACCCCTAGACCTACTCCTACCTGTTACTTTTCTAATAGGTCCTGACTTTTAATAAAGTAAAATTTTCCTTTTTTTTTTGTTGACAAATTCTCTACGGTCATTGGTGAGAAATTAACTTATTGTTTCAAATGGCTAGTTAGAAAATTTCCATTTTTGGCAATGGGATGATTTGTAATCTGTTCTGGTGCTCTCACTCTGTGATTCTTAAAAAAACAAAAGAAAAACAAGCTTTTAAGTAATTTTTTCATATGAACTAAGACATTTTGTATCTTTTCTGCTGGCCTTTTTATTCTTTTTCAGCTTTTAGGGAATCTCTAGGTAATAATTTAACCCACTAGCTTCACATTTTATTCTTTCTCTAGGTAATAATTGTAATGCAGTGGTACTTACTGCACATGTATGTTGGTAACTCTGCATTTAACACTCTCCTTTAATTTTGCAGTAACTCTCACACTCGCCCTTAATTTTCTTTTTCATCAATTCTCTAAAGTTTTTCTTTTTGAACTTCTTTTCTGCTATCTAGTTGGTTTACCGAACAGTCTTAAGAAATGGCTCTTGTGGTGTCTCAACAATCGCACACAATGCACTTACTGCAGAATTGAGTACTGATACATTTTGGAAAATTATCATTTGTGTCCGGGGATCTTGATGATGCTAGGCACTAGGCGAGCCCGAGGCACCAAAAAGAAAAAGAAAAAAATCTGCTTAGGCACTAGGCGAGCCCAAGGCACCCAGGAAGAAAGAATAGAAAAAAAAATTGCTTACGGTTTTTTGCCTTGGGCCGTTTTATTGCTAAGCGACGACTCGTGTGCCTAAGGCGCTCGTCTTTGATAACATAGGTTTTTCATAATGGAACATGAAAACATATACTTCTATTGCCGTTCCTGGCATTTTAATGTTTCATTGTTGTGTTTTCTAAGGATGAATTTCATAATTTGAAGATTTTCAATCTTGATATTCATTTAAGAGATGGCTACTCATAATGTCTAACGCCCTTCACATTAGTCACACCTACATACAAATTTCAGAAGAACTATAACTTTTACTAGACCTCTCACCTATAATTTTACTTATGCAACCGCTTTTGCTCTATGCACCATGGTCGTTGGCGGAGTAAATGGATCAGCTACTGTTGTACCCTATGCTCCTTCGCGTATTTGGGAGAGGAGGACTAAATTTGATAGATACATCACAACTTCTGCTGTGAGAGGTCTGTTGCGGTAGTCTTCTTGTAAACACCATTTCGCAAGATTGAGAGCTTGGACAAGTCCACGATGTGGATACTGTCCTTGCATGAGTGGGTCAGCAATTTCGTGGAACTTCTTCTTGTCATTAAGTAATGGCCGTGCCTGCCAAAGCCAAAATGGTGATATGTCAAGGAAATGCATTAGAAAAAAACATGTGTTCCGTTGTCTCTGTATTGGAGTAAGCAGTAAATGGTGGGCAAAGGGAGGAAAATATTACCCATAAACAACGTTATTGTATCCATTGATTGCCTTCTTCCCAGAGATCAACTCAAGCAAAACAACACCAAAACTATAGACATCGGATTTCAAACTGAGGCTGCCAGTCATAGGATACTCTGGACCAAGATAGCACAATGAAAACTTTCTATTGGCCGCGGTGTGATTCAGTGTAGGACCATGTTCTGCACACCCGAGATCTGACAGCTTTGGATCATAATTTTCATCGAGTAAAATACTGGATCTTTTCAAGCCACTGTAGATTATAGGAGGATCCTTTTGATCATGCAGATACTCTAAAGCCTTGGCCACACCCATTGCTATCTTCATCCTAGTCTTCCAGTAAAGAGGCGTTTTTCCGGGTTTAAGGTCTACAACATAGAAGATCAAGTTAGTTTTTGTAACAAATTTTACAATGTCACGATCCACAAGATGGTGAGAAACCTTACCGTGCAAATGAAGATCCAACGAACGTAATGGCATGAATTCATAAACTATGATATGATCTTTCTCTTTATCACAGTAACCAATCATCTTGACAATGTTAGGATGTTCTACGCTGTTGAGCATTTGAACCTCCGCCCACAAATCTGCCTGTTCTTCAAATCTTTTCACGGCAACTTCCTAAAAGTTTTGTTTATCGCATCAGTAAACAGTCATCGAAATCGTTTTGATGCTAGGTGTAGGTAAATAACAACATTTCTTACCTGTCCGTCTTTGAGAACACCCTTATACACTCGTCCTCCTTCACCTAATACACGTCCTGGACTGAATTTTTCAGTGGCGACAATTAGCTCTCTCGGTTTGAAGACACGAACACTTGCATCATACTGATACTCAACCTTTTCTGCTTCAACACAATATTGAGATTCAGCTTAGTCTGCCTTGACGCCAAATTTGAAGCAATTTAATCTAAATTCAAGATCCTCACAACCAAAAGGTCCAAAACCAATTTTCAAAACGGTCCGCGAGTTATAACCCCAAAGGTGTCACTATCCATAGACAAAAACTCCAACAAAACAAATTATTCACAAAAACCCCATTTAATATAAACTGTTTATATTACCCTTCTAGTTTAAATCACCCCAACAAAAACAAAAATCAACCACACTTTAATTCTTATTATATTGTCACCCCCAACAAGAAATAAACAACCACCAATAAGCACCGCCGCCACCGATAACCACCGCCACCACTTCCGACCACCGCCGCCACCGCCACCACCTCCGACCACCGCCAATGCCACCTTCCGCCACCGCCGCCACCGACCACCGTCGCCACCTCCGACCACCACCTCCGCCGTCGCCACTGACCACTGCCGCCGCCGCCACGCTCCCGCCGCCGCCCGCCGCTGCCACCACCGCCGCCACCACCGAACACCACCACCACCACCGCCACCACGACCACCACCGCCGCCACCACCAACCACACACCCGTCACTGACCACCACCGCCACCATTGACCACGCCGCCGCACCGACCACCACCGCTCCGTCGCCGCCGCCGCCCGCCGCCTCCACCGATACTACGCAATTGCACCACCACTGCCAGCCACCCTACCATCCAGCACTACCATTGTCGACCACCACCGCCACCACCTCTGACCACCACCACCACCACCACGATACTACGTAATTGCACCACCAATACCAGCCACCCTACCATTCAGCACCACCACTGTCGACCACCGCCGACCAAAACCAGCACCACGACCGCCCACCACCACCACCTCCCAAAAATACGATGAAACCGATTTTGGTTTCATCATAAATACGATGAAACCGATTTTGGTTTCATCTTGGTTTCGTGAGAAATCACCTGCAAGAAATTTTTTAAGAGGTATTATACATCTTCATGGATAGAAATACATTGTTGAAATACGATGAAACCGATTTTGGTTTCATCATAAATAAGATGAAACCATAATTGGTTTCTGCGCTTCAACAACAATACCACCAGTTATGTCTCAAGACCCATTACTCAGCTTCACCTAGTATATCTTTCCATCTAGGTTTACAGGAAATTCCTCATTGTATTGCAGCACTTCATTGCACCTGCAACTACAAATTCACTTCAAATCCCATACCCACTGCATTATTGCCTTCCATTTCAGTTCAAGCTCATACTTGAACACCACAAATGCTCCATCTCAGGCTCAGTTTGAACTTCAACTGGACCTGCAATATCCATATTAATTCAACCAGAGCAACACCGGTTCCTCCATGGATTCTGATTATCACCAGATGCAGTTCATAATCACCACCAACATAGGCATCTCAGTTCTTCTCTATACTCTCAACCTGCAACTGTACTTAAAAACCATTCTCAAGCATCAGATCAAACCATTCTTCATAGATAACCAACTCAAAGCCAACACCAGTACCACCTTCTCTATAATATTAACTTCAGCTGCAACCGGAGCTTACTAGCAGCATCAAATGAAACTCGTCACAAGACCCTGTCACTGCAATAACCATATCAAACCCATCACTGCAATAACCATATCAACAATACCAGCAGCTACACTTGCACACTGCCAATCTGAAAGCAGCGGCAGCAACATCTCCTAGCTGACTCTACTCAGCTCCACAATCCAATTCACCACCTGCAATTGCTTCCCATTTCAATTCTAGCCATCATTTTTCTCTATAATCCAATCCAAAATTATAAGATGAAACCATTTCATTTCCTGCAACTTCTTTTTCTCTCGGCAATAGCGGCATCTCCCATCTGCATCTTGTTCAATTCAAGAATCTATTACATCTCGATACATTGCATCCACTATGTATTGCAGCTAACTGCATCCAACCCTTGAAGCTCAAACCATACTTCCCTTCCAGTCTATCATCTGCAATTCAGACCTTTTTCTGTGCTTCAACAGCAATACCACCAGTTATGTCTCAAGCCCCATTACTCAGCTTCACCTAGTACATCTTTCCATCTAGGTTTACAGGCAATTCCTCATTGTATTGCATCACTTCATTGCACCTGCAACTACAGATTCACTTCAATCTCATCCTTGGCTTCACTGCAAACACACAAGTTCCACTCATTATAGCTTCAATTAACTCAACTGACTGAAACCATTACTCCATAGTTGTAGCTTCTGCAACAGTCACCAACTCCAGTTCCATTGCAACTGTAGCCAGGTCCTGTAGTTCAATTCTTGCAACTTTACATCTCCTGCCACAAACAAAACCACCTGCGATGCTTCCATTAAACTCTCCACCAGAAACTGCAATTGAACTTGAGGCCTGCACTTCTTTCTATCTCGCAATCCCTTCTAAACAACAACAACATGACAGACTATCCCGGCCTCCAAATTCTGCACATACTAACTTCCATTACATCCATTCTGCAACCACACTTCTTTAATTCAGTTCGACTGCTCGTCTAATGTAGCACTACCTCCATTTCAAACTCCATCAGCAACAACTTCAGTTTCAATTCAACCACCTGTAGCAGCAACTCCAACTGCCTGCACTTGAGCATCGAACATATCCAGTTAAATGCAAGCATAACATCTCCTCCTTGAGATGTAACTGCAACTTCACAACTGCCCCACCTCAGTCACAGATTCAACACCACCATCATATGCCAATTCTTGTTATATGCCCATCCATCATCTCTGTAACATCACTGGTTCATTTCAGCTGGAGTTCTCTTTGCAGTTCAAAACCCATTAGATCCTGTAATTTTTACATATCCTAACATACATCTAGGTTCATGCCTTTCAAAGCACAACTCCTCCTTCTTGCAGTTCTATCAGTAACTCCAGTTCATCTGTGACTTCATTCATTCTGCTACTTCAGTTCAACATCAGTTACACAATTTGCAAACCTTTTATTCCCTGTAGCTCATAACCATCACTCCATCTCAGTTTCTAGCTTCAGTCTCCGCCATCATTAGAAACATTATCTTCAGCTTACTCGCCGCTGCTATCTCCATGTATTGTTCTCAAAAGCAACAACATAAACAAATCAAACCCATCTACAATTATTCTCAATAGCAGCATTTCCAGTTTCAAATCTCAGTTCAAGGAAACCCTAATACGACCCCATCTTCTCTGAATCGAACCAAAACTTCCGTTGCTCAACTGGAAATCAAATCCAAGTTAAACCTATCTTCTAAATATTCACAAACTCTTCGAATCGAATACCCATCTTTAACAAACCCATTTTCTCCTTTTCATTTTCTGATTTCTTCTCTGATATCCACAGCAACAGAAACATCTTCTCAATCCCTTGAATTTCTCGGTTCAGAACTCAATAGTTCCTTCCATCCTCTCTCAAGATCGGACTCAATTTCATCTTCAATTTTCTCCTGCTTCAATTGTACTCATCAACAGCAGAATCAATTCGTCACCAACCCATATATGTTCTTCTTGTTCTTCAATTGTAATTACAGTTGCAACCCTACCAATTTCTTCATCCGATCTTACAAAATCATCAAAACATCACCAGATCCACCTGTGTTTCCTTCTGATTTTTAAAATGAAACTATGGTTAGGGTTTTGATTATGGTTGATGTGACGTGAAGAGGAGTTGGGGATGGTGATGTTTACGGTGGTGGAAATGGTGTTGGTGGTGAAGGAATTGAAGGAGGCGGAGGAGGGTGGTGGTAGTGGTGAGATACAGACGTGTAGTGGTGTGTCGGGGGAGAATAAAATTATTGTTGTTGTTCGTAGAGATCCATTGTTGCTGCTGGTGATGATGGTGGTGGGAGAAGGAGACGGAAGAAAGAAGAAAAAAGAAATCAGAAAAGAAGAAGAAGAAGAAGAAGAAGAAAAGGTCAAAAGGGCATGTTTGACTTTTTTTAAAGTAACAAAAACTAAATTTACTCATTATTATTTGACTTGGGGTTTTTGTCCCAGTTTTATTTGAAACGGTTTTTATTTGGTAGAAATAATATGACCTGTTTTTTCTTATCACTAGTTTGTTCACCTAGGGGTTTTGTCAGTAATTTTGTTTTCAAAAAAAAAAATAGCAAAAGACCACCAACAATAAAAGCAGACGTTAATCTAGCAGGAAAAGGAAAAAAGAAGAAGAAACCAGTTTAAAACACCCATATTCAAAGAAATTAAGAAGTAAAATTAATTAAAGATTTAGAAGATTAGCTATGTACCATAGCCATCTCTTCTCTTGGAATGTGAGAAAAACCGAAACATCGGCACCGGCCAGAGAAATAAAAGTTCAATCAAGTTGTGGGATAAAAGATTTTGGAGTGTGTTGGGTTTAAGAAGTGTTTCGAAATATCAACGATCAAAACACCCAGTAGCCATTTCTTAAGCGGTCATTAATGAAAAATTTCCATCTTCGGCAAAACTATTTATATGGTCCATGGGTTGATGTCTCACGCGGTAATTCTTACATTGGTGGCTAGATATCAGCTTCATGCTACTACTTTTGTCATATGAGAAGATGGGTGGGACACACCATCCCACTGATCTAACAAACCCTAAAAAGAAGAAATAAATATATATTCTTCTCCTCTTTTGAATTACCATGTTTGGTATTGAGTAATTGAAATGAGACACTTCCAGGTACCTTGTCAGCGTTAGGGGACGGGATTTTGAATTTCACTGTACAAAAATAGTGTTGGATTATGTGACACTAGGACCTCTGATCAAACGTCAAACTATAGGGTAAAAACATGTTGTATATCAGAGTTTCTACGACAATGAGCCTTTGGAAGCTAGCTCCTCTAATAAGCTAGTATTGAAAAACAAAGGCAACCAACACCAGGGGTACCCTGTGCTTCTTAAATTTGGGAGATTATACTTGAAAGAGTAGTCACAAGTCACAACTTCTGCTATACGTGGTCTTTTGTGAGCTTCTTCTTGTTGTAGACACATTTTCACAAGATTGAGAGCTTGTCCAAGCCCGCGGTACGGATACTGTCCTTTCATGAGTGGGTCAACAATTTCTGGGAACTTCTTACTGTCCCCAAGTAATGGCCGTGCCTGCAAAGTCAAAATGGTGATATGTTGAAATGTACGAGAACAAACATGCGATCCACTTTCTCTATCTATATTGGAGTTTAATGAATGATACTATAAATTACCGGTGGACAAAGAGAAGAAAAAGATTACCCATGCAACAATATGCCATTTTTCAGCAGTATAAAATTTGGTTTCATCAAGTGCCTTCCTCCAAGAGATCAACTTCAGCAAAACAACGCCAAAACTATAGATATCAGATTTCAAAGTGAGTTTTCCGCACAGAGCATACTCTGGAGGAATATAACCATATGACAGGCTTTTATCATTCGTGGTGTAAACCCATATAGGACCATGTTTTGCACAGCAAAAATCTGACAGCTTTGGATTATAATTTTCATCGAGTAAAATGCCGGTACTTTTCAAGCCACTATATATTATTGGAGGATCATGCAGATACTCTAAAGCTTTGGCAACACCCTGTGCTATCTTCATCCTAGTCTTCCAGTCTAGAGGCTTTTTCCCAAGTTTAAGGTCTACAACATAGAAGATCAAGTTACTCCTTATACTATAATTGATTTACCATGTTATGATCACAAGATGGTCAAAATCTTTACCTTGTAAATGAAGGTTCAATGACCGTAATGGCATAAATTCACAAACAATAATATGATATTTTCTTTTATCACAGTATCCAATCATCTTGACAAGGCAGCTGAGCATTCGAACCTCCGCCCACAAATCTGGCTGCTCATAAAACCTTTTCACCGCGACTTCCTGAAAAATTTAGTTTATTGGAAAACTAAACAGTCATCTATCACTTAGAAGTAAATTTGCGGTAACAACAACTCTCACCTGTCCGTCTTCGAGAATCCCCTTATACACACGTCCCAATCTTCCTTCGCCTAGAAAACGTCCTGGGTTGAAATTATCGGTGGCGACAATAAGCTCCCTTGATTCGAATACACGAACATTGGCAACACTATTTTGAAATTCAGCTTCGTCTGCTTCAAAACGTTGTGGAGATTCAGCTCGGCCTGCTGTAACAGGGTGTTACTAACACTAAATTCAAGCAGTAAAATCCAAATTCAAGATTCTCACAATCAAAATGTCCAAAACATATTCTCAAAAAATTAAATTTACCAGCAATAAAATTGTTAATCTACCAAAAAAAACCAATTAAACTAATTAATTAAAGATTTAGAAGATTAATGATGTACCATAACCATCTCTCTTCGAATATGGGATATGCACCTTACTAGATCTACAGCAGGAGAAAAACTGAAACCTAGCCATACCTAGAGACAAACTAATGTAAACAAATTGTGGGAGAGAAGAAGATTCAGAATTTCAGATCGTGTTTGGTTTCGAAATTTCGGTAATGTTTCAACAATCTAAACTGTCACTTTGGTCACGCGGCCAAAAAGTCACGTTCTGATATGATGTCACGTTTTATGGCGTTAAACTTGTTTCATTCGGTTTTTATAGGCATTGATGACTACATATGTTAATATACAACTCCCAATTGTAAAATGTGATGATCTACCTCGATACCAAAAAAAACGTTTGTGGATTTAAATCTGCTCACATGACAAAAAAAAATTGTTCCTTAACTAAAAGTTTACATAGGGTCCAAAAAAAAATTGCACGCTAGTTCTAAATTTTTCATGAATTCTGAATTTGCATAATGACCCATAACTTGACTCATGGCCTAACATTAGGACTTTTAAAGTCCTGAGTGTTACTGTTCAGTTGATTTACCGGCTGCAGTCGCATGATTTCCAAAGCATTGCAATTAATATATTTGTGCTGTCAATTTCAACTCCCATAATTCCCCGAAGTTTCAGATTCTCTATGCACCATGATTGACGAGTCAAAACGTCGCCTTCATGTACCCCATGTAACCATGTTTCTTCTTGGGAGACTAAATTTGAAAGAGTAGTCGCAACTTCTGTTGAACGAGGTCTTTTGTTAGCATCTCTCAAGATTGAGAGCTTGGACAAGTCCACGATACGAATATGGTCCTTCATCGGAAGGTCAAAAATTTGTGGGAGTTTCTTATTGTCACTGGTAATGGCCGTGCCTGCAAAGTCAAACTAGTGATATGTTAAGGAAATGCACGGCGAGCATAAGGAAGAAAAAAATTACCCACGCAACAATTGCCTTCCGCCCAGAGATCAACTCAAGCAAAACAATACCAAAACTATAGACATCAGATTTCTTTGTGCCTTCTACACATAATTGAAATTGACCATGTGACCATGCGAGGAAGGAAGCCAGGTTTCTGCACTTTAGTATCTAGCCATGTTGTCAGATCCTGAATTTGATGTGACCTTGACATTACATGATACTGATCTTTTTTTTCCCTGAGTCAATTATGTGTTTGATATATAACGATTTGGTGTAACCAGCTATGTTGTCAAAGGTGAGAGCGCCTGCAAAACCGCCCAAGCGCACGGTTCGTAAAGTGTGTGCCTAATTCGAACTGTCTGCTCTCTGTTGTGGCTTATGGTTCCAACACTTTAAGACATAATACTGAGACTCTTTGTTTTCCTAATTTCTCCTCTTATGAGGCTCTCGGCGGAGCCAGGTTTTGCATAATGCGATAAGTTACAGATAGGTGCATTTGAGGGGTGTTTTTTTTTTGCTGGGTGCAATAGTTTATTAAAACAAAAAAAACGTAACTATAGGAATTACAAAAATAACTCAAAAAGCTCCTAAAAAAGGAATAAAACTAAAACAAAATAAATAAAATCAAGAGAAACTCAAAGAAATTAATAACGTATATATCCAGCAAGAGCATGCTTATGAAACCTGGAATTAATAATCTTCTACTACTTAGTGTCTAATCTATCGACACACTGCATAAACTTTGAGGGACATGATAGTTTCAAGAAAGGCATTGGAAGACTTTACGACGTGTAGAAAGTTGAGAAAGAAAAACAACAATTTCTGCCATGGAGGGTCTATCATCAGGGGCAGATATACACCTGTGTGCCAAATGTAGAACATCTCGAGCTGCACCCATTGGAGCTCCTCTCATAAGAGGGTCAACTAGCTTATGATGACGATTTGCTGATAACCAAGGTTGGACCTGCAAAAAATTGAGATTCATCAAGTATAACATAATACCGACTCCAAATTAGAGAAAACCAAAAACAAATGATAAGGAGGGAAACTAGGTAACAAATTTATACCACATTCACAATGTTACTATAATGGTTCTCAAGTGCTTTCCGCCCGGTCATTAACTCAAACAAGAGCACCCCAAAAGCGTAAACATCCACTTTAGGGCTGCACATGCCATCAGCACAGTACCAATGGTCTAGATAACCTGCCGTTCCTTTGGGTTTAGAATTATATTGATCACCCTCGACAGAAGAACCAAACTTCACGAGGCCAAAATCTGCTAACTTCGGATGAAACTCTTCCCCAAGAAGAATGTTAGCGGGTTTCAGATCTCTAAATATTATATCATCTGAATGCAAAAACTCTAAGGCCTTAGCAATCCCCTCTAATATCTTTAACCTTTTACTCCAATTGAGAGGCTGTTCTTGAACACCTACAAGAAAAACAAATCAAAGCGATATAATCTGAATCAGAATGCTGTACTACAAATCTAAGTTAAGGCACATAGAAAGCTGGAAACATGGATAAGTATTAAACAGGGCAAGGTAGTGAAGCACTTGGTATTAGAGTGAGCCTGCCAACCTTAAAAGAAGAACTCTTGTCAGAGGGTGCAGTTAACTGTCCTATCTTTCAACTTTAGAGTTCCCACATAGATGTTTCTCTTCATGTAGCTTTGGCAAGCAAGATAACTTTGAGGTGGAATTCTCACGACCAAGAATTTAGTTAAAGTAATTTGCAAAATTCAACAATCATATTTGATGTGTCTAATATAATTCGACTCTAAGGTTTGTTTCAAATACGGTAAAAAAAGATCACCTAATCGACATAAATGAAGATGTCTTTGTCAATCTTATAGTGTGACATCTTACTGTTATTCACAGGATAAAATCTAAGCCAGTGTTGAAAAGTTCAGCTACCACTTTAACCACCAAAGAGAATGGATCGATTGTCATGTAGCCTGATAGTGTTAGATGACTCAAATTACTCTATACCACAGTTTGCCCCCATGGACCATTCCATCCCCTGGTTTCAACCTAGAAAGAAAATTGTGTGAAGCTAAGATGCCCTCAGACTGAGCTGTAAATGATATCCCAAGTCACTGACTAGAAACAGCATTGATGTTTCTGAGTTCTCTAACCAACAGATGCAAAACAAAAACAAGCCATTGACTTCATCAATATCAATCTTCACTCATTCTCTGATAGAAGTAATCTACCTGATGTAAGTATCCTGACAAATCAACTTCTTAAACCCTTCATGCTTTCCAGTGGACTAGTAAACACTCGTCCTACAAATCGTATTTCCCAGCAAGAAGGAGATCCATCCTACTACACCTTGTGTTCGTGATCAACAAAACCTACTTTTCATGCTTATGAGTATCTAGAGCAATCACAAGGTTAGTGTTGGGAATGTATCTTTAAAACATAAATTTTAAGACGTTTTATTCTGCCGTGGATATCAAAAAGAAAACAAGTGTTTAAACGCGATAAGTATCATGTTTTATTCCGTTTTATAGAATTATAATTTGTATAATTTTTCTTTGCCAATTGATAATGATGCTTGGAATTTTAGGTAACCTGATACCTAGAGTTAAATTTTATGTCTGGTTTTGATGGATTAGGATTGTAACATGGATACTTTTTTTATCATGAATATCTAACATAGAAAAATATTGTTGATGTGAAACGAATTTTTTTTAACATGTTGTAGAGATGTATTTTTATCTCCTATATGGAAATGAATTGGATCTAGAAATTTTAACCTGATATATTAGACATCATGAGGGTCGTCCATGTCAAATTTCATAATTTTTGGAGTCCTAAAAATATTTTTAAAGTATTTTAGAGAACTGCACAACGTTGCTGAAAATTTCTGACGAGCAGAAATTTAGTCCTTGTTGAATTCGTTTTTATGATCTTTGTGTTGATATTTTGGATTTGTTTATAATATGAAACTTGTAAATAAGGAACTTATCTTCAAAACCCATTTTGAAATTTTCCATTTGGATTTTTAGTTTGAGAGATGTAGTGATTTTAAATCGTTGTGTATGTTTTTCCAAAATATAAGACATATTACTTTAAAAATCATGTTTTTATTCTAGTAATTCGTACTCTTGTTTTGGTAATGAAAAGGAAGATTATTGTTAGCAATCAAACTAGTGCACCACATATGTTTGATAAAATTCTTGATGGAGAGTTATAAATATATGATGTTATAACTATATAATTTTGAATCTTTATTCGACACTCAAGAGAAACTTGGAGTACTATATTTTATTTGATTTTCAAGTAATTATGTAAATGCATACCTTACTTATTTTCAATTACAAATGCTCACATCTAAATGATTGTGACAGGTGAAAACTCACTTACTTGAGCAAATTTTTATTTCCCAATGAAATAAAATTGCGGGAGATTAATCGATGTGTGGAGCAATGGGGTTGCTGATTTCTTTGTTGTTGTGCAAAGAGTGGATAATGGTTTATAAGCAATTGAGGTATGGTTGATGAACTATTTGTAGTTATTATACTGATCAAATAATGGCATTCTAAATTGAATAAATTGATTGTTCAATCTTAGAATAAAATTTTGGGAAACAAGATATTGAAAATTATTGTGTATGACAATAAACATGTGGATCATATAAGTTTGGAACTTATGAGATAGAATTTGATATGAAACCAAAAGAGAAAGAAGTTATCAGACATTTCATCAAAAGTTGCAGCAAGACCTTTTATCCCAGTGTATTTCTTCCGATTTGGAAACTCGTTTGCAAAATGCCCAAATCCTTTACACTTAAAGCACTGAGGCATATCCTCATCATCAGTTTCATCAATATCCCTGTTTTTAGGAGAAACATGATTATGAGGTTTGACTGATGCCTTAGGCCTATCTCTGGAAAACCGTTTACTTCTCTTCAGTAGAAGATCCCTAAACTTTCTTGTGATCATCGAGACTGATTTGTCAAGATCTTCATCTGATGAATCTGTCTTAGAGTGATCATCTTCAGAGATATACACTTTTACTTTTATCAAGTAATTCAGTGTCCTTTAGTGCTTTGAACGCAACATCCTAGATTTGGATGAATGTTCGTGATCAAAGATCTTAAGCTTCCCAACTAGCGTATTTCTGGAGAGATTATCAAGATTATTTCCCTCAACGATAGCATGCTTCTTAGAGTCGTATCTACATGACAGCGATCTGAGAATTTTCATCACAATGTCCTTTTCAGGAATAGTCTTACCTAATGCAAAAGATGCATTAATAATTTCAGACACTTTGTGATTAAACTCATCAAGTGTTTCTTCTTATGCCATACGAAGGTTTTCCCAATCGGAATTAAGGTTTTGAAGCCTAGCTTCCTTTTCACTGGTATTTCCTTCAAATACAGTTTCTAAGATATCCCAAGCTTCTTTAGACTTAGTGCAGTTTGACACATGGTGCTGAAGATTTAGGGTAATGACATGTATAATGGCATTCAAACCGTCAGAATTTTGCTTTGCAGCATTTATCTCGGCAGGGGTGTATTCACCAATGTCCTTGGAAACGTTTACATCTCCAACTGCCACGACGGGAGCATTATATCCATTAACAACATATACCCATGATTGAAAATCACATGCTTGGAGAAAAGATCGCATAGCAATTTTCCACCATAAGTAATTAGAGCCATCGAAGACCGGTGGTACGTTTATTGAGATAGCACATATGTCCATAGAGTCAGATCGCTACAAAAACATACTTGTAAGGTCTTGAACATGTTTTCCTGCTCTGATACCAATTGAAAAGTCGGGGGTCTAACAACCACACCCAATATTTCTCTTAGCAATCTGTATGGACAAACTCCAATATACTTTCTTGAGAATCAACTAGACAGTCAGACTCAATCTAGACAAAAAGTATATCAAAGAGTTTATATCTGAATCTCTCGATTTAATATATATACTCAAGCAAATAGAAATCTGCGAGTCTTTATCAAATACTAGTTAGATAACTTGGATGGTACCAAAGACCAATATCCAAGTGTCAATCAATTTAAATCAAAAACCAAAAGGTATCGGATATTATAATTGATTGAACAACGCACAACTTGTGATATTTCAATTATATAACAAAATATAATGCGGAAAAGAAATAACACAAACACCAGAATTTTGTTAACGAGGAAACCACAAATGCAGAAAAACCTCGGGACCTAGTCCAGATTGAACACACACTGTATTAAGCCGCTACAGACACTAGCCTACTCCGAACTAACTTCGATCTGGATTGTAGTTGAACCCCAACGATTCTCACACTGATCCAAGGTACAGTTATGCTCATACGTCTCTGATCCCAGCAGGATACTACGTACTTGATTCCCTTAGCTGATCTCACCCACAACTAAGAGTTGCTACGACCGAAAGTCGAAGACTTTAATAAACAAATTTTGTATCACACAAAAAGTATATGGTAATAGATAAATCCGTCTCCCACGAATATACCTACGATTTTTGTTCCGTCTTTTGATAAATCAAGGTGAACAGGAACCAATTGATAATCCAGACTTATATTCCCAAAGAACAACCTAGTATTATCAATCACCTCACAATAGTCTTAATCGACGCAGCGAAAAAAGATATTGTGGAATCACAAACGATGAGACGAAGATGTTTGTGATGACTTTTTATCTTGCCTATCGGAGATAGAAATCTCAATCCAATTATTACAATTGTACTCGTATGATAGAAACAACAAGATCAGATCACACAACTATGATAAAGTAGTATCGGTCTGGCATTTACTAATTAGATTTTCCGAGAGATTTCGATGAGACGAAGATGTTTGTGAATGTTTTTTCTATAATTGTTCAAAGATATTCCTTAACGGATAAGGGAAGACAATCCCAGGATCGAAACATAAGTAAGTTAAGAATCTTTTAATTAAGGTTATTAATTTCAATTTTTAGGGAAATTACAGAATTAGTAATGTGCATTTACTAATTAGATTTTCCGAGAGATTTCGATTGTTATTTTTGGACAGAGCATTTCTAGGAATTATGGAAACCGAATTTGTGCTTTAATGAATATCTTGCGAATATTTTCGGTTTTGGAAATTCCTTGGTGTCCAAACTTCCTTGTCTATAAATACACAAAGTTTGCCTTTCTAGCAAACTAATCCTTCGTAACAACAGACTTCCTCTTTTGTCTTTGTTACTGGTGTAGCCGCCTATCGGAGAGGAGAGTAATCTAATTAGGTGAAACCTCTTACGGACGCTCGTTTTATAGTCATCTTTGGGATTGAGAAGCTCTAGCACGACCCGTTTGTGGGAAACTAGATAATTGCGGTTTATCTTTGTTTTAGATTGATTTGATTGACTAACGGTGGTTGAAATCTGATTGCACCTAGTTTGTTTATTCTTGAGAATCTTCTCTTATGATATAAGATTCACTCAAACTAGTTCAGAGTTTCGACAGGGATATTTAGACTGTTGTTAGTTCTAAAGACGATCTTGTGATAATCCATTGTTAACAGACTCCGTTATGTGCGTTATTGATCACAAGAGATTCAAGTGATTGTGTGCAGGTTTTTATTGAAGATTTAAGAAGATTTGAAGACAAATAAGATATTGAAGATCTGACTTGGGTTTTATAATCTTTGGTGTGCACAATACTTGTTTGGGTAAAAGAGGATCCAATTAATAATCGGTTTATCCTTGTGGTAGATTGGATTGATTAATTGAGTAGTACGACATCAACACGGTTCTTCAGATTAAAGGTGTTGTTGGCTTAATCTTAATCGATTACCTTTGGGTGATTGAACATAAGATAGATCTAGACCCGACGAAGGAGTTTATGTTAAGATAAACGGAAGATCCTTTATCCGACTCATATCACTTGGTTGAATAGATTTGATACCAAACAGATTTCTTGTTCCTTTACTGTTTGGAATATGAACCAAAGGGATTGTTCCAAGTACGTGAATTATTCATAATTCGGAGGCGTGGGAATACATACGGAACTAGGTGAACTATAGGGTTAGTTACTTGGTCTCAACTATACGAAGTTAAGTGTAATTTTGTGTAGCGGCTTAATCCTGAGAGTATTCAATTCAGGACTAGGTCCCGGGGTTTTTCTGCATTTGCGGTTTCCCCGTTAACAAAATCTTGCTGTGTCATTTACTTTTATCTTCCGCATTATAATCGTTTTATTATAATTAAAGTACATTACACAAACGTTAATTCCTATTTACTTGATAAGCAATCCTATTGTGTTTGGTTAAGTTCGAACCTTTGTATCAAGTAAACATACTTCGTTGTTGTATTGTCTCGATCTCGTATCCATAGACGATCACACGAAGTGTGAACCGATTAGTTGCATTGTCTCGACTCAATCCATAGACAATCACTTTCGGAGAAAGGACTTATAGGTAGGAAAAGTTTTAGCTTGAGGTATATTTGGGTACCGTCGCCTTTTCAATTGGTATCAGAGCAGGCAAACACGAAAAGATCTAACAATCTGTGTTTGGTGTGATCCAACCTATAAGAATTGAATCTATGTCCGATTCGGTTAACGTTATGCATGAATGCTCAAAAGTTGAAGATGTTAATACTTTGTTGACTCATGATTTAGGAGTAACAAAAACACCTATGTCTTTTTTTGAGGAAAAAGAAGATGTTGATAAAGAGTTGGTAAAACTCCTACAGCCAATACAATCTCTGTCTTCTAAAGTGTTTATTTTAAATACAGAGTCAAATCTTCTTAAGCAGGAGATAAGAGAAAAAGACATTCAACTGAACTGTCTAGCCAAAGAGAAAATGGATCTCGCTGTCAAACTAGAAGCTCTTGGTAAATCTCTTACAGATAAAGAGACACATCCTATGATTCTGACTAATGATGCTGTTGTGATTTCTTCTGATGAGAAAACTAAAAGTCCTTTCTCGGCTTTTACAGATTATGACAAAACTGGGTCAATCACATCTGAAACAGATCAAGATGATGGAAGTTTGCCTAACTACATCAAGTTAGAAGAAGATGAGAAACCAGCTTCTAGATCTACTGATAATCAAACGAAATCTTGTCCAAAGGAAACTTTGAATCGATTCCGTGTTGACTCTAAGGAATACAACTTTCAGTCACTTGACAGGAAACTTATACTTCTTCAACATATGGTGGTAAAATTTTTGAAAGAAGTTTCTTGTATTAAAAAACTGAAAAATTATTCCTCAGTAGAAATACAGATTATACTACATCCCAATAAGATCAACTCAAAGGAGTCAGAGGAAAGAGTTGATAATCTCTTCTGGAAAAAGGTTCCTCCGCACCCATATAGAAACGGTTATGGTTTTGATGAGGAACGACTTCAAAAGGAAGGGAAAGAGCGAATCTCTGCCAAAATAAACAATCAGAAATTTTCGATAGTTGTTTCAGATGATCACACTAATGTGAATAATAAGGAAGTCCTTATAATGAGAAAATCTTATGAAAATATCATTGAAAGAATAAAGAGAGATCTAGCTATCTCCGAGAATCCTCACATTAGTACCTTTTCTCCACATGATCACATCTCTAGAGTTAGAAAAGATCATCATCTTAGGAGAAAATATCTTGGGCAGAAATTCCCTAAAAGAAACATGAACTATGTTTCTGATATTCACGGTAAGCTGGAAAAAGCTTACTCCGTTGTATCATATGTTGTGCTTTCTCATCTTTTCGTGCTCATAATCTTTGATGGGAAAGGCACAATAAAACAAGAGCACAATTGGTTCTTGTAAAAGTATATGGGTTGCTGCGAATCCATGGTAGTTGAAAATGTTCATTTTTAACATGATTTTCCAAAATAGGTGATTATTTGGAATTTTCGGATGTGTTTAATAAACCTTCCAACTAAGAAATCTCGGACTAAGGAAAGGTAATATATTGTCTCATATTTTCGGATTTTCCAAAGGTCTTTTGGTCTGAAATTATCTCTTTTAATAGGAGAAACTTTTTCTTATCTGTATTCGAAACCCTGAGGAATCTTTTATATTCTATTATAACCGATCATGCCTCCAGTAACTCGCAGTGTCTCAAAGACTAATAAGGAGGAAGCTCAAAAGGTTAAGGATTGTCAAGGAATCAATATAGAGAGAAAGAAGAAAGGCATTATGTCTGATTATGACTCCGATAGTTATGTTGGATCACAAGATGAGTCATCTCTGTTGGCTTAAAACCTTCAAGATCCAACCAAAACCAAGTGGATTCGTTCTGATGGTATGATTGACTATATCCAAGGTTTTGAGGAACTGAGAACCAATCTCATTACAACTGTTCGAAATCAAGATTGGCTCAAGGACAAGATTGATGAAACAAAAGCTGATATAGCTGATATGAGGATTCAAGTCGAAAGACTTGAAAAACAAGAAGTGGTTGCGGACAAGTCCCTTGAGACATGCTTTAAGAGTTTGAACACTGAAGAGACCTCGGTGAACAACAAGAGCACCACTAAAGATTAAGTGATGAGCTGTATTACTTAATCTAGTATAATAGACATCAATTTTTTGATTTCTTTCATTAATTGTATTGGTCTATTATGAATAAAATTATTTGATTAATTTTTCTTGTGATAGTTTTAGGTTTACATAGCCTGTGCTTAATTTCTTTTACCTTATTGCTATGTATGTTTATGGGATATTTGATTTCGGTTTTACTACCTTAATATCTAATCTCATATATGGTGAACCCTCATGGTTTGGGTGACTTTTTGATTTAGCGGGATTAAGTTCTATCCCTAGTAGGTAGGCTTTATCAAAGGATTATGAGGGGTTCTAATAGAAACAGTATGTGAAAAAGTCATAATATGTTGAATCGGTTTTGGTTTAGCATAAAAGCATATGTGTTTCGACGGTTTTCAAATTTTGCGCAATTGTTAAAACCGGTTTTTAACCTTTCTATGGTAAAGGTTGAGGTGTGTTGTTATTCTTTTGTTTATGCATAAGGATAACAACATGGTGATATTTAGATATCAATTCTCCCTGGACGAAGATGTTATCATATTGGAGAAGTGGATGCGAAATTTGAGGTAACAATCTTGTTAGTTAATTGTTTTCATGTTTAAGAAAAGCCTGAGTTTATATTATATATATTTGTTGCTTTTGCTTAAGAAAATTTAGGTTTAATTGATATTTATTCCATGATGTGTGTGTGGATGTGTGTTTCAATTGGTTCCTGTTAAGACAAACTATTGTTATCTTGCTTTATTGTATGGTATAAATCGTTTAGGCTTACAAAATTTCGGTAAAATTGATGTCTGTGTGATTCAATTGGTTCCGATTAAGAAAAAATATTGTTATCTTGCTTTTGTATAGTTTAAATAGTTTAGTCTTACAAAATTACGGTGCAATTGCGGTCCTTTTAATGTCTATGTTGTTTCAATTGCTTCCAGTTGAGTTGAATAATTATGCAAGTTGATTTATGTTGGTTTGTATGAATTATTTATGGCTTAACGAAATAATATGTGTACGGGGTGAGTTGTTTAGTCCAATTCGATTCCGGATAAGAAACTAAGTTAATTCTGATCTTAGTTTGTCTTATCGAAGTGAGGTTTCGGTTATTCAAGTCTAATCGAATGCCTAAATAAGGAAATGCTAGTTAACTAACCTAGTATTTGGTTTGTTTAAAATTGAAAGGTCTAAGTTTATGGATAATTAGAACCTGATGAGAAAAATAGAGTCTATCTTTAGTTTGGTCTTATCGAATTAAGCGGTTGTTTTTGAACAATCGGTTTAGCAAAGGGACTAATGTGATTAGTTGTTTTTGGTTTGCTAAACTAAATGGGAAAAATTGTTTCGGGAAATTGTTTCCTTGGTAACATATCAAAATAAGACTATTTGTAGTTTCGGTTTTGATATTGGTAATCAAAACATGATGTATGGAACCCTCGTGCCTAACTCTACAGGTTTGAAAGTCTATTCTGAGATTTGTAATATTATTTTTCTGTTGTCCTTTATTTCTTAGTTTCTTTGTCATTTTTGTGACAAAAAGGGGGAGAAATATATGGAGTAAACAAGTGATACTGGCATTGATTTTATATTAATTGGTATCACTAAGGAAAAGTACATTTGTACTTGAATGTTTTATCTAACAAAAGAGTGAAAGCACAGACTAAGGGGGAGTAACATGTCATATTGATTGGTATAACAAAGACGTGCAGATTGAATATCTACCTATCTTCCTTAGGGAGAGTATTAGCTTTGTTATTATAATGTCAACATCGGCATTTTCAAGGATTGAATGTAAGCAGTTTTACTGTGCTGTTGAATTGGGAATCAAGTGGAGTGTAATGAATTCTTGTAATTTGTTTATCCATACGATGTAAGAGTTTTGTCACTAAAATTGACAAAGCGGGAGATTGTTAGAGCATTGCTCGGTTGAACCCACCAAGCGTTGGTATGTCAAGTTTGGTTGTCATATTTTAGTGAATCAAAACTCATGTTAAGAGTCGCTTGATTATGTACTAGAGTTAAACTTCGTATAGGTTAGCTTGAAAGCATTAGGATATGAGACATTACAAGTATTGCGAAGTCTTGAAGATGTGAAGAAGCAAGGATCTACAACGACAACAATCATCCTTCCACTTGAGGTTAGTGATATTTGACTTGAACTGTTTCATTCCCTAACGTATCTTTCAAGTCGTGCATATTGAAAACATAACTGCGAAGCATATATGAACTCTAGATAGACATAGTATTAAGGAATACAATACGAGGTTTATGGTTTAACCGTTAAACTTTGTAGATAAGACATCGCCATAATCATTTGAATGCTATTGTGATTATGTATGGGTATGAGGTGAGGATTTTATCCTAGGGAACAATGTTTACATATGTTCTAAGGAAGTAAGTTCATAAACGTGTTTGTGGACCAAAAAGGAAATTTTCAGGAGTTATTGGTTTTGTTATTCATTGCATATCTTATGAACAACCAATATGTGTGATAGAGTATAACCGCTCACAACTTGTTTTATTCTTGGTAGAACTATTCACAAAATCCTGACTTTTGTATTGGTATAACTTTTACCAGTAAAACCAATCTTAAGTAATCACCTTTGGTATGATCGGATTATGTCTGCCTTGGGGAAAGGGAATCGATCCTAGTAAGGTAAAGGGAACCGATCCTTGTAAGGGGTGCAGTACATCAAAAGGAACTGATCCTTGTATGGGGTGCATCAAGGTTTATAGCATAAAGGGGAACCGATCCTATGGACATGTGCAACACATATAAGTTAGATACCATATATATGTGGGGAACCGATCCTAGTACCTAGTCAACCGAATCTTTGGGAAGCTAGTGTGACTATGCGTAGTACTCACATGGAGGTAGAACCAAAACTTGTTTTGGTAGAACCATAAACCCATGATTGTGATTGAATGTTGGTTTGATCAATCACATAGTTCTTGAAAGTCATATGAACCAATTCTAAACTTGTCTGGAAGAGTAGCAAATTGGTTTCAAGGTTGTATATGTGAAAGAGAACTTACAAAGTAAAGATGTCGACAAACTTTGAACACATGCTGTGAATGTTTATTTCTATAATTGTTCAAAGATATTCCTTAACGGCTAAGGGAAGAGAATCCCAGGATCGAAACATAAGTAAGTTAAGAATCTTTTAATTAAGGTTATTAATTTCACTTTGTAGGGACATTACAGAATTAGTAATGTGCATTTACTAATTATATTTTCCGAGAGATTTCTATTGTTATTTTTGGAGAGAGCATTTTCAGGAATTATGGAAACCGAATTTGTGCTTTAATGAATATCTTGAGAATATTTTCGGTTTTGGAAATTCCTTGGTGTCCAAACTTCTTTGTCTATAAATACACGAAGTTTTCCTTTCTATCAAACTAATCCTTCGTAACAACAGACTTCCTCTTTTGTCTTTGTTACTGGTATAGTCGCCTATCGGAGAGGAGAGTAATCTAATTAGGTGAAATCTCTTACAGCCGCTCGTTTTAAAGTCTTCTTTAGGATTGAGAAGCTCTAGCACGACCCGATGGTGGGAAACTAGATAATTTTGGTTTATCTTTGTTTTCATTGATTTGATTGACTAACGGTGGTTGAAATCTGATTGCACCTAGTTTGTTTATTATTGAGAATCTTCTCTTCTGATATAAGATTCACTTAAACTAGTTCAGATTTTCGATAGGGATCTTTAGACTGTTGTTAGTTCTAAAGACGATCTTGTGATAATCCATTGTTAACAGACTCCGTTTTGTGCGTGATTGATTACAAGAGATTCAAGTGATTGTGTGCAGGTTTTTATTGAAGATTTAAGAAGATTTGAATACAGAGAAGATATTGAAGATCTGACTTGGGTTTTATAATCTTTGGTGTGCACAATAATTGTTTGGGTAAAATAGGATCCAATTAATAATCGGTTTATCCTTGTGGTAGATTGGATTGATTAATTGAGTAGATCGGCATCAACACGGTTCTTCGGATTAAAGGTGTTGTTGTCTTAATCTTAATCGATTACCTTTGGGTGATTGAACATAAGATAGATCTAGACCCGATGAAGGAGTTTATGTTAAGATAAACGGAAGAGCCTTTGTTCGACTTATATCACTTGGTTGAATAGAGTTGATACCAAACAGATTTCTTGTTCCTTTACTGTTTGGAATACGAACCAAAGGGATTTTTCCAAGTACGTGAATTATTCATAAGTCGGAGGCGTGGGAATACATACAGAACTAGGTGAACTATAGGGTTAGTTACTTGGTCTCAACTATACGAAGTTAAGTGTAATTTTTTGTAGCGGCTTAATCCTGAGAGTATCCAATTCAGGACTAGGTTCTGGGGTTTTTCTGCATTTGCGGTTTCCTCGTTAACAAAATCTTGGTGTGTCATTTAATTTAATTATCCGCATTCTAATTGTTTTACTATAATTAAATTAAATTACACAAACGTTAATTCCTATTTACTTGATAAGCAATCCTATTGTGTTTGGTTAAGTCCGAACCTTTGTATCAAGTAAACATACTTCGTTGTTTTATTGTATCGATCTCGTATCCATAAACGATCACATGAAGTGTGAACCGATTAGTTTCATTGTCTCGACTCAGTCCATAGACAATCACTTTCGGAGAAAGGACTTATAGGTAGGAAAAGTTTTAGCTTGAGGTATATTTAGGTACCCTCGCCTTTTCAGAACCTTTTCGTTTTCTTCTCCTTCTCCTTCATCTCTTCTGTTCGTGTACAAATAAGAAAAACCAAACACTCCTTCTTCTTCGACTCTTTTCATCACCATTTTGTGTTGGTTTTATCCATTGAACTCAGGATAAGCTCGTGTACGTTGGGTCAAGTACTGTTTTTGCTTTTATCAACGTTTTGGAATTCCACCATTAACAACTGTTCACGAACCAAGTAAGTTCCTCAACTCTTTCTTGAGACTTCATTTTCAACAATGGCACATAGGAGAACTGGTCATACTGGGAGTTCAAGTGGTCAAGTTGGGGATAATTCCTTCTACGACCCCAGTATATGTTCCAGGTTTATCAGCCCTGCTGCTCGTGTCCTCTATTTGGAGTATAAGAACAAACAGCCAATTTTTGAAAGATACTATAATGAGTCAGAAATTATGGTACAAGGTTTAACTGATTTTTTTCAAAACTCACTCCCGGGGCATCATTCACAAACCATTAGGAACTGCTCGTATCGAGATGATTTCTCAGTTTTATGCTAATATTCATGATCCAGACCCTTCCAATTGCATGTTCAAGACTATGGTATGAGGTATTACTTGCACTGTGGATCGTCATATTATTGCTTATCTGTTGAATTTAACTCATATTGGTAGTTGATTAAATATTTTTTCGTGGTTGTAGTAATGAGGTTCAAACTCTCGGACTTGTGAAGGATAATTTTTTTAGAAAATAAATATATATACAAATGTATTGACAAATTGATAGAGAGTTACTGGGACTAAGGACTCGGCCGTTTTTCATTTTCAAGTGGTTCAGAATTTAATTCTAGGCGATTATAGTTCAAAACAAAACAAATATTAACTCTAGTTTATTGCCAAGATAGATTTTATAAAATATTACTTGTATTTCTTAAGCATGGCATATCAAAAATCCCTAGGACTAAGCATACTCCATCAAATGAAATCACAAGTAATTAATTTAAAATCTTAATTCAATTAAAATTAGTGCAAAAAGTAAATAAAAGAATTAATGAAATTACCAGATGAATGAAACTCGACCTCCTCCGTCGTCCCAGTGTTGGGTTTAGCTCATCATGATAAAAACACGCTCAAAGTATTTATTTATTGCTCAAAGGGTTTTTACAAGGATAGAAATGGAGATGAAATAATAAAACAGTGGATGTGCGACCCACAGAAAGCGTCCAAAATGAACGACACAGAAGAAGTGCTATTGTTGTTGTATCTCTAAGACCCACACCTACGACCCACGTTCGCGAGTCGTTTCACTGTTTATAAACGATTGCTTCTGCTGGTCCGTTCTTCATGTTCTTCATCTTCATCACGAACAGCAGCAGCAGCAGAGAGAATTCGTGATTCTTCCTCTGCAGCTTCCTCTCTTCTCCTCCCAACTCTCGATACCCCTGGTAGTCGACCCAAGGAGCCTTTATATACTCACATGCACGCTGAAATCCCTCACAATAACTCCAAATAATTCTTCTTTACTCGGGCAGTGAAGAGAGAATATTTTGAGATATTTTCTTTCTCCACGCGTTTCCAGCTCTGATTCTTCCCTTTTTTAGACTTTATACGCATCAAACAATAGTTATAACTCTCCCAGATCATCTCAGCCATACGCAAACACAAGAAATCCCGTGAATAATTCTTCTCTGCACTTTCTCCCCTGTTTCCAGTTCGTGGCTTCCCTAGCCAATTCTAGACAAATTTAATCGACCACAACACTCGCAATAGATTTCTAAATGTCCCAGGAACAATACCACAAATTTTCAGCGATTTAATCTCCCTATAACACCTTCATTTTGTTGATTGAAAATCTTCCAGAGAGTAAAAATATTTTCCCGCAAAAAAGTTATTGAATTTGAGAAGAAGGAAGGGTGTCCCCCTATCCTGAACTGGGGTGCGAATAGAAGGTGTCCGACTGAGGTGCCCCTTAACCAATAGTGAGAGTCCGAATAACAATTGTCCTTTAAGGTTTCCCCGGGCAACTTTTCGAGCTGATTTTTCCAAAATTGTTTATTTCCAAAAAATACCTAAAAACACACAAAACACCATAATAAGGACAAAAACAAGTACTAATAATACGGACATTGAGGACAAATTAGACACAAAAATGTGTCTATCAAATACCCCCAAACTTATTATTTGCCAGTCCTCGAGCAAAACTAAAAAATAAAACCGAGTTAATCTCGGGTGGGTTTAACAGAGGTGTACCCACAAAAACCATGACTTCTAATTGGTCACAAGTATCCAAAGAGCTATGAGGACATACATATTCTCAACCTATCTCCAAGTAACTAGAATGCCAGAGAAATTATTGGTGTCAGCTCTAAAGATGACTGAAGAAAAGGGGAGACACATCCGCACGACTGCTAGATAAAGAGATATCCGCTACACAGCTAGATAAACATTGTAAGATGCGTACGCTGCTTTACAGCTGGATAAGATTAGGAGAGAGATAAAGATGAGAGGGACATCTGCTACACAGCTGGACTAATTACGTGTGATGAGTTAAACCAGTGCTAGAAAGATCTTGTGCCAGATTGAAAGCAGACTAACAAAGCAACCAAAATGCATCTTTCTTCGACTCTCTCACAGTGCTCAGTAGAAATAACGTCTTCTTCGGTCTTCAAATGTTGATGATAAACTCTCGAACCTCATAGAACCTTGACAATTAACTCTTCTCTTCGATTTCTTGCTTGACTTATAAATTTCTTCTTCCCTATGGCCTTATTGAACAAAAAGAACGTAATGATGTTTTTATTTTATTTTTTTTCATTTTTTTTTAGTTTTGTTTTGTTTTTTTTTTTTTTACAAGACAAAAAATTACATGGCCATGAGAGAAGGACTTTAGAACTTGGATCTTCACAACTTGTGATGTCTTGATATCATGAACTTCAACAACTTATATCATTTTCTCTTGTAACTTCTTGTAACTAAGTCTTCAACTTTGATTTTTGAATTATTCTTTTCTGTTGTTGCTTCTAAACCTTAAACGTCTTCAACTTTTTCATAAATTTTGATGTCACTCCGCTTGTTGATGATGATAAGTTTCTACTGAGAGAGAGTCGCAATCCAGTAACTAAGACTACATTGTGAGGTTGCTCTGTCTTTCTGGCATTTCCTTCTGACCTACTTGCCTTTCCATCATGGATGGTTAGGTCCATCACGGTTACCCTCTATAAGGAACAAGTTCTCTCCTGAATTTCAAGGATCTCAATGTCTTTTTCTCTAATGTCTCAATAGGTTGTTATCTCTAGCATTCCAATTTCTATCTTTTCGGTGAGAAACAATATGTAAACTTAGCTAACCGGGTACTATGTGACTCTAGAAGTTTCAAAAGTGCAACTAAAAAGTTCTTCCCCACCCCCAAACTTAAATCTAACATTGTCCTCGATTTTCTAAAGATAAAATTAAAAGCATGAACAATGAGAAACTGTTACTACTTGAAGAAAAAGAGTTAAGGAAAGATATTACCATGTTGCATGAGATTGGGTTACCTCCCAAGAAGTGCTAAGTTTAAAGTCTTCATCCAGACTTAGGAAAGGATTAGTCAACTCGAACCATAAAGTAACAGTCGAAATAACTGTGGGTCTTCAAAACGAAATAGAGCTGACCGAAGGAAACTACAATAACCCAAGAAAGTGAACAAGGATAGCATGCCCTTATCTAGTTTCCTGATTAAGATATTTATATCTAATTGTGGTTCAGGTTCAGGTTCAGGTTCTATGAAAGGGTCTAAATAAAATATTTTCCTCGGATGCATTTCCTCATAGGTTGGATCCAAATTATTAGGTCCTAGAGTCTGGAAAAACTCAAATAAGAACTTAGAATCACAAAATAATAAAAACCTAAATAACTGAGGATCCTCTAAGTCAATCAGGTTTGACTTACATAATTGACCACAGTGAGAGTAGTGGTTATTCTTAAGCAAATGTGTCGATTCTAATTTCCTAAGGCATTTAGGTCTAGTCTCACAACTTAATATTTGACACATTTGGAATATAAACGTTCCCACAGTTGGAAGAAAACTATTTGGTGGGAAAACAAAGTCAATCTGGGGATCATAGCCTGGGAAAACCACATCAACCAGAGGATGGGTTTCTAACGACTGAACTCCTTCATGGACATCATTAGGCTCGGGAAAACGAGTATGAAGGTAATCTTGTAAAATGGTCGAGGCACAGATATCAAGTCCTAAGTGTAGGGACTTTCTGAGAGTTAAAGGTAAGGCACTAGGGAAGTGATAATCACCCCCAAACTTAGAGTTTTCAGTGTCTCTAGATAGACCTCTAATTATTTCTTGAATTTCCGTATCTTCAGAGTCCTTAAAATATTCAAGAGATTCTTCTAAGTTATTATCAGGTAGTGCATCTTTACTCATCTCTACGGGTCTATATTCTTCTTCCAAGACTATTGTTTCTAAGTGGTTAGACTCTAAAACAGTATTTTCGAAATGAACCCGTTCCTCTAAACCACTATCGGCTTCGTAATCAAAAGGAAAATCTACATCGTCTAAAACGATGGTATCCCTAATCAAATCCTCGTCCTTTTGAATAGGTGAATAATCATAAAAATTATTTGGATTTTAACTAGAAATAATATAATCACTATACAGCTCAATTGGATTACTAGACTCCTGATCACTATGCCTACATATTTCAGATTCTTCATTACTGCTATCCTCATCATCATAGTATGAAGATGATTGAACCTTATCTAAATAAGTAGTGTCTTTTATTCTAACCTCGTCCTCTAAATTAGGCAAATATTCACTATTTACATCAAGGGTAAAATTGGAAACACTATTTTGGAAATTTAGTTCTTTTAGAGAAGTTCTATTCTGGGTCTCTAACAAAAGATTTTGGGCCGACTCACATGAATTCCTTATGGTATCGTGTATAGAAGGTTCACTCATGGGTGCATTTTGTTTATTCATTTCTAACACAAACCTATTTGTATTCTCAGTTAATTGTTTGAGAGACTCTTCTAGAGAAAGAACAGGTTCAGAAGGATCATAATAGGGACTAGTTTTCAATAGTTTGATTGTATCCTCTAGAGACGAAGAACTAGTACTATAATTTTCTTGCTCGTAAGACTGATGCATGTGTGGATAGTAATTGAGCTCACCAGGGTATGACCCATATCCTTCCAAAGGATGGCGTTCCCAACCACTATTCCCAACATGGTCATAAAAAGGGTGATGTCCATATTCAAATTCAGGTCGATACTCATTGTATTGGCTTCTATCATACCAGTTCGACATTCTTAATTGCAAGGGAATTCTACACAACCACAAACACGGCCGAATCGACTCCCCGGCAGCGGCGCCAAAATGATTAAATATTTTTTCGTGGTTGTAGTAATGAGGTTCAAACTCTCGGACTTGTGAAGGATAATATTTTTAGAAAATAAATATATATACAAATATATTGACAAATTGGTAGAGAGTTACTGGGACTAAGGACTCAGCCATTTTTCATTTTCAAGTGGTTCAGAATTTAATTCTAGGCGATTATAGTTCAAACCAAAACAAATATTAACTCTAGTTTATTGCCAAGATAGATTTTATAAAATATTACTTGTATTTCTTAAGCATGGCATATCAAAAATCCCTAGGACTAAGCATACTCCATCAAATGAAATCACAAGTAATTAATTTAAAATCTTAATTCAATTAAAATTAGTACAAAAAGTAAATAAAAGAATTAATGAAATTACCACATGGATGAAACTCGACCTCCTCCGTCGTCCCAGTGTTGGGTTTAGCTCATCATGATAAAAACACGCTCAAAGTATTTATTTATTGCTCAAAGGGTTTTTACAAGGATGAAAATGGAGATGAAATAATAAAACAGTGGATGTGCGACCCACAGAAAGCGTCCAAAATGAACGACACAGAAGAAGTCCTATTGTTGCTGTATCTCTAAGACCCACACCTACGACCCACGTTCGCGAGTCGTTTCAATGTTTATAAACGACTGCTTCTGCTGGTCCGTTCTTCATCTTCATCACGAACAGCAGCAGCAGCAGAGAGAATTCGTGATTCTTCCTCTGCAGCTTCCTCTCTTCTCCTCCCAACTCTCGAAACCCCTGGTAGTCGACCCAAGGAGCCTTTATATACTCACATGCACGCTGAAATCCCTCACAATAACTCCAAATAATTCTTCTTTACTCGGGCAGTGAAGAGAGAATATTTTGAGATATTTTCTTTCTCCACGCGTTTCCAGCTCTGATTCTTCCCTTTTTTAGACTTTATACGCATCAAACAATAGTTATAACTCTCCCAGATCATCTCAGCCATACGCAAACACAAGAAATCCCGTGAATAATTCTTCTCTGCACTTTCTCCCCTGTTTCCAGTTCGTGGCTTCCCTAGCCAATTCTAGACAAATTTAATCGACCACAACACTCGCAATAGATTTCTAAATGTCCCAGGAACAATACCACAAATTTTCAGCGATTTAATCTCCCTATAACACCTTCATTTTGTTGATTGAAAATCTTCCAGAGAGTAAAAATATTTTCCCGCCAAAAAGTTTATTTGAATTTGAGAAGAAGGAAGGGTGTCCCCCTATCCTGAACTGGGGTGCGAATAGAAGGTGTCCGACTGAGGTGCCCCTTAACCAATAGTGAGAGTCCGAATAACAATTGTCCTTCAAGGTTTCCCCGGGCAACTTTTCGAGATGATTTTTCCAAATTGTTTATTTCCAAAAAATACCTAAAAACACACAAAACACCATAATAAGGACAAAAACAAGTACTAATAATACGGACATTGAGGAAAAATTAGACACAAAAATGTGTCTATCAGTAGTGCTCGATTTCCTCCTCCTGAGAATGAAAGATTGACTCCACAAGTGATGTAAAATCGTCTATTTAATAGATATGTCTCTCAGAGAGATGGCAAGATTAATGTTTGCGGTGCTGGTTGGTTTCTCAAAGTTGCTGCAAAACTTATTGTGGCCAACATGATGCCAAGAACTATTGACAACAATCTATGGACCAGGTCTCTTGCTAAATTGGTCTGTTATATTGTTGAAGGGAGAGACATTGATTTCTGTGGACTTATTGTTAATCAGATGATAAGTGTAAAACAGACTTCAAAGAAAACTCCAGGATTTCCTTGCCTCATCTCAAGGATTTGCAGTCACTTTAACATTACTCCTTTTGGAACTGAGGTTGGTGGTCCAAAGGTTCTGAATATGGCAAGCATCAAAAAGATGAAATAATCTTCAACCAGTGCCCCAGCAAGTACTTCTGCAGCTGCAAACTCTGAACTTGTTCTTCTTCAAGATGAAGTTGATTACATGAAAGAGGAATTGGAGTATGCTGAAGCAGAACATCAAGATATAATCGAGAAGTTTTATGAAATTGCTAGATATTTTTATGGGAGAAGTGATTGATCTCTGCTCTAGTAACTTTGTTACTTGCTTTATCTATTAAACTTCTTGTGTTGACATTAATAGTTGTAATAACTTTTATGTTATTTTAGCCTTGAATGATTCTATCCTTCAATTAAATTGTTAAATGTGAAAAATCATAAGAAGTACATATGAACTTGTTCAAAAGTTATCTCTATTATATGTCGGTATGAAAGTATTGATAAAAGATAGAATGAACTTTTGATTAAAAAAGTTAAGCCTTTTATGTCATTATGCAAATATTGTTGGAAGAAAGGATGAACTTTAGTTTACAAAGATTAAGTCTATTATATGTCATTGTGCAAATAGTTATGAAAAATAGAATGAATCTTTGATTATTTCGCAGTATTGGTCTTTCCCTGATCCACATCTTTGTGTATGTACTTTGTTTCTCCGTAAGTTTTCTTATGTCGATCATGGCCAATTGAATTGATCATTTTACTTGTGGTTAATTCAATTGAGATTTTTGGATCCGAATTCACGTTCTCATGTGATTTGATTGTGTCCAACGAAATCCTTATTTTATTTTAAAACTAAGGTCGCTCTTGTTGTTCTTCCGGGAATGACATTTTATGGGTGAGAGTTCTTTTTGAACTTGTGCTAAATTGCCAAATCTTTGTGGGGAGTACGATTGTGGAATATTGTAGGAGTTTTCTTGTATCTTTATAAACTCCTTGATGAATGCATTTAGCTTCGGCTATATGATTGCATCTAAACAAGTTGATATGTTGTTCTATTTTGGTCATGAAGTATCTCAATGGGAATTTCATTAGGATCCCAATAGTTTTCATACCTTTGCCAATTTATATTGACAAAAAGGGAGAGAATTAATGTGTAGCTCATACTACAAATACATATGGTTTACGGATCATTATGTAAGGGGGAGTAGTTTTAATATGAGATGAAGTATTGACTAAGGGGGAGTGATACGTATCCCCATAGTATTGTTTTCAAATTTGCGGTACAATTGAACTTTGATGTTGTGTAATGATACTATGACATTGTATAACAATGATTGAGAGAAACTGTTTTCTTATTGTTATTGCTACGGATCTTCAATAACTATGAGGCTGAATTGAACATCTTTGGAATCATGGGAGTACTTGGAAGTGACGAAGATTTCAAGTAATGTTGAAGAACCAAGGAGATCAAGCATTTGTATAAGCTACAAAGTCTTATTTATTTTGTAATCCATATGTATTGATAGTTTTGTCACTAAAATTGACAAAGGGGGAGATTGTTAGAGCACTGCTTAGTCGAACTCGCAAGCGTTGCTATCTCAAGCTTGTTTTTCAATGTTAGTGATCAAAACTATAAGTCTTGATTTCTAGTCTACTTATAGTGATGTCTCAGACTAGGATAGATTGTGTAGTTAAGCTTTAGACTTCACGACATTCATCATTGAAGACGAAGAACTACTAAGGAGAGCTTGTGGAACTTCATCAACAAACGATACGTGGAGGCTGAAACTCATCTATCACTTGGAAAGTCTATTTATACTCTATCTCCTATATTGAGACATAAGTCATATTACGATATGGTTTTAGATTATACACATTTGAGATTTCGAGCTGAGTTTCACTCGCTCACATATTTCTCGAAATATGTGTCGGTAAGCTTTCGCTTCAACCATGTTCATCTTATATTCTTGACAAAAGTCAAAAGATGATCATGTGAAAATTGTCGAGTAACATCTTACATGGTTTGTGTGACACAATCATTTGGTGTAGACTTGGAATGTTTCGTTATGATTATTTCAATAACTTGAAAATTTCTTTGATGCTAATAGTGTGTAAAAACGGCTATTGTCATCCTCTAAAAAAGTTTCAATGGTTGAAATATGTTTTAGAACACTTAACCAGTATTAGATTGTGACATGTTGTGTATTCTTGCATATAAGTAATCCATGTACGGGAACCATGATATGCATACCTGTTGGTTTGAGAAATCCGGGAACCTAAGTATGCATACTGGCGTGAAGTTCATGTCCGAGATTTTCTACTGGGATTGGAAGTATGCGTACCTGTTTGCATATTAATGTAACCCAAACTCAGTACGGGTATTTCAAGTATGCGTACCGGTTTGCATACTTGAAGGTTGAAGTTCTAAAACCGGTTATGTTCATGAACTAATACATTTATATAATTAAGAGTATAATATTTGCAAAGCGTGGCTATAATGTTCATGAATTGATTCGTGTAAATCAAACCAATTTTGCTTCAATTGTGTTCTAGTATACTTCTATGAGAATATATCAATTGAACAACTTTATAACTAGTTTCATTTGACTCATTTGAACTAGTTGTGGTTGAGATGAATAAGGTTTATATGGAAGTGTTCATATAGCTAAGTTTGGTTAACTACTGTTGAGCCAACCGGGTGTACACGTTTAGGTACTGTTAATCAAACCTAAATGAAAGTGCATTTCATTTGTGCATAACAAGCTAAGTTCGATCTTACGGTTGAAAGATATTAGCTTGAGTTGAATTAGGTTTTCATCTAACAGTGAATATTGAATGCTTGGTTACGAAGGTAACCTAGATTGCAAACCTTGATTTTAAAACTATATAAAAAACAACTCTAGCAACTGGGAAAACTAATCCCCACACCTCCTGTGTGATACTAGTTGCGTAAGCTAGAGTCGATTCTCCTTTAACCTTAGGTTTTTCACCGAACCTTGTTGGTTAATGACTTGAAGACTTCCTTAGTATTGTGAAGGCAGACCCAACTATTTTCTCTGTAGTTGCATGTTCTGATCTTGCTGATTCTATCATATTGAGTACTATCTTCTATAATATTTACTCGAGATTTAATCTCCGATAAGCAAGATAAAAAGAAGTCACAAACATCTTCGTCTCATCGTTTGTGATTCCACCGTATCTTGTTTCGTTTCCATATGATCAAGATTATTATGAGGTGATTGATAATACAGACTGTTCTTCGGCAATATAAGTCCGGTTTATCAATTGGTTCCTTATCACCTTGATTTATCAAAAGACGGAACAAAAACTCTTGCGTATTTCTGTGGGAGACAGATTTATTCATTCTATAGACTTTTCTGTGTGAGACACATTTGTTTATCAAGTCTTTGACTTTGGGTCGTAGCAACTCTTAGTTGTGGGTGAGATCATCTAAGGGAATCAAGTGCGTAGTATCCTGCTGGGATCAGAGATGTAAGGAGCGCAACTGTACCTTGAATCAGCGTGAGATTGATTAGGGTTCAACCACAGTCCAGTCCGAAGTTCATTGGTAGTAGGCTAGTGTCTGTAGCGCCTTAATACAGCATGGTGTTCAAATATGGACTAGCTCCCGGGGTTTTTCTGCATTTTCGGTATTCCTCGTTAACAAAATTCCGGTGTCTGTGTTATTTCTTTTCCGCATTATGTTTTGTTATATAACTGAAATATCACAGGTTGTGCGCTGAATCGATCAATTGGGAAATCCAACCTTTGGTTATTGATTGAAATTGATTGATCCTTGAACATTGGTCTTTGGTACCGTTCAAGTTTATTTCTCTTATATTCAATCGGGCTCGCAAATTCTTATTTGCTGATTGCGGATTGAATTAAGAGATAGAGATATAAATCTCTTTGATATACTTTTCTCTATATTGAGTCTAACTGTCTAGTGATTCTCTTGAAAGTATATTGGGGTTTGTCTATTCAGATTGCCAAACGAAATATTGGGTGTGGTTGTTAGACCCCGCTTTTTCAGAAGTAGACTCAGAATGTTTCATATTGATCTATTGATTACTTGAAAATTGCTTTGAAGCTAATAGTTGTGTGAGACAACTATTCCCGTCTTCCAAGAATGTTTCAATGATTAAGATGGAGCTTAATAATTAACCGTTGATTGAATATAACACATTATGGGTACTTATATGCTAACTGTTGCAAGTTATTCAAAGTCCGTGAACCATAGTATGCATACCCGTATGCGTACTGGTTTGGAAGTTGAACTTCGGGAAATTAGTATGCATACCTGTATGCGTACCAACTGAGAAGTTTAAGTCCGGGAATTCAACTAAGTTTGGTCACGTACGATAGTATGCGTATTCGTTCGCATATTGCCGAACCCAGACCAAGTCTGAAACTCTAAGTATGCGTATCTGTTTACATACTTGAGTGGGTTAAGTTCTAAAATCGGTTTGTTCATGAACTAATACATTTATATATTAAGGAATGCAGTATTTTTCAAACGATGGCTATAATGCTCATGAATTAATTCAAGTGAATCGTAATCGATTTTGCTTCAATTGCCTCTTGTATACTTCTATGAGAATATAAACAATTAAACAACTCCATAAGTAGTTTCATTTGAGTTATTTGAACTAGTTGTGATTAAGATGAACAAGGTTGATATGAAATTGTTCATATGGCTAACTTCTATAACTATTGTTGATTCAACCATGTGCGCAAGTTTGGGTGCGGTTACTCATACCTAAATGAAGTCACATTTCATTTGTATATAACAATCTAAGTTCGATATAACGGTTGAAATGTATTAGCTTGACTCTAATCAGGTTTTCATCTAACGTGAATATTGAATGCTTTGTGACCAAGGTATCATTGATTGCAGACCCTGATTTGAAGACTATATAAGGGAGAACTCTAGCAACTGGGAAACCTAATCCCCACTCCTCCTGTGTGATAATAGTTGCGACTAGAGTCGATTCTCCTTTAACCTAGGTTTTTCCTAAAACCATTATAGGTTAACGACTTAAAGACTTCATTGGGATTCTGAAGCCATACCCAACTATTTTCTATGTAGTTGTGTATTCTGATCTTACTTTGTTCTATCATGTTGAGTACTATCTTCTCTAACATTTGCTCGAGATTTAATCATAAGTAAGATAAAAAGTGGTCACAAACATTTTTGTCTCATCGTTTGTGATTCCACAATATCTTGTTTTGCTTCCATACGATGAAGATTATTGTGAGGTGTTTGATACTACTAGGCTGTTCTTCGGGAATATAAGTCCGGTTATCGATTGGTTCTTGTTCACCTTGATTTATCAAAATACGGAACAAAACTCGTAAGTATTTTTGGGGAGACGGATTTATCTATTTAATAGAATCTGTCTGAGACAGATTTTTTTATCAAGTCTTCGACTTTGGGTCGTAGAAACTCTTAGTTGCGGGTGAGATCAACTAAGGGAATCAAGTGCGCAGAGTCCGGCGTGGTTTAAGAGGATTAAATAACGCGACTGTACCTTAATCATTGTGAATTGGTTAGGGATCAACTACAATCCAGTCTGAAGTTAATTGGTAGTAGGATAGAGTCTGTAGCGTCATAATACAACGTGGTGTTCAAATCTGGACTAGGTCCCAGGGTTCTTCTGCATTTGCGGTATCGTCGTTAACAAAATTTCTGGTGTCTGTGTTATTTCTTTTCCGCATAATATTTTTATATAATTGAAATATCACAGGTTGTGCGTAATTCAATCAGTTAGATAATCCAACCTTTGGTTGTTGATATAAATTGATTGATACTTGGATATTGGTCTTTGGTACCATCCAAGTGATTTCTCATATTAATCCGGCTCACAAATTTATATCTGTTCGATTGCAGATTGATTTGAGAAATTGAGATATAACTCTTGGATGTATTTTCCTTGATTGAGTCTGAATGTCTAGTTGATTCTCTTGGAAATATATTGGATTTTATCCATACAGATTTACTAAACAAAATATGGGTGTGGTTGTTAGACCCCGGTTTTTCAATTGGTATCATAGTAGGCAAACACCTTTAAGACCTCATAAGTCTGTGTTTGTAGCAATCTTACTCTATGGACAGAAGTGTTATCTCTATAAATGTACCGCCAGTCTTCAATGGATCGAATTACTCATGGTGAAAATTTTTATGCGTGCTTTTATACAAGCTCGTGATTTTCAAACATGGGTTCGTGTTGTTAGTAGCTATGATTCTTTGCTTGTTACAGAAGGCGATGTAACTGTTCCAAGGGATATTGGTAGATATGAACCTGACGAGATTCTTGATGTGAAGCAAAATTCTGACAGTTTGAATTCTTTCATACATGCCATTACCCAAGATCTTCAGCATCTTATGTCGACTTGCACAAAGTCTAAAGAAGCATGTGATATCTTAGAAACCATATTTGAAGTGAATACCTGTAAAAAAGAAGCTAGGCTTCAAAACATAAATTCTGATTGGGAAAACCTTCGTATGGCAGATGAAGATTCATTTGATGAGTTTAATCACACAGTGTCTGAAATTGTTAATGCATCTTTTGCATTGGGTAAGACTATTCCTGAAAAGGATATTGTGATGAAGATTCTCAAATCTCTACCATCTAGATACGATTCTAAGTAGCATGCCATATTTGAAGGAAATAACCTTGATACGCTTTCCAGAAATATTCTAATTGGAAAGTTAAAAATTCTTGATCTTGATCAGAACAAAGTCAGAACATCTGCGTTCAATGCTGTGACCAATTCAAGTAAATCCTCAAACTTGTCTTGGGCTGATGAATGCTGTTCCAATCATGTTGATTTTGAAAAGTCACTGATAGCATACAATGAATTTGTAAAAAAGAAGAAATATATGTGATAAACGTCTCTCTCTAGTTAATGCTTAAGATGATTAAATACAAGAAAAATCTTATCTGGGTGTCAACACCTTGGATGCTTCTGATGGGTGCAATGAACTTGCAGCTCTTGCAGCAGAATCCTCTACCTACTCAATTTCTGATTAAGAACTTGGGTCTGACATAGAGATTTTTGAATTCGTGAATAGAGAGGTTCTCCAATAAAATCTTCAACTAAAGGCTTCGTTGAAGAAACTTGAATCATCGCTCAAGGTGAAGAATCTTGAGATAGATTGTCTTAATGATGAATTTACCAGGACCATGTCTCTAAAGGAAAAAGATATTAATACTCTCAAGGATGACCTGCAAAGGTTATCTAGAAGTTCTGACAAAATCTCAGCAATGTTATTCGGTCAGAAGTCCTTTGGGAACACAAATGGTTTAGAGTTTAAAAGCAAAACTGTAAACACAAACAACTCCATGGTTCCGATTGATCGTGGAACAATGAGTGTTGATTTCTGTGACCAACTCAAGTAAATACTCAAACTTGTCTTGGGCTAATGAATGTTGTTCCAATCATGTTGATTTTGAAAAATCACTGATATCATAAAAGATCAATGAATTTGTAAAAAAAGAAGCAATATATGCGATAAACGTCTCTCTCTAGTTAATGCTTAAGATGATTCGATACAAGAAAAATCTTATCTGGGTGTCAACACCTTGGATGCTTCTGATGGGTGCAATGAACTTGCAGCTCTTGCAGCAGAATCCTCTACCTACTCAATTTCTGATTAAGAACTTGGATCTGACATAGAGATTTTTGAATTCGTGAATAGAGAGGTTCTCCAAGAAAATCTTCAACTAAAGGCTTCGTTGAAGAAACTTGAATCATCGCTCCAGGTGAAGAATCTTGAGATAGATTGTCTTAATGATGAATTCACCAGAACCATGTCTCTAAAGGAAAAAGAGATTAATACTCTCAAGGATGACCTGCAAAGGTTATCTAGAAGTTCTGACAAAATCTCAGCAATGTTATTCGGTCAGAAGTCCTTTGGGAACACAAATGGTTTAGAGTTTAAAAGCAAAACTGTAAACACAAACAAATCCATGGTTCCGATTGATCGTGGAACAATGAGTGTTGATTGTTGTGACCAACTCAAGTAAATACTCAAACTTGTCTTGGGCTGATGAATGTTGTTCCAATCATGTTGATTTTGAAAAATCACTGATAGCATAAAAGATCAATGAATTTGTAAAAAAAGAAGCAATATATGCGATAAACGTCTCTCTCTAGTTAATGCTTAAGATGATTCAATACAAGAAAAATCTTATCTGGGTGTCAACACCTTGGATGCTTCTGATGGGTGCAATGAACTTGCAGCTCTTGCAGCAGAATCCTCTACCTACTCAATTTCTGATTAAGAACTTGGGTCTGACATAAAGATTTTTGAATTCGTGAATAAAGAGGTTCTCCAAGAAAATCTTCAACTAAAGGCTTCGTTGAAGAAACTTGAATCATCGCTCCAGGTGAAGAATCTTGAGATAGATTGTCTTAATGATGAATTCACCAGAACCATGTCTCTAAAGGAAAAAGAGATTAATACTCTCAAGGATGATCTTCAAAGGTTATCTAGAAGTTCTGACAAAATCTCAGCAATGTTATTCGGTCAGAAGTCCTTTGGGAACTCTATTGGTTTAGAGTTTAAAAGAAAAACTGTAAGCACAAACAACTCCATGGTTCCGATTGATCGTGGAACAATGAGTTGAACAATGAGTGTTGATTGTTGTGATAAACATGAGGCATTTCAACAGAACAAAAAATTCTTATTGATTTGTTCGTTTTTTGGAAATGAAAATCATGTTCAAAGTACGTGTTGGAGATTCAAGAGGAACAAAAAAAGAATTGTCAAACTTCAAGAGAACATGCAAATGATGAATCTGGATTTGGATAATGAACAAGGTTTTCCTATAAAATCCAGTAATTCCAGACTCAGACGAGGTAAGAAAATTGTTTATACAACAAACCTTGATAATCCACTATGTGGTAAAGGATGTGAGCATTCAGCTCACCCCGTCACTGTCTAATACCAGTGACGTCCGCATCCTCATCTTTAACTTGAGAAAATGAGGTTTGCATCAAGGTGGCTCAAGTTGTGTATTTTTCCATTTTTCTCTTTTTTGTTAACAAAATATTCATCTAATAATTTAGATTATGGATAATAAACCTTGAGAGACTTTTTCAAAGTTCTTCTAGGGTTTTGGTGTCCATAACTCTATTTATAATCATTTGTAATCAAAGTCCTTCTTCTCTTATATTCAATCGGGCTCGCAGATTTATATTTGCTGATTGCATATTGAATTGAGAGATAGAGATATTAACTCTTTGATATACGTTTCTTAAGATTGAGTCTAACTGTCTAGTTGATTCTCTTGAAAGTATATTGGAGTTAGTCCATACAGATTGCTAAGCGAAATATTGGGTGAGGCTGTTAGACCGCCGCTTTTTCATACTCACAATAATTTCTATTCCAAAACCTAGTTATCCTTCTTAAAACAAAAGAATAAATTCTCATAAGAAGTTTCCTAGACAAAAATAAAAATAACTCTTAGAAAAGACGCAACCGAAGATCATCAGACATGACCAGCAACCAGACATCGAACATAGACAAGCTCATCAGTTGCTTTCTTTAGTTCGTTTTTCAGAAATTCAAGATTCTTTATTGCAATTCCAAGTTGTTCACGTATGACATTAAAATCTCGAAGAAAATTTCCTACCAGTTGAGATGACATCTGAACTGGAAGTTTCTATTCATGATGAACAACATGGTAGCAAGTTATGAAAACAGGGTTCTCGTGAAACTCCATAACCTTTCCTTTCTCAACTTTGTCTTCCTTGTTGCATCCATCCATTGTGCACACCACAAAAATTCAGTAGAACTTTTGACTTTACAAAACGTGTATGTATCATGAGAAGATGAAAGACATGATACATACATATATGAGTGCTTCATAGGAAAACCCTATGAAGAGGATCATTAGTAAAGATATCAACAGATTAGCTTTACATGGAATCATTGTTAACATTATGCAGAGGATCATTAGTTTATGTAAAGCAAGTTGCCTACTTTTTTATTTTCCAGCGATCCAGATCGGAAGCACAATTTGCACGCTGGGAGAAGGTACGCCAAGAGAAGGAAATTAGATAAAGACAACAATTCACTGACCGTGATGGCCATCCCGGAGAAAAAACAATACACGTATTGTAACTAAAGTATGCAGAGAATCATTACTATCCTCTTTAATATTATCGTAACGTATTGTAACATTATGCAGAGGAATATGCAAAGAATCATTATTATCCTCATTCTGTTGTCAAATAGGTGGTTTCTGATAATTTTACAAATATGCGAGCCCGATTGAATATAAGAGATATAACTTGAATAGTACAAAAGACCAATGTTCAAGGATCAATCAATTTCAATCAACAACCAAAGGTTGGATTTACCAATTGATCGATTCAACGCACAACCCATGATATTTCAATTATATAACAAAATATAACGCGGGAAAGAAATAACACAGACACCAGAAGTTTTGTTAACGAGGAAACCGCAAATGCAGAAAACCCCCGGGACCTAGTCCATATTTGAGCACCACACTGTATTAAGCCGCTACAGACACTAGCCTACTCCAATTCAACTTCGGACTGGAATGTTGTTGATCCCTAATCAATCTCACACTGATCAAGGTACGGTCGCGTTCCTTACGCCTCAAGAACCACGCCGGATTCTGCGCACTTGATTTCCTTAGCTGATCTCACCCACAATTAAGAGTTGCTACGACCTAAAGTAGAAGACTTGATAAACAAATTTGTATCACACATAAAAGTCTATTAAATAGATGAATCTGTCTCCCACAGAAATGTCTACGAGTTTTTGTTTCGTATTTTGATAAATCAAGGTGAACATGAACCAACTGATAAACCGGACTTATTTTCCCAAAGAACATCCTAGTATTATCAATTACCTCGTAATAGTCTTAATCTATTAAAGAAATAAGATATTGTGGAACCACAAATGATGAGACGAAGGTGTTTGTGACTACTTTTCAATCTTGCCTATCGGAAATAAAATCTCGAGAAAATCTTAAAGAAGATAGCACTCAATCACAATAGAAAAAAACAAGATCAGAACATGCAACTATAGAGAAAATAGTTCGGTCTGGCTTCACAATCCCAATGAAGTCTTTAAGTGCTTAACCTACAGGGTTTCGTGAAAAACCTAAGGTTAAAGGAGAATCGACTCTACTCGCAACTTCTATCATACATGAGGTGTAGGTATTAGGTTTCCCAGTTGCTAGAGTTCTCATTTAGTCCTTTATATATATTTCAAATCAGGGTTTGCAATCTAAGTTACCTTGGTAACAAAGCATTCAATATTCACCTTTAGATGAAAACCTGATTAAATTCAAGCTAATATCTTTCAACCGTTAGATCGAACTTAGCTTATTATACACAAATGAAATGTACCTTCATTTAGGTTTGAGTAACCGTACCTAAACGTGTACACTTAGTCGGTTCAACAATAGTTAACCAATGGTTAGCCATATGAGCACTTACATACCAACCTTATTCCTATTTACCATAACTAGTTCAAATGACTCAAATGAAACTAGTTAGAGAGTTGTTCAATTATTTAGATCTCACAGAAGTATACAAGACACAATTTAAGAAAAATCGATTTTGATTCAATCGAATCAATTCACGAACATCATATCCACGGTTTGCCAAAGATTGCATTCCTTAATATATAAATGTATCAGTTTATGAACAACCGATTTTAGAACATAACCTACTTAAGTATCCAAACGGGTACGCATACCTAAGTAGCCAGACTGAGTTTGGTTTTTCCAGTACGCGTACTGGTACGCATACCATTACACTTCCAAACTCCAGCAGAAATTCACGGAACCCAAACTTCCGCCAGTACACGTACGGGTACACATACTTAGGTTCCTGACTTCCAACAACCAACCAGTATACGTACGGGTACGCATACTTAGGTTCCCGGTTTTGGATCTTACACAAGTGTGAATACACACTATGTTTATATCCAAACATGGTTACTTGTTCTAAACTCTCATTTCAATCATTGAAACTTTCTTATAAGATGACAATCGTTGTTATCCGCAAACTATTAGCATCAAAGCGATTTTCAAGTTATTGAAATAATCAATATGACTTTCGTCAATAGTTAAAGATGAACTTGGTTAAAGAAAAAGCTTTTCAACACATATTTCAAGAAATATATAAGCGAGTTAAACTCGGCTCGAAATAGAAAAAGTGTATAATTGAAGTCTATAGCAATACGACTTTTGTCTCAAATAGGAGATAGAGTAGATAGACTTTTGAGTGATAGATAAGTTCAAGTCTTCACATACCTTTTGTTGATGAAGTTCCACAAGTTCCCTTGAGTAGTTCTTCGTCTTCATTTGATAAACATCATGGAGTCTAAAGCTCAACTACACTTACTATCCTAATCCGAGACTTAGCTATAAGTAGACTAGAAATCAAGACTTATAGTTTTGGCAACTAAACTTGACAAACAATCTTGAGATAACAACACTTGCGAGTTCGACCGAGCAGTGCTCTAACAATGTATATCAGAGGATATTCCAAGACGCTACATTTGTGTATTTAATCTTGTATGATGATATGTTGATAGCTTACAAAGTTATATACAAAAGTTCAAATTGCAGCTAAGTAGTAAGCTTGAGATAAAAGATGTCCTTATCTTAGAAAGATTATGTTGAGATGGTTTTTGGAGATGTTTGGTATGAAATATGCAAAACCTGTAAGTATTCCTTTGGAAGAACACTTTAGACTTCTTGCAATTATCACCTCAAAATGAAGACGAGGAAAAGTACATATTTCGAGTTCCTTACGCAAATAGAAAGTGTTAAGAGATCTTAAGGGAAAATGGTGACTGTAATCAAGTCTAAGACGATGATGGAAAGTGGTGAATGGTGATAATATCAAGTCTAAGGTGAAGATTTTTTATAATATTCCTTGAATATATTCTTGTGTACTATTTGGTCTTTCCCTTTTTTTTTGGACCAACAATCCATTTAGTTAACTTGTAACCTAAAGGCATAAGGAGAAAAGGATATTAAAATTTCTTCGTAACAAATAGATTTATGTTGTTCTTGAGAGAGTGTGAATCACAGATGGGATAGGGTTCTTAAGTAGAGTTCGACTGATTATTCATGTAAACCTGTTTTTGAAAAGAGGAGGGTACCCAGATACACCATAATCTTTTTGTTTGATAACAACCCGTTCAATTTATACTGTGTATAAACCTCTTGGAGCAACAATCACTCAAGGAATATTTCAACACGGTGTCCACTTGAAATAGGGTTAGTCCGGACTGGTCTAACAAAGTGATAATATCAAAGTCAAGTTGAGAAATCCAATACACTTTGTGTGATCGTCTATGGATATGAAATCGAGACAATACAACAACAAACTATTCACTTGATAACCGAAATCTTATAAGATAAATATCAAGTGCCTAATTAACGTGCAAGTGTATTTACTTTAATTATAATATAAAAACAATTATAATGCGAAAATAAAGTAAAGCACACATACCAGAATTTTGTTAACGAGGAAACTGCAAATGCAGAAAAATCCCGGGAGCTAGTAAAGTATTAAATACTCAATTGAATTAAGATGTTACAAAAAGTAAACCTGTAACTTCGTGTAGACAATACTAAGTAAACTAAAGTCCGATTTACTCAGCTTCAGCAATATTCTTGATTTGATAATATCTAGCAGAACCGAAGTTCTCAATAGATATTTGATACCATATGTCCTAGAAGAACATGCTTCTCTTTAGGACTAGATCTAATTTATCTTCTTAATGGTTCACAACAACTTCTTCTTCAAATCTTCAAAATCTTCAATCTTCGATTTAATCTTCAAAGTAACAATCTGCAAAAAAAAACTTGATTCCTTATTGATTTGTCGCACAAAATGGAGTCTGTTAACAATGGAAAATTAATGAATCTATGTTACAGATCTAGAAAAACTTAGATCCGTAAAAACGTTAAATCTTTGATCTAGTTTGAGTGAACCTTATATCAGAAGAGAAGGTTCTCAAGAATAAACAAACTAGGTGCAATCAAAGATTCAACGACCGTTAGTCAATCAAATCAATCGAAAAAAAAAGATAAATCACAATTATCTAGTTTCCCACCAACAATACTAATACAGCTTCTCAATCCCAAAGAAGACTTTAAACTGAGCGTCCTTAAGAGATTTCGCCTAATTAGGTTACTCTCCCCTCCAAATAGGCGGCTTCACCAGTAACAACACAACTGAGGAAGTTTGAAGGATTAGTTTGCTAGAAATGCAAACTTCAAGTATTTATAGACAAGGAAGTTTGGACACAAAGGAATTTCCAAAACCGAAAATATTCTCAAGATATGCAATAAGTCCAAATTCGGTTTTCACAATTCCTGGAAATGCTCTATCCAAAATATTGATCGAAAATCTCTTTGGAAAATTTCTAACTAGTAAATGCACATTATTAATTCTTATTTTCCAAAATCAAAAACCTTAAATAAAAGATTCTTAACTTATTTAATTTCAATCCTGGGATTTTATTTCTTTAGCTATTAAGGAATAACTTTGAACAATAAAAGATAAGCATTACCGCATGTGTTAAAAGTGTGTCAACATCCTTACTTTGTAAGTCCTCTTTCATAATTAAAACCTTGAAACCGATTTGCCACACTTCCAAACAAGTTTAGAATTGGTTCATCCGACTTTCAAGAACTATGTGATTTATCAAGAACACTCAATCACAAATCATGGGTTTAACGGTTCTACCAAAACAAGTTTCGGTTCTACCTCCATGTGAGTATTGTGCATAGTCACACTATCTTTCCTACATTAGTTGACTAGGTACTAGGATTGGTTCCCCATATATATATGGTATCTAACTTATATGTGTTGCACATTCCCATAGAATCGGTTCCCCTTTGCCTAAAAACGTGTTGCACATGTCCATAGGATCAGTTCCCCTTTCTTCTATAAACCTTGATGCACCTCATACAAGGATCGATTCCCCTTTGTGATGTGTTGCACCTCTTACTAGGATCGGTTCCCCTTTACCCAGAGTAGGTCTTACAAACTCACTAACTCGATCACACCATCAGGTGATTACTTAAGATCAGTTTCACTAATAAAAGTCATACCAATACATAAGTCGGGCCTTTGTGAATAGTTCTACCAAGAACACAACCAAGTCATGAGAGGTTATACTAGTCACACATATTGGTTGTTCAAAAGATGTGCAATGAATAACAATACCAATAACGCCTGGCGATTTCCTTTTCGATTCACGAAACAAGTTCATAAACTTACTTCCTTAAGATCGAACTATTATAAATCCCTGTGTGTGTTCTTGATTTACTTTGACTTCATTTATATTTCATATCTTGATTGATTGTGCTATCTTATGCCATTTTTTCTAACACAACAAAATAAACGATGGACAAAAGAAAGAAAAACATTACCCATAGAACCATATTTCCCTAACAACCAGTTCGATTTGTACCAATTTCCTTCCACCCAGAGATCAACTCAAGCAAAACAACTCAACCATATGGTTGATAGTTTAATTTTTTTTTTATGCATTACACTAATATAAAAACAAAAATAACCTAATAAACAATCTGATAATCTACCGTAATGCATTTCATTGGTGAAAAAAAACCTAATAAGTATGCTAACAAGAACTACATAAATAAAGAAAAACCTAGCATTTAATTCAAATGAAAATAGTTTTTTTGATCTGATAAAAGTAAATAGTTTCATAAATCAATACTTAAAAAATCAGAAATCTTTGCTTTCGTCCTAATTCACAATCCCATGATTCGCTCTTCTCCACTGAAAAATGAAAAGATATTTGAGATAATGTTGATAATCCATCTGGAGCCTCAATAAAACCAAAAAAAAATCTTCTTGTCCGGGATTCCTTATAACTTTAGACAAGTGATCTACTATGATATTTACTTTTTGGGGATAATGTTTGATATAAAAAACTTGTTATTCTTTGAAGAGGCTACACTACCAACCCAACGAACTCCAACATACCTAAAATGTCGATGCAATTATCTTCTTGTTGCTCTAAAAAGGCAGTTGCAAGAATTTTATTTGAAATTATACGAATAGCAACCTTGCAGTCAGTGAAAATCATGATGCCAAAAATTCTTTTGCGGACGTAAAATTATGAAGCTTTGAGAATAGCTTCGACTTCATAATAAGTGTCGTCATGGGGATTTACAGCACCTCCATTGAGGCCGAATCTAAAATTTCGATGAAATTATCTTCTTGTTGCGCTAGAAAGGACACTCTTAGGATCATTCCCAGTTGCAGGATTTGTATTTGAATTAGACGAATATCAAATTCGCAGACAGTGAAAATCATGATGCCAAAATTTCTTTTGCGAACACAAAATTCTGAAACTTTGAGAATAGTTTCGACTTCACAGTAAGTGTTGTCATGAGAATTTATAGAACTTTCATTGAGGCTGAATCTGACAACTCATGTATTTGTGTTGATTGCTACACTTTATCCTCCATTTTTTACGGTGTACATATACGAGTCCTCGCTGTCTACGTACCACTGCCATCGACACATCGACGACTTGAGAATGATACACCATTTTTGCCATATACTTCAATACTTTAAAAATTCAAACCTAACTAGATTTCTCCATTTCACATTTCCAATAATTTTACACAAAATTGGTTAAAAAGACCAAAATCAACAATTCCTTGGTGAAAAGGATACTTAAATTTTGATACTGTTTAAATGGACCATAATGAAAAAATAATCAGGATGTAAACAGTTTCATCCTACCCATTTTCAAATACTTTTTCTTATTTTTAATTTACATCAGGATGCATCCAGTTTCATCCTTATTATTTTTTAAGTTTAAGTCAGGATGAATCCAGTTTCATCCTTACTATTCTTTTGGTGTCCATTTCACTCGTAATAATTTTTACTCGTCCATTTGGACCACGTTTTAAAAATATTTGGACAAATGACTCATTTTTCGATAATTTTAACATTGTTCAAAATTAGCAGAACTATATTCCTAATCTTCTTTTTTTTTAGTTTTAAGAGCTAACCAGATTAGCACCATGAGTTACCTCAAGAAGGCCGATATTTTTACGAACCTTTAAACATGTATTTTCATGTTAACCATGATTAGTAACATGCTCTCCAGCACCACAATTTCTTAATAATTTGTCATTCTATCATTAAAACAACAAATTTACACGCCCTAAATATATTGTTCATGACCTGGTCTACAGTTTCCATCAAAATAAAAATTTAATCTAGTAATAAATCTCAATCAAGTTTATTCAAATGGATCGATTCTCACAACACCACCTTTAGAACTATTTCCAACACAAGCAGCAATCTAAAGTAACATACAACAAAAAAGTGTACCTGAGGCATATTTATAATAATATTTGATAGTCATCAAATATACTTAACAATGATTGAAAGATTATCAGATGTATTATAAACGTGAGGAAGAAAATCATAAGCATTAACTAGTGCAATATTTTCAAAATTAGGAAACATCTAAAGCGTAGGTATGAAACCCAGACCACCAAGAGTATGCCTATGAAACCTAGAATCAATGATCATTTACTAGTTAGTATCGAATCTGTCGACACATTGTATAAAGTTTGAGTAACATGATAGTTTCACGAAAGACATTGAAATATGTTACACCCTTTACAACGTCGAGAAAGACATTGAAATATGTGATAGAGGGTCTATCGACATGAAAAAATATACATTTGTGTTCGAAACAAAAAACATTTTTTGTTGCACCAATTGGAGCTCCTCTGATAAGAGGGTCAACTAACTCGCGATAACGATTGCTACTAATGGTTTCACCTGCAAAAACTTGGGAGATATATCAAATAAAACACGATATTAACTCGAAATTAAAGAAAAAAAATGGTAAGGATGGATCTACGATGGAAAATTAATACCAAATTCACAATATATTTATTGTCGTCGCAAGTGCTTTATGCCTGATCATTAGCTAAATTAAGAGCACCCTAAAACGGTAAACATCAACTTTAGTGCACACAACATAATACCATATGTCTAGATGACCTGGCGTTCCCCTGAGTTTAGGATTATATTAAAAACCCTCGATTGAAGAACCAAACTTCACGAGGCCGAAATCTGCTAGCTTCCAACCCTTCCCCAAGAAGAATGTTAGCCGGTTTTAGATCTCTAAATATTGTATCATTTTACTGCAAAAACTTTAATGCTTTAGTAATCCTCTCTTTTATTTGGCTTTTCCTAACTTGTATATCCGTATACATGTTAAGGTTCAATAAAAAATTATTTTATTTGATTGGAAATTGTGTTTTTTTGTCTTATTCTACTAGAAATTGGTTTTTCTTGCATTAAAAACAACAAATTTTTTTCCCAATGCAAAAAATAGTTTTTTCCTTCCAATAAAACAAATAAATTATGTTCTCAATGTAAAGAATTGTTTCTTTAATGAACCTTAACATATATACGGGTATACAAGCTTATCCTCCAATTGAGATGATCTTCCTGAACATCTCCAAAAAAAAAAAACAAAACAAGTCAAAGCGATATCAATATATGAGAGTAAAGGGGACGACACGAAACTTGCGTAGAATAGTAAATACTTTTACTGAGATTATAATATGGACTAGAAATAGTTCCAAAGAATAGTTAACTTAATTAACCATTTACACCATTAACTGACATCCTACACTGAACACCTAGTTTCACTTACTTACATCATCCAAAAAAAACGAAGTATTTGAGTCAGATATTCATCTCTAAGGGATAAAGCTCACTTTAAGGAAAAACAATAACTTATAACTGCTCAATTATATATAACCTTTTTGTAGCCTTTCATACGGCTGAGTCTAGCAGTTACTTCAACAATTAAGACCATATTGCAAAGTCATTTAAATGCTCACAAGTTTGGCTCCTTGTCTAGAGATAGCATGCTTACATGCTAACTCCTGCAGTCAACCTATAACAATTGTTATAACTTCTTGTTGCTACATAATAACTTACGACAACTGCAGTTGCAACGGTTCTCTGTAGGCAATCATATAAATACAAGACGATATCAAATGCACATATAATTTGAAAACGATCAGAATGCGGTATTACAAATCTAAGTTTAGGCAAAAAAAAAAAGTTTGGAATTTATTTTTATCTTTTTAAAGAGGAAAAATTAGTATTTTGAAGTAGTTTTTTTTTTAAGCAAAAGAAATAATTTATTGAAGAGAATTAAACCAATACATGAGTTTTATCTTCACTTAACTGAGGTCTAATCTCAACTGGAGAAGAGCTAGACCAAGAAAAAGAAAATGCACTCTCACTATCTAACTTAGAGAGAATGTCAGCTGCCTTATTACCCTCTTTTGGAATATAAGAACATTGCCAAGAGCTATAACTACGAATCAAAGCTTGAATATCCTTAATCATATTTAGAAGTTTCCAATCAATTGAAGCATTGTTATTTACTGCTTCCACAACTGTATTTGCGTCAAGTTCGAAATGCACTCTCTCCAGCTTTAAGCTTTGAGCCCAATTAACTGCTTCCCACAGACCCATATATTCCACTTGAGCTCTCTTATTCCCGTCAGGAAGATGCATCTTGCGGCTTGTCGATCACCTGCAAAATTTCGAATTATTAGTCCAATACCACCAGTCTTATTAGAATCTAAGAATGAACCATCAAAATTGATAGTAACAGTATCCAAAGGTGGAGGTGACCAGTGCACGTTACTTCGACTAACTCTACTACAAGAATTATGAGTCATTCTTTTTTTGAGTTAATTGTTCGTTGATGAATCTACGATATTATTGAATGATTCTTTCAGGGAAAGGGTTAATATTTTGAAAGGATTTATCACATCTTCTCGTCCATAAACACCACATAATGATAGATCTTTTACAAATATCATCCATCGAAATCTTCCTTTCATGTAGATCATCAAACCAACTTCTTACCCAATCTGAGAAAGAGATAGATCCAGATGAAGACCAACCAAAGGTAGAGAACAAAACTGCCCTTGCTAAATTACACTCCATTAGAACATGAGCTTGGGTGTCTCTTGATCACATAAAGGACAGACATCTACAACTCCAGGCACTTTCGTGCTCAGAAAGTCTCTTGTTGGCAGGAGGATTGAAACTGCTTTCCATAAGAAATGTTTGATCCTGGGAAGTAAAGGTAATTTCCACATTATTTTGTAAATTTTGATCATTCTTGGGCCCACTATTTTTGAGGTATTCTGCTCTTCATACATCTTCCGATATGCTGATTTTACGGAGAAAGCACCATTTTTTTCAAGTAGCCAGACAAGCCTATCCTCTTGAGTATAGTGTATCTGAATATCAGAAATAATTATGACTGTGTTGGGATCAAATAACTCCTGCAGAATATTGATATTCCAAGAATTATTATCCCGATTAAAGAGTTGACGTACGAAATTATATTGCAGATGCACAATACAACCTTGTTTTGGAATGAGAGGTTTTATTAAAGTCTGTATCCATCTGTGCTTCCATATTAGAATCTTCTTGTCGTTTCCTAGGCACCAAAATCTATTTGTTTGAACAAAATCTAGCTCAGAAGTCATGCTTCTCCGTGACCGAGTGGAATTAGATTTCTTCTTAAGGTTGAAGAGATCTCCATCTGCGAAATATTTTGACTGTAGAGATTTTATCAGTATAGAATATGTGTCAGAACAAAGCTTCCAAGCTGATTTCTCTAGTATGGATTTATTAAAAATGTACAAATCCCGAAAACCTAACCTCCCTTCTTCTTTCGGCTTTTGAGTTCTTCTCCATGTGATAATATGGTTTCCCTTGCAAGTTTTTTTATTCCTCCATAATTACTGTTGTTTAGAGCTCATCTTTTTGATAGTAGCATCAGGCAGTTTAAAACTTGTCATGTGATGAATTGGAATTACGTTAGATACATTCTTAATCATCACTGATCTAGTAGCTTCTGACATATTACTGCCATTCCAATTGGAGAATCTGTGATCCATTTTTCGCAGAGAATAGAAAAGGGAATACGCTTTTTCCTGCCCAAAAAGAATGGCAGACCAAGGTACTTCTCATCTGAAATTTTGAGAGATCTGACTTGTAAGGATCCACTGATATTTTGACAAGTCTCAGGATTTAGATTTGAACTGAAATAAACAGCTGATTTATTGAAGTTAATCAGTTGTCCTGAGCATTGAGAGAACTAATGAATCACTTGAAGTAGATTATGAACTTGAGTATCATTGGCTTTGCAAAACAAGCAATCATCTACAAAAAGAAGATGGTTAATTTTCGTTGCAGAGCGTGAAGTTTTCATACCTGTCAATTAACCAGTTTTTTCGCAATGAGCTAGAAATCTAGAAAACGATTCCATAGCTAGAATGAAGAGGTAAGGTGATAACGGATCACCCTGTCGAATACCGCGCGTGGGCTTGAATGCAGATGTAGGAGAACCGTTTAAGTTGATTTCAATATGAGTTGTAGAGATGCATTGCGAGATAAGTTGTCAAAAATTTTATGAAAAACCAAATTGTTTCATAATATCCAACAAGAAACTCTATTCTAATCGTTTGAACGCGTTAGACATATCCATCTGGAGTGTAATATGACCACTTACTCCCTCTTTTTCTTCATTGCTTGAATAATTTCCCGAACCAAGCATATATTTTCTGAGATTAATCTTCCTGTTACATATGCAAATTGCATATGAGATATGATTTTACCTATATGTTTCTTCATCCTCAAGGCAATGAGATTTGAAATAATTTTATATATCGTATTACACAAGGCAATAGGACGGAAATCTTCTGGTTTATTGCATATCTGGACTTTATGTATCAGAGATACTCTTGTGTTGTTTAATTGTTGGAGAAGGAACCCAGAATGAAAGAAAGATCTGATCATGTTACAAACGTCTTCTTTTACCACAGACCATTGAGTCTGATAAAATCCAGGAGGGAAGCCATCCAGGCCTGGAGATGTCCATGGCTCCATTGTCATGAGAGCTTGGTATATTTCATTCTCCGTAGGAATGACTTGTAGGGCTTCATTGCGTTTCATATAAATACACCGTGGTATATGCTTTAGAAAGTACTGATTGCTAGGAGGATCTGAGGTAGTCATGATATCTTGAAAGTGTTTTTTGAGAAGTCCGGGAAGAGAGTCTTTGTCATTACACCATGTACCATCAGGCGCCAGCAATGAATCGATTCTATTTCGAGATCTCTTGCGCTTCATTCTGATGTGAAATTATCTTGAATTCATATCTATATCATTAAAGAAATGATCTCTAGCTTTTTGTATATTAGAACTTGCTTGAATCTCATTGAGCATTCTGATCTCACCTTCTAGATTAACCACAACTTTTGTATTAGAACCACTCATATCTGCAGCTTGTAAAGTATTTAGTTCTGTCTGAAGCTGAGATATGCGTTTATTGATATCACCAAAAGAATTTTTACTCCATAGTGACAATATGTGCCTAGTATTAGATAACTTATTGGATAGAATAAAAGCATTAGAACCTGAATAGTTAGAGGACCAAGAAGATTTAATATGTTCAGCGTAACTATCATGTTTTAACCAATGCTCAAAAAATTTCCAACTTCTACCAGATACTTTATTCTGTTTAGTAAGATCTAACATATATGAGACCGTTTTGATGGAGGTGACTAAGAATAGAGTCTGGGTAGGCTATGTACCACTCACTGTTACCTAGGGCTCTATCTAACCTAAACTTAACATGTCCAGTACCATGTCTGTTAATAGTCCATGTATAAGGGTTTCCACAAAAACCCAAGTCAGATAAATCAGAGTCTTTGATAAGGTCTAGGACATCACTAAAAGCAGTATTACTAGCTTTATAAATTCTGTCACTAGGAGAAAAAGTGATGTTCAAATCACCAATAAGGACCCAAGGTCTATGAATAGAACTACTGAGGTTTCTAATGAGAGACCATTGAGATACCTTTTCATGATTGTACGGAGTGTCATACATGCAAGTTAACTACCATTCCCCTTTACAGGGATCATTGATAATACGAGAATGGATTATATTTTCATCTTGATAGACAACATTTAAAGAGAAACCATTTTTCCATAACATAAGTAAGACACCAGCTATTCCAACTGAGGGAACAAAAATCTTATTTGGCAGTCCTAGGAAATTAGACAATCTAATGATTCTACTGTCATTAATCTTCGTCTCACAGATAAAAATTATATCAGGATTATGCAGATTTTTAAGGTATAAAAGATGATCTCTAGTATCTCTACCTAGAAAGCCTTGAAAGTTCCAGCTTAAAATTTTCATATTGAAAAAAAGACGAGAACTATAACTTGATGTGCAATTAATGGTATGAGAATCCGTAGATGAAGCTTGCTGGGTAAGAAAAAAAAATAAAGAGAAAAAATTACTGTAGAGTTTGTAGCCACAGTAACCTCATCCATACCATGAGGATTCTCCTTTGTGTTGTTCTCGCCTTCATCAATCATATCGTGCTCCATACCATCAAACTCAACAATAGATGGATTCCTACCGGTATTTTGTTCATTCTAAAATTCATTATTCTCATCTATAGAGTCAGGTTTTTCTTCTTCAGAGCTTCTTGATCTTTTGGGCCTTCTATTGTCCTCTGGATCCTCTCTTTGTTTTGCCAATTGGTTTTTACTAGCTTCACAAATTTTCTAAACTAAAAAATCCAAGTCTTCACAGATTTCAACCCCATAATTTGCAGCCAGCTCATGGAGATATGCAATATATTGATCACTTGTATATCTCCTTATTTTCATATCATGAGCTACATTAGCACATTCATTTTTGTTATAGGTCTGCAATTTTCAGGTTTGGTCCATATTTTTGGACCTAGTTCGACCAGAGCTTCATTGATTACTTGCACCGAGTGATGTTCAAGCAGTAATTCTTTGAATTGGATTATCCATTCTTGGTGAGAAAACTTCCAGTATTTTAAAGGGATAATATCATCATAAATTAGGAGGTTAAGATGATACTTACAAACATTCCAAGGACTTCTCTTGAGAATAACTTTCATCAATTCCTCAGTAGGGAATTTGAAGAGATAAATGTTTCTATCTAGTGCATAGATTTCTCTGAATTTGTATGGCTTCCAAAGACTTTTTAATTCTTGCCTCACCACATCTGTTTCCATTTGATCTTTAGCAAACGTTTTTCCTATCATGGTGTGACCTCTTTCCTCTTTAGCTACAAATAAAGCTTTCACTGAACCAACTACACGCCTTATTTTCATAGCAGAGATGTCACGGATGTTAGCGTGTTGGAGATGGTTGGTGATAGAAGAGACAGGGTTTCTAGAAGAAGAAGCCATTGTTGTTTCTTGAGTATTTTGAAAAAACTTTTTCAGAAAACTATGAAGACTGAATGTCCACTTTTCTTGGTTATAAAGAGTGATAGTAGCGGCTGAAAACCCATAAATGGTTATAGAAAGATAAGGGGGATCTTCTATTTTTGGATAGACTATAACTGCAGAAAAAATTATCGAATATTTGGCATTGAAGGGGTATAAGGTTGATTCAGAGAGCTTGAGATACACTTTGGTAAGTTGTTGAAGGCCAAAATTTGCATTGAATGGGTATAAGTTTTCCTGCGTGATAATCGTACAACAGCTGTAATGCCGCCAATCAAGGGTTTTCAAATTTTGAAAAATTATTGACTCGAGAGGGATGAGAGAATTAACTCGAATCGGTAGAACTGAGTTACCAACTTGATGCCTGCAAAGATCAGTTGAAACATAGGAATCATATAAATGATTTCCTGCAAAATACCGGTACATACTGTAGGAATCCATCATGAGAATGATGGTCTGCAAAACTGCTGAAGAAGACGATGTGCATACTGCTTTTGAATGGGACAATAATGTATGTGAAAAGAGAAGAATAATCTAGGTCCAATAATGGATGCTCCTCATGATGAAAAGGATGAGGCCCTGCAAGAAGAATTAAGTATTCATTATCAAGTTTAAAACAAAACAGACAAATGATGGGCATGTTTTGAGCATAAAATTCAGATATGCAAAGAAAAAAAACCAGATTAGAGAGATAAACATGAAAAAAATATACTGAGAAGTGAAATAGAACTAAAAGGTGAAAATAGACAAAATAGAGTAACCACAAGAGTTAAAGAATGAAATCATAACGAAGTTTAGAGTTTAATCATGGAGATCAGGAATAAACATGCAGGAGAGAACGAAAACTGAGTTAACTCAGTTTTCGCCGATTTGCAGAGCTTTTTTCGAAATCTTTGAAGTAGTTTATTAATGTTTTTCTTACATTACTACTTCATATAATCTATCACTTATTGAAGTTTAGCTATTTAAATTTTAATTTGACGATGATGCATGCAATAATGGACCTTTATTGATTACTCTATATTTAGTACAATTATAAATATTTTATACTTTAGAATCTTAGAAAATTATGAAATTTTAGCCACTCAATATAAAAATAGTTTTACATACGTTAAAAATATGTTATAGGTTAAATATTATTAACAATCAAACCTTTATGATTCAGCAATTTTATACTATTTAATCGAAGTAAGTTTTCTTGACAAATCATTAGTTCATTGTTTATCATTTATAATTTAACCCAATAATATCCAAATAATTAATGATAAATAACTACTTAATAAATCCTTGATGAAATCATCTAAATTAGTTAATAAGTTAACCCAATAATATCCAAATAATTATTAACATGAATGTAAATAATATTACCAACATAAATTAGTTAATAAGCCTGAGCTTTGCAGCGGGATTTAGATACAAACTTTTTTATGTATCTTTTTCTTTAGTATGAATTACCTTGTAGGGGAGATAAATTAGTAGTGTTTATTTCACGGAATTACCACAATCTAGTTCTTACTCCTCTTCCATGTTTCTTTATCTTTTTTCGTATGGATTCCCTTATAGGGGAGATAAATTAGTAGTCTTTATTTCAAGGCACTACCACAATCTATTTCTTCCTCCTCTTTCATGTTTATCTATTTTTTATCTCTTTAGTATGGAGTCCCTTATAAGGGAGAATCGATTTGGTAGATTAAGGGATGACCAATATTCTCTTGTTTATGGGGAAGAATTAGAAACATCAGGATTTCGCGTATGTACAATTGATAACTCTGATAGAAGGATGAGGCATGTTGGAGATGAAAATATTCTACAAGTTGTGTTTTCTAATGGTGATGTTGAGTGAGAGATAGACTTTTCTAGGGTTTCCTATGAGAAATTTATCATTTAGGCCTAGGTCCGACCAATTAGGGTCCAAGCAGATTTTATACTTATCTTAAGGTTCAAAGTTCTTCGAAACAAGGAAAGACCACCTATACTACTACCAAAATATACGAGTAAGCGCCTTCTCCAATATTAGACATTTATTATTGGCAAAGGTACAAGAACGGGATCATAATGAAATTTCCGTAAGAGGCATTTCATGACTAAAAAAGAAATACATACCATTTAATTTAGATGCAATTATATAACCGAAGCTAATAGCTTTCATCAAGGAGTTTAAAGATACAAGATAAACCCTCTAATATTCCACAGCCGCACTCCCCTCAAGATATTACCATTAAGCACAAGTTCAAAAGAAGTCTCCCCCATTTGATGTCATTCCCGAAAGAATAACAAGAGTGACCTTAATTTCAAAACAAAAGAAGGATTTTAATGGACACCAAAAACCATGAGACTGATTTTCTATATCCAAAAACTCAATCAAATTAATCACAAGTAAACCCATGATTAATTTAATCAGAATATTCAATCAAATTAAACAGAAAAGGTGATCAACTTAATTTATTATGCTCGACATAAGAGAACTTTCGGAGCATACGACTAACATAACCATTAAAAAATGAATAGGATAATTGTTCATATACTCAAGATAAGAGGAATCTTATGGAGTATGAAGATACTCAACTAGATTAATTACAAGTGAACCCATAATTAATCTAATTGAAATACACAACAAAACTAATTACAAAAGTAATCAATTCAATTGTCAATTGTTTTGCTCAATAGAAAAAGACTTATGGAGCAATAACTAAATAACCAAACAAGATGATTAATTTAGTTCAAAAATGCTCAACATAAATTACCTTACGGAACAACCAACAAAGCTAATCAAAAATTAATCAACTTGGTTATATCGTTCTCAACATAAGATACATTACGGAGCCTCACAGTAATACATAAAATATGGATCAGGGATGATCAATACTGCAGAATACACAAGGATTCATTCTATCTTCAATCACTATTTTCATAACGATATTAATAGACATAATCCTTGAAAACAAAAGATTTTAACCTATTTTCCATCAAAGAATTGACAATATAGGTTTAACTTTTGTATTTGTCAAAAGTCTATTCATTCTTTTACCAGTACGTGAATACCAACTCATGAACGACTTTACTTTTGACAAAATATGGGACGTTCAAGTTCACGGACACAAACATACATATCCCATAACAAATTGGAATATAATAAATCATAAATATTAATACTGCAAAAACATCATCCTCTAAATATTTTTAGAATTTAAACCAATATACCTAAAAAAGAACAAGAAGATGAAACATAATAGATATGTGTAGTCACAATCATTGTTATTCAAGCACTAGTTGTTCTTCCAACTAAATCAAAAAGAAGAATACTAGGCAACAAGCTAAAGAAAAACAGACTCCATCGCTATGCCGGAACACGAACTAAGATCATATGGACGGTTCAGGATCCTCACGAGTCATAGGGTCTTTGAGCTTGTGATCAACAGCTACCATTGTATCATCGGAGAGATGATTCTCTTTGCGAAAATCATTGATTTGATATTTTATGAGACCAAGGTCAGAGACAACCTTTTCCAACTCAGTTTTCAATTTATCAAGATCTTTTAGAGTATCAACGAGCTATTGTTTTGCTTCCCCAAAGTACTTAAGAAAGTCATGAACAACTTCAGCAGAAATCATATCATCCTTCTCAGCATCTTCATGATCATAGGCAAAGAAACATGAAGCATTAGGATGACCTTCATCTACAATTGTTCTCTTCCTCTTAGATTCAACAACAATCTCTTTATCAAGGAATCCTTTTGCAATACCACCGTAGCAAGATGAGGAGGAAGACATTATTGAAAACCCAAAACCAACCTGGAGTACACGTACGTGACTTGTAACCAAGAGGTCGGATATTTATTATTGGGGAAGATATTCTAGGGTTTCTTAGAACCGTTGACTCGGGCCAGAACAGGTATCCGTTTGAGTACAACATTACCCAAAAGAATAAAACAAAAAAACCACAAAAAATACTTATGCAAACATGTTTGTGGTTGATACTCCAACTAAAGACGATAAGAAAATAGTTTAGAGAATCAGAAAACACTTTGCCATCAAGTACACCTGACAAACTCACTCAACTAGGATTTTCGTGAATGAGATTCCTCCTTGTGATTAATTAGCACAAGTATGAGCCTTGAGCTCATCAAACGACTGTAGATTACGGTTGACTCTCTTTTTCAAAAGTCTTGAGGGAAAACGATTATGATGTGCAAAGTTATCATAAAATTTGCTATCATCAAAATAAGATGCATAGTTTTTATTTTTACCTGTAGTAGCTTGACCAGGACGATTCGACAACATGTTAATGATCTCTTTATATCATTCTTAGATTGTCTTCGCCATCCTTGCTTTTTCCTTCTAGTTCCTTTTTCACATCGAGAAAAACATGATTTCGCTTTCTATCATAAGAAGATTTATGACCTCTTCTTTGATGAAATGATTTAGGAAGACTGTCTCTCCTTTGAACATTTGAGGAACATCTTGAACTGACCTTTCTGGTATAGAACACAGGGTGCGTTGAATACGATCAATAGATTTGTCATTCAACCTGGATTTTCCCTCTCGTTCAACATGTCCTTTTGAATCACAAAAGAGGCATATTTTCTGATCAATGAGGTGATCAGGAGAAAAAGTTTTACAACCATTATTAGGAGACTTCTTCCTCCCATGTGGTGTATATATTCCTTGTTTATAGGAAGACACAATCACATCATTTCTTACAGGAAGGGATTCTGATGTTACTTCTGATTTAGGGACGTTTTCAGTCATAGCAGAAGTACTTGGTATATTAGACTGCTTAGAGCATTCTTGAATAGAGAGTTTACTCAAGCGATGTTCAATTTCCAAAGCATCCTTTTTCAGGCTATCCTCAAGAGTCATACATGAAGAATTTTCTTCAGTATTTTCCTTGAATTTGCAGTCTCTTATTACACCAAGAAGAACATTGACATGGTGTTTCAACCGATTAAATCTATCAGCTTGGATTCTAGCAAGATTTAGAATCAATTCACTCTCTTCATCTATTTCCCATTCATTAATAGAGACGGTCTCTTTTGAAGGGTAATCAGAATCACACATGTCAGTGTTTGTCTGTCTTGTCAGAACACAAGGTTCGTCTATATTCGAGATTGACGAATCTTTCTCTTTAATAGAAATAGACGAGACAGAACTTTTATTTCTGGTGACGCGTTTATCAGATATGCTACTCTTGTCCATAGAGTCAGATCTCTACAAACACAGACTTTTGAGGTCTTAAACGTGTTTTCCTGCTCTAATACCAATTGAAAAAGCGGGGGTCTAACAACACCACCCAATATTTCTCTTAGCAATCTGTATGGACTAACTCGAATATACTTTTAAGAGAATCAACAAGACTCAATCAATTAAAAGTATATCAACGAGTTTATATCTATCTCTAGATTTGATTTACTCAAGCAGGAACTGCGAGTTCTAATCAAATACAAGGAATAACTTGGATGGGACCAAAGACCAATATCCAAGGATCAATCAATGGCAATCAACAACCAAAGGTTGGATTACTCTAATTGATGATCTAACACACAACATGTATTATTTCAATTATAAAGATAAAAAAATATAATGTGGAAATTGAAATAACATAGACACCAGAAATTTTGTTAACGAGAAAACCGCAAATGCAGAAAAACCGTGGGACCTAGTCCATATTGAACACACACTGTATTAATCCGCTACAGACACTAGCCTACTCCAAGTTAACTTCGGACTGAACTGTAGTTGAACCCTAATTAATCTCCAACTGATCCAAGGTACAATTATGCTCCTACGCCTTTGATCCCAGCAGGATACTGTGCACTTGATTCCGTTAGCTGATCTCACCCACAACTAAGAGTTGCTACGATCCAAAATTGCAGGCTTTGACAATAAACAAATCTGTCTCACACAGACAAGTCTATCAAATGATCAATATGTCTTCCATAGATAAACCCTAAAGGTTTTGTTCCTTCTTTTGATAATAATCAAGGTGAACATGAACCAATTGATAATCCGGTCTTATATTCCCGAAGAACAACCTAGATTAATCAATCACCTCACAACAATCTTAATCGTACGATAGCGAAACAAGATGTTGTGGAATCACAAACGATGAGACGAACACATTTGTGATTACTTTTTATATCTTGCCTATCGGAGATATCAATCTCAAGCCAATCAATCTGATTGTAGTCGTACGGTAGAAGATGCAAGATCAGATCACACAACTACGATAAAAGTAGTATCAGTCTGGCTTCACAATCCCAATGAAGTCTTTAATTCGTTAACCCGGTTTGAGAAAAGAAAACCAGAGGTTAAAGGAGAATCGACTCTAGTATGCAAACTAGTATCACACGTAAGGTGTGGGGATTAGTTTTGCACAATACTAGATGTCTCCTTTATATAGTCTTTCAAATCAGGGTTTTTCCTTGGTCACAAAGCAAACAATATCCATCGTTAGATGAAAACCTGATTTAGATTCAAGCTAATATTTCTCAACTGTTAGATCGAAAACTTAGCTTGTTACACACACTTGACAATGTACACTTCCAGGTTTGTTAACCATACCCAAACGTATGCACTTGTTGGTTCAATAATAGTTAACCAAAAGGTTAGCCATATGAGCATTTCATATCAACCATGTTCTTCTTCACCATACCTGGTTCAAATGACTTCAAATGAACTAGTTAGAGAGTTGTTAAATTGCAAGGAAATCTCACGTACTACACAAGACACAATTGAAGCAAAGATGATTTGATTCACTTGAATCGGTTCATGAACTTTTATAGTCACAGTTTGCATACTGCATTCCTTAGTCTTTTTAAGTTTAAGTTCAGAATTCATCTTCAGATGTATAACCTTTCTCAAGTTCGCAGACTAGGTTCGCGGACTTAAGCAACCGGTAGAGTTTACAAACTCCAACAGAAAATCTCGGCAAATACCTTCCGCCGGTTCACAGACTGGGTTCGCGGACGCAGCTAGTTTGTCAACTCCAGCAGAATTTCTCGGGATGAGAAGTTCGGCAGTTCGTGGACTGAGTTCGCGGACTTGGAAACAAGCCATTATTCCGTTTTCTCTTGATCAACAAAGTTCGCAAACTTTGGTTCAAGGAATAGGAATTATACATAAATGTGTTTCCACAACAATATGTATGTCCACCATTGGTTATGTAATCTAAACTCTCATTTCAATCATTGAAACATTCTTAGAGGACATTATATAGTTGTTACTCACAAACCATTTCTCGTCAAAGCAATTTTCAGAATGATTGAAACATAACATGACTTTCGTCACTAGGTAAAGATGAACTTGGTTGAAGCGAAAAGCTTGCCAACACATATTTCGAGATATAGATAGCGAGGTATACTCGGCTCTAAATACCAAATATGTATAATCCAAGTATATATATAGCATACGACTTCTTGTCTCAAAGAGTAGGAGATAGAGTAGATAGAATTTTGAGTGACAGATAAGTTCAAGTCTTCACATATCTTTTTGTCGAGAAGTTCCACCGGTTCCTTAAGTAGTTCTTCTGCTTGTATGATGAATCGCCATGAAATCCTTGAGGTCAACTACACTTTTTATCCTAGTCCGAGACTTATCTATAATAGACTAGAAATCAAGACTTATAGTTTTGATCACTAACATTGACAAACATGCTTGAGATAGCAACGCATGCGAGTTTGACCGAGCAATGCTCTAACATTGTATTCTCTTTATTAGACATAATAACTTAAAAGTTATTCTTATCACGTTTAAGTTATTTACATGTTATTTCTGAGTGTTCATTATAAGTTACTTAAAACTTATTTTTAGAAGTAAATTTTATTTTATGCTTTAATCAATGTAGTTTCCACAAAAAACATTGTACTCTTTGAAACATAATGAATGAATTTCTCTATATAATTGGTGTTTTGGGGTTTTAAATCAACCAATCTCTTGATTCAAACTTGCATGTTAGCTAGTTTAAATATAATCGTGGGAGAGGAGTGTAACAATAGTTTTTTTTTTTTAAATATAGTTGTTGAAAATAATTGTATATTCTAATAGAACATAACCCCAAACAATTATATTATTGGCCTATAAAACAACAGGCGTCAACACCATTTTCCAAACACAAAATAGAAGCAACATGGAGTGTTCTAAGGTTATTATTCCCTTTTTCTTCAGAGTAGTTTTAAAGGTTTGTTTATTTTATAACGTACAATCAATCTAGAAATAAAAAAAGCGCCATGTGTTTTCATATGTAGATATATGTATATTATGTTTTCCAACCATTGAGCAACATTAATGAGACATTTGCATATTCCGTAAAAATAATATAATAACACAAGAAAAATTACAACTCGGAGGTAACATTAAATCCAACACAAATTAAATCCACAATATAAAATACTATTAAGCTGAGTTACCTACACCAGGGACATAATGATGCAGGACAAGAATGTGGCAAACCTCATGTACGTGTGAGTAATATTATGTCAGGATTAGTTAGTTAGTTCTTTATAATATTTGAATTATCCCCAAGATATTATCTTGGATAGTTATCAAGTTGTAACCGTAAGGAACCTTTATATATTCAGCTTCCTGTATTGTAATTGGATTGAATGTTGTTATTATCAAATTTTCAGAAATTTCTGTTTTAAAGTGATTGTTTCACTTGTGTTCTGTGGATTCAGAATACTTTGTCTTGTGGATTCAAGGCTTTCTTATCATTACCTCTGCGTCACATAACTATCAAGGGTATTGTGAAAATTTGATTTTAACCTATCTTTTAATATGATTAGCTAAAGAAATTCTAACCCATATAATTTTAATCAATATCAAGGGATAATTAAAATCTAAATCTTGTTTAAAGCATGGAACTTTCTTTTTCTTAATTTATTTATTTTTTCAAATTTCATTCTATAAACTGTATTTTATTTTTCCGATTACGAATTAATCTTTTTTATTTTAATTTTATTTGATTATGTAGATAGTATTTTATAGGTAAATCTCAGTTGCTCACAAAATATGCAACTCTTTTCCAAAAAAACAAAACATCGTGACGGTAGGGATAATTGATGACATTTTAGTCCTATTTAATGAAGAATACTAGTTTCCTCCCTCACTAAAACATTCATAAGTTCTAATGTATTTTCCCCTAAATTTGATATTTGAGTACTGGTTTATCAAAAAAGAAAAAATAAAATAAAAAAGGAAGAAGAAGAAGAAAAGGCGAAAAATAAGAAGGGTAGATAGCGCGTTTGGATACCAGAATCAGTGCTTCTGTAGAAGTAGAAGTCAGAAGTAAAAATATTTTGCTTAACAAAATGTTGACTTCTACTTCTGAAAGTCGTTCTTAAATTTTACACTCAAACTAACTTCTTGCTTATTGATTTCTAGAAATCGAGAAGCTACCTACGGATGTGTATCCAAACGCGCTATAAACTTACTTGAGAGCTAAATATCTGAGAAATATGTCTTTCTAAGATGTCAAGAAACAAAGAAAGTGTTCCACCACTTGGTCTGCCATGCTTGACACTATAGATAGTTCGAGGAAAGGGTGTATGTGGCTTGTAGGAAATGGTCATGATATCCAGATTTTTGTTGATCCTTGGATAAACTCTCTTCACGGTGTAGCACCAATCAGAACCGAAGAAGAAGATACAACCATCACCAGATTTAACCATTTTATTAATGAAGAATCAGCACAATGGGACACGATAGTTATTCAACAGAATGTAGATGCAGTTGCTGCTCTCCAGATAGGTCAAATTCCAATCAATTCTGGTGCCGATGATAAGCTTATTAGGAAGCTAACAGACCATGGAAATTTTACTATACAATCCTTCCAGAAAGTACTATACCGGCATCAAGGAGAAACTTCAAAGATAAAACCCTTTATATGGAGGGCTATCCACAATAGGTTGGGTGCAGCTGAAAAGATTGGCAGACATGTGCCTGAAATTCCTACTGAGTGTGTGATTTGTGAAGAAGAAGTTGAATCAGTGCACCATCTGTTGTTTCAATGCTCATTTGCACAGGCAGTGTGGTTTGCAACTCCAATGGGCTTTAGATTGCAAGAAAATACACAAAAAAAATAAAAATCCCACTCATCTATCGAAAGTTGGCTAAACAATGACGATAACGAATACTCGGTTTCGTTAGGCATGGCCATCTGCTGGGCAATATGGAAAGTAAGAAACAATAAGGTTTTTGAGAAGAAGTCTGACAATATTCAGGGAACTCTCAAACTTGCATTCCGTTGGTTCAATCTCTACTTTAACCTTACTATGGAAAGTGATAATGTTGATGTACTGAATACCCCCACCAACTCAGATTTACTGGCAACTTGGTCTCCTCCTCAAGAACCCTACATAAAGATACATGTTGATGTTGCATGGAAGAATGGATCATATGCCAGAGTTGCAGTCGCTAGAGATAGTCACAGAGCTAATATTGGTGATAGCACAAGACTAGGTAACTCTGACACAATGAGCTATGCTGAAACAGACGGTTTTCTTCTTGCACAAGAGCTAACAGCCATGCTGAACCTGGAATCCATCATCATAAAAGGAAACAGTCAGGTGGTTATCCATAGATTGAATGGAACTTCAAGAGCTTCCCCATGAAGAATCTGAAAGATAAGAGACGACGCTAAAAGACATGCTGCTCGTTTCTGTATCTGCCAAAGCTAGCCAATGCTGCATCTCACTCTTTAGCTGCCTACGCTTGATCTCACAAAGTCCAGGATGATTGGACTAATCTTAATGTCGCAACTAATATACCTATTCTCTGGAATGTAGCTACCAATTAGTTTTTTTTTTCTTTTCCCCTTCCGTGTACCAAAAAGAAAAAAGAAAAAAACTTACTTGACTAAAGCATAACTAACACTAATTTAATAATGTATTATATATGACAAATTATACCAAAATTTACACGACATTTGTTGGACTTATTCAGCCTGCAAACCATAGGTCAAACATTTGACACAATATTTAAATCTTGCGTCTGCTTCACACTTCCACAGGGTCTAAAATAAAATGTAAAGCCCTACTCATATTATAAGATATAGATTTTCCTATGTCCAGCCATATCCACTGTCTAGCAAATTGTACAGTGAAGTATCAAATTCGTATACAACTCTAAAAGTAAACTTTGAGAGTTCCATCCAATCAGGATCCTTTTCTATTCTTGTTTAGTTTAATCTCTAGATAAGTCCAATAATTGGTGAATCATGTGCACTAGATCGATAGCTAGTACACCTACGCTCGCGGTTTGGCCACATTCTATCATATTCGGCGATCCTCAACGCGTATATTCTTCTTTGAGTCAGTAACCATTATGGTTTGGAACTTTTTACTGTACACTGCTAGAACATTTTTGAACTAGTATTGCGAAAATTTAGAGTAATTCTTATGGGATGAACAAACTCAAAGTTTGTTCATTTTGATCCCATTATGGGATGAACAAATCAAGAAAACGGATGTTCAAATGAACAGATCTGTTCATTTGAACATCGAGTCGCACCATCAGACGCGCGTCTGTTGCAAGGACGCGCGCCATCACTGATAACCGGGGCGAGAGGCTTGCTGACGCCCGCGTTTCCATTGAAAACGCGTGTTTTTAACTAAATCGCCAGCGTCATCAGAAGAAATTCCAGCGTCTGGATCAATGGCGCCAACGGCTCCATCTGAACGACTGAATAATCTGGTGATCCAACGACCACATTTTTTGAATTCTATAAATACTCCTCATTTCAACTCTAAATTCACACATTCTACACATTCTTCTCTCTCAAATCATCTACAAAAATGCCTCCAAGAGTTCGTGTTGTTAGATTCACTCAACAAGAGGATTTAGCTATTTGTAGAGCCTTTGTTTTTCACACACAAGATCCTGTCATGCGCAATGTAGCCGATTCGACGTTGAATTTATGGGAGAAAGTTTTCAGAATGTTCACCGCTGAAACTGGGAGCATCCATGGGCGTGCTTCTCAGGGATTGCAGCATCTTTTTAGTGTAATTAGTATGAATGTATTGGAGTTTGTCGCCCAACTAATGGAGAATCACCAAAATAAGCTCAACGGTGAAGGCGAACATGAATTGTTGCCCAGAACTCTAGCGATGTGTCCACCATCTCTCCGCGGTCGTCCTTTCGACTTCCATGCTTGTTTCAACATTCTTAGGGTACTCAACAGATACGATCCCTACATCGCCCTAGGAATTCCACCACCCGAAGAGAATTGATGCATATGTAGTTGTTGTTTTAATTTAATGTTCTTTTATTTTCATGTATGATGTGGTTGTTCAATGCAGTATGTTTTTATTTATGAAATTGATGGTGCAATGTTTAATCGAAGAAAAAAAATAAATTACTTGATATTGATGGTTTTAGATAATCGTAATAACACAGAATAAACAACAAATTAAATAACATAATACCATAGTGAATCGATTTTTCCTACAACTTCAATCAGCCCACTCCACCAAATAACACCTAGGATATTCCCAGAAATGCCTTCCATATGTGTCTTCTTTAGAAGAAGTCCGCAAATGCATAAAAGTCCTGCAACCGGGCTTTGAGCATGAACTGATTCTGTGGACAATGCTTGTATTCATGATCTCCATATCCAGAATGCTTGCTGTGTAATAACTCCTTCTTCAATTTTGCTTTAAGTTGAAGTTTTTGCAGAGTGTTGCGATCTTTTCTTCTTCTTGTTTTTTAATTTCCATAGCATCATCTAACATATGTGGTTCCTCTGGACAATTGAGATCTTGACATTGCAAATACTTGAGCTTTTCCGGTTGTGATTCAATCACCATTCTGATTCGTGAACAACCTTCCTGCGGACACTTTGAATACATCCAAGGACATTGGATAAGACTGTGGTTATCCATGAAACATAATGGACAAACCTCTTTTGCTTCGACACATAATATTTGCTTCCCTTTTCCTTTAGAAAACATGGTGGATGATGAGAGAGAAATCGGTTGGTTTGGTTTAGAATAAAATATAGTGATGTATTTATAATAGAAAATAGGCGTTGGTAATTCAAACGGGCGCTCAAAGGAAATTCTTGGGCGATTTTACTAATGTCGCCCGAGACTTTACTACAAACGCCAACGACTAAATTTCCATTTCCAACGACAAATTTTTCGTTCTCGTCCTATAAATTTCATTCATTGTATCTCCAAAATCACATCTTTTTCTTCTTCTTCTACTTTCTTATATCTCTCCTCCTCCTTTGCAGAAATGTCTCCTAGAAATCGTGGTCCCAAGTTTACTGAAGAAGAGGATATAACTCTATGCAAAACATATTTCTTTCATAGGGTAATCACTGGTGTTCTTATTTCTCATGAAAGTTCTTTTTGGGAGAATGTGTTTTCAATGTTCGTCTCATTGACGGGAAACCCAGGAAACCGAGATGCTCGTCGATTGCGTGCTCGTTTTCAGCGTATTAGGCTTGAAGTCCAGCCATTTCATTTTTTGGTAATAGAAATTGATCGAGAAAAATTCAGCGGTGTAACTGAAGATGAAGTGATCCAAACAGCTCTGGATAATTGGGAGGAAGCTCACGGTAAGCCTTTTCGTTACGAAGCGTGTTTCAGAATTCTAAAAGATGGTCCATCTCAAGCACATCGTTACTGCACTCGAATTCCGCTGCCGGAATTTATAATGGAAGAAGATGTTGCTCTAGTTTGATGTTGGTTACATCGTATGACGAGACCAATGAACCATGAAAATTTATGGGAAAGAGTATTGAGACGTTTTGTAGTATCGCGGAACGAAGCAATAAGAAACAGTAAGAGCCTAGAACTAAGAATTGCGTTCATCAGCAATGAAGTCAAACATTATACGGAAATATTGTGGATGGTTCATCGTAGTAGTTCTGGATTATCCAACGAAGAACTGAAAACCATCACTCAGACCACGTTTACCGAAGAAAGCGGGAGAGAGTTTAGGCATTTTGAATGCTATGAACTTTACAGAGAGAATGTCGCTGGATTTGATGTAGTTTGATGTTTTTATTGTGGTTTATGTTATTTGCAAGTTTAATAAATTGTAATAAATTCACTTTTAATCTGAAGTGGAAATCTATTTTAAAATATAAACATTTTCATTCTATTAAAAAGATTGAAATAATAAAAACTTCAATAAAAATCAAGTACAAGTTTTGGCCTCCTGTTTATCTTCGTTTGACGTATTTTCCATTCGACGCGCTCTTTGACAGTTTCACCTTTGTTTTTGAATTTTTCGTTGTTAACTTTCAAAATCGGAGCTCTTCTTTGCCTTTTAGCGGAACATTTTCTTGGAGCAACTTCTAAAACTTGCAATTCCCTTTTACAATTTTCAATCTTTTTAAAACTCCCACATATCTTAGAAACAGCAGCTTCAAGTTTTGCATCGCTAAAAAGTGTGATCGCCTTTTCAGCCATTTTTAGAAGAGAAAATTCAAGTGAATTTTGGTGTGAGTGAATTATTCGAAGATGATGGTAATTTATAGAGGGAAAAAGTAAAATTCGAAAATTTAAAAACTATCCGTTGGCGTCAGCATCAAAAACACCGACGATATCTCTAGTGACGCGGCGTCACTCTGCCTGTCGCCAGCGTTTTTGTGCTGGACGCCAACGTTCTGCCATCGAGCATTAGAGTTTTCATTTAGGTCGCGTGCCTGTTGTTCTAACTCTCAGTGTTTTCTCATAATGGAAAACCGAGTTTAGCCATCCACCTGGCTGAACAAATTTTTGTGTTTGGCCATTGCCATAGGAATTGCTCTTATGAGAACGTTCCTTCTCACACCCTAGTCGATCATTTTCTATTTAGCCCAACAACATCACGATTCACAACTAAGTATTTTACATATGGATAAACAGCGATAACACCCATAAAAACAGTTGTTAGACACAAAATTTCCAAAGTCAAGTTGCTCTGATTATGCGCAATATGATTATGCGCAATAATATGCAATTGATGTTACTTCATCAAAAAATGCTTTCACAAAGCACGAGTAATTCAAAAAGCACGGGTAATTCTTTTCCGGTCCGGCAGTGGGAAACTTCAACGTTCCCAACATTACTAAAAATGTGCAATAAAAACAAACCCAAAAGGCGAAAGGAACCACCCCTACTCCATGTCCCATAATGGCATCATTTAGTTTTCACGTTCTTAGATGACGACGCGTGTCCATCACGTCAAACTTGTTTCGTTCCATTTTTTTATATATTTGTTGTTCTTTCGGTTTTCCGGTACAAAACCATTCCCACACTCTCTCTCTCTTTTATTTTTCCCTTTCCCAAAAAAAAATTCCTGTAAAAAACTTTACTCTTCCTCCTTGGTTTGATTTTCACCAAACTTTTCTTTTTCTCCTCGCCGATCACGAATTCCGGTTAGCATTCTCAGGTGAAAATTCCATAACTCTATGATCGCTGTTTTCTTTTTCAGGTGAAAATTCCGGTTAGATGATTATTGATGTTGATGATTCTGTGACCTCTTGGTTTTGACTAATTGAATTTCTGTTTGTTCATTTGGAGTTTTAGTTGGTGGTCGTTTTTGTTTGATTTAGGATGGACTCTTTAATTTTAATGTTGAAATTTACCTTCATAGAAAAAAAAAACCAGAAACAAAGAAAAACTGTTGGAGAATTAGAAGAAAATGAAAGGATACAAAAGCGTAGAAAACTTAGGATTTTTTGTCTTATTTTTGTTATGCACAGAGTGAATTGGTGTTGTTTTTGGTTTCTGTTTCTCTTCTCTTGTTTGTTTACCGTGTACCGATTAAGTATAAATTATATTGAAGAAGGCTAACCGAACAGTTGTCTATGGGATTCATCTATGTTGTAATTTGTTGTGCCCCTTTCATGCCAAATTTTCTATTGCTACCAGCTAATGCAAAAAGTAAGTTAAAAGAGTATGAAGGTGAGTGGTTTCGAATTTTGTGCTGTTTTTTTTTCCTTTTCCCTTGATTCTAATATATGACAGGATACATATGTAACTGCATTTCTTAGTGAGGTTTATAACGGTCTCGCGGTTGAGAGTGCAAGTGGTAAATAGGAGTAGCATTTCAATTGTTTCATAGTCCTTGGTGTGACTTGCTGGATATTTGACTAAGGATGTGCAATCATGTTGAGAGCGCCACTGATTGGTGTCTATTGGATTTAGTCTTTGGGGTACATGCATGAGGGTCTGGTGTTAGCATTCTCATGAATAGCCGCAACTGGTTTTTCTAGTGAGATATCTCTTCCACTGTCTCCTAATTACTTCCGTCATTTTTCTTTCTATCAGATTTGGGCAGTCAAACGATTTTCCTATACTTTGTAATGCCTCTTTCATGATTTATGTTGAGTATCTTCGTTATGCTTCTTGTGTCTAACAAATTTCCAAGTTCTAACAGTCTGGCGATTGGAATCGGAAAAGGCTCATCTGCCCTTTCCTGATGTGTCAGTCTGTTGGATAGCAAATTATGACTTAGTCTTCATGTTTGCTTAGAAGTTTCCACAGTAGTCAAGTACATTGGTCGAAGATTTATCTTATGATAGAGTTAGCTTTCTTGTATGCTGTAATGTGATCTCATGTCTATAGAGAACTCACTTTTTTTAGGTATTTGTAGGTAGCTTAAGTTTTTTTGTACCCCTATTGATTTATTCATAATATTGCAGGCGCTTATTAGCATCCTGGGGAACTGAAGGAAGGGTTGTCTCCTCGCATCAACATTCATTCTGTTTGAACATCTGGTGTATCAGTGATAGGTCAGCATTTGTTTCCGAAGAGGACTACAGAGGTGATTAAGATTATATCTTTAATCTTCTCTAAATTATTTTGTATGGATTCACCCACAAAAGTTAATATTCCCATGCTATACATTACTAAGGAAAGAAATAGAACAGTGTTTAAGCGGGGGTTTCCTTTTCTAATGTGCTTATCAGAGGATGCTACTTCTCCTAGAGCCTATCTAAGAGTAAAAATGAGACAATTTGGGTAAAATGAAAATGCTAGGGATGGTGCGCAGCTAGCATTCCTCCCATTTTTGACATGCTAGTTTGGTGATTATGCTTGCAAACTTAAGGTTCCTTTGGTATGAGTTTGAACTGTAGGTTGCTTTACAGTCATGTGAGTCATTCCACTGACTTCCACTAATCTAAGCAACGGTGTTTATATCTTTGTGGGTTAAATTGTAGCTTCACTCGACTTAAATTTTGCCCACAAGAGTACTGAGATAGAAGTCCTGGATGGACTGAGTACTTATTGAAGAATACGTGCTTCGGGATGGTATAAATGGATCAGCTAGTAGTCTCTACTTATTTTGTGCCATTTAGGAGATCCTTCACTTACTTCAAACTGAAATGACGCTGTGTGTACTGTATTTTTTTCGAAAATCAAATGACTATGGAGTATGTGGTGTGACAGCCAGCTAGTTATTTCTGTGGAAATTGGACCTGCCAAGGCTTAGGTGAACATTATCTCTGCAATTTGTGGAGCAAGTATATAAGCTTCAGGATTGGGCATTTAGATTGTTACTCAAATGCACAGTAACTAATCTCAGGACAAGTAGTAGATTTATTACAGTGCTTCTTGAGTTTTATGGCTAGAGGAAATCAGGTTAACATTGGTTTGCAGTTTAATTCATTTGAAGCCATGTCGGCACTAATATGTCTTGATTTTTGTATGATGAATTCTGGAAAGTTTTGGTATTGGACCTTACAGTGAAGGAAAAAGTTTGAAGTGGAAATCTCTTTGCACTCAAGAAGCTGCACAGCTGGGATTGCCTTATTCTTGATGACCTGTATATATCTCCTAAACTTTTTATTTCCAGGATTAGCCTCAACTTATAGAATTTATAGAAACTCGCAACCTTATAGTGAGAACTCTCCCTTTTATTTCAAGGGTTTTTTTTTGAAATTGTAAAATAAAAAGAAGAACAGGCTGAAATAATCTTTAGAATGGTGCCCAGTCTTATTTCTTGTACTTCGTGCTCTGATATAATAGAAGAAAATCCTTTGTTCATAGACTTTTATCGTAGCCAATATACTGACATGTGAATTAGTAGGTACCTTTTTTTTATCTTCTGATGATGAAACGATATTTATGATTTTAACATGTATAGATTATTGAATTTTTTTTGAAGCAAATCTTGTAACCAATAAATAGATAAGTTTTCAGCTATGTTGTGTCAGAAAGTTTTCATATTGTTTACAGTAATTTTCTGATTGTGTTGGATCGCCTTTATCTCGCTGGAGGTCTTTTTTTTCTTTTCTTTTTTCAGTCTGATTTCTGTCAAGTATACAGTATGGGTCATCTTTCCAGAGGAAAACTCGGCATCAGATTGAAAAGAATGCCAAGCTAGTATGATTTGTGTAGTTCTACTGAGAGTCACAGGAACAGATTTGCGACTGGAATGTTAATGTTGGCAATAACATAAAGGTTTTGGTAGGGCAAGTGTTGTATAGTGAAGGCAGATATCATAGAACGCGTATGCCACTAAAAAGAACTGGGGCCAGATTAATGTAATAAATAAAAATCTTGACAGTAAAGACATTTGGCTCCCATTTGTTTTTTCTCCAGGTGATTGAAATCTCAAATGTAAGTGGTACTGGTGCATTTCCTTTGTATGATCACTTCCGGTGGACTTTGAAATGCCTCTGTTTTCTTCGTATGTAAACTTTGAGGCCGTTATTGATATCTTTCTCCTTGCCACCAATTACACTGTGTCATCTGCTCTTTAAGTTCGGAGTGGTCCGTTGATTTACAAGCTGTATTCTTCCCGAAGCGTGTTCTCTCCATTTAGGAAGTTGTTTAGCTTCAGTTTCGGTGGCGTTATGTTTAATATACTGTGTCAATTTCTACATAATTATTCTCTAAATTTTCTGATTCTCAGCTGTGTCTAGTTCTGTTGGAAGGGCATTGATTGTAGGCTTACTTAGTGCACATTTGGTGTGTGTGTAAGCAATATCTTACCAGCATCATCATACTCGACCTCTTGGTCAACATATATGGATGAGGATAGTGATGACAATGTTGAAAGCTAAAACACTTACTTATTGTACATTAGAGGCAGTTAAGGTATGTACTAGAATTTTCAAGTGCTTGTTTTTGTGATCGAGTCGAACTATTAGGGTCGTGATCAAATCTGTCCTTGATCTCTAGCAGTGAAGTCACGGATGGGAGTTTCTACGGTTGACTGTTCATTCAGAAATTGAGTCAGAACTTGGGTGGTTGTGATACCACATTAACTCATGCACTTACTTTGTATACTGATTAAAAGAATGATTACTGGAAAAAGAGCTTTGGTTATTGGTTATTGGTAAAAGAATGATTACTGCAGAATGTTTACTAATTGTGCTATTGGTGTTACAGTAGCAGTTGCAGTGCCTCATCATGACCTTTGCAGTTGTTTTTTCATTTTGCAGGTGGATTGTTTTATTTGTTCTTCATACGCGAGCACTGATACCATATTCAACGGACAGCTTACATTATTATGGCGCATCAGCACATGTTCAATCCACCAGAAATGTTTGAGATGGCTAATGACCAAAATCCGAATCTCAATCTGAATCAGAATTCCGTACATGTGCAGCAGCCTTTTGCGCCTTTTGGTAGGTTTAAAATGCTCTCAATTGATTCCCTTAGCAATCATCAATTTTATAACAAAGAGTTGCCTGCACATGAATTTATAATCTGGTTATTGTAGACCGTATAATATATGTGTTTTCATCAGATGTCATGAACTTAGATTTTTGGTTACTGTTATAGCTGCTTATCGGGCATATAAAATTTCTTCCCTACACTCATTTGCAAGTTTCCAACCGCAGGAAGAGGTGGTGGTGCCTGGGAGAATGGTTCTGTTGTTTCTCCTGTGCCAATAATGTCTGGTGAGGCAGTAAATTCTGTACCTCACTGGACAGCAGCACCAAGGTCAAACGAGTATTCCGCATCAAGTACTAGCATGGGTGTACCACGTTATGAAGCGGTTACATCGGGCCCATTTTATGATCCCTACCCTCGACCATCAGCTGCCACAAACTTCCATCCAGTTCCACAATATTATGCTGGTCAGCCATCATCTTCTAATTCTCAGGGACACTCGATTAATGGACTTGCAAATGGCATTGTTGATCCTGTAATGGGCAGTGGAAGAGGGCCATTTAAAAGAAAAATCCCAGTAATACCTGATGTTTCTGAGAGAGGCGATACCAGCAGGTATTACAACCCTGGAGCTGGAAGTTATTCTGATTATCCTATTTATTCTACTATACAACCAGAGAAGCCTATTGTACATCCTCAGCATAGGCCTTGGAACACAACTGGTACATACCCCACTTACAGCGGGTGCAGTCTCTCAATTGCTGATGGTTCTGACAGAAATGTGAGAAGCAGACCTTCTGGGAATATAGAACCAAACATAGTCCCTGCAGTTTCTTCAAGCAACTCGTCACTTCATGTCCCTTCAGCAGGCAGTTTGGTAGACCATTCAGTTAGAGTGGATATTCCTAACCTTAATGTTGGCCCTGCACATTCAGAATGGAACCATGTGCACACACCTTTTGCAGCTCATGGAAGAGTTACATCGTCAGGTTAGTGTTTTCATTTTTTGTTTTGCCATTATTATTTTTGTTTACTTTCCGCACACATTAGTGAATATACACCCCTTAAGTATAAGATGACTGCATGTTTCAGGTACAAATTCCTTGAATCAAGGACCAAATCAGTTCCCAGTGGGGGGCTCTGACTATAATCCAGTTGGGTTTGACCGTTACCACCACAATACTTCTGTCAGATACCCTGTTTTTCCTCCTCACAATATCCAGGGTGCCACTCAAGCTGTTAGGGGAGGAGGTTACAGTAGCTTTCCTCAAAGAGCTGTTCCGCCAAACGGGATTATGCCAAGCCAACCGAACTTGGGGTACTGGCCAGCCTCATCTGTTGAGGGTTTGAATCCAGTGCCAGAATCTCATTCTTCAAGATATTCGAGGACATCTTCTGCCATGGGATATCATAACGGTGATAGGAGTGGGCGGTCGAGGTCATCTTATGATAGGTTGCGCTCACTGCCTCACGATGCGTATTCCCATGATAGGCGTATTGCTGAGGTGTGTAAATCTAAACCAGTTTTCGATTTGTTGCACTGGAGATGGTGGAAAGTGGTAGTTTCTTCTAGTGTGCTATTCTAGCAAACCATTTCACATGGTCTCTCACAGGTTCCCATCAGGTGTACAGTAGCTTGATAAAAGTCGAGCTTCAATAGCTTTCTTTTTGCTCTTCAAATCCCATTTTTGTTCCCTTTCCATTGGAATTTTTCGACTCAAGTCACCAACTTTGGACTTCTGCATGAATAGTCTGTATTTTTGAAGTGTGAATTTCCATGAACTTTTGGTGGATAAGTGAGAGAAACTGCAAACCTCTTGGTTCTGACAAAACTAACCCTCAGGTGTTGAAGGGTCAGCCACCCTTTGTGATTGGGATTACTGTCATTTACTCTATTTGTTCTGAGGTTCTGGTCCACCTAGTTAAACTTGTCTTGTGGATCCTTGTGAGGTTAGTAGTTTGTCACGCTAGTGTATATCTATATTGTTACTTTTGATTAGAAATCTAAATAATAGAATAGTTGCATTAGGATTTTTTTACCCTGTAACTCTTGTTTCATCTTTCTTGCTTGGATTCCTTCCCCTTTTCCTCTCCATTTGTTCTTTTTAGAAAAAATATAAATATATTATACCGGTATCTTTGCTTAATGAAACTACCTAATAGGGCAAGATGTGCTATGAGTAAAGCGCATCCAACCTATCTTATATGACCTCAACCGGCGTAGATGGTGAATAGGAATTAACTTTAACCAGCACTTTGGTTTATACTTTATAACAACTTGCAACTCTTGTTGACCAACTGATCATAGGGGAATATGTTGGCTGTCTTTAAGTATTGATTATGCTGATCAGGGGAATGGATACGTCTTTGTATGCAGAGTTATTCGGCAGTTGATCGTGCGACAGCATATGGATCTCGGAACTTGTTTGATCAACATGGAGACATGAGGCTAGATGTAGACAGCATGAGTTATGAGGTACAGAGATTGATGTTTATCTTTTTATCATTTTAATTTCAGTTTGCAGTATCTATTGGCTCTCGCTGATGCCAAAATATTGTCATGAAACAGGAACTACTTGCTTTAGGGGAACGAATTGGTAATGTCAGCACTGGCTTGTCGGAAGATCTTATTTTGAAGTGTTTAACCATGACAGTAATTACGAATACGGACATAATCCCAGAGGAACATCGCTGTGTTATCTGCCTGGTAATAGCATCGAATGAACTCTACTCCTGCATGGTAATAAACTTCTTTTTCAGGAATCGGTTTCTGACATTGGGTAATTATTGCAGGATGAGTACAGAAAAGAGGAGGAAATCGGGAGGTTGAGAAACTGCGGGCATGACTACCATGTAGGGTGCATAAAGAGATGGTTGTCAATGAAGAATGCTTGTCCAATATGCAAAGCTCCTGTCTTGGCAGATAATTAGCCAGCATACGTATTAGCTCCAACACAGCATGATCAGTTGTAAATTCATTTTGAAACACCTTCCGAACAAACTCCTCCTGAACCACGTAAAAAAAAAAAAAAAAAAAGAAACATGAGGAAATCGTTTGGTGTTCGTCAAACTTGTTTAGGCATAGGCTTAATGATTTAAGTGATTTCTTGTGTCAGTCAGATGGTCAGCATGTAAATATCTGTTCAGAAACACATCCATTTTACATGTAGTTTTAGAAATTCCTCAGTAAAGCTATCACCACTCAACAGATTGTAGTAAAAGAGCACATTTAAAATATGCCCAACCTCATCATAGAACAATGTAGCTAAATTTACAGTACAATACTCAACGTTCATCCCGTTTTACAATCTAGATCTTTTCCTTGGATTAGAATTTGTTGGTTCCTTGGTTCGTATAATGTATGTGGAAATGGAAATGGGAGTTTGGAATTTGTCTTGTAAGTTCTCAATCTGATTCTTTTCATTCTTTCATAGTATGGTATTCAATATTGATGTGCGCAAGTTGCTAAATCCATCACAACCTTCCGTTGTAGTCTAGGTGGTCAGGATACTCGGCTCTCACCCGAGAGACCCGGGTTCAAGTCCCGGCAACGGAATATTTTTTTTCGATACGAACGCCTCCAATCAATGCAATTTTTGAAGCCTCCCAGGTCCAGCCATTTCAATTTATTACAAAGATACAGTATACATATCAGTATATTGTTTGGTGAACACCTCAATTACATAACCCTAAGAAACTCAAATTCTTGTGAAGATAACCTGAGCACCATATTGAGGTTGTAGAGTCATAAACTGGATGGGTGCATGAACATAAGATGGCGAAACAGTGAATAAAAATCGCCGAATGATCATAGCTAATGCAACTTTGGCTTCAACCATACCTAAATTCTGACCGACACAAACTCTAGGTCCTAAACCAAATGGAAAAAATGAACCTGCGCCCTGTGTTCTAGTATCCGAAAATCTCAGTGGATTGAATTCATTTGCATCTTCACCCCAAATCTGTTTGTCATGGTGGACGGCTGTCATTGCCAGAAAGAGTTGTGTTCCAGCTGGAATGTCAAGGTTTCCCAGCTTAACATTCTTGTATGCTTGTCTCATTAACATCACTGCAGGTGGGTATAATCTGAATGTTTCGTTGATGATCATTCCTACCTGTTTAACACGAATTTAAACGTCCCGAGTCACATTTATATTGTCTTAGAGATAATGAATCGGGTACCAACAGAGAGAAAAAAAAAACTTACTATCTTGAGATCAGACAAATTTTCTGCAGTGGGAATACCATTATCTCCAAACGCAAGGTCGATTTCTTGGCGCGCCTTGCTCTGCCATTCCTGGTGCAGCGCCAAAAGCAGAAAGGCCCAAGTCAATAGATTCGCTGTTGTTTCCTTTCCTGCAAAATAAAATGTCTTGCATTCGTCTATAACCTCATCAATACCTAAACTTTCTTCCTGTCCTTCTTGGTTCTTGCTAGCAGACATCAATAAACCCAATAGATTCTTCGAATTTTCGTTTGTATCATGGTTTGCTGCAATTAGCTTACGCAACCAATCTCGAATTTCTTTATTTAATCTGTGCCTCATCCTGTTCTTCTTTGTAGGTAAAAACCTGTAATTAAACAAAGCTAGACTGAATGTACAATTCAATATGTACTCAACACGCTAAATGTCATCAAGTAAGCACAAATTACCTGAAACCCGGAATGTATACACTTCTTATTGCCAAGGAAACTAGGTGCATTTGTTGTTCTTGTAGTTTGAATATTTGTTTCCCTTCCTCGTAGCAACTTCCGAAAGCAGTACGCGAGATGATATCGGCAGTTAGATTATGGAACTCAGTGTGAACGTCAATCTCGAATCCCTCATCGCCTTTCCTATCTGTTTTTGCATTATCTTCCCATTTCTCTAGCATGCCTTTCGTGCTAGCTACCATATCAGGTACCCAACTCTGAAAAATTCAAAATTTACTCATTATACCCTTATGAAAGCATTTGTAAGGCAAGCATTTCAGGGGTGAGAAGGGAAAACAAACATTTCATTACAGTTACAAAACTCAAAGAGAAAGAGAGTTGACTGACCTTGACTCTATCCATGGTGAAGGCTTGACTTGTGATCCTTCTATGCGTAACCCATTTTTCACCTGTCAAGCCAACAAGTCCCTCTCCAAAGAGCTGTTTGGATAAAGGGTTGGACTTGACCCTATCAAAACAACCATTAGAATTAAATAAAACTTCCTTGATCATACCTGGATCTGATAAAGCCAACCTTGGTGAAGAACCAAACCAATAAAGATACGTATTTCCATACATACTAGACCAAATATGATAGTGAGGTAAAACCCTATGAAGGATATCATGTGTAAATAGCATAGTTTTTGATTGAGCTTCGCCGATCATTTTCCGTAATTCAACAGAGTTCCCGATGACCGGACGGTGTCGAGGGCCTCCGATACATTGTTTCAAGAAATGATTCTGGATTCTCTTAGGGACCCAGAAAAGTGAGTATAACAGTTTGATCAGTTTGATTAAGAGGAGCAGGAAAAAGATGATTACAAGAACATTAATATACATGTTGCAAGTGAGTCGTGTGACTGATGAGAAAATGAAATATTAGAAGAGAAATTGATCCAAGGAAGTTTTTTTATTACAAGATATGTGCCAAAATTTAGATTTGTTTTGGGGAAGGTGAGGTTGGTGGGCCCCTTTTTCCAGTGGGAGTTGGAGTGGAAATTGAAAAAGACTTTGAAACTTGAATCCATTTTTGGTGACGCGGTACATTAGTTGGAAAAAAATGCAGTCTTGGCACGAAAATGCTTTGTTTGCGGCAGAAAATCCCGGTAGTGAACTTTAGCCGACCCCATAAAACTCCCGGGTGGGGTCCCGGGGGCTCGCTCTTTCAGGATTTTGCCAGCGGATTTTCTGTTGTCAACGTAACATCACTTGTCTTGGCGTCATAACAATAATGTACTGTATTTTTTTATTTTATTTTTGGGAATAAAATATTTCACTAAAACTTAGGAATCCATGGTTACAACAGTAAGCTTATAGGTATTACATGAAAAATAAATGATACACAGAAATAAGAAAAAGATAAAACCACCTGAAAGTGTTGGACACGCATTTGTTGTCTCGTTAAAAACCTTGAAAAGGAAAATTCATAGGGATAAAGTCACCCATAGGGATAAAACCTTAACGAAGGAAAAGAGCACAACGCGATAGGTCCTAAAGAAGACCCTAGAACTAAAATTTCTATAATAACACAAACATTTATAATTCTTCACTAAACTAGGAAGCATTTGTTCTCCATCGGTACCCAATGAGTAGTCTTCTAATACTGGCAGTATGTATTGATTCACAAACAAGTTGTGAAGATTGAGAGCCTTAGCTCGCGATAAAACTATCAAGATGGATTCCTGAGCCCTTCTACCATGAACAAGTCTGATAATAATGCATTGTATGACTTGCCAGAGATGAGTATTAATAGAACCGTATAATGCACCAAAGGGCTGACCATCGGTTGAAAATGCATCAGTATATAAGCATTTTTCATGTAACCTGTTATAGGGGCTGATCCCTTATCCTAATGTCTAGTTAGTTGGTATTAGAGGAGCTGATACCTTTCATCAATTAAACCTAAAAAAAAAATCATTTACTTCTTCTAATCATTAACAACAACAACCGAAAATCAATCATCACCAACAAGAATTCAACAATAACCTAAAATCAATCATCATCAACAACAATTCAAAATCAATCATCATCAATAATTCTTCGATCAATCAAACCTAAAACAAAAAAAAGAAAAACAAACCTAATTCTCTAATTTTAATCAACGACTCAAAATCAATCTATTGCAAATGAGATCGAAGTATGTTATTTTTTCTCAATCAAGTTCGAAAAAAACGATTTCAGAACCAGTTACGGTTGGCTTTTTGGTTTTCAGAAGCCAACCGTAACTAGTTACAGTTGGCTTTAGTAAGATACGGTTGGTTCAAAAAAACCAAAAATATGAGTTACGGTTGGATTTAATCAGTTATGATAGATCTCGAAAAACCAAAAACATAAGTTACGGTTGGGTGTAATGAGCTACGGTTGGCTTCAAAAAAAAATTAACAAGGAGTTTTTGAAATTACTATCTAATGACCCTTTTTGTCCTATTATATCATCCCTTCTAATGATTTCATCAGCCCCTATAACAGGTTACCTTTTCATCATCTTACACAGTTCGACTCGCTAATCTCATTATGACTTGCTGTCCACTAGGCCAAACACACAACCACAAGCGGTACATGCTTAATTCCTTAGCTCAAATTATAATCTTGTACATATAGTTGATGAAAAATATGATGGGGAAAATGGTTGGTTTCCTTTTAAAATCATATAATGCATTAACCCGGTGAAAGCAGAAAAATGATACCAAATTTCCAACTAGAAGCAGAACAAGAAAATACTACACTTAAACTAAATTAAGAAACAAAAAATACCCAAAATTCATACTCAGATTTACACCATACAAAAAGAGATGTCCACTGTAGGAGAGCCCAATTTTGTGCACACTTTTTTAAAGAGTATGCACAAAACAAAATAACCCTATTAGTAATTTAAAATAGATAGTTAAAGAGAGGTATCTTGGCTCTTCACCCATTCTTGGTCACTCCAAACAAGAATAATTCAGGTCTATCAAAGAAAATTTTGAAAACAAGTTTTCTACATCGTCTTGTATTTCTCTTTCTCAAGCAGGTAGGGGCACTTTGATCAAACACGTGCTCAATTATGTTCCTATTTATCAGATGGGCACATTCAAGCATCCAAATAATCTTATTCAACAACTAAAAACTATTAAGAGGAAGTTCTTTTTGGGTTATAATAATAATAGGGGTTCTAATAGCACTGTATTGCTCAACGTATGTAAACCAAAAATACAGTAGCAAGGAAGATATCATGATATGGATTCATGTAAGAGATAAAAAATTCTCGGTCAAAAGTACTTATAAGATGTTAACTTTCAGTAACAGAGAAGTGCAAATTAATGGTGTTGTTGTAAACTCTAAGGTATGGAAGGCATTATGGATTTGTAAGGTTGCACAACGTATCAAGTTCTTTGCATAGAAGTGCATCAGAGGTATTAATTCTACTAAGAGTAAAAAAGCTTTATAAAATGACAGTTTGGATACTCAGTGTGATATCTGTGTTTGCTATGAAGAAACCATGAAGCCCATCATTTTTTAATTCAGACATGCCATAGCAGTATGGAGGGGAATTAACACCAATATAGATGCAATCAAAGGTAATTAATTGCAATTCTGAATCTGAGTGGGTCATCAGTTGGTTCTATTCTAATGACTATGTTGATAAAGAAAAATGGTTGTATTCTCCCATGATTGTATCTTGAATATTATGGAAAGATAGATGTGACGTCGTTTTCCAAGGAACATATCTTAACCCTCGTAATTTATAAAATACACTATCATCTTGATTCTCATTTACATGATAATGATTTTCTTTTGCACTTTGTTTCAAGTAGTAGTAGAATCTCATAGTGGAGGCCACCTTTACAAGGTGTTTTTAAGCTTAATATTGATGCATCTTTTGAAACAAAGGTGACCTCCACCGTGAGATTCTACTACTACTTGAAACAAAGTGCAAAAGAAAGTCATTATCATGTAAATGAGAAGCAAGATGATAGTGTATTTTATGCACAAAATTATAAGAGTTAAAATATACTCCATGGAAAACGACGTCACATCTACTGGTTGGGAGCTCAAATTGTTGCGAGACTCCCAACCAGCTACTTGTAGACTTTAAGTATTTATTTTTAATAAAAGCCCTAGCGACATTCAATTTATTTATTTACCAAAAACAAAATAGATAGTTAAATATTTTATAAATCACCTTTTTCTTTTCTTTTTAACTTGATATTAATCTTAAAGAGGCAAAGAAAATATATATGACATACCTACAAATTTCCTAACATATACCTTTTGCTAGATGAGGACGAGACTAATTTCTATTGGGTTAAAAAAATTCAATATAATTTATAAAAACATTTTTTTTTTAAAATAAAATAAATTAACTTGATCGCGTGTGCTTCAAAATGAAAAAAAAAAAAGAAAGAAAAGAACATATGCATGGTTACTAAAAAACACGAAATGTATCAGTATTATCTTTAAGTTTTAGTTTAATAAATATGATTATCACAATAATTATCATTGCCACAATATTTGACAAAATTTAGTTAGAGAACGAAAAAACTGATCATAATGGAAAGATATATTTGATTTAAAAAGTTAAATAAGTTAACTAATAACCAATGTATTTTAAAATCGTTTTTCCAAAAACATTACAGTTTAGGTAACAATAAGTTATATTCCTATTTTTAAGGTAAAAATTATCGAAAAAAATAAGAATATTTATTTAATTAAATAGGATAACTGCCATTTTAAAAAAGGAATCTGATTAGCTTGTTACGCGCACATTCCTTTAAGGAGTGTGCACAAAATTGCACTCACTAGTCAGTCAAGATACTCGCTCTTTTCGAGTTCTTGCGTGAGATGTGCATGTCATGTCATCTTATTTGAATTCAATTTCATTTTACAAACACAATCCGACAAATTATGTTTGACAGATGAGTGCAAAATCATCATATCAACGATTAAAACCCCAAAGGACAAAGTCCATATGTCCATTCCAGTATAATCTGAAACAGATGTTAAGGCAAAACAAGCCTCATACCTTAGATTGTTAAGGAAAAAAGAAAAACATACACATGAGCAACAGTCTATGAATGAGATATATAATTCAAACTTAACCAGGTTTTCTCCGATTCACATATCACTATAATCCTAACATTTTACAAAATTAGCAGACAAGACCATATTCCTAATTTTCCTTTTCCAGGCTTTACACCTTAATACAAATATCATCTTCAAGCCTCCAAAAATGTATTTCAAGATCCATGTTAACTATGACCAGCAAGATGTTCAACTGCAATGAACAATCTTAGTAACTTGTTATTCATTCATTTATGACAGCAATTGACTCGTATATATTATATAGAGTATCTTAGTGACTTGATCTATAGTTTTTCTCAAAATAAAATCTTTATCCTAGTAGCAGATCTAAAAAAGATTATTCAAATATAACTTGATTCTCATAGCACTACATTTACAACTACTTCCAGAACAAGCAGCAATCTAAACACAGATGTACAAATTGTTAGGAACTAGGATATGCCAACAAAAAATATGTACTTTTTTTAAGCATAAAAATGTATACTTAACACATGTTTATGATTGTATTAGACAATTATCAAGCAATGATGTTCAGGATTTATAATAAACATGAGCCAAAAAATTTCTCAGGCACAAAATTACAGCAGTGTGATACACTTCAGGCACAAAATTTATTTTACAGTCAAATTACAACGGTGTTTTTCTCTTCGATCGGCCCTCCCCACCTTGACAGTGGTAATCTAGTAAGAATTGAGTTAAAAGAAAAATCATTCCTTTATACCTCTTCCTTTCCTCTATACGCATAAATGTCAACAACGTGTTCTGAACGTTAGTCCAACACCTCCATATTTTGAAATTTAGTCAGGGGTACAAGATCAAAGGTAGCCAAATTGGATAACAGTGTAACAATACTTATGTTATCATTCCACATCAACAAAAAGGCATCCTAAAACCTCATAATACAATGATTGTAATGTAAAATCAAATTATCAAAACTTGTTAAGTATATTTATGTTTACTTACTTTTCTGAAGGTCGAGCAGTAGATGGAGCGATATCTTTATGACTGGGGCATATATTAGATAATAATCAAAGCAATCATCTTCCAGAAATGGAATTGCAAGAGACTTGTTCATGTTCTTCTCCACCACAAGGTACTCGGAGATCAAGAAGTGGGGATTTCTTGACCTAAAGTACCTGTAATGTTTTTCTGGAAGTCTCTTGAAAAGTTTCTGGAACAAAAAAAAGTAAGAAATTTATAATTATAAATAAAGTAAAGCTACATTTGAAACGCACAATTTATTATAAGTTTTGTAATATATTTTAATATAATCTATAGAAACGTAAAAATTTTAAAATAAAATATATTAACCTGATTGCATAAGTTTTAAAAAAAAGAGTACTTATACATGCTTACTAAACAACAACAAGAAAACAACGAAATATATCATTATTAGCTTTAAGTTTTAATTTAATAAATATGATCATTACAATAATTATCATTGTCTTAATATTTGACGAAATTTAGTTGGAGCAAAAGAAAAAAAAAACGAGCGCGATGAAAAGATATTATTGATTTAAAAAGTTATAATAACCGATGTAAGTTTGGAATTGTGTTTCCTTCTTTTTGTTTAAAACAAAATTGAAAAAGCGGAGGTACAACAACCACCCCCAATATTTCGTTTGACAATCTTTATGGACTAACTCCAATATTATTCCGAGAGCACCAACTTAAAAGAGAGCTCAATCTAGAAAGATATCAAAGATTTATATCTCAATTTCTCAATACAATTTGCAATCAAACAGATAGGAATCTGTGAGCCTGATTGATATGAGAAATAACTTGGACGGTACCAAAGACCAATGTCCAAGTGTCAATCAATTTCAATCAACAACCAAGGTCGGATTTACCAATTGATTGAACTACGCACAACCTGTGATATTTCAATTATATAAACAAATATAATGCGGAAAAGAAATAACACAGACACCAAAAATTTTGTTATAGAGGAAACCGCAAATGCAAAAAAAAGGGACCTAGTCCAGATTGAATACCACACTGTATTAAGACGCTACAGACACTAGCCTACTACAAGTTAACTCCCGACTGGAATGTAGTTTAGCCTTAACCAAGTGTCACACCGATTAAGGTATAGTCACGTTCCTTACGCCTCTTTAACCACGTCGGATTCTGCGCACTCGATTCCCTTAGCTGATATCACCCACAACCAAGAGTTGCTACGACCCAAAGTCGAAGACTTACAGACAAATCTGTCTCACACAGAAAAGCCTATTCTGATAGATAAATATGTCTTCCACAGAAGTACCTTTGAAGCTTTTGTTCCATCTTTTGATAAATCAAGGTGAACAGGAACCAATTGATACACATGTCTTATATTCCCGAAGAACAACCTAGTAACATCAATCACCTCAAAATAACTTAACTATATGGTGGTAGAAAAAGTTATTATGAAATAAGAAAGAATGACACGAAGAGCTTTGTGATTCCTTTTTATATCTTACCTGTCAGAGATAAATCTTGAGAAAATCTTAGAGAAAATAGTACTCAATATGATAGAACAAGTAAGATCAAAGCACGTAACTACATAGAAAATAATTGAGTCTGGCTTCAGAATCCAAATGAAGTCTTCAAGTCGTTAACCTATAATGGTTTTAGGAAAAACCTAGGCTAAAGGAGAACCGACTCTAGTACGCAACTAGTATCACATAGAAGTGTGGGGATTAGGTTTTCCAGTTTCTAGAATTCTCCCTTATATAGTCTTCAAATCAGGGTTTGATAGCTTTGAAACAAAGAAATCAATATTCATCATTAGATGAAATCCTAATTTAAGATTCAAGCTAAGTTTGCTTAAAAACAAAGCAATATCTCTCCACCGTTAGATGGTCTTAGCTTGTGACACACAAATGAAATATACACTAGATATGGGTAATCGTACCTAAACGTGTATATTGAGTTAGCTCAATAACAGTTAACCGAAGATAGCCGTAAGCACACTTTTGTCTTAGCCACATTCATCTAACACTTCTAGATCAGCTATGATGATCAATCAAACATGAATTATAATCAAATGAAATCTAATTTTGTTACTTATAGAGTTGTTCAAATGTTTATATTCTTATAAAAGTATACAAGACACAATTGAAGCATAATCGGATTTGATTCATGATTGTACAAAGTACTTATTCAAGAATCAATTCATGAACGTTAAGCCACGGTTTGCGAAGATTGCATTCCTTAATTTATGAATTTGTTCATGAGTATGAAATAATACTTAATCGATTTTATAACTTAAACCAACTCAGTTTGAAAACGGATACGCAAACTTAAGTTCCGGACTTGGTCTTAACCAACAGTTTGCGAATGTGTACGCATACTATAGTTATGAACCTAACTCAGGTGAAACCGTACACGTATTGGTATGCATACTTGGTTCCCGAACTAACATAGTTAAAACCGTTCGCATACTGGTATTCAAACAAGGTTTCCGGTCCTGAATTATATTTAAACGGTTTGCATATTGGTATGCATACTGTGCTATATCCAGACAATGGTTTAATTGTTCTAAACTTCCATTTCAATCGTTGAAACATCCTTAGAAGACGAAAATAGCTGACTCACACAAACTATTAGCTTATAAGTAATTTTCAAGTGATAGAATTATCAATACGAAACTTTCTGAGTCGACATTAAATGATTGTCTCACAGAAATCATTTAAGATGTTTCAAGGCAATTTTCACATGATCATCTTTTGACTTAATATTTAGTTTCCAACAAATAAACTGTTTCCAACTAAACTCGTCAAGAATAATGATGGATGTAATTAAAGCAAAAAGCTTTCAACTCAGATTTCGAGAAATCGAAATATCAAATGTGTATACTCTTAAAGTCTATATAGCTATATGACTTAGTCTCAATAGGATATAGAATAGAATAGACTTCTGAGTGATAGATGAGTTTAAAAGTCTTCACATACCTTTTGTTGATGAAGTTCCTCCAAGCTCTCCTAAGTAGATCTTCGTCTTCAATCGATGAACGTCGTGAAGTCTAATCTCAACTACACATTCTATCTTAATCCGAGACATAACTATAAGTAGACTAGAAATCAAGACTTATAGTTTTGACAACTAAACTTAACAAACAAGCTTGAGATAACAACGCTTGCAAGTTCGACCGAGAAGTGCTTTAACAATCTCCCCTTTGTCAATTTTAGTGACAAAACTATCAATACATATGGATTAAAAAATAAATAAACTTTGTAGTTTCTCATCAAACATGCTTGATTTCCTTGGTTCTTCAACATTCCTTGAATTCTTCGCCACTCCAAGTACTTCAGTGATTCTGAACGTGTTCAACTTAGCATCATTGTTGTTGAAGATACGTAGCCATAACAATACGAAAACAGAAGTTCTCCAATAATACTATGGTGATACGTATCGCTCCCCCTTAGTCAATACTTCATCTCACAATGAAAACGGTTCCCCCTTACATAATGATCCGTAAACCATATGTATGTAGTGTGAACTACAAAATAATTCTCCCATTTTTTGTCAATATAAATTGGCAAAGGTACGAAAATTAACGGGATCATAATGAAATTCTCATAGAGATTATTCATGACTAAAAGAGAACATATCAAATTTGGTTTCAATTATTTCACATAGTCGAAACTTAGTGTATTCATCAAGGAGTTTATAAAGATACAAGATAACTCCTACAATAATCCACAGTCACACTCCGCACAAAGATTTGGAAATTAAGCACAAGTTCAATTTAGAACTCTCCCCATAAAATATCACTCCCGAAAGAACAACAAGAGTGACCTTACTTTTACAAGAAAAGAAGGATTTCTTTGGACATTAACAAATCACATGAGACATGAATTCGTATATAGAAGACTCAATTAAACTAATCACAAAGGATACTCAATGATTAATTTAATCGGAAATGCTCAATATAAAAAAACTTACGGAACCATACAGTACTTTCACATAGAAGTGGATCGGGGAAAGATCAATATTGCGGAATAGTCAAAAGTTCATTCTATCTTTTATCAATATTTGCATAATGACACAATAGACTTAACTTTTGATTATATGATATAATCTTAGTTCACGGACGTAAATACACATATCTCATAACATATTTTTGCAATATATAAAACCAATAAAAATTAATACTACAAAATCATCTTCCAAATGAACTTTAGAATTTAAATAAATAAATCTAAAAACATTGCAAGATGAAAATCGTTGGCAATAGCTATGTGTAATCACAATATTGGCTATTCCAAACACTAGTTATCCTTCTCAAAACATAAGAATAAATTCTCATAAGAAGTTTCCTAGATATTGTAGAGCTTTCTCAGGGCTTCTACCGAGAATTCCTTCTCATTATTGAAAAACCCATTGATTATGGGATCATTCAATTCTTTCAGATTTTCAGAAATATCAGTTAACTCACTAAGTTCTCTTTTCAGTTCACACAAGGTTTTTTTTGTTAGATTTAACATTTTTTCATAGTGAGCTATCTTTTCCAAAGAGAAAATGATTTGAGATTTTAAACCATATCTTTTGCTGATGAAATCTTTCACCATAGCCCTAAAATTATTATCATGATGACAAACAGTTAAAAGGCAGTTAGAAGAAGAGATTTTTTCATCATTTCAAGACCTCTCCTTTTTCTTCCTCGAGGATTGGATTCCTTCACATAGATACACATTAACTATTTCCACTGCATTCCTTTTTGTGGTACCTCTGGTTACAAGATCCATGATACTGTATGTTTTCAACAGAAAAGGAGTGAAGGGCAGTTTGATCATAAATGAATATAAATAGAGCACCGGACAACCAAACCCTAAAGCACTTTGAAAAAGTCTTCACGGTTCATGATTCATTATATATTTTTGATAACAAAATTTTCATTTGAAAAATTTAACTATGATAACTTAATGTAAAATCTAAGATAAGAAATTAACTTATTATACAATACTTGAGCAACCTTGATGCAATCCTCACATTCTCAATAGAATATGAAGATACAAATTAACTAAGAAGAGATTACATTTCAAGCAATTCAAGCAAAGATATGGTAATTATCAAATTTCTTTAAATAGTGGGATTGGCTTCCTTTACGGCTTTCATTTTATTTTTGAAAGCTTCACATTCTTCGAATATCTCCTCGAACCATTCCTTAAAGATTTGCAAAATATGTGAGTTACGATTTCCGTCTAACGAAAAAAAAAACTATGAATATATGGTTCCAAAAAGAGTTGGAAGTTTGATCTATGTCAATGCCTAGATCTTCATAATTTCTGACCGTCATCCATACTTTAACAATAACAAAATCTTCAGAATAAGGGTTGGGGTTCACCATGGTATTTTTTCTGAAAAAATGGAAAAGAAAGAGATGAGAGCGAATTTGAAAGTTTAAAACTAGGATTTGGGTGAGGAAGAGATGAGAAAAGGGTCTTATTTTATAGACTTGAATGACCCAATGACTATTTTTTTGCAAAAAAAAACCATTAAGAGTCTCAACCATAGTGGTTGAAGTCAAAATGTTTAATAAATGCATTAATGCGGCAGACTGGACAAATTTACGACCAGATCATTGAATGATAGTTATTTCCAAAATGGATCTATATCTTCGACCGATATCATCTTCGAGAGATAACTAGCTATCATATGCTTAGTGCTTACATAGGAAACCCAAAGACAACATGTTGGGACAAATACATCCAATTCCAGGGGATCGAACGTCTTCTCCAAAGCATCCACTACCTTCAAATTCCTCTTAGTTTCCTAATGCTAAACATAAAAACTTATTACCCGGAGCCAAAGGCTATCCAAATATTCGGTAGGCTTTCTTGATCGGATAAATTCAAATCCCTTTAATTCTATCGATATCACGATTGAAATACTCGTTCACAGACTCAAAAACAACAACAAATCCACCATTGCACCCATTTAGCTTACTTTTGAACCTATAGTGAGATGGCTTTACCGTACTCATGGCTTGGTTGTCATAATGTTTATGTTCATTTATTCATGCACTAACGAACTTTTCTTTATGGGGATCCAACAAATATCTCTTCAAATACACTATAAGCTCTAAGTAGGTAGCACATTTAACCAATAAAATTTTATCCATTTGAAAGAAAGTTTCCCTCATGAGCGCCATGTTAATTCATCCCAATCCAATTGAAATTCCTCCCATTTGATCGTGGCTACTTTTTCACCGATCTCAAATTTATCTTTCTCTTCTTGTTGTTTCTCCAATGGTAGTTTTTTAATTCTCTCCATCTCGGCTTTCTTTGGTGGCCAAATCACATTCTTGCAATTATTTTGTACATTGTTCCATATATGGAACGTGCAAAGACGATGATGTATGCAGGAAAAAACACGTGGTATCTCCCACATCAAAGCTTTCTCCTTATACGTGATCAAAACCATAGGAGTGTAACCCTCTTAATACAATAACTTGAACTTTTGCAATGCCCACATATGACTTTCTTTCGTATCGTCTTTTAAGAAACAAAACCCAACACTAAATGTCGACTTAGTAGATGTTTTCCCAACAAAGTTCAATATCGATATGTTGTACTTGTTCGTTTTATACATGCAATTCTTAAAAAGAATTTGATGGAAGCATATTGCCAATTGTACAAATTACGGATGAGCGATGAAAAAATATTGAACTTTTTTTTTCTTCATTTAAGCTACTGAATACTTTGAATTTTCAAATAAAAACAATAATTGTTGCATAAGCACTCTCCCCTGCCATGTATAATTCCTCAATTTTTCTCTTGTGTTATAGATGGTAGCCAGGGAAGATGAGTTTTCAGAGTTTAATACCTTTACACCAATAAGGATATCAATAGGTTTTATGTGTCTTTTACTCAACACGTGTGCTAGCTCATTTTCTTTGGGATTGAGCCTTGCCGGAGAAGTATGATTGATCAAACTCTACGAAATATGATGATTATCAAAACCAGAGACGACTTCACTCATAAACCACACTTTCTTGTCTTTGTGATATGTAAATTGAAGCTTAAAAGGGTATCCACACTTCTTATATTTATGAGATCCTTCTTCCTCGTGCTTTTTGTTTATACTCACAATCATTTTCCTATGACTCTCTGTTTGTGGGTGAAAACTGTTTCTGCTGATTCTGGTAAATTCGGGTGTGTGTGTGAGAAACGAGTCTAGATCCTAAACAATGCACTGCACGAGAGTACTTTTGATTCGAGAGATCAATCTGTACAATCCTAGCCCAAACTACGAAATGACCGTTCCAGGCTTGCTTCGGTCACAAAGTGAAGGAGAAGGGTTAGTTTTAGGGAGGGAAGCGAAGAGAATGTTGAGACCAGAATAGTTGGTTCTGAAGGTGTGGTTTTTTATGACTTGTATCTGAAAGTGGAACTGTCTAGCAGAATGGAAAGCTACCAGGTGATTTCTAGATACTGTGTTGTTGTCGACCAAAAACTTGTTGTTTGGTGAAAATAGGTGAAGCCTATTTATACAAGTCATATTGAAACGTACCTTGGTCTCGTAGGAAATGGAAACGATTGAGTGGTGGAAGAATGGATTAACGTGTAACCGTCAGTCATTATGCTTCCATGATGAAGGAAGTGAATATCGTTTACACCGTTACTTTTTGCCACTATTATTGTCCTGCTTCATGACACTTTCTTGTAACGAGCGCATTGCACGCCGCACGCTGTAAACCGTCAGACCAATACCCTGATGATCATCCCTCAGTTTGTGACATGTTTGATGTCTCGAGTGTTTTCGTGGAAAACATGTTGCACTTTGCTACGTGTGTAAGTCAAAGTCAAGGAAATTACCGCAGGAAAATAGCATGTAATGCTATTAGGCTCGTTTTGGCTAGTCGCCTAGAACTTGCCACTTGTTTGTCAGTACGGTGGCGAACTTCAATGGCTGAGATCGCATCTCATGAAGGAGGTTAGACGTTGATTATGGCTACCTTATGTTGGCGCTTGGTAATGGAGCGGTCGCCAGTGAAAATGTGACATGACTGGCATGGCTCGTGTATGCCAGTGGCACGGTGATACAAGTGGCGCCTGGCGTAGCCGTGGCCACTAGATTTAAACAACTGGCCGTATGAAACAATTCGGTAGCGAACTTGGATGGATGAGATTGCATCTCATTATGAAGGGTAGCCGTTGATTATGTCTACATTCTATTGGCGCCTGGTAATGGCCCAATGGCACCTTTAGTGCATGCCAGTGGCGCTGCGGCATGGATGGCGTAGTTTGTGCATGTCAGTGGCACAATGGTTCAAGTGGCGCCTGGCGTATCCATGGACACTGGATTTAGGCGGCTGGTCGCCTAAAAGTTTCCATACGTCTGTCAGTTTGGTGGAGAACTTCGATGGCTGAGATTTCATCTCATGATAAAGGGTAGACGTTGATTATGGCTACCTTCTGTTGGCGTCTGGTAATGGCACAATGGAACCTTTAGTGCATGCCATTGGCATTGCGGCATGGCTGGCGTAGTTTGGGAATGCCAGTGGCACAATGGTGAAAGTGGCGCCTAGCGTAGGAATGACCACTGGATTTAGGTGGCTGGTCACCTAAAAGTTGCCACACGTCTGTCAGTTCGGTGGCAAACTTGGATGGCTGAGATTGTATCTCATGAGAAAGGATGTCCATTGATTATGGCCATATCTTGTTGTATAGCAAAGAGGCACCATTGGCATAATGGCGTCCGGCGTTGCCATGGCATAGCGGCATGCCAGTGGCGTAGCCGTGGCTGCTGTTTTGGCATATTGGTGTTAGACCCAAATATGGCTCTGGCGACATTGTGAAATATTATTTGGCTCGGTTGGCATAACAATTTGCCTAAATTAGGGTTTGGCATGCCAAAACCCTAATTAGCGCATATGGTATGCGGCATGTGGCCATGGCATAGCGGCGTTTGTGTCATTGCCACGCCTGTGGCGTGGCAGTATGTCCAAGGCTAGAATTTGGAGTTGTGGCCAAAATTAGGGCTCGGTGGCGTGGCCAAGGATAGGATTTGGCGTCGTGGCCAAAATTAGGGCTCGGTGATAAACACATTTTTGTGTCTGAATTGTCCTCAATGTCTCTATTGCTAGTGCTTGATTTTGTACTTATTATGGTGTTTTTATGTTTGTGTAGGTGTTTTTGGAGAAATACACTTGTGTGGAAAAAGTTGCTCAAAAAGTGCAATTTGGACCCCTGGAGGACAATTGCTATACAGACCCCCATTTTTGCTAAGTGTCACCCACGACTATATGTAGCCCATTTTTGTCCACATCACCCATCTTTCTCAAATTCAAATTTTAAAAATTGGAGGGAAAATAATGTTTATCACTGTCAAATTTCAATCAAGAACTTGGAGGTGTTATAGGGAGACTAAATGGCTGAAAATTTATGGAATTGTTTCTGGGACATATAAAAAGCTATTACAAGTGTTTTGGTCGATCAAATTTGGCTGAAACATCCGTGAGAATAAAACATGGCAGCACGTGTATGAGAGGAACAGTTCACGGGATTGCATGAGTTTTGGAGAATTGAAACGTGTTCTGCTCATGTTTGATGATTCGAGCAACACTTTAGACCTTGACAAAGATAAATAAGGAGATTTTGTAGATATAGAAACGCGTGAGAAGCTAAATCAGGGAAGAAAATATTCCCAGAATATTTTTCATCAAGTCCGAGTTAAGAGAGAATTATCTTGAGTTATAGCGAGATTTCTTGGTGCTACTGGATATATAAAGGGTTATGGTGTTGCATAGAGAGGGGACCGAGAGTTTGGGGTCGACAGGAGAGCTCACGAGGCGTGAATAAAGAGTTTTCAGAACTTTGTTTCTTCTGCTGCACCAAGAACACGAAGAACAAAATACCACCAGAGGAAGTCGTTTATCAACAGTGACAACGACAGCCACACGAGGGTCGCAGAGATACAACAACAACAGTTCTCTTTTATTGTTCTTTGTAACAGTGTTTTGCAACAATTATAAACGTTGCAAACACCCGATTTTCATTATTTTCTCTCCATTTCATCTTTGTAAACAAATTTTGAGCATGAATCAATATTTTGAGCAAGTTTATACAATGATGAGCTAAACCCATCCTCTGGGGCGACGGAGGAAGCTATTTCGCCAATAAAATGTGGTATTCTCTATTTTATTTAATTTATGCAATTATTATATGATTATTTTCCTTGATAAATAAATAGAAAAAATGGTTTTTGTTAAACAATTGTTATTTCAATTGATGGAGCACGCTAGCCTAGGGTTTTGATGTCCCATACTTTCGATTTACAATTGTTATTTCTAAAAAATCAACTTTTGCAATATTTAGAATCAATTTGAATGAAGAATTTGCATAATTATAATTAGAGAATATAAATCACTTTGATATTGGTAATTAGTGGAATCCATAGCCCCAGCCTTCTCCATATTTTTCATATCACTTTTATTTAAGTTTCCTATAATTTTTATTTAAAATTAAGTCTAAAATCTGCTTTCACAAGTCTTGAACGAATCATGTTACTACAACAACTTGGAAAACACATCAATTTTTGGTGCCGCTGCCGGGGAGTGGTTGCATAATACTCTCTGATTGATATCTTGTACATAGTTTGTTTTTTTTTTCTGTACATAATTTTTTTTTCTTTTAGTTTTCTTTTAGTTCTTTTTACGCAGTTTACTTGGAATTTTCCAGGTACCTTAGTTTGAAGTGCTACCAGCGACAAGATGATCTCGCAAAGATTTTACAAGAGCCACTTAGAATATCCATTAGAGAAATTCCTAGCTCACTTTGGGATTGATTTTGATGATGATAGTGTGATTAATGAGGTGAATGCTTTGTTAGATTCAACCCCTTTGTTAGATACTAGTAATGGATGGAAACCTAAAGTCGAACCACTACCAGTTTCTAAGTCTACCCTAGTTCCTTCATTAGAAGACCCTCCTAAGTTGGACCTAAAACCATTGCCAGATTCCCTGAAATATAGGTTTTTAGGCCCGTCTGAGACTTTACCTGTGATTATTTCTTCCGCCTTGGATAGTGACCAGGAAAGTAGGCTAGTAACCGTCCTTCAAAACAACAAGGAAGATTTAGGGTGGATCATAGCTGACATTAAGGGTATAAGTCCCACTGTTTGTATGCATCAGATCTATTTAGAGAGTGATACCAAACCTTCTAGGGAGATGCAACGTCGACTAAACCCTAATATGAAAGAGAGTTCGAAACGAGGTCCTTAAGTTGTTAGATGCATGCATTATCTACCCCATTTCAGAAAGTAAGTGGGTCAGCCCCGTTCAGGTTATACCCAAGAAATCCGGTATTACTGTAGTCCAGAATGATAACAATGAGTTAATCCCGACCCGAGTGACCACGGGTTGGAGTGTTTGTATTGACTATAGGAAATTGAACAAAGTCACTAGGAAGGACCACTTTCCCCTTCCCTTCATCGACCAGATGCTAGAGAGATTAGCTGGACATAGTCACTACTGCTTTTTAGATGGCTACTCTGGATATAATCAGATCGTTATTGCCCCAGAAGACCAGGAGAAAACCAGTTTTACCTGTTCCTTTGGTACCATTGCATATAGAGGCATGCCTTTCGGACTTTGTAATGCCCTGCGACTTTTCAGCGTTGCATGATGAGCATATTTTCTGACATGGTAGAACGGTTATTAGAGGTCTTTATGGATGATTTTTTTCAGTGTTTGGTTTGTATTTCGGTGAGTGCTTGCATCATTTGTCACTAGTGTTGACTAGGTGTAAGGAAAAAAATTTAGTGCTTAATTGGGAGAAATGTCACTTCATGGTTCATTCAGGAATTGTTTTAGAGCATATCGTATATTCTAAGGGTATAGAGGTAGATAAAGCCAACGTTGACCTTATTAAGACTTTACAGGTCCCAAAAACCGTAAGAGATATTAAGTCATTGTTAGGGCATGCAGGTTTTTATCGTCGATTCATTAAGGATTTTAGCCTAATTTCTAGACCTCTTTGCAATTTTCTTGCAAAAGATGTTAAGTTTGTCTTTGATGATGCTTGTTTAGAGGCTTTTGAGAAGCTTAAGAATTTACTCACTACCGCCCCCATGGTCCAAGCACCCAACTGGGACCTACCCTTTGAGATCATGTGTGATGCTTCAGATTATGCTATTGGTGTTGTGCTAGGTCAGCGAGAAAACAAATTACTTCATGTGATTTACTATGCTAGAAAAATATGAATGATGCCCAGTTGAACGATACCACTACCGAGAAGGAACTTTTAGCCATTGTGTTTGCCTTAGAAAAGTTTAGACCCTATCTCTTAGGTTCTAAGATCATCATATATACTGATCATGCTGCTTTGAAATATTTTGTCTAAGAAGGATACAAAACCTAGATTGATTAGGTGGATCCTTTTGTTGCAAGAGTTTTCTCCAGACATTAGAGACAAAAAGGGTGCCGAAAATGTTGTAGCAGACCACTTGTCTAGGCTAGTTGTTAGTTCCCCTGATGATTCCCTTCCTATAAGGGATATTTCCTGATGAACAATTGTTCTTTGTTACCCAATTACCTTGGTATGCGAATATAGTGAACTATCTTGTTACTGGTCGAATGCCCCAACATTGGGGTAAACAAGATCGTTCTAGGTTTTTAGCTGAGGTTAAGCACTTCTTTTGGGATGATCCTTATTTGTTTAAGTATTGTCCAGACCAGATTATTAGGAGATGTATACCTGAGAGTGACCAGTCCAGTATTATTTCCTTTTGTCATGATCATGCTTGTGGGGGTCACTTTAGTGCTAAGAAAACTGCTGCTAAGATATTGCAGTGTGGATTCTATTGGCCTTCGTTGTTTAAAGACTCCCACAGTTATTGTGTGACTTGTGAACGTTGCCAGAAATTAGGAACCATTTCCCGTAGGAACATGATGCCCTTGAACCCTATTTTAGTTGTGGAGGTCTTTGACGTGTGGGGTATTGACTTTATGGGTCCGTTTCCTAATTCTTTTGGTAACTTATACATCCTTGTCGCTGTAGACTATGTCTCTAAGTGGATTGAGGCGGCTGCGTGTAAAACCAATGACCATAGGGTTGTGATTGAGTTCTTGAAAAATAATATACTTACACGTTTTGGTACACCGCGAGCTATAATTAGTGATGGAGGGTCGCACTTTTGTAATGGACCTTTTAGGCTTTTGATGAAGAAATATGGTATTACACATAAGGTAGCTACCCCGTATCATCCACAGACTAGTGGTCAGGTAGAAGTTTCCAATAGGGAGATAAAACGTATATTAGAGAAAACAGTTAATCCTAATCGGAAAGACTGGTCGTCTAGGCTTACTGATGCCTTATGGGCTTACCGTACTGCGTTTAAGACCCCCATTGGAATGTCACCTTATCGACTTGTTATGGCAAGGCATGTCACTTACCTGTTGAGTTAGAACATAGAGCTTATTGGGCTGTTAAGCAGCTAAATTTTTCACTTGACAAGGCAGGAGCCCATAGGAAACTCCAGCTCAATGAGTTGGAAGAGATTCGTAGAGATGCATACGATAGTGCTAAGGAGTATAAGAACAAAATGAAACTTGTGCATGATAGAAATATCTTAAGAAAGTCATTTTCTCCAGGTCAAAAAGTTCTTCTGTATGATACCCGCTTGCATCTTTTCCCTGGGAAGTTACGTTCTCGGTGGACGGGTCCTTTTATTGTTCGCACTGTCTTTCCTCATGGAGCTGTTGAGATCGAGACACCGGATGGTAGTAGTTCTTCGAAGGTTAACGGTCAGAGATTGAAACCCTTTTTAGAGCCCTTTCCTACAGGTGATATTGAGGAGGTCCCTCTGGAGGACCCTGTTTACCCTTGATTGACCATCGAGGCGATTGTATGTTGTATATTAGTTTTTGATTTCTCTCTTCACCCAGGTACTATCTTTCCGACTTCTCTCTTTAATTCCTCATGTTACTTTACTGTTTGGTATTGCTCTTTCATTAAAACATTGAGGACAATGTTAGATTTAAGTTTGGGGGGGGGAAGAAACTTTTTGTTAGCTTTTAGTTGCAATAAATAAACTCCAGAGCCTAGAAATTTATGCTTATTAAGGTTGGCACTAACCAATCTAAGTGGATGGGAACATCTTGGTTGTAGGAGTTGAGGAACCAATCTGATTAGATGGAAACATCTAAAGAGTCTATTCATAAAAGCACAGAGCTCAGGTGTTAGAATTAAAAAAAAACATGGTAGTTTCGCCATATCTCGTTGAATCCTAATCCTTCTGTTTTTATTTTTTAAGTGATTTGGTGGGGCACACGATTCAAGTTGTTACCTTTCTAGGGTGGAATAGAGTGATTGAGATACCAAAAAAAAAAAAAAAAAAAGACCAGACCATTAGACCAACCGGAATAAATTCAATAAAGTCGACCACTGGTGCCCTTGTATATGCCAGTTGTGTTGACCTAGAGTTAGGTTTATCGACCACTGGTACCCTTGTATATGCAGTTGTGTTGATATTAGTCAGACCGGTATCTCAGTCCATTAGGATAGGTTCACCTTGGCAGAGGCCTTCAGACAGATATGGGAAACACCGTTCACTTTTAACCATCTCTTTATCCATATTCTTAATCTTTCCATGTGATTGGTTGACTCCGGTTATGATGTACATAAACTATCTGAGTAGAGCTCTGTCACTTATATATGAATTTTAGTATGCTGAGTGCAAACTCGTGTACAACAATTGGAATTTCGCATCAGGGTACTTCCTCCTGTAGTCAATGAGAGTATGCCAACCAAGGAGATTCTTTAGTGCTTTCCAAGGTTTTGCGTAGATAGCTAGGGTCTGGAGTAAAGGTATTGTGGGTACACCTCTGGTAAACCCTCCGGAGACAACACTCCGCCACTAGGGCCACCTAGTGGTTTAACGTCTTGCTGCACGTGCTAAGTGTACTCATTTTTATTTTCTAGATTAGATTTGCTCGAGGACTAGCAAATAATAAGTTTGGGGGTATTTGATAGACACATTTTTTTGTCTGAATTGTCCTCAGTGTCTCTATTGCTAGTGCTTGATTTTGTACTTATTATGGTGTTTTTATGTTTGTGTAGGTGTTTTTGGAGAAATACACTTGTGTGGAAAAAGTTGCTCAAAAAGTGCTATTTGGACCCCTGGAGGACAATTGCTATACGGACCCCCATTGTTGCTAAGTGTCACCCACGGCTATATGTAGCCCATTTTTGTCCACATCACACATCTTTCTCAAATTCAAATTTTCAAAATTGGCGGGAAAATAATGTTTATCACTGTCAAATTTCAATCAAGAATTTGGAGGTGTTATAGGGAGACTAAATGGCTGAAAATTTATGGAATTGTTCCTGGGACATATAAAAAGCTATCACAAGTGTTTTGGTCGATCAAATTTGGCTGAAAAATCCGTGAGAATAAAACAGGGCAGCACGTGCATGAGAGGAACAGTTCACGGGATTGCATGAGTTTTGGAGAATTTAAACGTGTTCTGCTCATGTTTGATGACTCGAGCAACACTTTGAACCTTGACAAAGATAAATAAGGAGATTTTGTAGATGTAGAAACGCGTAAGAAGCTAAATCAGGGAAGAAAATATTCCCAGAATATTTTTCATCAAGGCCGAGTTAAGAGAGAATTATCTTGAGTTATAGCGAGATTTGTTGGTGCTACTGGATATATAAAGGGTTATGGTGTTGCATAGAGAGGGGACGGAGAGTTTGGGGTCGAGAAGAGAGCTCAGGAGGCGTGAATCAAGAGTTTTCAGAACTCTGTTTCTACTGCTGCACCAAGAACACGAAGAACAAGAGACCACCAGAGGCAGTCGTTTATCAACAGTAACAACGACATCCACACGAGGGTCGCAGAGATACAACAACAACAGTTCTCTTTTATTGTTCTTTGTAACAGTGTTTTGCAACAATTATAAACGTTGCAAACACACGATTTTCATTATTTTCTCTCCATTTCATCTTTGTAAACAAATTTTGAGCATGAATCAATATTTTGAGCAAGTTTATACAATGATGAGCTAAACCCATCCTCTGGGGCGACGGAGGAAGCTATTTCGCCAATAAAATGTGGTAATCTCTATTTTATTTAATTTATGCAATTATTATATGATTATTTTCCTTGATAAATAAATAGAAAAAAATGGTTTTTGTTAAACAATTGTTATTTCATTTGATGGAGCATGCTAGCCTAGGGTTTTGATGTCCCATACTTTCGATTTACAATTGTTATTTCTAAAAAAAATCAACTTTTGCAATATTTAGGATCAATTTGAATGAAAGATTTGCATAATTATAATTAGAAAATATAAATCACTTTGATATTGGTAATTAGTGGAATCCATAGCCCCAGCCTTCTCCATACTTTTCATATAACTTTTATTTAAGTTTCCTATAATTTTTATTTAAAATTAAGTCTAAAATATGCTTTCACAAGTCTTGAACGAATCATCTTACTACAACAACTTTGAAAACACATCACTTGGCGGCGTGGCAAAGGATATGATTTGGCGTCGTGGCTAAAATTAGTGCTTGGCGGCGTGGCCAAATCTAGGATTTGGCGTTCTGGCCAAAATTAGGGCTTGGCGGCATGGCCAAGGCTAGGATTTGGCACCGTGGACAAAGTTAGGGCTTGGCGGCGTGGCCAAGGCTAGGATTTGGCACCGTGGCCAAAGTTAGGTATTGGCGGCGTGGCCAAGGCTAGGATTTGGCGTCGTGGCCAAAATTAGGGCTTGGAGGCGTGGACAAGGCTAGGATTTGGCGCCGTGGCCAAAACCAGGGCTTGGCGGCGTGGTCAAGGCTAGGATTTGGCGCCATGTCCAGAGTTAGGGCTTGGCGGCGTGGCCAAGGCTAGGATTTGGCGTTGTGGCCAAAATTATGGCTTGGAGGCGTGGCCAAGGATAGGATTTGGCATCGTTTCCAAAGTTAAGGCTTGGCGGCGTGGCCAAAATTAGGGCTTGGCGGGGTGGCCAAGGCTAGGATTTGGCGCCGTGGCCAAAGTTAGGTCTTGGCGGCATGACCAAGTCTAAAGTGGCTCGTGGCATGTTACTGCGGCAGAGTGGCATGTTGGCAATGCCGATTCGTATGTTGTGGCAGGGCGCGTTTGGTTTTCCAGTTAGTATGCTGGTGCGGCAGGGCGCGTTTGGCCTTTAATGTATAATGGCGAGTTTAGAGCGACTTGATTGGTCAAGAAAGGGGTCGTCCAAACATAAGGCGCGGCCACATATCTAGTGCTTGTGGCATATTTTAAAGTGACCCGATTAGTCGGTAGGAAGGAGAGGGGCCATCCAAGCATGGGCGTGGCTATACTTCTGGTGTGAGTGTGGAGGCTTTAAAGCGACCTGATTGGTCGATGGGAAATAAGGCCGGTAAGTATGGGCTCAGCCACAACTTATGTACGTGTGGCGAGTTTAAAGCGACTTGATTGGTCGGGGGAAATATGGCCGGTTTAGGATGGGGCGTAGACAATGGCAAGTGGCGCCAGCTGGCCTAAGGCATGGCCACGCCTCCCTTTGCTGCTGCAGCTTCCTGTTTATTCTTTGTTTTCTGATTGATTATTTCGTGCTAGGGCCTTAACCTTGGTACTTGGAGGTCCGTGCTACTCTGCTGCGAGTGAACACAAGTGTGTCATGCCATACCAATATTAAGGGTTCTGCCGGGGAACATAAGCACAAGAAAAGTACTCAGCAGGCTCCGTCATTTATGAGCAATGCATCTAGGAGCTTATACACTCATTAGGCTCTATACTAGGTACAATTCATCTAGGATCTTGAGTTTCAATATAATATGAAGAGAGACATAATCACTCATCAGATTTGGATATATTCTCCAAATTCCCTGCGGAATATAGACATATCAACGTCTACTACATCTGATTCCGGGTCAGGTAGATAAACTTTTACGAATTTAGCTCTGAAATAAAAACTACCATCAACATTAAGTCCCATGCTTAGCTCGTAACAGTGGCATTGTTGCGGGGTAAGCATAAGATGGTGACAGACAAGGATAAAAATCAAAAGGGAAAGTCTTGAAGAGATTGTCAAGAGAATTTGTCTAACCTTTGTCAGAAGGAATGAGGAATCTGTGATCCTTGCATTGGCGGCTTTGCATAACTTGGTCTCGGTCATAGGGTGTTAGCGTTGGCACTGCCACTTTGGCCACGGAGCGCTAATGCTGGTGCTACAGGTTCAGCTAGGGAATGCTAATGCTGGCGCTGCAAATTTAGCTATGGAATGGTAGTGATGGCGCTGCTTTCCTGGATAGCGAGGATATGACGCTTCTTTGTCTACAAAACGGTGATGATGGTGGTATTTTGGATACCAAACGGTGATGGTGCTGCTGCTTTGGCTGGCTGTGGAGAGTAGAAGATGGCGCTGCAACTTATCTCGCGGAACGGGCGCTGGCTGGTTAGGTCACGGAACATGTGGATATGACGCTTGGCTTCTGTCCGTGGAAAAATGGCTTTAGTCTGCGGAATGGTAGAAACTGGCTTCAGTCCGTGGAATGGTGGAAACTGGCTTCAGTCCGCGGAATGGTGGAAACTGGCTTCAGTCCGCGGAATGGTGGAAACTGGATTCAGTCCGTGGAATGGTGAAAATGACACTTGGAAGGCTTGATGGCTGGATCACGGAATGTTGGAGCATTGGCGCTAACTTAACCACAGAGTGATGGAGCCATGGAGAGTTGGATTGACCACGGAGTGCTGGATCCATGGAGATTTGGTTTGACCACGGAGTGCTGGAGCCATGGAGAATTGCAGGTGGAACGACTGGTGTTCCTCGTGTTGGCGCGCCGCTGGTTCGGTCATGGAGCGGAGATATTGGCACACTACTTGTTTGGCTGTGGAGCATGAGTGTGGTGAGCCCAGTCATCTATTCACATTCATGGATCAATAAGGAATCCTTATTCTGTTCAAACTCTAGAAACTGCGTTTGTATGAAAAGAGGTATCGACCCTCTTTTGTTCTTTGTTGTTCGTCCGGCTCCATGCTTTCACATACAGTATCTGGCTCCTCTTCGTCATTTGTTAGCGGTGGTAGAACGAGCATTAATGGCAACAAAGAAACCTCCAATAGTTATAATCAGCAACAAGGCGATCCAGGAGAACTCAAAGTAGGTGCTCTCGTATGTATCCACCCAATAGTACCATCGATCTTCTCCAGAATGCGTAATAAGGTTCTGACTCCAGAAGAATGAGTATCTGACCTCTCCAGTGGATACAAAATTTACCAAACTCCATTACACTCTTGGGATTGATGGATGAAATAATGTCAGGGCTGATCTTGGAGATTTTGGTTGCGTTGTTGGTTCATCCTTGACTTTAGGCTATTTGGTACCTATACTTTATGATTGCGATGATGATATGCTGTGGATGCTTGTATGGTCGAAATATTCCGGAGACATTGGGTGAAATAGATGAGTTGAGAGACGTTCCGTTGCTGATGTGCTGCTATCAGTTCTTCAAGGACTTTGTTCCAAACGACATCCTTTGAACCATCTTCTGAATCTTGGGCTATTGCATGGAACGAGATGCGGTGAGCAGTCCCCAGTTATACTTCTGTTAGATCCGAAGGGGTGGCCGGATATGTGAATGTATCTTTGTGGCGTGCTTTCGGAGTCTTTGATACACGTGTACGACTTCATGTTGAGAGATTCTTGCGGCTCGTAAAACTTCGATAGTGATGATGTTGAAATCGGGAATAACCTGGTTGAGGGAAGTGAAGGCATCCCATTCTGGTATTCCCCATGTGTAATTATCCTAAGCCTATTTTCTCGTGGAAGATGTGCTTCTGCTGCATTCACTGGTAAGGTGGTGACTGCGTTTAAGCTTATAAACATGAAGGAGGCTTCAGTCCCCAGGTGTATCCTAATTTAATTGCGTCTCCTTGAATCCACGCCTATGGGATTTGATACAATCTTATCGTACTCTCCTGGATGTGATGCTGGGATGCTTGGAATATCACATGGACGAAACATTATGGATAACGAAGAGGTAGAAGTGAGAGAGTTATGTCGTTAATCGTGGCTCCCTCTGTCTCTTTAAGAAAAATATTTCAACCGCGTCGCTGGAGTTATCTCATGAATGATTGAATATTGTCGGGGATGGACCGTGATGAGAAGTCCGCAGTCGCACTTCTCTTTGGTTACTGAAGTTATTTTCTTTGAGTAGGCTTGGGATCCGTTACGGCCTCGTAAAGTGTTGCAGGCGCCTTCTAGATAGAGAGGTGATGATATTCTTACGCTACACCTTTGAAGGGTGGATGACCTTGTCGTGGCTATGACTTTTTGGTGGACCGCGTCTTCTGAGCTTTGACAGTGAAGGGATCCCGTGTAGAGCCTCAGTCCTCGAGTTTGGTTTACATGTTTCTAACTTGTATGGTCGGTGAGTTGACCACGATAAAGAAATCATCTTGTATCCGCACTGGTGACTCTATTACTTCTTCCACGTGAAACTTTGTAGTGGTTGTTTCTATGGTAAAGCTCTGTCTGGTATCGACAAATGAGCAGCAACAGTTCTTGGCAGCAGATGTGATCAAAAGAGACTACATCGTCGTACAAACCAAAATAGGTTGGCTGGAATTGCATGGGCGTACATGGAAGCAAAGGGATCGGCTGGATGCGTAAGCGAGTAAACTGTCCACGACCATGAGGTTTGGCGAGATGGATCAAAAGTGGCCACAACCGCGATCCTTGGCTGGCTGTGATTACGATCCTTGACAGGGAGGAGTGTGGTGGATACGAGCACGAACCTTGGAAGGAAGGAGTGTGGCGGAAACGGCACGATCTTTGGCAGGAAGAATTGGCGGCTAAGGCATGATCCTTTGCAGGAAGGAGGCGTTGAAACGGCTTTGTCTCCTTGAGAGGACGTTGAAGCTTATGGAGAAAAATGCTGAAGCTTCGGCTTCGGAATCTGGAGCAGCTTATGGAGAGAATGCTGAAGCGGAGTGGCTGCTGGAGAAAACGTTGAAGTGGAGCCGCGCTGGAGAACGTTGAAGTTGAAGCGCTGCTGGAGAACGTTGAAGCGGATCGACTTCTGGAGAGAACGTTGAAGTGGAGCCGCTGCTGGAGAACGTTGAAGCGAAGCAACTTCTGGAGAGAACGTTGAATCGGCTCTTGGAGAGAAACTTCGAAGCAGCTCCTGGAGAAAACTCCAGTGAGGGTGCTATTAAACCTTGACTTCGAAAAACGACTTGATACAATATGGCATATGGGAAGACGTCACAAATAGTGCTGGTCGACAAGTCGTGTTTTTCTCCTCATGAGAAAGAATACGCTTCTTCTGTTTGATTTTCCCTTACAACTCTCAGAGCCTTGACGGTTACAATGTTGAAGTCGGAGGCCGCGTCAATCAGCATGCTGCCAAACTCGACATCCTTCAAATGAACAGTGGTTAGGAGTCCCCAGTTCCATCTATAAATCGTGCTTTCCAGGAGAGGTTGGGGGTTTGGGAACGACTTCCCTGGCTGGAAACAACTGCTTTCCTGATGCAGTGTGGTTGAGAGCTGCAAATATGTCTTGACGCTACGACTTGGAGAAATACAAAATATCACATAGATGTTTCATCATAGATTGCACGATTTTGTGGGAGAAGTCCCCAGAAATCATGCTGCTCCTGACGGGAAGAGGGTCTCTGTGAACTCAGGAGGGTTACTGATTTTCTTTTCCTCGGTTTTGGAGAAGTCGTTCCTGATATTCACGTGTGATGAAATTGGATTGCTGATTCCTTTCTACTGGGATTTCAAGAGAAACACGAGCCTCTTCATCTATAAACGCGCGTCCCGCTGAAGTGCCTACGCTGGATGTTAATAGTATTCCCTGTCAGCTCCATCTGGGGTTGACGTGACTCTTGTGGTAGCCGCTCCGTTAGTGTCTTGAGGAAAATAGGTATCTTTATCTGAGTTGTAGCCATGTCTGTCTGAGCCTTACGAGAACCTTTCGTCTTTCCATCAAATCAACAATGGTAAGAGGAGATCGGCTTCTTCTGGATCCTCCAGTCCCTCGTCCTGATGGTGGAGTAGAAGCGGCTCTGGTGACGGTTGGAGCTGTCACACTTGAAAAAACGTTGGGAGTGGCGGCAACGGCTCCGGCTCTGGTGATCGGCGTTGTAACACTTGAAGTAACATTTTTCGCGCCGTTGATGTTGGCAGGTAGCGTATTAATACCACTTGAAGGAATGTTAGTACCGAGGATGATTTCAGTGCTAGTGTTTTTAGGGTTTGTTGCTGATCCAGACCTGAGTTCTACCATCTTGAGATCGAGGTTGAAAAATAAAATTGGAAATTGATATTGCAACCGAGAGATTAATCTCCCACTTTGGCCGCCAATTGTTTATGGGTGAAAACTGTTTTTGCTGATTCTGGTAAATTCGGGTGTGTGGGTGAGAAATGAGTCTAGACCCTAAACAGTGAACTGCACGGGAGTACTTTTGATTCGAGAGATCAATATGTACAATACTGGCCTAAACCAAGAAATGCCCATTACAGGCTTGCTTCGGTCACAAAGTGAAGGAGAATGGTTGGTATTAGGGAGGGAAGCGAAGAGAGTGTTGAGACCAGAAGAGTTGATTCTGAAGGTGTGGTTGTTTATGACTTGTATCTAAAAGTAGAACTGGCTAGCAGAATGGAAAGCTACCAGGTGATTTCTAGATACTGTGTTGTTGTCGACCAAAAACTTGTTGTTCGGTGAAAATAGGTGAAGCCTATTTATACAAGCCATATTGAAACGTACCCTGGTCTCGTAGGAAGTGGAAACGATTGAGTGGTGGAAGAATATATTAACATGTAACCGTCAGTCATTATGCTTCCATGATGAAGGAAGTGAATATCGTTTACACCATTACTTTTTACCACTATTAATTGTCCTGCTTCATGACACTTTCTTGTAACGGGCGCATTGCACGCTGCACGCTGTAAACCGCCATACCAATACCCTGATGAGCATCCCCCAGTTTGTGACATGTTTGATGTCTCGAGTGTTTTCGTGGAAAAAATGTAGCACTTTGCTACGTGTGACAAGTCAAAGTCAATGGACTTACCGCAGGAAAATAGCATGTAATGCTATTAGGATCATTTTGTCTAGTCGCTTAAAACTTGCCACAGGTTTGTCAGTTCGGTGGCGAACTTCAATGGCTGAGATCGCATCTCATGAAGGATGTCACCTTTAGTGCATGCCAGTGGCGTTGCAGCATGACTAGCGTAGTTTGTGCATGCTAGTGGAAAAATGGTTCAAGTAGCACCGGGCGTAGCCATGGCCACTGGATTTAGGCGGCTGGTCGCCTAAAAGTTGCCACACGTCTGTCAGTTCGGTGGCGAACTTGGATGGCTGAGATTGCATCTCATGATGAAGGGTAGTCGTTGATTATGGCTACATTCTGTTGGCGCCTGGTAATGGCGCAATGACACCTTTAGTGCATGCCAGTGGCGTTGCGGCATGACTGGCGTAGTTTGTCCATGCCAGTGGCATAATGGTGCAAGTGGCGCCAGGAGTAGCCATGGCCACTGGATTTAGGCGGCTGGTCGCCTAAAAGTTTCCACACGTCTGTCAGTTCCATGGTGAACTTGGATGACTGAGATTGTATCTCATGAGAAAGGATGGCCATTGATTATGGTCATATATTGTTGTATAGCAAAGAGGCGCCATTGGCATAATGGCGTCTGGCGTAGCCATGGCATAGTGGCATGGCAGTGGTGTAGCCGTGGAAGATGTTTTGGCATATTAGTGTTACACCCAAATATTGCTCTGGCGACATTTGCCCTGTTGCCATATTAATCCCAATGCTTTGTGAAATATTATTTGGCTCGGTTGGCGTAGAAATTTGCCTAAATTAGGGTTTGGCATGCCGAAACCCTAATTAGCGCATATGGTATGCGTCATGTGGCCATGGCATAGCGGTGTTTGTGGCATGGCCACGCCTCTGGCGTGGAGGCATGTCCAAGGCTAGGATTTGGCGTTGTGGTCAAAATTAGGGCTTGGCGGCGTGGCCAAGGCTAGGTTTTGGCGCCGTGGACAAGTTAGGGCTTGGCGGCGTGTCCAAGGCTAGGATTTGGCGTCGTGGCCAAGGCTACGATTTGGCGTCGTGGCCAAAGTTAGGGCTTGGCGGCGTGGCAAAGGCTAGGATTTGGCGCCGTGGTCAAAGTTAGGGCTTGGCGGAATGGCCAAGGCTAAAGTGGCTCGTGGCATGTTACTGCGGCAGAGTGGCATGTTGGCATGCCGATTAATATTTTGTTGTGACAGGGCGCGTTTGCCTTGCTAGTTAGTATGGTGGCGCGGCAGAGCGCGTTTGTCCTTTAATATATAATGACGAGTTTAGAGCGACTTGATTGGTCAAGAAAGGGGCCGTTCAAACATAAGGCGCGGCCACATCTCTAGTGCTTGTGGCATATTTTAAAGTGACCTGATTGGTCCGTAAGAAGGAGAGGGGCCAGCCAAGCATGGGCGTGGCTACACATCTGGTGTGAGTGTGGCGGCTTTAGAGTGACCTGATTGGTCGATGGGAAATAAGGCCGGTAAGTATGGGCCCAACCCCAACTTATGCGCGTGTGGCGAGTTTAAAACGATCTGATTGGTAGAGAGAAATAGGGCCGGTTGAGGATGGGGCGTGGCCAATGGAAAGTGGCGCCAGCTGGCCTAAGACATGGCCAAGCCTCCCTTTGCTGTTGCAGCTCCCTGTTTATTCTTTGTTTTCTGACTGAGTGTTCCGTGCTAGGGCCTTAACCTTGGTACTTGGAGGTCCGTGCTACTTTGTTGCGAGTGAACACAAATCCGTCATGCCATACCAATATTAAGGGTTCTGCCGGGGAACATAATCACAAAAAAAGTACTCAGCAGGCTCCGGCATTTATGAGTAATGCAGCTAGGAGCTTATACACTCATTAGGCTCTATACTAGGGACAATTCATCTAGGAGCTTGAGTTTCAATATAATATGAAGAGAGACATAAGCACTCATCAGATTTGGATATATTCTCCAAATTCCCTGCGGAATATAGACATATCAACGTCTACTACATCTGATGCCGAGTCAGGTAGATAAACTTTTACGAATTTAGCCCTGAAATAAAATCCACCATCAACACTCTCGTACTTTCCTATGACTCGCAAACCATTTGAAAATTGGTGTCTCTAATTTGTTTATTATGGACTATTGTGCACATCTTTTTGAACCCTCGTTCTCAAGCCCATTGCGTTACATCTTTTTTATCTTCCATTCCAAGTTATTTGCATAGTGATGACTCGTGTCCTCACTCAATTGTTGAACAGCTGGGGGCTAGTCTTCCATAATTTGAACAACTGACGGACATCTTCCATTGTAGTGTATGGTACATGCTGCAACCATAAAAATGAAATATAACACATCAGTAATGGAAGAAAAATTCTAAATTTATTACCAACAGTAGGTCGAAAAATGACAAACCAACCATAACTGCACTTATGGCTAGGCCGTCAGGTAAAATTCCAACCGTAAATCTAACACGCGATCCTAATTGTAAATAGTCATGATACTTGAGAATGGTTGGTTAAGTTACTATACGGCTTAGAAAACAAGCCATAAACAAAAGAACAACCAAGTAACCCAGTGTAAAAATGTTTACGGCCGGCTATCCCAACCGACGTCGACAACATTTATTATCATTTAATTTCGATGACCAAAAAACCCAGACGAAAGCCCTATTTACGACCAGGCAACCCGACCGCTGCTCACAGCATTAAATTGCATTTAATATCTCCCCATGCAACATGGGGAAAAACCTGGCCGTAAATTTTTACTTATGATTAGGATGTTTTGTCGATCCAGATATAAGTTAAGGCTGAGAGTTCATTATGACTGATCCGTAAACACAAGCTACGACTGGGTATTCATGACTTCCTACCCGTAAAACAACCCAACGACAGGAAACCTAAGGTTTTCGGGAAAAGAAAATCGAAACCTTTTGCAATTAGAAGCTTGAAGACTGCAATTGAATTTAGATTAGAGGTATATCACGTTATCATGAGCATTTGTTTCTTCATATTTTTCTTCTTTTTGGATTGGTCCTTCGGAATCATAATTAATAAGGTTCTTGGATTGGTCCTTCGGAATCATAATTAATAAGGTTCATAAGAATGTTGTTGAGATTGGTAGGTATTAATATATTATCGGATTTCAAAAATGACAGGTATTAATATATTATCGGATTTCAAAAATGACGACTCACCAACATCAGACCTATTGTCTGGATCACACGTTTTGAGAATTTTTCACAAAAAGTTCTCTTTATTCTTCTTCTCCCTCTAAGAAAACAACCCTTTCTTTTTTCTTTTTAATTTTGATTTTCTAACACTAACTTAAACAAATTAGTTAAGCAAGATCATTATCATAAGTATCATTAACACTAACTTATGTTAATCGAGATTATTAACACTAATCAAATTGAAGATAAATTAGCCATTACTAGAAATAGTTGGATAAGGGGTTATGTCATTTACTATTTCATGACCCGCTTTTGTTCCGTAGTTAAGCCTGAATGCAGCCCCAATACTAGGATTCAAAAAAAAGGCAAGCATCGTTCACTAACATTCTTAATCTTCTTAATCCTGCAGGTACATATGATTCATCGGGAAGGTTTCTTAATCTTCGTAATCCTGCAGGTACATATGAATTATCGGGAAGGTTACAATACAGACGAGAGTTTTCAACTGACTTAAATGAGGTTCATCATTACATGCCAAGTTCAAATGAGATGATACTATGCATATCTACAGAATTTCACAAATGCATCTTATTCCATGAGAGCTCAAAATTTCATAATTCCTAGAATCAGACACATGAGTGTAGAAGAATCTGTTGATTAGAGTTTAAAACCCCAATACCCACGATGTGTTCACAGTCTACTCCAGTGCAACCTTAAGCAGTGCAACCTTCTACCTAAACCAGCCAGAGCATGCTAAAGGTAGATTTAAGTAAATCTACTCGACACAATTATGATATCACATGATCCAGATTATTAACACACCCGAAACACTACCAACACCTTAAATATTCAAGCATTTTGTAACCCTAAGAATGTGGAATAGCAAAATTTTATCACAGAACAAAGTACCCTTAACAAGCCATTTATAAGAGCAATGGCATGAAAATCCAATACAGTATCCTTCAAACTTAGAAACTACTCACTAGAAGATCATAATATCCAAAACCTAATTGCGGCACAAAAAGATTCACAACTACAAACCCTAACAGCGGCACGAAAAGATTCACAATTACAATCTATAATACCGAAATCTGGCATACCCATGCCGAACACAACAAAAGATTCACAATTACAATCCATAATACCGAAATCTGCCATACCCATGCCGAACACAACATTAATCTACACTAATTTAAGAATCATTGTCTCGATTTGTTTTATTAAGGCAATTTAATTTGGGATCTAGATATTATTCTGTTTCGCTAACCTAATAAACGATTGAATCTGTAAAGCTAAACAGTTCCAATTAATCAAATCCAATCCATAATTAAACCTAAAAGATCTAAATCAACAACAGAATATGAAAAGAGAATTTAACTAAGAAGAGATTATATTTCAAGCAAAGATATGGTAATCATCAAATTCTTCAAAACCCCGTCTTTCTCAAGTTGAGAAAATGAATGAAACATAAAAACGCAACCGTACTACCCTAAAACTAAAATTATCTAAAATCAGAAGAAAAAAGCAAAACAAGATTCAAAAAAACCTTATTCATACTTTCTGTTACATGATTACCAAAGTCCATGGTTGTTTCTTAATAGATCAGTTGAAATCAAGAACTACCAGCAACAGCACCACCACAAGAAGCAGCAGATTTGTACGCATTAACTAGTGCAAAATTTTCAACACCAGCAAACACCCACAGGCTATGAAACCTAAACCAGGGAGAGCATGCGTAAGGTAGATTCAAGTAACTCTTACAGGCACAATGCTGATATCAATACGGTCCAGACTAATAACACACCCGAAACGGCGAAACCCAACCAAGACCTTAAATATTCAAGCATCCTGCAACCCTGAATAAACTGATTTAAAATTTCTAATACTTGTTGTCTCAAGAACCGAAATTTTACTACAGAACAAAGTACCCTTAACAAGCCATCTATACAAAAGAGCAATGACATAAATTTGGCTATGAGCTGCCTAACAAGCCAGTGCCACAGGGCAATGACATCATCCATGAACAAATAGCAATAACTCTTTAACTTAAACGAAACAACCTACTGTCATCAAATACGAAAATCCAAAACAATATCCTTCAAACTTAGAAACTACTTCCTCAAGAATCCATAATATCCAAAACCTGATTGCAGCACGAAAAGATTCACAATTAAGATCTTATACTCCAACCAGAGATTTTCAAACAATTCAACTTTTCTAAAAACAAGACTCATAATCACCAGATCTCAATATGCAGAAAACTCCAAGACTCCGCAGAAAATGCTGCTAAAATTGGAGAAGACTTCATTGTTGTTACAATAGATGATCCACCAGAACTGCTTGCATTTTCAGTCATTTCAGATGCCGATGAAAAAGAAAACCTGTCAATAATAACAAGTGCACCTAAAATCCCTAACGAAATCCAACATACCATGTTGAACACAACATTAATCTACACTAATTTAAGACCCATTGTCCCGAATTAGTTTATTATGGTGACTTAATCATGGGATCTAGAAAGTAGAAACTATTCTGTTTCACAAACCTAATAAATGATTGAATCTGTAAAGCTAAACAGTTCCCATTAACCAAATCCAACAATTGCAAAAACACAACATAATTAAATGATTCACAACGATCTATAATGCCAAGAGCACCTGAAATCCCTAACGAAATGCAACATACTCATTTCAAACATAACATTAATCTAGACTAATTTAAGAACCATTGTCTCGAATTGTTCAATTACGGCGATTTAATTATGGGATCTAGAAAAATTATGCTTCAACAAAAACAGTTCCCATTAATCAAATCCAACAATTGCAAAAATACATCATAATTAAACCTAAAAGATCCAAATCAACAAAAACCATAGGAAGAGAGAATTTAACATAGATGAGATTTATATTTCAAGCAAAGATATAGTAATTATCAAATTCTTCAAAACCTCTTTGTCTTTCGCAAGTTGAGAAAAAAGAATTAAACATAAAAACCGAAACCCTAAAAACTAAAATTATCTAAAATCAGAAGATGATAAAAAGGAAAACAAGATTCGTAAAAAACCTTGTTCATACTTTCCGTTACATGATTACCCAAAATCCATACTTGTTTCTCGACCGATCTGTCGAAATTAAGAACTACCAGCACCAGCACCACCACCACCGGAAGCAGCAGATTTGTAACGATAAAGCTTACCAAAAACATGAAGAGCAGTAACAAATCCAATGAAACAAAGACTCATAACAAGAACAACAGTAGGTGTAATCTTCAAACCTGGGGCATCATCTGTATAAAACCTTAACATATTACTCCCACCACTGTTTCCACCACTAAATCCACCACCACCACCACCTCCACCGGTTACTCTACGACGACGCATCCCAGCTGTTGCTGCTGCTGATCCACGTGGTGCTACTCCTCCCACCGTTCCTGGTCTTGATGTTCCTCCTCCTGCTGTTGATGAGGATTGCGATTGTGATGCACCTTTCGCCATTTTTCTGACCGGAGAGGAAAAAACTCAGAGAGAATTTGTTGAGAGAGCGAAAGAGAAATTTTTTAGATCAAGATCGGAAAATTCCTTCCTCTTCTAATTTTTTCTTCTCCTCTTGTAATGACACGGGATTGTCTATGATATCGTCTATCAGGTTTTATAATAGGTTTTGGTGAGAGAGTTATTTTGGCCGATGGATTTGAGTCTTAATTGTTGTTGACTTTTTGATTTGTGATGGACGGTTTGGATTGGGTGAGAGGGGATTTGTGATGTGAATGGGGTGTATTTGTGGAAAGGTTGTAAATGGTGCGGGGGTGGTGGTGGTTGAGTGGCAGATTAAAAATATTGTTTACATGATCTGAATCGTGGATGCATCCATTTCAGGAAAAACAAGTAAAGTCATAGCCTTAGGTAGGTGCATTATTCCGACAGCTGCTGTAAATTATATTCCAAGTGTGACTCCAAAACGAATGGTGCCGACGTTAAATTCTTCGGCACAAACGGACTGTTTGACCCATTGCAGAGGAAGAAGCTCAGCGAGTCTTGAAGTGGGCAAATATGATGATGGAAAATGAAGAAAAGAAAGTCTGAAAAAGGGGAAAAAAGAAGACCATAACAACAGTTGATGATAATACTTCGAAGAGTGGTAAGTCTTGTGGTCCTTTGCGGCCACAGAAACACAGTTTTAAATGAAGTTTTGTTACTCGAATGTCGGGATCTTTAGTTATTCAAGTTACAGTTAAAATTAGAATGTTTTTGCAAAGAGAATGTTGATGTTATATGAAAAGCTTGTTTAGGGCCTAATAAGGCTCCTTAATCTCTTGTAATTATTGAAGTTATTAATATAATCTTATAACTTATCTAAAAAAGTGCAATACAACATTGTCAAATGGTCTTTGAATGTCAATTGTTAGAACATTGCTCGGTCGAACTCACATGCGTTGCTATTTCAAGCATGTTTGTCAATGTTAGTGATCAAAACTATAAGTCTTGATTTCTAGTCTATTATAGCTAAGTCTCGGACTAGGATAGAAAGTGTAGTTGAGCTGAAGAACTCCATGGCGATCATCATACAAGACGAAGACTACTCAAGGAACTGGTGGAACTTCATCGACCAAAAGGTATGTGGAGACTTGAACTTATCTATCACTCAAAAGTCTATCTACTCTATCTCCTATCTTGAGATAAAAGTCGTTTTCATATATAGACTTTGATTATACACAATTGCTATTTCAAGTCGAGTTTATCTCGCCTATCTATTTCTCGAAATATGTGTTGGTAAGCTTTCACTTTGGCGAAGTTCATCTTTACCTAGTGACGAAAGTCATGTTATGTTTCAATCACTCTGAAAATGGCTTTGACGAAAAATGGTTTGTGAATAACAAATATATAACTTCCTCTAAGAATGGTTCAATGATTGAAATGAGAGTTTATATTACATAACCAATGTTGGATATAAGCATTGTTGTGGAAACACATATATGTATAAGTCCTTATTCCTTGAACCGAAGTTTGCGAACTTTGTTGATCAAGAGAACCGGGACAAGAGTCGTGAACTCAGTCCGCGAACTGGCGGAAGTTCTCGACCCGAGAAAATATGCTGGAGTTTGAGAACTCCTTCCGAGAACTTGAGTTGGTTATATCTAAAAACGATTTTCTTTGTGAACTTATATTTATATAAACTAAGGAATGAAAATTGCAAACCGTGGCTATAAAGTTCATGAATCGATTCGAGTGAATCAAATCGTTTTTGCTTCGAATGTGTCTTGTGTAGTTACATAAGATTTCCTTGCAGTTGAACAACTCTCTAACTAGTTCATTTGAGTCATTTGAACAAGTTATGGTGAAGAAGAATATGGTTGATATGAAAGTGCTCATATGGCTAACCATTTGGTTAACTACTGTTGAACCAACAAATGTACATGTTTGGGTACGGTTACACAAACCTACAATCATGTATTTCAAGTGTGTATAACAAGCTAAGTTCTTGATCTAACGGTTGAAAGATATTAGCTTGAATCTAATCAGGTTTTCATCTAACGGTGAATATTGAATGCTTTGTTATCAAGCTAACATTGATTGCAAACCTTGATTTGAAAAACTATATAAGGGAGAATTCTAGCAGCTGGGAAACCTAATCCCCACACCTTACGTGTGATACTAGTTGTATTAGCTAGAGTCGATTCTCCTTTAACTTTAGGTTCCTTCTTGTAAACCAGGTTAACGACTTAAAGACTTCATTGGGATTGTGAAGCCAGACCGATACTAGTTGCTTTCTCGTTGTTGTGTGATCTGATCTTGCATATTCTATCGTTTTGAGTACGATCGTGACGATTGACTTGAGATTAATATCTCCGATAGGCAAGATATTAAACTAGTCACAAATATCTTCGTCTCATCGTTTGTGATTCCACAATATCTTCTTTCGCCGCGTCGATTAAGATTATTGTGAGGTGATTGATAATACTAGGTTGTTCTTCGGGAATATAAGTCTGGGTTATCAATTGGTTCCCGTTCACCTTGATTTATCAAAAGAAGGAACAAAAACTCTTGGGTATTTCTGTGGGAGACAAATTTATTTAATCCTATAGACTTTTCTGTGTGAGACAGATTTGTTTATCAAGTCTTCGACTTTGGGTCGTAGCAACTCTTTGTTGTCGGTGAGATCAGCTAAGGGAATCAAGTGCGTAGTATCCTGCTGGGATCAGAGACGTAAGGAGCGCAACTGTAACTTGAATCAGTGTGTGATTAATTGGGGTTCAACTACAGTACAGACCGAAGTTAGTTTGTAGTAGACTAGTGTCTGTAGCGGCTTAATACAGTGTGTGTTCAATCTGGACTAGGTCCCGGGGTTTTTCTGCATTAGAGGTTTCCTCGTTAACAAAATTATAGTGTCTGTGTTATTTCTATTTCGCATTATATTGTTTATCTTTATAATTGAAATATCACAGGTTGTGCGTTAGAATCAATCAATTGGTAATCCGACATTTGGTTGTTGATTGAAATTGATTGATACTTGAACATTGGTCTTTGGTACCGTTCAAGTGATTTCTCTTGTATTCAATTAGACTCGCATATTTCTATTTGCTGGAGTAAGAATTGAATCGAGAAAGAGGTACCGAGAAGAAAATAATTTCTAGAATCATCAGTATGTATTCATGAAGTTGGGTGGTTTCTTCAAGCTAAATTTTTTGTTTAAAAATTTAGGAGAAGACAATGAATGTCATGGAGGAGAGACCGAAGGTTGATGAATAAATCTAGTTTTGAGTGTTTATTTGAAGGTGATTTATTATTTGGTTTGTTATTTTCTTTATTGATGATTGATCAACTTTGTACTTACTGAAAAAGCGGGGGTCTAAAAACACCACCCAATATTTCACTTAGCAATTTGTATGGACTAACTCCAATATACTTTGTTAGAGAATCAACTACACAGTCAGACTCAATCTAGATTAAAGTATATCGAGGAGTTAATATCTCTCTCTTGTTTTGATTTACTCGAGCTAATAGAAATCAGCGAGTCTTTAATCAAACACAAGGAATAACTTGGATGGTACCAAAGACCAATATTCAAGGATCAATCAATGACAATCAACAACCAAAGGTTGGATTACTCTAATTGATGATCTAACACACAACCTGTATTATTTCAGTTATATAAACAAAAATAATGCGGAAATAGAAATAACACAGACACCAGAAAAGAAAAGAAAACCAGAGGGTTAAAGGAGAATCGACTCTAGTATGCAAACTAGTATCACACGTAAGGTGTGGGGATTAGTTTTGTGATGAGCACGAAAGTGCGAAGCATTTTCACCCATAAGTACATTAGCTTGGACTCATTTTATCACTAATAAACTTGTTTGTAGGTATTTTTATGAAATAATCTCTTATGGAGAAAGTTGCTCGAAAAGTGGTTTTTGTACCCCGGAGGACACATGTTATTCGGACCTTCAGTTTTGGATAAGGGGTACCCAATTACTAAGGGGCATCCTAATTGCTATTCGCACTCCCGGATTGGATAAGGGGAGGATCGGTGATTGCCTTTGATTTGTGAAAGGAAGGATATACTCTCGATTTGAAGAAAATAGAGGTGAAGATATTGCTTGTGTTATTTCATGCTGATTTGGAGAAGATTTGCCGTGGGAGTATATTATGCATTGATTGGAGGAGTTATATGGAAGGAAATGGAAAGAAGATATTACGTTTTGATTTGTTATTATCCTGAAGATAGTTCAACAGCTCATATACACGTAACAGAAAAGGGAAGGAGAATAAAATCTCCATGATTTGGCAGAGAAGTCAAAAGAAGATATTTTCGGGTCTAATGGGGGGTTTTGGGCTGAATCAAACAACTTATAATCGCGTGATAATAATGGAAAATATTCCCGTGGAGAATAATGGAGTAAAGAGAGAATATTTGTGCATTGAACAAGAGATATTGGGTGCTGCTGAGACTATATAATGAGTTTACTGGAATCATAGATGGGCATCGAGAATTGGGTGAGGCTACTGAGAGGAATAGGAAGCTGCGGAGAAGATTTTCTGCTGCTGCAGGGAAGAAGAACCTGAAGAACATAAAACCGTAGAAAATTGTCGTTTCAAGGGTCGTATCTTTAACAGTTTGTAACGGTCAGTTTGTAACGTCATCTTCAGTTTGTGACAATTATTGTAACTGTGAGCTCTGTAACGCCGTATCACCGTTGCGAATTCCCTGAGTTATATTTTCCTCTTTGTAAACACATTTTGAGCAATAAAAAAATATATTTTGAGCGTGTTTTTCACTATGTGGAGCTAAACCTTTCTTTGGGACGACGGAGGAAACCAAAATTCGTCATGTGGTAAATTCATTTAATTATTTATATGACTATTTGCATTAAATTAAAATTAGAAAAAGATTTTTCTTAATTAATTTTCATTTCGTTTGATGGTTTATGCTTAGGATTAATTTTTTTGATATTCCATGCTTAAGATTTACAATTAATATTTGAAGAATCTACCTTAGGCAAAGAAATAGAGTCAAAATTCTTATTGAATGAGCTATAATGGTTTAGAATAAATAGGTGAATCGCATGAATTTGAATATTTTGTGAACTCCTAGTCCTAGTAACAATCGCTTTTGCTTTTTATTTTCATTAAAACTTTAAATTTAATCTTCACAAGTCTTAGACTTCGAATCCTTATTTACAACAACGATTAAAAATCACATCATTTTGCACAATACTAGATGTCTCCTTTATATAGTCTTTCAAATCATGGTTTTGCTTTGGTAACAAAGCAAACGATATCCACCGTTAGATGAAAACCTAAATTTACATTCAAGCTAATATTTCTCAACCGTTAGATCGAAAACTTAGCTTGTTATACACACTTGAAAATGCACGCTTCTAGGTTTGGTAACCGTACCTAAACGTATACACTTGTTGGTTCAACAATAGTCAACCAAATGGTTAGCCATATGAGCATTTCATATCAACCATGTTCTTCTTCACCATAACTAGTTAAAATAACTCAAATGAACTAGTTATAGAGTTTTTCAATTGCAAGGAAATCTTATGTACTACACAAGACACAATTGAAGCAAAGATGATTTTTATTCACTCGAATCGGTTCATGAACTTTTATAGCCACGGTTTGCAAACTGCATTCCTTAATATTTTTAAGATTAAGTTCAGAAATCATCTTCAGATATATAACCTTCTCAAGTTCGCAGACTAGGTTCGCGTACTTAAGCAATCGGACAGAGTTTACAAACTCCAGCAGAAATTCTCGGGTATGAGAACTTCGCCGGTTCGCGGACCGGGTTCGCATACTGGGTTCGCGGACTTAGCTTCACGCAAGTAGTTTGTCAACTCCAGCAGAAATTCTCGGGTTTGAGAAGTTCGGCAGTTCGCGGACTTGGCTCACGCCATTTTCAGATTTCTCTTGATCAACAAAGTTTGCAAACTTTGGTTCAAGGAGTAGGAATTATACATAAATGTGTTTCCACAACAATGTTTATGTCCACTATTGGTTATGTAATCTAAAATCTCATTTCAATCATTGAAACATTCTTAGAGGACGTTATATAGTTGTTACACCATTTCTCGTCAAAGCAATTTTCAAGATGATTGAAACATAACATGACTTTCGTCACAAGGTAAAGATAAACTTGATCGAAGGGAAAAGGTTACCAACACATATTTCGAGATATAGATAGGCGAGGTATACTCGGCTCGAAATACCAAATGTGTATAATCCAAGTCTCTATATATAGCATACGACTTCTTGTCTCAAAGAGTAGGAGATAGAGTAGTTAGACTTTTGAGTGATAGATAAGTTCAAGTCTTCACATACCTTTTTGTCGAGAAGTTCCACCGGTTCCTTGGGTAGTTCTTCTTCTTGTACGATGAATCGCCATGAAGTTCTTGAGCTCAACTACACTTTCTATCCTAGTCCGAGACTTAGCTATAATAGACTAGAAATCAAGACTTATAGTTTTGATCACTAACATTGACAAACATGCTTGAGATAGATATGCATGCGAGTTCGACCGGCAATGCTCTAACAACCCCCTTTGTCAATTTTAGTGAAAAAACTATCAATAAATATGAACTAAAAAAAAGATAAAGAAACTTTAGTAGCTCCTATTCCACATGTCTAATCTTCAACATTCCTCGAAATATTCGTTACTTCCAAGTACTCCAATGATCCCAAAGGTTGTAATTTTAGTATCACCGTTGTTGAATATCTGTATCTATAAAAATGAGAAAGCATCGGTCTCGATCATTGTTATACAGTGTCATAGTATTATTACACAGCGTCAAAGTTCAATTTTATCACAACTTCAGCAATAATACTATGGTGATATGTATCACCTCCCTTTAGTCAATACTCCGTCTCACATGGAAACCACTCCCCCTTACATAATGATCCGAAAACCATATGTATTTGTAATATGAACTACATATTAATTCTCCCCCTTTTTGTCAATAAAATTGGCAAAGGTACAAGAACGAGATCATAATGAAATTTCTGAAAGAGACATTTCATGACAAAAGGAAAAAAATACATACCAACTAATTTAGATGCAATCATAAAGCCGAAGCTAAATGCATTCATCAAGGAGTTTAAAGATACAAGATAACCCATCTAATATTCCACAGCCGCACTCCCCTCAAGATATTACTATTAAGCACAAGTTCAAAAGAACTCTCCCCCATTTGATGTCATTCCCGAAATAACAACAAGAGCGACCTTAATTTCAAAAGAAAAGAAGGATTTTATTGGACACCAAAAACCATGAGAATGATTTTCCATATCCAAAAACTCAATAAAATTAATCACAAGTAAACCCATGATTAATTCAATAGGTATACACAATCAAATTAAACACAAGAAGTGACCAATTCAATTGATTTTACTCAACATAAGAGGACTTATGGAGACATGAAAAAGCTCGACTAGATTAATTACAAGAGAACCCATAATTAATCTAATTGGAATACACAACCAAACTAATTACAAAAGTAATCAATTTAATTGTCAATTTTTTTGCTCGACATAAGAAAATTTACGGAGAAATAACTAAATAACCAAACAAGATGATTAATTTAGCTCAAAATGCTCAACATAAAGTACCTTACGGAACAACCAACAAGGCTAATTATAAAATAATCAACTTCGTCGTATCGTGCTCAACATAAGACACATTACGGAGCCTCACAGTAATACATAAAGATATGGATCAGGGATGATCAATACTGCGGAATACACAAGGATTCATGCTATCTTCAATCACTATTCGCATAACGACATTAATAGACATAATCCTTGAAAACAAAAGATTTTAAACTATATTCTATCAAGAGTTTGACAATATAGGCTTAACTTTTGTATTTGTCAAAAGTCTATTCATCCTTAAATCAATATGTGAATACCAATTCATGAACGACTTTACTTTTGACAAGATATGGGACCTTCAAGTTCACGGACGCAGACATATATATCCCATAAAACATTGCAATATATAAAATCATAAAGATTAATACTGCAAAAACATCATCCTCCAAATATTTTTAGAATTTAAATCAATAAACCTAAAAAAAAAGATGAAAAATAATAGCTATGTGTAGTCACAATCATCGCTATTCAAGCACTAGTTATTTTTACAACTAAGCCAAAAAGAAGACATACTAGGCAACAATGTCTTTGAGAAATTCCTTATCATTCACGAACTCCTTGTCGTCAACATCCATTGGAATATAAGGTTCATAGAGGAAGGAGTCAATACCAACGAACCGTCTTGGCTGATGATGTCGAACCAGGGCCTTCCGAATTTCCAAAAATCTTAAAACGCAAGCCTTTATTTCACTAATCTCCTTTCTTACATCCTTCAACTCATCAAGAACATCAGAAAACTTCTGAGAGTTATAAGGGACATCCCTTGGCTTTCTTGTATTCCTCCTCTTTCTTTTCAAGGAAGAAGTTGTTGGAGATTTCTCTTTTTCTTTGATTGATGGCTTAACAATCATATTGACATCTTTTCCATCCAAAGACATGATGCTTAGAGAACAATTATAAACAATTGGTTTTTATGAGTGGAATTCACAATCTAATCAAGCAGTCTTAAGATATAAAGGATATCAGAGAGGGAAAAAGAATGTAGGATTCGCAACCTTTAAACAGGTTCGTGGACGCCAACTCTAAACCCTATAAAGAGTAGAATTGTCGATAATAACCCTTTACTTTATTTGATAGACAGGAAAAACAACCCAAAAAAAACTTTTCCTAAAGCCTGAGAGGTACACAATCTTATCTCTTTTGATCAGGCACATGAGACAAGATTTACCGAACAACACAATCAATTTGTGTTGTGGTGAACAACAATTTGTCCACCATTTTCCTCTTGAGAGGAATCCTTAGACTTCTGTCTATCAAAGCGATTTGACCATACTTTCTTCTCTAATGGTCTTATTTTGTATTTGGAAACCAACTTCTTAGACGAAGATAAAATCCTACATACCTCAGCAGTCTTCTGAGCAAGTTTCAGCTTCCTTGCCAATTGATTTGCTCTTCGTTGAAGGTTGTTGGCGTGCCTCACTTGATGTTTGTACTTGTAACATCTTGATAGTTCATGACATTTCTGAGAACAAACTGAGCACGTCAAACTTGGATAATATTCAGGCATCTGTGTTGTGAACGCAGCTAGACACATAGTAGATTATGAAACATTACAACCAGAGTTTCCAAAGGATGGGTCAATTGATTCTTCCAGCTTGATTGGATTCTCCTCCTTACCGAAACCATCAAGGTTGATATATGTATTGCTACAGTTATCAAAATCAATGTTTTCACATAGAAGCCCGACACTTGATTTCCTGTCTTCATCAGAATCATAAATCTCAGACATCTCATCAAGTGTTACAGCAAGACCTTTGTTCCCAGTGTATTTTATACGATTTGGGCACTCGTTTGCAAAATGAACAAAACCTTTACACTTAAAGCACTGTGGCATATCCTTGTCATCAGCCTCGTCAGCATCCCTGTTTTTAGAAGGAACGTGATTGTGAGGTTTATCTGACGACCTAGGTTTGTCTCTTGAAAACCGTTTACTTCTCTTCAAAAGAAGATCCCTAAACTGTCTTGTGATCAAGGAGACTGATTTGTCAAGATCTTCATCCGAAAAATCATCCTCAGACCGATCATCCTCAGAGACATAAACACTTTTACCTTTATCAAGTAATTTAGTGTTCTTCTGTGCTTTAAAGGCAACATCCTTTCTGATTTTGGATGTTTGCTCATGATCAAAGATCTTTAGCTTTCCAACCAATGTATTTCTGGAAAGATTATCAAGGTTATTTCCCTCAACGATGACATGCTTCTTAGACTCGTATCTAGATGGCAGCGATCTGAGAATTTTTATCACAATTTCACTTTCAGGAATAGTCTTACCCAATGCAAAAGATACATTAGCAATTTCAGACACTTTGTGATTAAACTCATCAAATGTATCTTCATCTGCCATACGAAGGTTCTCCCATTCAGAATTAAGATTTTGAAGTCTAGCTTCCTTTTCACTGGAGTTACCTTCGAATACGGTTTCTAAGATATCCTAAGCATCTTAAGACTTAGTGCAATTAGACAAATGGTGTTGAAGATTTGGGGTAATGGCATGTATGATGACATTCAAACAGTCTGAGTTTTGCTTTGTAGCAAGTATCTTGGCAGGACTATATTCACAAATGTTCTTGGGAACGTTTACATCTCCAACTGCCACGACGGGAGCATCATAGCCATTAACAACATATACCCATGATTGAAAATAACGTGCTTGAAGAAAAGCTCGCCCATAAGTAATTAGAGGCATCGAAGACTGGTGGTACGTTAATAGAGATAACACCTCTTTCCATAGAGTCAGATCGCTACAAACACAGAATTATAAGGTCTTGAACGTGTTTGCCAGCTCTGATACCAATTAAAAAAGTGGGGGTCTAACAACACCACCCAATATTTCGCTTAGAAATCTGTATGGAATAACTCCAATATACTTTGTTAGAGAATCAACTAGACAGTCAGACTCAATCTAGATTAAAGTATATCGAGGAGTTAATATCTCTCTCTTGTTTTGATTTACTCAAGCTAATAGAAATCAGCGAGTCTTTAATCAAACACAAGGAATAACTTGGATGGTACCAAAGACCAATATCCAAGGATCAATCAATGACAATCAACAACCAAAGGTTGGATTATTATAATTGATGATCTAAAGCACAACCTGTTTCAATTATATATACAAATATAATGATAGAAATAACACATACACCAGAATTTTGTTAACGAGGAAATCGCAAATGCAGAAAAACCTCGGGACCTAGTGCAGACACACTGTATTAAGCCATTACAGACTCTATCCTACTCCAATCTAACTTCAGACTGGACTGTAGTTAAACCCCAATCAATCTCCCACTGATCCAAGGTACAGTTATGCTCCTACGCCTCTGATCCCATCAGGATAGTGCGCACTTGATTCCCTTAGTTGATCTCACCAACAACTAAGAGTTGCTACGATCCAAAATCGCAGGCTTTGACAATAAATAAATCTGTCTCACACAAACAAGTCTATCACAGGATCAATCTGTCTCCCACAGATAAACCCTAAAGGTTTTGTTCCGTCTTTTGATATTAATCAAGGTGAACAGGAACCAATTGATAATTCGGTCTTATATTCCCGAAGAACATCCTAGATTAATCAATCGCCTCATAACAATCTTAATCGTATGGTAGCGAAACAAGATGTTGCGGAATCACAAACAATGAGACGAAGGTGTTTGTGATTACTTTTTATATCTTGCCTATCGGAGATATCAATCTCAAGCCAATCAATTTGATTGTACTCTTACGATAGAAGATCAGATCACACAACTATGATAAAAGTAGTATCGGCCTGGCTTCACAATCCCAATGAAGTCTTTAAGTCGTTAACCCGGTTTGAGAAAATAAAACCAGAGGGTTAAAGGAGAATCGACTCTAGTATGCAAACTACTATCACACGTAAGGTGTGGGGATTATTTTTTCACAATACTAGATGTCTCCTTTATATAGTCTTTCAAATCAGGGTTTTGCCTTGGTAACAAAGCAAACAATATCCACCGTTAGATGAAAACCTGATTTATATTCAAGCTAATATTTCTCAACCGTTAGATCGAAAACTTAGCTTGTTATACACACTTGACGATGCACGCTTCTAGGTTTGTTAACCGTACCCAAACGTATGCACTTGTTGGTTCAACAATAGTCAACCAAATGGTTAGCCATATGAGCATCTTATATCAAACATGTTCTTCTTCACCATAACTATTTCAAATGACTCAAATGAACTAGTTAGAGAGTTGTTCAATTGCAAGGAAATCTTATGTACTACACAAGAAACAATTGAAGCAAAGATGATTTTGATTCACTCGAATCGGTTCATGAACTTTTATAGTCACGGTTTGCAAACTGCATTCCTTAGTCTTTTTAAGATTAAATTCAGAAATCATCTTCAAATATATAACCTTCTCAAGTTCGCAGACTAGGTTCGCGGACTTAAGCAGTCGGACAGAGTTTACAAACTCCAGCAGAAATTCTCGGGTATGAGAACTTCGCCGGTTCCCGGACTGGGTTCGTGGACTGAGCTTCACGCAAGTAGTTTGTCAACTCCAGTATAAATTCTCGGGTTTGAGAACTTCGGCAGTTGGCGGATTGAGTTCGCAGACTTGGCTCACACCATTTTCCGATTTCTCTTGATCAACAAAGTTCGCAAACTTTGGTTCAAGGAATAGGACTTATACATAAATGTGTTTCTACAACAATGTTTATGTCCGCCATTGGTTATGTAATCTAAACTCTCATTTCAATCATTGAAACATTCTTAGAGGACGTTATATAGTTGTTACACCATTTCTCGTCAAAGCAATTTTCAAGATGATTGAAACATAAAATGACTTTCGTCACATGGTAAAGATAAACTTGATCGAAGCGAAAAGCTTACCGACACATATTTCGAGATATATATAGGTGAGGTATACTCGGCTCGAAATACCAAATGTGTATAATCCAAGTCTCTATATATAGTATACGACTTCTTGTCTCAAAGAGTAGGAGATAGAGTAGATAGACTTTTGAGTGATAGATAAGTTCAAGTCTTCACATACCTTTTTGTCGAGAAGTTTCACCGGTTTCTTGAGCAGTTTTTCTTCTTGTATGATGAATCGCCATGAAGTTCTTGAGCACAACTATACTTTCTATCCGAGTCCGAGACTTAGCTATAATAGACTAGAAATCAAGACTTATAGTTTTGATCACTAACATTGACAAACATGCTTGAGTTAGCAACGGATGCGAGTTCGACCGAGCAATGCTCTAACACTTACTTAACCTTGTTCATAGGTTGATCAAAAGTATCTATTGTGTAAAAAAGATGGTTATCTTTTCTCATCAAACGATGTACTTATGTACAGTGTTGAGTTGAAGAATTAAATGTTTGAACTTGGTTTTACAAGTATTTATTCTTCTCTTGCTAATTAAGGTTCCTACGAATCCCACATGCTCATTTGTTTGAACTATTATTTTATTTATTTTTTGAAAGAAATAAAGTTAACACAAAATTTTGTTGCGCAAGGAATTAAAAGTTGCACATAAGAATCAAAAATTTATTTATTTCATGAGACTTATCTTAGAAATATTTTATATATAAGGATAGAACCTATGTTTGGTGCTGGATTTTATTTTCTGTGTTATTACAGAAGTTTAGTATAAGTATTAGACTCCTGAAGTTTCAGAGTCCATGCGAGAAGATGCATCCTCAAATCAGATTTTTAGATAAAATCCTTAAAGCATTGAGTAAGAATTTTTGGATCTTGATAATGATGACTCTGTCAAGAAATATGGTTGTGAGATTATGATTGAAGAAAGCAAAAGTTTTAAGGGAGCAATATCATCTCATTATGGAGTCACATATCTTCTTGTCCAAAACAGTTTGGATACTAAGATTGATATCTTCAATATTCGTCATATCTTTCTCATTACTATTGATACTCATCACAAACAAACAACATTACTAAGAACTGTTATCATTAATTGAAGGTATGCTCGCAATGTTAATCGTAAGGTTAATGTGTTAACCTGTGAACATCAATCAAAGTATTGTTAATCATGTTAGGGAATCAGTCATCATGTTGAGGATAAATGTCCCAAAAAGCTTGAGGATCTTGAAGATGATATGAGATGACTCATAGTTTAAACGTAGTTCTTCTGATTTAACTTATGAACATGCTAATCAACTATTAATTAACTCCAACATTTATATAAGGTCTATTTAAAACTATCAAAAATACTCAATGATAACTATATATCTATAAATTCTTGAGTCGTTCTTTTGATAGTTATGATGTGCAATGCTTGTTCCGAATTTATGATCTTCCTTTGATTACTGATGGTTATATGAGGTATACTTCGGTTTTTATTAAATAAGTTTCGATCTCATATTGGCTTCTCTTTTTATGATTTGTGACTTTATTTTAGAAAATTTTCAGATCTATCCTTTCATATTGTTATATCAAAATCATATGTGAGTCACATATACTTGTCGATTTATGTTCTATAAATTGAATATTCGGTATACATATGAGTAGTTTTGGTTTTAGTCTTTGTCTTATGGAAGGTGATAGCTAAGGTCATGTAACCTTTGTATGGTAAAGGTTGTTGTTTTGTTATTCTTTTGTTTTATAGGGGATAACACACACAATGAGGGAGTTCTATATTTAAACTTGTGCTTAATGATATATCATTATGGGGGAGTGTGGCTGTGGAATATGAGGGAAAAATTATTTCTATTAATTTCTTTCCTGATAAGTAAGTAAATCGATTTCGATTCTAGTTTGGCTTATCGAAGTTAGGAAACGATTATTCTGGTTCTTTCCTGATAAGAAAACTAACTTAATTCGGATTTTAGTTTTCGCTTATCAAAATAGGTACAATTATTTTGGTATAATTAGATACTGATAAGTAACTAAATTAATTTTGATCTTAGTTTAACTTATCAAAATTAGGAGAAATTACTTCAGGTAATTGTTTCTTGGTAAGAGACTGAATCAATTACTTTGGTAGTTTTGGATTTAGTTTTGCTTATCCATAGCGATATGTTACACCTACGATTCTCTTAGACTCTTATAGGTTATATCAAGTTCTTATGAACTTGATAGGTACTTTCTAAATACTTGTTGTATTTTTCGTACCTTTGTAATTTTTGTAATAAAAAGAGGGAGAAATATAAGTATAGGGTGACTTACAATCACTTGAATATATATATTGTATATATCTAAATAGAGTAAAAAATTGATCAAGGGGGAGAAACATATCGTGAATTGAATAAAAAGTATGTTCGGGTTGAATATATGCTGCCTAGCTCACCTTTAGAGGAGTAAAAATTTTGTTATTCAAATGCTTCAACAACAACATTTATTTTTAATTATTTGCTGAAATTTGTATTGTTGAAACTTGGAATCAAGTGTAAGTAAATGAAGATAGCGTTAAAAGATTGTTATGTAATATCTTTGTCTTTTAATTCGTGTGTTCTCCATATGTAAAGAATTTTGTCACTAAAATTACATACGGGGAGATTGTTAGAGCATTTCTCGGTTGAACTCACCAAGCGTTAGTATGTCAACATTGGTTGTCATATTTTAGTTCCAAAACTCGAAGCCGCTTTATTTAATTACTAGATTCAACTTCGTTATGTTAGACTAATAATGTTGAGACTCTCTCTTGTTACAAATGAAGAACATGAAGACGTATTGGCATCAAACGAGCACATCATCCTTCCGTTTCGAGGTTAGTAACAACATATTGACTTGTTATATTTTTATATTTGTTCTTACAAGTCAGTATTTACTAAAAACATATATAACCTAATTGGTAACTTGTTATTATTTAGTGTATTGAACTTCCGTAATGAATTCAATCCTTGGGATTATATATGAACGAAATATCATAAACATAATCTAAGGAAGTAAACTTGCGATATTCTATTTTATTATCAAAATAGAACTCAAGACCGATTCTCATTGTAGGACGAAACCCTGGTAAGGACTGATCCCAGGTGCAGGACCGATTATGTTTTGAATTTTAATCCAAGTATACATTTTAGATATGTTTGATAACCTTCAAGTTTGTACAAACATCAAGATTTATGCGGATTGAACTTGGAATGTTCACATGATTGTCGATATAGTGATTTAAACATGTGCTAAACTCTTATTACTTAATGTTCAAATATTTTCCTTGGGTACTCAAGGAAAGATCCTGAAAGAGAAATATCCTATATCTTTTAGGAAATATATGTGTTAGAGCATTGCTCGGTTGAACCCACCAAGCGTTGGTATGCCAAGGTTGGTTGTCATATTTTAGTATCAAACCTCAAAGTCGCATGATTAAATTACTAGAGTCAATTTCATAAGGTTATACTGGGAAGTATAGAAATGTTGAGACATACAAGTATTACGCTGAAGACCTGGAAATTTTGAAGATCCTTCTACTTGAGGTTAATAATACAAGACTTGACATGTTTCCATTTCTACATACGTTACTTTCAAGTCATTTAGATTGAAAACATAACTTGCGAAGTTATATGTATATATATATATATATATATATATATATACATAAAAAACTCTAGTATTATAGACTTGATAATATTATTATGATCAAAGTGTCAAGGAGTACAAGTTGTTTTACAACTTATGTGTATTGAATTACGAAGTATAACATCTATCTATTAAACTTCGTAATTCTGGCATAGACATAATCTTTATTACTTGTTACTATATTGTGTTATGAACTTAGGATTGATTTCATGCCTAGAAAACTATGTTTGATTACATGAATTTAAGGAAGTAGACTTACGAAACTTGTTTCTTATTTAAAAGAAATCAATGGATTGGTGGTCCACTTCCTATTAGGAATCTATAGCGGGACCAATCCCTATGCATTGAGGATCTCTAGCAGGACAGATTCCTATTAAGATAACTCAAACTATATCAAGGGATTAACAATAGTTAATACATGTTTTTACATCTAACGGTGACTTGTGATCATCTATTGTTAACATACTTCGTTCTGTGCATGATTGATAGGTGTCTAAAACACCTTGATATTTATCTATTGTTTTCTTTGCGAGTTTTCTTGTAAATTATGTATCTTATGTTTTCTTTTGAGTGTTTAGGTACTTTGGAGTCATTTAGATCAAAAGAAGAAGATATTGTCCATTTGGAGCAAGAAGGGCAGATGCAAGTGTTAATTTGGAGAGAGAAGCAGATACGCTACTAGGGTTTTCTTTGTTTCATCTTCTTTATTCATTATTATTATTTTGATGCACTATATAGATAAATTAATATTATTGGTTAAGGATGTAGTCCGATTTCTAAGACTTGTGCTTGATTAATGCATTAGTTTTCTCTCTTTGTTTTCGTTCATACTTCTACTGTTTTTATAATCACATGATTGATGTATTATGATAGGATTTAGATGTTTGTTTAGTTAAGTGGACAATTAATTGGACTTGCATCCTTGTCCTTAGCTAATTGAGGGTTTATCATTGAGCGATAACCCTAAATACAAGTAGCATGATATGATTACGGTTTGTAATGATATACTCTTCTAATCATATGTATAATTTGACCATTGTCCGAGTTTTCATGTGCAATGTATGACAGTTGCATTGATTGGCCTATTTCTGAAACTTAATGCTCCTAGGAAATGAACTTAATTAGCACAAGGCGTTAGGTTATTCTTTAGTTAAAATTCATATCTGCAGCTCTAATGTCTGTGTTGATGAACTTAGGAAATTAACGGATTATGTTGCTCACTTGATAGTCTAGGGATTTTGATGATAAAGAGATTAAATTGTAATTATAATCACGTATGCAAGCAGTTGTTTAAGATTGAAGATGAATTCCTTGACCAATACTCTCAACTCTTGATTACTTTCTCCAATTTTAATTTGCTTTTGATTTATTTTTATTGCTTTCTATAAAATCAGAAATCCCCCCAATTGGTTAGTTAGGAAATTCAAAACATAATAACTAAAATTGCCTCTATGTGGAAACGAACTCTTTCTTATCATATACTTTAGGAAAGTGGAATTATTTTTGACGCATACGACAACGATCAATGATCGATCATAAGTTGGAATCAAGTTTGTGCGTGCAGGTACAAAAGAAGACATTGAAGATTTTGAAGACAAGAAGATTTCTTAATGGTTTCGTATCTTTGTGATTTAACTTCATGCACACACTTGATCGGCTGTCTTATTACATCACACAAGGTGTCGGGCTCATAGGTAGATATCGAAAGATTGTGGTGTACTTCGTACCCTCTTCATTTCAATATGCTTACCATATCTCAGAGGTATTCGTATCTTTAGTTACTGTATTGGTAGAGTATATGAATATATGCTAATATTAGTTCTCAACTAAGAGGGATTTCGGTTTATTGATTGGAAAACAATTAGAATTTTTCAAAACCGAAAATATACATTTAGTGCATATCTTAAGGATTTTCAAATTTGGTAATTCTTTGTCTTCCAAACAAGCCTTGGTCATAATATTATAAATAGTAGAGTTTGTATTCTTACAAATTCATCCCTTGATACATTGCCTAACTGTTTATGTGGAAGACAACTCGTTGATAGAAGAGAGTAATCTAATTAGGTAAAATCTCTTGCGTTGCCTTCATTTAAAGTCCTCTTTGGGATCAAGAATCTTTTAGTAGTATAGTTAGTGGGAAACTAAATCGTATTATTAATTTTATTTTTGATTATTGATTTGATTGACTAACGGTATAGTTATCCTTGATAGATCAAACTTGATTATTCCATGGTCATTTTCTTATGATATAAGGTCAGTCAAGTTTTTTTTTGAGCATTAGATATTGCAGATCTAGTGATTCAAGATCCGTAGATAGAATTAATGGTCGATCAACATTAACATACGTCGTTATGTGTGTTGATCATTATTAGGAATTAAGTAGTTTGTGCATGTTACTTTGAAGATTAAAGACTTTTTCTTTTTGGTTTCTGATCTTTGTGATACTTCGTGCATACTTGAATCTCTGAGATCCAAACAAGAAGTTTATTTCGATAAACATCAGACTTGTTGAAAGGTCCAACAAACTGTTTAGTTGCTTCTCCTTGTGGAGTTGCTTGGATAAAGCTTGTTCACCGAGATATATAATTTTTATAATCTTTGTCTTAGTTTATATTGATCTTTGGCTCAACTTTATCTCTGATCATTGTTATATTTAGGAGATATAGAGTGAGGTGGTTACTAAAACAGGTTAGTTCTTTACTGTTTCGTGTTACGATTGAAAGGAGTTGAGAGCATAATTCTTCACAATAGGTAAAAAGACTTGAGATAATGGACTATATCTTGGGATCCAGGTATATAGGCAGATTAGTTGTAGGCGCAAGGATACTGAAGGAACTAAGTAACTAGGAGTTTACTCGATATCAACTGTACGAAGTTGCGGTAGTCATTTTGTGTAGCGACTTAATTTTGAGAGTATTCAAAACTAGACTAAGTCCCAATGTTTTTTTTCCAATCAGTTTTCCTCGTTAGCAAAATCTTGTGTTTCGTGTGATTTACTATACTTTGACTTTATATTTTCTATCTAAATAATTAAATTAAATACACTTGTACGTTAATCAAACTTGATATGATCCTATAGATTGGTTCGGTCTCTAACTTAAACTATATACCAAGTTACATCTTGTTGAAGTAATCTTTTGGCCGTTATATCCAATATGGAGAGATAATCAATAGGGAATCACCTAGATCATCCATTAAGACCCCCAATAACATAAAAAGAAGAAGGGGATTCCAGTGCAAGGAAACAAGCATACAGGAAACAGTGTACTAAAAGATAATGAATGTTGCAGTACTATGAGCTACATAATTTAAAAAGATGACATAATATGGAATTGGATACATGTATGATAGTATGGAAGTGGATCTAGAAGATTTGAAGCTAATGAAACTGTCAATATATGGAAGGAAAAAGGATCAGACCGATCTCTCAAATATTCCACTAGTATATCATATAAAAGATAATATAACAATGCTTAATTAGATTTTTTGCTTGTATCTACTCCAAGTCACAAATTAGCAAGCTTTTCACAGCAAGTTACTTGAGTCTGAGTATCAGAATTTCAATAGGAAACTAATCAAGTAATCAACTATCTATATCAGCATTGGTCCATTGGAATATCAAAATATGAAGGGGTTGGAAGTGATTATGGTCAATATAGGTTAAGGGTGGAATTAGAGATGAAGGATATGAAGGTGAAAATTTTCCAACAAATATTGTTAAGATCCATGAGTACCCTCACAAAATCAATTTCTTTCTATGGCTTTTTTTCTTCTCATGATCGATTAATGACGACGGATAAACATTTAAGAAGAGGTATACGAATGTCTCTAGTGAATGTTGTTTTTTTGAAGAAGATAATGAACGAGCTTGCACTTGTTCTATGAGTTTTGGAGAATCCAAATAATATGAGATTACTTTGTTGAAGGGTGCCGCTTTCATTGGACATATGATCCAAGTGTCTCTACATCTATATAAGCTTGGAAGTTTAATTGGGGAGATGAAATACTTAGCTGAATATAGAATAACATCCTGCTTGCTACATGGTGGTGCATTTGGAAAGAGCGAAATGCAAGAATTTTTGATAACAAAAAGAAAACTTTGGTGAGCCTCATTAGAGATATCAAATTACAAGCGTTTTTTTGGGAGGAATCGAACATAAAGATGTTCAGGCTTACGACAAATATGGTGATTTCTTTATGGGATTCCTTACACTGGATTCCATATTTTTTTGCTTCTTTTCTTGGGTGACCGAATCCCCTTTCAGCTTCCATTTTTTTCTTCGGTTGTATCATTGGATTGAGGCACCCCTCTTAAATGCCTCTTTTTTAATGAATTTTCTATTTGACCGATCACTAAAAAATGAACAACTATCAATAAGATGCAGACAATAATTTAGGATTCAAAACAATTCAATTATTTTAAACTTGAAAAAATCGAAGAAAAAGCAAAACAATTGGATAATAAAATATGTCAACAGTTACAAAATAAATTGGAAAATCAAATTCCAATGGCTAAATTAACCTTATGGAAGGCTGTGAATTTTTCTTACTCCCGCTCTCGGCCTCTCGCCTACGTCAATTCTAGTTTGAGGTCCTCCGGGTTTGGAATCGTTAGATGATAAATTGATGTATCTTGTTTTTGTTGAATTGTTTTCGTTGCCAACCTCAAGAACATTTTTATAGCTTTTGAGTTAGTATCAGGTTTGCAAGTGAATTACAAGAAAAGTGCATTAGTAGCTGTAGGTAATTCTTTGCATGCTAATTCTAGTGCCTTAATTTTTGGTTTCACAAGAGATCAATTTCCATTGAATTATTTTGGAATTCCGCTAGGTAGTAAATCCAAATCTGTGACTGTTTGGGAGGTTATCTTACAAAAATTCCAGAAGAGGCTTAGCACTTGACAGAGGAGAGATATCTTTCTAAAGGTGGTAGGTTGATGCTTATCAAGAGTGTACTATGTAGCCTTCCAATTTATTGCTTGACTTTGTTCCAAATTCCTGCATTTGTGGAGAAACAGATGGACAAAATTATGAGATGTTTTTTATGGGGATTTTCTGCTTCAGTTAAAAAGAAAGGTTGGGTGGGATGGAAGACTATCAGGTTAACAAAAGAAAGAGGAGTTGTTGGCATAAAGAAGCTGAGGTTACTTAACATAGAAATTCATGCAAAATGAGTTTGGAGATATGGGAAAGAGAAGAAAGATTTATGGAGGTCAATTGTTAACCAAAAATTTGGTGGTAATCCAAACGCTTTGTTTCCAAATGATTCTACAAAACCTATTGGTAAAAGCTTATGAGTATGTATTCTAAGTCTAAAGATATAATCCAACAGAATTCTACTTGTTATATTCAAGGTGGTGATAGCGTTTCTTTTTGGCTGGATAAATGGGTTGGCGACATTCCGCTTTCATCGCGATTTTCGGGCCTGTATAGACTAGCCAGAAACAAACATGATGTCCTGCATGACATGATTGTGTTCACAAATGACATTGCTGCTTGGGACCTGAACTTCTCCAGAAACCCGAAAGAGGCAGAGATGGGAATGGTTGCGGAGTTATTTAAACTTATCCAAAACCCAATGCCACTACATATGGGAGAAGATTATCTTTCTTGGAATGCAGGTAACACTTATACTGTGACGTCTTGTTACAATGCCATTGATTTTGACGGTTTACTTAGATTTCCCTATAAGAATGTTTGGAACCATAGGATGCCTCAAAAAGTAACTTTTTTCACTTGGACCCTGTGTTATATGGTTGTTCCAACTTTAGATTAATTAAGGAACACAATTGTAGTTAATAGTTGCATTTTATGTAAAAAAGATGTTGAATCCAATTCACACCTTTTTTTGCATTGCGAAGAAACAAAGAAGATATGGCATTTCTTTCTATCTAGTTTCAAACTGGTTTGGGTGTTTAGAGAGAATGTAAGAGCTACTATGCGGGAACGGAATAAGAAAAAGGGTAACAAAATGCGGCATAAGCTCTGAAGTATGATTCCTTTTGCTATTTGGTGGACGGTGTGGAACGAGAGGAATAACAGAATTTTCCAAGACAAATATAGATCTTATAAGTTTTTGGTGGATGAAGTAATATGCCTGTTGTTCAATTGGTCTTTAGGGACTGACGTCTTTGCTTCTAATTCCCTGGACATGGTACCGCATAATTGGGATGGGGTGTTAGTAATGGTCTAGTGAAATTTTTGCATCTGCAGATTTTGTTTTCTCTTGGCCTTAAATGGTTTATTTTAATTTTTTTGGTTGGTACTATACGTAGTATCATCGTAACTTTCTTTACAGGTTATCCACTGCTTTGTGGTTTTACCTGTTTTTTTTCATTTTAATACATTGTCCTTTTCTGAGTAAAAAAAAAGTCATATCGATCAAGGAACTGTATTTCGCATGTGTGGTTTTCAAAAAACATGCGATTTTTTAGGGACCATGGGTTTTTTGAGGGGACCATGGTTTTGTTAAGCCATCCTCCCTATAGTTATAAGAGGTGTCCTAAAACGTTGAAATGACTAATCTATTCTTAACCTAATTTAATTTAAAACCAACCTAATAACCACCTATATATATATAACCACCACCTCCTCCCACCACCACCGCCCACCACCGCCGATTACCACCACCACCACCTCCTATTATCACCACCATCAGCCACCGATTACCACCACCACCTCCTCCCACCACCACCACCCTCCACCGCCGATTACCACCACCGCCGATTATCACCACCACCAACCACCGATTACCACCACCAACCCTTACCACCTCTCTCTCTATATATATAGCTTAATTTAAAAACATTAACAAAGATATTCTCACAAACCCACTACTTGTCATTCGTTTTTGGTTGAATAAATGAGAAGTAATCATCAAAATGAGTTGAAAATGGAAGTTGCAGAGAGGTTTAATGGAGGTTTTTTTTCAGAGAAAAGTTCGGTTACGTCGCAAAACGTTCTGTTTCGTCGCAAAAAGTTCGGTTATCACGAATTAATTTTTTCTTAACCGAACTCATAGTTCGGTTGATTCGCAAAAAATACTTTTAACCGAACTCCTTGTATTAGAACAACACAAGTCCATAAGTTCGGTTCTTTCGGAAAATAAGGATATCACCGAACTTTAGTTTACGAAAATAATGAGAAGTCCAAAAGTTCGGTTCGTTCGCAAAAATGTTAAGTTTTCTTTGTAATCGAACTCTACCTTTGAAACTTCGTAACCGAACTCTACCTAATTCTCCAAGAAATAAATTCCGTAGTAACCGAACGTTTGCCTAATTGCGTATATGCATATATAAGCCCAGTTCGGTTGATTCGCAAAATATGTTGAAGTTTGCGAACCAACCGAACTTCTAATACTAGGTTACTTTTAACCTGCAGTTCGGTTGGGAACTTGGTTGCGTTGAAGTTTGCGAACTAACCGAACATACCTCTGTAAATCTTATTACTAAAGTTCGGCTACCTGCGTGTTTGAAGAAAGAAACCGAACTCTATGTTCGGTTATATGTTCTTGACATTTATTAACCGAACTCCGTGTTCGGTTACCTGTTCTTCACACTTGGTAACCGAACTACTTGAACCTAGCAGGATTTTTTTATAAAAATTTACAGTTTTATGAATATTTGGACCAATTCAACCACCATTATCTAAGTTTGAAGTATACTTGGGTACCCAAATACTCTTCCTCCGGTTGTGGTTGGTAAAATCCATCATTTTCATCTTGAGATTGAGTTTGTGGAAGAATACATTCACCATCTAGGAGAGGATGGAGATGAAGAATCAGATGAGCTATCATCACTTGAATACTCAAGCTTAGTGAATTGGAAAAAAAAAATTATTTTCCATGTTTTTCTTCTTCATCTTCTCTAATTTTACTCTCTCAATAATTCTACTTCTTTATCTTAATCATTTCACTAATGATTTCACTAATCATTACCCAAAATTAATCAAGAGGATAGTTTAGGTATTAATATAAATATCTAGATAAGGGGTGACCTAGATTTACTTCTAAATGTCTTACTAAAAATCGAACCATGGTCCCCAAAAAAAACTATGGTCCCCAAAAAATCATTCGTAGAAAAATATTCACCTTGTGTAAGAGCACATATCGACGGGCTTCGGATCCGGGCCTTACCAGAATACCGCTAAAGAGAGAGGGCACATTCAAAAGTTGAGCTGAGAAACTGCCGGTAAAAATACGTCATAGCATGCATGCTCCACCAGCACCATCAGCTAAAGCGCCGTGCAAGTGCCCCATGGCGGCATGGCCTATGATAAAGTCTACTATTTCATATAAAGTCCTCTCAAATTTTTGTCTTTTGATTTCATCCTCTACATTCCCCCACACATAGTGGTATTTTTTTTACGAGCAGTGCTATCCCGTATGATCTTGTGGGATGCCTTCCCGTAAAAACGGTTTCTAAGTCGTTAGATCACTATGTTCCATGATAAAAATCCAAATCTAGAAGCCTTGAACCTTTTAGGGAAAATAGTAGGTCCCGAACTAAAAGTGATGGATCCTAAACTGAATGCAAAAATCTAACCTTTATTTGCTCATCCAACGTCTTAAAGCCGCTTTTGCGGGAAAACATCCCGCAAAGTCGTGCGGGATAGCATTTGTCTTTCTTTTGTGCCCTTTTTACCTAAAATCCAAGAATCGTAGCTCCATATTGATTCTAGAGGGGAAAAATCCCTCGGAGAGACACTTCTGCCACATAGCTATATTCTATAAAGCTAAGTTATTGGTAAACAACGTTAACAAGTTGATCAGAGAGCGAGTAGCATGATACACGAAAGTTGAAAAAAAGCAAACTGATCATAAACATAGTTAATTAACAACTCTGAACTCTCAACTCTGATATATAATAGTTAAATTAATACAGTAAGATAAAACTAAAAGGAAGATCATGCTTGACTAATGTATGCGGTTTAGTAGAAGCAATCCTAGCAACACTGACATTAATCAGCATACACATCACACTAACTTTGATGCACGCGCAGTGGAGGACCATGTAATGCCATAAGTCTTGTCTTGGCACTAGTATATTGTGAATGATGAGAACTTGAAGTTCTTTCAACATCATGATCAGCAACAGAATTGGAACAATGAACTATTGCAAATGCAAATACCATAACTCCCAAACAAAAAACTCCATAGATTTGTCTACTCAACTTCCCTATTAACCCTTGCAATATCTCCATATCACTCTACTAGAATCACTAGTTCTAGTTTTGGTTTAAAGATGAATGGTGATCTCACTACTAACAAAAATGTTGGTTTAAATAGATCTTAGAATACCATGGTCGACAATGAAACCAAAGAAATGAAAGGAAATGGTTTCTTAATACCTGGGGACTTGGAATCTGCGGATTAGTTTTTGGTAGTCGCAATTTTTTTTTGTTTTCTTTCATTTAAAAACGGTTTTTCCTTTTAGAAAGAAAAGTCAATAAAACGGTTTTGCCATCCGTTTTTATTAATCTGACACATTTAGAATGTCTTCCGCCATGTGGTCTTCAAATTACCGTCCGTAAAATTTCACCTGGTATGCGATTCTTCTTAGTGTAAAACAGCTGTGTGATGTCATTCTGAAACTCTTAAGCTGAATCCATCACCATCCATAAAGAATGAATGGGGGGAATTAGTTACGTGATTAACTATTAATAAACGGGTTAAGGTAGTTGATCATGCATTAAGGACTTAGAGCGAAAAAATTGGATCACTTCCAGCTCGATCGAACTATATATCTGCTACGTAGTACGTATTCATAAGCATCCATCAAACTTATAATAAAGACTGGAAATGTATTAACAAGAGAAGAGATAATGGAGAAGAAGAAGACCATGAATTTGTTGCTTCTGTTGTTTATGATGTTTTCGGTATTTCTAGCTTCTGTTAGTGCATGCCGTAGTGCAGGTGAAGTTTGTGGAATATTCACACAACACTGTTGTGACAATTTATTGTGCGATGGGTATCCAAAGGGGCATTGTTATTTGCGTTACTAATTTGTAGTATCATAGAATAAGATCATGGTCATTGGTCAAGTGAAATTAGTCCATATAAGTACTTGATCATTGATTTGATTTTTATGTAATTTGTAATAAGATCATGAACAGCAATAAGTATTGTCCCAGATGTACATAGAAGAACTATAAAAATGACGCAATTACTCGAATCACTTAACTCAGAAATGGATTTTGAGTAACAATTTACTTATGGTGACCAACAAGTTGGGATTGGCCGGCAGGAGTATGTTGATTTCACAGGAAAAGTAAAGTTTGATATTTAACTTGCCGGTGAGATTACGTCAGTTAGCACTTAGCACCAGCTGGTACATGTAGGGGTAATTGCCTTATGGGCTATGGTAACTGCTATCTTTGTAAAATTTGCAAGCAAATCCAGTTAGTGCCACTGCCACATAACCGTGTTATGTAAAGCTTATTCATTAAACAGTAGATAGAAGTGACATGAAAGCTACAAATTAGTCTTCAATTGTTTACCTTTTTTTTCCGGCTTAATTCTGCTGAAAACAAAGTTGAATACTGCTGAACCAGACGTCAATTACGATTTTGGGGCAAAGTTCATAAGCACAAGTTAAAGGAATGGAAAATATACCCCTGAACCCTTGTGCACATACACACATGCTGTATATGGTGGGTCTTCCCCTTCCGTCTGCAAATTGATCTTCTCGATAGCAGTAGCATCAACTCCTGCCACTCCTTCAGGTACAAAGGATTGCAGAGAAAGAAAGTTCTCCCCTTCATAGTGCAGCTGATAATCCATATCGGAACAATAAATAGTATTATCATCACCATCATCACTAATGTATGAGGGTTCTTTCATCTTAGTATCAAATAAATGACGATCCACATCATACTGAGGCATTACAACCTTAAGTTTTTTTGAACGCAAGTTGTAAACCTGTAAATGTTTTCCATCGAACCAGTAGAGTAAAATCTGGTCAGAGAAACTGAAGATACGAGTAGGAGGTGTACTAGTACTGCCGGCGCAAAAACAGCAGGGTTCTGGTGGCAAGTCCGATAACAGTTTGCAAGTAGAATCCACACGAACATCAAAACTCTCCTCCTCCACCCAGGCTTGCTTGACTTCACCCTTGAGTAAATACAAATGAATTTTGTAACAGCAACAGCAACTAGTACTATTACTATCGTGATGATCATATAGACGTCGATGATAACAATCACTTATTCCATTCTCTAGTTTTTTTTCTAAATATGCAATACAAGGATATCCTTTGAACTCCAGAAGACTGGGATAAGCAGTGCTTCTGCTGCTCATCAGTTGTACTTTTATTAGATGGTAGTTGAATGAACTGAAACTTCTCATCATGGAGATTGAACGAAAGTAACATCTCCATCTGATTACTATTTTCATTATTTTCGTTATCGTTAGCTCCTTCTCCTCCCCCAACAGTTGTTATTATCTTCCAAACCAAACATTCACTTCCAGTACTACAAAAGACGGCAGATCTGTCACTAATCGTAGACGGTCTTATCCAACTAATAGGATGACCGTGATATGCTATGTCTGTGCTTGTGCTAGTGACGTTTCTCCATGATTTAGTTCCCAAAGTATATACAAGAATGTTAAGCTGCTTGTGAGAGGTACGGAAAACACTTACCAACTTGTACTCGTTTGCTAAGGAATCGAAACCAAATCCGTGACAGATGGTGTGATCATCGAAGATACGTTCCCCAGAGATGGATGGATGGTAGATATGAAGAAAATCACCCCTGTTTGGTTGCAAAATCGTGTAAGAAGTTCCATAATAATCCTCACTTGCCATACAAGGCAAACCGTTACAGTGACCAACCAGTTCACCATAATTATCAAGGTTAAAAATCCCACCTAAGCACAGAAAGGGTAGAATATCGCCATCACGGCGGCCTCCAGTAGGAAATTCGAAAAACCGACTCTCGAATGAAGTATCATCAGTAACCACACCTTTAGCATTATTCAAAAGACTGAAGATAAATTTGGGTTGTTTTTGCGATTGAAGAAAGTGAGAATCAGTTAAACGTTTATCCAGATGAATCGATTTATACCAGTGTTTTGAGACCGCACCAAAACGGAGCAGTGATCGAACTGGAACTTTGGTTAATATTTCTTCCATAACAATATGTTGAGGAAGGAACACGTTTTTCCTGTGTTTTCGTAACTTCTTTACCAGTTTTGGTGCAACGGTGGACATGGGTTTACTTTTATAACCACACTTCTTTTTTCTGCATTCTCTTTTCTTTTGCATCTCTTTTGGCGCAATGGTGGACTTGGGTTTACTTTTATCACAACAATCAATAGTAGGTTTTCTGCTTCTTGACATGACTAATTAATAAGCAGCGCAGTTGATGGTGTTGCTATATGCTACCTTACTATGATGATAAATTCTGAATTGTTGGTGTGTATATATAATCCAACATGAATTGACGGCTTGATGAGCAAAATAGCAGCAGCTCGAAAGGGATGTAGGAATGGTAAAAGCTATAAAAGGAATAATCTTGAAATCAGAAATTACATGGGAATCGTAAACCAATGCTAGCTTAAAAGGGATAAAAAAGCCCTAATGCTATATGTACCGAGAATTATGGACTCCAGCTATGGTACGAAAATATGCTTGCATATTTTTATTATCTCTAATTTATTTCGATTATTTCACAAGATATATTGTAATAAATTAAGTTATTTTTATTAATTAGGAATATTCTATAAATATAGTTAATAATGTAGGGATTTTATTAATTTAAAAATATCTCTTATTTTAGGTAATTGTTATTTTAATAACTTTGAAAATAATTAATTGTTCGGGTAGAGTTATCTATATAAGGAGTTATTCTATTCAACGCATCCCAACATGTGTTTTAGATAGTTATTCTATTCAACGCTTACACGCTGCATCAAGGTTTTAGCCAAAAATATAGCATTATTATTAGGTTCTTGATTCTGCCGTACAGTCTATATTGGTAAACATCATTAACTAGAATTATAGATGAGAGTTAAGACAAAGCAAACTGATCATAAACATAGTTAATTAACAACTCTCAACTCTTGTAATAGTTAAACTCATACAGTAACATAAACTCAAAGAAGGATCATACTTGACTAGTGTAAGCGGATTAGTAGATGCAATACTAGCAACACTGACAATAATAAACATACATCACACTAACTTTGGATGCGCGCGCAGAGGAGGACCATGTAAAGCCATAAGTCTTTTCCTGGCTGTAGTGTAATGTAAATGATGAGAGTTAGAATGACTTGTAATTTTCTCAACATCATCATCATCACCAGCAACAAAACTTGAACAATGAACTATTGCAAATGCAAATACCATAACTCCCAAACAAAAAACTCCATACATTTGTCTACTCAACTTCCCTATTAACCCTTGCAATATCTCCATCTCTATAGAATCACTGTGGTTTTAGTTTTGATTCAATGGTGAGACTACTAAAATGTGGGTTTTAAATAGATCTTAGAATACCATGGTCGACTACGAAACCTAAGAAATGAGAGGAAATGGTTTCTTAATACCTGGGGACTTTGAATCTGCGGATTCTCTTGGAAATTTCAATATTTTTGCTTTGTTTCATTTTAAAAACGTTATTTTCAAATTTAAAATGGAAAGTCAATAAAACGGTTTTGCCATATGTTTTAATTCATTCTGACAGCATTAAGAGTATCTTTTGCCACTTGGTCTTCAGAATTTTACATCATCAGTAAGTTTTCGCCATGTATGCGACTCTTCTTGGTGTAAAACAGCTAGGTGATGTCGTTCTGAAGCTTTTAAGCTGAATCATCACCATCAAATGAATGAATGGTGCTATTAGTGACGTGATTAATGTTTGTAAAATGATTTAATTAACTACTTAATAAAGCGGTTAAGGTAGTTGATCATGCATTTAGGATTTGGAGAGCAAAAAAAATGAATCGCTTCCTGCCCGAGCTAACTATTTATATGTTTCGTATTCATATTCATCCATCAAATTAATAATTAAGCCAAGAAATTTACTAACAAGCGATAATGGAGAGGAAGAACGCCATGAATTTGCTACTTGTGTTGTTTATGATATTTTCGGTATTTCTAGCTTCTGTCAGTGCATGCCGCCGTTCAGGTGAAGTTTGTGGATTGTGAACACACAAATCACGAAGGCATCTGAATGCTCACAACCAAACATCGTAATTTAAAATGATTTGTAATGATGATATCATAGTGTTGATTTCTTGGCTCAAAACCCTCGGGTTTATCACAGCCCCATCTAACTCCGTGCGAGGCGTTTGCGCACGGGATATAAGCAAAAACAAAGAAAACAAAACATAGAAGTAAAGATTCATGGGGTTTTAGGCAAACGTAAAGTGCTGAAATATAAACAAGACCGAGGTTTACGTGGTTCAGCACTAAGGCCTACGTCCACGGGGTTTGTCGTTTCACTATATGCTTGACGGTTACAGGAGTAGTCGAATGACTTGTGTTTACATGTCTTTCTATTGTAAAGGACTAACTTACGCTCCAAATTCTTCTCTCTCCTTTTCTTCCTGATTTTTTCGATCCCCTTTCCTCTTGGTGGAGGGGGGGTATTTATAGGGTTAGATTGTGGGACCCATCTCTGAAGGTCGTTGGAACCTTATCTTCTTGTGTTTTGTGTCCATCACGCAGGGGTCTTCGTTCGTAACTTCATCACGCAGAGTCATCCTCGTTCGTTCCATGGGTTGATCGACACGTATGCTGCTCAGGGTGTTTAATGCGGGTAGTTGAGGCGCCTGCTCGTGTCAGGCAAGTGTTTTCTGCCTCTGTCGCGTCCATGTCAGTACATCTTCTCTCCATCGTTGATCTTGGCTTCTTTTGGGGATGAGATAAAGTAACTCTTTGGGGAGTTATTTGGTGCTCCGCAGTACAACGTGTTATCGGAACATCCTTTAACTTCTATCCTTGGATTGTTTGGGCCAAGATCCCTCGTTGACGGGATGGAATTCTTGGTTATGAGTGTGTGTCATCATACTTTGATGGCCTTGTCCGCATGCCCTCCATGTATCTTCCTATGTACACGTGTTTGATGATGAAATATGTGCACACAATTTGCCCCTTTTCTTCGGGCTTGAGTGTTTAGCGGGAGCATCGAAGAAAATAGTCGTTACATATTCTTCCTCTCTCCTAATAACTTCTCCTACATACTTGGGCATGTTTCTTTATTCGTGCATTAACTGCTCATTTAATGGGCACGTTTCCCATTCCTCTCTTAACTTCCTCCTCTTTCTTTCGAGTATATTAAGGAAGAGAGAAAAATTAATTTCATTCTCTCCGTCTTCATTCCTTGCTCTTCATTCCTTGTTCTTCATCCCTTAAATTCTCTGTCAGTTTTCATTTAAATTCTCTGTCAGTTTCCATTCTTCAGTCCTTAAATTCTCTCCGCCTTAGCATTAATCACACTTGCCTCCTCTTTATTTCCGATTCGTTCTTTCTGCTGCTGTTTTTGCTGGTAAGTTTTTCTTTGTTTCCACCGTTTTACGCTATGTTGATTTGTAAATTTTCTGCTACTGTTGTCCCTTGTTTGTGATGAAGAACTTCTTTTAATGCTTGCATGCTAGTTTTCCCCTGTTCTTCGTCTTAAATCAAGGAGGCCATTGTTTTGCTTGAGCTTTTCAGGGTAGGGATTTAGGGAGTTTCGAGCATGTACGCTAATTTTAGGGTTTCTGTGTTATCGTGCGTGGATTGCTAATTTTAGGGATTTAGGGAGTTTTGATCTTGCGAAGTCCTTGTGTTTGTTTTTGACTTGTTTATGATTAATCTTTTCGCAGCCATGTCTGACCGTCCGCGGCTTCCTTATCAGACTCCTGGTTCTGGTCTATCGAGATCTCCTCCGCGTAGAGAATCTCAAGATGATGTTCGTAGAAATCGATTTTCTTCTGGGGCAAAGGCCTCATCTTCTAGGGAAGAGGTTCCTTCGAAAAATCCTTCTGGGTCTCGAAAAGTTGTCGATCGCGCGGTGTCTCGTCCTCGTGATGATGTTAGGAGTACGCAGGCACCGACTCGTGATGTCGCTTTTGATGTTCCTCCTCTACGTTCTGTTTTGCCCGAGCATCATCTGCCGCCCCCTCCTATAACTTCTTTTAAAGGGAAGAATACCAAAGGTGGTGTTACGAGGGCTGAATCTTCAAAAAATCCTTCTTTGAAGAGAAAGGCTTCCGAGGCTTTCATTGGTTCATCCAGTCCCGCCGAGGAGGATGAGGCTGCCCCATTGATACGCAGCGTTTCGGTCAGCAAGAAAAAAGTAACGTTCAAGCATATTGATCTCGAAATATTTAAGGAAAAGCATGAGCTTCAAGCCTTCGAGGTTCGTTTCTATGCCCCTGAGGATGATATTACTTATGAGCTTATCTCAAAGTATGAGTTCGATGAATTTCATTTGTTGACTACGGTTGGAGCGTTCGAAGCTGGTCTTATGCTGCCGTTGTACAAGTCAGGTGATTCCTTCTACTATGATGTGCTTGCTAGTCGTGAAGGCTCTTCTACCAATACTCACAGCCGTTCTGTATCGCAACTATCGGGGAATTATCTTCGTGCACTGAAGGAGTGCTATCTGCGGAGTAAAGGGGAGACGACAATGACTTGTTACGTTCCCAATCCCGCAGAGAAGGAATGGTATACTCCTGAGAATTTCAATAACTCCTTTGGTGATTACGTCAATAGTAGGAACCGTAAGCCGTGGAGTGTTAGTCTTCGGAATCTCGCTGCTCCTCGGGGCGAAATTCGTTTGTTAAATGAGGTCAGCGATGCCAAGCTGAAGTATGTTCCCGACACGGAGGGGTCTAGTCAGCGGAAACTTTTTCCGGAACGCGAGAGGATCAAGCGCGACCATGACTATGAGTGGCACGCTACCGTTATCGAAGTTGTTGGTCCTTGGGCGTACGGTTGGATTCCCGGTCCATGCGGTTGGCGTCCTACTGAGAGTAGCAGGCCACGTGAATCTCCTCCTGCTCGTTATGGATATTTCTGTCCCTGGCGTTTAAACTTCGCAGGTATGAATTTTTCTTATGCCCTTGACGCCGTTGAGGGAGACGAGGAGGAAGGTTCTGGTGCTATACATCCACCGAGGAGTGCCTCGACTGCCCAGGTATACGGATTCTAGCTGCGCTTCTCCTTCTTTAGAAATTCAACTGTTCGGGAAAAATAATTCTTTTTGTGGTGTGTTGGTTTTCAGGTGTCGAAGAAGAAAAAAATTAAGCCGAAGCAGTCTTCTACCATTGTGATGGGTGAGGCTGAGGCTCATGAAGAAGTTGCTAGTCCGGTGAACGAAGAGTTTTCTGAGGATGAGGAGATTACAGATGGGGAGGAACGTACTGATACTTCCCCTCTCAATGTCGAAGAAGAGGTCTGTGCGGGTCATGATGGTGATGAAGGGAGAAATAACGCCGTGGTAGCTGATGGCGGTGTTATTGGTGATATTTCTGCCCCTGCTGGTGATGCCGCGGATACTCTCCCCACACTTTCTCAAGAGTTTTTTTGACCGGATGTATTCCACAGGGGAGTTTTCGACGATGCCCTCGATTTTCCTGAGGACTTCTCTCTACTTTCCCCCAATGATGATTGGGATGTGCTCGGGGGTGCTGATAACGAAACGCTGCTGTTCAGGATGGTGGCGCGGAGGAGCATGGTGCGCATGTTGGTGCCGACATTTGTGCTGAAGGGGCCGTATCAGAAAAGGGGAAGTCGGTGATTGATTCGCCTGCGCGGATCTTCCTCATTCGCCGACATCTGAGGGTGAGGACGCCATAATGGATTGGCTCAAGAAAAGGATATGCTATTTGTCCCTCATCCCGCCCCGGTTGTTACTGGTGAAAAGGATTCTGATGCGTATACCCGTCGTATGATGGAAATGTCTTCCAAGGCGCGGGTATCTGAGGCCTGGGGAAGAAATTTGAGTGTTCCCGAAGCTACCCTTGTGTCGGAGCCTCCTTCTTCCGTTGCGGATATGATGGCCATAGCCGACGGGTATCAATATGGCTTTCCTCAGCAGCGTGTCTTGGAGGTAAATTTTCGTACATATTTCTTCGTGACGATCGAATTCTTCGGTAAATAATGTTTGTCGTCTTGATGTGTAGATGATGAGGAGTGAGCATTGTAACCACGTGTTATCAGTTCTTCAAAGCGAAATCTCTGAAGCTCGAGGCTAAGCTTCGTCACAGAGAAAAGGAATTATCTGCGGCTGAGGTGGAAATTGAAGAGCTGAAGAAAGCCTCAAAGAGAAAGAAAAGCTGGGTGAAGCGGAGGCTGGTCTTCGTTCAGAGCTTGCAGTCGTTCGCGCCGAGTTAGAGCAAACTCGCGGCCAAGTTTCAGCTTTCACAGGTTTGGCTCTTTTCCTCTTTTTCCCTCGCAGTGTGTCATAATTCCTTCATTACTTAGTGTTCTGTCTGAGTCTCCCCACCCTATCTTCAGTGGGTGGCATCCCCGAGCTGATATGGCTCCGCAATGAAAGGGCACGGCAGAAATCTCGTATCAAAGAGCTTGTTGAGAAAATTAAAAGCGAAGCCAAAAAGTGGGACGCTCGGGCTGAGGTATGGCGCGCAAGGCATGTTCAGATGTTGATATGCAGAATCTGTATAACCATGACCGTGCTTTATTCAACGGTACACTGTGTGGACACGTGAGAATCTGCGGGAATCCCGTGAGCGTACTTCCTTGTTGGAGTCTAGGATACAACTTCTGGAAGAGGAATTACAAAAGGCTCGATCCCTCCCTTTTCCAGGAGTTAAGGATAGCGTGGTGTCTTGCCAGAGAAAGGGACAATGCCCGTGCCGAAGCCGTGCTCTAAGCAAGGCCCTTGCCGCGTCCCGCTGAAGTAGCTCGTCAGGCTGAGTCTGAGAGAAATCTTGAAGTGTGTATGTACAGATTGAGCAAGGGGGTATCAGAGATAAACAAAGAAGTCGACCACCTTCGTCACATGGATTCGATGAAGCAGGTAGAATTAGATGCCAGTCAATTTACTCTCACCACCTTCAACTAGATTATAAGAAATTATCCGCGGAATATGACCATCTTGATGAAGCGCGAGATGCGGTTGTTAATGAGTATGAAGAAGCTTCGGCTTGTGTCGAAGGTATAACCCTATTCCATCGAGTGTGATTGTGTCTTTTGTGCTAACTCCCTGGTGTTGTCTTTTTCAGAGCTCGAGGGACAACTTCGCGTTGCAAATGAAAAACTTGAAAAGGCTCAATCTTCCTTAGCGCAGCAGGAAGAACAGACTAATCATTTTAAGAGTTTGGCGGCACCCGCGAAGAGGCCGTTGGTGCTGCTTCTAAAGAAGTGAATCGTCTATCTTCATTGTTATCCCAAGCCCAACAGCGGACGACAGTTATTAAGCACAAGGCTCGGTGTCAATTGGCTGAGGAGACGAACAAGATAGAGAGATAGAACTTGGCCTAAAGAACGAGCATGGTCTTGTGAAGAACTATCCGCGTCGTCCAGTTCCTGCTGCCTTGCCTGGCTCCTCGGGACCCTCATCTGGTGGGAGCGTCCCTTCAAGTCTTCGGAACAATCCTGCTGATGGGGCGGCATCATCTAGGTAGAGACCGCACATTTTGTAGAGACCGCGGCATCATTATCCTTCCACTTTTTGTAATCATGTAAAAAGAATATTTTTTGCTAGTATCATGTAAAAGGAATATTTTTTGATGTGTATTTTCCTTGAATTGGCCTTCCACTTTTTGTAATCATCCTTTATGAAATGGATCCTTTTTTGATATACCTGCAATGTTGGTTTGTTTTTATTTTAAGCATTGTGATGAAAGACTCTAAAAATAAAGAGGATTTTAAGTGTTTGGGTGCGATCCCGAAGGGTACCTTCGTGATCGGCTTGAGACCTGTCACCCCGCTGGCGAACCCTTGGCCAGAGGATTCCCAGACGGTGGGGGCCGAGGCAACGTTCTAGGATATGGGGTTAAAAAATTTACATACACCCATTCCGTCGACCCGTTGCCTTAAGATTGGTTGGGTATCTCTTTCTGCTGGGTGCCTTCCCCCTGGTCTTACACTTATGGACACTGACGGGGGAGCCCTGAGAGATTGTAGATTAACTACTTTCCCCAATATTGTCGATAGGTTTAGTTACTTGATATAGAAAGCTTGTTTGATTGATAGGTTGAGGCCTGCAATTCCTCGTCCAGAGATAGAAACATGTAGAGTGGTCACGCTCCCTTCTTCTTCTGGTACCCTTCACGCAGTTGCAAGGCTGCGTTGCCCCTATGGGAAGTATGGTTTGAGCCACTTAGCATTCCAAGGATGTCGGAGGACTTCGCCTTTCAGATTACGAAGGTAGTAGGAACCGCTTCCCGCAATATCGTGTATTATAAAAGGTCCTCCCCACGTAGGTGCTAACTTTCCCCATCTCTTCTCTCGTTGATACTGTGGGATTGTTCAACACATACTGCCCTCTCTACAAAATTCCGAAGCTTTACCTTTTTGTTGTACTCCCTTGCAAGTCTTCGTTGGTAATTTTCCATCTTCTGCAATGCCGCTTCCCTTCTTTCTTCTAGGTCGTCCAATCTCTCCAACTATATGTCTGTTGTGAGATTTTTCTCCCACGCTTCGGTCTTTGTGGTTGGCATGAGTATCTCTGTAAGGATGACTGCTTCATCTCCATAAGTGAGGAGAAACGGGGATTCCCCGGTGGAAGATCTTCTTGTTGTTCTGTATGCCCATAACACATTATGCAACTGTTCACACCACCTCCCCTTATGTTCGTCTAATTTTTTTTTGAGAATAAGGGTGAGGGTCTTGTTGGTGGCTTCCGCTTGTCCGTTGCTTTGAGGGTATATAGGGGTGGATTTATTATTCCTTATTTTGAAAGCATGGAAGAGCATGTCTATGTTTTTTCCTTGTAATTGCTTACCATTATCGGATACGATTTCTGCTGGTATGTCGAACCTGCAGATGATGTTCTGGAATATGAAAGTAAACACATCCACGTCTCTGATCCTTGCTAAGGCTTTAGCTTCCACCCATTTACTGAAGTAGTCCGTGGATACTATCAAAAATCGCCTTTTCCCTGATCCTTCGATGAAAGGCCCGACGATATCTATGCCCCATTTTGCGAATGGCCACGGGCTATCTACAGAATTCAACATTGTTGCTGGCGCGTGTATCTTTTTGGCGAAACGCTGACATTCTTCGCATCGTCAGGACATTCTTGCGGCATCCTGTATCATCGTGGGCCAGTAATATCCTTGCGTTTTGGCTTTGTCAGCTAGTGATCTCATACCGCTATGATTCCCTGCGTCCCCATAATGGATGTCATTTAGAATTCGGTTCCCCTCTTTTCGAGATAAGCAACGTAGTAACGGTCCGAGGAAGGATTTTTTGTACAGGACCCCATCCCGAAGATCATATCTTCCTGCTTTGGAGAGTATTTTCCTAGCCTATTTATGGTCCGCGGGTAAAATTCCCTTCTCGAGAAACGCATGGATCACCGTCCTCCAATCATCTTCGTTGCTGAAGTCTTCGTCTTGATTTGCTCTTGACAAGATATCTTCTTCGTCAAAATCGTTATGGATGTCCTCTTCTACCTGGTCTTCGGTATTTTCTTCCTCTGTATCTTGATTGGTAGCGAAGGAGAATTGAGGTGTAATCGATGGCTCGTATACCCTTGTTATTTTAATAGCTTCGATGCTTTCGTCCTTCAGCATGGATGATATATATGCCAGGGCATCTGCGTTCCTGAGATCCCTTCTGCATAAGTGCCGGAACTTGATGTTCGGAATTTGTGATGCCAATGTTTGGACCAAGGCCATGTAAGCTGAGAGGGTGTCATCATACACGTTGTACTCGAGCCCTATTTGCCGTATGAAAAGCTTTGAATCACTTGTTAGTCTTACGTCGGCTACTCCCATCTCTATTATTATTCGGAGGGCATGTACGACTGCCTCGTATTCGACGATGTTGTTGGTATGCTCTTTGAATTCTAACCTGAGTGCCTGTACAATCCTTTCTCCGGTTGGGGTGGTGATGACAATGCATATTCCTGCTCCTTCCTTATTTTTGGAACCGTCGACGAAGACTTCCCATTGTCTTTGACTCGAGGGTACGAGGATATCCATTGGATCCTTGCTTTCTTCCTCGGCTTCTGGTATTCCCTTAATCTCATCGTCGTTGTCCAGGGCAAGGTCTGCTAAGAAATCCGCCAAAACTTGGGATTTTCGAGAATGTTGAATTTCATGAATGATGTTGAATTGGTCCAGATGGGTGTTCCACTTGGATGTTCTGCCCACTTTTCCCGCGCTTTTGAGGACTGCTTCCAGTGGTACTTTGCATGGGACCCGGACAAAGTGAGTTAGGAAGTAGGTTCTCAGCTTTTGAGTAGCCCATACCAATGCTAGGATAAGCTGTTCGATCTTTGTGTAGTTCCTTTCCGAAGAATTGAGGGTCTTACTGACGTAATAGATAGGTTGTTCTATCTTCGTATTGGTTTAAACCAACACTACGCTGACTGCGACTTCGGTTGCTGCTATGCATAATGCCAAAACCTCATCAGGATCCGGCTTCTGCAGGATCGGAATCGAAGCTAGGTGTTCTTTGATTTTTTGGAAGGCTTCTTCGCATTCTGCGGTCCATTCAAACTTGCTCCCTTTTTTGAGAATATTGAAGAAATGTCTGCATTTGTCCGAAGATCGGGCAATGAATCTGCCCAAGGCTGCTATGGACCCATTCAGCTTCTGAACTTCTTTTAAATTCTTTGGGGATGTCATTTCTACTATGGTCTGAATCTTCGCTGGGTCTACCTCGATGCCCCTTTTTGTTACCAAATACCCGAGGAATTTCCCTGAGGTGACACCGAAAGTACATTTCTCTGGATTTACTTTCATGCGGTGTTTCCTCATTGCTTCGAAGATGTCTCTCAGATCCTTATGGTGATCTTTGCGCAGCTTGCTTTTGACGAGCATATCGTCAACGTAGACTTCTAAGGTGCTTCCGATCCATGGCCTGAAAATAGCATTGACCATTCTTTGGTATGTTGCCCCTGCGTTTCGAAGTCCAAAAGGAATTCTAGTGTAGCAATAAAGACCATGTGGTGTGTAGAACGCTGTGTGTGGCTGATCCTCTTCTGCCAGGGCCACTTGGTTGTATCCAGAATGTCCATCCATGAATGACAGTTCTTCGTATCCTTCTACTGCTTCTACCAGCTGGTCTATGCTTGGAAATGGATAGCTATCCTTTGGACATGCTTTGTTTAGGTTAGTGAAATCGATGCATATCCTAACCCCCCCATTTTTCTTAGGAACGACGACCATATTGGAGATCCACGTAGGGTACTTAACCTCCTTGATGAAACCTGCGTCTAGTAGTTTTCGAAGTTCTTTTTCCACTGCCTTATGATATTCCGGCGCGACTTTTCTTATTTTCTGTTTGAAAGGTGGCGTGCCTGGTTTGATGCGCAGCTCATGTTGGATTATTTTTGGGTCAATCCCGGGCATATCTCCTAATTTCCAGGCGAATACATCTGCGTATTCTTTAAGTAACTTGGTCAGGGAATCTTCTCTTTTTTCGTCCATTATGGTCCCTACTTTGATCATCTTCGGGTTTTCCTCCATTCCTATGTTGACTTCTTTTACGGGCTCTACTGGCGTGAAAACCGGATTCGGATCCCCGAGTACTGGGGCGTTCTTTAATTGCTACTTGGTATGTTTCTGTCCCGCGTTGGCTGCTGAAGTACTTGTCTCTGTGTTCCGGACATTATCATCTTTGGTCAAATCCCTTCCTGTAGTTTCCTTGAGGAACTGGTCTATGGCCTTCTCTTTCGCAGCTTCTTTATTTTTAAGTCTTCGGGTTTTGTGTTGCTTTTCTTGTTCGCTGTTGATGCGATCCTGAGTGGCTTGGCACTCTCTTGCGGAGACCCGATCTCCATTGATTTCCATTACTCCCTCAGGTGTAGGGAATCTGAGATATTGGTAGTACGTTGCTGCCACTCCCTTGAGTTTATGTAACCATTTTCGTCCAATGATGGCATTGTAGGGGGACGGGGCGTCCACTACGCTGAACCGTGTTTCTACTTTCATGGGTCCTGCGTCAACCTGCAACACGATGTCTCCCAATGGCTTCGTGGGTGCTCCATTAAATCCGTAGATGGTGTAATAAGAGGTCATTAGCTGTCCTTCATGGAGATTCATTCGTTTGAATGCATCATAGAATAGAATGTTCACTGAGCTTCCCCCGTCTATGAGGATCTTTTTAAGGTTACATCCAGCCACGGGTAGTGTGAGGACCAAGGGGTCGTTATGGTCTTCCATATCTTCGTTGATATCTTCAGCATCGAAGATAATAGGTGAGTCCATCCACTGTTCATGTTCGTCCACCTCTATCCCATCGATCTTATACAATTCGCATCGATCATCGAACTGCTTACGTAACCTCTTTCCTATCTGTGCTGTAAGTGAGGGCCCTGCGGTTTCAGAACACGAGATCTATCCTCTGCGACATCCTTTCGTATGTAATGTTTGAGCTCTCCCGCATCAATTAATTTCTGGATCATTATTTTGAGGTTTTTACATTTTTCGGTCTGGTGCCCGTTGAAACAGTGGTATTCACAGTAATCTTTGGATTTCTCGGTTCTCGGGGGTTGTTTTCCCTTAGACCATGGCCATTCCAGATTTTCCCTTCCTTTGACCTATCGTAGGATCCGAGCATAGATAGCATTGAGCTTTGTGTAAACTTGATCTTCGAACTTTCGATCGTCTTTTCGCCTTTCGTCCCTTCGATCTTTCCTATCTTCGTGAGGTCGTTCCACCGAGCAATTCCTTTTGGCTCCAGTGGTTTGTTCTGCGGAATTTGTACGGTGAGTTCTCTGTGGGTACGCCCTCGGGTTTTCACGATGGATTTCTTCAAGACGAGCGTGTTTTTCAATAATTATTCGAAGATCCCCCTCTGTCTTAGGCACGCTTCCATGAATCTCAACAAAGAGTGGACTCATTCGGTCTAATCCCCACTTGTAGCAGTTGATACTTACCACCGGGTCCACACTTCCTATGGCTTGGCAGACCTTGTGCCATCTGTTGGTGTATTCCCTCGTGGTTTCCTTATAGCCGATTGCCAGTGAAAAGAGCTTATCCATTCCAGTATTAACATCCTTGTTGTACATGTAAGTTCTTAAGAACTTTTCTGCGAGTTGGTCGTAGGAGTGGATGGAGTTTGGCGGTAGATTATCAAACCAAGACAATGCTGATCCCTTCAGACTCGATGGGAAGTATCTACAGAGTACTGCGTCGTTCTGGCTCCATCTAGCCAGTACACGGTTATAATACCGAATGTGTGCAGCGGGATCGCTGGATCCGTCATAGCATTCGAATGTCGGGACAGGGCATTTGAGTGGAATAGGGGTGTTGGACAGGCGATGAGTTAAGGGTGTGGAGTTAGCCTCTTTCATGACTTCTTCTAACCTACCTCCGCCTTGTCTACTTTTTATTTGCCTGATCTCTGCCATCATTTCATCACGTAGCTCTTCCATCGCGCGGTGGTGTCCTACGTTCCTCTGCTCGTGATAGCTTGACTCTCCATCGTTATAATCTGGGTCGGATGCGCTACTTCCTCTGGCCGCGTTTCCATTGGCTGCTACGATGACTCTTCGGTCTCTTTTTGGTTCGGGTGCCTTTGAATTTGCTTCATCGAGTTGTTGGCTCGTCTTTGTGCTCAAGGCAATCCGGTCTTTTAAATCCTGGTTTCTCTGGCCAACAAAGCCACAGCATCCGCGTAAACCTTTTGGCTTTTCTTCAATCCTTCAAGTTCGGCCATCAATCGGTCTGATTGGTTCGACCCTTGATTGGGAGTCCCAGCTCGTGCTATTACGGCCATTGTGCCTCCTTCTTCTATGGTTTGCACTAAAGGAGGGGGAGGTTCAGCTTCGATTGGTGGCATTCCCAGATCGGGCGGAGTGCCCATCCGCGGTGTTAGAGCCACCTGCACAGTTTGATTCAGCTCATTGGTTGATGGCATTCCGAAGGTTGGCGGATGCGCGGGTTGGTACGTTCTGGATTCATCCACCCTTTCTTTTGGTTGGTGAAATTGATTCGTAGCAAGAGTTTTCATGGCTTCCGTAGTCTTCGGGACTGCCGCTGTCGTATTATATTTTTTTGCCGCTGCTCTGAGGGCCGCGGCTGCAACGGAATTAGCATTCATAGGCGAAGTGATTTCCGCAGTGTCCTGTCTCTGACTGGTCATTTTGGCTTTGTCTCCTTTCTGCTTGCTCCGGGTGATGACCGGGGTTGTCCTCGGTGCTTCCTTAGACGTGGCTCTGTATTTTCCTACTTCTTGCATCTTTCTGCACAAGGGAATTTCAAACAGCGAGAAACAGAAATGTCCGTGCGGATCAGGTTAGTTTGCGAAAATTCCTAATTCCACGACAAGGAGAAACTGCCCGAAAAAACCCCTTTTAAAATTGCACGTAAATCCTTTGAAAACTTACGAAAACCCAACGGAAAGATAGGTCCGTACGAGATCTAGAAAAATGTAGATCCGTGGATCTAAGTAATAAATCTTTTAACCAGTAAATGTCGATACTGTCGGTAGTACCGAAGACAACGGGTGCGTTTTTGAACATGGTAAAGTTAATAAAAGATAAATACTGTTAAATATAATGAAGCAGAGCAATCTTACGTTAATTTAATTATGAAATCACAGGATAAGATAAATCTTTTACCGGGACGAAGTCCCTGTTTCTAGCGCCAAATTGTGAACACACAAATCACGAAGGCATCTGAATGCTCACAACCAAAAATCGTAATTTAGAATGATTTGTAATGATGATATCATAGTGTTGATTCCTTGGCTCAAAACCCTCGGGTTTATCACAACCTCATCTAACTCCGTGCGAGGCGTTTGTGCACGGGATATAAGCAAAAACAAAGAAAACAAAACATAGAAGTAAAGATTCATGGGGTTTTAGGCAAACGTAAAGTGCTGAAATATAAACAAGACCGAGGTTTACGTGGTTCAGCACTAAGGCCTACGTCCACGGGGTTTGTCGTTTCACTATATGCTTGACGGTTACAGGAGTAGTCGAATGACTTGTGTTTACATGTCTTTCTATTGTAAAGGACTAACTTACGCTCCAAATTCTTCTCTCTCCTTCTCATCCTGATTTTTTCGATCCCCTTTCCTCTTGGTGGAGAGGGGGTATTTATAGGGTTAGATTGTGGGACCCATCTCTGAAGGCCATTGGAACCTTATCTTCTTGTGTTTTGTATCCATCACGCAGGGGTCTTCATTCGTAACTTCATCACGCAGAGTCATCCTCGTTCGTTCCATGGGTTGATCGACACGTATGCTGCTCAGGGTGTTTAATGCGGGTAGTTGAGGCGCCTGCTCGTGTCAGGCAAGTGTTTTCTGCCTCTGTCGCGTCCATGTCAGTACATCTTTTCTCCATCGTTGATCTTGGCTTCTTTTGGGGATGAGATAAAGTAACTCTTTGGGGAGTTACTTGGTGCTCCGCAGTACAGCGTGTTATCGGAACATCCTTTAACTTCTATCCTTGGATTGTTTGGGCCAAGATCCCTCGTTGATGAGATGGAATTCTTGGTTATGAGCGTGTGTCATCATACTTTGATGGCCTTGTCCGCATGCCCTCCATGTATCTTCCTATATACACGTGTTTGATGATGAAATATATGCACACATGGATTATTCACCAAGCACTGTTGTGACGATTTATTATGCGATGGAAGGGGCACTGTCATCGGGGTTACTAATTTGTGTTCATGTATATCTTGTGTATTTTATGCTGGTTTGTAGTATCATAGAATAAGATCATTGTGGTCAAGTGAAATTAGTCACTTAAGTACTTGTGATCATTAATTTATCCAATTCCTATGTATTTTTCGTTGTAATAAGATAACGATCAGCAACAAGTTCTGTTCTAGATGTAAATGAAAGAACTATATAAAATGATGCATATTACTCGAATAGGTGAGTTCAAAAAAGTATATAAAAAAAGAACTATATAGAAAAACTATACTTTGAGTTCAAAAATTATTTCTCTTGCAAGATTAAGATGTTAAGGTCTGATGGCACAGGTGAGTTTGTTTTTGTCAACAATAGACTTGGTTCTTTTCTTCTACGGCATGGTGGTTGGCGGTTGCAAATAGTTCACAGTACTTATGACTTACGACAGTGAGATGGAAATGTGATGCAGGGCATACTACAATTCCAGAAGATTCCGCTTAGAGGTTTGGCTTCCATGGTTTCCTAGTTTCAGTCTTTCTTATTTTTAGGATTCTTTTAGATTTCCTTTTAGTTTCCTGTTTCCTAGTTTAGTTATTCTTCAAGCCTATATAAAGGCTAGATTAAGTCTTGTAAGAGCTATCTATTACTCAATCAAATTATTAAACACAAAACTTATCTTTTTTTTCTTACTTGAATTCTCTTCTCTTCTTGCTTATAACAATCTAGTATTGCTTTCTTTTACCTTGTTCCACATTAGTTGGTATCACCCGCTTAGTTTTAGGTTTTTCATCCTATCACTTGATCCTTTACTTCGCTTCCGCAACACCTTTTCTTTCCTTTTAAGTACACAAAAAAAAATGACTGCTCAACCAGTTACTCTAGCAGCAATCGAAGCTCTCATCAAATCTCATACCGAGATTTTGGCAAAAAACATTACTGAAACTCTTGAGAAGTCCATGCAGGAAAAATTAGGGTTAAGAGATAACAAGCTTGAAGCAATGCAGAATCAACTTTTCAAGGTTGCAAAACACATAAATATAGATTTGGATATGCCTGAGCTTGTAGACTTAGAAGACAAAACTAAAAACGATACACTTCAGTTGTTACAGAATGATGAAGTACCTAAAGATGTATTGCGTACTTTAAACATTAAGAAACCGTATGAAGGGTTCATAGGTCATTCAAAGAAGAAGCTAGTTTCTCCTACACTCGACAGTGATGATGAAGATGAACGTTAGAACGATCTAGAGAAGAATTGGATTGAAGAACGACGTTTAAAAACTGGTCACAACCCTTACAGTTCTTTACCCGAATATAAGCTAAAAGCTGATATTCCCAACTTCTCTGGAAATTTTCGTATTGAAGAACTAACTGATTGGTTCTTTGACGTAGAACCTTTTTTTGAATTTATGGAAGTCCATGAAGATTCTAAGGTCAAACTTGTGACTTACAAGCTCAAAGGAGGAGCTGCAGCCTGGTGGGATAAGATCTGTGATGATCGTAGAAATGCTAACAAACCGAAAATACGTACTTGGACACGTATGAAAACTTTGATCAGGGATAAGTTCTTACCTAGAGACTTTATGCAGCAACTTTTCATCAAATTGCAGAACATTCAGCAGGCGGCACGCACTGTTGAAGAATATGTGTCCGATTTTTATAATTTGGTGGCACGAAATCAACTCAAAGAATCTGAAGAACAGTTAGTTGCAAGATTCATTGAGGGGCTGAATAGATTAATACAAAATGGTATGACTCTTTCATTTTTTACTATGGTCGAAGCGGTGCAGCAATCTATTAAGATAGAAAATCGCCTTTTTCGTTCTTCTAGGACTTATCCATCCAGACAAGGGCGTTATCAAAATAATTCCAGGGGTACCAATTCATCTCAAAACTTTTCCCCAGATATTGTTTTCACTATTCCCAGGCCTCCTTATGATGATGTTAGCCATTCACATCGACAACCTAGCCATATTGTGCCTTATACTCCACCTCTGGCTACACCTATCTTAGCCAATCCAGTTGATCTTCAGCCGGGTCAGCAGTCTCACTCTCTGCAACCAACTCCTCCTACTACAGGGAATCGGTTTCATAACAGGCAACAACAATTTCCACCGCAACAGAGAACTACTAATACTTATGCAAAATTTCGTGGAGATAAGTGCAATAAATGCCAGCAATTGGGGCACACGTCTAGTGATTGTCGGAAATTCAATGCTTTGATTGGTGAACCTCAGTTCATTAATGAAGTCACTGGTGCGCTTAATGAGTTCAAAGATGAAGACTCACCTGGTGATGACGATGAGTTTGTTGGGATTATTCGTCCATTATTTCTTACTCAACAATGCAAGTCTCAGAGACACAGTATGTTTAAATCCAGATGTTATATTGGGGGTAAAATCTGCAAGATGATAATTGATAGTGGCAGCGTGGATAATTATATTGTTGATCACGTAGTTAAGAAGCTTGAACTACCAGTAACTTCTCATCCAGAACCTTACACTGTAGGATGGGTTAATGCCTCTAGCACACAGAAGATTACTCTTCAGTGTTATGTGTCATTCTCTTTTGAGGGTTATGAAGACACAGTTCTATGTGATGTCATTAATATGACGGCAACCCATCTTCTTCTTGGCAGACCTTGGAAATACGATCTTCACGCGGTTCACAATGGATTCGAGAATACTTACACTTTTGTTCATAATGGGAAAACCAAGGTTCTTCGTCCATCAGATTCCACTTCAAACTCTTGTGCGCAGACTGATGCTGTCGTAGCCACTGTTATTCGTTCTTTGCACCCACAACATTCTTTACATTCTGATAGACACATTTTTGTGTCTAATTTGTCCTCAATGTCAGTATTGTTGGAACTCTATTTTTGTACTAATATTGTGTTTTTATGTATTTTTAGGAAATAAACATTTTTGGAAAATTTGGCTCGAAAAGTTGATTTTGGTACCCGAAGGACAAGTGTTATTCGGACTCTCGCTTTTGGATAAGGGGAAACCTAATTACTAAGGGGCACCCCCAGGTCACCCCCAAGGCATCTGCTATTCGCACCCCAGTCCAGGATAAGGGGCACCTTCTTCAACAATTCAAATTCTCAAAATTGGCGGGAAAAATTGGTTCATCAACTGGCAGAACTTCAATCGACAAAATGAAGGTGTTGTGGTGCGATTCAATGGCTCAAACTTGGTAGGAAGATGTGATATAGCTTAATAAACACATTTTGGGCATCGAATTCGATCGTATTTGGCTGGATAATCACCAGGTGATGAAAACATCAAGAACAGTTTTGGCGGAAAAAAACTGTCTTGAACTGCCGTGACTAGGGTTGAGGATTCGAAGGTGTTCCAGTGAGATTAAATGGCCCAAATTAAATGGGTTTGTTCCTAGGGCCTAGACATAGCTGGTATGGGTGTTGGATTCGGTCCAATTTGGTTAGATAATCGGTGGGAATCAAAACAGGGAAGATATTCTCAAATAGGGAAGATATCCTATTTTTGGAATTGTTGGATGGAAGAGACGTGCATGGGTTAACTCTATTGGCTGGAAACTTCTCCTACAACTCATAGATGATGCGTGAAAGAGATAAACCAGGAAACAGTACGTAACGAATCAGAGAAATAAAGTAAAAAAATATCGGAAAATATTCTTTTATGGCCGGATATTCTTGGAGTTATTACAAGGATTTGAGTGACCTGTTGTGTATAAATAGGTCCCTAGTGTCGAGCAGAGAGGGATAGTCAAGCTTAGGAAGAATTGGGAGAGGTTTAGAGCACTACAGAGCAAGAAAATCCAAGTTACAGAGAGTCTGGTTCTGCTGCTGCTGCTGCTGCGAGGAGGAAGAACGTGAAGAACAGACTCTAAAGCACAGTCGTTTATCAACAGTAACATCGACTGTCACCTGTGGGTCGTATTTCTTCAGCGACAACAGCACTTTAGCTCTGTCGTTGATTCTGGACGCTTTCTGTGGGTCGCAGAATCCTGTTTTACATCATTTTCTTGTCTTTCTCTCATTGTAAAACACTTTTGAGCATCAATGAAATATTTTGAGAGTTTTTCCAACATGATGAGCGGCTAAATTCTTGGTGATTGAGGCAATGGAGGATCTATTCACTCATGTTTGATTGGTAATATTTTTATTTATAATTTCTTTAATTATTTACTTTATTTAATTCACTTGGATAAATATAAAAAAGAGGATAAAATGGTTTTCTTAATTAGTTGTGAATCAGTTTGATGTTTTATGCTTAGAATAATTCTTTGATAAATCATGCTTAAGGATTACAACTTAATATTTGGACACCTTTTAAATTAAAAAGTGATTTAATAAGAAAAAGAGCTTAATAATAATTTCTAAAATATTATTTATAACCAATCAACTTGAAGTGGTAGTGAATCCTGAGCCTTAATCCTTCTAAAATCTTGACATTACTATTAATTTCCTTCATTTATTTATTTGTTTAAATCTTAAAAAAAAGAGTTACCTTCACAAGTTCGAAAAGAACCCCTTTTACCACTATCCACAACAATATTTGAAAATACATCAAATTTTTGGCGCCGCCGACGCGGACCTGTGCTTAGGTAGAATTTTTTTAGGTTTATTATTTTTTTTTTCCTTTTTACGTTTCTTTTTGTCTTTGATTTGCAGGTTCGAAGTGGAGTACTAAGGACCTTGGAAGGAAAAGCTTAAAGCGAAAGGAGCGAAAGAGGAATTTTTTTTGTTTTTTTTTTTTTTTTTGTTTTTGTTTTATATATAGAAAAGAGAGAAAAAAAAAGAGAGAGATTTTTTTATTTTTTTTTAGGTTATTTTTCTTTTTCTTTTGCACTTTACTTTATTTGGACTTTGGACTGGACTCTTGGACTTTTTATTATTATTTTTTAAACCCTACGGAAGGGTAGTTAAATACAAACTGTGTGCAGGGAAGGACGGTGATTACAATATCACCTCGGCCCCTCGGGTTCGCACACGGCATAGGAGTCGTGGCCCGAGTCGACGACAACGGTTCATCCCCCGTCTGGTACGGGAGGTAAGTCCAATCGAAACACTCGCGAATCCCCTGCAAGCGAGTTACTGTTTCCTTAAGGTGATCATTGATTGAGGACGAATTTGGACTGTCTTTATTTTCCTAGTAAAGGGCAAGGCCTGGCCTAAACAAGATAAGGGTTCGGATTTCATCACCGCTCCCTTCTTGCCCGCTTTAGGAGAACAAAACCTAACGCGAACCCAAGCTTTAAAATCTGATTAGAAAGAGACCTATAGGGTATCGAGCTTGTTAGGAAAATTTTCGAAGGATATTGGTTATTCTTTTAGCATACTTCGAAGTTCATGACGGTTTCTGTGAGTTGAATGCGTGACTGCGCCGCCTTGTACTGCGGTGAGGCCTTGGGTATCAAAGCTCCACTAAGCTTCCCTCGCCTCGATTCAACTTACTTTGACTCGGATTGATTCCAGAGGGGTTTGCTTAAATTGTAACGAATTCCCTTTCGAGATATAGAAGCTGGTCTAGAAACAATCTAAGTGAGCCATCATGCTTGTTGTTTGCTAGAAATCTCTAGGTTTGCTGTGGTAAAGTCGAGTCACCTGCTGTGTGATTGCTAGAACCTTCCTGTTAGGATTTTTATTTCTTTTGATTTTTTTTGTATGCCCGATTTTGTTAATAGGGCTTGGAAAAGAGATACTCTAGGTCGATTGATTAGCGAAAAACCTAGTAGTTCTTCTGATTAAGCAGGGAGCTCGAAGATTGTTCTTTTGAGAGCCCTGTTTTTGGAACTTCAGTTTTAAGAATTATCTCTGAGTGAGAGGAGTACCCCTAGTACTCCAATTGTGCCAGATGGCAACTTTGAAAGATTACATGTTCCCAACTAGGACCAACCGAGCTTCATGCATTAAATTGCCAGCCACTACGGCTAATTTCGAGATAAAACCTAGTATTCTCCAGATGATCCCTATATTCTTAGGAAAAGATGATGAGAACCCTTATTTCCATATTAGGGACTTTGAGGAAATTGTGGGACAATTAGAATAAAAGACCTTACTGATGAAGTCTTGAAACTTAAGATGTTTCCCTTTTCCTTGAGAGATAAAGCCAAGACCTGGCTGAACAACCTACCATCTGAATCCATTGAAACATGGCAGGAACTTATTGCTGCTTTCTATATGAAATTTACCCTAAGCAAAACTGCACTGTTAGGCAAAATTAGTGCTAGTGTGCAACAAGAGGGAGAGTCTCTTTATAGATTTTTAGAGAGATTCAATGATCTCCTATCTCAGTGTCCTCACCATGGATTTGATAAGATGAAACTCGTACAAATTATTTATGATGGTTTAGACTATTCGACCAAAGCCATGGTTGAGTCTATGTGCGCTGGTGAGTTCACTAGTAAAAGTGATGATGATGCTTTACCTTCTTAGAAGTTATCGCTGAAAAATCCCAACAGTGGGAATCTTGTGTTGAACCCCCTAAAAGACTCTTGGTCAATAGAAGTAGCACCAATGGTAGATACGAGTTCTGCTTCTGATGCTAAGTTTGCTGCTTTGTCTAGAAGGTTAGAAGCTTTGGAAATGGGTCAGTCTAAAAATAGGTCCCTTGTTGAACCTAATAGAGCCTCTCAATCTCTAGTTGTGGAATAGAGCCCGATAATTCATTTTGGGAAGGTCAGGTTAGTGAAGAGCAAGCCCATGCTGTCTATAACAATGCTAGGTTTGAGAACCGTCAGAAGTTTGACCCATACTCAGAAACTACAACCCTGGTTGGAGAAACCATCCTAATTTCTCTTGGTCTAAGGGCCAGAGTCAAGGCCAGTCTAGCAATTCTCAGCCTCCCCCAGGTTTTGGTTTTAAGAACTCTTCAGGTCAAACCAGTTTCAGAACACTTCCGAGAAAAAGATCTCTACCTTAGAGGATACTCTCACTATGTTAGCAAATAACCATGAAATGCTAACAAAGAACCACATGAGTTTTCAACAAGAAACTAGGCAAGAATTGAAGAATAATTCCCAGAGTCTTGCCAAATTAGAACTTCAAGTAGGACAAATAGCTAAGTTCATAAGTGAGAGAGAAGATGGAAGGTTTCCTAGTCGTACTGATCCCAACCCAAAAGGAGAGAAATCGTACAATTATGTGAACGCTGTCACAACCCTTAGGAGTGGAAAGAAAGTTGACAACAAGGTTGACTGCCTAATAATGAACATGTTGTAGTTCACCCGTCTGAGCCAGAGAATGAAGAGACTGATAGAGTCTCTAAAGAGACAATGAGGGTCCTGTTGAGCCTCACTTCGTTCCCAGAGCCCCATTTCCCCGGCTATTAGCACCAACGAAAAATGAATCAAACTTTAATGACATAATGGAGGTTTTTAAGAAAGTTACCATAAACCTTCCATTACTAGAAGCAATTAGGCAACTACCGGCTTATTCCAAGTTCCTTAAAGATCTTTGTACACGGAAACGTAAGCTTAATGTTCATAAGAAAGCCTTTTTAGCTGGTCAAGTAAGTTCAATTCTTCTGAACCAAACACTCCCTAAGTATAAAGATCCTGGATGCCCTACCATATCTTGTGCAATTGGTAACCACATGGTCGATAAGGCATTACTGGACTTAGGAGCTAGTGTTAACTTACTCCCGTATCATGTATACAACCAGCTAGGTCTTGGTAAGCTGAAACCGACCAATATGACACTACAATTAGCTGATAGGTCTGTCAAAGTACCTCGTGGTGTCATAGAGGATGTTCTGATTGAGGTTGATAAGTTTATCTATCCAGTGGATTTTGTTGTTCTAGACACCCACCAGTTCAGGACCCAAGTGCTCACATCCCGGTGATTTTAGGTCGCCCATTCTTAGCCACATCTAATGCTGTCATCAATTGTAGAACCGGACTTATGAACATATCTTTTGGTAATATGACTACTGAGCTAAATATTTTCAATGTCATTAAGTCTTCTGAGATAGATGATTTAGAAGTAGTGAACATGATTAGCACTTTAGTTCCTGATCCGTTAGCCTGCAATATGCTTGATAATCCATTGTTTGATGAACCCCAGTGCTTCGGAGGAGGTAGCCTTGACAAACACCTAGCTGATGAGCCTATGCTAGAGATTTTCTTTAATAATCCATTATACGAGGATATTGTTCAATCCCCAAAAGAATCTAGTTATTGTGCCGACTTTATGGACCCTAGAATCAATCCCATAGATTTGGTCCATTTGAGGAGTTTGTTCACCCTAAGTTTGGGGGTAAAGATGAGTCTGGTGATCGTCAAGTACCCCTAATCGAAAATCCTAACTTGGGACTCGAACCTTGTACGTCTGAGATACTACTAGAGCCTGTTCAGATTCCGCAACCCAATCCTCCTGATACTGTCCAGGAGGTAACCCAGGTTTAGAGACCCATTTTGCGGATGATTCTAGTTATCAAGACAAGTATGAAGCTCAATCATGCAAACCCAGTTGTCTTAACAGAAACCTTAGATGAGGACGTACTCCTTCTGTTCATTTTTCTAATCCAGTGCAGTTGTCTCATACTTGTGCTAGCTCTGTTTGGTCTTATGGACCCACAATTGTTTCGACTGTTGGTATACGACTTTGGAAGGTGACAATTCTTTTAGAGGTACTTGATGTCTAGCTAATGACTTAAACTTAGCATTCTTGGGAGGTAACCCATATTCTTGACACGGTAATGTCCTTCCTTATCTCTTTTGCTTCAAGTGGTAACAGTTTCTCCTTGTTCATGCTTTTTTTCATCTTTAGAACATTGAGGACAATGTTAGATTTAAGTTTGGGGGTAGGGAGAAACTTTTTAGTTGCTAATAAATAAACTCCAGAGCCTAGAAATTTACGCCTATTAAGGATAGCACTAACCAATCTAAGTGGATGGAAACATTTTGTTTTAGGAGTTGAGGAACCAATCTGACTAGATGGAAACATCTATAGAGTCTATTCATAAAAGCACAGAGCTCAGGTGTTAGAAATAACATGATAGTTTCGCCATATCTTGTCGAGTCCTTTTCACTTTCTATTTTTAGTTTTCTTTTGTTCAAGTGATTTGGTGGGGCACACGATTCAAGTTGTTACTTTGCTAGGGTGAAATAGAGTGACTGAGTTACCTTTTCAAAAAAAAAAAAAAAAAAAAAAAATTTGACCGGACCAGTTAGACCAATCGGAATAAGTATTAACACTTGGATAGCAATATGCGTGTGTTCTCCCTGTTTCCGTCGCCTAAGCAAGCGTGGAATGCAGGACCCGTGGGAGCTATCGTGTAATCTGCTGACAAGAAGCATGCGCTTGGATCCAAAAGATCTATTCATGCCGTTAAGTTAAAAAAAAAAAAAAAAATGGTTTTGCTATGTGTAGTCAACTGCTGGTTCCCTTGTTTTGCCAGTTTGTTGATCTAGATTTAAGTTATTGACCACTGGTTCCCTTGTATATGCCAGTGTGTTAATATTAGTCAGACCGGTATCTCAGTCATTTAGGTTAGGTTCACCTTGGCAGAGGCCTTCAGACAGATATGGGAAACACCGTTCACTTTTCAACCATCTACTTTTTTCTTTTTCCATCTTCTTAATCTTTTCATGTGATTAGTCTGACTCCGAGTATGATGTCCATCGTGAAACTATCTTAGTAGAGCTCTGTCACTTATATGAATTTTAGTATGCTTGAGTGCAAACTCGTGTACAGCAATTGGAATTTCGCATCAGGGTTCTTCCTCTTAGAGTCAATAATTGTATGCCAACCAAGGAGGTTCTTTAGTGCTTTCCAAAGTTCTGCGTAGATAGCTAGGGTCTGGAGTATTGGTTTTTGTGGGTACACCTCTGATAAACCCACCCGAGATTAACTCGGTCACTTTTCAAGAATAAATTTGCTCGAGGACTAGCAAATAATAAGTTTGGGGGTATTTGATAGACACATTTTTGTGTCTAATTTGTCATCAATGTCAGTATTGTTGGAACTCTATTTTTGTACTAATATTGTGTTTTTATGTATTTTTAGGAAATAAACATTTTTGGAAAATTTGGCTCGAAAAGTTGATTTTGGTACCCGAAGGACAAGTGTTATTCGGACTCTCGCTTTTGGATAAGGGGAAACCTAATTACTAAGGGGAACCCCCAGGTCACCCCCAAGGCATCTGCTATTCGCACCCCAGTCCAGGATAAGGGGCACCTTCTTCAACAATTCAAATTCTCAAAATTGGCGGGAAAAATTGGTTCATCAACTGGCAGAACTTCAATCGACAAAATGAAGGTGTTGTGGTGCGATTCAATGGCTCAAACTTGGTAGGAAGATGTGATATAGCTTAATAAACACATTTTGGGCATCGAATTCGATCGTATTTGGCTGGATAATCACCAGGTGATGAAAACATCAAGAACAGTTTTGGCGGAAAAAAACTGTCTTGAACTGCCGTGACTAGGGTTGAGGATTCGAAGGTGTTCCAGTGAGATTAAATGGCCCAAATTAAATGGGTTTGTTCCTAGGGCCTAGACATAGCTGGTATGGGTGTTGGATTCGGTCCAATTTGGTTAGATAATCGGTGGGAATCAAAACAGGGAAGATATTCTCAAATAGGGAAGATATCCTATTTTTGGAATTGTTGGATGGAAGAGACGTGCATGGGTTAACTCTATTGGCTGGAAACTTCTCCTACAACTCATAGATGATGCGTGAAAGAGATAAACCAGGAAACATACGTAACGAATCAGAGAAATAAAGTAAAAAAATATCGGAAAATATTCTTTTATGGCCGGATATTCTTGGAGTTATTACAAGGATTTGAGTGACCTGTTGTGTATAAATAGGTCCCTAGTGTCGAGCAGAGAGGGATAGTCAAGCTTAGGAAGAATTGGGAGAGGTTTAGAGCACTACAGAGCAAGAAAATCCAAGTTACAGAGAGTCTGGTTCTGCTGTGCTGCTGCTGCGAGGAGGAAGAACGTGAAGAACAGACTCTAAAGCACAGTCGTTTATCAACAGTAACATCGACTGTCACCTGTGGGTCGTATTTCTTCAGCGACAACAGCACTTTAGCTCTGTCGTTGATTCTGGACGCTTCTTTGGGTCGCAGAATCCTGTTTTACATCATTTTCTTGTCTTTCTCTCATTGTAAAACACTTTTGAGCATCAATGAAATATTTTGAGAGTTTTTCCAACATGATGAGCGGCTAAATTCTTGGTGATTGAGGCAATGGAGGATCTATTCACTCATGTTTGATTGGTAATATTTTTATTTATAATTTCTTTAATTATTTACTTTATTTAATTCACTTGGATAAATATAAAAAAGAGGATAAAATGGTTTTCTTAATTAGTTGTGAATCAGTTTGATGTTTTATGCTTAGAATAATTCTTTGATAAATCATGCTTAAGGATTACAACTTAATATTTGGACACCTTTTAAATTAAAAAGTGATTTAATAAGAAAAAGAGCTTAATAATAATTTATGAAATATTATTTATAACCAATCAACTTGGAGTGGTAGTGAATCCTGAGCCTTAATCCTTCTAAATCTTGACATTGCTATTAATTTCCTTCATTTATTTATTTGTTTAAATCTAAAAAAAAGAGTTACCTTCACAAGTTCGAAAAGAACCCAGTTTTTACCACTATCTACAACAACATTTGAAAATACATCACATTCCCATGAAGATTCTAAGCCTATGATTGAGTTGCCTGCAAAGGTGAAGCCCTTATTATTTCAATATAATGTTTTATTTCCAGACGAACTACCAACTGCATTACCTCATTTACGGAATATTCAACACTGTATCGATTTTATTCCTGGAGCCTCTTTACCAAACCAAGCACACTATCGCTTGAGTCCTGCTGAGCATGAGATATTAAAGGGACAGGTAAATGATTTGCTTACAAAGGGTTTGATACGACCTAGAAACAGTCCTTGTGCCAGTCCTGCCTTCTTGGTTAGTAAAAAACACAATGGATGGAGGATGTGTATCGATTGCAGAGCATTAAATCGCATCACCATTCCTTATAGATTTCCGATCCCGCGTATTGATGATATGATTGATTTACTGTCGGGCTCTATTATTTTTACTAAGTTGGATTTACGCAGTGGTTACCACCAAATACACATTCGAGGTGGAGATGAGTGGAAAACAACATTCAAGACACGTGAAGGTTTATATGAATGGCTGGTCATGCCATTTGGGTTATCTAATGCACCTAGTACTTTTAAGAGACTAATGAATTAGGTTCTCCAACCCTTTCTTAGTAAATTTGTTATTGTCTATTTTGATGACATACTAATTTTTAGTCGCAGTGAGCCAGAACACCTCCAACATCTTTCACAAGTGTTTCAAGTTCTTGCTGACAACTCTTTATATGTTAATTTGAAGAAGTGTACCTTCATGGCTTCTTCAGTAACATTTTTGGGATATGTGATTTCTACTGATGGTATTCATGTCGATCCTTCTAAAGTTCAAGCAATTGAAGATTGGCCAGTTCCTACTTCTATTCGTGATGTTCGTAGTTTTCATGGTTTGGCTTCTTTCTATCGAAGATTTGTGAAGAACTTTAGCTCTATTTCTGCACCTTTGACTGACTGTCTCAAGAAGGAGAAGTTTGAGTGGACGGAAGCAATGGATAAAAGCTTTATTCTTCTTAAAGAAAATCTTTGTACGACACCAATTCTTGCACTTCCGAATTTCAACAAGCCTTTTGAAATAGATTGTGATGCATCTGTTGTTGGTATTGTTGCAGTATTATCACAGGAGGGTCATCCAATTGCATATTACAGTGAGAAGAATTCAGATGCACAAAAGAAATGGTCTACATATGAATTAGAGTTATTAGCTCTTGTTCAATCTCTTAAGCAGTGGCATACTTATCTTATACATAGGGAATTTGTTGTCAATACTGACAACCATGCTTTGAAGTTTTTGAATACTTATGCTAAAGTTAACAGAATGCATGATCGATGGATTTCCACAATCAACAAATACACTTTCTCCGTGAGACATAAAAGTGGAAAATTGAATCAAGTTGTTGATGCCTTAAGTAGAAGAAGTCATCTATTAACAACAATTCGTAATGAGAGTTATGCATTTGACTATATCAAAAACATTTATCCAGAAGATGAAGATTTTGGCAAACTATGGGATCAATGCAGTTCTCAAACTCATGGGGTTGATGATTTTCTTATACAAGAAGGTTTTCTTTTTAAAGGGAATCGATTATGTATTCCTCAAGGGTCTTTACGTTTACATCTTATGCGAGAATTACATGGCAGTGGTCTTGGTGGTCATTTTGGGAGAGATAAAACCATTGCCCTGATTGAAGGAAGATATTTCTGGCCATCTTTGAAACGTGATGTACAAAAGTTCGTACAAAAATGCATGGTCTGTCAGAGAGCAAAGGGTACAATTCAAAATACCGGGTTGTATACTCCTTTACCAGTTCCTGATGCACCTTGGGTTGATATAAGTATGGATTTTATACTTGGTTTACCTCGTACTGCTAGAGGTAATGATTATGTTATGGTCGTAGTTGATCGTTACTCTAAAATGGCTCACTTCGTAGCTTGTAAGAAATCAACTGACGCTTCTAATGTTGCTTCTTTGTTCTTTAAAGAAGTAGTAAGATTGCATGGGGTTCCAAAGTCTATCACTTCTGACAGAGATACAAAATTTTTGAGTTATTTCTGGAAAAGTTTATGGATGCGCTTAGGCACAGTTTTACAATTCAGCACAACTTCACATCCGCAAACTGATGGACAGACTGAGGTTGTTAATAGATCACTTGGGAATTTGATTAGAGCTAAGTGCCTGGATAATAATAAGCAGTGGGATGTGTTATTGCCACATATGGAATTCGCTTTCAACACTTATGTGAATCGTTCTACTGGGAAAACTCCATTTGATATTGTGTACTCTAAAGTACCTAATCATACTCTTGATTTGGTAGCCTTACCCACCACACAGAGTACAAACACTGCAGCCGACTCTTTTGTAGACAAAGCAACTGAATTACATAATGAAGTAAAATCTAAACTGGAGAAGTCCAATTCTAAATATAAAGAGGATGCTGATAAACACAAGAGGTTTAAAACCTTCAAGGAAGGGGAGCTCGTGATGATACATCTAAGAAAAGAGAGATTTTCAGTGGGTACTTATAACAAAACCAAGATGAAGAAATATGGTCCTTTCAAGGTTTTAAAGAAGATCAATGATAATGCTTATGTTATTGATCTACCAAATGATTGGAATATCTCCAACACATTTAATGTTCAAGAGATTTTTACGTTTCATGGTGACAATGAACTTCTGGTTTGTTTGGACAACTCGAGGACGAGCTTTACTCTAGAAGGGGGGACTGATGCAGGGCATACTACAATGCCAGAAGATTCCGCTTAGAGGTTTGGCTTCCATGGTTTCCTAGTTTCAGTCTTTCTTATTTTTAGGATTCTTTTAGATTTCCTTTTAGTTTTCTGTTTCCTAGTTTAGTTATTCTTCGAGCCTATATAAAGGCTAGATTAAGTCTTGTAAGAGCTATCTATTACTCAATCAAATTATTAAACACAAAACTTATCTTTCTTTTCTTGCTTGAATTCTCTTCTCTTCTTGCTTATAGCAATCTAGTATTGCTTTCTTTTATCTTGTTCCACGTTAAAATGGAGTTCAAATCTATCGATACATCAATTTATCGTTAGTTATTTTATATGCACAATTATTAGGGCTATGACGTCTATATGTACCTGATCAAGAAACTAGACAAATTTTTTAAGATTATAAAATGGAGAAGAAACCATTTAAACAGCTAATGCTCAAGTAATTCATCGATCAAGTTAAAATCATGAGGAAACCGCGGGCTTACCACTCAATAATTATATCCACATGTTAAAAAAATATAATCAAGAAGACTTTGACTGAGGAATACTATATTCATCATTAGAATTATAAATCATGCTAAAGTCACGGCAATGTCAAATCGTAAGAGTAGCTAGTCTTCAGAATTTAACTAAAAATGGCAGTTGCAAAAGCAGGTGAACTGAATAAGCATAAAGAGTTGGCATTTTGGGAAAGAAAATGGCTCTTCAGGGACAAAATGAGTTTAGCCTTGAAGGTGGTAGAACCGTAGAACACGTAGGGGTGTTGTTTGCTCCTTTTTACTTTACTTGGGATGCATTTTGGGTTGCGGTGGTGTTATACTGGATGACTTTCCATCTTGGGCTTAGTCTTGGCTACCATAGATACCTTAGCCATAAGAGTTTTAAGGTCCCTCTATTTCTCGAGTACTTTCTTGCATATTGTGGGGTTCAAGGTGGACAGGTACGTACTAAGATGTCCGGAAACAGAAATCATGCTCTCTTGGTTCCACTCCCCCTACTATTTTTCTTTGGATAGATAAAAATTTGGCACCGACGAGTTTGGAGTTCGGTCATTGGTTCCACCGGTTTAAGTTGATATATGTCTCTATTTGAATCATTATGCTTTTTAATCGATTATCATCTTTGCTTTGATTGTTTTTCCGCAGGGAGATCCGATTTTTTGGGCTAGCGTTCATAGACATCACCACCAATACACTGATAATCATCGAGATCCACATAGCCCGATTGAAGGTTTTTGGTTCAGCCACATAAGTTGGACACTTGATCATACATATGTCAAGGAAAAGGTCCTATAAATGTTCCTCTATTTGTCTCATTTTGAACTGTTTAATAGGATGTCGGGATACATCTGGAAATTTTGGTTTTTGTAAGTTGAAAAGCTAGAGGCTAGATGGCAACATAATTTCTAATGGTTTTTTTTGTTGGTAAAGAATTTGGTACTAACTATGTCGAATTTATGTCACTAATATTATCACTCAATAACTTTGTCATCGTGCTACACTGGTATCGGTTTTTCAGATGATTATTAGAAGGATTTTTTATATAGTTTTGTGAAGCAATTTTTTTTGCTTTTAATTTCTAAGATTGACTTTACCTGACCTAACGGCCAGCCTAACAGTGTGAATGAAATCTACGTGCAGTGCGGAGAGCCGAACAATGTAATGGATTTACAAAAACATGCCTTTTATAGGTTCATTCAAAGAACATATTTCTATCATTTAATTGGACTAGGGCTTTTTTTGTACATGATTGGGGGACTTCCTTACATTCTGTGGGGCATGGTATGTTCTGTTTTCTTCCCTTTTAAGCTCAATAGTGCTCTAAATTGTGTACATATCATTTGACAGTATATTTGAGTGAGTAAACTGCTTTTTTTTTTGGTGTATATAGTGTACGAGAATGGCTTGGGGACATCACAGTACATTCATAGTAAATTCAGTATGTCATAAATGGGGAACAAAGACGTGGAACACCAAAGACGACTCTCGGAACAATTTCATTATTGGAATGTTGGTCGGAGAAGGGTGGCACAATAATCACCATGCCTTTGAATTTTCGGCTCGAGTTGGGTTGGAGTGGTGGCAGTTTGATCCACAATGGTATGTTGTGAAGTTGCTCGAATATATTGGACTAGCAACGGATGTTAAAGAACCCACAGAGATCCAGAAGCTCAAAATGTCTTTCAAATATGACAAGCATGGTTCTCAATCATTTGATCAAGTTCTTAACGAAGCTAGTTAGGAAACTTTCGATCAGATCAAAAAATTAGTAATTGTTATTAGATTGGGAGTGTTTAAGTGCTTCGTTTTTGCTTTTTTCTTTCATCTTCTCTTCTCTTTCTCTTGTACTTGTGTACCGTAAATTCTTTTCAAATTTGGAGTCTATGTTTAAGTTATCCTTGAGATGGTAATAAGTATTACTCCTGTTTCGACAAAAATGTTACAATCATTTTTTTTCATTTTAGCCAATTTTCTAGGCCAAAATGAAACAAATGATAACTATATTTTTACAGAAACAAAGGTAGTATTTTTTCTTTTTTATTACTTTTTAAAATCAAAAGCCTTAAGAAAGGCTGTCAATATGTCACAGTACTGTATTTGGGAGGTCTAGGCCAAAAGCCGATACATGGATGTACGGTTAACCTTCGAGCGAAGGTATGATCAACATGATTACAAGTTCTAAATTGAAAAGAAAAATTAGACGCCACAGGGTTAGAGTTAAAAAATAAATATCTACAAAAATAACACTAATCCACTGGTTTCCTTCAAAGAGTTCTGCCAAGAATTGGTCAACCAAATTCTTTGCATCACTGTCCATAATGACAGGAATAAGTTCTAGGTCCACTGCATACTTCAAAACTGCCCAAATTACTCGAGACTCAGCTTCTTTAGATAAGTAATACTTCAAAAACTTATGACAGCACAAAACGGAGTCTTTTTTTTTTCTTTTTTTGCTAAAAAATAAATTGATTTACAGGTGTTGTGACAGGAATATCGGGATTGTGCCCAACCATTCTCCATGCACTCTAAAGTTTCTACAATGCTTAGCTGCAATGTTAGCAAGATTGTTGAAATTTCTTTTTAGAAATTCAACTCTGAAAAATGAAAAATAGTTTTAAATCAACTTGCAATCATCTACTACAGTTTTATGATACCAAAACAGCTGGTTCTTTTTAGAATTAAAGCATTCTACTACTAATTGAGCATCACTAATGAAACACACTTTGATGTAGTTCCTTTCTTTGCAGGGCGAAACATTCAGCCTCTTCAGCATTCCTCGCTACTCCTGGAGAGACTTTTCATCCAATATAGTTGCATGTTGCTTCATTCATGATCAAACCCGTTCCCAAGAGATTAGTATTAATGTCAAAAGATGCATCACTATAGATAATAATGCAGTCTTCTGGCAAAGTAGATACTATAGAATTCAAGTCATTTTCGACATTATGAATGATTGAAGACAAAATTTCCACAGATTCAGACAAAAGATAAGCATTAGTTTCATTCACATACTTAAGAGCTAATCTAGCAGTAGTGGAATAGTTTATATTTTTTCCCTTATAAATGAAAGAGCATTTGTCCTTCCATATGCTCCAAGCAATAGAGAAAACAACAACGTCTTTATCGCTCAATGTGTCAGAAGATAACCACTGCCCGACCCATTCTTTTAAAGTCTAAGTAAAATCTCTAACTTGCTAAACTAGGTTATAATAAGGAGTTAAAGACCAAACTGCTTGAACAAAACGACAGTGCAAAATAAGATGCTCTGCAGTTTCAGGTACCATAGTTCCACATTGATTGCAATTCATATCATGAGAGTCGTTAAACATGCAGACAATAGATTTCACAGGAAATATGTTCTCACAACATTTCCAAGTAAAAATGTGAACTTTTGGAAGCATTAGGAGCTTCCAAAGAGACTTATAAATAGGATCAACATTCTGGGGATTTAGAATGTAGTCGAGTTGACCAGACAAAACTTTATGCGCAGACTTGACAGAGACTTGACCATTTTTAGTGAAAGGCCAAATTAGTCTGTCATGACCTGAAAGGGGAATTCTAATACTCTGAATGAGTTGAGCATTCCTAGGAGAAAAGTAAACATTAACAAAATCAAGATTCCACTTATTAGAATTTCTAACAATCAAATTAGAGACTAAGAGATTAGGAATTGGGTAGGGAGAGCATAGAGGCTGAACACTATTAAGAATCCATTTGTCTTCATAAGCAAAAATACTATTACCATCTCTTAGATCCCAAAACACATTGTTACAAACAAAATCTAAACCCCTACAAATACTTTTCCAAACCCAAGAGCTAGTTTTACTCACTGGATAATGAAGGGGAGAACTATTTTTGAAATAGTTACATTTGAAAATCTTAAAACAAATATCATTTTGAGAGTGAATTAAATTCCAAACAGTTTTAGACCGGGTTTTATGGAGATGTCCAAACTCTTCCCAAATTCCTTTACACATCAGTATGGGAAGAGCCTAGCTTCAATGGTGATTCCCGTTAAAATCAAGAGACGGCTAATGATTATCCATTCTCATCATAAAAACCGGGTAGCCATCAATTTTTCTCGAAAAACGGATGATTATTGTCCGTTTATTCATCTTGACTGGTCAAGAAACAAGACCCAATCTAAATGCGAGTATGACCTAACCAGAAATTAAGAAGAAAATTAAACACAAAATAATCTGAAACTTGATTACTTGCATACATGATCTCTATTAATCATGAAGAAAATAGCTTTACAGACAAATTATTTTAACAATAATAATAACATAAAGTAATGACTGGAACCTATATGATGCCAATTGCCACTATCTGCACCAGTTATACAAGTCAAAGAAGCTAGCACAAATTCACAGTGGCAACTGTTGAAGGTATTTACAAACCTAATTTTGATATCTCAACTGAAAGTATAAAAAAGTTAAGAATTGCTACAGTAATATAACAGTTCCCCCAAATTCATCTTAAAAAGAAAAATACCCAGTGAATTATGATTCTGTATCCTTAGTTCTCTTTATTACAAGCAAATTACAATCTAAAAGATTAAAACATGCAGTACCCTAATGATTATCATCTAAAATAAAGAAAACCCTATTCTCCTTTCATGAAATTAACCAAGTGATCTCACAAACGGAACATATAATCGACGACAGGAATTCCATGGTGACCAAATTGATTGAATTTTCCAGAACTATTGAACCTTGATTTTTAGGAAAATTCTCGATTTTTTGTCGCGGGAAGCTGATGCCGAAGAGAAGAGCAGCGAAGAAGGAAGCAACGGCTATTGTATGATATATGATTTAGCTACTGTGAAACTATTATAGAAAGGTCAAGGAACGGTTAATCATAATCCGTTTTCCCTTGTTTGGAACGGTTGATCATTATCCGTTTATTGAAAACGGTCAATGATAATCTGTTTCTTTAGCCTAAAACGGTCGCCCATTACCCGTTTTTCATTATTTGAGAACGGTTAACCATTATCCGTATCCGGAGTCTTCCGGTTGGGATTCCCAAAGACCAGGGAAGGCTAGTGGGAAGAGGAGGTTTAGGCCACGGTTTATTTCCTTGGGAAGAATCTGGACATCTCCATATAACCCAGACTTCGCTAATAAAACATCATTAACATGTTTAAGATTTTTAAAACCAAGGCACCCTTGAAATTTGTGAGTACAAATATTATCCCAATTTTTCAAATATAAGTTATCAGGTCTGTTTTTCCTCCACCAGAAATACCTTTTAATCTGATCCATTTGGTGAGTGACTTTGTCAGGAATAAAGAAAGTGTTCATGTCGTATGCTGGAGAAGCCATGAGGACATGATTTGATATTTTTTCCAAACCATTTTTGCTACTCTCTTATCAAAATGACGAGTAACATGAATAAGAGAATCTGTTTTGGACTTAGGTTTGAAAAGAGAAATGCCCCAATATTTCTCGTCCAAAGCAATCTTTTTAATATTAAGTGTCGTAAAGAGAGACATGAATGCTAGGATCAACATTATGACTCAAAAAACAACTTGAATTCTCAAAATTAATGACCTGGCCAATACTGGACTAAAGTCTTTGATTTAACCCATTACACAAAATGAAGTCATATCGGTAGAATCCCTCGTTATATTTCGTGCACCATTAGCCCAAATAAAAATATCAAATAGTACTTTATATGTATTTTTGTTTTATCAGTAAATACTTTATCTGTATTACATCTAACACAACCTCGAGGAAGCATCTATTTTACATTCCTAAGGGAAATTCCTATGGCAATCAACGAAACAAAATATTTGTTGATCCAGGTGAATGGGCAAACGTGATTTTACACTATGGGAAAGCAGTGGGCGGGGGAGGATTTAATGCGCGGACAAAGTGGAGCCGCTGGCGATTGTAGAAGAACCGCTGGCGGACGTGTTAAAACCGTTGGCGGGTAAATTATGACCGCGAACGGCTACTTTTAAACGGTCACCGGAACGGCTAGTTTCTACCCCTATAAACACAATTCGAGTTTGATCACATAAATTCATAATAATCTTTCACCTGATCAATCTTTTCTTAATTTCAATTGCTTTCGATTTTCAACCATAAATCCTGATTTTGGTTCTTCCGAGGAAGATACGGAGATGGATGAAATATTGTATGAAGAAGAAGAAATGTATATGGAGATTTTGCGGAAAATGGATGAAGACCCCATTCAAGATAGAGGGAGGAGAAATTTTATGTTGCAATTACAAACAGGGATGATACCAAAATCATTAGAGCCACATGAAATTATGACTAGAAGATGGACGTGGAGAGATCGACATTTTTACCACGATAAGATGACGCATGATTATTTTAATCATGATTGTGTCTATTCCGATGAATATTTTCAGCGCCGATTTCGTATGGGCCGCAACTTGACACAAAGGATTATTGTCGAGCTTTGTCAGGTATAACCTTTATTTAATTATCAGTATGATGCACGACATGTATAAGGCATTAGTCCCCAACAAAAGGTCACTGCAGCCCTCTGTATACTATGTCACGGGGTACCAGCGGATTCCACAGATGGTTACATCCGTATTGGGATAACAACCTCCTTTAGGTATCTCAAATTGTTTTACGAAACAATAGTCGAGCATTTTGGTCCAACCTTTTTAGGAAAACCTACTCAAGAAGACGTTCAAAGAAGCACTGCAGAAAACATCGCGAAGGGTTTTCCTGGAATGCTAGATAGGCTTGACTTCATGCACTGAACGTGGCATGCGTGTCTGATTGAATGGCAGGCCAATATAAGGTCATTATCCAAAACCAACTGTAATTTTGGAAGCTTCAGCTACTTATGATTGTTGGTTTGGCATGTTTTTTTTTGGACTCCCGGGTTCAAATAACGATGTCAAGGTTTTGTATAAATCACCATTGTTTGAAGATGTTAAGCATGGGATCGCGTTGCACTGTAATTTCACCATCAACGGTCACGACTTCACTCATGATTATTATCTAGCATACGAAATCTATCCAGAATGGTCAACTATGATTCAAGTTTATAGTCAGACAGGTTTTGGACTAACGACTTAGAAGGATACGAAGTACTTTAACACCCAACAAATGAAATGAATAAAGGATGAGACAACCCGTCAGCATCACGACCATGGATGTTACCAGTTTTTTTCACAAAATTTGGCTAAATTCTTTCCATATAAAGTCTTCGTTTCTTGATAACAACCATTGTTTGATTTAATGTAAATTTTTTAATACATAATTCCTACAAATTAATTCGTCTTCATCCATGATATACTTGACACCCTGAATTCTAGTGTTTCTTCGTTGTGATCGCTGTGACGACGATGCCATATTCATTAGAAATGGAATTTATAGAGTGTTTTTCTAGATTGAGTTGATGTGAGTAGTTGTACTTGAAGTGAAGGAAAAGTGAGTATTGAGATGGTATGAAATTGTGAAATTTTGAGGTAGAGATGAAAAAGGTGTGTGTTTTAAGTTTGAAGATGAGTCGAATTTATAGGGAAAGGAATAAGAGCCGTTGGAAGACGAGATTGGAAAGCATCCGTTGGCGATTTTGGATCACCCGCTGAATGATTTACTACAGTCGCTGGCGTATGTAGGATAACTGTTAGGTTTTGGATCACCCGCCAGCGTGTTTGCTGTGTTGTCGCGCGGTTATTCCTTAAGCAGGGATAATCTATCCCCACACTTAATAAACCATCAAAAGCCACCCGATCCAATACTATTCAAAGCCCATATCTACTCTATAACCCAATGATTTCAAGATATTAATGTTTTTTTTTTTCAAAAATGTGAAGGATGGATGGGATTCGAACTTCGTTCTCTTGCTTCCAATACTACACCTCAAGCCACTGCACTGGGTGTGTGTTGGTGTCAATTCTAAATATATTACGTATATACTCTTTTAAATCCCAAATGATACTCCCCCACACCAGAAATATATTTATTTATTAATTAATACATACCGAATTTTCAATACCGAACACAAATTAGTAAAATGAATTATACACGTACGTATGGCGTTCCGAATTACTCCCGATTCGCGAACCGTTGATCGAATTTAATTTTTATAAATCCGAATAATACTCGTACGATTGCCGTTCCAAACGTATGCCGAACTCCGAATTGCTAACTAGGGGTGTGATCCACATGTTCAAACTTTAAATAATCCTAAGTAAAAGGTAGTGGAGTTGTTATACACTGGACTTAATCTAGGTGACCTCACCGTAGTCTGCTAGGGTATCTGTTTGGTGGGTCTGTACTGTAGACTCTCAAACGTGCAGATGCTACCTCATTAAAATTGTTCGACAGAAACTCATTCTTAGTCGAGTATCCTAAATCCTTTTACTCTAGTAGTCATGGAGGAAGCTTACAGTAATTTTGGAAAATCCCTCAAGGAAGAGGAGTCATGTTACGATCGCATGAAAGAATTGAAAGCCTTTGATGATACAAAAGCCGGTGTGAAAGGACTAGCTGACACCGGACTGTTAAAACTTCCTAGAATCTTTGTTCTACCACCGGAGAAGCTCGTAGAAGAGGAGAAGATAGTAGTTATTGATAACAGTACTTGTGGTCACGGTGATTATGAAACCGTACCAGTGATAGATCTACAAGGGATGGAAAATCAACGTGCGGAGATTGTTGATCAAGTTCGACGTGCATCTGAGACTATGGGTTTCTTTCAATTGTTGAACCATGGTATCCCAAAAAATGTCATGGAAGATGCGATGAAAGGTCTAGCTAGATTTCATGAGCAAGATGCAGAGTTGAAGAAAAAATTCTACACAAGAGAGCTTAGCAGAAGAGTGAAATTTTATAGCAACGTTGATTTTTATCAATCAGACTCGGCTAGATGGCAGGACACTTTGAACTGCGCCATGTTATCTCCCGACCCAGTCGATCCTCGAGAATTACCCGATGTATGCAGGTAAAAAGCAAGCTCTATATAGTTAACCAAGGACAAGGTTATTATTTGAGTTCGTTTATTGTATCACTGATCCATGTTTTGGTATGAATTCTATTTATTTCAGAGATGTACTAGTTGAGTATACAGGGTATGTTACTAAACTGGGAGATACTCTTGCTGAGTTACTGTCAGAGGCTCTTGGGCTGAAACGAGACCACCTCAAAGGCATGGATTGCACAAAATTCTTATCAATCCTAACTCAGTATTATCCGGCATGCCCAGAACCAAAACTAACTCTGGGTGCAAGTAAGCACACAGATCCAACTTTTTTCACTGTTCTTCTCAAGGGCCAAGTTGATGGCCTCCAGATTTTTTACAAAAATCAGTGGATTGCCGTCAAGCCTCTCCCCGGAGCTTTATTAGTAAACGTGGGTGATCTTCTGCAGGTATGTATCTCTACACATCATTTGTCATGCCTAATTTAGTGCAGACAAAGTGTTAAATGTGCATATATGAGCGGAGGTGTTAATCCCCCATGGGCGCGTGTGATATGTACTGATCAAATTAGATATCCAGATTAAAAAATATCTGTTTTGCTTGAAATTAGGTGCACAACATGAAATATATCATTCTTATGCTTGTTTGCGTGTCTGTGCAGCTTATCAGCAATGATAAATTCAAAAGTGTACCACATAGAGTAGTGTCAAGCGGGGCTGGACCTAGAATATCTGTGGCTTCATTTTTCGCAACCAGTTTTATCAAATCTACAAAGCTTTATGGTCCAATTAAGGAACTAATTTCTGATGAAAATGGAAAACTGTACAAAGATATCACACTTACGGACTATATGCAGCATTATTATGTTAATTCGCGTGATCATAAAGCTGCCCATGCTCTGGCTGCCTTCAAGATGTGATTGTCAGGGTATGCAACTTGGTGCTACACCATAGAACTATTGCAAATTTGCTTTCTGCTATTCTGCGTGTTGTATCTCGAACAATACCTTTTCTTCTCAGTATACTGCTATCTTCTAAAGGTATACAGACTTGTAATCTTTGTCATTCATTGAAACTGCAAATAACATGTTTGAGCACTTTCAGTCACACATATGTCCTTTCAAAATTTCGAAAATGTCTTGCTTAACTTGCCTCTGAAAGTATGTCTTGGTTAGGATCTGAAATTTTCTTCAAAGTTTATCTAGTGGTGGCGGCCTTTAAGGGGAACAAGACATTAGGACATAGAAGTGCTAAAATCTTATGGATTTGGAGTCAAAACCCAAGCCACCCCTGCGGTTGGAGCCAATTTTAGATCCCCAGTCCAACTGTTTGGATCCTAAGCAGACATTGACTTTACACTCCATGAAAAGCGAATTGGGCAGGTAGTGCCACCCGCTTGACCAATTAATGGCGATCAGAGTGTCGAGCCGACGCTACTTTAGGTGTTCACTGTTTTGGAAAATTACTAACTAAAGTCCTTCAGTTACTTGAAAATTTTTCTTATAAATCAAATCTGGCAGTACCACAAATTTAGACACCCTGAGACGAATCATGATTTCAGAGATGTATATGATACTGCTAGAATTACATTGCAGAAGTAAAACTTAAATGACACCAATATGATTTGCAACATACTGCATACACTCATACAGACAAGCGCATAATACTCCCAATTCTTGGGACAAGGTGCAGATTTTGTCGATGGTTATGATTTATGAGCACACAACACATACCTATACTGACGCAAGTAATCAAGCCCAGGGCCACTGAGCTTCTCTCCAACGTACATACCGACGTTTCTGGTCATTATTGTCAGCCGCAGTATTGGAGTAACTGGCATCATCTTCCTGTGAAAATATGGGACAACCTTGGGGTTTCTGATCCCGCATTAAAGCTTCTGCTCTGTATGTAGGATATTGATACCTGGGGTGTTGCACGAATTGAACATTTTTCCACCACAACTTGAGAGCCTACAAAAGCAATAAGAAGTCATCACCAACTTTCAGATTTTCTCTGAGGTAATAGTCTGGAGATTTCGCCACACATATGTTCACTATGGCATCCTCCATATACAAATCCAGGATATGATGATTACTTAAATCTAACATTAGGTGCTTTCATGTTCATTCCCAACAGTTGAGCTTACCAAATATGTACACGGAAACACTGTACACAGATGTGCTTTCCTAGCTAATACTGAGATGTAGATTCAAAAAATTACCTGCCAGTATATACACAATGCAACTTTGTGAGGCATCAGCCAAAAGAACAATGCCGGGTCTGATGCCCCAGAAGGGACTCTTTTAGCATTCAAAGTAGCTATAAAGTAGTCTCCCAGGGTCGGGTGCTTAACAGAAATTGATATTAAAAGAGAATTGCCAGGTGCAGTTGCTTTTATGGTCCAATCCCCAAGCATATCCTGCGGTATTTCGACCAAATTGGAACAAATAACCAGTCTTCAACATATACTAAGAAATGGTCTGAGTTTTACATATCCCTTGTATGCCACTTCAAAGAAAAAAAGAGTTTCAGTGAACTATACCATAAATGGACTGACATGCAATGGCTTTGCAATAAGATCAGAGTCAGGATTGAAAACAAATGATACTCTTTCACCCCATGGTGTATTTGTTACCTACAAGCAAAGAGATTCAATGTCAATAGAACAAATACACAGCCGAAAATTCGAACAAATCCATAAGAACTGCAAATACGCCTTACCTCGGCAATACACTTTCTTAAGCAAAGAACAGAATCAACCAACTCATAGCAATAGTATACACTTAATGGGTTTTGCTCATATCCCACGCTAGGAGGCATTGTCAACAAAAACCTGTCAAAAATCGCAAAATGAAATCAACATCACCAAATTATTCAATTTCCAAAACAATTAGATCAAATTAAATGACTAATACTTACACGGGTCCAGTAGTGGAAGTGATATTGCGAGTCTCGGCAGCAGAAAGATGATTGGAAAAGAAAGAAGAAGGTAAAGATTTGGGTGCTCGATCAAGATCAAGTAGAGCATAACGAGAATTATATTTGAAAGAATTATGAACCGGACGTTTTCTTTCATGCCATACATCACCTTCATATAGAACTATTACTGGTTCATTGTTATCCTCTACTTTTTCTTTGAGTTTAGATGAAGATAATCTAGTGTAAAGGTATTGTAACGGGAGAAGAAGAGAAAGGGTAATGGAGATTAATGAGGTAGTGATTATTGAACATAATAGAAACAATCCTTCCATTTTTCCTTCACCGAGTCTGGTTTGAGTTAACGGCGGATACAGTTGTATTTAGACTGTTGAACTTGTTGTTTTAAGGGTGTTGAATCTGCTGCTGCTGATGATGATGAATTGATGATGGTGATGAGATAAAAGAACATTTTATTGAAATGGACGCCATGAAGTGTGGATGTGGACCACTTAACTACCAGTGAAAGTCTTCTCGTCTGTTTGGGACCTTGGGTTCCTCCTTGAGTGGGCCCTATCCACACCCGGTTCAGGAATCATTTTGAGATGACTCTTTTACTCGGTTACTCAATGAGTCAAACTGAGTTCGGTCAACTGACTGAGTTAGTAAAAAGTTAAACCCAAGCCGATGTGGATATAGTACCGTGAAAACCTCATCGACTGATAATAATACTAGTGACCTGAATTTTAAATTCGTCAATAACAAATTTTATATTAGACTAAGTTACTTAGTAGATAACTTAGTAAAAAAAAACCAAGAATTAAGAATACAAGTTTTTTCTCACACTAAATAATGAGCTCCTATATAATCGTCTAATAACCATTGTAAAGACCCGCAAGTTTGTCAACGTTATTAGACCGATCAAGTATTGAATTAGTCGATAATAAATCGATTAGTTTAACACGAACGTTAATTAATAGAAATTAATCTAACAACGATCTGGATATCAAACTAGTACGATTGAATAAATCTCGAAAAGTTATACGGAATGGGCTACTCGAACGTGTCATTCGGATATCGGAAGAAGCAAATATCAACATATTACTATGAAGGGTAAAATCGTCATTACCCGGGAAAACCTTGTTGATGCAACGCAGACACGTTGTGGCTTCCCTTATCAAGCAAGTGGGTGTCCTAGATATTCCTTTGGTCTTATCTTCACCAAATCGAGCTGAGAGAATCATTTTCTCTCATTCTTTTTTCTTTTTTTTCTTCTTCTACCGCTCCTATGTTCTTCTTATTCTTCTTCTTCTTCTTCTTCTTTCTATCGAACTCAGTTCAAAGGATTGAGATTAGTTTAGAGGTAACTCGTAGTATTGTAGAGAGATAGTCGAATCAAGAGTTTTATTAAGAAGTTTCAGAGATAGAAGAATAAGAAATCAGTTGAGAAGTTAGGGTTCTTGAGTTGATTGAGGGCTTGTGCGGAACAACAAAGGAGTTGATGCTGATAACAGTGAGCAAGAGAATGATTTCTGCATGATGATGTTGATTAAAGAAACAATAGAAATAAGAATTAGGGTTCATGGATTTAATTGAGTTATCTGTTGAATTGAATCAAGGAAGATGAAATTGAAGGTTTAAGTGACAAATTAGAGATGGGTTTTCGATTGATTTAAAGATTGATTTTTGAGTTAGGGATTCTGAGATGAAATCAAAAATTAGGATTTCTTATTGAATCGAAGTTTGAATGAAATCATTCAGTTGATTGAGTTGTTCATAGATGAAGGATAAATGGGTTATTTTTGAATTGGTGAGGTGAGGCAGTTCTGTTGAAGGTTCTGCAAATTAGGTTTTTGTGTAAATATTCAGAGATGTGTTAGACGAAGAAATTGAAGCTGATGAAGACTGTAAGACGTGGATTGAAGAAGAATTTGACTGGTAGAAGCTAAACGTGCTAATGAATTGAGGTAACTGCTTATCTCAGTAAACATAATAAAGAGATATTTCATTGTTGAGTTTATAAGTTATTGTGTTTATGTGTGATTAGATTTGATGAATGTTAGGATGTTACAGAGATGATGAAGGTGGTGACTGTGAAGAGAATATGTTTAAAGTTAGGACTGAATTTTTATTGCAGATGGAACAAGATTGATATGGGTGAACTTGAGTTACATGATTGTTAACTTAAGAAGTATAAGAGTAATTGGTGTTGGTAGTATCAGCAGAGAAGCTGTGGAACTGAATTAACTGTGTAATGGAATCAGGTGGCTGTATTGAGATGCAGTTGAAGTTAAATTAACTGGTAGAGACTCAGTTGGGTTATATAGGGTTACTTGAGATGAAGCAATTGGTTGTTAGTGATATCTTGAGTAAATGAAATGCAGATGATAAGATTGTAGTTGTGTTGATACTGCTGAATTGTGAATGGAGTATGAAATGAATGGGGTGATGGGGTTTACTAATGTTTCATTTGGGGCTTTCCACTGCTATTGCAGGTAAGCCGAGTTTATGGTTGTGAATTAGTTATGAAGCTTACATAACTTTAATGTAGGACTGATGTAACACAGTTGAAGTGTCATTGCAGTTGTAGATGATTGTACTGAATTACAAGTAGTGATGGTGTTAAATTGAAGTTGCATTTAATCTAAAACTGGTGGTCATTCAGTTTAGTGGATGTGTTGCTAAAAGCTGCAACCGCAGGTATTTGAGCTGTAATTGTGTTTATAATTTAATTCTGAAGTTTGTTTAAGATAAATATATTGATATTGAATTGTTAAAATGAAAGATGAGGAGAACTATGCTTAGTCAGTGTAAGGTGCTGGTGATACACCATTATGGTGCGTCTCAGTTTTTGGCATGTGCAATGGCCTTGGACATATTGCATTCAGTTTAGCTGAGTGATTATGTTTTAGCTAAGATGTAACCAGTTAGTTGCCTTACTCGTATGGCTGGGTTTGTCTGACCGAGTCGACTCTTCTGATTCAGTCTAGGTGACTGAGTTGACTCTGTTTGACCGATTGATTACCCTAGACTTGACCTTTACTGGACATGGACTGTTAGTTGGCCCCTTTGACCTTCACTGACCGTTAGATTAACCCAGTTGGGTCAGGCCATGTGTAATGGGTTTGTTTAAGTGGACTTGGGCTTAGGGCTAGTTATCCTAGATTGATGTTTGGACCATTATGGTCTGACTTAGCCTATGATTCCTTCTACATAGTTGTAAACACTCTTAAGACTTAGGTAATGGACTATAATTACAACCTAATCGGATTAGTAAACTCTAAGATAGATAATGAGATACCATAATGGGCTTAGAACCATTAGATAGTTCACTTAGCTTATAAATGAAACTTGTATGAATTATGTTATGAGCCTTGTGTGAGCCTTTTGGCTATATTCTTAGAGTTCTTGTATGATTAACAATTAGCCTATTAACAACGATCGATTCAAAGGATGAACTCGTGGATCGTGGATTTCGAGGTAGGCGTGGCTTGTCATCAAAAGAGGTGAGAATACATTTGACTCTTTGGTAACCATTATTGTTTTCCTTTACAAAAGTTTATGTTTAACAAACTCATTTATTTCTGTTTGTGCGTTCTATGCATTGTTTAACTTGTATTACGATAATTTTGTTGATTATTTTAATCTTTCCATGGTTTGGAAAGGACCTGTAATGTTTTGTTGTCAATAAATTTTTTTATGGGAAATAAGAATTTCCACCTGTGGTATATAGGATACGCTCCTTCACATTTATACCTAGAGCTTTTATTATATATTGGTCGGCAGTTTGCGTGTTCGGAACTGTCGACATCCATACATATGATTAGGTGTGGATTTGCGAGCTCGGAATTGCACAATCATAATATACATTGTTTGAAGAAGGAGTTTGTCCATATACATGTTTGTTTGTTTCGGTGACTTGGTCACTGTTTAATGTTTTGGAAGAACATGTATTTCTTTCCAACTCTTGCTTATGATTACTTGAAAGTTACATGGTATTCCTGCTGAGCACCCTTTTTAGGGATGATGTGCTCACCCTTTCCCACTTTCAGTTTCAGAGACAGATCAGAGTTGCGTATGGAAAGCTTCGAGGAGTTGACTCTGTTAATTAGTTAACTTCTGCTATACTATGTTGTATATTCTATTTATAAACCAAATGACTAGTGTATATGTATCATTTGAGAGAAGTTCTTGTATATATATATTTCTGAGCGGGGTTAGTTTTGGGTTGAGTTTTATAACATATTTCTTAATTGATTGTTTAAGTAAATGATTTAGATTCTTAGTGCCTCTTTGTTTAGCTAATCTTTTGGATTAGTCAGCTGCTAGCTTAGGAGGCGCTACAATGTTGGTATCAGAGCTCACTATTAGATCTTATATGAGAAACATTAGGAATAGTCAGTGCCAGTTAGTGAAATAGATTAGTTGAGAACTGAGTTGGCTTGTGAGATAAATCTTAATCACTAAAAACTAGTTTGTTTGCTTGGTTGTATATATAAGGTAAAAATTGTAGGGTAAATCAATAACTTTAGATCATATGGATTTGAGAATAATAGATCCAAAAAGTATGAACACGTAGACAATTTAATACTATTAAAAAATAACGAGATTAGTATAATTGATAGATCTTGAATATCAAATAGAAATTTATTGAGTACATTGACTTATACGCAGGGTCAACAATTTACAATCACATAAATGTTAATAATTTTTTTTAGGACTTAATAGTATTTGTAAGAGTAGTTAGAATAATAGTTTGACCATTAGTGTTAATTATTAAAATATTATAATAGTAATTATAAATGAAAATAATAGTAATAATAATTGAAATAAAGTAATGAATAACATTTATCAATTATTATCATATTGAACATAACTTAACTAAAATCTCATTGAAGATATATAACGATAAAAATAAAAGAATTAAAAAAAAAATAAAAAAGTTATGAGTAAATAGTTACGGGAATTTGATAGCGCTTATTTACGATTAAGTTAGTAAATTAAACTAATTACAAATTAGAGATATATGATGTGCATCTAAACTAGCTAGTTGATATAATACATATTAGGCATTTGACTTAAGGAAGCGAGGATATAATATACAAAATAAAAAAAACACTTGTTAGAGATCTTGTACCGAAATTATCTTTGGGCTAACAAATAATCCAGTAAATTCTTAAAATGAAACAAACATGCGTGAATTAGTAATAATAGTATTCGGATACTTAATGTAATATAAGAAGTAAAAGAAAATAAATTCATATATTGATAGGATCTTTCTTCGGAAATAGATACAGTCATCTTTTGAAATGGAAACTTAAACTGTTAGAAATTAAATTAGTATTATGTCGAGCATAACTTAAATTAAAATCTCATTAACAAATATGTAGCAATAAAATGAAAAATATTTTGGTGATTAAATTTCTTAAAATGATGTGAACTATTTATATATTTTACGAAGTAAACTTATCAGACTTACACCAGTTACGATAAAAGTTTAAAGACTAATTAATCTTAATAAATTAATATTTAATTAATCTAGTACTTGAGAGTAGTGAAGGTTGTTTTTCCTTTGTTCGTAGGAAGGCATTGTTGGGATTGGAAAACCTTGACAGGGCAACTGCATTCAGAGATGACCGATCATAGTAGTTCGGCATAATTTTTAGCAATAAGAAAGATTCGTAGGAATCTCCCTTGTAATAAGAGACAGGTATTCATAAGATAGAAGTTAATGTAAGAAACTTAGACTTCCCTATTTGATAGAATTTAAATCAGCATAGAGATACAAATTTTAGTTGAAGACATAAAGGTTTGTGTTTTGTTTTTATGTTGTCTGCGTTTAGACAAGAGATAGGATTATTCTATAAGGTGGGGAGTTTTGAAGACTAGAAGGATGGTTAATTTTCTAGGACAAAAATAAATAAGGTGGGGAGAATGTAAAGACCCGCAAGTTTGTCAACGCTATTAGACCGATCAAGTATTGAATAAGCCGATAATAACTCGATTAGTTTAACAAGAACGTTAATTAATAGAAATTAATCTAACATAGATCTGGATACGAAACTAGTACGATTGAATAGGTCTCGAAAAGTTATACATAATGGGCTACTCGAACGTGTTATTCGGATACTGGACGAAGCAAATATCAACATATTACTATGAAGGGTAAAATTGTCATTACTCGGGAAAACCTTGTTGATGCAACGCAGACACGTTATGGCTTCCCTTATCAAGCAAGTGGGTGTCCTAGATATTCCTTTGTCTTTATCTTCACCAAATCGAGCTGAGATAATCATTTTCTCTCATTCTTCTTTCTTTTTTTTCTTCTTCTACCGATCCTCTGTTCTTCTTCTTCTTTCTGTCGAACTCAGTTCAAATGATTGAGCTTAGTTTATGGGTAACTCGTAGTATTGTGTAGAGATAGTCGAATCAAGAGTCTTATTAAGAATTTTCAGAGATAGAAGAATAAGAAATCAGTTGAGAAGTTAGGGTTCTTGAGTTGATTGAGGGTTGTGTGGAACAACAAAGGAGTTGATGTTGATAACGGTGAGCAAGAGAATGAATTCTGCATGATGACGTGGATTAAATAAACAATAGAAATAAGAATTAGGGTTCATGGATTTAATTGAGTTATCTGTTGAATTGAATCAAGGAAGATGAAATTGAAGGTTTAAGTGACAAATTAGAGATGGGTTTTCGATTGATTTGAAGATTGAGTTTTGAGTTAGGGATTCTGAGATGAAATCGAAAATTAGGGTTTCTTATTGAATCTAAGTTTGAATGAAATTATTCAGTTGATTGAGTTGTTCATAGATGAAGGATAAATGGGTTATTGTTGAATTGGTGAGGTGAGGCAGTTCTGTTGAAGGTTCTGCAAATTAGGTTTTTGTGTAAATGTTCAGAGATGCGTTAGACGAAGAAATTGAAGCTGATGAAGACTGTAAGGCGTGTATTGAAGAAGAATTTGACTGGTAGAAGCTAAACGTGCTAATGAATTGAGGTAACTGCTTTTCTCAGTAAACATAGTAAAGAGATTAAATTTCATTATTGAATTTATAAGTTATTGGTTTTATGTGTGATTAGATTATGAATGTTAGGATGTTACAGAGATGATGAAGGTGGTGACTGTGAAGAGAATATGTTTAAAGTTAGGAATGAATTGTTATTGCAGATGGAACAAGCTTGATATGGGTGAACTTGAGTTACATGATTGTTAACTTAAGAAGTATAAGAGTGACTGGTGTTGGTAGTATCAGCAGAGAGGTTGTGGAACTGAATTAACTGTGTAATGGAATTTCAGGTGGTTGTATTGAGATGCAGTTGAATTTAAATTAACTGGTCGAGACTCAGTTGGGTTATATAGGGTTACTTGAGATGAAGCAATTGGTTGTTAGTGATATCTTGAGTAAATGAAATGCAGATGATAAGATTGTAGTTGTGTTGATACTGCTGAATTGTGAATGGAGTATGAAATGAATGGGGTGATGGGGTTTACTAATGTTTCATTTGGGTCTTGCCACTGGTATTGCAGGTAACCCGAGTTTATGGTTGTGAATTAGTTATGAAGATTACATAACATTAATGTAGGATTGAAGTAACACAGTTAAAGTGTAATTGCGGTTGTAGATGATTGTACTGAATTACAAGTAGTGATGGTGTTAAATTTAAGTTACAGTTAATCTAAAACTGGTGGTGATTCAGTTTAGTGGATGTGTTGCTAAAAGCTGCAACTGCAGGTATTTGAGTTGTAATTGTGTTTGTAATTTAATTTTGAAGTTTGTTTAAGATAAATATATTGATATTGAATTGTTAAAATGAAAGATGAGGAGAACTATGCTTAGTCAGTGTAAGGTGTTGGTGATACACCATTATGGTGCGTCTCAGTTTTTGGCATGTGCAATGGCCTTGGCCAGATTGCATTCAGTTTAGATGAGTGATTATGTTTTAGCTAAGATGTAACCAGTTAGTTGCCTTACTCGTATGGCTCGGTTTTTCTGACTGAGTCGACTCTTCTGATTCAGTCTAGGTGACTGAGTTGACTCGGTTTGACCGATTGATTACCCAGGATTTGACCTTGACTGGACGTGGACTGTTAGTTGGCCCCTTTGACCTTCAGTGACCGTTAGATTGACCCAGTTGGGTCAGACCATGTTTAATGGGTTTGTTTAAGTGGACTTGGGCTTAGGGCTAATTATCTTAGATTGATGTTTGGACCATTATGGTTTGACTTAGCATATGATTCCTTCTACATAGTTGTAGACACTCTTAAGAATTATCTAATGGACTATAATTACAACCTAATTGTATTTGTAAACTCTTAGTTATGTTAAAGATAGAGAATGAGATACCATAATGGGCTTAGAACCATTAGATAGTTCACTTAGCTTATAACTGGAACTTGTATGAATTATGTTATGAGCCTTGTGTGAGCCTTTTGTCTATATTCTTAAAGTTCTTGTATGATTAACAGTTAGTCTATTAACAACGATCGATTCAAAGGATGAACCAGTGGATCGTGGATCTCGAAGTAGGCGTGGTTTGTCATCAAAAGAGGTGAGAATACATTTGACTCTTTGGTAACCATTATTGTTTTCCTTTATAAAAGTTTATGTTTAACAAACTCATGTATTTCTGTTTGTGCGTTCTATGCATTGTTTAACTTGTATTACGATAATTCTGTTGATTATGTTAATCTTTCAATGGTTTGGAAAGGACCTGAATGTTTTGTTGTTAATAAATTTTTTTACGGGAAATAAGAAATTCCACCTGTGGTATATAAGATACGCTCCTTCACATTTATACCTAGAGGTTTTATGATATATTGGTCGGCAGTTTGCGAGTTCGGAACTGTCGACATCCATACATATGATTAGGTGTGGATTTGCGAGTTCGAAATTGCACAACCATAATATACATTGTTTGAAGAAGGAGTTTGTCCATATAAATATTTGTTTTTTTTAGTGACTTGGTCACTGTTTAATGTTTCGGAAGAACATGTATTGTTTTCCAACTCTTGATTATGATTACTTGAAAGTTATATGTTATTCCTGCTGGGCACCCCTTTTAGGGATGATGTCCTCACCCTTTCCCACTTCCAGTTTCAGAGACAGATCAGAGTTGCGCATCGAAAGCTTCGAGGAATTGACTCTGTTAATTAGTTAACTTCTGCTATATTATGTCGTATTTTCTATTTATAAACCAAATGACTAGTGTATATGTATCATTTGAGAGAAGTTCTTGTATATATATATATATTTCTGAGCGGGGTTAGTTTTGGGTTGATTTTTATAGCAGATTTGTTAATTGATTGTTTAAGTAAATGATTTAGATTCTTAGTGCCTCTTTGTTTAGCTAATCTCTTGGATTAGTCAGCTTCTAGCTTAGAGGGCGCTACAATGTTGGTATCAGAGCTCACTATTACATCTTATATGGGAAACATTAGGAATAGCCAGTACCAGTTAATGAAATAGATTAGTTTAGAACTGGGTTGGCTTGTGAGATAAATCTTAATCACTAAAAACTAGTTTGTTTGCTTGGTTGTATATATATGGTAAAAATTGTAGGGTACATCAATAACTTTAGCTCATGAGGATTTGAGAATAATTGATCCAAAAAGTATGAACATGTAGACAATTTAATACTATTAAAAAATAGCGAGATTAGTATTACTGATAGATCTTGAAAATCAAATAGAAATTTATTGAGTACCGTGACTTATACGTAGGGTCAACAATTTATAATCACATAAATGTTAGTAATTTTTGTTAGGACTTAATAGTATTTGTAAGAGTAGTTAGAATAATAGTTTGATCATTAGTGTTAATTATAAAAATATTATAATAGTAACTATAAATGAAAATAATAGTAATAATAATTGTAATAAAATAATGCATTATATTTATCAATTAGTATCATGTTGAAGATAACTTAACTAAAATCTCAATGAAGACATATAACGATAAAAAAAAAATTAAAAAAAAGTTATGAGTAAATAGTTACGGGAATTTGATAGTGCTTATTTACGATTAAGTTAGTAAATTAAACTAATTACAAATTAGAGATGTATGTTTTGCGTCTAAACTAGCTAGTTGATATAATACATATTAGGCATTAGACTTAAGGAAGCGAGAATATAATATACAAAATAAAAAGACACTTGTTAGAGATCTTGTACCGAAATTATTTTGGGGCTAACAAATAATCCAGTAAATCCTTAAAATGAAACAAATATACATGAAGTAGTAATAATAGTATTCGGATACTTAATGTAATATAAGAGTTAAAAGAAAATAAATTCATATATTGATAGGATCCTTCTTCGGAAATAAATTCAGTCATCTTTTGAAATGGAAAATTAGTATGATGAACTTAAAGTGTTAGAAATTAAATTAGTATTATGTCGAGCACAACTTAAATTAAAATCTCATTAACAAATATGTAGCAATAAAATAAAATAGATTTTGGTGATTAAATTTCTTAAAATGATGTGAACTATTTATATATTTTACGAAGTAAACTTATCAGACTTACACCAGTTACGATAAAAGTTTAAAGACTAATTAATCTTGATAAATTAATATTTAATTAATCTAGCACTGGAGAATAGTGAAGGTTGTGTTTCCTATGTTCGTAGGAAGGCATTGTTGGGCTTGGCCAACCTTGACAGGGAAACTGCATTCAGAGATGACCGATCATAGTAGTTTGGTATAATTTTAGCAATTAGAAAGATTCGTAGGAATCTCCCTTGTAATAACAGACAGGTATTCATAAGATAGAAGATAATGTAATAAACTTAGACTTCCCTATTTGATAGAATTTAAATCAGCATAGTTGAACCTAGAGCTACAAATTTTAGTTGTAGAAAGACATATAGGTTTGTGTTTTCTTTTTATGTTGTCTGCGCTTAGACAAGAGATAGGATTATTCTATAAGGTGGGGAGTTTTGAAAACTTGAAGGATGGTTAATTTTCGAGGACGAAAATGAATAAGGTGGGGATAATGTAAAGACCCGCAAGTTTGTCAACGCTATTAGACCGGCCAAGTATTGAATTAGCCGATAATAATTCGATTAGTTTAACACGAACGTTTATTAATAGGAATTAATCTAATAACGATCTGGATATGAAACTAGTACGATTGAATAGGTCTCGAAAAGTTATACGGAATTGGCTACTCGGACGTGTCATTTGGATACCGGACGAAACAAATATTAACATATTAGTATGAAGGGTAAAATTGTCATTACTCCAGAAAATCTTGTTGATGTAACGCAGACACGTTGTGGCTTCCCTTATGAAGCAATTAGGTGTCCTAGATATTCCTTTGGCCTTATCTTCACCAAATCGAGCTGAGATAATCATTTTCTCTCATTCTTCTTTCTTTTTTTTCTTCTTCTACCGCTCCTCTATTCTTCTTATTCTTCTTCTTCTTTATGTCGAACTCAGTTCAATGGATTAAGCTTAGTTTATGGATAACTCGTAGTATTGTAGAGAGATAGTCGAATCAAGAGTTTTATTAAGAAGTTTCAGAGAAAGAAGAATAAGAAATCAGTTGAGAAGTTAGGGTTCTTGAGTTGATTGAGGGCTTGTGTGGAACAACAAAGGTGTTGATGTTGATAACCGTGACCAAGAGAATGAATTCTGCATGATGATGTTAATTAAAGAAACAATAGAAATAAGAATTAGGGTTCATGGATTTAATTGAGTTATCTGTTGAATTGAATCAAGGAAGATGAAATTGAAGGTTTAAGTGACAAATTAGAGATGGGTTTTCGATTGAGTTTTGAGTTAGGGATTCTGAGATGAAATTGACAATTAGGGTTTCTTATTGAATTGAAGTTTGAATGAAATTATTCAGTTGATCGAGTTCTTCATAGATGAAGCATAAATGGGTTATTGTTGAATTGGTGAGGTGAGGCAGTTCTGTTGAAGGTTCTGCAAATTAGGTTTTTGTATAAATGTTCAGAGATGTGTTAGACGAAGAAATTGAAGCTGATGAAGACTGTAAGGCGTGGATTGAAGAAGAATGTCACTGGTAGAAGCTAAACGTGCTAATGAATTGAGGTAACTGCTTTTCTCAGTAAACCTAGTAAAGAGATTAAATTTCATTATTGAGTTTATAAGTTATTGGTTTTATGTGTGATTAGATTATGAATGTTAGGATGTTACAGAGATGATGAAGGTGCTGACTGTGAAGATACTATGTTTAAAGTTAGGACTGAATTGTTATTGCAGATGGAACAAGCTTGATTTGGGTGAACTTGAGTTACATGATTGTTAACTTAAGAAGTATAAGAGTGACTGGTGTTGGTAGTACCAGCAGAGAGGTTGTGGAACTGAATTAACTGTGTAATGGAATTTCAGGTGGCTGTATTGAGATGCAGTTGAAGTTAAATTAACTGGTAGAGACTCAGTTGGGTTATATAGGGTTACTTGAGATGAAGCAATTGGTTAGTGATATCTTGAGTAAATGAAATGCAGATGATAAGATTGTAGTTGTGTTGATACTGCTGAATTGTGAATGGAGTATGAAATGAATTGGGTGATGGGGTTTACTAATGTTTCATTTGGGGCTTGCCACTGCTATTGCAGTTAATCCGAGTTTATGGTTGTGAATTAGTTATGAAGCTTAAATAACTTTAATGTAGGATTGAAGAAACACAGTTAAAGTATAATTACAGTTGTAGGTGATTTTACTGAATTACAAGTAGTGATGGTGTTAAATTTAAGTTGTAGTTAATCTAAAATTGGTGGTGATTCAGTTTAGTGGATGTGTTGCTAAAAGCTGCAACTGCAGGTATTTGAGCTGTAATTGTGTTTGTAATTTAATTCTGAAGTTTGTTTAAGATAAATATATTGATATTGAATTGTTAAAATGAAAGATGAAGAGAACTATGCTTAGTTAGTGTAAGGTGCTGGTGATACACCATTATGGTGCGTCTCAGTTTTTGGCATGTGCAATGGCCTTGTCCAGATTGCATTCAGTTTAGCTGAGTGATTATGTTTTAGCTAAGATGTAACCAGTTAGTTGCCTTACTCGTATGGATCGGTTTGTCTGACTGAGTCGACTCTTCTGATTCAGTCTAGGTGACTGAGTTGACTATGTTTGACCGATTGATTACCCTGGACTTGGCCTTGACTGTCCGTGGACTGTTAGTTGGCCCTTTTGACCTTCATTGACCGTTAGATTGACCCAGTTGGGTCAGGCCATGTGTAATGGGTTTGTTTAAGTGGACTTGGGCTTAAGTATAGTTATCTTAGATTTAGGTTTGGAACATTATGGTCTGACTTAGCCTATGATTCCTTCTACTTAGTTGCAGACACTCTTAAGACTTAGCTAATGGACTATAGTTACAACCTAGTTGGATTAGTAAACTCTTAGTTATATTAAAGATAGAGAATGAGATACATAATGGGCTTAGAACCATTAGATAATTCACTTAACTTACAACTGAAACTTGTACGAATTATGTTATGAGCCTTGTGTGAGCCTTTTTTGGCTATATTCTTAGAGTTCTTGTATGATTAACAGTTAGTCTATTAACAACGATCGATTCCAAGGATGAACCAGTGGATCGTGGATCTCGAGGTAGGCGTGGCTTGTCATCAAAACAGGTGGGAATACATATGACTCTTTGGTAACCATTATTGTTTTCCTTTACAAAAGTTTATGTTTTACAAACTCATGTATTTCTGTTTGTGCATTCTATGCATTGTTTAACTTGTATTACGATAATTCTGTTGATTATGTTAATCTTTCCATGGTTTGGAACCTGTAATGTTTTGTTGTCAATAAGAATTTTTATGGGAAATAAGAATTTCCACCTGTGGTATATAGGATACGCTCCTTCACATTTATACATAGAGCTTTTATGATATATTGGTCGGTAGTTTGCGAGTTTGGAACTGTCAACATCCATACATACGATTAGGTGTGGATTTGCGAGTTCGGAATTGCACAACCATAGTATACATTGTTTGAAGAAGGAGTTTATCCATATACATGTTTGTTTGTTTCAGTGACTTGGTCACTGTTTAATGTTTCGGAAGAACATGTATTGTTTTCCAACTCTTGCTTATGATTACTTGAAAGTTATATGTTATTCCTGCTGGGCATCCTTTTTAGGGATGATGTGCTCACCCTTTCCCACTTTCAGTTTCAGAGACAGACCAGAGTTGCGCATCGATATCTTAGAGGAGTTGACTCCGTTAATTAGGTAACTTCTGCTATATTATGTTGTATATTCTATTTATAAACCAAATGACTATTGTATATGTATCATTTGATAGAAATTCTTGTATATATATTTCTGAGCGGGGTTAGTTTTGGGTTGAGTTTTATAGCAGATTTATTAATTGATTGTTTAAGTAAATGATTTAGATTCTTAGTGACTCTTTGTTTAGATAATCTCATGGATTAGTCAGCTGCTAGCTTAGGGAGTGCTACAACCATGATATAGGTAACTTTGGTAAATTTTGCAAGCAAAACCTGATAATGCCTTATAAAGCTTATTTATTGATAAACATCAATTAAAACAAGTTGATTAGATAATAACGAGTAGCACCATACATTCTTATTATTTTTTTTTTGAGCAAAGGATCATTAAACACCATGATTTGACTAAAGGACACCGCCAACTACAGTCTTAGGAATTCAAACTACTCTTCCCAAGGAGAATTTCACTGATAAGATTTGGTGGATCATTCCACCAGACTTGACTACTAATACTTCTTGTAGCATGTTTTACCAGCTTATCTGTCGCATGGTTGCAATCTCTTCTTTTAAAAATAACAACACACTTACTCAAAATACTAAGGAATTTCTGACACTCTAAACTAAATTTTGATCTTCCCAAGTCATCTACATTACCATTATAGGTTTTAACCACAACTTGATTATCACCTTCTATAATTACTCATTGAAGATCCAGATCTTTAATCCATTCCAAAGTTTTGAGAAAAACCAAAGATTCAACTTATATCACATATCTAGATAATGTTGAGAAGCACCAATGTTTATTTTTAACCAGTATATAGGAGGTTTAAACCAAGTTTCTATTTTCTTAACTTTATGCCTTTCTATGTTTAGATTTGTGGTCACTACGGAATCTACGTAGTTTCTGGTTCTTTGGATACCACTTCTAATATGATGTGTTTTTTTTTTCAAAAACTTTTTCACATCTAACTTTTCACATATACCATAAGGTGCAAGCTGCAAGACTAGCCATTTCAGCATTATGAGCTACTATAGAGTTGCTGTCAGAGAACTAGGATTTAATTTAATTTTGAAGAGAGTTGCTAGCTTCTTTGGAAAGATATAGAGCCGTAGAGATGTCAAACCGTATAACATCTGCATATTGAGAATGGAGAAGAAGATGGGAGCTAGTTTCTTCTTCTCTACTATGCGTATGACACATATTATTGATATCTTTGATGTATGTGCTTATCTTCTTGTTTACTGGAATTATATTATGGCTACATTTCCACAAGAACTGCCAGATTTTTTGAGGAAAGTTCCAAGTGCCAGAGCTTAAGCCAATCTTTCTCTTGCATGACATCAGGTGCATGATGAGTATGATTATTAGTTTTTAGTTCCTTCTAGATTGAACTGGTGGTAAATTTTCCAGACTTTGGTAGGTACCATCTCATCTTATCCTGTCCATCAGTTGGGATTTTGATGAATTAAATCTTCTGGACTTGATTCTGATCAAAGCATTGATTAAGCTTGATTACATTCCAGTTCTGGGTATTTGTATCCATTAGCTCAAAAACCTTTATAGCTCTAATACAATGGTTATTGATTCTTCAAATGCTTTAACTGATTTGACATCCCCTAGTTCACATGCATAATGTTGATTCACAAACTGAAGACCATGTTGTATGTCATTCCAGACCCAAGAAGCAGACTTTTTAAAAGTATCATCAATAAGAGGATTTTTTTTTTTTTGAAAAATACCTTGCTTTGAGAATATGAACCCATTTGGCCTTGAGTTTGTAATCATCCTCCAGGATAGTTTAGTGACCATAGCAGTGTCGAAGTTTTTCTGAGTCTTTGAAACCTAGACCCCTTATCTCTTTGGTTTACTTGTATAAATCCAAGATTTTGGTCAAAAATATTTACCTTTTTGCTTATTTCAGAAGTAATTTCTTTGAATTTTGTTTATTTTATCATGGGTCTTGTCAGGTAGGAGAAAGTTACTCATTTGGTATTGAGTTGTAGCACTTAGAGTAGACTAAATTTATGTTGTCCTGCCTACTTGGTTAATGAGCTTACCTTGCCAACCTTGGAGGTGATGTTGCATTTTCTAGACAGAGATATCAGCATATTGATCTTTATTTTTGGAGATGATCATATTGGTACCAAGATACTTTTCACTTAACTCCATTTCTTTCATTTTAAACATGTTTGATATATATTGACAAGCCTCTGGGCTTAAGTTCTTCCTGAAGAAGATGCTGGATTTTCGTAGTTAACAAGTTGACCAGATGGTAGGCTTCTAAAAGGTCCTAAAAATGATCCCCGGCAACGGCGCCAAAAACTTGGCAGGCCTCTAAAAGGGTATAGAAATTAAGCGTGATAAAAACGGGGGCCTACAGTAATACCGCAAGTGCACGGTCGTCAGTTGTAGCTCGTGCAAGTACGGGTCGATCCACAGAGATCGGGTGTGTTTCGGAAATGTGTTTTAGCTAATTGGGTTCCTGAATTTGCTTTGGGCTTAGAAGCCCTTTGGAAGTGTTGGGCTTAATGTACTATTGGGTTTGTTCTCAATAAAAGGAACTGAGCTTGGGCTCAGTTGGTCTTTGAAAAGCAAATTGGGCTTGGATATTTGAACTAGGCCTTTGGTCTTAACTATGGAATGGGCCTTAGTGAATTTGGGCTTTGGTCTTTAACAAATGGGCTTTGGTTAAGCCCACAGATGACTGAATTGGGCTTCAGTTTGAAGTGTGACTTGGGCTTTTGGAAGTGAGCTTTGGAGAGCAAAGCAATCAGCAGCAATGCAATAGAAGAATTGGCTTGGCTGCAGGAGAAGAAGGGGCAGGGCAGCAGCAGGAGCAAGAGCTGCACAGCAAGGCCAAGGAAGGCAGCAGCAACAGCCTAGCAGTAACAGCAGCAGCAGCTGCAATGGAAGTGGTAGCAGAAGAGAACAATGCAGCAGCAAAAGTGACAGAATGCACAAGGAATAGCAAGAACAGCAACAACAGGGTGAACAGCAACAAAATGAACCAACAGGGTGAATAGCAAAATGAACAGCAACAAAATGAATAGCAAAATGAATAACAAAATGAATAGCAAAATGAACAGCAAAATGAACAGCAAAATGCACAAGGAATAGCAAGAACAGCAACAACAGGGTGAATAGCAAAAACTAAACAGCAACAACAGGGTGAACAAAAGCAAAACAAAACAAGAGCAACAGAAAACAACACAAGAATGAACCAAGGCCTAAGGCCAAGGGCAGGGTTGTGGTGAAGAAACTGAAATGAGGCAATACTAAGGCAGCATACAGGCAAACAGGAGGTATACTAAAAGAATGGAAGAGAACTAGCTTGCTATAAGCACTAGTTTCTCCCAATGCACAATCAACACTACAACCTAAGCATACAACAAGAATGGCAAGAAAATCAGCTTGCTATGAGCACTGATTTCTTGCCATTGCACAATCAGCACAAAGCTTCTAAGATGTATCTAGTCTAGCATTCCTTCAAATGACAGTGAATTTAAACATGACAGTGAATTGATACTAACAGTGAGCAATAACATTAACAGAACAAAGTAACAAACATTAACAGGAATGAAATGGGAATCAAAACATGAAATTAAACAAGCACATAACAAGATACATTTAACAGGATACTAACATGACAGGACATAAGCATAACAGGAATACAACATGAACATGAAACTAAGCAGCAAATTCAAAATTAACAGGAGACTAAGCAGGAGACTAACACTCAAAATTGAACTGTAAAGTGAACTGAAAATTAACATTTTAACATTTAACAGAACTTTGAGAGTTCTGGATGTTGGCTACTCCAAACATAGAACTAGAAATTACCAAACATTAAAATTAAACTAACATAAACCTAATTGCACTAACAGTTGAAAATTAAATCAAAATTAAAAGTGAGCCTAACCCAAATTGGGTGGTAACTTGGCTAGTCCAAGAACACCCTCTACACATACAACACCTCCTCTATTTATACCCAAAACTATGAATTAGGGTTCCATATGTTCTTCCCCAAAAAAATCCCTAAAACAGTAAAATTAGGGTTTTAAATTCATCTCACCAATCATGATGAAAGTTGTTTCTGACTTCGACCCACGTTGCTACATCTCCTTCTAGCCTTCCTGCACGCTTCGAATTCGTCTATAGACTCACTTATTTTACTGATTTCTCACCTAGGGTTTCAGAGAAAGGAATGGTGAGAAATCAGTGAAATAAGGGGCTAGAGAGAGGGGGAAAAAGGGAGGGTAGGTGATGGTGGTAGATATGGCGACGTTTGGTGGCTGTGGCAGGTATGGAAGTAGCAGGTGGAGGTGATGGTGGCGGTATGGGTGTTTCTGCAGAGGGTATGGAGGAGGAGAGGTCGATGGAAGAAGGGGAAGGGGATGTTTGGCGATGGGTATAGGGTTCGATGGCTAAGGTGTTGAGCGGGTGTATCAAGATGGGTGTACCGCGAGCTGAAACCGCTGGATATGGAGATGGTAGGTGGATCGGACGGCTAAGAAAGAAGCAGCTTGTATCGACCGTAGGATGTAAAATACAACGAAGTCTACGGTGCGAGATTAGGTTAGGTGTTGTAGTGTTGAGCGGAATCATCGGGATTTGATGCACAGGCATAGGAGCGACCGTAGGATGCTGAAATGCTTCGATCTGACGGCTGAAATCCGAGACGGGCTTGGATATAGAAAATAGGTTTGGGTGAGGATTTTGGGCCTTGGGTATGCCAAGCCCATATCTTCTTTAAGAACAATTCTTCCTTCTTGAGCCCATTCCTAGCTTTTTGGTCTTCCGCACATCACTCTTCGCGGCTTCCTTGCGTAATTCCTCCTGGCTTTTCACTACTTTTCTGCTCTTTTTGCTCCGCAACTCATCCAATCTTTATTTATTACCTAAAAATGCAAAATTAAGTAAGAAAAATATTTATTCTTGAAAACAATGAAAATACAGAATATGGGATAAAATGTAGAATTAATGCACAAAAGATGAGTTAAATGCCAAGAAAAATATATAGAAATATGCACTTTTTAGCACTCATCACCAGAAGAAAGAAGTAAATTTGTTGATGATTTGAATGAGATTTATAATTTATTCACCTTTATCCTTGGTAAAAAAATGAGCACCTAGGAAAAAAACCATATGCAGATAATGAAGAACCATAAGACTGAATTACCTGGGATGCATGTGCCCATAAAAAGTAACTGAGCCACCCATTAATAGTAATAAAACTCTGTACAAAGTTTCCTTCTGTGATATGAGTTACCACTCCTTGATATTTAAAAGGCCTTATAGGATTAACGAGTTTCCTTTCAACTGCACTTGTGAGTAGTCTACTAAAATCCCTTCATATATAAGATGAAATTTTTTGGTGATATTGAATCACCTTGACTAAACCTTCTTGTCGGAATTACTGGTTCAAGAGGAGAACCGTTTAACATTATTGAAATAGAAGCAATACTGACACATTGATCTATTAGCTTGCACAATTTAGAAGAAAATCCCATCTGCAAAAGATTTTGATGAAGAAAATCTCGCTCCATTATGTCAAAAACTTTAGCCACGTCTAATTTAACTCCTACAACACCATGAAAGGCTTTAGTTTTCTTCATGAAATGAACCATCTCCTAAGCTATGATGTTGTCTTGAATATTCCTACCTGAGACATATGCTACTTGCCAAGGGTATATATTTTGTGTAGTATTGGTTTAAGTCTTCTGGATATATCTTAGTTATTATTTTATAAAAATATATTGCACAAGTTTATTGGCCTCAAATATTTAAGTTCGGTGACATTTTTTTTCTTCGGAATTAGGACTTGAAAAGTTTCATTGATTTGAGATGAAAATTCACCTGATATGAAAACTTTTGGATAAGGTAAACCACTTCTTTGTTGACAATGTCCCATGTTTGCTGATAAAATCCAGCTTGGTAGCCATCTAGACCAATAGCTTCCCATGAGTTAATAGAGAAAACTGCTTCTTTTATTTTAAATTCGGAAGGAGTTTGTATGATTCTTGCATTCTCTTCTTCTGTGATGCATGGTGAAAAGACGAGGATACCTAAACACACCACAATCTTTTAATGTCAACCTATAAGTCCGATACCAAGTGTGATCGTATATGGACAAAGTCGAGACAATACGACTACTTGATAATAGTTACGATCCAAAACCGATTTACGCACAAGTGTATTTATTTTATGATAATATAAAACAATTATAATGCGGAAGTAAAGTAAATAACACAACACAAGATTTTGTTAGCGAGGAAATCACAAATGCAGAAAAACTTCGGGACCTAGTCCAGTTTTGAATACTCTCAGTATTAAGGAGCTATACAGAATATAATACCAACTTCGTATAGTTGAGACCAAGCAGACTACCCCTAGCTACTTAGTTTCTTCAGTATCCCTGCGCCTTCGACTTCTAGAGCCACACACGTGAAAAGCAAGTCCTTTGGATCGTATTCCAAACAACAAAGGAAAAATCTGTTTGGCAACCATTCTAATCAATCTTGCTAGAAGATATGTGAATTGTTTACAAAAGCTCTTCTGTTTAATATAATAAACTCCTTTGTCTGGTTAGGTCAATCTATCATTTGATTACCAAAATAATCAAATTATAATTTCGAAATCAATCAATATAGATCTCAAAGAGAAACTATAGAGATATGTCGATATCATGCAACTAATCAATCAAGTCTATCAAAGATAATCTGATTCTAGTTGGATCCCAGCCGATCAAGGTTTGTGCACTAAATCCACGAGATATGAAAACTAATAAGAATTCTTATTCGTCTTCAAATCTTCTATTTCCTTCAATAACCTACACAACAACACTTGATTCCTCTTGTGATCAACCATGCACATAACAAAATCTGTATATCCGAAGATGGTTCTAAAGATCCCGTCACTACTTTTATCTAGTTTGAGTGAGCCTTATATCATAAGAGAAGATTCTCAAGAATAAACAAACTAGGTGCAATCAAAGTTACAATAACCGTTAGTCAATCAAACCAATAATCGAAAACTAATAACACTGCAATTATCTAGTTTCCCACTAACGGTACTCATAGAGCTTCTTGATCCCGCAGAAGTCTTTAAACGAGGGGTCGTAAGAGATTTCACCTAATTAGGGTACTTTGCTCTCCGGATAGACGGCTACACCAGAAACAACAAGAAATGAAGTTTGTCTGGATCTTATGATAGTTTGCAAAAAATGCAAACTCAAGTATTTCTAGACCAAGGTTGTTTGGACAACAAGGAAATTCCAAAACCGAATATATTATCAAGATATGCATTAAAGTACTTAAATTAGGTTTTCCCAATTCCAATTAATGTTAATCCAATATTTCCGAAATCTCTCATAGAAAACTTATATTATTAGTCTAGCACATTAATGATAGACGCATTTATGTGTCTATATTGTCCTAAATTTTCTGTATTGTTGGTACTCGATTTCGTACTTATTATGGTGTTTTTTGTATTTGTAGGTATTTTTGGGAAATAAACATTTTTGGAAAATTCGGCTCAAAGAGTTGCTCGGGGCACCCTCGGTGAAAAGTACTAAAGGCACACTCATTTTAGATAAGGGCACCCCCATATAACCCTGTTGTTAAAGGGTCCTGCGTTTTGGATCAGGGCACCTCTTCTTCTTCATTTCAAATTTCAAAATTGGCGGGAAGATAGTGCAGACGCAGGCAGAATTAGGGTTGAGGTTTTGATCGTGTTCTAGGGAGATTCAAGGGCTGAAACTCATTGGGTTTCTCTATTTTGATCCAATAGAGCCAGTAATGATCGTCGTTCATACTAGAATTGGCTAGAACGGTAGACATAAGGGTTGAGCATATTCCCGGGTTTTTCTTCCTGCGGAAACTCTGTTAAGATTTTTGTCACGCTGGACTGAGATTCGAGCACTGGATTTGGTTTATTTGGGCCTGTTTGGACCAAACATGGATGGTATGGTCGATGGCTTCGGTTAGAGTTGGCTGCATCGTGGGTTTGAAGCAAACAGAGCAACACGTTCGTGGGAGAGTTTTCACGGGACTTGCTATGAATTTCGTGTGCTGCTGAGACTCTAATTCGTGTACTGCACATGTATGGAGAACTCTGAGTTGCAATAGACGCGTGAAGGACGTAAAGAAGGATATAAAACCATAAATTTGGAAATAATATATTCCCGAGTAATGGCTTTGCTGTAAGAGAATTTGGAGACTTTATTACGAGATATTTTGAAGTTGTTGTGTATATAAAGCGTGTTCTGGCATCTTAGATGGTTTACAGAGAGTTTGGGAAGGATTTGGAACATCACAGAGGCGAAACACGAACACCAGAGAAACCTGCTGTTGCTGCTGCTGCCATTGAAGAACAAGAAGAACATAAACCCACAGAAGCAGTCGTTTTTGCTACAGTATTTGCGACTGCTCAGCGACAGTCTTAGAGCTACAGTAACAGTGACACATCCTCTGTATCGTTCTTTTGTTTGCAACAATTATAAGCGTTACAAACCCGGTTTTGAATTATTTCTCCCTTTTCATCATTTGTAAACACCATTTGAGCAATGAAATCAACTTTTGAGCGTGTTTCCAACATGATAATGAGCTAAATCTCCCACAACCAAGGAAATGAGGAAGCTATTTACGCATGAATAATTGGTATCTATTTTATTTTCTCTAATTTATAATTTATAATTCACTCAATCACTGCTTTTGCAGAGTTTTAAATTGTTTGCATAATTTTCTTAATTAGTTGTGATTCAATCTGATATGTTATACTTTATTTAGTCAATTGATAATCTATGCTTAGGGAATACAATTGATATTTGAGAATTTGCCTAATTATTTGTGAATTAAGAAATAAGGGACTTAAAAGACAATTAGAGTTTCGGATTATTTGCCGTAATTTATTCATGTGTGATAGTGGAATCAGTGTCTTGGTTATTCCTAATAATCTTGAATTAAGTTTTGTTTGTTTTTAAATTTCATTAAATCTAAAATCTTTTGCTTTTACAAGTCTCAATGAACCTATTACTACAAAACAACTTGAAATCACACCAATTTTTGGCGCCGCCGACGCGGACTTGTCTTTAGGCTAGAGTTTTTAGATTTTTTTTTTTATGTTTTTATTTGTTTTTCATTTTTATTTTATTTGTTCTTCTTTACGTTTTTGGGTTTTTGCCTTTTCCTTACAGATTTTGGAATTTGGAGCGAAAGAAAAATTTGCCAAAGCTTTTGGTGAATACTTAAAGATTTGGAGTAAAATAAAAGCGAAAGGAGCGAAAGAAAAGGAGAATAAAAATTAATTAAAAAAGAAAGAGAGAGAGAGACAAATTTTTTTTATTTTATTTTTTAGAATTTCTTTTAGATTATCTTTTTCTTTTGCACTTTATTTGTGGACTTTGGACTGTGGACTTTGGGACTTTATTTTTTTTATTTTTTTTAAAAATACCCTACGGGAGGGTGCTTTAAATATCAATTGTTTGCAGAGAAGGACGGAGATTACGATATCGCCTCGGCCCCTCGGGTTCGTACATGACATAGAAGTCGTGGCCCGAGTCGGCTTCACCGGTTCATCCCCCGTATGGTACAGGAGGTAAGTTTGTCGAAACACTTGTGAATCCCCTGTCAGGGAGTTACTGTATTCCTTCGTTTGCATATATGCTGAGGATTTTAAAACGGCTTCTTTAATTTCCTAGTAAAGGGAAAGGACTGGCCATACAAGATAAAGGTTCGGATTTCATCACTGTTCCCTTCTTGCCCGCCTTAGTAAAACGAAACCAAACGCGAACCTAAGCCTAAAATTTGACTAGAACGAGACCTATAGGGTAATGAACTTAATATGAAAGTCATTTGAAAAATATTGGTTACTCTTTTAAGCATGCTTCAAAGTTCATGATGGTTTCTGTGAGTTGAATACGCCACCTTGTAACGCCGGTGAGGCCTTGGGTATCAAAGCTCCATTGAGCTTCCCTCGTCTTGATTCAACTAACTTAAACTCGGATTGGTTCCAGTGGGGTTTGCTTAAATTGTAACGAATTCCCTTTTGAAGGATTAGAAGCTGGTCTAGAAACAATCTAAGTGGAGCCATCATGCTTTTTGTTTCCTAGAAATCAGTAGGTTTGTTGTGGTGGAGTCAGCCTTGTTTGTGTTTGCATAGAACTTCCCTTCCTTTTAGGATTTCTTTCTTTTTATTTTGTTTATCTAGTGTATGCCCAAGGTTATTAAAGAGCGGGCTTGGAAAAGAAACACTCTAGGTCGATTGATTAGTGAAAAACCTAGTAGTTTTTCTTGTGGAAGCAAGGAGCTCGAAGAATATTCTTTTGAGAGCCATGTTTTTGGAAACTTCAGTTTTGAGAATCTGTCTCTTAGTGAGGAAAATACCCCTAGTACTTCATCTGTGCCAGCAATGGAAACTTTGAAAGATTACATGTTCCCAACTAGGTCCACCTGAGCTTCGTGCATTAAATTTCCAGCCACTACTGCTAATTTCGAGATAAAACCTAGTATTCTTCAGATGATCCCTATATTCTTAGGGAAAGATGATGAGAACCCTTATTTTCATATTAGGGACTTTGAGGAAATTTGTGGGATAATTAGAATAAAAGACCTTACCGATGAAGTCTTGAAACTTAAGATGTTTCCCTTTTCCTTGAGAGATAAAGCCAAAACCTGGCTGAAAAACCTACCATCTGAATCCATTGAATCATGGTAGGAACTTATTGTTGCTTTCTATATGAAATTCTACCCTAAGCATAAAACTGCGTCTGTTAGGCAGAAAATTAGTGCTAGTGTGCAACAAGAGGGAGAGTCTCTTTATAGGTTTTTAGAGAGATTCAATGATCTCCTATCCTAGTGTCCTCACCATGGATTTGATAAGATGAAACTCGTAGAGATTATTTATGATGGTTTATACTATTTAACCGAAGCCATGGTTGAGTCTGTGTGCGCTGGTGAGTTCACTAGTAAAAGTGTTGATGATGCTTTTACCTTTTTAGGAGCTGTCGCTGAAAAATACCAACAGTGGGAGTCTTGTGTTGAACCCCCCAAAAGACTCTTGGTCAATAGAAGTAGCACCAATGTGGTAGACACAAGCTTCGGGTCTGATGCTAAGTTTGCTGCTTTGTCTAGAAGGTTAGAAGCTTCGGAATTGAATCATCCTAAACATATGTCTCTTGTTGAACCTGATGATAGTTTTAGAGCCTCCCAAGTGTCTAGTTGTGGAGTAGAACCCAATAACTTGTTTTGGGAAGGTCAGGTTAGTGAAGAGCAATCCCATGCTGTCTATAACAATGCTAGGTTTGAGAACCGACAAAATTTTGACCCATACTCAGAGACTTACAACCCTGGTTGGAGAAACCATCCTAATTTTTCTTGGTCTAAGGGTCAGAATCAAGGACAGTCTAGTAATTCTCAGCCTCCCCCAGGTTTTGGTTATGCTAAGAACTCTTCAGGTCAACCCCAGTTTCAGAATGAGAAAAAGATCTCCACCTTAGAAGAAACCCTTACTATGTTAGCAAAGAACCATGAGATGTTATCAAAAACCACTATGGTTTTCAAGAAGAAACCAGGCAGAATTTTAAGAATAATTCCCAGTCTCTTGCTAACTTAGAACTTCAAGTCGGCCAAATAGCTAAGTTTCTTAGTGAAAGAGAAGATGGAAGATTCCCTAGTCAAACTGATCCTAACCCTAAAGGAGAGAAATCGTACAATCATGTGAATTATAACAACCCTTAGGAGTGGAAAGAAAGTTGACAATAAGGTTGCCATGCCTGATAGTGAACATGTTGTAGTTCACCCTTCTGAGCCAGAAAATGAGGAGACTGATAGAGTCTCCAAAGAGACCAATGAGGGTCATGCTGAGCCCGGCTTTGTTCCCAGAGCCCCGTTCCCCCAGCTGCTAGTTCCAACTAAGAGGGAGTCCAACTTTAATGATATATTGGAGGTTTTTAAGCAGGTTACTATCAACCTCCCATTGTTAGATGCGATTAAGCAGATTCCCGCTTATGCCAAGTTTCTTAAGGATATGTGTACGCGAAAGCGAAAACTTAGTGTCCAGAAGAAACCTTCCTAGCTAGTCATGTGAGTTCTATTATTCAGAATACCACTACTCCTAAGTATAAAGACCCAGGGTCCCCTACTATTTCTTGCACAATAGGTAAATACCTGTCGAGAAAGCTTTGCTTGACTTAGGAGCCAGTGTGAACTTACTGCCATACCATGTGTACCTTAAGCTAGGACTTGGTGAGATGAAACCTACCCAGATGACACTTCAGTTAGCTGATAGGTCCGTTAAAATTCCTCGTGGTGTGATCGAGGACGTTCTTATTGAGGTCGACAAGTTTATTTATCCAGTGGATTTTTTATCCTAGATACCCAACCTGTCCCTGACCCAGAGAACCAAATACCAGTGATTTTAGGTCGCCCGTTTTTAGCTACATCCAATGCGATCATTAACTGTCGAAATGGTATTATGAATTTGTCTTTTGGTAATATGACTATTGAGCTGAACATTTTTAATATTAGTAAGCTACCCTCTGAACTAGATGACTCGAGCATAGAAGAGGTGAACATGATAGGAACATTAGTCGAGGAGTCATTACCAAACACTTTGTTAGAAGATCCATTAGAGAAATGCCTAGCCACTTTGGGATTGATTTTGATGATGACGATGTGATTAATGAGGTGAATGCTTTGTTAGATTCAACCCCTTTGATAGACACTAGTAATGGCTGGAAACCTAAGTTCGAACCTCTACCCGTTTTGAGTCTACCCTAGTTCCTTCGTTAGAAAAGCCTCCTAAGTTGGACCTTAAACCATTACCAGATTCCCTGAAGTATGTGTTTTTAGGCCCATCTGAAACTTTACCTGTGATTATAGCATCCGACTTGGATAGTGATCAGGAAAGTAGGCTAGTGACCGTCCTTCAGAATAACAAGGAAGCTTTAGGGTGGACCATAGCAGACATTAAGGGTATAAGTCCTACTGATTGTATGCATCATATCTATTTAGAGAGTGACACCAAACCTTCTAGGGAGATGCAACGTCGACTGAACCCTAATATGAAAGAAGTAGTTCGAACCGAGGTTCTTAAGTGTTAGATGCAGGCATTATCTACCCCATTTCAGACAGTAAGTGGGTCAGCCCCGTTCAGGTTGTTCCCAAGAAATCCGGTATTACTGTAGTCCAGAATGATAACAATGAGTTAATCCCAACCCGGGTGACCACGGGTTGGCGTGTCTGTATTGACTATAGGAAATTGAACAAGGTCACTAGGAAGGACCACTTTCCCCTTCCCTTCATCGACCAAATGCTAGAGAGATTAGCTGGACGTAGCCATTATTGCTTTTTAGATGGATACTGCGGTTATAATCAGATTGTCATAGCCCCAGAAGACCAAGAGAAAACCACTTTTACCTGTCCCTTTGGTACCTTTGCGTATAGACGCATGCCTTTCGGGCTATGTAATGCCCCTGCGACCTTTCAGTTGTATGTGAGCATATTTTCTGACATGGTAGAACGGTTCTTAGAGGTCTTTATGGATGATTTTTCAGTGTTTGGTTCGTCTTTCGATGAGTGCTTGCATCATTTGTCATTAGTTTTGACTAGGTGTAAGGAAAAATTTAGTGCTTAATTGGGAGAAATGTCACTTCATGGTTCGTTCAGGAATTCTAGGGCATATCGTATCTTCGAAGGGTAGAGGTAGATAGAGCCAAAGTTGACCTTATTAAAACTTTACAGGTCCCAAAAACCGTAAGAGATATTAGGTCATTCTTAGGGCATGCAGGTTTTTATCGTCGATTCATTAAGGATTTTAGCTTATTTCTAGACCTCTTTGCAATTTGCTTGCAAAAGACGTTAAGTTTGTCTTTGATGATGCTTGTTTAGAGGCTTTTGAGAAGCTTAAGAATTTACTCACTACCGCCCCATAGTCCAGGCACCCAACTGGAACCTACCCTTTGAGATCATGTGTGATGCTTCAGATTATGCTATTGGTGTTGTGCTAGGTCAGCGAGAAAATAAGTTACTTCATGTGATTTACTATGCTAGCAAAACTCTGAATGATGCCCAGTTGAACTATACCACTACGGAGAAGGAACTATTAGCTATTGTGTTTGCCTTAGACAAGTTTAGATCCTACCTCTTAGGTTCTAAGGTCATAATCTTTACTGATCATGCTGCTTTGAAGTATCTTCTTTCCAAGAAGGGTACTAAACCTAGATTGATTAGATGGATCCTACTGTTGCAGGAATTTTCCTTATTAAAGATAAAAAAAGGTGCATCAAATATAGTAGCAGGCCACTTGTCTAGGCTTTTTTTGGATACCCTTAATGATTCTCCTCTTGTTAGGGATAGTTTTCCTGATGAACAACTGTTCTTTGTTACCCAAGCACCTTGGTATTCGAATATAGTGAATTATCTTGTTACTGGTCGAATGCCCCAAAATTGGGGTAAACAAGATCGTTCTAGGTTTTTAGCCGAGGTAAAGAACTTATTTTGGGATGATCCTTATTTGTTAAGTATTGTACAGCCATATTTATAGGAGATGTATACCTGAGAGTGACCAGTCCAGTATTATTTCCTTTTGTCATGATCATGCTTGTGGGGGTCACTTTAGTGCTAAGATATTGAAATGTGGATTCTATTGACCTTCGTTGTTTAAAGATTCCCATAGTCACTGTGTTACTTGTGAGTGTTTCCAGAAGTTAGGAACCATTTCCCGTAGGAACATGATGCCCTTGAACCCTATTTTAGTTGTTGAGGTCTTTGATGTGTGGGGTATTGACTTTATGGGTCCGTTTGCTAATTCTTTTGGTAACCTTTACATCCTTGTCGCTGTAGACTATGTATCTAAGTAGATTGAGGCGGTTGTGTGTAAAACCAATGACTATAGGGTTGTGATTGAGTTCTTGAAAAATAATATACTTCCACGTTTTGGTACACCGCGACATATAATTAGTGATGGAGGGTCGCACTTTTGTAATGGAACTTTTAGGATTTTGATGAATAAATATGTATTACACATAAGGTAGCTACCCCTTATCATCCACAAACTAGTGGTCAAGTAGAGGTTTCCAATAGGGAGATAAAACGTATATTAGAGAAAACAGTTAATCCTAATCGGAAAGACTGGTCGTCTAGGCTTACTGATGCCTTATGGGCTTACCGTACTGCGTTTAAGACCCCATTGGAATGTCTCCTTATCGGCTTATGTATTGCAAGGCATGTCATTTACCTGTTGAGTTAGAACATAGAGCTTATTGGGTTGTTAAGCAGCTAAATTTTTCACTTGACAAGGCAGGAGCCCATAGGAAACTCCAACTCAATGAGTTGGAAGAGATTCATATAGATGCTTACGATAGTGCGAATGAGTATAAGAACAAAATGAAACTTGTGCATGATAAAAATATTTTAAGGAATTCATTTTCTCCAGGTCAAAAAGTTCTTTTGTATGATACCTGCTTGCATCTTTTCCCTGGGAAGTTACGTTCTCGGTGGACGGGTCATTTTATTGTTCGCACTGTCTTTTCTCATGGAATTGTTGAGATCGAGACACCAGATGGTAGTAGTTCTTCGAAGGTTATCGGTCAGAGATTGAAACCCTTTTTAGAGCCCTTTCCTACAGGTGATGTTGAGGAGGTCCCTCTGGAGGACCCTGTTTACCCTTGATTGACCATCGAGGCGATTGTATGTTGTATATTAGTTTTTGATTTCTCTCTTCACCCAGGTACTATCTTTCTGACTTCTCTCTTTACTGATTCCTCATGTTACTTTTCTTTTTGGTATTGCTCTTTCATTAGAAACATTGATGACAATGTTAGATTTAAGTTTGGGGGTGGGGAAGAAACTTTTTGTTAGCTTTTAGTTGCAATAAATAAACTCCAGAGCCTAGAAATTTATGCTTATTAAGGTTGGCACTAACCAATCTAAGTGGATGGGAACATCTTGGTTGTAGGAGTTGAGGAACCAATCTGATTAGATAGAAACATATAAAGAGTCTATTCATAAAAGCACAGAGCTCAGGTGTTAGAATTAAAAAAAAAACATGGTAGTTTCGCCATAACTCGTTGAATCCTAATCCCTTCTGTTTTTATTTTTTATGTGATTTGGTGGGGCACAAAAATCAAGTTGTTACCATTGCTAGGTGAAATAGAGTGATTGAGATACAAAAAAAAAAAATTGAAAAAAATTGGGACCAGACCATCAGACCAACCGGAATAAATTCAATAAAGTCGACCACTGGTGCCCTTGTATATGCCAGTTGTGTTGACCTAGAGTTAGGTTTATCGACCACTGGTCCCCTTGTATACGCCAGTTGTGTTGATATTAGTCAGACCAGTATCTCAGTCCATTAGGATAGGTTCATCTTGGCAGAGGCCTTCAGACAGTTATGGGAAACACCGTTCACTTTAAACCATCTATTTTTCTCTTTATCCATCTTCTTAATCTTTCCATGTGATTGGTTGACTCCGGTTATGATGTCTAGAAACTATCTGAGTAGAGCTCTGTCACTTATATATGAATTTTAGTATGCTGAGTGCAAACTCGTGTACATCAATTGGAATTTCGCATCAGGGTACTTCCTCCTATAGTCAATGATTGTATGCCAACCAAGGAGACTCTTTAGTGTCTTCCAAGGTTATGCGTAGATGGATAGGGTCTGGAGTAAAGGTTTTGTGGGTACACCTCTGGTAAACCCTCCGGAGACAACACTCCGCCGCTAGGGCCACCTAGCGGTTTAACGGCTTGCTGCACGTGCTAAGTGTAGTCCTTTTATTTTCTAGATTAGTTTTTCTCGAGGCTAGCAAATAATAAGTTTGGGGGTATTTTATAGACACATTTATGTGTCTATATTGTCCTCAATTTTCTGTATTGTTGGTACTCGATTTCGTACTTATTATGGTGTTTTTTGTATTTGTAGGTATTTTTGGGAAATAAACATTTTTGGAAAATTCGGCTCGAAAAGCTGCTCGGATCACCCCCGGAGAAAAGTACTAAAGGCACCCTCATTTTGGATAAGGGCACCCCCATGCACCCTTGCTGTTAAAGGCGCCTGCGTTTTGGATCAGGGCACCTCTTCTTCTTCATTTCAAATTTCAAAATTGGCGGGAAGATAGTGCAGACGCAGGCAGAATTAGGGTTGAGGTTTTGATCGTGTTCTAGGGAGATTCAAGGGCTGAAACTCATTGGGTTTGTCTATTTTGATCCAATAAAGCCAGTAATGGTCGTCGTTCATACCAGAATTAGATAGAACGGTATACATAAGGGTTGAGCATATTCCCGGGTTTTTCTTCATGCGGAAACTCTGTTAAGATTTTGGTCACGTTGGAAAGGGATTCGATCACTGGATTTGGTTTCTTTGGGCCTGTTTGGACCAAACAGGGATGGTATGGTCGATGGTTTCGGTTAGAGTTGGCTGCATCGTGGGTTTGAAGCAAACAAAGCAACACGTTCGTGGGAGAGTTTTCACGGGACTTGCTATGAATTTAGTGTGATGCCGGGACTCTAATTCGTGTACTGCACATGTATGGAGAACTCTGAGTTGCAATATACGCGTGAAGGACGTAAAGAAGGATATAAAACCATAAATTTGGAAATAATATATTCCCGAGTATTGGCTTTGCTGTAAGACAATTTGGAGACATTATTACGAGATATTTTGAACATGTTGTGTATGTAAAGCGTGTTCTGGCATCTTAGATGGTTTACGGAGAGTTTGGGAAGGATTTGGAACATCACAGAGGCGAAACACGATCACCGGAGAAACCTGCTGCTGCTGCTGCCATTGAAGAACACAAAGAATATTGACCCAAAGAAGCAGTCGTTTTTGCTACAATATTTGCGACTGCTCAGCGACAGTCTTAGAGCTACAGTAACAGTGACACATCCTATGTATCGTTCTTTGGTTTGCAACAATTATAAGCGTTACAAACCCGGTTTTGAATTATGTCTCCCTTTTCATCATTTGTAAACACCATTTGAGCAATGAAATCAACTTTTCAGCGTGTTTCCAACATGATAATGAGCTAAATCTCCCACAACCAAGGCAATGAGGAAGCTATTTACGCATGAATAATTGGTAAATATTTTATTTTCTCTAATTTATAATTTATAATTCACTCAATCACTGCTTTTGCAGAGTTTTAAATTGTTTGCATAATTTTCTTAATTAGTTGTGATTCAATCTGATAGGTTATACTTTGTTCAGTCAATTGATAATCTATGCTTAGGGAATACAATTGATATTTGAGAATTTTCCTGATTATTTGTGAATTAAGAAATAAGGGACTTAAAAGACAATTAAAGTTTTGGATTATTTTCCATAATTTATTCATGTGTGATAGTGGAATCAGTGTCTTGGTTATTTTTAATAATCTTGAATTAAGTTTTATTTGTTTTTAAATTTCATTAAATCTAAAATCTTTTGCTTTCACAAGTATCAACGAACCTATTACTACAAAACAACTTGAAATCACACCAATTAACTAATAATATTTTCCAGAGGATATGCTTTAACTGCTAGTAATTAAAACATATATGATGAAAATCATAATTAAATGCTTTTCAATATTTCGGACCTGGATCACTTGAGCATCAAGGAATATCTATGAACAATAAATTATAAGAGTTATGTACATGTTCAAATATGTCGACATTTGGAAGCTTCTCATCTTGACAAACCGAAAACCCTAATTCACAGACACCATGAAGAAATATGTGAACCACAGATATTGGTTTTGTACATGGAATCGATTAAACCATCACTCCAAAATATTTTTTGACCAGTTATAACATGATTCCCAATATATCTTGTGACCGGTTACACCTTGCTCCAAAAAGTAGCTTGTGACCAGTTACACCTTGCTTCCTGAAGTATCTTGTGACCGGTTACACCTTGCTTATCAAGGGTAGCTTGTGACCGATTACAACTAACTTCCGAATTTATCTTGTGATCGGTTATACCTTGGTTCCCAAAGTAACTTGTGACCAGTTACAACTTGCATTCCAATATAGCTTGTGATCTGTTACACCTTTATTTCCAATGTAGCTCATGACCTATTACTACTAGCTATATTATATAGGCTATGACCGATTATACATCAAGTGTCAACAAAGTTAAGATAGGTTCTACCGTAGTCATGTTCCATTGGTCATCCAAAAGATATTCAATGAATAACAAGACCATTCATGATTTCCCTTTCGATTATGAAAACAAGTTCATGCATCTACTTCCTTAAACTAATATAAAGATACATAGTTTTCTAGGATGAAATCACACCTGTATAATGCACACATAATCAAATAATTGTATACAATAGATTGTGTCGATGTCGTATTTACGAAGTTCCAAAAGATAAGTGTTTATACTTCGTAATATTTTTTCCCTTGATACTTTGATCATACTATTATGACTAAGTCTCACCACTAGTATATAGCTTCGCATGTTATGTTTTCAATATAGCACGACTTGAAAGATTTATAAATGGAAACAAGATCAAGTCAATATTACTAATCTCAAGTGGAAGGATGATGTCGTCGTTGTAGTAGTTACTTCTTATCATTCTTCAGGTCTTTGGAGTAATACTTTATGTCTCAACATTCCTAGACTTTCTAATCTAACCTAAAAGAAGTTGACTCTAGTATTTAATCAACCGACTCTAGATGAGTATTGATACTAAAATACGACAACCAAACTTGACATACCAACGCTTGGTGGGTTCCACCGAGCTATGCTCTAACACATGGATTTATTAGCTTCAAAATATCTTTATCTATTTTATTATTTGAAGTGGTGTATAAGTTGTTGAAGTACTGAAGAAGCATTTGTTGCAGGTATTCTTTAGTTGAACAAAATTTTCATCTTTGCATCTATATTGTTCCTTTTGTTTTTGTAGTTGGCTTTTGAGTGAAAGTATTTGTTGTTCCTATATTCATACTTGATTTTGTTCTCTCTGGATTGTTGATAGATTATTTGATCTCTCTTATCATATAAGGGTTAGTCTTGTATTTGAGCATTCTTGGATTGTTGGATTTTCTTTTGAGTCTTCTTGATATCAGTCTTAACATGAACAAAAACTCCATGATTCCAGTTTTTAAAAACTTCAGTAGGTATATTGAGTTTTTCTACCAGATTTGAGTTATCTTAACTAGAATGAGCTTGCCAACTTTCCTTGACTACTTCTTTGCATGTGGGATTCGATAGCCATATTTGATAGAATCTATAAGGTTTTTTTATTGTTTTTTCTGGAATATGGGTATGAAGAAGTATTGGTGCATGATCAGAACCATGTGAGAGGAGGTTGTTAATTACAGAATTTTGGAATCTGTTGAACCAAGCAGTATTAGCTAAAGCTCTGTCATTTCAAGTTTTTACATTTTTTGGGGCTCTCTATGATTATACCAGATGAAAGGTGATCCTATAAAAGGAACATATCTTAATACAAGTAAATCAATGGTGTCATGAACAATCTGAAAAGGAGAAGGTACCAAGTACACCACCAACTTTTTCGTTCGGAAAACTGTATGGACAAAACATAATACAATTGCAAGTACACCAACTTAATGATCCTTGACAATACCTTGACAATATATATGTAAAGCAAGGTAGTAAATGTCGGTTATACACGCCGATATTACATGTTTTTATCGGATATCGGAATTTACCTATTTGATAAAGCCTAATTTTTTCGGTGTTTTCATATCATTTCCTGCAGCAGCGGGGTTTCACTCCCATCTCTTGCAGCCGTAAAAAATGTTAAGGGAAATTTGAAGAATGATTCTTAAAATTATCGGTCTCCCTTCTTCCTTCGTCATTCTTGAGATAATTTTTTTTTTTCAACAACCCTAACTTATTTTGTATTACTTTTTATCCTGATTCATTTTATCCCTAATTATGGTTTGATTCTATTGAGGAGCCGTACTTGATTGTGAAAGTGTCTATGTTTTGTGGTTTGTGTTTATCATATTTCTTGATGATTCATTGTGTTTGTTTACGGGTGAAAACTTTTTCTGTCGGTTTTGGTAAATTTGGGTGTGTGGATGAGAAACGAATCTAAATCCTAAACAAATGCACTGCACGGGAGTACTTTAGATTCGAGAGATCAATCTGTACAATCCTGGCCTAAACCAAGAAATGGTAATTCTAGGCTTGCTTTGGTCACAAGGTGAAGGAGAAGGGTTGGTCTTAGGGAGGGAAGCGAAGAAGTTGTTGAAACCAGAATGGTTAGTTATGAAGGTGTGGCTATTATATGACTTGTATCAAAATATGAACTGGCTTGCGGAATGTAAGCTATCAGTTCTTTGGGTTTTCTGGAAATTATGTTGTTGTTCTGACCAAAACTTATTGTTTGGTGGAAATAGGTGAACCTATTTATACAAGTCATAATTGAGCGCACCCTGGTTTCGTAGGAAGTGGGAGTGACTGAGTGATGGAAGAGTGGAGAAATGTGTAACCGCCAGAAACCACCTTTCCACGAGGAAGGAAACGGGTTTGTTTACACCCATTACTTCTTGCCACTACTAACTGCCCTTTTTCCTGACACTTTCTTCTAATGGGCGTGTTGCACGCCGCACGCTGTAAACCACCAGACCAATACCCTGATAAGTATTCCCCAGTTTGTGACATGTTTGATGTCTCGAGTGTTTTCGTGGAAAACGTGCAGTAGTCTGCTACGTGTGGAAATTGAAAGTCAAGAGACTTGCCACAGTAAAATATCATGTGGTGCTATTTGGATTGTATTGGATGGTCGCCTAAAACTTGCCACATGCCCATCAATTCCATGGTGAATTTGGACGGCTAAGATTGCATCTTATGAGAAAGGGTGGCCATTGATTATGGCCACTGCCTGTTGGCGCCTGTCAATAGCACAGTGGCGCCATTGATACATGACAATGGCGTATCGGCACTTTTAGCGCATGCCAGTGACATGGTGAAATGGTTGGCATGGTCAGCGCATGCCAATGACACGATGGTGCAAGTGGCGCCTGGCATAGCCATGGCAGCCAGATTTGGCACATTTGTGTTAGACTCAAATGTGGTGTGGAAACATCAGTTCCAGTAGCCACATCAACCCCAATGTTCTGTGGAACATTATTTGGCTTGATTGGCGTAGCAACTTTGCCTAAATTAGGGTTTGGCATGCCGAAACCCTAATTAGCGCATACGGCATGCGACATGTGACCATGGCACAACATCGTTTTGTGCAAATGATGCCAGAGCCATGCCAAAGGAACCATAGACAGGACATCACGTGGAATCATCCACACGAGCAAGTATTTCCACGACTAGCTATGGTGTGGCGCCTTTATTAGGGTTTCCTAAGTCAGCACGGCTCGTGGCATGTTGTGGGGCCCGAAGTGGCATAGTTTTTGCCACGACTGGAAATTAGGGTTTCATCCATTGCCACTAAAGCAAGATCGTTCTTATGGATAGAATAGCCATGTTGAAGTCCGTTATAGCGTTGGCCACAAACAGAAAGTAGGTTGGCACGTAGTTGCGCTATTCATGGCGGGTTGGCGCGTTTTGCGTGCTACTGCGGCAAGGTAGCACGTTTGGCATGCGGCTTGGCATGCTCGTTTGGCATGCGGCTTTGGCATGTTTGGCATGCCGTTAGGAAGCTATTGACGCGGTCTTTGTGAATCCAACTTGGCATGGTGACCACTTGACGCAGTTCCACCTATTTTACTATTATAACAGGTTTAGAGCAACCTGATTGATCAATAAAAAGAGAGGGCCAGTCAAGCACGGGCGTGGCCACACTTATGATGTGCGTGGATAATTTAACGCGACCTGATTGGTCGATGGAGAATAGGGACGGAAAGTATGGGCCCAACCACAACTCATGGGAGTGTGGCAGGTTTAAAGCGACCTGATTGGTTGACGGGGAATTAGGGCCGGTTCGGGCAACATGGGGTGTGGCCACTTGCAAGTGGCGCCGGCTGGCCTATGGCGTGGTCACACCTTCTTTTGTTGCTGCTCCTTCTTCGCGGCTCCTTTATTCCTTGATTTCTGGTTTTAGGTAGGATTTTACACCTACTAATCCATGGCGGATTAATTACCTAGTTCACCTAGGCTTAATTTCGACAGACAAGGTCTAATATATTGGTCAGGGCGCAAAACCCTAATTTTTGCAAATTATTCAGGGTAATATATGAATCTTGTGAATTATCACAAAATTGATTGAACTCTATGCCTTAACCTTGATACTTGGAAATTCGTGCTACTCTGCTGCGAGTGAACACAAATTGTCATGCCATATCAATATTAAGGGTTCAGCCGGGAAACATAGCATAAGAAAAATACTCGGCAGGCTTCGACATTAGTGAGTAATGTAGCTAGGAGCTTATATACTCATTAGGCTCTATACTAGTGAACAATTCATCTAGGATCTTGAGTTTTAATATAATGTGAAGAGAGATATAGGCACTCATCATATTTTGATATATTCTCCAAATTCCCTGTGGAATATAGACATATCAATGTCTACTACATCTGATGCCGGGTCAGGTAGATAGAATTTTACAGTTCTCGCCCTATACTAAAAAACACCATCAACATTAAGTCCCATGCTTAGCATGTCACAGTGGAATTATTGCGGGGTAAGCATGAGATGGTGACAGTCAAGGATAACAAATTGAAAGGGCATGGCTGAAGAGGTTACCAAGAAAAAATCTGACTGACCTTTGGCAAGAGGCATGAACAGTCCGTGATCTTTACGTCAACGAGCCTCTGGCTTGGCCACAGAGTACTGGTGTTATAGAGTGTTGGCGCTTGATGTACCTATGGCTTTGCTACGACACTGGGGCTTGGAGTACTTATGGCTTTCCCATAGGGTGCTGGCGTTGGCGCTGCCACTTCGGTCACGGAGTGCTAATGCTGGCGCTACAGGTTCGGCTACGGAATGCTAATGCTGGCGCTGCAACCTTGGCCGCGGAACGGTGATGATGGTGCTGAAACTTTAACTACCAATCGACAGAGATGGTGCTGCTGGCTTGACCACGGAACGGCAGAGATGGCGCCGTTGGTTTCGGCTGTGGAGCGGTGGATGGCGCTGGAACTTTGGCTACTGAATGGCGGAGAGCGCTGACAGCCTTGGTGCGTTGGAACGATGGAAACGACACTTGGATGGCTAGGTCACATAATGATGATGATGGCGCTACAACTTTGGCCATGGAGCGGCGATGATGGCGCTGCTGGCTTGGACACGGAGTGTTGCAGGTTGAGCGGCTGGCTTGGCCACGGAGCTTTGATATTGGCATGATGCTTGCTCGACTATGGAGCGGAGACTTTGGAACATTGCTTGTTCATCTATGGGGCGTGAGTGTAGTGCACCCATTAATCTATTCCCGTTCATGGAGCAAGAAGGAATCCTTCTTCTATTCAAACTCTATAAACTTCGTTCGTATGAAAAGGGGTATCGACCCTCTTCTGTTTTTGTTGATCGTCCGGCTTCCTGCTTTCATCTGCAGCGTACGGCTCCTCTTCGTCATTTGTTAGCGATGGTAGAGCAAGCATTAACGACAATAAAGCGATCTCCAATAGTTATAATCAGCAGCAAGGAGAGCCAGGAGAACTCAAGGTAGGTGCTATCTTCCATTTTGCGCGTGTAGCCACCCAACTGTACCATAGATCTTCTACAGAATGTGTAATAAGGTTCTCACTTCCAGGAGAATGAATATCTAACCTCTCCAGTAGATTTCAAAGTTTACCAAACTCCATTGCACTCTTGGGATGGATGGATGAAATACATGCTCGGCAATGATCATGTCAGGGCTATTCTAGGAGATTGTGGTTGCGTTGTTGGTCCATCATTGACTTTAGGTTATTTGGTGCCTGGAATTTCTGATTGCGATGATGATATGCTGTGGATGCTTGTATGGCCGAAATATTCCAGAGCCATTGGGTGAAGTAGATGATTTGATAGGCGTTCAGTTGCCGATGTGCCGCTGATCGAATTTTATTTAGTGGTAAGAAGGTTGTCGTTCACTCGGACTTGTGAAGATTGATTTAAGATTTAAGATTATGGAAAGCACTGAGACTATGGATTCCACCATTAACCAATTTTTAAGTGATTCAGTTAACAATAATATTTATGCAATTCACATGTTCAATTTGATTATAAGATATTGCCAATATTAGATTTCCAAATATTAATTGTTAATCGCAAGTATGGAACATCAAGAGCTCTAAGCTAAGCATGCACCATCAAGAGAGAACACAACTAATTAATCAAAATCTTATAATCAATTATAGTTCAGTGCAAATAATCATAAAGAAATTGTAATAATAAATTAATAAGAAAACACCACTTTATTATTGGAACAACGCTTCCTCCATAATCCCAGCATGTAATTCTAGTTCCTCATTGTTACAAAGAAAAATAAATAGAAGAAATAAAAGAAAATTGTGAAAATAGCTACCGGCTCTCCCATCTCCCCCCCCCCCTTCCTGTTCTCGACATCAATATATAGATTTCAACAAAATCTAACCTTCCTCCTCTTTAATTCTCTTCCACATGGTCATGTCCAATGGGAGTGTGACACTTGTCTAAGAATACACAATATCACCTAATAAAGACTCGCCACATGTCCGACCACTTGCTTTTCTTTTCATGGGAAAGAAAATATTATATGAGCACATACTGATCTTATATGAGGTAAGTACTCATTTTGTCATTATCTCAATTCCAAAAAGATGTCATGTATTAATGTGGTGAAGTATATATTATGCTCAAAATCAATCTTCTTTAGTTGCAAAAGATATTTAGTTTCCTTTCTTCCTCCACCATGTCGACATACCTCGTACATTAATTATTGAGTAGGATTTTTCATTTTTGATACCTCCTAAATCTTCGAGAACTAATCACCAAGTCCTTCATCCTAAAATCCACGAGACCAAAATGCCCGAGCATGTTAATTTCTTAAACCAACTTCAGCCCATCATCTCCTTCACTAACTTAAATTGGGCCTATCCCATTTAGATCCAAAAGTATCCACGACCCCTGTACTCCGTAGTCCATATTTTCTTCTTGGAATCCTAGTTTTATCCGATTTTATTGGAAGACACCATTTTATTCATTTACCTACAAAAACACAATAAATACCAAAATAAACACCAACAATATATATTTTGGGTAGTAAATATGTAAGAATTAATCGCTCATCACACCCCCAAACTTATATTTTGCTAGTCCTCAAGAAAATTTATTCTAGAAAATAAAAATTCACTAGGTGGCCCTAGTGACCGAGTTATAGTCTCGGGAGGGTTTACTAGAGGTGTACCCACAAAACCTTTACTCCAGACCCTAGTTATATACGCAGAACCTTGAAAGGCACTAAAGAATATCCTTGGTTGGCATACTCTCATTGACTACAGGAGGAAGTACCCTGATGCGAAATTCTAATTGTTGTACACGAGTTTGCACCCAGTATACTAAAATTCATATATAAGTGACAGAGCTCTACTCAGATAGTTTCTGGACATCATAGCCGGAGTCAACCAATCACATGGAAAGATTAATAAGATGGATAAAGAGAAAAAAATAGATGGTTTAAAGTGAACGGTGTTTCCCATATATGTCTGAAGGCCTCTTCCAAGATGAACCTATCCTAATGGACTGAGATACCGGTCTGAATAATATCAACACAACTGGCATATACAAGGGGACCAGTGGTCGATAAACCTAACTCTAGGTCAACACAACTGGCATATACAAGGGCACCAGTGGTCCTTTATTGAATTTATTCCGGTTGGTTGATGGTCTGGTCTCAATTTTTTTTTTTGGTATCTCAATCACTCTATTTCACCCTAGCAATGGTAACAACTTGAATCGTGTGCCCCACCAAATCACTTAAAAAAATAAAAACAGAAGGATTAGGATTCAACGAGATATGGCGAAACTACCATGTTTTTTTTTTAATTCTAACACCTGAGCTCTGTGCTTTTATGAATAGACTCTTTAGATGTTTCCATCTAATCAGATTGGTTCCTCAACTCCTACAACCAAGATGTTCCATCCACTTAGATTGGTTAGTGCCATCCTTAATAACATAAATTTCTAGGCTTGGAGTTTATTTATTGCAACTAAAAAGTTTCTCCCCCTACCCCCAAACTTAAATCTAACATTGTCCTCAATGTTCTAAAGATAAAATTAAAAGCATGAACAAGGAGAAATGTTACCACTCGAAGCAAAAGAGTTAAGGAAAGATATTACCGTGTTGCATGAGATTGGGTTACCTCCCAAGAAGTGCTAAGTTTAAAGTCTTCAGCCAGACATCGGAAGGAATTAATCACCTCATAGAATCATAAAGCAGTAGCCGGAATAACTGTGGGTCATCTGGATCAAAAAGTGCTAACCACAAGAAGAGGAAACTACAACAAACCAAGAAGACATCGAACATACCCTTGTTTAAGACAACTACATCTAGTTGTGGTTCAGGTTCAGGCTCTATAAAAGGGTCTAAATAAAAATTTCATCGGTTGGATTTCCTCAAAGGCATTCTGAAGATCAGGCTGAAGAGTCTGGAAATACTCAACTAAGAACTTAGAAGCGCATAAAAAACCTGAATAATTGGGGATCCTCTAAGTCAATCAGATTTGACTCACACAGCTGACCACAATGAAAGAGGTGGTCTTCCTTAAGAAAATGTGTCGACCCTATTTTCCTAAAGTAATTAGGTTTAGTCTCAAACTTAATAACCGACACATTTGAAAATCATATGTTTCCCACAATTGGAAGAAAAGTTTTTGGTGGGAAAACAAAGTCAATCTTGGTATCATAGCCTGGGTTAACCACATCAACCAGAGGATGGGTTTCTAACAGACTCTCTTATGGACACAACTAGGTTCAAGAAAAGTGTATGAAGATAATCTTGTAAGATGGTTGAGGCACAAATATCAAGTCCTACACGAGGAACTTTCTAAGAGTTAAAGGTAAGGCACCAGGAAAGTGATAATCACCCCCAAACTTAGAGTTTTCAGTGTCTCTAGGTAGACTAGTCACAATTTCCCTAATTTTAAATCATTAGATTCCTGAAAATGGTCAATTGATTCTTCTAAGTTGTAATCAGGTGCATCCTCACTCATTTTTACGAGTTCACTTTCTTTGTCTAAGACTGTTGTTTCTAAATCGCTAGACTCAAAATAAACTCGTTCCTCTAAACCATCATCACAATCATATAAAGGATTATCAGAGAAAGTTTCTAGTAAAGGCTCATTAACTAAGGTGTTAATCAAAGTTACTTCCTCCGATTCACTGATAGGCACATCTAATAATGGATTATCCAACACACTGCAGGCTAAAGGATCATGAACTACATCGTCTAAAACGGTGGTATCCCTAGTCAAATCCTCATCCTTTTGAATAGGTGAATAATTATTAAAATTATTTGGATTTGTACTAGAAACAAAACTATCATTATAAAGCTCAATCGGAGTAACAAATTCCTGATCACTATGCCTACATATTTCATGTTCTTCATCAATACTATCCTCATCATAATCATCATTATAATAACATGAAAATGATCGAACCTCATCTAAACAAGTAGTGTTACCAATTCTAACCTCTTCATCTTGATTATTATAAAAATTATCCTCATTTTCACGGGTGATATAGGAAAGAATGTATTGGCAATCACGAGTAATTCGAGCTTCTCTTTCTTCCTCTCTCTAATTCAAGCCTACGTGTTGACTCAGCAAACTCACGTGTTGACTCAGTTAACTTACATGTTGACTCAGCTAACTTCCTGAGGTATCTTCTAAAGAAGTTTCACTCATTTTACCGTTCTTTCGTCCATAACTAAGTCATTTGTGTCCGCTACTTATGTGTCGACTCAATAACTTACGCGTTGACTCAAGTATCTTACGTGCTTCATCTAGAGGAGAGGAATTATAAGAATTGCTCGTATGACCGGTGGGCATGTGGAAGTAATGGGCTCACCATGGTATGACCCATAACCTTCAAAAGTTTGGTGTTCCCAACCACTATTCACACTATGGTCATAAAAAGAATAATGTTCATGTTGCTCAGTCGAATAATCATTGTATTGTATACCAGTTCGACATCCTAACTGCAAGGGAATTCTAAACAAACACAAAGAAGGCTGACTCGACCACAACAAGCCTATTTTATCTAGCAAACAAAAAATGATGGCTCCTTAGATTGTTTCTAGACCAGCTTTATTCTTTCGAAAAGGAATTCGTTACAATCTGAGCAAACCTCTCTGGAATCAATCCGAGTTAAAGTAAGTTGAATAGAGACGAGGGAAGCTCAGTGGAGCTTTGATACCCAAGGCCTCACCGGCGTTACAAGGCGGCGTATTCAACTCACAGAAACCATCATGAACTTCAAAGTATGCTCAAAAGAGTAACCAATATTTTCCGAACGACTTTCCTAATAAGCTCGTTACCCTATCGGTCTCGTTCTAGTCCAAATTTTAAGGCTTAGGTTCGCGTAGGTTACGTGTTCCTAAGGCGGGCAAGAAGGAAACGGTGATGAAATCCGAGTCCTTATCTTGATTTGGCCAGGCCTTTCCCTTTACTAGAAAATTAAATCCGATTTCAGGTCCTCAACATATATGCATACGAAATCATCCAGTAAACCCGCTGACAGGGGATTCGGTGTTTAGAATTCTTACCTCCCGTTCCAGACGGGGGATGAACCGTTGAAGTCGACTCGGGCCACGACTCCTATGTCATGTACGAACCCGAGGGGCCGAGGCGATATCGTAATCGCCGTCCTTCTCTGCAAACAGTTTATTTAAAACTACCCTTCCGTAGGGTTTTAAAAATAAAATAATGTTCAATGTCCAAAAAAAAAAGACCAAAAAAAATAAAAATTACAAAAATAAAAACCTAATTACAGTTTTAAAAAAAAAAATAAATATTTACAAATCTTCTTCTTCACTCCTTTTGGATTTCTCTTTTCTTTCCTTTTTTTTCCCTTCTTTTTCTTTTAGCACTTTCTTTTTTCCTAGCTTAGCTCCAAATGAAAGCAAACAAAAATACCAAAAGCGTAAAAAAGAACAAATAATAAAAAGATAAAACCTAAAAACAAATCTTTACACAAATCCGCGTCGGCGGCTCCAAAAATTGACCGAATTTTATATAGTGGTAAGAAGGTTGTCGTTCTCTCTGACTTGTGAAGATTGATTTAAGATTTAAGATTATGGAAAGAACTGAGACTATGGATTCCACCATTGACCAATTTTTAAATGATTCAGTTAACAACAATATTTATGCAATTCACACGTTCAATTTGATTATAAGATATTGCCAATATTAGATTTCCAAAATATTAATTGTTAATCGCAAGTATGGAACACCAAGATCTCTAAGCTAAGCATGCACCATCAAGAGAGAACACAACTAATTAATCAAAATCTTATAATCAATTATAGTTCAGTGCAAATAATCATAAAGAAATTGCAATAATAAATTAATAAGAAAATACCACTTTATTATTGGAACAACGCTTCCTTCATAATCCCAGCATGTGATTCTAGTTCCTCATTATTACAAAGAAAACTAAATAGAAGAAATAAAAGAAAATTGTGAAACTGGCTACCGGATCACATGCTCTCCCATCCCGCCCCCCACCCCCTTCCTGTTCTCGACATCAATATATATATTTCAACAAAATCTAACCTTCCTCTTTTAATTCTCTTCCACATGTCATGTCCAATGGGAGTGTGACACTTGTCTAAGAATACACAATATCACCTAATAAAGACTCGCCACATGTCCGACCACTTGCTTTTCTTTTCATGGGAAAGAAAATATTATATGAGCACATACTGATCTTATATACGAGGTAAGTACTCATTTTATCATTATCTCAATTCCAAAACAGATGTCATGTATTAATGTGGTGAAGTATATATTATGCTCAAAATCAATCTTCTTTAGTTGCAAAAGATATTTAGTTTCCTTTCTTCCTCCACCATGTCGACATACCTCGTACATTAATTATTGAGTATGATTTTTCATTTTTTGTGATACCTCCTAAATCTTTCGAGAACTAATCACTAAGTCCTTCATCCTAAAATCCACGAGACCAAAATGCCCGAGCAAGTTAATTTCTTAAACCAACTTCAGCCCATCATCTCCTTCACTAACTTAAATTGGGCCTATCCCATTTAGATCCAAAAGTATCCAAGACCCATGTACTACGTAGTCCATATTTTCTTCTTGGAATCCTAGTTTTAGCCAATTTTCTTGGAAGAGCCCATTTTATTCATTTACCTACAAAAACACAATAAATACCAAACCAACAATATATATTTTGGGTTGTAAATATGTAAGAATTAATCGCTCATCTCAAGTCTTTAAGAACTTCGTTCCAAGCGACATCCTTTGAACCATCTTCTGAATCTTGGACTATTGTATGGAATGGTATGCGGTGAGCAGTCCCCAGTTATACTTCTGTTAGATCCGATGGCGTGGCCGGATATGTGAATATATCTTTGTGGCGTGCTCTTGGAGTCTTTGATGCACGTGTACGGCTTCATGTTGAAAAATTTCCGCGGCTCGTAAAATTCCGACAGTGATGATGTTGAAATAAGAAATAACCTGGTTGAGGGAAGTGAAGGCATCCCATGATGGTAGTCCCCATGTGTAATTATCATGAGCCTATTTTCTCGTGGAAGATGTGCTGCTACTGCATTCACTGGTAAGGTGGTGACTGCGTTCAAACTTTTAAACCTGAAGGAGGCTTCAGTCCCCAACTGTAGCCTACTTTAATTGCATCGCCTTGAATCCACGCCCATGGGGGTTGGTTTCCTCTGGCTCCTCCAGTCTCTCGTCTTGACGAAGAAGTAGTGGCAGCCCTGGTGATGATTGGAGGCGTCATGTGTTAAAGCATTGCTCGGTCGAACTCTCATGCCTTGCTATCTCAAGCATGTTTGTCAATGTTAGTGATCAAAACTATAAGTATTGATTTCTAGTCTATTATAGATAAGTCTCGGACTAGGATAGAAAGCGTAGTTGAGCTCAAGGACTTCATGGAGATTCATCATACAAGAAAAAGAACTACTCAAGGAACCGATGGAACTTCTCAACAAAAAGGTATGTGAAGACTTGAACTTATCTGTCACTCAAAAGTCTATCTACTCTATCTCCTACTATTTGAGACAAGAAGTCATTTGCTATATATATAGACTTAGATTATACACATTTGGTATTTCAAGCCGAGTATACCTCGCCTATCTATATATGCAAATATGTGTTGGTAAGCTTTTCTCTTCGATCAATTTTATCTTTACCTAGTGACGAAAGTCATGATATGTTTCAATCACTTTGAAAATTGCTTTGACGATAAATGGTTTGTGAATAACAACTATATAACGTCCTCTAAGAATGTTCCAATGATTGAAATGAGAGTTTAGATTACATAACCAATGGTGGACATAAACATTGTTGTGGAAACACATTTATGTATAAGTCCTATTCCTTAAACCAAAGTTTGCGAACTTTTTTGATCAAGAGAAACCGGAGAATGGCGTGACCCAAGTACGCAACTCAGTCCGCGAACTTCCGAACTTCTCATCCCGAGAAATCTGATGGAGTTGACAAACTAGACAAGTCCGCGAACCCAGTCAGCGAACTGGCGGAAGGTCTTTGCCGAGATTTTCTGCTGAAGTTTGTAAACTCTACCGGTTGCTTAAGTCCCTGACCCTCGTCTGCGAACTTGAGAAAGGTTATATATCCGAAGATGATTTCTGAACTTAAACTTATAAATACTAAGGAATGCAGTTTGCAAACCGTGGCTATAAAGTTCATGAACCTATTCGAGTGAATCAAATCATCTTTGCTTCAATTATGTATTTTGTAGTGCATAAGATTTCCTTGCAATTGAAAAACTCTCTAACTAGTCCATTTGAGTCATTTGAACTAGTTATGGTGAAGAAGAACATGGTTGATGTGAAATGCTCATATGGCTAACCTTTTGGTTACTATTATTGAACCAACAAGTGCATACGTTTGGGTACGGTTAACAAACCTAGAAACGTGCATTATCAAGTGTGTGTAACAAGCTAAGTTTTCGATCTAACGGTTGAGAAATATTAGCTTGAATCAAAATCAGGTTTTCATCTAACAGTGGATATTGTTTTCTTTGTGACCAAGGAAAAACCCTGATTTGAAAGACTATATAAAGGAGACATCTAGTATTGTGCAAAACTAATCCCCACACCTTATGTGTGATACTAGTTTGCATACTAGAGTCGATTCTCCTTTAACCTCTGGTTTTCTTTTCTCAAACCGGGTTACGACTTAAAGAATTCATTGGGATTGTGAAGCCAGACCGATACTACTTTTATCGTAGTTGTGTGATCTGGTATTGCATCTTCTATCGTACGAGTACAATCAGATTGAATGGCTTGAGATTGATATCTCTGATAGGAAAGATATAAAAAGTAATCACAAACACTTCGTCTCATCATTTGTGATTTCGCAACATCTTGTTTCGCTACCATACGATTAAGATTATTGTGAGGTGATTGATTAATCTAGGATGTTCTTCGGGAATATAAGACCGTATTATTAATTGGTTCCTGTTCACCTTGATTATTATCAAAAGACGGAAAAAAACTTTAGGGTTTATTTTTGGGAGACAGATTGATCCTTTGATAGACTTGTATGTGTGAGATAGATTTGTTTATTGTCAAAGCCTGCGATTTTGGATCGTAGAAACTCTTAGTTGTGGGTGGATCGTCTAAGGGAATCAAGTGCGCGATATCCTGCTGGGATTAGAGTCGTAGGAGCATAACTGTACCTTGGATCAGTGGGAGATTGATAGGGGTTAAACTACAGTCCAGTCCGAAGTTAGCTTGGAGTAGGCTAGTGTCTGTAGCGGCTTAATACAGTGTGTGTTCAATCTGGACTAGGTCCCGGGATTTTTCTGCATTTTCGGTTTCCTCGTTAACAAAATTTCTGGTGTCTTTGTTATTTTAATTTCCGCATTATATTGTTTTATCTTTATAATTGAAATAATACAGGTTGTGTGTTTGAATCAATCAATTGGAAATCCGACCTTTGGTTGTTGATTGATATTGATTGATCCTTTAGATATTGGTCTTTGGTACCATCCAAGTTATTCCTTATATTTAATTAGAACTCGCAGTCTTGCTTGAGTAAATCAAATCAATATAGAGATATAAACTCGTTGATGTACTTTTAATTTATTGAGTCTTGTTGATTCTCTTAAAAGTATATTCGAGTTTTTCCATACAGATTGCTAAGAGAAATATTGGGTGGTGTTGTTAGACCCCGATTTTTCAATTGGTATCAGAGCAGGCAAACACGTTCAAGACCTTACAAGTCTGTGTTTGTAGAGATCCGACTCTATGGACAGTAGTGCTATCTCAATGAATGCACCACCAGATCCAGGGATTTCATAATTCTCTTCCATGAATGATTTAATAAAATTTGTAGAAGAAATTCTATCTAAACCTCCACCAGGTTTAAAATCCCTTGAAATGTTTTCAGAAAGAGCAAGAATCTCCTGAAAGGCTAAATCAAGTTATGATGAATAATATTCATGTTGAGGTTGATATTGATTTACTAATCAGTGAGAGCGATTCTCCTCCTCTGCGTAATCCAGTTAGTTGTGATAAACTAAACGAATTACAAGAGGAGCTTAAATCTCAGTCATCTGAGTGTATCACCTCAAAGCATGAATTGATTCGTTGTTCAATTCCTGATACTTCCTATCAAGATAGTAGTGTTGTCTTCTTTTATAAAGAATCTAGGACGTCTCTTTTTATCAAAAGAGTTTCCCTTCGCAGTACTAAAAACTATCTGCAGAAACTGTTTTCTATAAGTTGGAAAACAAGAAATCAGAAACACAAATCTTTTTGGGTTCTCTTGAAGTTCTTTGATAGACTTATAAAAACAGTTCTTTGGGTGTTTCTCAACACTACAAGATTTAAGAGTTGTTGGAAAGAAACTCTTTCTTGGTGCCATGGTGATCAAGACATTGTTCACCTCAACACAACTTGTTTGTGTTGAAAGTTCATCCTCACCAAGAAATTCCCTGCTATGTATACGGTGAGGGAAGCACAACAACTGGGGCACACAGATTATATTCAGTAAGGCTGTAGAATTCAATTGGATTCATCTAAAAAGATATGTCTATAAAACTTGAGCAAGATTTGTGCTTTTATTTTCTTATAGAACTTATAATGATTCACGTACCTTTCTTACCGTTCTTTTCTACCTAACTTGATCTGTGTTTAAGGTTCTTAAATGTTTAGCTTTGAAAACATTAGTTCGGGATATTTGGACTTCATGGTACACATACCAAGTATGCATAACATCATTTAAAACCAAAATCCAGGGGTTTAAGTTCGCAAACCCCGCCTGCATACTGCTCCAGGATACGAAAATTCGTTTGCAAACCCGTATGCATACTTGACGTCGATATTCGTTAAACTTGTTTTGGCCGTATCTTCTTCGTCCGAACTCGGAATGACGTCATTCTTTTTGAAGTATCTTCCTATTTGAATTATCTTACAAATGGAGGTGATAATTATTGAATTTGTATGAGTTAAGATTGGTATTTGTCATGTCTCTTGTCTTTGAGTGTTTTGCTCCGTTTCGTTGCACTTGTTCCACTTCTATTGGACCTGGTCACTTGGATTCATGGAGTAGTACTCTTCTAAGATGATTTGTATATTTTACAAGAATGTTGTTGGTGAATCAAAAAGAAGGAAGTTCAAGAATGGGCAGTAGTACGCATTACTATGGGATTCTTGAATGTTCACAATCATTTTATGTGAACTATGGTGCATGGTCGTTAATGACTTTGGTATAAATACTTTGAAAATACTTTTATACGCCTTTGGTATCTATTCTTGGTATAAATCCTAAAGGAAAAGATTGATTATACTCTCTAAGGACAAATCATCTTATATGTGCATTACGAGTTTATCTTGATGCCTAGGAAACTTCTTATGATAATTTATTTTTATTTTTGAGAAGGATTACTAGAGTTTGGAATAGCCATTATTGTGATTACACATAGATATGTCCAACGTTTTCATCTTCATGTTTTTAGATTATTGGTTTAAATTCTAAAATTGTTTGGAAGATGAAGTATTAATCTTTATGATTTGTTATACTGCAATTTGTTATAGGATATGTATGTTTACATCTGTGAACTTGAAGGTCCCATACATTGTCAAAAGTAAAGTCGTTCATGATTTGGTATTCACGTACTGGTAAAAGAATGAATATACTTTTGAAAAATACAAAAGTTAAGCCTATATTATCAATTCTTTGATGGAAGATAGGTTAAAATATTTTGTTTTCAAGGATTATGTCTATTAATCGTTATGCATATAATGATTGAAGATAGAATGAATCCTTGTGTATTCCGCAGTATTGATCATCCCTGATCCATATTTTATGTATTATTGTGAGGCTCCGTAATGTGTCTTATGTTGAGCAAGATATGACCAAGTTGATTAATTTTTGATTAGCTTTGTTAGTTGTTCCGTAAGGTACTTTATGTTGAGCATTTTTGAACTAAATAAATCATCTTGTTTGGTTATTTAGTTATTGCTCCATAAGTCTTTTTATGTTGAGCAAAACAAATGACAATTAAATCGATTACTTTTGTAATTAGTTTGGTTGTGTATTCCAATTAGATTAATTATGGGTTCTCTTGTAATTAATCTAGTTGAGCATCTTCATACTCCGTAAGATTCCTCTTATGTTGAGTATATGGACGACTATCCTATTCATTTTCTAATGGTTATGTTAGTCGTATGCTCCGTAAGTTCTCTTATGTCGAGCATAATCAATTAAGTTGATCACTTTTTGTGTTTAATTTGATTACGTATTCCGATTAAATTAATCATGGGTTTACTTGTGATTAATTTGATTGAGTTTTTGGATATAGAAAATCATTCTTATGATTCTTGGTGTCCAATAAAATCCTTCTTTACTTTTGAAATTAAGGTCGCTCTTGTTTTTCTTTCGGGAATGACATCAAATGAGAGAGAGTTCTTTTGAACTTGTGCTTAATGGTAATACCTTGAGGGGAGTGCGGCTGTGGAATATTAGAGGGTTTATCTTGTATCTTTAAACTCCTTGATGAATGCTATTAGCTTCGGCTATATGATTGCATCTAAATTAGATGGTATGTATTTTCTTTTAGTCATGAAACTTCTCTTACAGAAATTTCATTATGCTCCCGTTCTTGTACCTTTGCCAATTTTGTTGACAAAAAGGGGGAGAATTAATATGTAGTTCACACTACAAATACATTATGGTTTTCGGATCATTGTGTAAGGGGGAGTGGTTTACATGTGAGATGGAGTATTGACTAAGGGGGAGTGATACATATCACCATAGTATTATTGTTGAAGTTGTGATACAATTGAACTTTTACACTGTGTAATAATACTATGACATTGTATAACAATGATTGAGACCGATGCTTTCTCATTGTTATAGCTACGGATCTTCAACAACAATGATACTAAACTTATAACCTTTGGGATCATTGGAGTACTTGGAAATGACGAAGAGTTCGAGGAATGTTGAAGATTAGACATGTGGAATAGGAGCTACTAAAGTTTCTTTATCTTTTTTGTATTCCATATGTATTAATAGTTTTGTCACTAAAATTAACAAAGGGGAGATTGTTAGAGCATTGCTCGGTCGAATTCGCATGCGTTGCTATCTCAAGCATGTTTGTCAATGTTAGTGATCAAAACTATAAGTATTGATTTCTAGTATATTATAGCTAAGTATCCGACTAGGATAGAAAGTGTAGTTGAGCTCAAGGACTTCATGGAGATTCATCAAACAAGAAGAAGAACTACTCAAGGAAATGGTGGAAATTCTCGACAAAAAGGTATGTGAAGACTTGAACTTATCTGTCACTCAAAAGTCTATCTACTCTATCTCCTACTCTTTGAGACAAGAAGTCGTATGCTATATATATAGACTTGGATTATACACATTTGGTATTTCGATCCGAGTATACCTCGCCTATCTATATCTCGAAATATGTGTTCGTAAGATTTTCGCTTCGATCAAGTTTATCTTTACCTAGTGACGAAATTCATGATATGTTTCAATCACTTTGAAAATTGCTTTGACGAGAAATGGTGTAACAACTGTATAACGTCCTCTAAGAATGTTTCAATGATTTAAATGAGAGTTTATATTACAAAACCAATGGTGGACATAAACATTGTTGTGGAAACACATTTATGTATAAGTCCTAATCCTTGAACCAAAGTTTGCGAACTTTGTTGATCAAGAGAAACCGGAGAATGGCGTGAGCCAAGTCTGCGAACTCAGTCCGCGGACTCCCGAACTTCTCATCCCGAGAAATTCTGCTGGAGTTGACAAACTAGACCAGTCCGCGAACCGACGGAAGGTCTTTGCCGAGATTTGGAGTTTGTAAACTCTAATGGTTTTTTAAGTCCGCGAACCTAGTCTTCGAACTTGAGAAAGGTTATATATCTGAAGATGATTTCTGAACTTAAAGTTATAAATACTAAGGAATTCAGTTTGCAAACCGTGGCTATAAAGTTCATGAACCGATTCGAGTGAATCAAATCATCTTTGCTTCAACTGTGTCTTGTGTAGTACATAAGATTTCCTTGTAATTGAACAACTCTCTAACTAGTTCATTTGAGTCATTTGAACTAGTTATGGTGAAGAAGAACATGGTTGATATGAAATTCTCATATGGCTAACCTTTTGGTTGACTATTATTGAACCAACAAGTGCATACGTTTAAGTACGGTTAACAAACCTAGAAACGTGCATTTTCAAGTGTGTGTAACAAGCTAAGTTTTCGATCTAACGGTTGAGAAATATTAGCTTGAATCTAAATCAGGTTTTCATCTAACGGTGGATATTGTTTGCTTTGTGACCAAGGAAAAACCCTGATTTAAAAAACTATATAAAGGAGACATCTAGTATTGTGCAAAACTAATCCCCACACCTTACGTGTGATACTAGTTTGCATACTAGAGTCGATTCTACTTTAACCTATGGTTTTCTTTTCTCAAACCGCGTTAACGACTTAAAGACTTCATTGGGATTGTGAAGCCAGACCGATACTACTTTTACCGTAATTGTGCGGTCTGATCTTGCATCTTCTATCGTACGAGTACAATCAGATTGATTGTCTTGATATTGATATCTCCGATAAGAAAGATATAAAAATTAATCACAAACACTTCGTCTCATTGTTTGTGATTCCGCAACATCTTGTTTCACTACCAAATGATTAAGATTGTCGTGAGGTGATTGATTAATATAGGATGTTCTTCGGGAATATAAGACCGGATTATCAATTGGTTCCTGTTCACCTTGATTATTATCAAAAGACTGAACAAAACCTATAGGGTTTATTTGTGGGAGACAGATTGATCCTTTGATAGACTTGTATGTATGAGACAGATTTGTTTATTATCGAAGCTTGCGATTTTGGATCGTAGCAACTCTTAATTTTGGGTGATATCAGCTAAGGGAATCAAGTGCGCAGTATCCTGCTGGGATCAGAGGCTTAGGAGCATAACTGTACCTTGGATCAGTGGGAGATTGATTGGGGTTCAACTACAGTCCAGTACGAAGTTAGCTTGGAGTAGGATAGTGTCTATAGCGGCTTAATACAGTGTGTGTTCAATATGGACTAGGTCTAGGGGTTTTTCTGCATTCGCGGTTTCCTCATTAACAAATTTCCGGTGTCTGTGTTATTTCAATATCCGCATTATATTGTTTTATCTTTATAATTCAAATAATACAGGTTGTGCGTTTGAATCGATCAATTGGAAATCCGACCTTTGGTTGTTGATTGATATTGATTGATCCTTGGATATTGGTCTTTGGTATTATCCAAGTTATTCCTTGTATTTGATTAGAACTCGCAGTCTTTCTTGAGTAAATCAAATCAAGAGAGAGATATAAACTCGTTGATGTACTTTTAATTGATTGAGTCTTGTTGATTCTCTTAAATGTATATTCGAGTTTGTGCATACAGATTTCTAAGCGAAATATTGGGTGTTGTTGTTAGACCCCCGCTTTTTCATCATGCTCGAAGAAATGTTAGGAGTAGTGGCGGCTCTGGCTCTGTTAATAAGAGGCGTCACGTCAGAGATGATGCTTCCGGTGCTGCTGGTGTTGGTAGTAGAGGAAGTAACACCATGGTACATATTGACTTTGCTTGCGGATGGTAAATTGGTTTTAGCCATTACCTTTTTGCTCTCGTCCGATACGGACACATACTCTATTCTCTTAGGGGTCCTCCACAAAACTGAATTTTCAGGTTGCAAATCCGAGTTTATTGTGTGACGTAATCCTGGATGCGAGAAGTCCCCAGTCATCCTTTATTGTTTCAATAACATCTCTATGTCTATCCGTGGCACTGTAGAGAACCTCCAGTCCCCAGGCGTAATTTCCTCGAATCAATCTTTTCTTGGACAATGCGCTTCAGAGTGTTTCAGTCGTTGGTAGGATGATGAATAAACCTTTGATAGTGGCAATATCTTGAATCTAACATCTCTTGATCAGTTGGTGGACGCCATACCAGGGGTAGTTGGACTACTCCCTCTCGTACCTATATTTCAGTAACTCTCTAACTTTTCTGATAGGAAACGAGAAAGCGTGGATATTTTGAGTCTGGATTCTCCCGCATCGGTAGTTGATGTGGCGGAAATTCTTGCAGACATCAGCATGAAGCTCTCTTTGAGGGCGTAAAGGTAATTTCACTTTGAGGGGCCTGCGTCAGCGACGGTGACACGCGATGGCTGAGCTAGATATTGTTCATTGGATCAGTGTTCATTTCCATAAACGTCTTGGTAGATTTCCCCTTCTTCAGGTGCTTCTCTCTTCAGCAAAGCAGTCGTGGTTGCAGACTGTTGCAAAACTCTTTGAACTTCTGCGAGGTTTTGGAGATAAATGTTTTCCAGCAAGGCTTCATAGCCGGATCTTTACCTTCGTCTTGTATATGTTGTGGCACACCTGACAAGTCTCCTCCCCTGGTCTTGTGAAATTGTCCTGGCTGTCTGTGTTGGCATAATCCAATTGTACGATCTTCTGCTTCTCCTTTATGATGTGGCTACGTGATCCGTTTGTATCAGTACGGGCCTTGGCCGAAGATTGAACGTCCTTCGTATTATTCTGGAAATTGGCGAGATCTTTCTGACAGGTACTCGCTGATTCTTTCCACAATCGACTTATCATACTTTTCAGGGTATGAAGCGTCTCATTTTGCCGTCTGATAATATCAACTTGGTTTGCAGCCATATCCTCTATGATTTTTATCATGCCCTCCATGGTGGATGACTTCCGACTATTCACTGCTCTTGAAAGTTTGAATGACTCGAATACATCTGGAAGTTTGAATCTTTGACTGAAATAAGTTTTAGTTAATGATTGAATTAGGCCTAAGACCAATTGGGATGGAAATAAAATTGGGAATTGAATTTTCAACCGAGAGATTTAATCTCCCACTGTGGTCGCCAGTTGTTTATGGGTGAAAACTGTTTCTGTCGGTTTTGGTAAATTTGGGTGTGTGGATCAGAAATGAATCTAAACCCTAAAAAAATGCACTGCATGGGAGTACTTTAGATTCGAGAGATCAATATGTACAATACTATCCTAAACCAAGAAATGGCCGTTCCAGGCTTGCTTCGTTCACAAATTGAAGGAGAAGGGTTGGTCTTAGGGAGGGAAGCGAAGAAGGTGTTGAAACCAGAATGGTTAATTCTGAAGGTGTGGCTATTTTATGACTTGTATCAGAATATGAATTCGCTTGAGGAATGTAAGCTATCAGTTCTTTGGGTTTTCTGGATACTATGTTGTTGTTCTGACGAAAACTTGTTATTTGGTGGAAATAGGTGAAACCTAATTATAGAAGTCATAATTAAGCGCACCTTGGTTTAGTAGGAAGTGGGAGTGACTGAGTGATGGAAGAGTGGATCAATGTTGACCGCCAGAAACCACCTTTCCACGATGAAGGAAATGGGTTTGTTTACACCCATTACTTCTTGCCACCACTAACTGCATGTTTCCTGACACTTTCTTATAATGGGCGTGTTGCAAGCCGTACGATGTAAACCACCAGACCAATACCCTGATAAGTATCCCTCAGTTCGTGACATGTTTGATGTCTTGAGTGTTTTCGTGGAAAACGTGCAGCAGTCTGCTACGTGTGGCAAGTCAAAGTCAAGATACTTTCCACGGGAAAATAACATGTGGTGTTATTTGGCTTGTCTTGGATGGTCGCCTAAAACTTTCCATAGCCCATCAATTCCATGGCGAATTTGGAAGGCTAAGATTGCATCTTATGAGAAAGGGTGGCCATTGATTATGGCTACTGCCTGTTGGTGCCTGTCAATAGCACAGTGGCGCCATTGATACATGCCAATGGCGTAGTAGCACTTTTAGCGCATGCCAGTGGCATGGTCAGCGCATGCCAATGGAACGATGGTTCAAGTGGCGCCTGGCGTATCCATGGCCGCCAGATTTGGCACATTGGTGTTAGACTCAAATGTGGTGTGGCGACATCAGTTCCAGTAGCCACATCAATCCCAATGTTATGTGGAACATTATTTGGCTTGGTTGGCGTAGCAACTTTACCTAAATTAGGGTTTGGCATACCGAAACCCTAATTAGCGCATACGACATGCGGCATGTGACCATGGCACCACATCGTTTTGTGCAATGATGCCAGAGCCACACCAAAGGAACCATAGCCAAGCCATTCACGTAGAAACGACCACAATACAAGTATTGCTACGAGTGGCTATGGTGTGGCGCCTTTATTAGGGTTTCCTAAGCTCGTGGCATTTTGTGGGGCCCGAAGTGGCATAGTTTGTGCCACGAATGGAAATTAAGGTTTCATCCATCGCCATTAAATCAAGATCGTGCTTATGGCTAGAATAACCACGTTGAAGTCCGTTATGGTGTTGGCCACAAACAGAAAGTGGGTTGGCACGTAGGTGCGCAATTCATGGCGCGTTTGGCGTGCTACGGTGGCAAGGTAGTACGTTTGGCATGCGACTTGGCATGCTCGTTTGGCATGCGGCTTGGGATGCTCGTTTGGAATGCGTTTTTGGCATGTTTGGCATGCCGTTAGAAAGCCATTAGCGTGATCTTTGTGAATCCAACTTGGCATGGTGACCAATTGACACAATTCCACCTCTTTTAATATTGTGCCAGGTTTAGAGCAACCTGATTGGTCAATAAAAATAGAGGGCCGGCCAAGCACGGGCGTGGCCACACTTCTGATGCGCGTGGCTGATTTAACGCAACCTGATTGGTCGATGGGGAATAGGGTCGGGAAGTATGGGCCCATCCACAACTCATGGGAGTGTGGAAGGTTTAAAGCGACCTGATTGGTCGGCAAGGAATAAGGGCCGGTTCGGGAACATGGGGTGTGGCCACTTGCAAGTGGCACCGGCTGGCCTATGGCGTGGCCACACCTTCTTTTGTTGCTTCTCCTTCTTCGCGGCTCCTTTATTCCTTGCTTTCTGGTTTTAGGTAGGATTTTGCACCTACTAATCCATGGAGGATTAATTACCTAGTTCTCTTAGGATTAATTTCGACAAGCAAGGTCTAATATACTGCTTAGGGCGCAAAATCCTAATTTTTGCAAATTAGTCAGGTAATATCTGAATCTTGTGAATTATCACAAAATTGATTGAACTCTATGCCTTAACCTTGATACGTACTTGGAAATTCGAGCTACTATGCTGCGAGTGAACACAAATTGTCATGCCATGTCAATAATAAGGGTTCAACCTGGGAACATAGCATAGGAAAAATACTCGGCAGGCTCCGGCATTAGTAAGTAATGCAGCTAGGAGCTTATATACTCATTAGGCTCTATACTAGTGAACAATTCATCTAGGAGTTTGAGTTCCAATATAATGTGAAGAGATATACAGGCACTCATCAGATTTTGATATATTCTCCAAATTCTTTGCGGAATATAGACATATGAATGTCTACTACATCTGATGCCGGGTCAGGTAGATAGACTTTTACAGTTTTCGCCCTATACTAAAACCCACCATCAACAGGGTTTTAATGGTTCTTCAGAATTTAGAGTCTTCTAATTATTTGAAAAATATGTTAGTTAAAGCTGATATTGTTCTTGAATATCCATGTATTTTTTTTCCTTTACATAATTATGCATCTTATATTTTCTAAGTATGTGGTTCTTAAGTGCGCACTATGTTCTAGTGATTTGAACAAAAAAAAAGTAAAATTAGCGCTAGTCTTGATATGGTATTTGTTAGAAAATAGTATTGTTTTACACTCGTGCAATATGTGTGTGTCAGGATAGTTGTATCTGTGCATTGTGAGCGTGTGTAACAACCGACAAGTGTTAGTTAAAGTGAACGTTGGTAACCTGTAAAACAGGTCATCAGTCATGTCTGTTCTGTAAAGGTTTATTAACCTAAATCTGTGAGAGTCTGTAATCAAGAAAATCAATCGAATAAAAATATTGAGAGATTATCAAACGATATTTCATCTCTCAACATGGTAACATATACCTAAAATTATCAAATACCTAAAATTGTTAAACCAATTCTTTAGATCTTCTTCAATTCTACAATGATTAAATCAAATAAACACATTCCTTTAACTTCCAGACCATAATCTAAATTATCAAATACCAACTATCCTCTATGGAAATATCAAATTGTTCGTCTTCTTCGTAGTTACAATCTATTTCGGTTTCTTGATGGATCCTTTCAGTGTCCTGCTAAATTGTACAGAAGAAACTCTTCTGCTGGTGAAGCAATTTTAGAAGATCTTGCGTTTGTTGATGATATTGATGGGGATACTGATTTTATTCGTAAGCATGTATACACCTACTGGAATAATTAAGATCAAGTTATTCTCTATTGGTTGTTCTCTGCCTATTCAAAATAGACTTTTTCTCAGGTTTTTGATTGCACATTTTCTCGTGAGATATGGATTCGTTTAGCCAATAATTATAATGCTACAACTAAATATCGTTTGATACAATTGAAATATGATCTAATCAATTTGAAGAAGAATTCTGATTCGATGCTAATTTACTTCAACAAAGCTCGATCAATTTCTCATCAGTTAGCACAAATTCATCGGCCTATTACGGATGAAGATTTAGTGTTTCATATTTTACAATGATTACCTTCTAAGTTCAATTAGCACTCAACAACTCAGGAATGAAAATCTTATCACCTCTTCAGAATTTTTAGGTTTATTACTTTCAGAAGAGACTCGAGTGAATTCAGATTCACACATTGATCTCATGGATTTATCTTCTAATGTCTTACAACATCAAACTCAGGTTTCTTCACTTCCTGCATTTGACTCTCAATCTTCGTATTCTTCTTTACCTCAATCTGGTAATTACTATCCAGTTTATGGTCATTTAAACTCTTATCCTTCTTATAGAGGTACTTTTTCTAGATCTATTAATTTTTGAGGTAATCGAAATGCTAGTAGATTTAGAGGAGGTCATCGAGGTGGTAGATTCTTTCCTAATACTGGTAGATTTGGTAAATCAGCTGGACATACCAATTTTCATCCTCCTGGAACAGAATGCAACTACTATGTAGAGTGCCAAATCTGTAGAAAACCTGGACACATTGTACCTGAATGCAGATACAGATATGCATCTAATGACAATTCCATGGCTCAAGCTTATCATTCTTATTCAGACATCTTTGGTGATGAGTATGAGGAATTTTGGTGTCCTGAACCAGAATCCTTTGTAGAATATAATGAGGATACTTTTACTTCTCAATTTGGTTGAATATATACCTGACTCAGGGGCTACACACCATCTTACATCTAATTTTTCTAATATCAACTTACATTCTGACTATCAAGGCACTGATCAAGAGAGAGATGGCAATAGATCAAGTTTGCATATTACTCACACCAGTTCTTCTACTTTTTAGATTGATACTGCTAAGTTTACTCTATCCAATGTTCTACATATTCCTTCAATTACAAAGAATATAATCTTTGTGCATCAATTTACTAAGGAAAATAATTGTTTCGTTGAATTTTATCCGGATGAATTCTTTGTGAAGGATATAGTCACTCACAAGGTTCTACTTCATGGACATGTTAAAGATGGTCTCTATCACTTGGATTTCACTGCTGCATAACTTAAGCAAACTCTCAATTCTCAGATTACCTCTACTTCCAGTTGGCACAAGAAACTTGGTCATCCTGCATATCACACCTTGAAGCATGTCTTGGCTTCTATTGATGAGGTTATTCACAGTCATTTGTCTTATACCTTGTGTTATGATTGTCAAGTAGCTAAAAGTCATGCTTTGCCTTTTTCTTCTATAGATAATAATCATGTATTTGGTATTTAGATATCATTCACACAGATGTATGGGTATCTCCATTATATTATGTAAGTGGATTCAAATATTATGCGTCTCTTATTGACTCTTTTAGCAGATTTACATGGATTTATCCATTAACATATAAATTAAAAATTCTTCCTACTTTTATTAAATTTAAATCTTATGTTGAGAATTTATTAAATAGCATAATCAAATTTATTCAATCATACAGGGGTGGTAAGTACATAAATGTTTCAACCCATTTAGATTTTTGTGGCATAGGACATAGAGTTTCTTGCCCCCATGCTCATGCTCAAAATGGAGACGCAGAGAGCTCACACAGGCATATTGCGGGTTGGCTCTTCTATCTCATGCATCATTACCTATATCCTATTGGTCTTATGCATTTGAGACTGCAAACTTTCTTATTAACATACTGTCCTCACGTAAGTTACAACATGTTTCACCTCTAGAATGTTTGTTTCACCTCAAGCCTGACTATAAATTTTTGAAAACTTTTGGCTGTGCTTGTTACCTTTGTTTAAGATCATTTAATTCTCATAAGTTGCATCCAACCTCTTTCAAGTGTATTTTTCTGGGTTACAGTCATATGCATAAGGGCCATAGATGCTTCAATCCTCTTTCCAATAAAATTATTATCTCCAGAGATCTCAGGTTTGATGGATCTGTATTTCCTTATGCTATTTTGCTTCAACCAAGTGACTCTACTTTTGCAACTTTATCTTCCATGACTGTTGCACCACCTACTGCTCCTATAATACTGCAATTCCAAATACAATTGATACCTCCGACCCAGATTTAAGTGTTTCTTCTCCTTTGTTTACTTCTACTAGTTCATCTGCACTTTATCCTACAATTACTACTAATGCTCATCAGATGACTAAAAGGGGTAAGATGTGTATTACTAAGTCTAAAGTTCATTATTCAAAAGTACAATCTGTGTATGAGGATATCACTGTTCCAACCTGTTATACTAAACCTTTTAAAGACCTTAAATGGAAAGCTGGCATGGATGAAGAAATCACTGCTCTACTTCATAATGGTGCTTGGAAATTGGTTTCTGTGGGCAGTTCTCAAAATGTCATTGGTTGTAAGTGGATCTTTAGAATTAAAAGAAATGCAGATGGCTTCGTTGAGAGGTACAAGGCAAGATTAGTGGCCAATGGTTACAATCAGGTTGAAGGAATTGACTATCAAGATACATTCAGCTCAGTGGTCAATTCAACTACAGTGAGGTTGATTCTATCAAGATCTCTTTACAAGGGATGGATGGTGAGACAATTAGATGTCAAGAATGCTTTTCTACATGGGAATATATCATAGAATGTCTACATGATTCAATCTCCAGGGTACGCAAATATAATGCTTCATAATTATGTCTGCAAACTTCACAAGGCACTTTATGGACTCAAGCAGGCATCTAGGGAATGGTTTAATAAGTTGAGTAAATTTTTGTTGCACTGTGCTTTTCAGTCTTCCAAAACTGACACTTCTTTGTTCTACAAAGTATCTACTTCTGTTGCAATCTACATTCCCATATATGTAGATGATATTCTCATAACTGGCGGTTGTTCTTCTAAGATTGATACCCTTATTCAAGATATGGGTGGAGAATTTGCCGTTAAGGATCTTGGTGTATTATACTTTTTCTTAGCCATTCAGGATATATAGACTTCTTTTGGTATTCTACTCTCTCAAACGCAATATCTTTCCAACTTAGTTTCTAAGACTCACATGAGTGTCTCCAAGCCCCGTTATACCCCTATAGATCCATCCTCTCCTGATACTTATTATCCACCTTTCGAAGATGTTGTCTTTTACAGAAGCACTGTTGGTTCTCTGCAATATGCAACTGTCACAAGACCAGACATGGCATTTGCTGTCAATAGATCTTGTTAGCATATGCAAGCTCCTTCTGAGGCTAATTGGATTGCAGTAAAAAGGATTTTAAGATATTTACATGGGAACAATTTCTTTTGGATTACAGTTCAAGAGGTCCTCTTCACTTCAATTGGAGGCATTTACTGATGCAGACTGGGATGGAGATGTCAATGACAGAAGGTCCACTGGTGGTATGAAAATTTTCATGGGTTCCAATTTGATCTCTTGGTGTTCCAGAAAGAAGAAAACTGTTGCAAGATCAAGTACAGAAGCAGAGTATATGACATTGGCTGATGCAACTTTTGAGATAATCTGGGTTCAGTCTCTGTTAGCAGAACTTTTGTTTCTTCTCATAGACCTCTTGTTTTATGGTGTGATAATATGGGTGCTACATAACTCACAACTAATCCAATTTTTCATAATAGGATGAAGCATATTGATATTTCTTTTCATTATGTGCGGGAATTGATTGCTTCAAAGTCACTGGAGGTTAGGTTTGTCTCTACTCAAGAACAAATTGCTGACATTTGTACTAAGGGGTTTTTGTTAGAGCACTGCTCGGTCGAACTCGCAAGCGTTTCTATCTCAAGATTGTTGTCAAGTTTAGTTTCCAAAACTATAAGTCTTGATTTCTAGTCTACTTATAGCAAAGTCTCGGATTAGGATAGAAAGTGTAGTTGAGCATTGTACTAAGGGGAGCTTGTGGAACTTCATCAACAAAAGGTTGTGGAGACTTGAACTCATCTATCACTCAAAAGTCTATCTACTCTATCTCCTATTTGAGACAAAGGTCGTATATCTATATAGACTTCATTTATACACATTTGATATTTCGAGCTGAGTTTTACTCGCTTACATATTTCTCGAAATATGTGTTGGTAAGCTTTCACTTTAACCAAGTTCATCTTATTCTCTTGACGAAACTCAAAAGATGATCATATGAAAATTTCCTGGTATCATATTACATGATTTGTGTGATACAATCATTTAACGTAGACTCGGAATGTTTTGTATTGATTATTTCAATAACTAGAAAATCGCTTTGATGCTAATAGTTAGTTAAAACAACTATTGTCATCCTCTAAGAAATTTCAATGGTTGAAATAGAGTTTAGAACAAATGGATTTAAGCACAGTATTGATAAGCATGCAAGTGTGAGGCATTTTCACCCATAAATATATTAGTTGGGACTTATTTTATCACTAATAAACTTGTTTGTAGGTATTTTTGGGCAAAATTTTTTTTTGGAAAATTCGTCTCGAAAAGTTGTTAAACGCATCTCGGAGGACATTTGCTAAACGGACCCCTGCTTTGGATAAGGGGTACTATTTACACTCCACAGACAAATAGAGGGCGACCTTCTTCTTCCATATTTAAACAATAGAAGTTGGCGGGAAAATGTTGCAGCACACGACCAGATTTAGGGTTCGACTTTTGGACATCTTCTGAAGAGATTCAATAGATGAGATTAATTGTATTGACTTGAATGGGTCAAACAGGAATGATATGGGCAGTGAATTCGAAGGAATTGGGCTGGATATTTGGTTTGAAAAAAACATATAATATTATTCTCGGGCTATTTCCGGGAAGTTATAATGGGATTTCTGAGGAGATTTAATGAGACCTAATCACCGGAACCAATCGATATTTACCTGTTAGCATAAAACAGGGTTGTTAATCAAGTTATTTCTCGAAATCAACAAGATTTTGATGCAATCTCGAGAAAACAGGTAAGATGAAAGTATCGTATTTTCATTGAATATTCTGGGAAGTTTTGTGCAGTTAAGGGAAGATATAGTATCTGGATTTTATACTGTTGATTGAGATATATTTTCGCAGCTCATATACGCGTGAAGGAAGGAAGTTATAGCACACAACATCTCGGGTTTTCTGTCAATCTTTCACGAGTTGCTGAGTTAGTTCGGAAATTACATGAAGAGACAACATGTGTTTAATCTTTACAGAACGTGCTAGTGACGAGGTTGGAGTATGTTTACAACGAGAAAGACGTGTCAAAAGAATTAAATGGAAAATTAATTTCGTGGCTGGTGGGAAGATTTCTGGAGATTTGGGGAGTTATTGAAGCGCATATGGTGTATAAATATGGTGATGGGATGTTGTAGAAAGGGGGTCGAGTGATTGGGGAAGCTACAGAGAAGAATAGGAACCTGCAGAGAAGAAGAACCTGAAGAACATAATACCGTTAAAAACTGTTGTTTCAAGGGTCTTATATTCAACAGTTTGTAACGTTATCTTCAGTTTGTGACAAATATTGTAACGATGATCTCAGTAATGCCGTGGCAGCATTGTGAATACCCTAAGTTATATTTTCTTCTTTGTAAACATATTGTGAGCAATGAAAGACCATTTTGAGCATGTTTCCAACATGAGGAGCTAGACCCCTACGCCGGGGTGTCGGAGGAATCCGAATTTCGTACATCGGTAAATTTATTTTATTCTCTATTTGACTTTTGCACTAATTAAAATAGAATTATGATTTTTATTAATCAGTTGTCATTTCATTTGATGGGTCATGCTTTCTTAGATGTTTGATGTCCCATGCTTAGGATTTACAACTAATATTTTGAGAATCTACCTTGGCACAATTACAATCCACATGCATACTGATCATACGAGCAAGATTCTTATACTTCTCCTCAACTAGAGTCGGCACGTAAGATACTTAAGTCAACACGTAAGTTACTTAAGTGGAAATATAAGTCAACTGAGACAAATGACTTAGCTATGGACGAAAGAACCACAACCAAGAGTGAACCTTCTATACATGATACCATTAGGAAGTCATGCGAGTCGATTCAGAAGCGTTTTTTAGAGGCGCAGAATGCTCAAAATAAGCTTAATTTTCAATATAGTGTTTCCAATAGTACCATTGAAAATGAGTATAGTTATTCACATAATCAAGATAACGAGGTTAGAATTGGTAACACTACTTGTTTAGATGAGGTTCGATCATATTCGTGTTATTATAATTATGATTATGATGAGGATAGTATTGATGAAGAATTTGAAATATGTAGGCATAGTGATCAGGAATTTGTTACTCCGATTGAGCTTTATAATGATAATGTTATTTCTATCACAAATCCAAATAATTTTAATAATTATTCACCTATTCAAAAGGACTAGGATTTGACTAAAATTATCCCGTTTTAGACGATGTAGTATTTCCTTTTTACGAAGCCAATGATGGTTTAGAGGAACGGGTTTATTTTGAGTCTAGCGATTTGGAAACAATAGTCTTATACAAAGAAAATGAACTCGTAGAGATAACTGAGGATGAACCTGACTTAGAAGAATCAATTGACCATTTTCAGGAATCTGATGACCTTGAAATTAGGGAAGTTGTGACTACTCTTTCTAGAGACACTGAAAACTCTAAGTTTGGGGGTGATTATCATTCTCCATGTGATTTAACTCTTAGAAAGGTCCCTCACTTTGAGATTGACATATGTGCCTCAACCATTATACAAGATTATATGCAAACACGTTTTCCTGAACCTAATGATGTCCAAAAAGAAGCTCAGTTGTTAGAAACCCATCCTCTGGTTGATGTGGTTAACCAAGCCTACGATACCTCGATTGACTTTGTTTTCCCACCAATAAATTTTTCTCCAATTGTGGGAACTTATGAAAATCAAATGTGTCAAATATTAAGTTTTGAGGCTAAACCTAATTAATTTATGAGATTAGGGTCGACAGATTTGCTTAAGAATAACCACCACCATGTCCAGCTGTATGAGTCAAATCTGATTGACTTAGAGGATCCCCAATTATTCAGGCTATTGTTATGTGATTCTCAGTTCCTAGTTGAGTATTTCCAAAATCTACAACCTGATCTTCAGGATCATGCTTTTGAGGATGTCCATCCCACGAAAACATTTTATCTAGACCCTTTTATAGAACCTGAACCTAAACCACAACTAGATGTAATTGTATTAATTAAAAAATTATATAAGAGTATGTTCGATATTTCCATGGTCTGTTGCGATTTCCTTTTCTTTTGGGTAACACTTTTTGATTCAGATGACCCACAGTTGTTCAGGTTACTTCTTTATGATTCTATGAGATGACTAAGTGTTTCCTAGTCTGGCTGAAGACTCTAAACTTAGCACTTGCTGGGAGGTGACCCATGTTTTCGACACTCTGGTAATATCCTTTCTCACTTCCTTTAAGTAGTAACAGTTTCTCCTTGTTCATGTTTTTAATTTCATCTTTAGAACATCGAGTACAATGTTAGATTTAAGTGTGGGGTAGTGGTTAACTTCTTACTTTTCTTTTTCAGGATTTATTTTGCAATGTATGACCAACTATTGAGCGGCTGCAAAAAAAAAAAAATCGTTATGACCAGATGTTGAGTGGGTCTTTTCGTTTGTTTTCTTATCCTTTTCTTATGACCAGCTGTGGAGCGGGTCTATTTTTATGTATTTTCTTATCATGATCAGTTGTTGAGCGGGTCTAGAAAAAAGAATTTTTTTTTGTTATGACCAGCTGTTGAGCAGGTCTATTGTAGGGTTCTTATGACCAGCTGTGGAGCGGGTCAACTTTTCACTTTGCTCGAGGACTAGAAAAATGTAAGTGTGTGGGAATTTAATAAGCACATAAGTACGGCAAATTTTAAAACATAAATACATTAGCCGGTACTAATTTTATCACTAATAGACTTGTCTGCAGGTATTTTTGGGCAATGAACATTTTCGGAAAATTCGGCTCAAAAAGTTGTTAAAGGCATCCTGGAGGACATTTGCCAAACGGACCCCTACTTTGGATAAGGGGCACCTCAGTTGGACACATGCTATTTACAGTCCACATACGAATAGGGGGAGACATTCTTCTTCCACGTTTAAACAACAGAAGTTACCGGGAAAATGTTGCAGCACACGACCAGATTTAGGGTTCGACTTGTGGACATCTTCTGAAGAGATTCAATGGCTGGGATTGATTGTATAGACTTGAATGGGTCAAACAGAAATGATATGGGCTGTGGATTCGAAGGAAATGGGCTGGATATTTGGTCTGAAGAAAACATAGAATATTATTCTCGGGCTATTTCCGGGAAGTTATAATGGGATTTCTGAGGAGATTTAATGAGACCTAATCACCGGAACCAATCTATATTTACCTGTTAGCATAAAACATGGTTGTTAATCAAGTTATTTTTGGAAATCAACAAGATTTTAACGCAATCTCGAGAAAACAGGTAAGATGAAAGTATCGGATTTTCATTGAATATTCTGGGAAGTTTTGTGCAGTTAAGGGAAGATATAGTATCTGGATTTTATACTGTTGATTGAGATATACTTTGGCAGCTCATTACGCGTGAAGGAAGGAATTTATAACACATAACATCTCGGGTTTTCAGTCAATCTTTCACGAGTTGCTGAGTTAGTTTGGAAATTACAGGAAGAGACAACATGTGTTTAATCTTTACAGAACGTGCTAGTGACGAGTTTGGAGTGTGCTTACAACGAGAAAGACGTGTGAAAAGAATTAAATGGAAAATTAATTTCGTGGCTAGTGGGAAGATTTTTGGAGATTTGGGGAGTTATTGAAGCGCATGTGGTGTATAAATAGGGTGATGGGATGTTGTAGAAAGGGGGTCGAGTGATTGGGGAAGCTACAAACAAGAATAGGAACCTGCGGAGAAGAAGAACCTGAAGAACATAATACCGTTAAAAACTGTTGTTTCAAGGGTCTTATATTCAACAGTTTCTAACGTTATCTTCAGTTTGTGACAAATATTGTAACGATGATCGATGTAATGCCGTGGCAGCGTTGCGAATTCCCTGAGTTATATTTTCGTCTTTGTAAACATATTTTGAGCAATGAAAGACCATTTTGAGCGTGTTTCCAACATGAGGAGCTGGACCCCTACGCTGAGGCGTCGAAGGAATCCGAATTTTATACATCGGTAAATTTATTTTATTCTCTATTTGACTTTTGTACTAATTAAAATAGAATTATGATTTTTATTAATTAGTTGACATTTCATTTGGTGGGTCATGCTTTCTTAGATGTTTGATGTCCCATGCTTAGGATTTACAACTAATATTTTGAGAATCTACCTTGGCAAAAATAAGAGTCTGTGTTTTTATTTATTGAGTTACAATTGCTGAAGAATCAATAATAGAGCCTTATGCAATGAATTCGGTGGAATCCTAGTCCCAATAAATCTCGTCAACTTTTGTGTATGTAATTTCTTTATTTCTAGTATTTTCATTTATTAAATCTGAAATCAATCTCATCAAGTCCGAGGGAATGACAACCTTCTTACCACTATATAAAATCCGATCAATTTTTGGCGCTGCCGACGCGGACTTGTTTATAGATTTTTTTTTAGGTTTTATTTTTATTATTTTTGTTCTTTTTTACACGTTTTGGTATTTCTTGTTTTCTTTCAGATTTGGAGCTGAGCTAAAGAAAAAGAGAGAAAGTTTTGAAAAGAAAAGCGAAGCCAAAGAAGAAAAGAAAACAGGAATCCAAAAGGAGTAAAGAAAAAGATTTTATATATAGCTATTTTATTTTTATTTTATTTAGAAACTGTAAATAGGGTTTTATTATTTTTTTGTAATCTTTTATTTTTTGGACTTTATTTTTGGGACATTGGACATAATTATTTTTAAAACCCTAATAAGGGTTAATTTAAATAAAACTGCTGCAGGGAAGGACGACAGTTACGATACTGTCTCGGCCCATCAGGTTCGTACACTGACATAGGAGTCGGTGGATTGAGTCGACTTCAACGGTTCATCGCCGTATGGTACGGGAGGTAAGACTCTATCCACCCACGAATCCCCTGTCAGTGGGTTTTATTTTGTGTTGATACTCTGACAACACACACCTGTGCAAAATAGAATATCGAACTGGTATTATAATAGCCAATATAATGAATATAGGACTGAGCAACATGAACATTATTCTTATTATTACCATAGTGTGAATAGTGGTTGGTAACGCCATCCTTTTGAAGGATATGGGTCATACCTTGGTGAGCACAATTACAATCCACATGCATACTGATCATACGAGCAAGATTCTTATACTTCTCCTCAACTAGAGTCGGCGCGTAAGATACTTAAGTCAACACGTAAGTTACTTGAGTGGACATATAAGTCAACTGAGACAAATGACTTAGCTATGGAAGAAAGAACCACAACCAAGAGTGAAACTTCTATACATGATACCATTAGGAAGTCATGCGAGTCGATTCAGAAGCGTTTGTTAGAGGCGCAGAATGCTCAAAATAAGCTTAATTTTCAATATAGTGTTTCCAATATTACCCTTGAAAATGAGTATAGTTATTCACATAATCAAGATAACGAGGTTAGAATTGGTAACACTACCTGTTTAGATGAGGTTTGATCATTTTCGTGTTATTATAATGATGATTATGATGAGGATAGTACTGATGAAGAATTTGAAATATGTAGGCATAGTGATCAGGAATTTGTTACTCCGATTGAGCTTTATAATGATAATGTTATTTCTATCACAAATCCAAATAATTTTAATAATTATTCACCTATTCAAAAGGACTAGGATTTGACTAAAATTATCCCGTTTTAGACGATGTAGTATTTCCTTTTTACGAAGCCAATGATGGTTTAGAGGAACGGGTTTATTTTGAGTCTAGCGATTTGGAAACAATAGTCTTAGACAAAGAAAATGAACTCGTAGAGATGAGTGAGGATGAACCTGACTTAGAAGAATTAATTGACCATTTTCAGGAATCTGATGACCTTGAAATTAGGGAAGTTGTGACTACTCTTTCTAGAGACACTGAAAACTCTAAGTTTGGGGGTGATTATCATTCTCCATGTGATTTAAATCTTAGAAAGGTCCATCACTTTGGGATTGACATATGTGACTCAACCATTATACAAAATTATATGCAAACACGTTTTCCTGAACCTAATGATGTCCAAAAAGAAGCTCAGTTGTTAGAAACCCATCCTATGGTTGATGTGGTTAACCAAGCCTACGATACCTCGATTGACTTTGTTTTCCAACCAATAACTTTTTCTCCAATTGTGGGAACTTATGAAAATCAAATGTGTCAAATATTAAGTTTTGAGGATAAACCTAATTAATTTATGAGATTAGGGTCGACAGATTTGCTTAAGAATAACCACCACCATGTCCAGCTGTGTGAGTCAAATCTGATTGACTTAGAGGATCCCCAATTATTCAGGCTATTGTTATGTGCTTCTCAGTTCCTAGTTGAGTATTTCCAAAATCTACAACCTTATCTTCAGGATCTTGCTTTTGAGGATGTCCAGCCCACGAAAATATTTTATCTAGACCCTTTTATAGAACCTGAACCTAAACCACAACTAGATGTAATTGTATTAATTAAAAAATTATATAAGAGTATGTTCGATATTTCCATGGTCTGTTGCGATTTCCTTTTCTTTTGGGTAACACTTTTTGATTCAGATGACCCACAGTTGTTCAGGTTACTTCTTTATGATTCTATGAGATGACTAAGTGTTTCCTAGTCTGGCTGAAGACTCTAAACTTAGCACTTGCTAGGAGGTGACCCATGTTTTCGACACTCTGGTAATATCCTTTCTCACTTCCTTTAAGTAGTAACAGTTTCTCCTTGTTCATGTTTTTAATTTCATCTTTAGAACATCGAGTACAATGTTAGATTTAAGTTTGGAGTAGTGGTTAACTTTTTACTTTTCTTTTTCAGGAATTATCTTGCAATGTATGACCAACTGTTGAGTGGCTCCAAATTTTTTTTTTTTGTTATGACCAGCTGTTGAGCGGGTCTCTTCGTTTGTTTTCTTATCCTTTTCTTATGACCAGCTGTGGAGCGGGTCTATTTTTATGTATTTTCTTATCATGATTAGATGTTGAGCGGGTCTAGAAAAAAGAATTTTTTTTTTGTTATGACCAACTGTTGAGAGGGTCTATTGTAGGGTTCTTATGACCAGCTGTGGAGCGGGTCAATTTTCTGTTTTGCTCGAGAACTAGCAAAATGTAAGTGTGGGGGAATTTAATAAGCACACAAGTACGACACATTTTAAAACATACACTAGTAAAAAAGTGACATTTAGTAACAGTTCAAGATTTTATAAGGTAACAGTTCGTAAATTACCCGTCACTAAATATTAGGTTGTTAAATAATGGTAACAGTTTTTGTAAGAACTGTTACATAGTGCCATCTAGGTTGTATACTGAAACAGTTTTTATAATAAGTGTTACTATATACCCGTGTTACTGTAACATATTTAATATGTTACCATAGTTTAAATTAACGTGACATTTATTTAGACCAACTGTTACTATATACCCTTTCTACTATAACACATCTTATATGTCACCATAGTTGATATTTCGTGACACTTTTTATACCAACCGTTACCATATACGCATGTTACTGTAAAAAATTTAATATGTCACCATAGTTGACCTTATAGTGACATTTTTATAATACATTTCAAAAAGATTACGTAGATCTTAGACCAACATGTCACAATTTACTTATTGATTTAATTTCATGCAGATCTAGTCATGGCTCAAACAGATGGTTATCTACAGTTTAATAGAAATTCAAATCTAATAAAAAAATAATAAACAAGTGGTAAGTCATGTAGAAATACTACAATATTAATGTGTTGTAGTTGGGCGGTGACAATGAAGGTGGTGGTAACAAAGGTTCTGGTGGAGGTCGATAGTTTATTGTTTAATGAGAATAAGTATTTTATATGGATAACATTAACCAAAAACAAAGTGTGGAATAGTGGTTTAAGAGTTATAGTTAGGTGTAATAGGTCTCAAGGTCGAATCCTATGAAGAGTAATTTTATAAAATTTATATTTCAAGCTCAAGAAGCCTAACTTGTGGTTGTGGAACGGTGTCGGGCATGGTGGAGATGATTGCGGCGGTGCTGGTGGTGGAGGTGGTGGTGGCGCTAGTGGTGGAGCTGGTGGTGGTTTTACTATCAATTGTACTATTTTTATGACAGTTTTCATAAAAACTGTTACGGTTACTCAAACAATAACAACAGTTTTATGAAAAACAGTTACCGTAGGAATTATTCGGCAACATATATTTAATAAATTGTTACCAAAAACTACTAACAGTGACAGTTTTAGAATTTATGAGTCATTTTTCAATAGTCATTCCGTAACAGGTTTTATAAACTTTCCGTAACAGGGGCTTTAGTAACACCGCAGAAAAAACTAAAACTGTTACAAAAATAATACAGTAACAGTTATTAACTGTCGCCGAACATCATTTTTTTACTAGTGATAAATACATTAGCCGGTACTCATTTTATCACTAATAAACTTGTTTGTAGTTATTTTGGGCAATAAACATTTTTGGAAAATTCGGCTCGAAAAGTTGTTAAAGACATCCCGGAGGACATTCGCCAAACGGACCCCTACTTTGGATAAGGGACACGTCAATTTATAAGGGGCACCTCAGTTGGACACATGATATTTACTGTCCACAGAAGAATAGGGGGAGACCTTCTTCTTCCACGTTTAAACAACATAAGTTACCGGGAAAATGTTGCAGCACACGACCAGATTTAGGGTTCGACTTTGGACATCTTCTGAAGAGATTCAATGGCTGAGATTGATTGTATAGACTTGAATGGATCAAACAGAAATGATATGGGCAGTGGATTAAAATGAATTGAGCTGGATGTTTAGTTTGAAGAAAACAAAGAATATTATTCTCGGGCTATTTCCGGGAAGTTATAATGGGATTTCTGAGGAGATTTAGTGAGACTTAATCACCGGAACCGATCGATATTTACATGTTAACATATCATTTCTCGAGGGTTGGTAATCAAGTTATTTTTGGAAGTCAACAAGATTTTGACGTAATCTTGAGAAACCAGGGAAGATGAAAGTATCATATATTCATTGAATATTCTGGGAAGTTTTGTGCATCTAAGGGAAGATATAGTATCTGGATTTTATACTGTTTGATTGAGATATATTTTGGCAGCTCATATACGCGTGAAGGAAGGAAGTTACAACAGACAACATCTCGGGTTTTCTGTCAATCTTTCATGAGTTGCTGAGTTAATTTGGAAATTGCATGAAGAGACAACATGTGTTTAATCTTTACAGAACGTGCTACTGACGAGTTTGGAGTATGTTTACAGCGAGAAAGACGTGTGAAAAGAAATAAATGGAAATTTATTTTTGCGGCTGGTGGGAAGATTTCTGGAGAAGGATGTCTTAGAAAGGGTGTCGAGTGATTGGGGAAGCTACAAAGAAGAATAGGAAGCTGCAGAGCAGATTTTTCTGCCGCTGCAGAGAAGAAGAACCTGAAGAACATAATACCGTTAAAAATTGTTGTTTCAAGGGTCTTATATTCAACAGTTTGTAACGTTATCTTCAGTTCGTGACAAATATTGTAATGGTAATCTCTGTAATGCCGTGGCAGCATTGCGAATTCCCTGAGTTATATTTTCTTCTTCGTATACATATTTTGAGCAATGAAAAACCATTTTGAGCGTGTTTCCAACATGAGGAGCTAGACCCCTACGCTGGGACGTCGGAGGAATCCGAATTTCATACATGGGTAAATTTATTTTATTTTCTATTTGACTTTTGCACTAATTAAAATAGAATTATGATTTTGATTAATTAGTTATCATTTCATTTGATGGGTCATGCTTGCTTAGATATTTTGATGTCCCATGCTTAGGATTTACAACTAATATTTTGAGAATCTATCTTGGCAAAAATAAGAGTCCGTGTTTTTATTTATTGAGTTAAAATTGCTGAAGAATCAATAATAGAGCCTTATGTAATGAATTCGGTGGAACCCTAGTCCCAGTAAGTCTCATAAACTTTTTTGTATATAATTTCTTTATTTCTAGTATTTTGATTTATTAAATATGAAATCAATCTTATCAAGTCCGAGTGAACGACAACCTTCTTACCACTATATAAAATCTGATCAAGTATGCATACTTGCATATATGTAATCCATGTTCGGGAACCATTATATGCATATCTGTATGCGTACTTGTTGGTTTTGAGAAAGTCTAGGAACCTGGTATGCAAACCGGTACGCGTACTGGCATAAGGTTCAAGTCCCGGAATTTCTATTGAGTTTGGATGGTATGCGTACCAGTTCACGTACTGGCGAACCCCAAACTTGGTTCGACTACTTAGGTACACATACCCGTTGGCATACTTAAGTGGATGATGTTCTAAAATCAATTTTTTCATGAACTAATACATTTATATAATAAGGAATGCAATCTTTTGCAAACCGTGGCTACAATGTTCATGACTTATTCGAGTAAATCAAAATCGATTTTGCTTCAATTGTGTCTTGTACATTTCTATGAGAATATAAACATTTGAAAAACTCTATAACTAGTTTCATTTGAGTCGTTTGAACTAGTTATGGTTAAGATGAATAAGGTTGATATGAAAGTGTTCATATGGCTAAATTCGGTTAACTATTGTTGAGCCAACAAGGTGTACACGTTTAGGTACGGTTACTCATATCTAAATGAAGGTACATTTAATTTGTGTGTAACAAGCTAAGTTCGATGTAACGGTTGAAATATATTAGGTTGAGTCTAATTAGGTTTTCATATAACGGTGAATTTGAATGCTTTGTTACCAAGGTAACATTGATTGCAAACCCTGATTTGAAGACTATATAAAGGAGAACTCTAGCAACTGGAAAAAATAATCCCCACACCTCTCGTGCGATACTAGTTGCGACTAGAGTTGATTCACCTTTAACCTTAGGTTTTTCATGAAACTTTGTGGGTTAACAACTTAAAGACTTCATTAGGATTATGAAGCCAGACCCAACTATTTTCTCTGTAGTTGCGTGATCTGATCTTGCATCTTCTATTGTGATTAAGTAATATATTCTTTAAGATTGGCCCAAGATTTATTCTCCGATAGGCAAGATAAAAAGTAATCACAAACATCTTCGTCTCATCGTTTGTGATTCCACAATATCTTGTTTCGCTACCATATGTTTAAGATTATTGTGAGGTGATTGATATTTCTGGGCCGTTCTTCGGGAATATAAGTCTGGTATATCAATTGGTTCCTGTTCACCTTGATCTATCAAAAGACGGAACAAAACTCATAGGTTTATCTGTGGGAGACAGATCTATATATACAATAGACTTTTCTGTGAGAGACAGATTTGTTTATCAAGTCTTCGACTTTGGGTGATAGCAACTCTTAGTTGTGGGTGAGATCAGCTAAGCGAATCAAGTGCATAGAGTCCTGCTGGGATTCATAGACGTAAGGAGCACAACTGTACCTTTATCATTGTGAGATTGGTTAGGGATCAAATACGTTCCAATCCGAAGTTAACTTGGAGTAGGCTAGTATCTGTAAAGGCTTAATACAATGTGGTGTTCAAATCTGGACTAGGTCCCGGGGGTTTTCTGCTTTTGCAGTTTCCTCGTTAATAAAATTTCTGATGTCCGTGTTATTTCTTTTTTCGCATTATATTTTGTTATATGATAGAAATATCACAGGTTGTGCGTAGTTCAATCAATTTGGTTGTTGATTATGTTGATTGATACTTGAACATTGGTTTTTGGTACCATTCAAGTTATTTCACATAATAATCAGGCTCACGGATTTTATCTGTTTGATTTGCTAGTTACATTGTGAAATAGAGATACAACTCTTGGATATATTTCTATTGATTGAGTCTGACTGTCTAGTTGATTCTCTTGGAATTATATTGGACTTTGTCCATACAAATTGCTAAATGAAATATTGGGTGTGGTTGTTAGACCCCCGCTTTTTCAGTTGTCCAATGCCAGGTTTTGTTTTCTCATGTCCAAGATCAGTGTTTGTGTTCATGCTTAGACGTTGATCTTATGCGGATGAGTGGGTTGTGGGTGGGTGGGTGGGTGTTAGAGAATAGTATTTTTTTGCACTCGTGCAATATGTGTGTGTCAGGATAGTTGTATCTGTGCATGTGAGCGGGTATAACAACCAACAAGTGTTAGTTAACGTGAACGTTGGTAACCTTTAAAATAAGCCATCAGTCATGTCTGTTTTGTAAAGGTTTATTAACCTAAATCTGTGAGAGGCTGTAATCAAGAAAATCAATTGAATGAAAACATTGAGAGATTGCCAAGCGACATTTCATCTCTCAACAATATTAGAAAGTAATTGTTTTTGTATACAACTTAGTATAATTTCAACTTTCCACCATAACTACAACGTTTCTTATCTATCTATTATGATGCGAGATAGAAACGTTCATTGATTTAACCCATATAATTGACGTAACTTTGAATTATAGATATGTCTTTCTCATATCTGATAAACAATAGTGTATTGTTTTCACTCGGAGGTTGACCACCACGATGAGGTAAAAGATCTTCCTCAACTGTAGAAAATATCTCTTATGGTGAAGCAAAAGGTGGAATTGGTGCAGCCAAAGGGACCTGTCTAAATCTGAACTAGAGCGTCTTTATTCTAAATACACATGATATTATTGGAATTCATTATGATGTTCCTGCCCGTAAGATGGGAACTAATGCTCAGGTAGCTTGATTAAATTTTTTGAATAAGAATCTTCTAGAAGTATTTGTTGTTCAATAGAATTTTATGTTCATGTTATTTACTAATTTGGTGAGATGAATGTTGGATGAGTACTCAAAGTTTCACGCATACTCACCCGCCGTTGTTACTGGGAAATCCATGCAGTAGAAGCGTTTTCAAGATATAAAAAGTCTAGTCTTGTTATTTCTGGTGTTAGATCAAGTTGATTTCTTGTGGAATCAGAAATTGTTATTAACTCAAATTGTGTACACATATATCTCACTATCAGACACGTGTATATAACAAGATACGTGGAAAGCATGCAGGCCAAAACATCAAAACATGATGCGTCACGAAACACCAAATAAACCCCGAGGAGTTACTTTATCTCATCCCCAAAAGAGAAGCTAAGATCAACGGTGGAGAGAAAGTTAGCTGACACGGACTGACAGGGGCAGAAGACACTTGTCTGACACGAGCAGACCCCTCAACTACCCGCATTAAACACTCTGAGCAGTGTACGTGTCGACCAACCTGTGGAACGAGCGAGGATGCTTCTGCGGGATCAAGGGGCAGACGCAGACCTCCGCGTGATGGACGCAAGGACACAAGAAGATAAGGTTCCAACGGTCTTTAGAGATGGGTCCCACGTTCTAACCTTATAAATACCCAATCTCCACCAAGAGGAAGGGGGATCGGAAAAATCAAGGAGAGAAGGAGAGAGAGAGAGATAGATTTCAAGGGTAAGTTAATCACTTAGAGGAGAGAAACATGTAAACCCAAAAGTCATTCGACTATTCATGTAACCGTGAAGAACATAGCAAAACAACAAACCCCGTGGATGTAGGCCTTAGTGCTGAACCACGTAAACCTTGGTCTTATTTATATTTCAGCACTTTACATTTATTTAGCTCCATGAATGTTTACTTATATGTTTTGTTTTCCCTAATACTTATATCCCATGCGCAAACGCCTCGCATGGAGTTGTTAGATGAGGCCATGATAAACCCGAAGGTTTTGAGCCAATGAATCAACACCAAGATATCATCATCACAATCTCTTTAGATGATAATGATTGATTGTGAGCGTTCGGACCCCCTCGCAGGTTTGTGTGCTCACACAAATTGTAGAATCTTGGCGGATCCTTAGGAAGAGAAGCTGCCACGAGATGAGATGATGGCCGAGATCAGGCAATTAAAAAATAAACAAGGCGGGGGAAGGTTAGAAGAGGTAATGAGAGAAGCTAACTCCACGCCCTTAACTCATCGCTTGGCCAACACCCTTATTCCACTGAAATGCCCTGTCCCAACGTTCGAATGCTATGATGGATCCAGCGACCCTGCTGCACATATTCGGTACTACAACCGTGTCTTAGCTAGATGGGGTCAGAACGACGCCGTACTCTGCAGATACTTCCCGTCAAGCCTGAAGGGATCGGCGTTATCATGGTTTGATAATCTGCCACAACTCCATCCACTCATACGACCAACTCGCAGAAAATTCTTAAGAACATACATGTACAACAGACTGTAAACACCGGGATGGATAAGCTCTTTTCACTAGCAATTGGCTACAAGGAAACCACGAGGAGTACACAACAGATGGCACAAGATCTGCCAAGCCATAGGGAGCGTGGACCCAGTGGTAAGCATCAACTGCTACAAATGGGGCTTAGACCGAATGAGTCCCCTATTTGTTGAAATTCATGGGAGCGTGCCCAAGACAGAGGGAGATCTTCGAATAATTATCGAAAAGCACGCTCGACTTGAAGAAATTCAACGGGAAAACCCGAGGGCATATCCGCAGAGGTCTCACCGCACCAATTCAGCGGAACAAACCAATGGGGCCAAAAGGGTTGCTCAGGGGAGACCTCACGAAGATAGGAAGGAACGGAGGGATGAACGAAGAACAGGCGACCGAAAATTCGAAGATCAAGTTTACACGAAACTCAACGCTAGCTATGCTCGTATCCTACGAGAGATCAAAGGGAGGGAAAACTTAGAGTGGCCATGGTCTAAGGGAAAGCAGCCCCCGAGATCCGAGAAGTCTAAAGATTACTGTGAATATCACTGTTTCAACGGACACCAGACCGAAAAGTGCAAGAACCTTAAAATAATGATCCAAAAATTAATTGATGCGGGAGAGCTCAAACATTACATACGAAAGGATGTTACCGAGGACAGATCCAAACGAACCAAACCAGTCCAACTTCCGGAAGAAACCGAACAATCAACACCATCTCGTGTTCCGAAGCCACAGGACCCTCACTCACACAGCGCAGATTGGAAAAAGGTTACGGAAGCAATTCGAAGACCGCTGCGAGTTATATAAGGTCGATGGGATAGCGGTGGACGAACACGAAGAATGGATGGAATCTCCTATCATCTTCGATGCCGAGGATATCGAAGAAGATATGGAAGACCATAACGATCCCTTGGTCCTAACATTACCAGTAGCTGGATGTAACCTCAAAAAGATCCTCATAGACGGGGGAAGCTCTGTAAACGTCCTATTCTATGATGCATTCAAACGGATGAAGCTCCATGATGAACAGTTAATGACCTCTTATCACACCATCTACGGATTCAATGGAGCAGCCACGAAGCCCTTGGGAGACATCGTGTTACAGGTTAACGCAGGGCCCATGAAACTGGAAACCCGATTCAGTGTGGTGGACACCCCTTCCCCCTACAACGCTATTATTGGACGAAAATGGGTACATAAGCTCAAAGGAGTTGCGGCAACATACCACCAATATCTCAGATTTCCAACACCTGAGGGAATAATGGAGATCAAGGGAGATCGGATCACTACGCGAGAGTGCCAGGCCACTCAGGATCATATCAACAATGAGCAAGAAGAGCAGCGAAAAATCCGAAGAGTAAAAATCAAGAAACCGCGAAAGAGAAGGCCGTAGACCTGTTCCTTAAGGAAACTACAGGAAAGGCTTGACGAAAGATGGTAATGTCCAAGCTCGGAAACAAGTACCTCAACAACCAGCGAAGAACAGAAACACGCTAAATAGCAATTAAAGAGCGTCCCAGTCCTCGGAAACCCGAAGCCTGTGTTCACACCAGTAGAACCCGTAAAGGAAATCAACATAGGAACGGAAGAAGACCCGAAGATGATCAAAATCGGGACCATCATGGACGAAGGAAGAGAACATTCCTTAACCAAATTACTTAAGGAATATGCGGATGTGTTCGCCTGGAAGTTAGGAGATATGCCGGGGATTGACCCAAAAGTAATCCAACATGAACTACGCATCAAACCGGGCACGCCCCCGTTCAGGCAGAAAATACGAAAAGTGGCTCCAGAGTATCATGAGGCAGTAGAAACAGAACTTCGGAAGCTACTAGACAGGATTTATCAAGGAAGTCAAGTACCCTACCTGGATCTCCAACATGGTCATTGTTCCTAAGAAAAATGGAGGGGTTAGAATATGCATCGACTTTACTAATCTCAACAAGGCATGTCCAAAGGACAGCTATCCCCTACCGAGCATAGACCAGCTGGTAGAAGCAGTAGAAGGATACGAAGAACTATCATTCATGGATGGACATTCTGGTACAACCAAGTAGCCCTGGCAGAAGAAGATCAGCCACACACAGCGTTCTATACCCCACATGGCCTTTATTGCTATACCAGAATGCCTTTCGGACTCGAAACGCAGGGGCAACATACCAAAGGATGGTCGATGCTATCTTCAAGCCATGGATTGGAGGAACCCTAGAAGTCTACGTGGACGACATGCTCGTCAAAAGCAAGCTGCGTAAAAATCACCACCAGGACCTGAGGAATATCTTCGAAGCAATGAGACAGCATCACATGAAAGTGAATCCGGAGAAATGTACTTTCGGTGTCACCTCGGGGAAGTTCCTCGGGTATCTGGTAACAAAAGGGGCATCGAGGTAGACCCAGCAAGATTCAAGCCATAGTAGAGATGCCGTCCCCAAAGAATCTAAAGGAAGTGCAGAAGCTCAATGGGTCTATAGCAGCGTTGGGCAGATTTATTGCACGGTCTTCGGACAAATGCAAACATTTCTTCAATATTCTCAAAAAAGGGAGCAGGTTCGAATGGACCGCTGAATGCGAGGAAGCATTCCAAAAAATCAAGAACATCTAGCTCAATCCCGATCCTGCAGAAGCCAGACCCTGATGAGTTTTGGCACTGTACATAGCAGCAACGGAGGACGCAGTCAGCGCGGTATTAGTCAAAACCAATACAAAGGTAGAACAGCCTATCTATTACGTCAGCAAGACACTCAATTCTGCGGAAAGAAATTATACTAAGATTGAACAACTCATCCTCGCACTGGTATGGGCTACCCAAAAACTGAGAACCTACTTCCTAACTCACCTCGTCAGGGTACCATGCAAAGCACCATTAGAAGCAGTCCTCAAAAGCACGGGAAAAGTGGGCCGAATAGCCAAATGGAACACCCATCTGGACCAATTCAACATCATTCATGAAATTCAACATTCTCAGAAGTCCCAAGTTCTGGCAGATTTCTTAGAGCTAATGGAATACCAGAAGCCGAGGAAGAAATCAAGGATCCAATGGATATCCTCGAACCTGCGAGTCAAAGACAATGGGAAGTCTTTGTCGACGGATCTAAAAATAGGGAAGGAGCAGGAATATGCATTGTCATCATCACCCCAACTGGAGAAAGGATTATACAGGCACATAGATTGGAATTCAAAGAGCATACCAACAACATTGTTGAATACGAAGCTGTCGTACATGCCCTACGTATAATAATAGAGATGGGGGTAACCGATGTAAGGATGACAAGTGATTCGCATCTTGTCATACGGCAAATAGGGCTCGAGTATAATGTGTACGATGACACCCTTTCAGCTTACATGGCCTTGGTCCAAACATTGGCATCACAAATCCCGAACATTAAGTTCCGGCACTTATGCAGAAGGGACCTCAGGCACGCGGATGCCCTAGCATACATATCATCCATGCTGAGGGATAAAAATGCCGAAGCTATTAAAATAGCAAGGGTATACGAGCCTTCGATTGCATCTCAATTCTCCTTCGTTACCAATCAAGATACGGTGGAAGAAAATATCGAAGACCAGGTAGGAGAAGACATCCATAATGACTTTGAGAAGAGGATATCCTGTCAAGAGCAAATCAAGACGAAGACTTCAGCAACGAAGATGACTGGAGGGTGACAATACATGCCTTTCTCGAAAAAGGAAGCTTACCTGCGGATCAGAAACAAGCTAGGAAGATACTCTCCAAAGTGGGAAGATATGATCTTCGGGAGGGGGTCCTGTATAGAAATCCTTCCTTGGACCATTACTACGCTGCTTGTCCCGGAAAGAGGGGCATCGAATTCTAAATGATATCCATTATGGTGACGCGGGGAATCATAGCGGCATGAGATCACTAGCTGACAAAGCAAAAACGCAAGGATATTACTGGCCGACAATGATACAAGATGCCGCGAGGATGTCCCGACGATGTGAAGAATGTCAGCGCTTCGCAAAAAAGATCCGCGCCGGCAACAATGTTAAACCGTCGATAGCCCGTGGCCATTTGCAAAATGGGGCGTAGACATCGTCGGGCCTTTCATCGAAGGATCAGGGAAGAGACGATTTTTGATAGTAGCCACGGACTACTTCAGTAAATGGGTGGAGGCTAAGGCCTTGGCCAGGATCAGAGACGCGGATGTGTTCACTTTCATATTCCAGAACATCATTTGCAGATTTGGTATACCTGCTGAAATTGTATCTGATAACGGCAAGCAATTACAGGGAAAAATATAGACATGCTCTTCGATACTTTCAAAATAAGAAAGAACAAGTCCACCCCCATATACCCTCAAAGCAACGGACAAGCGGAAGCTACCAACAAGACCCTCGCCCTTATACTCAAAAAACAATTAGACGAGCATAAGGGAAGATGGTGCGAACAACTGCACAATGTGTTATGGGCATACAGGACAACACGAAGATCCGCCACCGGGGAATCCCCGTTTCTTCTAACTTATGGAGCTGAAGCAGTCATACCTACGGAAATCCTCATGCCAACCACGAAGACCGAAGCTTGGGAGAAAAACCTCACAACAGATATGATGTTAGAAAGGTTGGACGACTTGGAAGGAAGAAGGGAAGTAGCATTGCAAAAGATGGAAAATTATCAACGAAGACTAGCAAGGGAGTACAACAAAAAGGTAAAGCTACGGAATTTTGTAGAGGGACAGTATGTGTTGAGAACAATCCCACGGTATCAGCAAGAAAAGAAATGGGGAAAGTTAGCACCTACATGGGGAGGACCTTTTATAATACACGACGTTGCGGGTAACGGTTCCTACTACCTTCGTAATCTAAAAGGCGAGGTCCTCCGGCATCCTTGGAATGCTAAGTGGCTCAAACCATACTTCCCATAGAGCAACGCAGATTTGAATCTGCTTGGAGTGTACCAGAAGAAGAAGGGAGCCTGACCGCTCCACATGTTTCTATCTCTGGAAGAGGAATTGCAGGCCTCAACTTATCAATCAAACAAGCTTTCAAATTATCAAGTCAGTGGAATCTACCGACAATATTGGGGAAAGTAGTTAATCTACAATCTCTCAGGGCTCCCCCATCAGTGTCCATAAGTGTAGGACCAGGGGGAAGGCACCCAGCAGAAAGAGATACCCAACCAATCTTAAGGCAACGGGTCGACGGAATGGGTGTGTAAATATTTTAATCCCATATCCTAGAACGTTGCCCCGGCCCCCACCGTCTGGGAATCCTCTGGCCCAGGATTCGCCAGCGGGGTGACAGGTCTCAAGACGATCACGAAGGTACCTTCCTTCAGTATCGCACCAAACACTTAAAAACTTTTGTTTTGTTTTTTCACAAATGCTTAAAATAAAAAAAACCAACATTGCAGGTATATCAAGAAGAGGATTCATTTCATAAAGGATGATTACAAGAAGTGAAAGGCCAAATTCAAGGATACAATCAAAAAATATTCCTTTTACAGGATATCAGCAAAAAATATCCTTGTTACATGATTACAAAAAAAAGATAATGATGCCGCGGACCCTACAATGCTGCGGTCTCTACCTAGATGGCGGCCCCATCGGCAGGATTATTCCGAAGACTTGATGGGACGCTCCCACCAGAAGAGGGGCCCGAGGAGCTGGGCAAGGCAGAAGGAACGGGACGACGAGGATAGTTCTTCACGAGACCATGTTCGTTCCTTAGGCCAAGTTCTATCCTCTCCAGCATCTTGTTCGTCTCCTCAGCCAATTGACAACGAGCCTTGTGCTTAATAACTGTTGTCCGCTGTTGGGCTTGGGATAATAACGAAGATAGCCGATTCACTTCCCTAGCAGCACCAACGGCCTCCTCGCGGGGCTGCTAAATTCTTGAAGTGATTGGTCTGTTCTTCCTGCTGCGCTAAGGAAGATTGAGCCTTTTCAAGTTTTTCATTTGTGACGCGAAGGCGTCCCTCGAGCTCTGAAAAAGACAACACCACGGAGTTAGCGTAGAAAAAAAACAGGTCACACTCGATGAAATGGGATTATACCTTCGACACAAGCCGAAGCCTCTTCATACTCATTAACAACCGCATCTCGCGCTTCATCAAGATGTCATATTCCGCGGATAATTTTTATAGTCTAGTTGAAGGTTGGTGAGAGTAAATTGACAGGCATCTAATTCTACCTGCTTCATCGAGTCCATATGACGAAGGTGGTCGACCTCTTTATTTATCTCTGAGACCCCTTTGCTGAGTCTGTACATGCACACTTCAAGATTCCTCTCAGACTCAGCATGACGAGCTACGTCGGCACGGGACGCGGAAAGAGCATTGCTGAGAGCGTAGACTTCAGCACGAGCATCATCTCTTTCTCTGGCAAGACAGAGCATATTATCCTGGACCCCTGAAAGAGGAATGGATCGAGCCGTCTGTAATTCTTCTTCCAGCAGCTGAATCCTAGATTCCAACAAGGAAGTACGCTCACGGGCTTCCCGCAGATTATCACGGGTCCACAGCAGTGTGCCATTAAATAAAGCACGATCATGGTTGTACAGATTTTGCATGTCGACCATCTGAACATGCCGCGCGCGCCATACCTCAGCCCGAGCATCCCATTTCTTAGCTTCACTCTTAATTTTCTCAACCAAATCTCTAATACGAGATTTTTGCCGAGCTCTTTCGTTTCGAAGCCATATCAGCTCGGGGACGCCACCCACTGGAGATAGGGTGGGGAGACTCAGACAGAACAACTAAGAAATAGAAGAATGACGACATACGGCGAGGGAAAAGAACCAAACCTGTGAAAGTGGAAACTTGGCTACGAGTTTGCTCTAACTCAGCGCGCACAGCAACAAGTTCTGAACGAAGACCGGCCTCTGCTTCACCCAGCTTTTCTTTCTCCTTAAGGCTTTTCTTCAGTTCTTCTATTTCCACCTCAGCCGCAGATAATTCCTTTTCTCGGTGACGAAGCTTAGCCTCGAGCTTCAGAGATTTCGCTTTGAAGAACTGATACAGCACGTGGTTACAATGCTCACTCCTCATCATCTACACATCAAGATGACAAAACATTATTTCACCGAAGCATTGGATCGTCACGTAGAAGTATGTACGAAAATTTACCTCCAGCACACGCTGCTGCGGAAAGCCATATTGATACCCGTCGGCGATGGCCATCATATCGGCAACGGAAGTAGGAGGCTCCGGCACAAGGGTAGCTTCGGGAACAGTCAACCTTTTTCCCCAGGCTTCAGACACCCGCGCCTTAGAAGACATCTCCATCATGCGACGGGTATACGCGGTTGATTCCTTTTCCCCAGCAACAACAGGAGCGGGATGAGAGACAAACAGAAGATTCTTTTCCTTGAACCAATCCATGATGGCGTCCTCACCCTCAGACGTCGGCGACTGGGGAAGATTATCAGCAGGCGCATCAATGACAGATTTTCCTTCTCTGACACGACCCCCTCAGCAAATGTTGGCATGCTCCTCCGCGCCTACATGCACAGCAGGCTCCTCCGCACCAACATCTTCTACAGTAGCGTCCCATTACCATCACCACCAAGAACATCCCAATCATCATTGGGGGAAAGTAAAGAGAAGTCCTCGGGAAAATCGAGGGCTTCGTCAAAGAACTCCCCCGTGGAGTACATCCGATCAAAAGAAAATTCTTGAGAAGCGGGAAGGGTATCCGCGACATCACCAGCAGGGACGGAAACATCCCCGATAACAACGTCATCAGCCACCACGGCTTTGTTCCTTCCTTCATCACCAGCATGACCAGCGAAGACCTCTTCTTCGACATTGATAGGGGAGGTACCAGTACGTTCCTCCCCATCTGTAATCTCATCCTCAGCAAACTCTTCGTTCACTGGACTAGTAACTTCTTCTTGGGCTTCAACCTCGCCCATCACGTAGTAGAAGACTGCTTCGGCCTAATCTTTTTCTTCTTCAACACCTGAAACCAACACCACAAAAAGAATTATTTTTCCCGACTGATGGAAGTTCTAAAAAAGAAGCGCAGCTAGAATCGCGTACCTGAGCAGCTGAGGTATTCTTCGGTGGGAGTATAGCACCGGAACCTTCCTCCTCGTCTCCCTCTACGACGTCAGGGCATAAGGAAAATTCATACCCGCAAAGTTCAGACGCCAGGGACAGAAATCTCCATAGCGAACAGGAGGAGACTCGGCGGCTTACTATTCTCGGTAGGCCGCCAACCGCGGGGACCAGGAATCCAACCGTAAGCCCACGGACCAACTATCTCGATAACGGTGGCGTGCCACTCGTAGTCATGATCGCGCTTGATCCTCTCTCGCGCGGGGAAGAGTTTCCGACGACTAGACGCCTCCGTGCCAGGAACATACTTCAGCTTGGCATCGCTGACCTCATTTAACAGACGAATCTCGCCCCGAGGAGCAGGGAGATTCCGAAGGCTGACACTCCACGGCTTGCGATTCCTACTATTGACGTAATCACCGAAGGAGTTATTGAAATTCTCAGGAGTATACCATTCCTTCTCCATGGGATTGGGGACGTAACAAGTCATCGACGTTTCCCCCTTACTCCGCAGATAGCATTCCTTCAGGGCGCGGAGATAATTCCCCGATAGTTGGGATACGGAACGGCTGTGAGTATTGGTGGAAGACCCTTCACGACTAGCGAGCACGTCATAGTAGAAGGAATCACCTGATTTGTACAACGGCAGCATAAGACCAGCTTCGAATGCTCCAACCGTCGTTAACAAATGAAATTCATCGAACTCATACTTGGAGATAAGCTCATACGTAATATCATCCTCAGGGGCATAGAAACGAACCCCGAAGGCTTGAAGCTCATGCTTTTCCTTGAATATTTCGAGATCGATATGCTTGAAGGTTACTTTTTTCCTACTAACGAGACACTGCGTATCAAGGGAGCAGCCTCATCCTCCTCGGCGGGGCCGGATGAACTAACGCTTCCGAAGCTTTTCTCTTCACGGGGGGATTCTTTGAAGATTCACCCTAGGAGCTACACCCTTCGTATTCTTCCCTTTAAAAGTTGGAGAAGACCGCAGATGATGCTCGGGCACTAACGAACGTAGAGGAGGAATGTCAAAAGCAACGCGGGGCGGAGCCTGCGTACTCCTAGTATCATCACGAGGACGAGCCGCTGAGCGATCAAAGACTCTTCGGGAACCAGACGGAATTTCGGAGGAATCTCTTCCCTAGAGGACGAGGCTTTCGCTCCAGAAGAAACTCGACTCCGACGAACATCATCTTGAGACTCTCGACGCGGAGGAGATCTCGATAGCCCAGAATCAGGAGTCTGATAAGTAAGCCGCGGACGGTCAGACATGGCTGCGAAAAGAATAAAATCAAGAACAAGTTACACACAATCAAAAACATTACCAAAGATCAAAAAACCACATCCATAGCAATACACGCACGATAACACAGAAACCCTAAAATTAGTATACATGCTCAAAATTTCATAAAATTCACACCCTCGAAGTAGTGGCTTCCTTAATTTAAGATGAAGAACAGGGGCAAACTAGTATGCAAGCATCAGAAGAAGTTACTCATCACAAACAAGGAACAACAGTAGCAGAGAATTCACAAATCAACACAGCGTGAAACAGTGGAAATAAAGAAAAGAAAAACTTACCGGCAAAAACAGCAGTAGAAGAAACAAACAGGGGAAGCGGGCGTGATTAATGCTAAGGTGGAGATAATTTAAGATCACAGGTCCAGTGAAGACTGACAGAGAATTTAAGATCACAGGTGCAATGAAGACTAACAGAGAATTTAAGGTCACAGGTTCAATGAAGACTGACAGAGAATTTAAGGTCACAGGTTCAATGAAGACAGACAGAAAATTTAAGGGCTGAAAAAAAGAATGAAAACTAAGAGAGCGTTTAGGAAGAATGAAATTAAATTTTCTTTCTATCCTTAAAATACCCGAAAGAAAGAGAAGGAAATTAAGGGAGGAATGGGAAACGTGCCCGTTACATAAGCAGTTAATGCACGAATAAAAGATGTGCCCAAGTATCTAGGAGAAGTTATTAGGAGTGAGAAGAATATGCGACGATAGTTTTTCTGCAAGGCACCCATTAGTCATTCAAGCCCGAAGAAAAGGGGCAAATTGTGTACACATATATCTCACTATCAGACACGTGTATATAACAAGATACGTGGAAAGCATGCATGCCAAAACATCAAAACATGATGCGTCACGAAACACCAAATAAACCCCGAGGAGTTACTTTATCTCATCCCAAAAAGAGAAGCTAAGATCAACGGTGGAGAGAAATTTAGCTGACACGGACTGACAGGGGCAGAAGACACTTGTCTGACACGAGCAGACCCCTCAACTACCCGCATTAAACACTCTGAGCAGTGTACGTATCGACCAACCTGTGGAACGAGCGAGGATGCTTCTGCGGGATCAAGGGGTAAACGCAGACCTCCGCGTGATGGACGCAAGGACACAAGAAGATAAGGTTCCAACGGTCTTCAGAGATGGGTCCCACGTTCTAACCTTATAAATACTCAATCTCCACCAAGAGGAAGGGGGATCGGAAAAATCAAGGAGAGAAGGAGAGAGAGAGAGAGAGAGAGAGAGAGAGAGAGAGAGAGAGAGAGATTGCAAGGGTAAGTTAATCACTTAGAGGAGAGAAACATGTAAACCCAAAAGTCATTCGACTATTCATGTAACCGTGAAGAACATAGTAAAACAACAAACCCCGTGGATGTAGGCCTTAGTGCTGAACCACGTAAACCTTGGTCTTATTTATATTTCAGCACTTTACATTTATTTAGCTCCATGAATGTTTACTTATATGTTTTGTTTTCCCTAATACTTATATCCCATGCGCAAACGCCTCGCATGGAGTTGTTAGATGAGGCCATGATAAATCCGAAGGTTTTGAGCCAATGAATCAACACCAAGATATCATCATCACAATCTCTTTAGATGATAATGATTGATTGTGAGCGTTCGGACCCCCTCGCAGGTTTGTGTGCTCACATAAATTGTAGAATCTTGGCGGATCCTTAGGAAGAGAAGCTGCCACGAGTCGTGGGATTGTCTTTGCCATCGAGGCTCTCCTTGCATTACATGGGGAGAGTATTAAAGACTTGAAATTTGTTATCCAGGTGAAACCTGTATTACTTTACTTTATTTTTATTTTAGTGCCATTGGTTGTTTCAGTCGCTCCCCGTATGAGATTACTAAAAATTGTCTTTATTGGATTCTTTATTGGCCGCAAGGTATTATCAATTGGTATATCTTAGATTATCAATTGAAGAAATGAAGACGTTTTGTTGAGACTTTTAGCACATTGGAAGGGATTTGTCTGTTCTATTATATCTGATGGTTGGACGGATGGAAAAAGCATCAGTATGGGATATTGTGATGTTTGTTGATCCTGCAAACACTATTATGAATGATCTACTTTAGAAATGTAACTAATGTCATTACTTAGTATATCACTAATACTATTTTTTGTCTTTTGAATTTGGTTTCCTGTACTGTCCTTTTGATTTCAGTTGTATGAAAATGACATCCTTTTCCTTATGTTCTTAAGTAAATTAATGGAACTACTATGCAGGGAAATGTATGGTTGCGGTGCAAGCAATGAAGTCATCAATTGTCAGATCAATGATGCATGGATTTGCTGCATTTTATTTGTCATCTTTGTGTTATGAATTTAAGTTCACATTTTTCGTCATTCTAGATTTAGGCATTCATAAATATTTAGAATTCTTGTCTTAATAATATATCACCGATAAAAAACGATATTATCTTTTGTATAGGTGTACCGGAACCAGCCGATATGATCCCGATATACGGTATTAAATACCTTGATATAGAGTTTATATTTCTATCTCTTTTCAATCAGAGAATTTAGACCAAGGAGTTCGTGAACCTGATTGTTAAGATGAGTACTTGGACGACCTCAAAAATTAATATCCAAGATCAATCTAGTCATATCCAAATAATTCAATTAGAATTCTGCCAAGTATGAAACTTGTTATCTATCTTTCAAGATACGAATTCTACAAGAAACACATCTCATAATAAATCACAATTATACAGACGTATCTACTAAGATTTAATATATACTACTTGTGTAAAACCTATTATAAAGATAAAAAATATAATACGCAAAAGGGAAAAATACAAGACACGAGAAATTTTGTTAACGGGGAAACCGTAATAGAAGAAAAAACCCGGGACCACGTCCTGATTTGAATACCAAAATAAATTAAGCCGCTACAGAAACTAGCCTACTATAAGACTTCGGATTGGAATATAGTTGAGACCAAATTCACCCTCCAAGCGATTCACTTACATTCGCGTTCCTTATGTCTCTTGAACCTTGCAAGGCTCTACGCAATTGATTCCCTTAGCTAACGTCCTTTATAACCTAAGAGGCACTTCAACCTACGTGAAGATTTTTGATACCAATCTGCCTCTAACAGATAAACCTATTTGATTTCCCTTTAGATCAAGGCTTGGAAATTGTTTGCGATAGACAAAGCTAGCAAACCTCACAAATCTAGAACATTGACACTCACTTAGACGAGAAGCACGGATTCTTTACCATCTCTCTAGAAAAATCTTCAACTTATCAATTAAGAATAGAACTTTGTTAAAACTATTTATCTTTACTAAAAGAGATTACGAGAACCTCGATAATAGAAAAGCAAGATCAGTATATGCGAACTATAAAGATAAAAAATAGTCGGACCTGGCTTCACGAATCCCCAAAGAGAAGTCTTTTATCCGTAGACCTAATTATGTTTCTCAGAGGAAACTTATGTCAATTGAGGACGACTCTACCTATCAACTAGGACACAAAGTGTCAAGGATTGGATTTCCCAGTTGAAAGAGCATCTGTATTTATAGATATTCAAAACTGAGGGTTTCTTAGAATTCAAGCTAAGATAACTTGAGATTTAAGAAAACACTTTCTCTATTTAAATGAAGCTCTAACTAGGGTTTTAAATAAGTATGTGAGAACTAGTCTTGAAATCACATATATGAATATACATTGTGGTCCGGTTATGAAACCGTGTATAATGACTGCTATGGCAAATATGTCTTATGAACTATAAGCAATTTGATATTTATTTAAGGTTTTAAGAATTTAATCATGATACACATACACAAGTATTTTAGTGATCAATAATGTCTTAGAGGTATTTATGAGAGTCATAGCAATGCTAAACATATCTAAAAAAAAATAAGCCTTTTAGCATATGCTAAACTTTTACTAGGTGGTGAAATGGTTCGTAAACCGTATAGGTAGTTCACGAGTTAGCGTGCAACAGTTCGTGTAGCGGGTTCGCCAACCCTACTCGGCTCGTAAACTCAGATGGACACGTTCGTGAACCGGGTTCGCCAACTGTCAGCCTTTTTCCACCAACATAAAAAAAATTAGATCACTATGGTTCGTGAATAGTCCCCTTTTGAACTTAAGGTTTGCGAACTGGTTTCCAAGATTCATTTATACCAATCCATGGTTTGCGAATTGGTTCACCAACATACCCTGAGTCGAAATAACAGAAGTTCTGAATCTCTCTCTTTTGAAGTTTAAAACAATCCCCAACGATAGAATCATTGCTTGGCCTATTTTCAAATGATCCACAAATTAATTTTTGAACAATAAATTGTTTCAAACTAATATTTTTAAGGACCTTTGAATATCCAATGCTTTAATCATATTTCGAGATGGTTTAGTCTTCACATACCTTGTTGATGAAATTTTCTAAATATCTTCGTCGATCTTCAATCTTCGAGGGTAATGTCTGATATTCAACTACCAAATTCTAACCAAGCCCGAGACTTGACTTAGTAGATTAGAAATCAAGATATAGTTTTGATCATATTACATTGACAACAAGCTTGAGATAGAAAAACTTGTGGGTTCAGCCGAGCATTTCTCTGGTAAGTCTATGAATGATGATAAAGTTTTCCAGGATCTGAAGGTTAGGCATCGTGTGACTCGCTTTGAGGTCACCTTCTACCATATAGACAAACTATCTGGTATTCTGATAAAGGAACTCGCTGAGCATCCTTGGTTTGCGAACGATATATTCATCACCAAAGGCCATTTGGATGCGAGTTTCCGTCTTCTTTTATATTATCCGCTCGATCCTTTCCAGCATTAGTCCCTTGTTCCTAAAAAACCCCAGGGGGTTGTGTTCCAACATTCTGGACTCTTTTGGCGTCTCATGCGAGAATGTGCCCGTCCAATTCTAGGTCTCCATAGTAATCAAGAGAATAACGAATTTGTGCCTGAGAAGTTCGAATTATATACTCCTGTTAACTTTGTGGAGAGCTATTGGTGTCCCAAGACAAGTCCGGAAAGTTAGAGGTTATGGTGTAGGGTTGCCCGACGTCGCCGTGATTCGAACGATATGATTCTCCTGACTTATCTGGATCCTCCTTCTGATCCCAGTAATGTATAACTCTCTTCAGAAGACTAACGATCCTAAATGGTTCATATGTGCTCTGCGAGTTGTTGTCCTTGGGTCCTAAGGTGGGATGACATTGACAATGTATTCATAAATTTTCCGATAATGCATTCTTGTTATCCTACATACAAACCATGGATGTTGAGTTGGGATGAGAATGCGACTTCTCAAAGGCGTAAGGTCCAAACCCTCCGAACTATTGAAGATGCTAAGGCATAAAATATTGTCTTTGCTTATCTCAGATATGCCCATGTTTATAACTTAACATCTGATCTATTTTATTTTCCCAGCGAGGAAAGCCGATTGATGAATCTAGTTCTTCTTGCGTGGCAGCCAAGGAAAAAGTTGTAATTGATGTTGACGAAAGAACCCTTTCTGCGGTGGATACTTGTGCCAGAGACGCTAATTTTTCCTCCTTGGATATTTCCGATGATGATGTCATTCCAGTGGATGACCCTTTGGACGATGCTCATGCTGATGAGGGTTTTGAGGTATCCCTCATGATACTTTTACTTCTCAACGAGAGAATCATGGGACTATGTCTATGACACCTTCTAATAAAGTCGAGTTGTTCTAGACACCTGCTCCCAGGGACAGAGGCATGTGGGATAACCTGTTTGGGCTAGCCTGAGAAAAAATTATAATTAGCCCATTACTTAATGGTGAAAACTACAGGGAGACCCATTCTACCGATTTTCTACACCGTGAAAACCATGGACGTAAAAGTTCACACGCGCACCCAAGTTTTGTGAGAAAATTTCTCCCAAACCCACAATTTATAAAAATTGGTTTCTTCGTATCTTTTCTCCTTCTTCTTCTTCACGGGAATTTCTTCTTCAATTATTTTTCTTTTCTTCATCACAACTGTGACTTACGATGAATAATATTGATAGACAGTATAATCACATGAAGATTGGAAATAATGGGTGAATGAAATCGAAAGCTAGGGTTTGAGGTGATGTTCTGAGATGAATCAAGATCTTGTTGTTTGTTATTTTCGAAAGATGTATGAATGTTTTTTTTTTAAATTAAGTATTATGATTGAGAAGATGGATCTGAGATGTGTTCTGAGATGGAGATAGGGTTTGTAATTGTTTCAATCAAGTAGAACATGAAGAAAAGTTGATTTGAGATTTAGAAAATACATGGAATAATAATAAAGCTTATTTTAGCTGGGATGATGAACAACGAAAGAAGAAGAAGATGATGCTGTTATGAGTGCATAACGTGTTATGCAGTGGAAAAAAAAGGATGCATAACACATTATCCGGCATCTTTGTCATTTTGTGTGAAATTGAAAATTGATGCATAATGCATCATGCAGTCGAGAAAATGGATGCATAACCTGATATGAATCAAATACGGCTGCATAATGCATTATGCATCGAGAAAGTTGTTGCATAATCTTTTATACACCGATAAAATGGATGCATAACCTGATATGCATCCTAAAATATGTCTGCATAACCAATTATGCATCAATTTTTTATGTACGCACTAAAATCAACCAAAACAATGGCTACATAACTCGTTATAGAGTTATGCAGTTGGAAAAATGGTTGCATAATTCGTTAAAACGATGATCACCTCCGATTTTTCCATGAAAAACAAAAATTTGATATTGTTATTTGTACTCGTTGTGTAGCTCTCTTAAAAAGATTTCCAACGATATAAAATTTGTTAAATTCCAAGGCGCGATTTTTTAGATATGTTATATCCAAGTTGCGTTGCCAATTATACCCCTGAAAAATTAGGATGCATAACGAGTTATCCCTGCAAAAACAGTATGCATAACCCGTCATGCGGATGCATAAACCATCATGCAGACATTTTTGAATAATTTCGGATAATTATGGGTATCACGGTATCTAAAATTAATCATGGACCTGACAATGAAATATTATTCTTTTTTGGGCCTGCGCCTAATTTTCCCTAGTTAATGATTAGCCTAGGTAAAAATTATAATTAGCCCATTAGTTAACATATTCATGTGACCATTATTCTAATTTTCGTTGTTAGAGCTTCTCCAATGACATGTGTGTGGAGATAAATGTCAAAATCCACCTAGGATACACATCCATTTTCTCTAAAATCATTCTTCAATCCAGATATCTTAAACCAATGTATATATGATTTTGAGTAGACATTGTCAAGATGAATGTCTAGTTTTAGACATTGTGTACCATCCTAGTCAGCTTTTAGTTAATTGAATTGACTTTAATATATTAACTAACCATTTTTTGCTCTAATAAAATTTTAATTATGAAAATAAAATTTATAAAAGAATAGATTACATGCAATAGTGTTGGATTTTTTTCCCCAAAGTTATCCCCATGGTCCCGTAGTCGACTCCAAAATGCAATTTAAATATGCCATTTCCTAAGTAATGTATTTCTCACTTTATATAATTTTGCGGCATTTTGGATTATACAATTTCTTTTTTAGTCCCCATGGTCCCGTAGTTGCCTGCTTCAGAGAAAGGTGAGGTGATCCTTCGACCGAAGGTGGTCAAGATACCTTTCAAAAAAAGGTGGTCAAGATAAAGAAGTTGATGTTAGTGGTCCGTCTCTTTCTCCAATGTGGTAATGGTGCTGTCTTGTAGTCCTCTCTGACTATTTTCGGAGATGCCTCCGTAGCTGTTCAGTGTTCTCCACTTTCATCCGAAACTGGCTCCTGCGGATCAAGCTAGGATCTTGAATTCCCCGACCTACATTGCCCAGCAGTCCTTAAAAAGTATGGTGAGTATATCCTCGATTTTGCAAAATAAATGATCCCTTTTTTTTCTCGTAAACAACCCTCTGAAATCTAAAAAGAGCTTTCATGTCATAATACAAGACAATGAAATAAAAGAGACCCAGTCTTGCACATGAGGTGTTGCTTATTCCTGTGGGCTGTAGTGATTACAACCTACAACCACCATGGATGTGTAGGCTGCAGGGACCAGCTCTGCATGTCTCACGTTTTCCTCACAACTCACAGCATTCTTCTTCTTATATAACATTTCCATCTCATGTTACGAATATCCTGATCCCTTAATTTATCCAGTGGCCTATTTACTCACGTGATATGAAAATCGCAGGGCAGGTAGAGTCCAAAGGCAATAAAGTGCACGATCATCACGACAGAAAGTTTCCTTTTCCATGTAAACTCCTGCTGTGATTCAAAAACCAAACAAGGAATCGTCTCTTAAATATCTCTGTTTTCTCTCTTCAATTATATGGTCGCTTCTTAATTTAGTCTTTAAAAACCAAACAGTACTCTCTTTCTCTTAATCATGCAACTCTCCTTGCTTGCTACTCAGCTTGCAGTTTGAAACATACTGGAAACTTGACTTGCGAAATATAAATCATCTGAGCACAATATAAAAAAAATAGAGAAACAGAAATGAAAAATTTAAGTAAATTTGCTTCTTCTTCTTCTTCTACTTGTGCAGCAGCAGCAGTTGATAGGAAAACCATTGAAAAGAATAGAAGAAGTCATATGAAATCTCTTTGCTTCAAACTTGTCTCTCTTATCCCTCCCACTACTAGTACTCATGATAACAACAACCATTCCTCCAAGAAGGTACTGTTCGCAAACTTACAGTTGCATACACATAAAATCTTTCTCTCTTGTCTCTTTGATCCTATCTAAACTTAATTTCTTGCGCAGGATATAGCACAGACGGATCTGATAGATCAAGCAGCTAATTACATACAAGAAGTGACAAAGAGAATAGATAAACTTAAGAGAAAGAAAGATTTATTAACAGCAACCACATTGCCGAATACTGATCACTGTGGTGATCAAGATATTATAACTACCAATGCTGCTGCTGTTGTTGCTCCTACTTCTACTTGTTCATTAAATACATCTACTGAGAGGGCTGGTAACAGTTTGTTGGATTTGCCGATACTTCAAGTAAGGAACTTCGATAGTACTACTTTGGAAGTAGTTTTCATAACTGGGATAAACAAACATTTCTTGTATTATCAACTAATTACTGTCCTTGAAGAAGAAGGTGCTGAGGTGGTCAATGCTAGTTTTGCTACTGTTGTTGACAAGATTTTCTATACAGTTCATTCTCAGGTAACTTCATATCACGCCGATAACATTTTCCGGCTAGTAGTTGCCGTTGTATACTAACTTTGTTTGTTGAATGTATATCACAGGTTAGAGCTGGGGTTGAGACTTCAAGGATATGTGACAGATTGAAGAAATTAGTTTCTTAAGCATACTTTGTTGCGAACTAAATGTAGCGAATTGCAAACAAAACTTAAACTGGAATTCTGGGTATTGGATAATCGGAAACACGAAAAAATCTGTTTTATTTAACAATTTGCAACAATCTAGCTAACTGATTTGGCAGAAAGCACTCTTTTTATATAGGTACACTTTTATGATCACACACTTGGTCTTTCACCGAACGGGAAATGTTCGTAGAAGCAGAACCGATACTGATCTCATGTTGATCAGTAGAGATCACCACCACTTCGTTCATTGTCACTTCTAACCGGCGGTAGATTTGGCACCGGTATTAACTCGGACGGTGAGAGTCGTCTCTCCTCATTTGGACCAAGGCGAGCTCTAAATGGATCATTATGACTAGAATTGTCATGTATTGGGGAAGGTGATTCGCTATCCCAATGGTCGTTTGCAGCACCCATGTAATTTCGATGCATGGGAGACATGTGAGGACTATTGGCTTCACTACTGCGATTGTTTTTGTTATGCAAAAGATGTACCGGTGACATGCCATAGTGTGGCGTGGATGGCATACTCGAAGTTGGCGTACTTATTCGGCTTTCTTTTATTTGTTTTTTTGCTTGATGATGCCATTTTTTTAATGCTACTGCCACAGTTGGGTCGAATACTGCGGTCTTCATGTTCGAACCCATCTGTGTTCATTTACATAAATCACGAACCAGTTAGTAAAATCAGGGAGCATTGTCTTAAAATTGCGCAACAATGTAAGGCATTAGTGCCGGGGTTATAAAAGGAAGAAATTTCTGCTAACCTGAGTAACCAAGGCATGGAGAGGTAGAGTGACATAGCTGCATAGAATTTGTACAAAGATCCTGAATGTCATGCCAACATAAAACAATGTTAGAGACTGTCAAAACGAGCTTTTTAGCATTCGACAAAAGTTGCAAGCTCAACACGAATGTAAGCGCGTTTGGGTACAATTACGCTTCTGATTTCTAACTTTTCTGCTTCCGCAAGTCATTTTGAAATTATTTACCTAAACTAATTTCTGACTTTTTCGTTTTTAGAAGTAAAAAAGTAACTTCTGGATGTGTATCCAATCGCGCTAGAAGTAACAATGCTGGAATGGAGATTACGTACCCCATTGAAATCCTGATAGCCACAGCTGCGGCTTTCTGGTGATAGCAAGAATTGAGCCCAAATTCATACTAAAAATTTAATTAGACATGAAAACAAATTTAGGCCTTTGAGATTATAAGGTGTTACTCAAAAAGATTGGGAAATAAGTTTTGAATATGTTCTTACAGTAGTATATATGAAGAAAGCCACTTGAAATGCATTTTGAAAGAGAACAAAATGAATCAAGTTGAGAATGAGGCGAGGACTTCCGAACCAAAACAAATCATCAGTTGGTTTTACTGTGGGCTCTCCTTGTACCACATCTCCTCTATCTTGTACATGTAATCCCATTTGTGTTATAATCACCTGTAATTTCGTTCCCACAGCGAGTACAATCTGACGAACCAAGTATGCAAAAGCCAATAAATTATACTGAAAAGTGAAAACCTCACTTTAAAATTTGAAATTAAGATAAATTTTGATTAATCATGCTTACAATCAATGGAATAAAGGGCAGCCACAAATACGAGCGCAATCCTGCAGTAATCAGAATGTAAACGTTTTAGACGATTAGAACTGGCGTGCGCCCCGAGTAAAAGGAATAGAAATTTTCTTAGTGTTTCTCACTGCTACTTACCATTGGTACTGGCCATTAAGAAAAGTAGGGAAAAGAACCAGAGCACTGGACTGCAAACGTAAAGAAAACAAATTAAGATTACCCGGATATCCGATAATATCCAACCGATATTCAAAAATATTTTCGTTATCCGTTCCGATAATAATGTCAGTTATTCAATAGTATTCTGTAATATCCGATAGTAATTCATTATAACATAAAAATGATTTAAGTTTTTTTTTTTTTAGTCTTTTTCTATAATTTCATAAATTACAAAAAAAATCAAAGGAGCCCTAAGAAATTCCACTAAACAAAACCAAATACCTTAATCAAATGCATACATTTGACTATAAAATTATTATATTAAATTAGATTTTAACAAAATTCAAATTTTCTCCATTAATATTGAAAAATTCTCGGCTTTTCTCACAACCAATAAAACTAGTTGTGTTTTTCTCCTTTTATAATATTTTTATTTCTACCACTCTTCACATACTACCAAGCTAACAACTAAATATATTACTCAAAAAAATTTTAAAAAAATTTGAATATGCATTCTTTAACGGATATCGGATATTATCCTATAGGATAATGCATTTTCCATATCCGTTTCGTTAAGATATGAATATCCGATAAGGTATCCATATCCGAATCTGTTATCCAAAATCTCAGATAATATTCTAACAATTCGGACGAATATCTAATATTCCGTTATCCATTGACAGCGTACTAAAAAAAAATATAACGGTCGCCAACTTAGCTGCCGTTTCTATAACGTCCAAGAAATGTCAATGTAGATGCTGATATATGTATGCCAGCTGTAGAGGCTGCTAATTCCATAGTACAAAATATGTTTGTACCATCCCTTGCAGGGTTTAAGAGAGGCGGCTTTCTCTCTCAAAAAAATTACTAGCAAAGAGATAATGATCACGCACCTAATCCCAACAACAACTTTGAAGTCCTCATCAAGACACCTCATCATGTATTTCTGAAAATCAAATTGGACCGCACTCTGTGGAGCCAAATGTGCCTGAAATAGGTATGAACTATTATTATTAGATATTTGCCACCGTATGCAATTTTAAACCAGTAAAAAATGTTATCAAAGGAAGATTTAGCTCACCATGATAAATCCATGTCTTAGTGTCAAATAATCCACCTTAGGAACTGATCTAACGAACTGTCTAAAGAAACACGTCTGCATCAAACATTACATTTGAAGAAATTAAGCTCACATCTCTTGCACGTATGATCAAAATATGCACATGTCAACGGGCACTTGATATACAAATTTAGTACTTACAATCCAGAGGAGAATCGTGGATCTACTCCAAATGCTCATATGCCTTCGCCCAAATGTTGTATCCCTTGCGTACCTAAATCTATCAGGATCTGCCACAAAAATAAAAAAAGTCAGTTTTCAATTATGTGAATCATTATAACCATGTAGTCCTAGACTCAGGATTGGGCTAAATTAAGGATCAATCCGTGGTTAAAATACGAAAAATTAAGTGCAAATAGTTCAGGAATCAGAATAAAAAATAACTCACCATGAGTGAACTGATATTTGGCAGATTTAGTTTCCTTTTCCCAGTTATTCCATTTCCTCATCTGATGATGGACCAATACGGCAATCAAACTCAATTAGCTAAATTCACAAGAATTAGTACTGTTACCAACTTAGTGACTTTTTCACCATGAACAAAATTTAATTACCTTAGCCCTGCCGAGAGCCATGGTAAGTATACAATAAAGCACGTGACAAACTGCCAAGACAAAGATGAATATGTGTAGTTGATGAATGGCAGTCTTTGATACAAGTGGTACTTTACCCTGCAAAATATGAAACCAAACACAGGACCCTACTCATTAGATATTTCTTTATGTCATTGTACCAGGTGCAATAACTGTAAGCATTAAATTTAAATCTAAATTTGGATTGAATCAATAATTTATTATCTAAATTTAAATAATAACGTAAAATGGAAAAAAGAACATTGGTTCAGTGAAAATTAATTTGATGAAGGGGGAAAATCACAATTGCTAAAGACCGAGACCACTTTTTTTTTTTTTGGTGAGGTGTGGGTACCAATCCAGGATCCAACGGCTGAAATTATTTTGTCTTATAAAGATTAGTATCCTCTCCTAACAAATGTGGTAACAATCTTTAGCAAGGGAAAAAAATGATCAACGTGCCTGTTTTCCACAATATTTCTCCTCATAAGTATAACCCTTTTTTTTTTCTTCTTTGATTGGGCAAGGATGCCATGTATTTCCAACTTTTTTTGGTATACAAAGCTGGATTATGTAATCTTGTGTAAATGTTAGGAGCAGTGATATAAACCCCAGTAACATAAGCTCTGCAACAACCACAGACGAGAAAGAAAGAAAAAACAATAAGTTTCCAATAATTCTTTCATGGATGGATTTCTAACTTCATGAGGAAGAGAGTAGAATTTATACCTGTTTTGACCACTAATAGTGCTTCATAGAGAGCTTTTTTCTGTTTCTTGTGGAACCACTACAAAATGGAAAAGAAAGTGTTTAGTTTTGTGTATATATAAGTCATGGGTAAATGTTGCGCTCTGTTAATGGAATTTGAGGGAAGGACTAATTACCTCTCCAATGAGTTCGAGAACATGCTCGATGATAATGGAAACTAACACAATTCCGAAACAAACAACTGCAACAGCCCATGTCGGGGTTTCCTCTAAACTACGATCGTAAGTAGTCCCTGATCCTGCCATTGTATTGATGGATGCTGCAAGGTGACTCTAATTTTGGTTTGTTCATGCAACAAATTAACTCTATAATTATCGTCCGATTCGCACAAAATGGATTGAGTCTTTTGAGAAACTTTCAATTTACAAGAATTTTATTAAGTGGAGAAGAAAGAATTGAGAGGGATGAGAAGATGCAGAATGTGGAGAAGCTGATATGAAATGGAGTAAGAAGTGCCTTGGGTTTATATGGAAACTGACAGTTAACTAGTTGTGTGCCCGTGTGTTGCACGGGGTTGTATTGTATGATGGGTTGTTCCATCGTTGGTTTGTATGCACTCGTTGTTGTTGGTTTTACACTTGCATAGTGACAAAAATAATATTGGTTACAGAAATCCAAAAGATGCCGAAACAAAAGAAATCAAATGTCCATTGCATTGGAGTCGAGAAAATTCCGTAGTCATCTTCCCCCTCAAAGGCGTTGACAAATAAAGCATTCACATTAAACGGTGGTGAAATTCTCATTTTTTATTGGTCTAGAAAGGCTTTTTCTAATGCAGAAGTTACGGTGAGGACACTTGGCATAACTTTATTGGTTGTAAAATTAAAAATTTGGTTACAATTTAGTAAAGATGGACAAAACTCACGTCCAAACCGTTAAATTAAAAAAAAAACGTGGAACCTTTAAAACGTGAAACACTTAAAAAGGAGTTCATGTAAAAAAGGAAATCTTTGACACACCAAAAAAAGGAAATCTTTGACAACACTTCCATCGAAATCGTTACAAAAAAACATTGAAAATGAAATCGTCAAACTCTTTGTTTCCCTTTTAATTAAGGAAACCCTGTTGCAAAGGAAAGTGGTGATTCGTCTTTTGTATACTTAATTAAGGAAATTGTGTTAGACTGTTAGCATGGAAATCATGTTAAAAAGGAAATCGGGTGATTCAGCTTTTGTTATATATGCAATTCATAACATGAAATTATTCAATTACCGAGTTTTATGTTGTTTGGTAGCTGCTACATGGTATTAGATTTAGGCAAGATTAGTGTTGCTCCTCCTCACTATCCGCATATTTTATTTCATCTATTTCTTCTATATTAGTTATGATCATTTATTTTGTTCTGATTATCGATTTGTTGTATTTTATGCAAGCTGCAGGTACAATTTTTTTTTTTGAAAAGGTATGGATAAACAATCTAACTAAAACACACAAAGAATAGGTAAAGCCACATCCCATCCTTTTCCATTCTTTCTGCTTGGATTTTGATTTTGTAGCTAAACAACAATAATGAACAGCATGCTACAACAATTTCAATGATTTTATCCCATGTCTATTGGTTAAGTCCGTGACATGATGTTGTTTTTTAACTATAAAGTCTGAAGCAACAGTTAAGATCGGTTGGAGTGCTATCGTGTTAAGATCAGTTGGAGCGGTATTTCACAACTGTGTTTGAATTTTGTAGGGTTTAGATGTTGATAATTAGTTCAATGAGGAAAGGGTGTTTCTTTTGTATCAACAAGTGAGAAAAAGGGTAGAGGTAATCTTCTCATAACCCGTGGCTCTTTCATGCAGATGTATCAGTCTATTATAATAGACTGTCTGTATGGTAAGCTGAATAAATTAGAAGAGCAGATGTATTAGTTGATTATAATTGACTGTAAGGACGCCTACGGCCTATTATACAATACTTAATCCTTTTCTCGCGATCCTGATAGTCTACTGCCTCTTTTACGGCTCATACCATGGTGAGCCCAATTACTATACACACACACCGGTCATACGAGCAAGAAAATAAGGATTATTATAGTACTAGTTCATCGCCTTTGGAAAATATAATGAAAATGTTGAAAACTAGTCCCTATTATGATCCTTCTGAACCTGTTCTTCCTCTAGAAGAGTCTCTCAAACAATTAACTGAGAATACAAATAGGTTTGTGTTAGAAATGAATAAACAAAATGCACCCATGAGTGAACCTTCTATACACGATACCATAAGGAAGTCATGTGAGTCGATTCAAAAGCTTTTATTAGAGGCCCAGAACAGAGCTGCTCAAGATAGTCTTAATTTCCAATATAGTGTTTCCAATAGTACCCTTGAAAATGAGGATAGTTATTTGCATAATCAAGATGCCGAGGTTAGAATTGGTAACACTACTTTTTTAGATGAGGTTCAACCATTTTCGTGTTATTATGATGATTATGATGAGGATAGTGCTGATGAAGAATTTGACACATATAGGCATAGTGATCAGGAATCTGTTACTCCAATTGAACTTTACAATGATACTACTATTTCTAGTTCAAATCCAAATAATTTTAATAATTATTCACCTATTCAAAAGGAAGAGGATTTGATTAGAGATACCCCCGTTTTAGACGATGTAATATTTCCTTTTGATTACGAAGCCGATAATGGTTTGGAGGAACGAGTTTATTCTGAGAAAAATATTGTAGAGTCTAGCGATTTAGAAACAATAGTCTTAGACGAAGAAGATGAACTCGTAGAGCATTTAAACATGTGTGAGGAGGCATCACCTGAGTATAACCTAGAAGAAGCAATTGACCATTTTCATGATTCTGATGATCTAGAAATTAGGGAAATTGTAGCTAGTCTATCTAGAGACACCCAAAACTCCAAGTTTGGGGGTGATTATCATTCTCCATGTGCCTCAACCATTTTACAAGATTATCTTCACACACGTTTTCCTGAACCTAGTGATGTCCATAAGGAAGTTCAGTTGTTAGAAACCCATCCTCTGGTTGATGAGGTTAGACCAGGCTATGATACCAAGATCGACTTTGTTTTCCCACCAAATATTTTTCAACCAATTATGGGAACGTATAAATTTCAGATGTGTCAATTATTTAGTTTTGAGACTAAACCTAATTACTTTAAGAGATTAGGGTTGATAAATTTTCTTAAGATTGACCACCCTTATTATGATAGATTATGTGAGTCAAAACTGATTGACTTTAAGGATCCACAATTATTCAGGTTATTATTATGTGCTTCTAAATTTTTACTTGAGTTTCTTCAGACTCTAATACCTGAACCGGATCTTAGCTTTGAGGAATTCCAACCCATGAAAATATTTTATTTGGACCCAATTATAGAACCTGAACCTGAACCACAACTAGATATAGTTGTCTTAAACAGGAAACTAGACAAGGGTGTGCTTTATTTGTTTATTTTCTTGACAGGTTGCAGATTCCTTTTATTTGTGATAGCTCTATTTGGTTTTGATGACCCACAGAAATTTCGGCTATTACTTTATGATTCTATGAGGCGACTAGTCCTTTCTTAGTCTGGATGAAGACTTTAAACTTAGCACTTCTTGGGAGGTAACCCAACATTCATGCGACACGGTAATATCTTTCCTTATCTCTTTTGCTTCAAATGGTAATAGTTTCTCCCTGTTCATGCTTTTAATTTCATCTTTAGAACATTGAGGACAATGTTAGATTTAAGTTTGGGGGTATGGGAGAAACTTTTTAGTTGCAATATGAATAAATAAACTCCAGAGCCTAGAAATTTATGCCTATTAAGGTTGGCACTAACCAACCTAAGTGGATGGAAGCATTTTGATTGTAGGAGTTGAGGAACCAATCTGATTAGATGGAAACATCTAAAGAGTCTATTCATAAAAGCACAGAGCTCAGGTGTTAGAAATAACATGATAGTTTCACCATATCTCGTTGAGTCCTTTTCACTCTAATTTTTATTTTATTTTGTTCTTAAACTATGTTTCTCTAAGTGATAGGTGGGGCCCACGATTCAAGTTGTTACCAATGCTAGGGTGAATTAGAGTGATTGAGAAAGATTAAAAAAAAATGGTAGTTACCAAAAAGTTGAAAAAAATATTATTATAAAAAAAAAGAGAAAAAATTTGAGACCAGACTATTTGACCAAAAAGAACAAATTCAATAAAGTCGACCACTGGTACCCTTGTATATGCCAGTTGTGTTGATATTAGTCAGACTAATATCTCAATCCATTAGGATAGGTTCATTTTGGCGGAGGCCTTCAGACAGATATGGGAAACGCCGTTCACTTAGTAAACATCAAAACCATCTATGTTTTTCTATATCCATCTTCTTGATCTATCCATGTGATTAGTTTTGACTCCGGATATTGATGTCCATAGTGCAACTATTTGAGTAGAGCTCTGTCACTTTATATGAATTTTAGTATGCTTGAGTGCAAACTCGTGTGCAACAATTGGAATTTCGCATCAGGGTACTTCCTCCTGTAGTCAATAAGTATGCCAACCAAGGAGATTCTTTAGTGCCTTCCAAGGTTCTGCGTAGATAGCTAAGGTCTGGAGTAAAGTTTTTGTGGGTATATCTCTTGTAAGCCCTACCGAGACTATAACTCGGCCACTAGGACCACCTAGGGGTTTAAAGGCTTATTGCATACGCTAAATGCAATCGATGATGCCTACGACAGTGAGTTAGGATTTTATTTTGTAGTTTTGATTTGCTCGGGACTAGCAAATAATAAGTTTGGGGGTATTTGATAGACGCATTTATGTGTCTAATATATCTCAATTGTATATAGTGTTAGCGCTCGATTCTATACTTATTTGGTTATTTTATTTATTTTTAGGTGTTTTTAGAAGAATAAGGTTTTGCAGCGAATTTGGCTGAGAATGCGGCGTTTGGACCTCCGTTGATAGAGTACCGGAAGCGCCCCAGAAATACCCCGGAGGAACCCCGAAAAAGTGCGGAAAATGTCCCAGAAAAATCACTATACGGACCCTCGATTTTGGATAAGGGGTAACCTAATTACTAAGGGGTGACCTATTTCCATGCAGCTGCTACAGGGAGAACAGCACAGGATAGGGGGACACCCACCTTCTTCACGATTTGAATCAAAAAGATTTGGCGGGAAAAGATACCTCACGTCTGCAGATTTTGGACGTGAAGCTTTGGGCAGTTTTAAAGAGATTCAACACCGGAAATTGATTGGGCTGGACTTGATATGACTTAACAAGTTCATTAGAAGCAATTGGGCCGATCAACTTGGGCTAGAATAGTCGGGAATTGGAATCAAAGTCAAATAAGGAAACACGACTTCATGGGTTCAAAATCTGTTATTCAAGGAGATTAAAGGCAAGTAAACTCTTTCCAAAGATACATATATATCCAAGGAAGAGTTTGAGATAAGTGGGAAAGCTCAGAAACGCGTAAAAAAAATTTGGGAAGCGATTATTGTTGTGACTGCCAAGAAAGGAAAAAGGGAATTTTGATGCGATTTGGGAAAGATTCAATGACCCTTTTGTGTATAAATAGGATGCTTAGGTCCCCTAGAAGAAAAACGGAGAGTTTGGGGTCGAGAGGAGAGCTCAGGAGGAGAGAATCAGGGATTACATGAGGCCCGTCTCTGCTGTTGCTGCTGCTACACGAAGATCCTGAAGAACACGAAGAACAGACAGCCGAGAACTGTCGTTCTTCAACAGTCTTAAAATAACAACAACAACAACAGCAACAGCGGAAGCTACGTATCGTTGTTTCTATTTTAGTAGCCGTATTTAATAGTTCTTCTCTGGACGCCTTCTGTGGGTCGCAGAATCACTGATTTTATTATTTTCACTCTTTTAATCAACTTTTTGAGCTATAAACATGTATTTTGAGCAAGTGATTAATATGAGGAGCTAAACCCCAATACTGGGATGATGGAGGAAGCCCTATTTCACGCATGTGGTAATTCTAATAATTCTTTTATGACTATTTGCATTGATATTTAATTGATTTATGATTTTTATTGAATGGGTGTGATTTCGTTTGATGGTGTATGCTTGGTCTATGTATTTTTGATACATCATGCTTTTTATTTACAGTCATTGCTTTTCAAAAATCTATTTTTGGCAAAGAACAAGAGTCCATATTTTTACTATTTGAACTATAATTGATTGGAATTATTATTTGAGTCGCATGAATGGAATTTGGTGGAATCCTGAGTCTCGGTACCTCTCGATAATGTGATAAACTTTTGTGAATATATTTTCTTTATTTTTAGTGTTTTCTATTTGGGCTTTTTACAAAAATATGCTCGTTTTTTTGGTGCTTTTCATTTCTAGGCCACTTTTTTTATTTATTGCTAGACTAGGCAAGTTTTGACCAAAAGTGATGGATGGAAAGTTAGCTGCAGTTATCTTCCAGCTGTCCATATCTTCTTAGCTAAAAAGACGTTTTAGTCCTTCAAATCTATTGAACATTCAGTGCTTGCTGAACTCATTGAATTTCCTGAGCATACATCATCAGTAAAGAAGCAACACTGCACCGGTCGGAATGAATGCAACAGACATTACATAAAATTCCGAAGAATGGGAATGGCATTGAGACTGAAGGCCCTTTTTGCCTTCTGAATAGTGACATAGAATGGGAACATGGCCCTAAAAAAATAATGTGCATAACTGCTTATGCAGTAAAATCAACTATGCAGAACTGTTATGCATATAAAGTTATGCCTTCCCTGATGAGTGCTATTAAATCATGTTGCAGTTTCAGGAGAACTTTAGAGATGAGTACAGTGCAATGGAGTTGGAACTCTGTGAAATCGAAACTAAAAGATTGAATCGAAAAGATCTACATTGATCGATAACCAAATAGACAAGACAGACATCAACTTGGGAATAATGGTAGTTACAGCCATAATATTCGATAACCAAATAGACAAGACAGACTTGTTTTTGCTTCAAAACTCAATATTGCAAACAAAGCACGATGTGCATTTTAAGGCACTTAATCATGCTTCTTAAGGTCATAACCAGGGGTAAACTGGTACACTTAACTTAGCCATAATTTCAGTACATGATATAACTAAAATAGTAAATCCTGATTAGAAGTCTTACAACATAGAAAACTGGAACTAACTCAGATGGTGTCAATGTCCAGACAGTATTTCCATCGGTGGCAGATATTCCAGCAATAACCATAAACATTGCACCAAAAAAGTATGAGTATGCAGTCACTAAAAGACTGGCCGGATACTTCAGTAGCAGCGGAGCCTGGAATATGTATGCCATACACAAATCAGTATATACAACTTCAAATACACATCTTGGTTCATTCTCAGTTTCATAACCATTTCAAAATTATCTCACCAAACCCATACTTCCTGCAACATCTCATTCATTCAGGCCATCCCATAACACCTACAGTTTCATCTACACAAACAACACCACCATTCTCTAGCTATCAACACCACCAATCTACGGTTCATGCATCTCATACAATACTTTCATTGAGAAGAACAATTACCTCAAGATAAATCCATTCCAGCAAATATAATTCAATTCTTGTTCTTTCTTAACTGGATTCTGCAATTCTTCTCAAGGCTACAACATCCCACCAAATTATTTCATCCAACACCAAAATACTCCCATTATCACCAACAGTTCTCAATCTTCATAACAAATTCTATCGAACCCTTCTCTCGGTTTCCTGACTTCAATCAACTCCAGCACCACCACCAATCTTATTTAATCTTGAATTACTCTTCATTGTTTCCATCAATTCAGCATCAACAGCTTCTACATACTCTTCTCATATAACTGAAATCACCAGCAAACCCTAATTCTTTGATTCATCTTCAGGACAGCTTCAATCAAACATCAATTAGAACAAACGCATCTTCTAACTTCTTCTTATTCATCCTCAAATTAAACTCTGATTCCATTTCTCAGAAACCGTAACTCAATTCCCAACTATTCTCCCAGAACTGCTTCATATCATCAATTCATCAACAACCCCTCTTTTCCTCATCCATTAAGATCTCAATTCATTTCTCAATTTCATGCCAAACCCTAACTCTGATTTTATCAGATTAATCCCGAAACCGTAAAATCTCTAATTGATTTTCTTCATAAACCTCAACCACACCATCTTCTTCAACAATCATACCACCTCAACATCTGATGTACTTAGATAGACATAACACACGCCTCGCAGAGAGTCAGCAGAAAACAAACGGAGGATGATATCAGCAGAATCATTCAAAACCAGCACCAAGAACCCAATTTCAGTTCGAATTCAACCCTAGTCTTCGATAATCGAAACCATCACTGCCAAACACCATCAATACTTTCTTCACAAACTGAACCTTAATCTACTTTGCTTCTCAATTTCTATCAAACCCTTTTTCTTCACTAATGAGCAGAAGAAAGAAAAGGGAAGGAGAAGAAAACAAAGAAGAAGAAGATAAGAAGAAGAAGAATGAATGAGATCGAACACGTGACTGACACACACGTGTGAAGTACATTTCAGTAATCTTACCACATGTATGAGATCTCCCTATATGATATTTTGGAGAGATATTGACAAGTCAACGCGATAAATTGACCGAGATGGTTAAAGTGGATGGAATCCGTTTAACTTGCCTAGTTTTGCAAGAAATAAAAAAGTGGCCTAGAAATGAAAGTGAGGGTCCAGACCAGGCCTACTTCTGCATATAATCCTTTCTATTTTTGAGTCTAAAATCGAGTCTACACAAGTCCGAGTGAACGACAACCTTACTTACCACTTTAAAATTACATCATATAACTGTGGTGGAAGATTAATCAGTAAATCGAAAACCTCGGAAATTTGCGATAGATATCACCATTTAAATTAATTAGACATGTGAAATCTGTATAATTTGGAATTTGAAATGTTCAAGTTCTACTGTATATACGTGTTGATGGTGGTTTTTAGTTTAGGGTTAAAATCGTAAAACCTTATATCTGATATGACGTCACTCTGTAAGGAAGCAGAGCCATGAGTGTCAACCTCTTCACTGGCATATTTATTGAGCAGTTCAATATATTTACATGAAATTTATCCAGACTGGCGCATGTAGAAACAATCCCAGATGCTCTGTAAATTTCGGCGCCTTGCCTATATTACTTATTAATATGAGACTCACCGAGTATCTTTCCTATGCTATTTTCCCCTGCAGAACCCTTAATATCGGTATGGCATGACGGATTTGTGTTCACTCGCAGCAGAGTAGCACAGATCTCCAAGTACCAAAGTTAAGGCCCTTGCACAAAATACTCAGTCAGAAAGCGCACTGCACTCTGTAAATAAAGAATTTTGTGCCAGCACATAGAATTCAATCAATTTTGTGATAACTCACAAAACTCATGAACCTGACTAATTTAAAGAGTTAGGGTTTTTGCGCCATGCGCAGTATATCAGACCCCGTCGGTCGAGACTATGCTTAAACAACTAAGCAATTAATCTGTTGTGGATTAGTAGGAGCAGGGTCCTACCCAAAATCAGAATACAAAGAATAACGGAGCGGCGGGGTAGGAGCAGCAATAAAAGGGAGCGTGGCCACGCCATAGGCTAGCCAGCGCCGCTTGGCCATGCCTCATGCTACTCAATCGGCCCTTATTCCTTTATCGACCAATCAGGTCGTATTAAACCTTCCACGCACACCAAAAGGGTAGTCGCGCCCGTGCTTGGCCGGCCCCTACTTTGAGTGACCAATTAGGTTGCTCTAAACCTGCCACATAGAGGTGGAAATTGTGTCAAAGGTCTCCATACTAAGTTGGCTTTCCAAAACCGTGCCAACATGCTAACAAGATGCCAAACATTTTAAAACAAGCATGTCAGGCGCACATGCCAAACGCGCCACTTACTGCGACAGCATGCCAAAACTTGTCAACCCACTCTCCGTGTGTGACCAGCTTCACAACGGACTTCAATTTGTCTATCCTAAACCCTAGGCGCGACCATGCTCTAGTGGCGGTGGAAGAAACCCTAATTTCTAGTCGTGGCACACAACTATGCCACCTCGAGCCCGCAACATGCCATATATGCTAATTAGCGTTTCGACATGCCAAACCCTAATCTAGGAAAAGTTGTTGCGCCAACCGAGACAAAGAATGTTCCACAGAACATGGGGATCAATGTGGCCATTGAAACTGATGTTGCCACACCACGTTTGATTTTAACATCAACGTGCCAAAATTTCAGTGGCCATGGCTATGTCAGGCGCCACTTGCACCATCGTGCCACTGGCATGCACAAACTATGCCAGCCATTCCACCGTGCCCCTGGCATGCACGAACTATGCCATCCATGCCGCTGGCATACACTAAAGGCGCCATTGTGCCACTATCAGGCGCCAACAGAAGGTAGCAATAATCAACAACTACCCTTCCTCATGAGATGCAATCTCAGCCATCCAACTTTGCCACCGAACTGACAAACTTGTGGCAACTTTTAGGCGACCATCCGCCTAAGTATAGTGTCCATGGCTACGCCAGACACCACTTGCACCATCGTTCTGCTGGCATACACAAACTATGCCAGCCATTCCACCGTGCCACTGGCATGCACGAACTATGCCATCCATGCCGCAATGCCGCTGACATGCACTAAAGGCGCCAACAAAAGGTAGCCATAATCAACGGCTACCCTTACTCATGAGATGCAATCTCAGCCATCCAAGTTCGCCACCAAGCTGGCAGGCTTGTGGCAAGTTTTGGGCGACCAGCCACCTGAATCTAGTGGGCATGGCTACGCCAGGCGCCACTTGAACCACCATGCCACTGGAATGCATGAGCAATGACATCCATGTTGTAACACCCCGTTTTTTTAGCATGGCGCATGCTAAAAGATGCGCCATTTTCTTGTGATGAAGCTTCATCCAAAGCTTCTTTGCATGGTTAGATGCATTTCGCCCAGGGCCATATCTGGTGCCAAGTAAGGCACATCGCATATGCATATTGGCTAAGGCCAATATGACATTGGTTGGAAGCTACATTGGCCAAGAGACAATCTTGTATCAAATGATGCATTAGGTCAGTTAGGTAGATGACCTTGAAAGTGTACAACCAACATGGATGGACATCGAGTTGGATATGTACAGCCAACATGGCTGGACATCGGGTTGGCAGTGGAAAGCCAACATGGTTGGAGATCGGGTTGGTAATGTACAGCTATCACGGCTGGACACTGGTGTGGCCTATGGGACAAAGTCGGAAATACATCCATCACGGACCTTCATCGGATTTGGCTCAGGAAATGTTTAGCCATCTTGGCCGGACATTGGAACTGGTATATGAGCCAGAACTGAATGTACAGCCTTCTTGGCCGGTCATTCAAGAAAATATATGGCGACGACCATGAATAGTAAAACGTGGAGTGGATGAATGACCCAAATTTGAGTTCTAAAAATGTCAAAGTAACTTATATAGGGAGGGGTACTTGGTTAAAGGTGCATATGCGGACTATGCACCAAGTAAGCTTCGCAGCTTATCCGAAACGGTATGAATGATGCATAAGCCTCATTCTTAGTTGCGTAGCCTTATGAATGGAGTATATGATGCTAAGGAATCACTATGCCATTCCATGGACTTGGTGATGCATCACTTGGATGTATTTGACGGAACGGTCTATACGGACTAGGACATTGACACTGTTGCTTGGCCACGGCCTAGAAAACAAGTTGGTTTAAGTTGCTTGTCACTTCGATGATGAACTACGGTCTGTGCTTGATCCCTTTAGAGTATGGAAGGGTATGTAGGAAGCCGCAATGAGTTGCAGCATTGACGGTCCAGCACTTTGGCCCCTCATATCATCTAAGCTCGGCAGCTCGATGCAAGAGATGATTGTGGCCAGACTTGATGAGGCAAGTTTCTTTCCATTCACTGGGTGCTCATACTTTCTATCAAGGCGTTCAAAATAGGATAAACACCCGAGTGTCGTAATTTAGCTCAAGAGGAGTCAATTTTGATTGGAAACAACCCAAAGATCAAGACATGTGGATCTGTAGATCGACATGGTCACCAGAATTTAGCCAAATTCCATCATTTAGGCCCTCAAAAGGCCATTTTTTCCGTTTTAAGAAAGTTTTTGATTTACTTAATAAACCCTTCGAGAACAAGGGTAAGTTGGAACGATGTGGAATCTAAGTTATCTAAATCATGCTCCAAGAGCATGCTTGCAAGGTCAATGAACGTACATTTGCCTAGCTTTAAGGCCCGGATCGTAGCTTCATCATGACGCATCGAGGAAGTTATGGCCTGCTGGGCAACGCGCCAAAGGCGTAATTTTTCGGTCCGTCACAGTTGGTATCAGAGAAAGTTCCGAGAAAACTCTAGGGACTTGTGCAGAGTGGACTCGTCAAACGAGTATTTTTCCTTAAAAGGGAAATAAAGTTGGAGAGTAGGCCAACTTTTGCGTAGAAAGAGTTTGTGACTGCAATGCAAGTTACTAGGCAAATCGAGTTGAGATTGTTCAAGTATTCTGAGTTTGTCTGGCTTAAGTGGCACCCAACTTACGAGTGAATATCCCGAAGACCATCTGGGAATGTGGGTAGACAATGGGAATGATCATCCCCACACATTGGAAACTGGCCAATGGTGTGCGCTGTCAGTCCCGGCTAGTATCCCACTTACGAGTGGCAACCTGGATGACTGTCAGGGACGGTGGGCAACTGAATACTGATCCACACAGTATTGCGTTAAGATTTTGCATGTCATTTCGATGACATCTTTCAACTTGTGAACTTTAGGGACTTATGAGTGCGTAGTATGGGATGCGCATCCAGGATACCTGGTTGAGATATCCTCTTGGCACTGGCCAATTGGGATTCTTGGTATTTTTGTGGGCACTTTTGGATTCCTGGGCAGGTGGTATGGGACATTTTCTCAGAAGGTCTAAATTGTTGTTCATGACAACTTGAAGAAACCCGTGATTTCTGAGCATCTAGTATGAGACTTTTGCTCAGGAAATCCAAACCGGAGAGATTGTCCACAGTAGTTCTCGTTTTGAATTTCGAGGACGAAATTCTTTGTAGGGTGTTATAATGTAACACCCCATGTATTTAGCATGGCGCATGCTAAAAGATGCGCCATTTGCTTGTGATGAAGCTTCATCCAAAGCTTATTCGCATGGTGAGATGCATTTGGCACTGGGCCATATCTAGTGCCAAGTAAGGCACATCGAATATGCATATTGGCTAAGGCAAATATGGCATTGGTTGGAAGCTACATTGGCTAAGAGCCAATCTTGTGTCAAATGATGCATTAGGTCAGTTGGGTAGATGGCCTTGAAAGTGTACATACAACATGGTTGAACATCGGGTTGGTAGTGGACAGCCAACATGGATGAAGATCGGGTTGGTAATGTACAGAAATCACAGCTGGACATTGGTGTGGCCTATGGGCGAAAGTCGGAAATAAAGCCATCACGGCCCTTCATCGGGTTTGGCTCAGGAAATGTTCATCCATCCTAGCCGGACATTGGAACTGGCATGTGAGCCATAACTGAATGTACAACCATCTTGGTCGGTCATTCAGGAAAATTAATGGCAACGACAATGAATAGTAAAACGGGAAGTGGATGAATGATTTTTGGTCCCCAATTTGAGTTCTAAAAATGTCAAATTAACTTATATAGGGAGGGGTACTTGGTTGAAGGTGCATATGCGGACTATGCACCAAGTAAGCTTCACAGCTTAGCCGAAACGGTATGAATGATGCGTAAACCTCATTCTTAGTTGTGTAGCCTTATGAATGGATTATATGATGCTAAGACATCACTATGCCAATCCACGGACTCGATGACGCATCACTTGGATGTATTTGACGGAACGGTCTATACGGACTAGGCCATTGTCACTGTTGCTTGGCCACGACCTAGCAAACGAGTTGGTTTAAGTTTCTTGTCCCTTCGATGATGAACTACGGTCTGTGCTTGATCCCTTTAGAGTAGGGATGGGTACGTAGGCAGCCACAATGAGTTGCAGCATTGCTGTTCCAGCACTTTGGCCCCTCATATCATCTAAGCTCGGTAGCTCAATGCAAAAGATGATTGTGGCCAGACTTGATGAGGAAAGTTGCATTCCATTCACTGGATGCTCATACTTTTTATCAAGGCGTTCAACATAGGCTAAAAACCCGAGGGCCGTAATTTAGCTCAAGAGGAGTTAATTTTGATTGGAAACGTCCCAAAGATCAAGACATGTGGATCTATAAATCCACATGGTTACCAGAATTTAGCAAAATTCCATCGTTTAGGCCCTCAAAAGGCCGTTTTTTTTCGTTTTAAGAAAGTTTTTGGTTTACTTAATAAACCCTTCGCAGAACAAGGATAAGTTGGAACGGTGTGGAATCTAAGTTAGTTGCATCATGCTCAAGAGCATGCTTTCAAGGTCAATGAACGTGCATTTTCCGAGCTTTAAAGCCCGTATCGTAGCTTCCTGATAGCGCATCGGGGAAGTTACGGCCTGCGGGGCAACGCGCGAAAGGTGTAATTTTCCGTTCTGTCACAGTTGGTATCAGAGCAAGTTCCGAGAAAACTCTAGGGACTTGTGCGGAGTGAACTCGTCAAACGAGTATTTTTTCTTAAAAGGGAAATAAAGTTGGAGAGTAGGCCAACTTTTGCTCAGAAAAAGTTTGTGACTGCAATGCCAGTTACTATGCGAATCGAGTTGAGCTTGTTCAACTACTGTGAGTTTGCCTGGCCTAAGTGGCACCCAACTTAAGAGTGGATATCCGGAAGAACGTATGGTATGGTGGGTAGACAATGGGAATGATCATCCACACACATTGGAAACTGGCCAATGGTGTGTGTTGTCAGGCCCAGCTAGTATCCCACTTACGAGTGGCAACCTGGATGACTGTCAGTGATGGTGGGCAACTGGATACTGATCCACGCAGTACTGCGTTAATATTTTGCATGTCATTTCGATGACATCTTTCAACATGTGAACTTTAGGTACTTCTGAGTGCACAGTATGGGATGCGCATCCAGGATACCTGGTTGAGATATCCTCTTGGCACTGGCTAATTGTGATTCTTGGTATTGTTGTGGGACTTTTGGATTCCTGGGCAGGTGGTATGGGACATTTGCTCAGAAGGTCTAAATTGTTGTTCATGACAACTTGAAGAAACCCGTATTTTCCGAGCATCTAGTATGGGGCTTTTGCTAAGGAAATCCAAATCGGAGAGATTGTCCACAATAGTTCTAGTTTTGAATTTCTAGGACGAAATTCTTTAAAGGGTGTGATAATGTAACACCCCGTGTTTTTATCATGGTGCATGCTAAAAGATGCGCTATTTTCTTGTGATGAAGCTTTATCCAAAGCTTCTTTACATGGTGAGATGCATTTGGCCCTGGGCCATATCTGGTGCCAAGTAAGGCACATCGCATATGCATATTGGATAAGTACAATATGGCATTGGTTGGATGCTACATTTGAAAGATCCAATCTTGTATCGAATAATGCATTAGGTCAGTTGGGTAGATGACCTTGAAAGTGTACAGCCAACATGGATGGACATCGAGTTGGCAGTGGACATCCAACATGGCTGGAGATCGGGTTGGTAATGTACAACAATCACAGCTGGAAAATGGTGTGGCCTATGAGCCAAAATCGGAAATACAGCCATCTCGGCCCTTCATCGGGTTTGGCATAGGAAATGTTCAACCATCCTGGCCGGACATTGGAACTGGCATGTGAGCCATAACTGAATGTACATCCATCTTGGCCGGTCATTCAGGAAAATATATGGTAACGACCATGAATAGTAAAACGGGGAGTGGATGAACGATTTTTGGTCCCCCAATTTCAGTTCTGAAAATGTCAAATTAACTTATATAGGGAAGGGTACTTGGTTGAAGGTGCATATGCAGACTATGCACCAAGTAAGCTTCACAGCTTAGCCGGAAGGGTATGAATGATGCATAAGCCTCATTTTTAGTTGCGTAGCCTTATGAATGGAGTATATGATGCTAAGGCATCACGATGCCATTCCACGGACTCGATGATACATCACTTGGATGTATTTGATGGAACGGTCTATACAGACTAGTCCATTGACACTGTTTCTTGGCCACGGCCTAACTAACGTGTTGGTTTATGTTTCTTGTACCTTAGATGATGAACTACGGTCTGTGGTTGATCCCTTTAGAGTAGGGAAGGGTACCTAGGAAGCCACAATGAGTTGCAGCATTGCCGTTCCAGCACTTTGGCCCCTCATATCATCTAAGCTCGGTAGTTCGATGCAAGATATGATTGTGGCCAGACTTGATGAGGCAAGTTGCATTCCATTCACTGGATGCTCATACTTTCTATCAAGGCGTTCAACATAGGCTAAAAACCTGAGTGTCATTATTTATCTAAAGAGGAGTCAATTTTGACTGAAAACGGCCCAAAGATCAAGACATGTGGATCCATAGATCAACATGATCACCAAAATTTAGCCAAATTCCATCGTTTAGGCCCTCAAAAGGCCGTTTTTGCGGTTTTAAGAAAGTTTTTGTTTTACTTAATAAACCCTTCGCAGAACAAGAATAAGTTGGAACAGTGTGGAATCTAAGTTAGCTGCATCATGATCCAAGATAATGCTTGCAAGGTAAATGAACGTGCATTTGCCTAGCTTTAAGGCCCGGATAATAGCTTCATCATGGCGCATCGGGGAAGTTACGGTCTGCGGGGCAACGCGCCAAAGACGTAATTTTGCGGTCTGTCACAGTTGGTATCAGAGCAAGTTCCGAGAAAACTCTAGAGACTTGTGCGGAGTGGCACCCAACTTACGAGTGGATATCCGGAAGTCCGTCTGGGACGGTGGGTAGACAATGGTACTGATCATCCCCACACATTGGAAACTGGGAAATGGTGTGCGTTGTCAGGCCTGGCTAGTATCCCACTTACGAGTGGCAACCTGGATGACCATCAGGGACGATGGGCAACTGGATACTGATCCAAAAAGTACTATGTTAAGATTTTGCATGTCATTTCAATGACTTCTTTCAACTTGTGAACTTTAGGGACTTCTGAGTGGGTAGTATGGGATGTGCATCCAAGATTCCTGGTTGAGATATCCTCTTGGCACTGGCCAATTGCGATTCTTTGTATTGTTGTGGGCACTTTTGGATTCCTAGGAAGGTGGTATGGGACATTTTCTAAGAAGGTCTAAATTGTTTTTCATGACAACTTGAAGAAACCCGTGATTTCTGAGCATCTGGTAAGGGACTTTTGCTCAGGAAAATCAAATCGGAGAGATTGTCCACAATAGTTCTTGTTTTGAATTTTGATGACAAATTCTTTGAAAGGTGTGATAATGTAACACCCCGTGTTTTTACCATGGCGCATGCTAAAAGATGCGCCATTTGCTTGTGATGAAGCTTCATCTAAAGCTTCTTTACATGGTGAGATGCATTTGGCCCTGGGCCATATCTGGTGCCAATATGGCATTGGTTGGAAGCTGCATTGGACAACAGCCAATCTTGTATCAAATGATGCATTATGTCAGTTGGGTAGATGACCTTGAAAGTGTACATCCAACATGGCTGGACATCGGGTTGGCAGTGGATAGCCAATATGGCTGGAGATCGGGTTGGTAATATATAACAATCACAGATGGACATTGGTGTGGCCTATGGGCCAAATTCGGAAATACAGCCATCACGGCCCTTCATCGGGTTTGGCTCAGGAAATGTTCAGCCATCCTGGCCAGACATTGGAACTGGCATGTGAGCCATAACTGAATGTACAACCATCTTGGCCGGTCATTCAGGAAAATATATGGCAACGTCCATGAATAGTAAAACGGGGAGTGGATGAATGATTTTGGTCCCCCAATTTGAGTTCTAAAAATGTCAAATTAACTTATATAGGGAGGGGTACTTGGTTGAAGGTGCATATGCGGACTATGCACCAAGTAAGCTTCACAGCTTAGCCGGAACGGTATGAATGATGCATAAGCCTCATTTTTAGTTGCGTAGCCTTATGAATGGAGTATATGATGCTAAGGCATCACTATGCCATTCCACGAACTCGATGTTACATCACTTGGATGTATTTGACGGAACGGTCTATACGGACTAGGCCATTGACGCTGTTGCTTGGCCACGGCCTAGCAAACGAGTTGGTTTAACTTGCTTGTCCCTTCGATGATGAACTACGGTCTGTGCTTGATCCCTTTAGAGTAGGGAAGGGTACGTAGGTAGCCGCAATGAGTTAAAGCATTGCCGTTCCAGCACTTTGTCCCCTCATATCATCTAAGCTCGGTAGCTCGATGCAAGAGATGATTGTGGCCATACTTGATGAGGCAAGTTGCATTCCATTCACTGGATGCTCATACTTTCTACCAAGGCGTTCAACATAGGCTAAAAACCTGATTGTCGTAATTTAGCTCAAGAAGAGTCAATTTTGATTGGAAACGGCCCAAAGATCAAGACATGTGGATCTGTAGATCAACATGGTCACCAGAATTTAACAAAATTCCATCATTTAGGCCTTCAAAAAGTCGTTTTTTCCGTTTTAAGAAAGTTTTTGGCTTACTTAATAAACCCTTCGCCGAACAAGGGTCAGTTGGAACGGTGTGAAATATAAGTTAGCTGCATCATGCTCCAAGAGCATGCTTGCAAGGTCAATGAACGTGCATTTGCCTAGATTTAGGGCCCGGATCGTAGCTTCATCATGGCGCATCGGGGAAGTTACGTCCTGCGGGGCAACACGCCAAAGGCGTAATTTTCCGGTCCGTCATAGTTGGTATCAGAGCAAGTAACGAGAAAACTCTAGGGACTTTTGCGGAGTGGACTCGTCAAAAGAGTATTTTTCCTTAAAAGGGAAATAAAGTTGGAGAGTAGGCCAACTTTTGTGCAGAAAGAGTTTGTGACTGCAATGCCAGTTACTATGCGAATCGAGTTGAGCTTGTTCAAGTACTGTGAATTTTCCTGGCCTAAGTGGTACCCAACTTACGAGTGGATATCCGGAAGACCGTCTGGGATGGTGGGTAGACAATGGGACTGATCATCCCCACACATTGGAAACTGGCGAATGGTGTGCGTTGTCAGGCCCGGCTAGTATCCCACTTACGAGTGGCAACCTGGATGACCGTCCGGGACGGTGGGAAACTGGATACTGATCCACACAGTACTGTGTTAAGATTGTTCATGTCATTTCGATGACATCTTTCAACTTATGAACTTTAAGGACTTATGAGTGCGTAGTATGGGATGCGCATCCAGGATACCTGGTTGAGATATCCTCTTGGCACTGGCCAATTGCGATTCTTGGTATTTTTGTGGACACTTTTGGATTCCTGAGAAGGTGGTATGGGACATTTTCTCAGAAGGTCTAAATTGTTGTTCATGAAAACTTGAAGAAACCCGTGATTTCCGAGCATCTGGTATGGGACTTTTGCTCAGGAAATCCAAATCGGAGTGATTGTCCATAATAGTTCTTGTTTTGAATTTCGAGGACGGAATTCTTTGAAGGGTGCGATCATGTAACACCCTGTGTTTTTAGCATGGCGCATGATAAAAGATGCGCCATTTTCTTGTGATGAAGCTTCATCCAAAGCTTCTTTGCATGTTGAGATGCATTTGGCCCTGGGTCATATCTGGTGCCAAGTAAGGCACATCGCATATGCATATTGGCTAAGGCCAATATGGCATTGGTTGGAAGCTACATTGGACAAGAGCCAATCTTCTATCAAATGATGCATTAGGTCAGTTGGGTAGATGACCTTGAAAGTGTACAACCAACATGGCTGGACATCGGGTTGGCAGTGGAAAACCAACATGGCTGGAGATCCGGTTGGTAATGTACAACAATCACAGCTGGACATTGGTGTGGCCTATGGGACAAAGTCGGAAATACATCCATCACGGACCTTCATCGGGTTTGGCTCAGGAAATGTTCAGCCATCCTGGACGGACATTGGAACTGGCATGTGAGCCATAACTGAATGTACAACCATCTTGGACGGTCATTCAGGAAAATATATGGCAACGGCCATGAATAGTAAAATGGGGAGTGGAAGAATGATTTTTGTTCCCCCAATTTGAGTTCTAAAAATGTCAAATTAACTTATATAGGGAGGGGTACTTGGTTGAAGGTGCATATGCAGACTATGCACCAAGTAAGCTTCACAGCTTAGCAGGAACGGTATGAATGATTCATAAGCCTCATTCTTAGTTGCGTATCCTTATGAATGAAGTATAAGATGCTAAGGCATCACTATGCCATTCCACGGACTCGATGATGCATCACTTGGATGTATTTGACGGAACGACCTATACGGACTAGGCCATTGACACTGTTGCTTGGCCACGACCTAACTAACGTGTTGGTTTAAGTTTCTTGTGCCTTCGATGATGAACTACGGCCTGTGCTTGATCCCTTTAGAGTAGGGAAGGGTACCTAGGCAGCCGCAATGAGTTGCAGCATTTCCGTTCCAGCACTTTGGCCCCTCATATCATCTATGCTCGGTAGCTCTATGCAAGAGATGATTGTGGCCAGACTTGATGAGGCAAGTTGCATTCCATTCACTGGATGCTCATATTTTCTATCAAGGCGTTCAACATAGGATAAAAACCCGAGTGTCGTAATTTAGCTCAAGAGGAGTCAATTTTTATTGTAAACGGCCCAAAGATCAAGAAATGTGGATCTGTAGATCAACATGGTCACCAGAATTTAACCAAATTCCATCGTTTAGGCCCTCAAAAGGTTGTTTTTGCCGTTTTAAGAAAGTTTTTGGTTTACTTAATAAACCCTTCGCAGAACAAGGGTCAGTTGGAACAGTGTGGAATTTAAGTTAGCTGCAACATGCTCCAAGAGCATGCTTGCAAGGTCAATGAACGTGCATTTGCCTAGATTTAAGGCCCGGATCGTAGCTTCATCATGGCACATCGGGGAAGTTACGTCCTGCGGGGTAACGCGCCAAAGGCGTAATTTTCCGGTCCGTCATAGTTGGTATCAGAGCAAGATCTGAGAAAACTCTAGGGACTTGTGCGGAGTGGACTCGTCAAACGAGTATTTTTCCTTAAAAGGGAAATAAAGTTGGAGAGTAGGCCAACTTTTGTGCGGAAAGAGTTTGTGATTGCAATGCCAGTTACTATGCGAATCGAGTTGATCTTGTTCAAGTACTGTGAATTTTCCTTGCCTAAGTGGCACCCAACTTACGAGTGGATATCTGGAAGACCGTCTGGGACGGTGGGTAGACAATGGGACTGATCATCCCCACACATTGGAAATTGGCCAATGGTGTACGTTGTCAGGCCCGGCTAGTATCCCACTTACGAGTAGCAACCTGGATGACCTTCCGGAACGGTGGGCAACTGGATACTGATCCACACGGTACTGCGTCAAGATTTTGCATGTCATTTCGATGACATCTTTCAACTTGTGAACTTTAAGGACTTATGAGTGCGTAGTATGGGATGCGCATCCAGGATACCTGGTTGAGATATCCTTTTGGCACTGGCCAATTGCGATTCTTGGTATTGTTGTGGGCACTTTTGGATTCCTGGGAAGGTGGTATGGGACATTTGCTCAGAAGGTCTAAATTTTTGTTCATGAAAACTTGAAGAAACCCGTGATTTCCGAGCATCTGGTATGGGAATTTTTCTCAGGAAATCCAAATCGGAGTGATTGTCCACAATAGTTCTTGTTTTGAATTTTGAGGACGGAATTCTTTGAAGGGTGTGATAATGTAACACCCTGTGTTTTTAGCATGGCGCATGCTAAAAGATGCGCCATTTGCTTGTGATGAAGCTTCATCCAAAACTTCTTTGCATGGTGAGATGCATTTGGCCCTGGGCCATATCTGGTGCCAAGTAAGGCACATCGCATATGCATATTGGATAAGTACAATATGGCATTGGTTGGATGCTACATTGGAAAGATCCAATCTTGTATCGAATAATGCATTAGGTCAGTTGGGTAGATGACCTTGAAAGTGTACAGCCAACATTGATGGACATCGAGTTGGCAGTGGACATCCAACATGGCTGGAGATCGGGTTGGTAATGTACAACAATCACAGCTGGAAAATGGTGTGGCCTATGAGCCAAAATCGGAAATACAGCCATCTCGGCCCTTCATCGGGTTTGGCATAGGAAATGTTCAACCATCCTGGCCGGACATTGGAACTGGCATGTGAGCCATAACTGAATGTACATCCATCTTGGCCGGTCATTCAGGAAAATATATGGTAACGACCATGAATAGTAAAACGGGGAGTGGATGAACGATTTTTGGTCCCCCAATTTCAGTTCTGAAAATGTCAAATTAACTTATATAGGGAAGGGTACTTGGTTGAAGGTGCATATGCAGACTATGCACCAAGTAAGCTTCACAGCTTAGCCGGAAGGGTATGAATGATGCATAAGCCTCATTTTTAGTTGCGTAGCCTTATGAATGGAGTATATGATGCTAAGGCATCACGATGCCATTCCACGGACTCGATGATACATCACTTGGATGTATTTGATGGAACGGTCTATACAGACTAGTCCATTGACACTGTTTCTTGGCCACGGCCTAACTAACGTGTTGGTTTATGTTTCTTGTACCTTAGATGATGAACTACGGTCTGTGGTTGATCCCTTTAGAGTAGGGAAGGGTACCTAGGAAGCCACAATGAGTTGCAGCATTGCCGTTCCAGCACTTTGGCCCCTCATATCATCTAAGCTCGGTAGTTCGATGCAAGATATGATTGTGGCCAGACTTGATGAGGCAAGTTGCATTCCATTCACTGGATGCTCATACTTTCTATCAAGGCGTTCAACATAGGCTAAAAACCTGAGTGTCATTATTTATCTAAAGAGGAGTCAATTTTGACTGAAAACGTCCCAAAGATCAAGACATGTGGATCCATAGATCAACATGATCACCAAAATTTAGCCAAATTCCATCGTTTAGGCCCTCAAAAGGCCGTTTTTGCGGTTTTAAGAAAGTTTTTGTTTTACTTAATAAACCCTTCGCAGAACAAGAATAAGTTGGAACAGTGTGGAATCTAAGTTAGCTGCATCATGATCCAAGATAATGCTTGCAAGGTAAATGAACGTGCATTTGCCTAGCTTTAAGGCCCGGATAATAGCTTCATCATGGCGCATCGGGGAAGTTACGGTCTGCGGGGCAACGCGCCAAATTTCAAATTAACTTATATAGGGAGGGGTACTTGGTTGAAGGTGCATATGCGGACTATGCACCAAGTAAGCTTAACAGCTTAGACGAAACGGTATGAATGATGCATAAGCCTCATTCTTAGTTGCGTATCCTTATGAATGAAGTATAAGATGCTAAGGCATCACTATGCCATTCCACGAACTCGATGATGCATCACTTGGATGTATTTGACGGAACGGTCTATACTTACTAGGCCATTGACACTGTTGCTTGGCCACGGCCTAACAAACGTGTTGGTTTAAGTTTCTTGTCCCTTCGATGATGAACTACGGTCTGTGCTTGATCCCTTTAGAGTAGGGAAGGGTACGTAGGCAGCCGCAATGAGTTGCAGCATTGCCGTTCCAGCACTTTGGCCCCTCATATCATCTAAGCTCGGTAGCTCGATGCAAGAGATGATTGTGGCCAGACTTGATGAGGCAAGTTGAATTCCATTCACTGGATGCTCATGCTTTTTATCAAGGCGTTCAACATAGGCTAAAAACCCGAGTGTCGTAATTTAGCTCAAGGGGAGTCAATTTTGATTGGAAACGGCCCAAAGATCAAGACATGTGGATCAAGACATGTAGATCAACATGGTCACCAGAATTTAACCAAATCCCATCGTTTAGGCCCTCAAAAGGTCGTTTTTGTCGTTTTAAGAAAGGTTTTGGTTTACTTAACAAACCCTTTGCAGAACAAGGGTCAGTTGGAACAGTGTAGAATCTAAGTTAGTTGCATCATGCTCCAAGAGCATGCTTGAAAGGTCAATGAACGTGCATTTGCCTAGCTTTAAGGCCCGAATCGCAGCTTCATCATGGCGCATCGAGGAAGTTATGGTCTGCGGGGTAACGCGCCAAAGGCGTAATTTTCTGGTTCGTCACACATGCCGCAATGCGACTGGCATACACCAAAACGCCACTGTGCCATTATCAGGCGCCAACACAAGGTAGCCATAATCAACGGTTACCCTTCCTCATGGGATATGATCTCAGCCATCGAAGTTTTCCACTGAACTGACAAACTTGTGGAAATTTTTAGGCGACCAGCCAAGTCGAGCCTAATAGCATCACATGCTATTTTCCTACGGCAAGCCTCTTGATTTAAACTTGCCACACGTAGAAAAGTGCTACATGTTTTCCACGAAACACTCGAGACATCAAACATATCACAAGCTGGGGGATACTCATCAGGGTATTGCTATGTCGGTTTACAACGTGCGGCATGCAATACGCCTGTTACAAGAAAGAGTCATAAAGTGGGGCGGTTAGTAATGGCAAGAAGTAATGGTGTAAAAGTATCCTTCATTGTGGAAGCATAATTCCTGACGTTACACGTTCCTCCAATCTTCCACCACTCAATCGTTTTCCACTTCCTACGACTTGTATAAATAGTTTTCACCTATTTCCACCAGACAACAAGTTTCGGTCGGAGAAAAACACAGTATCCAGAAATCACCTGGTATCTTTCCATTCTGCTAGCCAGTTCTACTTTCTGATACAAGTCATAAACAACAACACCTTCAGGATCAACGATTCTGTTCTCAACATTTTCTTCGCTTCCCTCCCTAAGACCAACCCTTCTCCTTCACTTTGTGACCGAAGCAATCCTGAAATGGCAATTTCTTGGTTTAGGCCAAGATTGTACAGATTGATCTCTCGAATCAAAAGTACTCTCGTACAGTACATTTTTTAGGGTTTATACTCGTTTCTCATTCATACACGAATTTACAAAAACCAGCAGAAACCGTTTTCACCCTCAAACAATTGGCGACCACAGTGGGAGATTAATTTCTCGGTTACAATATCAATTTCTAATTTTATTTTTTAACACCGGTCTCAAGATGGTAGAACTCAGGTCCGGATCAACAACAAACCCTGAGAGCACTAGCACTGGAATCATCCTCGGTATTAGCGCTCCTTCTAGTGGCATTAATATGCCACCTTCCAACACCAGAGCGGAAAGTGTTCCTTTAGGCGTTACGCCTCCGTTAACCAGAGCCAGAGCCGTTGCTGCTACCCCTAACGTTTCTTCAAGTATGACACCTCCAACCGTCACCAGAGCCGCTGATACTCCACCATCGGAGAGAGAGACTGGAGGAGCCAGAGGAAGCCGATCCTATATTACCATTGCTGATTTGACAGAAAGACAAGAAGTTCTTGCTAGATCTCAGACGGACATGGATTCAACTCAGAAGGAGGTGCTTGTTTTCCTCAAGACATTAACGGAGCGGCTACCACAAGAATCACGCCAACCAGAGCCAATGAGGAACACCTTCAATACCCCTGGCGTCGATAGCTCAGTAGGGCGTACTTTTACAGATAAAGAGACTCGTTCAGGAGCTCCATCGGATAGGAATCAACCATCCAATTTCGTCACACGGGAAGATTTGGAACGACTCCTTCGAAACCGAGACAAAAGCGATCTGCAGGCATGCATCAGCATCAACCCCCGTACCCTCCTGAAGTACAAAGAATCCCTATTCCGAGGGGGTACTCTTCCCCTCAATTCTCCCTGTATGACGGCACCGGTAATGCGCGTGAACATATCTCTCGATTTTGGAATCCTTGGGAGAGCACGAATACAATCATGTTATCCGTTTGAGAGAGTTTTCGAAGTCACTTACCGGAAGAGCATGCACATGGTACAACAACATTGCCCCAAATAACATGTCCAACTGGTGTGACATAGTTACAGATTTATACAAGAAGTACTTCTTTGTGTCTGAGAAAATTACATTCTCATATTTAGGAAGGATGTTCCAACGAAACAATGAACAACCAAATGATTTTGTCAAAAGGTTCAGAATTCAAGCGCTGGATTGTCACGACCCAAACGTGACCGAACAATAATTGGTGGATTATTGCATCAATGGAATGGTTCACATCTACCGCGCCTTACTAGAGATATGCTATTCCAGACATTCTTTGAACTTCATGAGGCTGCTAAACAGTCGGCCACAATAGCACCAGCATTGTTGGAAAGAACCAGGTCAACCAAAGGTGAAGACACACGCGAAACTCGAGGAAATAGATGCCTCATCAACAAGAAATATAACACTGGCCCCTCTATGAGCGTATTAGAGGAAGGAGGAAAAAGGAAGGCTCCAGCGGCAGAACAGCAATCCAAGCGCGCGGTGCTAGCACGTCAGACGGCTCCACCACGAAAGACTGCAACCAGAGCTCCTGCGCGACACCAAGAAGCCGGAGAAAATACCTTAGATTTCCGGTTCCCAATCGAGGAAGTAATCGAACTCCTAGAGGCATGGATCCAAGATGACGCCATCAAACTACCTCATATCAGACGCCTACCAACCGAGGAGGAAATGGCAAATCCCAAGTATTTCCGCTACCACAGGTTTGTCCATCACCCGACCAGTGACTGCAATAGATTAAAGCATATCTTCAACGAAAAGGTGGAGGCAGGGGAACTTCAACTGGGCAACGAGAGAGTTCACAGAGATCCACTTCCAGTCAGGAGTTTCATGCTCACCGGGGACTCTGATCACGAAACCGTGCAATCCATCATGAAGCATGTGTGTGAAATCCTCTATTTCTCCAAGTCACGACGTCAAAATATATTTGCAGCCATTAATCGTGTTGTATCGGGAAAGCGACTTTTTCCTATTATAGAGGCCACGCCAGAATCCCAAGCTCTCTCAGGAAGCTGTGCTGGAAAATGCAACTGGGGACTTCTCACCACAGCTTGCTTGAAGAATACCGAGTTTGATAGCACGTTGATCGACGAAGCCTCTGACTTCAACATTGTTGCCATCAAGACCCTGAGAGCCGCAGGAATTTCGAAACAGGAGGCTACCCACTCCCCAATCGTGGTCAAGAATTCGGAAGGGTAAGCAATGAATGCGTACGGATACATTAACCTCGAAACCAAGGTGGGAGATGCTCTAACACGCAGAAATTTCCATATTGTCAAAGAATTCCTAGACTATGACATGATTCTGGGACACTCGTGGTTACATGGAAATAAAGCAAAGATGGGAGTGTCCTCTTTGCCGGTGTTCATACCTGAAAGAATCTCCAACAAGCCATCCAGTCCTGGAGATTATCTATTGCCGTATCAACAACTTGCCAATGTAACCCAACTACCTGGAGAGAACCTTCCGACGTTCGTCCGCAGATTCCGAGCACAATTAAGTTTTATTGAACAACCCTTTCTGCAATCAACCACTTCTCCTCTCGTCCGGACTTGGGGACTCGATCCAGTCCTTAACCCGGGCGCCACTAAGAGACGTGAATGGGTTTCCGGGCCTTTCAAGTGGTTTATCAAAAATCTAGAGGAACTCCTAGCCGAGAATAATGGATCCGGAGATCAAGCAGCCACGCAGCCTCAGAACCCCTTCCAGGTCGGAGATATGGTGGTAAAAATTTTCGCTCAGCCTCCTTCGTCCAATCCCGCGGACGAACCCTGCCTAGTAGCAGAAGTTATTTCAGGAGGCTACTTCAAGATCATCAATACCGAAAAGTTGTAAGGTGTAATAATACATGCCCGATGTCTCAAACCCTTTAAAACTTGAAAGTGCTACACCGCCTCTTGCCTCAAAATTCTCCTTAGTATTTCTTTCAGCAATTTCCCTTTCATTCAGTATTTGTAATTCCTCCTAAAGTGATTGCACTGCTTGCATTCATGACTAGGGTTTCAATTTTAATTAAAAGCATCTTCCCTTCAAAATAAGCTTTCCTGGATAATTTCAAGAGAAAAACACCAATTAAATCCAAACACTCACAAAAACCATTTTCCATCAAATCGAAACCAGAAAAGTCAAACCCTACAAGAAATACCTTATTAGAATACACTGAATAAGAGAATATGCAAGAAAGATAATCATCAAGTGACGGAACATATATCTTCTTCAAGGATATGTAGCTTCAAGTCTCAGATGACGCTCCTCTATTTCTCGTGGCGTGCGATAACTGTGCTACTACAAGGGGGAGACAAGAAACAGGTCGATCAAACCTTTAACCATTATTATTATTTCACCTGTTTTGGTTCGTTATGGATGGTGCCGGCACTCAGAGGTGTTAGCTGCGAAAACAACATGCTGGCCCGCACGCGTGGCAATTCCATCCACACTATTTGCGTACGATGTTTTTCCATTTGTTGGATGGTCTAGGAGAATCGAGGAACTTATTTTCGCAATAGAGGTTTCAGATTCAAAGATTTTGTTCATTCATTCAAGACGTGAAACGACAAAAGCTGAATGAAAGAATATTACTTGGAGAAGCTTTAGATCCATCATGTAAAAGAGAAAATAAAAATAAATCCCTAAAAGCATCAAAAGCGGCTACACGCCAAGAAGAAATACCAAAAGCGAAAAAAAAAAAAACTAGTCGTCAATGACAAGCAATGACGCCTCCATCGGAGCTTTTTCAAACACTTTCCCCAGCACCCTCTCCGACATAAAACATTCCATTCAGAAGCCGCTTCAGCAGCAGCTTCAGCATCCCATCCAGAAACCGTTCAAACAGCAGTTTCGGCATCCACTCCAGAAGTTGTTTCAGTCTCGCAAACCACGTCGACATCTTCTTCAGGAACTTTTCCAACAGCCTCTTAAGGATGCTCCGTCTCGTCCACATCAGGATCAAGGATTGTGATTTCATTATGGACGGTGTAATTAAACTGGCTCTCACCTAGAAGTTTCCTGGATTCGTTCCTTCACTGTTTCACTCGAGAGGCGAATCGCTCAGCCCTGGCGCTGGTTTGCGGAGAAACTTCATCATATTGAGACTTCCCGACGCGCTGAGATGCTTCATCATGTCTCCACTTCTCCTCCATGTCCATCGAATCCAGGAAAGCCTGAACACGTACCCGCACGATGCGTATATGGGTGAGGGACATGCCTTGTATAATCTCGCCAGCCTCACATAACAAAGAATCGATTTTGTATAATACCTCCTCATGTGAAGAAAACTTGGGTTTGTCGACTTCAAAAAATTTCTCCGAAGAGTCATAGGTATGGTCATCGCCGAAAGATCCCATTATATGCTACAAAAAAAAATTATACTATGTCTGCATCGGCAATCTACATGATGAAGAAGACAAAATGAAGAACTAGGAGAAGAGACACGAGATGGTACCTGTGAAGAGGATGGACGCAATTCTATGATGATATATATGAACGAAAGGTTCAATATCTCCTCTTATATTGAGAAGATTGATGAAGACTAAGAAAGAAAACCCTTTTACCAGCCGTGTATTAAGGCTCCGAACGCGGGATACTAGCTGGATTAGATACCTGTCTATACGGCATAATTAGTGTTTGGCATCCAGGTCAGCAGTCATCCCTGTCATTCTGTGACCTAGCCAGCGCCATCTTCTCCGCTTCACAGCCGGCCAATGTCCATCGCCATCTTCTCTGCTCCACAGCCAGCCAAAGCAGCGCCATCCTCGCCATTCGATACAACAACATGGCTCCAGCACTCCGTAGACAAAGCAGCTCCTTCCACCTTCTTGTAGCTAACCAGCGCCCGTCCGCAGACTAAGTTGCAGTGCCACCTCTGCCGATCAGTAGCCAAAGTTGTTGCGCTGACGCCAACACCCTATGGCCGAGCCAAAGTTATGCAAAGCCGCCAAATGCAAGGATCACAGATTCTTCATGCCTTCTGACAAAGGTTAGCCAAATCTTCCTGACAATATCTTCATGACTTGTCGTTTTGATTTTATCCATGTCTGTCACCATCTCATGCTTACCCCGCAACAATGCCACTGTCGCGGGCTAAGCAAGGGACTTAGTGTTTATGGTGGTTTTTAGCTTAGGGTTAAAATCGTAAAACCTTGCATCTGATGTGACGTCACTCTGTAGGAAAGCGCATCCATGAGTGTCAACCTCTTCACCGACATATTTATTGAGCCGTTCAATATATTTACATGAAATTTATCCAGACTGGCGCATGTAGCAACAATCCCATATGCTCTGTAAATTTCGGCGCCTTGCCTATATTACTTATTAATATGAGATTCACTGAGTATGGCATGACGGATTTTTCTTCACTCGCAGCAGAGTAGCACGGATCTCCAAGTACCAAAATTAAGGCCCTTTCACAAAATACTTAGTCACAAAGCGCACTACACTCTGTAAATAAAGAATTTTGTGCCAGCACATAAAATTCAATCAATTTTGTGATAACTCACAAAACTCATGAACCTGACTAATTTACAAAGTTAGGGTTTTTGCGCCCTGCGCAGTATATCAGACCCCGTCGGTCGAGAATATGCTTACACAACTAAGCAATTAATCCGTTGTGGATTAGTAGGAGCAGGGTCCTACCCAAAATCAGAATACAAAGAATAACGGAGTCGCAGGGCAGGAGAAGCAATAAAACGGAGCGTGGCCATGCCATAGGATAGCCAGCGTCTCTTGGCCACGCCCCATGCTACTCAACCGGCCCTAATTCATTTATCGACCAATCAGGTCGCATTAAACCTTCCATGCGCACCAAAATGGTAGCCGCGCCCGTGCTTGGCCGGCCCCCTACTTTCAGTGACCAATCAGGTTACTCTAAACCTGCCACAGAGAGGTGGAAACTGTGTCAAGAGGTCTCCATACTAAGTTGGCATTCCAAAACCATGCCAACATGCTAACGGCATGCCAAACATGCCAAAACAAGCATGTCAGACGCACATGCCAAACAACATGCCAAACGCGCCGCTTAACGCGATAGCATGCCAAAACTTGCAAACCCACTCTCCGTGCGTGACCAGCTTCACAACGGACTTCAATTTGGCTAGCCTAAACCCTAGGCGCAGCCATGCTCTAATGGCGGTGGAAGAAATCCTAATTTCTAATCGTGGCACAAAACTATGCCACCTCGGGCCCGCAACATGCCATATATGCTAATTAGGGTTTCGACATTCCAAACCCTAACTTAGGCAAAGTTGTTGCGCCAACCGAGCCAAACAATGTTCCACAGAACATGGGGATCAATGTGGCCATTGAAACTGATGTTGCCACACCACGTTTGAGTCTAACACCAACGTGCCAAAATTTCAGTGGCCATGGATACGCCAGGCGCTACTTGCACTATCGTGCCGCTAGCATGCACAAACTATGCCAGCCATTCCATTATGCCACTGGCATGCACGAACTATGTCATCCATGCCGCAATGCCTCTGGAAAGCACTGAAGGCGCCATTATGCCACTATCAGGCGCCAACAGAAGGTAGCCATAATCAACGACTACCCTTCCTCATGATATGCAATCTCAGGCATCCAAGTTCGCCACCAAGCTGGAAGGATTGTGGAAAGTTTTGTGCGAACAACCGCCTAAATCTAGTGGCCATGGCTACGCCAGGTGCCACTTGCACCACCGTGCCACTGGCATGCACGAGCCATGCCAGCCATGCCGCACTTTCACTGGCATGCACCAAAACGCCACTGTGTCGTTATCAGGTGCCAACAAAAGTTATCCATAATCAACGACTACCCTTGCTCATGAGATGTGATCTCAGCCATCGAATTTTGCCACCAAACTGACAAACTTGTGGCAAGTTTTAGGCGACCATCCAAGACGATCCTAATAACATCACATGCTATTTTCCTACGGAAAGCGTCTTGATTTTAACTTGCCACACGTAGCAAATTTCTACATGTTTTCCACGAAAACACTCGAGACATCAAACATGTCACAAACTGGGGGATACTTATCATTGGTCTGGCGGTTTACACCGTGCGGCGTGCAATACGCCCGTTACAAAAAAGTGTCATAAAGTGGAGCGGTTAGTAATGGCAAAAAGTAATGGTGTAAAAGGATCCTTCATTATGGAAGTATAATTTATGACGTTACACGTTACTCCACTATTCCACCACTCAATAGTTTTCCACTTCCTACGAGGCCAGGGTACGTTTTATTACGACTTGTATAAATAGGTTTCACCTATTTCCACCAGACAACAAGTTTTGGTCGGAGAACAACACAGTATCCAGAAATCACCTGGTAGCTTTCCATTATGCTAGCCTGTTCTACTTTCTGATACAAGTCATAAACAACCACACCTTCAGGATCAACGATTCTGGTCTCAACACTTTCTTCGCTTCCATCCCTAAGACCAACCCTTCTCCTTCACTTTGTGACCGAATCAAGCCTGGAACGACCATTTCTTAGTTTAGGCCAGGATTGTACAGATTGATCTCTCGAATCAAAAGTACTCCCGTGCATTACATTGTTTAGGGTTTAGATTCATTTCTCATCCACACACACGAATTAGTAGAAACCGTTTTCACCCTCAAACAATTGGCGACCACAGTGGGAGATTAATCTCTCGGTTACAATATCAATTTCCAATTTCCAATTTCATTTTTCAACCCCGGTCTCAAGATGGTAGAACTCAGGTCCGGATCAACAACAAACCCTGAGAGCACTAGCGCTGGAATCATCCTTGGTATTAGCGCTCCTTCCAGTGGAATTAATACGCCACCTGCCAACACCAGCGGCGGAAAGTGTTCCTTCAGGCGTTACGCCTCCGATCACCAGAGCCAGAGCCGCTGCTGCTACCCCTAACGTTTCTTCAAGTATGACACCTTCAACCGTCACCAAAGCCGCTGCTACTCCATCATCAGGGAAAGAGACTGGAGGAGCCATAGGAAGACGATCCTATATTACCATTGCTGATCTGATGGAAAGACAAGAAGTTCTTTCTAGAGCTCAGACGGACATGGCTTCGACTCAGAAGGAGGTGCTTGTTTTCCTCAATACACTAACGGAGCGGATACCACAAGAATCACGCCAACCAGAGCCAATGAGGAACACCTTCAATACCCCTAGCGCTGATACCTCAGCAGGGCGTACTTTTACAGATGAAGAGACTCGTTCAGTAGATCCAGCGGAAAAGAATCAACCATCCAATTTCGTCACACGAGAAGATTTGGAACGACTCCTTCGAAACCGAGACAAAAACAATTTTGCAGGCATGCATTAGCATCAACCCCCGTACCCTCCTGAAGTACAAAGAATCCCTCTTCCGAGGGGGTACTCTTCCCCTCAATTCTCCATATATGACGGCAACGGTAACACGCGTGAACATATCTCTCGATTTTTGGAATCCTTGGGCGAGCACGAATACAATCATGTTCTCCGTTTGAGAGAGTTTTCGAAGTCACTTACCGTAAGAGCATACACATGGTACAACATCATTGCACCAAATATCATCTCCAACTGGTGTGACATGGTTACAGCTTTCTACAAGATGTACTTCTTTGTGTCTGAGCAAATTACATTCTCAGATTTAGGAAGGATGTTCCAACGAAACAATGAACATCCAAATGATTTTGTCAAAAGGTTCTGAATTCAAGCACTGGATTGTCACGACCCAAACATGACCGAACAACAATTGGTGGATTCTTGCATTAATGGCATGGTTCCCATCTACCGCGCCTTACTATAGAATATGCGATTCCATACATTCTTTGAACTTCATGAGGCTGCTAAACAGTCAGCCACAACAACACCATCATTGTTGGAAAGAACCAGGCCAGCCAAAGGTGAAGACACACGCGAAACTCGAGGAAATAGACGCCTCATCAACAAGCAATATAACACTGGCCCCTCTGTGAGTGTGGTAGAGGAAGGAGGAAAAAATAAGGCTCCAGCGGCAGAACATCAATCCAAGCGCGCGGTGCTAGCACGTCAGACGGCTCCACCACGGAAGACTGCAGCCAGAGATCCTGCGCGGCACCAAGAAGCCGGAGAAAATACCTTAGATTTCCCGTTCCCAATCGAGGAAGTAATCGAACTCCTGGAGGCATGGATCCAAGATGACGCCATCATACTGCCTCATATCAAACGCCTACCAACCGAGGAGGAAATGGCAAATTGATAATATTTTTTGATGATGTTGTTGTAATGAGGTTCAAACTCTCGGACTTGTGAAGATTAAATTTAAAGATTTGATAAAATTATATATACAAAAATATTAACAATGGGTGCGAGAGGTAACCAAGATACTAGATTCCACTATTATGCAAAATTGAATGATAAACATTTCAAAACTCTATTTAATTCTTAAGTCCTCTTTTATCTTTAATTCACTATCAATCATACCGATTCTCAAACATTATTTGTAAACCTTAAGCATAGATTATCAAGAGATTAAACCAAGCATAACCTATCAAACTGAATAACAAATAATTGAGACAATCATTCAAATAATTTAAAACTCTGCAAAAGCAGCGATTAGGTGAATTATATAATTAAATGAAATAGTTACCCATTTATGTTGCGTGAATAGCTTCCTCCATTGCCTTGGTTACGAGGGAATTAGCTCATCATAGTAAAAATGCTCTCAAAATAATTTATTATGGCTCAAAAATGGTTTACAAATGATGAGAATGTGAGAAATACAATAAAACCGGGTTTGTAACAATTATATTTGTTACAAACCAGAGGACTACGACCCTCAGTGACAAAATAAGACTGCTGAAGCTGTGTCGCAAACGCTGTAGCAAATAAGTCTGTCTGATGTACGACCCACAGGTGTGAGTCGTTATTACTGTAGCACAACGACTGCTGGTGCATGTCTGTTCTTCGTGTTCTTCATGTTCATCAGCAGCAGAAGCAGAAACCGAGTTTGGGAAAACTCGAATTTCTTCTTCTCTGGCTCTCCTCAGCCCCCCAGACTCTCAACACCCTTTCTACTCAACCCCAGCAACCTATTTATAGCCAACAGACCCATCGAATCTCGCTCATTCATTCCATATAATTCTCTTTAACTCGGCAGTAAAGAAAATATTTCTGGGAATATTTTCTTTCCTGTTTCATCTTCTCACGCGTTTTCAATCCTCCAAATTACCATATTTAACTCCTTCACGCTCCAACAGGCTGTGAGGGTCTTCCATGCACGCACAAAACACGTTGAATCTTCTCCAAATCACATGAAACCCGTGATATACACGAACTGCCCTGTTTTTGGGGTGACCTGGGGTTCCCCTTCGTAATTGAGGTGCCCCTTATCCAACGGTGAGAGTCCGAATAACACATGTCCTCCGGGGCTTTTATCAACTTTTCGAGCCGAATTTTCCAAAAAATGTTTATTTTCCAAAGGTGCCTAAAAACACATAAAACACCAAAATTAGTACAAACTCGAGTGCCAACAATATATAGTATTGAGATCAAATTAAACACAAAAATGTGTCTATCAAATACCCCTAAACTTTTTATTTGCTAGTCCTAGAGCAAAAAATATTTTTGAAAAGATAAAAAGACTACACTTAACACGTGCAGCAGGCCGTTAAACCGCTAGGTGGCCCTAGCGGCGGAGTGTTGTCTCCGTAGGGTTTACCATAGGTGTACCCACAAAACCTTTACTCCTAATTGGTCACAAGTATCCAAAGAGCTATGAGGACATACATATTCTCAACCCATCTCCAAGTAAGTAGAATGCCAGAGAAATTAAAGGTGTCAGCTCTAAAGCTGACTGAAGAAAAGGGGAGACACATCCGCACCACTGCTAGATAAAGAGATATCCGCTACACAGCTATATAAACATTGTAAGATGCGTCCGCTGCTTTACAGCTGAATAAGATTAGGAGAAAGATAAAAATGAGAGGGACATCTGCTACACAGCTGGACTAATTATGTGTGATGAGTTAAACCAGTGCTAGAAAGATCTTGTGCCAGATTGAAAGCAGACTAACAAAGCAACCAAAATGGATCTTTCTTCGACTCTCTCACAGTGCTCAGTAGAAATAACGTCTTCTTCGGTCTTCAGCTGTTGATGATAAACTCTCGAACCTCATAGAACCTAGACAATTAACTCTTCTCTTCGATTTCTTGCTTGACTTATAAATTTCTTCTTCCCTATGGCCTTATTGAACAAAAAGAACGTAATGATGTTTTTTTTTTCATTTTTCATTTTTATTTTTTTTTATTTTTTTTTATTTTTTTTTTGAAAACAAAAAATTAAAAGACAAAAATTTACATGGCCATGAGAGAAGGACTTTCAAAACTTGGATCTTAGGAACTTGTGATGTCTTGGTATCATGGATTCTAACAACTTATATCATTTGCTCTTATAACTTCAACTTTGATTTTTGAATTATTCTCTCCTATTGTTTCTTCTAAACCTAAAACGTCTTCACTTTCTTCATAGATTTTGATGTCGCTCCGCTTGTTGATGATGATAAGTTTTTACTGAGAGAGAGTCGCAATCCAGTAAATAAGACTACATTGTGAGGTTGCTTTGTCTTTCTGGCATTTCCCTGACCTACTTTCCTTCCATCATGTATGGTTAGGTCCATCACGGTTACCCTCTAAAAGGAACAAGTTCTCTCCTGAATTTCAAGGATCTCAATGTCTTTTTCTCTAATGTCTCAATAAGTTGTTATCCCTAGCATTCCAATTTCTATCTTTTCGGTGAGAAACAATATGTAAACTTAGCTAACCGGATACCATGTGACGCTAGAAGTTTCAAAAATGCAACTAAAAAGTTTCTCCCCGGCAGCGGCGCCAAAATGATAATGTTTTTGATGATGTTGTAGTAATGAGGTTCAAACTCTCGGACTTGTGAAGATTAAATTTAAAGATTTGATAAAATTATATATACAAAAATATTAACAATGGGTGCGAGAGGTAACCAAGACACTAGATTCCACTATTATGCAAAATTGAATGATAAATATTTCAAAACTCTATTCAATTCTTAAGTCCACTTTTATCTTTAATTCACTATCAATCATACAGATTCTCAAACATTATTTGTAAACCTTAAGCATAGATTATCAAGAGATTAAACCAAGCATAACCTATCAAGCTGAATAACAAATAATTAAGACAATCATTCAAATAATTTAAAACTCTGCAAAAGCAGCGATTAGGTGAATTATATAATTAAATGAAATAGTTACCCATTTATGTTGCGTGAATAGCTTCCTCCATTGCCTTGGTTACGAGGGAATTAGCTCATCATAGTAAAAATGCTCTCAAAATAATTTATTATGACTCAAAAATGGTTTACAAATGATGAGAATGTGAGAAATACAATAAAACCGGGTTTGTAATAATTATATTTGTTAAAAACCAGAGGACTACGACCCTCAGTGACAAAATAAGACTACTGAAGCTGTGTCGCAAACGCTAAAGCTAATAAGTCTGCCTGATGTACGACCCACAGGTGTGAGTCGTTATTACTGCAGCACAACGACTGCTGGTGCAGGTCCGTTCTTCGTGTTGTTCATGTTCATCATCATCAGCAGCAGCAGAAACCGAATTTGGGAAAACTCGAATTTATTCTTCTCTGGCTCTCCTCAGCCCCGCAGACTATCGACACCTTTTCTACTCAACCCCAACAACCTATTTATAGCCAACAGACCCATCGAATCTCGCTCATTCACTCCATATAATTCTCTTTAAATCGGCAGTAAAGAAAATATTTCTGGGAATATTTTCTTTCCTGTTTCATCTTCTCACGCGTTTTCAAGCCTCCAAATTACCATGTTTAACTCCTTCACGCTCCAACAGGCTGTGAGGGTCTTCCATGCACGCACAAAACACGTTGAATCTTCTCCAAATCACGTGAAACCCGTGATATACACTATTTTCCCTGTTTTCAACCTGTGAATTGTTTAGCTGATTCTAGCCAATTCTGGTCGTACCAAATGCCCACAGTGTGTTTAATAGGCCATATCACAACTATCTACCAAAAATCAGCCATTGAATCTCCCTAGAACACGTTCAACAATTCGATCAAAAATCTGCAGAAGTGTTCTCCATTTTCCCGCCAAAATCAAAATTCAAATGGAGAAGATGACCTCCCCCTAATACTGTACTGGGGTGCGAATAGAAGATGCCTTTTGGGGTGACCTGGGGTGCCCCTTAGTAATTGAGGTGCCCCTTATCCAACGGTGAGAGTCCGAATAACACGTGTCCTCCGGGACTTTTACCAACTTTTCGAGCCGAATTTTCCAAAAAATGTTTATTTTCCAAAGGTGCCTACAAACACATAAAACACCAAAATTAGTACAAACTCGAGCGCCAACAATATATATTATTGAGATCAAATTAAACACAAAAATGTGTCTATCAAATACCCCAAACTTATTATTTGCTAGTCCTCGAGCAAAATTTATTTTTGAAAAGATAAAAAGACTACACTTAACACGTGCAGCAGGCCGTTAAACCGCTAGGTGGCCCTAGCGGCGGAGTGTTGTCTCCGGAGGGTATACCATAGGTGTACCCAAAATACCTTTACTCCTAATTGGTCACAAGTATCCAAAGAGCTATGAGGACATATATATTCTCAACCTATCTCCAAGTAAATAGAATGCCAGAGAAATTAAAGGTGTCAGGTCTAAAGATGACTGAAGAAAAGGGGAGAGACATCCGCACCACTGCTAGATAAAGAGATATCCGCTACACAGCTATATAAACATTTTAAGATGCGTCCGCTGCTTTACAGCTGGATAAGATTAGGAGAGAGATAAAAATGAGAGGGACATCTGCTACACAGCTGGACTAATTATGTGTGATGAGTTAAACCAGTGCTAGAAAGATCTTGTGCCAGATTGAAAGCAGACTAACAAAGCAACCAAAATGCATCTTTCTTCGACTCTCTCACAGTGCTCAGTAGAAATAACGTCTTCTTCGGTCTTCAACTGTTGATGATAAACTCTCGAACCTCATAGAACCTACACAATTAACTTTTCTCTTCGGTTTCTTGCTTGACTTATAAATTTCTTCTTCCCTATGGCCTTATTGAACAAAAAGAACGTAATGATGTTTTTTTTTTTTCATTTTTCATTTTTTATTTATTATTTATTTATTTTATTTTTTAAAAACAAAAAATTAAAAGACAAAAATTTACATGGCCATGAGAGAAGGACTTTCAAAACTTGGATCTTCGCAACTTGTGATGTCTTGGTATCATGGATTCTAACAACTTATATCATTTGCTCTTATAACTTCAACTTTGATTTTTGAATTATTTTCTTCTATTGTTGCTTCTAAACCTAAAACGTCTTCACTTTCTTCATAGGTTTTGATGTCGCTCCGCTTGTTGATGATGATAAGTTTCTACTGAGAGAGAGTCGCAATCCATTAACTAAGACTACATTGTGAGGTTGCTTTGTCTTTCTGGCATTTCCCTGACCTACTTTCCTTTCCATCATGTATGGTTAGGTCCATCACGGTTACCCTCTAAAAGGAACAAGTTCTCTCCTGAATTTCAAGGATCTCAATGTATTTTTCTCTAATGTCTCAATAAGTTGTTATCCCTAGCATTCCAATTTCTATCTTTTCGGTGAGAAACAGTATGTAAACTTAGCTAACCGGATACAATGTGACGCTAGAAGTTTCAAAAATGCAACTAAAAAGTTTCTCCCAGGCAGTGGCGCCAAAATGATAATGTTTTTGATGATGTTGTAGTGATGAGGTTCAAACTCTCGGACTTGTGAAGATTAAATTTAAAGATTTGATAAAATTATATATACAAAAATATTAACAATGGGTGCGAGAGGTAACCAAGACACTAGATTCCACTATTATGCAAAATTGAATGATAAATATTTCAAAACTCTATTCAATTCTTAAGTCCACTTTTATCTTTAATTCACTATCAATCATACAGATTCTCAAACATTATTTGTAAAACTTAAGCATAGATTATAAAGAGATTAAACAAAGCATAACCTATCAAACTGAATAACATATAATTAAGACAATCATTCAAATAATTTAAAACTCCGCAAAAGCCGCGATTAGGTGAATTATATAATTAAATGAAATAGTTACCCATTTATGTTGCGTGAATAGCTTCCTCCATTGCGTTGATTACGAGGGAATTAGCTCATCATAGTAAAAATGCTCTCAAAATAATTTATTATGACTCAAAAATGGTTTACAAATGATGAGAATGTGAGAAATACAATAAAACCGGGTTTGTAATAATTATATTTGTTAAAAACCATAGGACTACGACCCTCAGTGACAAAATAAGACTACTGAAGCTGTGTCGCAAACGCTAAAGCTAATAAGTCTGCCTGATGTACGACCCACATGTGTTAGTCGTTATTACTGTAGAAAAGCGACTGCTGGTGCAGGTTCGTTATTCGTGTTCTTCATGTTCATCATCATCAGCAGCAGCAGAAACCGAGTTTGGGAAAACTCTAATTTCTTCTTCTCTGGCTCTCCTCATCCCCCCAGACTCTCGACACCCTTTCTACTCAACCCCAGCAACCTATTTATAGCCAACAGACCCATCGAATCTCGCTCATTCACTCCATATAATTCTCTTTAACTCGGCAGTAAACAAAATATTTCTGGGAATATTTTCTTTCTTGTTTCATCTTCTCACGCGTTTTCAAGCCTCCAAATTACCATGTTTAACTCCTTCACGCTCCAACAGGCTGTGAGGGTCTTCCATGCACGCACAAAACACGTTGAATCTTCTCCAAATCACGTGAAACCCGTGATATACACTATTTGCCCTGTTTTCAACCCGTGAATTGTTTAGCTGATTCTAGCCAATTCTGGTCGAACCAAACGCCCACAGTGTGTTTAATAGGCCATGTCACAACTATCTACCAAAAATCAGCCATTGAATCTCCCTAGAACACGTTCAACAATTCGATCAAAAATCTGCAGATGTATTCTCCATTTTCCCGCCAAAAACAAAATTCAAATGGAGAAGATGACCTCTCCCTAATCCTGTACTGGGGTGCGAATAGCAGATTCCTTTTGGGGTGACCTGGGATGCCCCTTAGTAGTTGAGGTGCTCCTTATCCAACGGTGAGAGTCCGAATAACACGTGTCCTCCCAGGCTTTTACCAACTTTTCGAGCCGAATTTTCCAAAAAATGTTTATTTTCCAAAGGTGCCTACAAACACATAAAACACCAAAATTAGTACAAACTCGAGTGTCAACAATATATAGCATTGAGATCAAATTAAACACAAAAATGTGTCCATCAAATACCCCAAAACTTATTATTTGCTAGTCCTCGAGCAAAATTTATTTTTGAAAAGATAAAAAGACTACACTTAGCACGTGCAGCAGGCCGTTAAACCGCTAGGTGGCCCTAGCGGCGGAGTGTTGTCTCCGGAGGGTTTACCAGAGGTGTACCCACAAAACCTTTACTCCTAATTGGTCACAAGTATCCAAAGAGCTATGAGGACATACATATTCTCAACCTATCTCCAAGTAAGTAGAATGCCAGAGAAATTAAAGGTGTCAGCTCTAAAGCTGACTGAAGAAAAGGGGAGACACATCCGCACCACTGCTAGATAAAGAGATATCTGCTACACAGCTATATAAACATTGTAAGATGCGTCCGCTGCTTTACAGCTGGATAAGATTAGGAGAGAGATAAAAATGAGAGGGACATCTGCTACACAGCTGGACTAATTATGTGTGATGAGTTAAACCAGTGCTAGAAAGATCTTGTGCCAGATTCAAAGCAGACTAACAAAGCAACCAAAATGGATCTTTCTTCGACTCTCTCACAGTGCTCAGTAGAAATAACGTCTTCTTCGGTCTTCAACTGTTGATGATAAACTCTCGAACGTCATAGAACCTAGACAATTAACTTTTCTCTTCGATTTCTTGCTTGACTTATAAATTTCTTCTTCCCTATGGCCTTATTGAACAAAAAGAACGTAATGATGTTTTTTTTTTCATTTTTTTTGAAAACAAAAAATTAAAAGACAAAAATTTACATGGCCATGAGAAAAGGACTTTCAAAACTTGGATCTTCGCAACTTGTGATGTCTTGGTATCATGGATTCTAACAACTTATATCATTTGCTCTTATAACTTCAACTTTGATTTTTGAATTATTCTCTTCTATTGTTGCTTCTAAACCTAAAACGTCTTCACTTGCTTCATAGATTTTGATGTCGCTCCGCTTGTTGATGATGATAAGTTTCTACTGAGAGAGAGTCGCAATCCAGTAACTAAGACTACATTGTGAGGTTGCTTTGTATTTCTGGCATTTCCCTGACCTACTTTCCTTTCCATCATGTATGGTTAGGTCCATCACGGTTACCCTCTAAAAGGAACAAGTTCTCTCCTGAATTTCAAGGATCTCAATGTCTTTTTCTCTAATGTCTCAATAAGTTGTTATCCCTAGCATTCCAATTTCTATCTTTTCGGTGAGAAACAGTATGTAAACTTAGCTAACCGGATATCATGTGACACTAGAAGTTTCAAAAATGCAACTAAAAAGTTTCTCCCCGGCAGCGGCGCCAAAATGATAATGTTTTTGATGATGTTGTAGTAATGAGGTTCAAACTCTCGGACTTGTGAAGATTAAATTTAAAGATTTGATAAAATTATATATACAAAAATATTAACAATGGGTGCGAGAGGTAACCAAGACACTAGATTCCACTATTATGCAAAATTGAATGATAAATATTTCAAAACTCTATTCAATTCTTAAGTCCACTTTTATCTTTAGTTCACTATCAATCATACAGATTCTCAAACATTATTTGTAAAACTTAAGCATAGATTATAAAGAGATTAAACAAAGCATAACCTATCAAACTGAATAACATATAATTAAGACAATCATTCAAATAATTTAAAACTCCGCAAAAGCAGCGATTAGGTGAATTATATAATTAAATGAAATAGTTACCCATTTATGTTGCGTGAATAGCTTCCTCCATTGCGTTGGTTACGAGGGAATTAGCTCATCATAGTAAAAATGCTCTCAAAATAATTTATTATGACTCAAAAATGGTTTACAAATGATGAGAATGTGAGAAATACAATAAAACCGGGTTTGTAATAATTATATTTGTTAAAAACCAGAGGACTACGACCCTCAGTGACAAAATAAGACTACTGAAGCTGTGTCGCAAACGCTAAAGCTAATAAGTCTGCCTGATGTACGACCCACAGGTGTGAGTCGTTATTACTGCAGCACAACGACTGCTGGTGCAGGTCCGTTCTTCGTGTTGTTCATGTTCATCATCATCAGCAGCAGCAGAAACCGAATTTGGGAAAACTCGAATTTCTTCTTCTCTGGCTCTCCTTAGCCCCCCAGACTCTCGACACCCTTTCTACTCAACCCCAGCAACCTATTTATAGCCAACAGACCCATCGAATCTCGCTCATTCACTCCATATAATTCTCTTTAACTCGGCAGTAAACAAAATATTTCTGGGAATATTTTCTTTCCTGTTTCATCTTCTCACGCGTTTTCAACCCTCCAAATTACCATATTTAACTCCTTCACGCTCCAACAGGCTGTGAGGGTCTTCCATGCACGCACAAAACACGTTGAATCTTCTCCAAATCACGTGAAACCCGTGATATACACGAACTGCCATGTTTTCAACCCGTGAATTGTTTAGATGATTCTAGCCAATTCTGGTCGAACCAAACGCCCACAGTGTGTTTAATAGGCCATATCACAACTATCTGCCAAAAATCAGCCATTGAATCTCCCTAGAACACGTTCAACAATTCGATCAAAAATCTGCAGAAGTGTTCTTCATTTTCCCGCCAAAAACAAAATTCAAATGGAGAAGATGACCTCCCCCTAATCCTGTACTGGGGTGCGAATAGAAGATGCCTTTTGGGGTGACCTGGGGTGCCCCTTATCCAACGGTGAGAGTCCGAATAACACGTGTCCTCCGGGGCTTTTACCAACTTTTCGAGCCGAATTTTCCAAAAAATGTTTATTTTCCAAAGGTGCCTACAAACACATAAAACACCAAAATTAGTACAAACTCGAGTGCCAACAATATATAGTATGGAGATCAAATTAAACACAAAAATGTGTCTATCAAATACCCCCAAACTTATTATTTGCTAGTCCTCGAGCAAAATTTATTTTTGAAAAGATAAAAAGACTACACTTAGCACGTGCAGCAGGCCGTTAAACCGCTAGCTGGCCCTAACGGCGGAGTGTTGTCTCCGGAGGGTTTACCAGAGGTGTACCCACAAAACCTTTACACCTAATTGGTCACAAGTATCCAAAGAGCTATGAGGACATACACATTCTCAACCTATCTCCAAGTAAGTAGAATGCCAGAGAAATTAAAGGTGTCAGCTCTAAAGCTGACTGAAGAAAAGGGGAGACACATCCGCACCACTGCTAGATAAAGAGATATCCTCTACACAGCTATATAAACTTTGTAAGATGCGTCCGCTGCTTTACAGCTGGATAAGATTAGGAGAGAGATAAAAATGAGAGGGACATCTGCTACACAGCTGGACTAATTACGTGTGATGAGTTAAACCAGTGCTAGAAAGATCTTGTGCCAGATTGAAAGCAGACTAACAAAGCAACCAAAATACATCTTTCTTAGACTCTCTCACAGTGCTCAGTACAAATAACGTCTTCTTCTGTCTTCAACTGCTGATGATAAACTCTCGAACCTCATAGAACCTAGACAATTAACTCTTCTCTTCGATTTCTTGCTTGACTTATAAATTTCTTCTTCCCTATGGCCTTATTGAACAAAAAGAACGTAATGATGTTTTTTTTTTTTTTTTTTTTTTGAAAACAAAAAATTACAAGACAAAAATTTACATGGCCATGAGAGAAGGACTTTCAAAACTTGGATCTTCGTAACTTGTGATGTCTTGGTATCATGGATTCTAACAACTTATATCATTTGCTCTTACAACTTCAACTTTGATTTTTGAATTATTCTCTTCTATTGTTGCTTCTAAACCTAAAACGTCTTCACTTTCTTCATAGATTTTGATGTTGCTCCGCTTGTTGATGATGATAAGTTTCTACTGAGAGAGAGTCGCAATCCAGTAACTAAGACTACATTATGAGGTTGCTTTGTCTTTCTTGCATTTCCCTGACCTACTTGCCTTTCCATCATGTATGGTTAAGTCCATCACGGTTACCATCTAAAAGGAACAAGTTCTCTCCTGAATTTCAAGGATCGCAATGTCTTTTTCTCTAATGTCTCAATAAGTTGTTATCCCTAGCATTCCAATTTCTATCTTTTCGGTGAGAAACAGTATGTAAACTTAGCTAACCGGACACCATGTGACGCTAGAAGTTTCAAAAATGCAACTAAAAAGTTTCTCCCATACCCCCAAACTTATATCTAACATTTTCCTCAATGTTCTAAAGATAAAATTAAAATCATATGAACAAGGAGAAATTGTTACCATTTGAAGCAAAAGGGTTAAGGAAAGATATTACCATGTTGCATGAGATTGGGTTACCTCCCAAGAAGTGCTAAGTTTAAAGTCTTCAGCCATACATCGTAAGGAATTAGTCACCTCATAGAATCATATAGAAGTAGACGGAATAATTGTGGGTCATATGGATCAAAAAGTGCTAACCACAAGAAGAGGAAACTGCAACAGACCAGGAAGATACCGAACATACCCTTATTTAACTTTTTGTTTAAGACAACTATCTCTAGTTGTGGCTCAGTTTCAAGCTCTATAAAAGGGTCTAAATAAAATGCTTTCATAGGATGGACTTCCTCAAAAGAAGGATTATTAAGATCAGGTTGTAGACTCTGGAAATACTCAAGTAGGAACTTAGAAGCACATAACAATAACCTGAACAACTGCGGATCCTTAAAGTCAATTAGACTTGACTCACAAAACTGACCACAATGAAAGAGTTGGTCTTCCTTAAGAAAATGTGTCGACCCTATTCTCCTAAAGTAATTAGGTTTAGTCTCAAAACTTAATAACCGACACATCTTAAAATCAAATGTTCCCACAATTGGAAGAAACTTTGTTGGTGGGAAAACAAAGTCAATCTTGGTATCATAGCCTGGGTCAACCACATCAACCAGAGGATGGGTTTCTAACAACTGATCTTCTCTTTGGACATCATTAGGTTCAGGAAAAAGTATACGAAGATAATCTTGTAAGATGGTTGAGGAACAAATGTCAAGTCCTACACGAGGGAACTTTTTAAGAGTTAAAGCACACGGAGAATGATAATCACCCCCAAACTTAGAGTTTTCTGTGTCCCTAGAAAGACTAGTCACAACTTCCCTAATTTCTAGGTCATCGGATTCCCGAAAATGGTCAATTGATTCTTCTAAGTCGGGTTCATCCTCACTCATCTCTACGGGTATATCTTCTTCATCTAATACTATTGTTTCTAAGTCGCTAGACTCTAAAACAGAATTTTCGGAATAAACCCGTTCCTTTAAAGCATTATCGGCTTCGTAATCAAAAGGAAAAACTACATCGTCTAAAACGGTGGTATCCCTAATAAAATCCTCGTCCTTTAGAATAGGTGAATAATCATAAAAATTATTTGGATTTGAACTAGAATCATTATAAATCTCAATTGGATTAATAGATTCCTGATCACTATGCATACACATTTCAGATTCTTCATTGCTACTATCCTCATCATAATAGTACGAAGATGATTGAACCTTATCTAAATAAGTAGTGTCTTTTATTCTAACCTCGTCCTCTAAATTAGGCAAATATTCACTATTGATATCAAGGGTAGCATTAGAAACACTATTTTGGAAATTTAGATCATTTCGAGCAGCATTAGCTAACTGTTCATTTTCTGCCTCTAGACGTGCCTGAATTTCACTGAGCATAACACTTATACGTTTACCACTCTCGTTTATCATCTCAGAATATCGTGTACACTCTTATTTTGAACTATTCATTGCAACTAAACGTTTATACGTCCTTTCAATCCGTTGTTGGCTCTCTTCTAGAGATGGAACAGGTTCAGAAATATCATAATCAGGACTAGTTTCCAAAAACGAGTAACCAGTACTACAGTGTTCCTGATTTTCTTGCTCCTAAGACCAATTCGCATATGGATAGTAATTGGGCTCACCATGGTATGAACCATAACCTTGAAAAGGTTGGCGTTCCAAACTACTATTCCCACCATGGTCATAAAAATTATGATGTCCATATTCAAATTCAGATCGATACTCATTGTATTGTCTTCTGTTATACCAGTTCGACATTCTTAATTGCAAGGGAATTCTACACAATCAACAAACAAGGCTGACTCGACCAAATCAAACCAACTGATTTCTAGCAAACAAAAAGCATGATGGATCCACTTAGATTGTTTCTAGACCAGCTTCTAATCCTTCGAAAGGGAATTCGTTACAATTTAAGCAAATCCCTCTAGAATCAATCTGAGTCAAAGTAAGTTGAATTGAGGCGAGGGAAGCTCAGTGGAGCTTTGATACCCAAGGCCTCACCTCTATCACAAGGCGGCGCAGTCACGCATTCAACTCACAGAAACCATCATGAACTTCGAAGTATGCTAAAAGAGTAACCAATATTTTTCGAACGACTTTCCTACTAAGCTCGTTACCCTATCGGTCTCGTTCTAATCAAATTTTAAGCTTGGGTTCGCGTTAGGTTTCGTTTACCTAAGGCGGGCAAGAAGGGAACGGTGATGAAATCCGAACCCTTATCATATATGGCCAGTTCTTGCCCTTTACTAGGAAATTAAAGCAGCCGGTTCAGTCCTCAACATATAATCACCTTAAGGCAGACAGTAAACCCGCTGACAGGAGATTCGCGGGTGTTTAGAAGTTTACCTCCCGTACCAGACGGGCGAAGAACCGCTGTAGTCGACTCGGGCCACTGACTCCGGTGTCAGTGTGCGAACCCGAGGGGCCGAGACGATATTGTAATCGTCGTCCTTCCCTGCAAACAGTTTATATTTAATTTTTTTTTATATAACCCTTCCGTAGGGTTTAAAATTAAAATAAATTGTCCAAAGTCCAGTCCAATGAAAAGAAATACAAAAATAATAATAATAATAATTACAAAAAAAATAAAATATGGAAAGTCTCTTAAAATAAATAAATAAATAATTCTCTCTCTCTCTCTTTTTTTCTCTCTCTTTTTTCTTTATTTTTTTGCTTTGTGTTTTTCCCTTCTCTTTTAGCTTTAAGCTTTGGTTCCAAGGTCTTTAGTATCCAACTTCAAACCTGTAATACAAAGACACAACAAAAGAGACGTAAAAAGAACAAATGGAATAATAAAAAATAATAAAAACCTAAAAATTCTACCTAAGCACAAATCCGCGTCGGCGGCGCCAAAAATTGATAATATTTTTTGATGATGTTGTAGTAATGAGGTTCAAACTCTCGGACTTGTGAAGATTAAATTTAAAGATTTGATAAAATTATATATACAAAAATATTAACAATGGGTTCGAGAGGTAACCAAGACACTAGATTCCACTATTATGCAAAATTGAATGATAAATATTTCAAAACTCTATTCAATTCTTAAGTCCACTTTTATCTTTAATTCACTATCAATCATACAGATTCTCAAACATTATTTGTAAACCTTAAGCATAGATTATCAAGAGATTAAACCAAGCATAACCTATCAAACTGAATAACAAATAATTAAGACAATCATTCAAATAATTTAAAACTCTGCAAAAGCAGCGATTAGGTGAATTATATAATTAAATGAAATAGTTACCCATTTATGTTGCGTGAATAGCTTCCTCCATTGCCTTGGTTACGAGGGAATTATCTCATCATAGTAAAAATGCTCTCAAAATAATTTATTATGGCTCAAAAATGGTTTGCAAATGATGATAATGTGAGAAATACAATAAAACCGGGTTTGTAACAATTATATTTGTTACAAACCAGAGGACTACGACCCTCAGTGACAAAATAAGACTGCTGAAGCTGTGTCGCAAACGCTGTAGAAAATAAGTCTGCCTGATGTACGACCCACAGGTGTGAGTCGTTATTACTGTAGCACAACGACTGCTGGTGCAGGTCCGTTCTTCGTGTTCTTCATGTTCATCATCATCATCAGCAGCAGAAACCGAGTTTGGGAAAACTCGAATTTCTTCTTCTCTGGCTCTGCTCAGCCCCCCAGACTCTCGACACCCTTTCTACTCAACCCCAACAACCTATTTATAGCCAACAGACTCATCGAATCTCGCTCATTCACTCCATATAATTCTCTTTAAATCGGCAGTAAAGAAAATATTTCTGGGAACATTTTCTTTCCTGTTTCATCTTCTCACGCGTTTTCAAGCCTCGAAATTACCATATTTAACTCCTTCACGCTCCAACAGGCTGTGAGGGTCTTCCATGCACGCACAAAACACGTTGAATCTTCTCCAAATCACGTGAAACCCGTGATATACACGAACTTCCCTGTTTTCAACCCGTGAATTGTTTAGCTGATTCTAGCCAATTCCGGTCGAACCAAACGCCCACAGTGTGTTTAATAGGCCATATCACAACTATCTACCAAAAATCAGCCATTGAATCTCCCTAGAACACGTTCAACAATTCGATCAAAAATCTGTAGAAGTGTTCTCCATTTTTCCCGCCAAAAACAAAATTCAAATGGAGAAGATGACCTCCCCCTAATCCTGTACTGGGGTGAGAATATCATATGCCTTTTGGGGTGACCTGGGGTGCCCCTTAGTAATTGAGGTGCGCCTTATCCAATGGTGAGAGTCCGAATAACACGTGTCCTCCGGGGCTTTTACTAACTTTTCGAGCCGAATTTTCCAAAAAATGTTTATTTTCCAAAGGTGCCTATAAACACATAAAAAACCAAAATTAGTACAAACTCGAGTGCCAACAATATATAGTATTAAGATCAAATTAAACACAAAAATGTGTCTATCACAAATCCCAAGTATTGCCGCTACCACAGGTTTGTCCATCACCCGACCAGTGACTGCAATAGATTAAAGCATATATTCAAAGAAAAGGTGGAGGCAGGGGAACTTCAACTGGGCAATGAGGGAGTTCACAGAGATCCACTTCCATTCAGGAGTTGCATGCTCTCTGGGGACTCTGTTCACGAAACCGTGCAATACATCATGCAGCATGTGTGAGAAATCCTCTTTTTCTCCAAGACACAACATCAAGTTATATTTGCAGCCCTTAATCGTGTTGTATCGGGCAAGTGAATTTTTCCTATTACAGAGGCCACGCCAGAATCCCAAGCTCTCTTAGGAAGTTGTGCTGGAAAATGCAATTGGGGACTGCTCACCACAGCTTGCTTGAACAATACTGAGTTTGATATCACGTTGATCGACGTATCCTCTGACTTCAACATCGTTACCATCAAGACTCTGAGAGCCGCAGGAATTTCGAAATAGGAGGCTATCCACTCCCCAATCGTGGTCAAGAATTCGGAAGAGGAAGCAATGAATGCGTACGGCTACATGAAGCTCGAAATCAAGGTGGGAGATGCTCTAACACGTGGAAAATTCCACATTGTCAAAGAATGCCTAAAATATGACACGATTGTGGGACGCTCGTGGGTACATGGAAATAAAGCAAAGATGGGAGTGTCCCCTTTATCGGTGTCCATACCTGAAAGAATCTCCAACAAGCCATCTAGTCCTGGAGATTATCGGTTTCCGTATCAACAACTTGCCAATATAACCCAACTACCTAGAGAGAACCTGCCGACGTTCGTCCGCAGATTCCGAGCACAAGTAAGTTTTATTGAGCAACCCTTTCTGCAATCATCCACTTCTCCTCTCGTCTGGACTTGGGGACTCGATCTGATCCTTAACCCGGGAGCCACTAAGAGATGTGAATGGGTTTTCGGGCCTTTCAAATGTTTTTTAAAAAATATGGAGGATTTCCTAGCCGAGAATAATGGATCCGGAGATCAAGCAGCCACGCAGCCTCAGAACCCCTTCCAGGTCGGAGATATGGTGGTGAAAATTTGCGCTCAGCTTCCTTCGTCCAAGCCCGCGGACGAACCATGCCTAGTAGCAGAAGTCATTTTAGGAGGCTACTGCAAAGTCATCAATGCCGAAAAGTTGTAAGGTATAATAATACATGCCCTCTGGCTCAAACCCTTTAAAACTTGAAAGTGTTACATTGCTTCTTGCCTCAAAATTCTCCTTAGTATTTCTTTCAGCAATTTCTCTTTCATTAAGTATTTGCAATTCCTCTCAAAGTGATTGCATAGCTTGCATTCATGGCTAGGGTTTCAATTTTAATTAAAAGCATCTTCCCTTCAAAATAAGCTTTCCTGGATTATTTCAAGAGAAAAACACCGATTAAATCCAAACCCTCATAAAAACCATTTTCCATAAAATCGAAACCAGAAAAGTCAAACCCTACAAGAAATACCTTATTCGAAAACACCAAAGAAGAGAATATGCAAGAAAGATAATCATTAAGTGGCGGAACAAATATCTTTTTCAAGGATATCTAGCTTCAAGTCTCAGCTGACGCTCCTCTATTTCTCGTGGCGTGCGATAATTGTGCTACTACAAGAGGGATCCAAGAAACAGGTCGGTCAAACCTTTAACCATTATTATTATTTCCCCTGTTTTGGGTCGTTATGGATGGTGCTGGCACTCAGAGGTGTTAACTGCGAAAACAACATGCTGGCCAGCATGCGTGGAAATTCCATCCACACTATTTTCGTATGATGTCTTTCCATTTGCTGGATGGTATAGGATAATCGAGGAACTTATTTTCGCAATAGAGGTTTCGGATTCTTTTCAGATTCAAAGATTTTGTTCATTCATTCATGACGTGAAACTAAAAAAGTTAAATGAAAGAATATTACTTGGCGAAGCCCTGGATCCGTCATATAAACGAGATATAAAAATAAATCCCTGAAAGCATCAAAAGCGGCTATACGCCAAGAAGAAATAGCAAAAGTGAAAAAAAAAACTAGTCGTCAATGACAAGCAATGGCGCGTCCATCAAAGGTTTTTCAAACACTTGCCCCAGCACCCTCTCCGACAGTAAACATTCCATTTAGAAGCCGCTTCAGCAGCAGCTTCAGCATCCCATCCAGAAGCCGTTCCAACATCAGTTTCGGCATCCACTCCAGAAGTTGTTTCAGTCTCGCAAACCGCGTCGACATCTTCCTCAGGAACTTTTCCAACAGCCTCTTGAGGATGCTCCGACTCGTCCACATCGGGATCAAGGATTACGATACCATTATGGACGAGTAATTAAACTGGATCTCACCTAGAAGTTTCCTAGATTCATTGCTTCGCCGTTTCACTCAAGAGGCGAATCGCTCAGCCCTGGCGCTGGTTTGCGGAGAAACTTCATCATATTGAGACTTCCCGACACGCTGGGATGCTTCATCATGTATCCACTTCTCCTCCATGTTCATCGAAGCCATGAAAGCCTGAACATGTACCCTCACGATGCGTAGACGGGTGAGAGACATGCCTTGTATAATCTCGCCAGCCTCGCGAACCAAAGAATCGATTTTGTCTAATACCTCCTCATGTGAAGAAAACTTGGGTTTGTCGACTTCAAAAAATTTCTCCGAAGAGTCAGTGGTACGTTCATCGCCGGAAGATTCCATTATATGCTACAAAAAAAAATTATACTATGTCAGCATTGGCAGTCTACATGATGAAGAAGAAAAAATGGAGAACTAGGAGAATAGACACGAGACGGTACCTGTGAAGAGGATGGACGCAATTCTATGATGATATATATGAACGAAAGGTTCAATATCGCCTCTTATATTGAGAAGATTGATGAACCCTGAGAAAGAAACCCTTTTACCAGCCATGTACTAAGGCTCCGAACGCGGGATACTAGATGGATTAGATACCTGTCTATATGGGATAATTAGGGTTTGGCATCCAGGTCAGCAGTCATCCCTGCCATTCCGTGACCTAGCCAGAGTCATCTTCTCCGCGCCATCTTCACATCCAGCCAAATTCCAGCGCCATCTTCTCCGCTCCACAGCCAGCCAAAGCAGCGCCATCCTCGCCATTCGAAACAGCGTCATGGCTCCAACACTCCGTAGCTAAAGCAGCGCCATCCACCTTCCCGTAGCCAGCCAGCGCCCGTCCGCGGACCAAGTTGCAATGCCACCTCTACCGATCAGTATCCAAAGTTGTTGCGCTGACGCCAACACCCTTTGGCCGAGCCAAAGTTATGCAAAGCCTCCAAATACAAGGATCACATATTCTTCATGCCTTCTGACAAAGGTTAGACAAATCTTCCTGACAATCTCTTCATGACTTGCCGTTTTGATTTTATCCTTGTCTGTCACCATATCATGCTTACCCCGCAACAATGCCACTGTCACGGGCTAAGAAGGGGACTTAATTTTGATGGTGGTTTTTAGCTTAGGGTTAAAATCGTAAAACCTTGCATCTGATGTGATGTCACTCTGTAAGGAAGCGGAGCCATGAGTGTCAACCTCTTCACCGGCATATTTATTGAGCCGTTCAATATATTTACATGAAATTTATCCATACTGGCGCATGTAGCAACAATCCCAGATGCTCTGTAAATTTCGGCGCCTTACCTATATTACTTATTAATATGAGACTCACTGAGTATCTTTCCTGTGCTATGTTCCCCGGCAGAACCCTTAATATCGGTATGGCATGACGGATTTGTGTTCTCTCGTAGCAGAGTAGCACGGATCTCCAAGTACCAAAGTTAAGGTCCTTGCACAAAATACTCAGTCAAAAATCGCACTGCACTTTGTAAATAAAGAATTTTGTGCCAGCACAGAGAATTCAATCAATTTTGTGATAACTCATGAACCTGACTAATTTACAAAGTTAGGGTTTTTGCGCCCTGCGCAGTATATCACACCCCGTCGGTCGAGACTATGCTTAAACAACTAAGCAATCAATCCGATGTAGATTAGTAGGAGCAGGGTCCTACCCAAAATCATAATACAAAGAATAACGGAGCGACGGGATAGGAGCAACGATAAAAGGGAGCATGGCCATGCCATAGGCTAGCCAGCGCCGCTTGGCCAAGCCCCATGCTACTAAATCGTCCCTTGTTACTTTATCGACCAATCAGGTTGCATTAAATCTTCTACGCGCACCAAAAGGGTAGTTGCGCCCCTGCTTGGCCGGCCCCCTACTTTCAGTGACCAATCAGGTTGCTCTAAACCTGCCACAGAGAGGTGGAAATTGTGTCAAGAGGTCTCCATACTAAGTTGGCTTTCCAAAACCATTCCAACATGATAACGGCATGCCAAACATGCCAAAACAAGCATGTCAGGCGCACATGCCAAACGGCATGCCAAACACACATGCCAAACGCGCCACTTACCGCGACAGCATGCCAAAACTTGCCAACCCACTCTCCGTGCGTGACTAGCTTCACAACGGACTTCAATTTGTCTAGCCTAAACCCTAGGCGCGTCCATGCTCTAGTGGCTTTGTAAGAAACCCTAATTCATAATTGTGGAACAAAACTATGCCACCTCGGGCCCGCAACATGCCATATATGCTAATCAGGGTTTCGACATGCCAAACCCTAATTTAGGCAAAGTTGTTGCGCCAACCGAGCCAAACAATGTTCCACAGAACATGGGGATCAATGTGGCCATTGAAACGGATGTTGCCACACCACATTTGAGTCTAACACCAACGTGACAAAATTTCAGTGGCCATGGCTACTTCAGGCGCCACTTGCACCATCGTACCGCTAGCATGCACAAACTATGCCAGCCATTCCACTGTGCCACTAGCATGCACGAACTATGCCAGCCATGCCGCAATGCCGCTGGAAAACACTAAAGGAGCTATTGTGCCACTATCAGGCGCCAACAGAAGGTAGCCATAATCAATGGCTACCCTTCCTCATGAGATGCAATCTCATCCATCCAAGTTTGCCACCGAACTGACAGACCTGTGGCAAATTTTAGGAGACCATCCATCTAAGTCTAGTGGTCATGGCTACGCCAGGCGCCACTTGCACCATCTTGCCGCTGGCATGCACAAACTATGCCAGCCATTCTACCGTGCCACTGGCATCCACGAACTATGCCATCCATGCCGCAATTCCGCTGGCATGCACTAAAGGCGCCATTATTCCACTATCAGGCGCCAACAGAAGGTAGCCATAATCAACAGCTACCCTTCCTCATGAGATGTAATCTCAGCCATCCAAGTTCGCCACCAAGTTGATAAGTAGTATGATCCCATAGTTGATAGTGTTTAACAACGTAGATGAATTAATGCCAACCCAGTTCAAGTTTGGAAAACTAATACTTCTCTTATAATAGGCGAGGAACATTTCCTGTAATTTTTGGCCGGCTTCATCTTCAAGTAAAGGTAACCATCATACTCTTATCTTTATATTTGAATCTTAATTGCGACATTTTGCTTACTTCATTCCTCTTCGATAAAGCTCAGAGATTAACAAAGACTAGATTTTGTGCCCGTGCTACGCACCGGGCGGACCCTAAAATCATCCACCATTATAGTCGCGATGTATTTACTATTTGTTGTGACTCGGCTTCGCCTCGCCCGTCGTGTAATATTTCTTATCTAAAAAACACGGTGCGTCGATTATACCAACAAACTATCAAAACTAAACGACTTGTGATCTAGAAAAATGTGTTCCTCCTGTAGAATTATAAAAAATTAGAATATTTAATATGCAAATTAATTAAATGTATTGATACTAATATAGAAAAAAAAAAGAACATAAAACATCTATAAAAAGTAATTGAGCGAGAACATATACATGTAGATAGTTTGTTCTTCCTGTAGACCTATAAGAAATTCAAAATATTCACCAATCATACCAAACAACCTCAAAATATTCACCGCCCTTGAGGATGCTCTATAATCTAACGTTTTTGCTCGAAATAATAATTAGTTGGTGAATTTTCTTGAAGATCCACTGCAAGTAAACATATCCAAACTACACAAAATAGAAAAACCACCTTCATGAGGAGATACTCTTCATTTCATATTTAACATAATTACATGGTACCCATATATAATACATTGTTGACGTGCAATCACTCCGAAAGACACTTTAATAGGCTAATACATTTGCTTCGCAACCAAAACTTCACTTAGATATTTCCAAAGAACCCGATACAGGATACAAACAGCAAATCAACATTAATGGGTTTAATATATTGTCGAACACGTATATGGTAATTTCAGTCGTCCCTAATAGAGATTTGCTTCAGCAGCGAAAGATTTTTGAGCTCTATTTGGAAGACTCGACGTTACACCATGAAAATATGTATGGATTTACTACCAAATATCAGTACATCCCCTGATTCCAAGGCTACTTCAGTATCTCCATGCTTTGCATAAATTTCATAAGTCACTCAAATCAATTAAGTCCACCCAGTACTGGTTACATTCATAATAAAATCACTTTTAGATTTTCTAGCTGACTTATTATAGGAACCATCTTACACTGAGTGCCATCCAGAAACATCACGTTCTCGGGGAACACGAATTCCGAGAGAATGTAGTAAGTATATATTCAACTTCTTATAATTGAAATGATGACGAATAATTTTATTCACACACTTTTTAGAATTCAACACCAGAATAATTATATTCACGATCTAAATATAAAAATGAAAATTTTGTCGTGGTAAAACTATTTCGGGTTGGTTTTCACTAACTTACGGAGTTTCAAAGCAATATTCCAACCCTTATACATGAAGCATCCTCCGAGTTTTGTGCTGAAGTTTATGGTGTTGTCACTTCGAACCTCCAAGTTACTGTGGAATTTCATGGAAGGGTGATTGATCATCAAAGCAAAATCTCCTTGGAAGATCTATATGGTTTCCACTCACCGTTACTATCGATTTTTTCCACTGAGCTATAAGTTTTCCACCAGTTGGAAGATTGTTGTATTCTCGCTCAATTACTTTTTATAGTTGTTTTCTGCTTCTTTTTTTCTTTTTCTTTTTTTTATATTAGTATCAATACATTTAATTAATTTGCATATTAAAGGTTCTAATTTTTTATAAGTCTACAGGAAGAACACATTTGTCTAGATCACAAGTCATTTAGTTTTGATAGTTTGTTGGTATAATCGATGCATCGTGTTTTTTAGATAAAAAATATTACGCGATGGGCGAGGCGAAGACGAGTCACAACAAATAGTAAATACATCGCGACCATAATGGTGGATGATTTTAGGGTCCGCCCGGTGCGTAGTACGGGCACAAAATCGAGTCTTTGTTAATCTCTGAGCTTTATCAAAGAGGAATCAATTAAGCAAAATGTCGCAATTAAGATTCAAATATAAAGATAAGAGTATGATGGTTACCTTTACTTGAAGATGAAGCCGGCCAAAAACTACAGGAAATGTTCCTCGCCTATTATAAGAGAAGTACTAGTTTTCCAAACTTGAATTGGGTTGGCATTAATTCATCTACGTTGTTAAACACTATCAACTATGGGTTGGTATTAATTTCTGGTTTGCCACCAAGTTGATAGATAGTATGAGCCCACAGTCTATATTTGCGACTTTCTCGTTAACAAAATTTCTAGTGTATGTGTTGTTCCTTTTCCTCATTATATTGTTTATCTTTATAATTGAAATATCAGAGGTTGTACATAAATCAATCATAGTAGATATATCCGTCCTTGTTTGTTGGATACGATTTGATTGATTACTTGGGAAATTGATCTTTGGAATCACCCAAGTACTCTCACACGTAAATCAGGTCCACGAACTAGTCTTTGTAAACTTTCTGATTGTGAGAGATAGAGATATAACTCTAGGCACTATTCCTTGATTGAGATTCATTGAGTTGAACTCTCGGAATTGTGTTAAATTTGTCCATTAAAATTGCCTAAGAAACAATTGGTGGTGTATTTTGGTACTCCGCGTTTTTATCTAATATCCAAAAAGTGGATAGGGGGAACTTAAGGTAAATCAAAAGTCAAAAAAAAAACTCACCAAAATTTTAACTATTCATTATATATATATATTAAAAACAAACAAACTAAATCTATAATCTTCTCCTTCTCCTTTTTACTCATTCACAATTCATGATGAAAGTGATGATCATGATTTCATCATGATGAAATGAAGATCATAAAAAAAAGTAAAACTAATTATCTTCTCATAATCTCCTCATTCACAAATCATGACGAATATGATGATCAAAATTTCATAATCATGATGATGATCGTACAAAAAACCAAAACTATTATCTTTTCTTTCTCCTTCTCCTCTCATTCATAAATCATGATAATCATAATTTCATCATGATGAAAATGACGATCATAAAAATAAATAAAAAAAACTAAGAGAACCCGACATTTATTTCTACTTTTGGCTGGCTAAAAAATTCTATTCGGCAGAACCAGTTTTCGAAACTGTTTACGGCTGGGAGTTCTTACTTTCCCAACCGTAAATTGTATATTATGAATGGAAAAAATATGTAATCCTAGACGAAAGTACATATTTCATCTTGGTTTTTCTAGCCGAAAGTTTTTTTTTTCTTTTCCAGAACCAGTTACGACTGAAAAAACCTAGCCGTAACTGGTTCTGAAAACAAAAACAAAAAAAATATTAAAAAAAACACTTTCGACTAGGAGTTCTTTATTTCCCTTCAGTTGATAACAAATATGGCTTGGAGCACTAAGTTCCCAACCGTTTTGGCGTTCTACGGTTGGGTCTACATGTTTATCCCAATCTTAACATACCAAAAAACACAAAACTTTCCCCCGATTTTTAACGGATTTAAACCGACCAAATTGTTATCGAGAGTTGATTATATGGTTTTCCCGAGTATTTTGACGAAGAGTTTGATTATTTTTTTTTAATTTTTTCAAATAAAGTTCATAAAAATCATCCTTTTCCATCAAAATCAAGGAAGAAAACAAAACAAAGATTTTTTGATTTTCGATAGATTAATCATTAGATAGTCTAACCCAATCACTAAACACTAATTCACAAAAGGGTTTATTAGGAACGCGCGATTGGGGGATACTTGAGCTACTTGGGGGATATAAATTACTTCCCCCAACTAATAGTGTCTGCTAAGAGGTGTTTTTTGGGGGCAAAAATACTATTTGGTTAATTAATAACATTATGAAAAGACTATACTACCCTTCCCCCAAAATAAAATCTAAAAGTCAAAATCAAATAACCAAAATCAGTTATCCCCCATTTCTTCATCTGTTCCGGCACACTCGTAGGTTAGGTTTTGAAAAAACAAAATCGTCCATCTTCTTCTTCATCGTTCTCCATCGTCGATTCAATAATATCTCCGTCGATTAACCCAATCTATCTATAATCATGCCTCCATGAAAGAAACCCCCGCAATCAAAATCAAAATCAAAATCACTTGCTCAACAAAAACAAGAAGAAAGAATCAATCGGATTGTTCTTGAAGAACAACAACAAGAAGAAGAGAAGTCAGACTATCAAACTCTCGAACAAATGACTTCTATGAGAAGGTTAGTGATTCTGAACTGTTTTATAAGTGTTTTCATCGATTTAAGGCATTGGGTTTAGATAGAATCGCGAACCCTAACCTAAACAGTTGAGTTACAGGCAATTCCGGTATTGAAATTAGTATGAATACAATGTCGGTATTGATTTCCGTAATTTAAAATAGTATGAATACAATGTCGGTACCTAGTTACGGCATTGATTTTAGTATGAATACTATGCCGGTATGAAGTTACTGAATCACCTGAAACTGAATGTTCTGTACCGGCATTGATTTTAGGTTGAATACCATGTCGGTAGTTAGTTACGGCATTGGTTCAAATTTATTCGATTATGCTGGCAGTCCACTTTTAATATACAAGAAAACCCTAGGAATTTGTTATCAGTTCTGGCATTCATTTTAGGTTGAATACCATGCCGGTACTTGATTACGACATGTATTTGAACTCTAACCTTTGTTCCTGCAGTGCTCTTTTTGTATCCAGGAACTGCTTAAGAATTGCGTAAAACTACCGGCATTGTCCACAATTATACGGCAATACCGGCTCGTGTCCCGGCGTAGTGTTTTTGTTAAATTACTATGTGGTTTTTGGTCCCGGCATTGTATATATTTCGTAAATCAATGTCGGTATTGATGATTCTATGCCGTTTTTCAGTATATATATGCCGGCATCAAATATGAAACTGAGTTGTCTTATATTTATTTCGTGTTTCTTTTGATATAGAGCTAAAGCAAAGGAAGCTAAGAAATCAAAAGCTAAGGATGCTGGCACTAAGAAAAGAAAGAAGAACGATCTTGGTACTCCTCAGTTTCTGCCTCCTCGAGGGAAAAAAATTGGTCACAACAAGCGTTTGGGGAAAAATGAGGAGGAAAGTTAGGAGGAAGATAATGAGGTTGATCCAAGTCAATTAATAACCCAAAGCCAAGTTTTAGAGGAAGATGGTGGGCCAGGTCAAAAACCGAAGCAAAGGCAAAGGCAAAGTAAAAGTTAAAGGTTCTCACCTTCCTCATACTTATGACATGATACCTGACCTTAATCGTGGTAGAATTTGGGGTGAAGCTTCGGATCTGAGAATGATATTTGTCTGCAAGGAGATGTGGGCTCATACTATCTATCAAACCTATGTAAGAATTTTTTATCTTGTGCATATGTATTGTTTTGTATTTATGTAAAGTCTCATAAGAAGGCTGTGTGTGTTTGCCGAAGCCAAGCCGCATCTCATTGGGATTTGTCTACGGAATGCGAAGAGGTCTAAACATTAGTAAGAGAGTCTGGTCTATATGGTTTGGTTGAAAATTATGTAAAGTGTGATTCCGTGACAGTCAATTGCTTCGTTGAAAGGTATCATGGTGAAACTGATACCATGCACTTCCCTTTTTGGGAGATGACCTTGATCCCTGGTGATGCTCAGAACATTCTAGGCTTGAATGTTATCGGCAAATCAATTGCAGAAGGAGATAAGTGTCCGGACCTAGAATGGTCGAAGTTGAACTCTCTGACTAACAAGCTGTTAGGTTGGGACTATAAAACTTCTGTGGAAAGCTTCTATGTATCTAAGAATAGTAGGACAAAGACCATCAAGATGAAGTTTCTTAAGAAGAAGTTTGAAAACACGCAGGTAAGAAGTTTGAAGGATGGATGGGACCTGCAAAAATTCTTTATACAATCGTTGCGTACCTATTATTCATCTTGGGAACTAAGGTATTCCTTGACAGTAGTAGCAACAGGATTAGTGCAAACCACCTTCAATACTTGGATCCTTTGAAAGAGGTATTTACTATTCTTGGGGAACCGTGGCAATGGCACATTTGATGGCAGATATGAGAAGGGCCTCTAAGGCTGTTACAAACCAATTTGTCGGTAATTTCACTCTACTCCAGGTAATTTTGTTTTTAAACTTATGTTCTTATGTATATTTTTCACATGTACCCTTATATGAACTTAGAAACAAAATTTACTGCTTCTTATATGTATCATTCCACATTGGTATAGGTGTGGTCTTATTAACACTTCCCAACATTTTTCTAGGAATACCCTTTCCTGAAGATCAAAAACCTTTCCGAACCCGAGGAGCATAGAGCTAAGAGATACGAGTTCAACAATATTCCGAAGCCCGGTAAAAATCATCGATTGGCAAATATGAAATTGTATCTGGACGCGATGACTGCCAAAGAGGTTGTGTTCGACCCTTAAAAGGAGGCTAGAGAGAACCACCAAATCTTGAAGTATAATAACGTTGCATTTTACAATGGACCGTTGTTCTACCCAAAGGGACACGTTATGGCTGATCCCCGACGTTTCATGCGACAACTTGGATATAAGCAATTACATTATCCAGAGACATCCTCTCTTGAAAGGTACGAAGTTGATCGTTCTCAGAGCTTTTCTACTAAGCTGAAGTTGAGGGTAGAGTATGATCCAATTCCAGAACCAACACATTGGAGGGATAGGGAACCATGTTGTTTGGTAAATATTGGTAACTGGGAGCTTGCAAAAAACGGCGATGAAACCCACCCGACTACATGTTTTATTACCTAGAAGGGTCACATCCTTTAGTCGTGCGCCCGGAAGACGTCGAAGTTCCACCCCAGAAAAACCCTCCCGCTCTAACTCCTACAGAGGCACCACCTACCAGGGACGCACTTGAGAAGACCATTGGATTGCTAGTAAGTATTTTTAATTGCTTAGCCATTTAATGTATACATAATCTTATATTAGCATATATATACTAATTTTGTGTTGGATGTGAAAAAGCGGGGGTCTAACAACCACACCCAATATTTCGCTTAGCAATCTGTATGGACAAACTCCAATATACTTTTAAGAGAATCAACTAGACAGTCAACCTCAATCTTAATAAAAAGTATATCAAAGAGTTATATCTCACTTTCTGGATTCAGTACTTACTCAAGCTAATAGAAATCTGCGAGTCTAATTGAATACAAGATAAATCACTTAAACAGTACCAAAGACCAATGTTCAGGGATCAATCAATTTCAATCAACAACCAAAGGTTGGATTTCCCAATTGATCGATTCAACGCACAACCTGTGATATTTCAATTATATAACAAAATATAATACGGAAAAGAAATAACACAGACACCAGAAGTTTTGTTAACAAGGAAACCAAAAATGCATAAAAACCCCGGTACCTACTCTATTGAACACACGCTGTATTAAGCCGCTACAGACACTAGCCTACTACAAACTAAATTCGGTCTGGAATATAATTGAACCCCAATCAATCTCAAACTGATCCAAGGTATAGCTGCGGTCCTTACGTCTTTGATCCCAGTAGGATACTACACACTTGATTCTCTTAGCTGATCTCACCCACAACTAAGAGTTGCTACGACCCAAAGTCGAAGACTTTAATAAACAAATCTGTATCACACAGAAAAGTCTATCGTAATAGATAAATCTATCTCCCACAGAAATACCTACGAGTTTTTGTTCTGTCTTTTGATAAATCAAGTGAACAGTAACCAATTGATAACCCAGACTTATATTCCGAAGAACAGCCTAGAATTATCAGTATCCTCACAATAATCTTAATCGACTAGCGAAAGAAGATATTGTGGAATCACAAACGATGAGACGAAGATGTTTGTGACTTCTTTTAATCTTGCCTATCGGAGAAATCAATCTCAAGCAAATATTACGATTGTACTTAGTATGATAGAAACAACAAGATCAGATCACGCAACTATAAAGAAAATGGTTGGGTATGGCTTCACAATCCCAATAAAGTCTTCAAGTCGTTAACCTACAGGGTCTCGGGAGAAACCTAAGGCTAAAGGAGAATCGCCTCTAGCTAATACAACTAGTATCACACAGAAGGTGTGGGGATTAGGTTTCCCAATTGTTAGAGTTCTCCTTTATATAGACTTTCAAATCAGGGTTTGCAATCTAAGTTACCTTGGTAACAAAGCATTTAATATTCACCGTTAGATGAAAACCTGATTAGATTCAAGCTAATATCTTTCAACCGTTAGATCGAAACTTAGCTTGTTACACACAAATGAAATGCACGTCTATTTAGGTTTGTGTAACCGTACCCAAACATGTACACTTAGTTGGTTCAACAGTAGTTAACCAAATGGTTAGCCATATGAGCACTTTCATATCAACAATATTCTTCTTTACCACAACTAGTTCAAATGACTCAAATGAACTAGTTAGAGAGTTGTTCAATTGCTTAGATCTTATAGAAGTATACAAGACACAATCGAAACAAAACCGATTTGATTCACTCGAGTTAATTCCTGAACTTTATAGACACGGTTTGCATATATGCATTCCTTAGTTTATATAAGTTTAAGTTCACGAATAATCGTTTTTAGAAACTAACCCACTTAAGTACGCATACTGGTACGCGGACTTAAGTACCCGGAATAAGTTTGTTTTCAGTTCACAAACTCCAGCAGAAATTCACGGGATGTGAACTTCCGACAGTGAGTGTACTGGTACACGGACTTTAGTTCCGGTTATCCTGAGAAGCAAAGTAGGCATACTTTGGTTCAAGGAATAAGGACTTACACACGTATGATTTACCACTCAATGTTTATATCCTTCCAAGGTTATATATTCTAAACTCTCATTTCAATCATTGAAACATTCTTAGAGGACGTTATATAGTTGTTGTTTCCAAACCATTTTTCGTCAAAGCAATTTTCAAGTAATTGAAACTTAATATGACTTTCGTCACTAGTAAAGATGAACTTGGCCAAAGCGAAAGCTTACCAACACATATTTCTAGAAATAGATAAGCAAGATAAACTCGGCTTGAAATAGCAAATGTGTATAATCAAAGTCTATATAGAAATACGACTTTTGTCTCAAGATAGGAGATAGATTAGATAGACTTTTGAGTGATAGATAAGTTCAATTCTCCACATACCTTTTCGTCGATGAAGTTCCACCAGTTCCTTGAGTAGTTCTTCGTCTTTGTATGATGATCGCCATGGAGTCTAGAGCCCAACTACACTTTATATCCTAGTTCGAGACTTAGCTATAAGTATACTAGAAATAAAGACTTATAGTTTTGATCACTAACATTGAAAAACATACTTGAGATAGAAACGCATGCGAGTTCGACCGAGCAGTGCTCTAACAAGATGTATGAAATTACGATGTCGGCTTCGAAAGTTGAAAAAGATATTTGGTTGCAAGAACGAGAAAGGAGAGGTGTTATCCCCTGAAGAAATGAAGGAAGTTAAGAAAACGCTTGATAAAGTGGAAGACCCTAATGCAAAAGCTTTGTCCGGGGAGATTAGGAATGTGGTCGTGGCCAAGAAGAAAAAGACCAAGTGTCGAACTCTTTAGCTGTGTTTCTTCATTTGGATGGTGGTTGTTACGTTTTGAACAATTTCGAACTTGTTTTTGGATGAACTCTTTAGTTGTTTGGTTTACTTTTAGTTTATGATACCTGGATTAAGAACATCTAAGCATAATTTAATTGTTTGGTTTATGTTGAACATGTTTAGATTTCTAGAAAACTGTTTTTTCGCTAAGTTTTCTTTACACCAAAGTGCCGGCATTGAAATGTTCAGGTTTAACAGCGCCGGCACTCATTCCGACGTAGATCCCTAATTAAAATTTCATGCCAAACCTAATACAGGCATTGAAATGTTTATCTAAAACCATGTCGGAAAGTGGGTATGAAAGGGTCCAAGTTTATGTATAGAATTTGAACTGTGCCGCCATAGAAATATTTATAAAATTCTATGCCGGAAAGATGATTTTTTAAACTTCGATAGTTTTGCAGAAAATTGACATGGTAAATAAGTTATCTTTCCATGCCGGCACTCTGTCAGCCCTTCAGAAATTAAAACTACAATGCCAGGATTGATTACAGATCTGTTACGAATGCTCTTTTTACTTCGTTCCTAGATAGTCTATTACGTTACATTTGAAACTTTAAATTAAAACATACTACAGAACATGAAAATTTAAATTAAAACATACTAAAAAACATGAGAATGGAGTACTTTTGGTTAAGATGATCTCATAATCTATTTCCATCCATTTTCAATAATTACGTTTCCTTTGAGCCTTTCGCTAATATCTTTGAAGACATCGTCCGGAAACTCGGTGTCAAGGACCATCCTCATTGGTTCATATTCTATTTCAACATATTCCTTTCCCTTCATATAACACCCATCAATAGGCTTGCATTGTCCCTTGTGGTTTTCTCCTTATTCTGCTAGTGCAACAACTTTTTGTCAAACCATTGAAACTCATCACACTTTGGGTGATTCAAACACCTTAGAAACATTCTTCCATTTTCAGCATCATCAGTTTTTGCAATCCAAAACCGGCGTGTCCCATCACAGTTTCCACACTTCGAATAAATAAAAGGACAATCTATGGTTAGATGAGAAGGTGACTTGCAAATTTGACAGCTGCGATGGTGAGTCTGTAAGAGAAGATTATATCAGTGATATGTCCTAGTAGAGAAGAATTTAACTGTCCATATATTGTTAGTAATGTTGAATCTACTTACTTTGCAGGTAGAGCTAGATGGTGGTTTGCAAATAGACCTTGTTGATGAATCTCCCATCGCTTGTGAAGCTTGAACCGTGCTTTCTTGATCTATTTTTTGAGGCTTGTTTTCTTGAGAGAAGGATTTTTTCTATTTGGTGGGTGCTTTCTGTAAATTTTTCCAAAGGAATGAGGGGTATTATATAGAATGAAGCTTCAACGGTATTATTTTTCAAAAAGCTAGCCATTTTTTTTTTGAAATTCCGAGATGCCGGTAGAGGATGCCGACGTTTTATGTTGGTGTTGAAACTATGCCAGCATTCACTGCAGATTATGTCGAATCTCTGTTAAAAAAAGATCAAGTACCGGCATGAATATTGAATAGTAATCAATATCGTAACATGGTGCCGGCATTATTTTCCATATTAGCTACAAGGCCGGCATCCGCTAATTTCAAAAAAAACTAGCCGTTTAAGTTTTTCTCTATATATAGAGAGCTAATACTTGAACCAAAACTTGTGTGTTCTTGAGACTCTTATGAAACCCTAAAACCTAGAAAAGTAATCTATAAATAACTTAGTGTAAAACCTACTCCCACATATAACTAATGGCATCGTTTGACTCCAAGGAATATTTAGCAATGACCCAAGCATGGTACGCCACAACTCGTCCTTCAACTATAGATAACAGTTCGGAGGATTCCATGTGGTTGAAGATTTTTAACAAATTTACTCACGATTATGGGAACCCGAAAGGAAGAACTTCTCAACAAATCGAGCAACGGCATGACATCATCCTAGATGCGGTGGTTGAGTTTTTAAAAATCAAACACCGTATCGCGCACGCTATCCACAATAGAATGTCCCCTCAACAACTCGTAATTATTTTTATGATTAATTCGACACAATCAACTTTTTCAATTGTTATGTAACAAACTAAGTTTGTGTGTTGTATTTGTAGCATGAAGCCGTGAAAGCGCGTTACTTATAGAATAAAGGGGAAGCATTCATTTTTGATGAAAACGTGAACCATATGGTAACCAAAGTCACGGAGTACCACCAGCTGGGTGAATCGGAGACGGATTCTTCATAAGAAGATTGATAGGTTTAGTGTCTTATGGTTAGGTTTTTAGGGTAGTTTTTGGTAAGGTTTTGTGGGTAGATCTCTATGTAAACCCTCACGAGACTATAACTCGTCCACTTGGGTCATCAAGTGGTTCAAAGGCTTGATGCACGTGCTAAGTACATCCGTGCATCCTGCGACAAGGATTACATTTGAAATAAATTATAGTTCCGACATACTATATTAACATAATTCAATGCCGTTACCATGCCGCCGTAGATCTTGTATATAAATCTATGTCGGGATAAAGTGTCAAAATGTTATGGTTTCTGTGTACTAAACCTTATTCCGTCATTAATTTTTAATACGACTCCATGCCGACAACTAAATCTCTATAACCATAGTTCAGTGCCGGGATTTAAAATTCAATGCCCAACAGACTATTATTTTAAACCATAAACCAGTAAAGGGAACTGCCAGCGTGGATTCTAAGTTATTGACAATGCCAGAATGATAAAGTGGAAAAATATTCGTTGTATCCTCATCTATTTAAAGGAATGGATACACCCATTGCACTTGATACCTCAAAAAAAAAGCAAGCTCCAACATATATGTCCAATGGAAAATCCATCACCAACTACCGATTTCATATTGCCATGGAAAAAGAAAAACTTAAGAAGAACAAACTATCCACTTCGATAGGAAATCAATTATCATCCACCACCAACTCAATTGCCATTATACAAGAAAAACTTAGAAGGAAGGAAGAAACCACCAAGTCAATTGCCGAAATGGAAGAAACGATACTTAAAAGGAAAAGAGAAGAAGAAGAGGCAGCAATAGAAGAAAAATATCGCAAAGAAACCAAGGAAATATACGAACGTGTAAAACAAGCAAAGATAAAAGCGTATATTGAAGAAGAAACCGAATGGATTAAAAATTTCTACATAGTATCGGATTTCCCGGAAGATCACCGCTCATTGGATCATTTTTGGGGTCTTGTTAGTAGTGGTCCTTATATGCCGAAGTTTGAGGATGGTAAGTGCAAGAAACCCAAAATGGATTACAGGGATGAGTTTGTAGCGAATCGAACAACTGCCCTCATAAAATTATGTTGCAAATAAAACGAGTTTCTCACCAGATACAGAGGGAATAGGTTTCAGGATCATGACGCATATACCAAGTGGAGAAAATAGCATTTTAGGCATTTCGAAGCTTCTTTTTTTATTGAATCTCGCTCCAAGAAATGATGTTAGTTGCAATTAGCTTAAGATCTTTCATTTTATGTGGAACGTTGTTTATGTGTTTAATGTTTTTAAGTTTATTTTCGTAAGATTAATATGAAGGCCAGTTTGTGTCAGTTTGGTTGCTTAAACCTTTGGTGGCTACTTCTTTTGGTGATTGTCTGAATGCCGGCATTGAACAATAACCAAAGACAACACCGACAGAACTGTCGGCTTTGAAGTGTGATCAACATAAAACGTCGGTATCCTGGAATCAACTTAAACTTAGTGTCAGAATGATGGCATTGAATTGTACCATCTTTCCATGCCGGAAATCTGACGGTTACAAACTCCTTTAAGTTATGTGGCGGTTACAAACTCCTTTATCCCACTTATGTGACGGTTACAAACTAAGTGTCGGTTACAAACTCCTTAATTCTATTTAAGTGACGTTTATAGAAAGGAAAGTATTCCATCTTTCCATCTTTTTTTTTTTACTTCTCGGCTCTTCCAAAAGAATTTCCAAAACCACAAAACTCCCTTATTTTGTTTCATCTAAGAAGAATGGGTCGTCGCAAACCTCCTGAAAAACCCAAACCCAATCCTGAAGAATCTGTTGATGATGGTGGTGAATCAAAATCAAAAGCGCAACAAGTGCACGAAGAAAGGATAAATCAAGCAGCTCTTGAACAAGATGATGATGAGGAAATAATAAATTTGATGCGGTAAGTGATGTCTATGTTGAATTGAAGCTTTTTTAGGGTTTATACCATGCTAGAAAACACAAATCGATAGTTGCATCTTTAGCCTCACTATTACACTAAAAGTAAAATTTGAAATTGCAATATAGTCAACTGAAATCCAGTTACAATTTTGGTTCGCCATAGAATTCAATTTGAATACAATGCCGGATTATATTTCTTGTATCCCCCTTTTATTGCATGGAAATACCGGCATAGAAATCGAATTGAATACAATGTCGAAACAACATACCGGTAGCATAATAAACTATTTAAAGTAACTTATAATCAACGTAGGAACTAGATGTCGGCTTTATTTATTTAATAAATTTCATGCCGATTTTTATTTTCTTCTTCTGTTAAAACTATGTACAAAATTCCCAAACTTCCGGCATAGGTTATCTTTAATTTACCAAGCCGACACTGCTACCGGGAGTGTCGTTATGCTTACCAGCCATGCCGGTTTTGGTTCTCTTCTTTTGTTAAGTCTCTGTATAAAATTCCCCAACTATCGGCATTGTTGTTTATTTATTTATTACACCGGAAATGTTGACGGCAGTGATTTTATGTTTACCATCCATGGCGGTTTTGGTTCCCTTCTTTTGTTAAGTCTCTGTATAAAATTACCCATATACCGGCATTGTTTTTTACTTATTTAGTACACCGGCACCGACGCACCGTTGCCGACAGTGATTTTATGTTTACCATCCATACCGGCTTTCTGTATATAACTCAACATTGGGACGTGTGTTTAGAGCAGCACAAATGAAAAAAGGAAAGGACAAAGCTGTTGAAGAAGGAAAACGTATGTCTTCTCATCCTCAACGTAGTCGTTCTGATCGGTATCGTGCTAAGGTCATCATTTGGGAGCCTACGGGGGACACAAACAGCATTGATGATGATGATGATGAGTGGGAAAAATTTCCTGAACTGGCCCGAGCAGGTGGGTCATCCTCACAAGCAGGTGGCTTAGGACAACCTGATGACGGAGATGAAGCCCATAAGAAAAAGGAAAAGAAACCTCCATCTCACCTTCCGAAAGCATATGACATGCTTCCGGATCGCACAGACGGGAAGCAGTGGGGTAAAGCGAGAAATCCACAATCTTATTTTACTACAAGCACTCTTGGGCTCGTTGGATCTATTCAACTTATGTAAGACGTTTACATCTTGTTATTATATCATTTATCTATGATCAAGTGAATTTAAGATAGTTTGGTGTGTTTTTATAGGACCACAAGAAAGCCTTCCGTGTTAGCCGCCATCAATCAATGGATATATGGCCTTTGATGTTGGAGTGTGATGATGTTCAAACATTAGTCAGAGTATCTGGGTTGTTACTAGTGATAGAAATTATGTGGCCACTGATCAAGTCACGGTGAATTTCTTCTTGGAGAGATTTTTTGGTGAAACTGATACCATGCATTTTCCTTTTGGCGGGATGACCATTATCCCTGAAGATGTCCAAAGAATAACAGGTATAGAGGTTCTTGGGAAAGCCCTTAAGGAAGGAGATAACTATAAGGACATAACTTGGACCAAGATATATGGGATGACTAAAAAGTTGTTCGGGTGGGACGAGGAAACGACTAAAGAAAATATGTACGTGTCAAAGAAATCAATGACGAAGACTATCAAAATCATCAATCGTATCATTGTTTGGGAAAACTAAGGCCAAGCAAAGGAGAGGAGAATTGAATCCCGAACAAATTCAGCATGCTGCCGCTGCTTATGTTTTGTTCACCTTGGGCACCGTAATATTCCCTGACACTAACAGGGTGCATATGAACAACCTACAATATTTGGATCCCTTAGATCAGTTTCATGAGTATTCATGGGGCACTGCTTTCTTGGCACATTTTTTGGCAGAGATGTGTAGAGCTTCTAAGGCTAATGCCCGTCAATTTAATGGGAATTTCACTATAATTCAGGTATTGTGATCATTCTTTTATACTGTCATTAATTTTGTTAGTTTCCAATTATTTTGTTTCTTATACATTTCATTGGAACGATCTTTCATTGAAAATATGTGGTCTTATGAACACTTCAAAACATTGTTCCCGGACTACAAATCGTTGAAGATAATGCATGACTGGAAACCGCAACAACCTCTAACTCAGAAATAGTTTTTCGACAATAATCCGAAGCCCAATAACAAAAGCGTTTATTCGCCATGAGATGGGTTTGGACTCTATCTCTGCCAAAGGTGTTGTTTTTGACCCATATAGGGATACCAGAGGAGTTTACTTTCCAAAGCGTGACAATGTTTCATTTTACAACGGCCTGTTATTTCATCAGGATTTGTTATGCACAACCCTCGCCATGTAATGCGCCAACTTGGGTATAAGCAGAAAAGTCTAATGGATACATCTTATCAGAAATTATCTCATGTCTTTGATCAATTCCAAGCAAATAAGAAGCATACTCTGGTAGTTTATGACCCGACTCCCCTTCATGCACATTGGAGGGGAAGGGAACAACGACAACTTGTGCTGGATAGGGTTGGTTGGGAATTGGCGTAAAACGGTTATAAGTCCGAACCAGACTTCTTTAGAGGTCATTTGAGGTACTCGCATCCTTATATTGTATGCCTGGACACTGAAGAAGTGCCTCCACAACCAGAACCTCCCTAAACCACTCCGGATGAATTAATTGTTCCCGCATGATACAGGTGTATCCGTACTCCTTTAGGGAAATTAGTTAACCTCTAGGTAAGTTGAGGGAAGAATCCTAATCTAGGCAGGAATCCTTGTTTAGGCAGAATTCCTAGTTAGGGAAGAGTTTTGTTTTAGTCAATACTCTTAGTTTAGGAAATAGATTCCTAATAGAAGTCCTTGGTCGGCTGAGTACGATGAAGGCTATAAATAGAGGTCTTTGGCTAATAGCTAAGGACACACAAAATTCTAGGCACAGAAAACCTAGAGAAAACTTGGAGAAATACTTGTGCAAGCTTAGCAAACATTTTAAGTTTAATCCATTGTTAGAGAAGATTGTGAGCGTAACAAAGAGAGAATTGTAATAGTTTTCTTGTTCATAATCTAGAGAAGATATTTTCTTCGAATTGATACTTGTGTTCTGTATTCTAAGTTTCTCGTCTATTATTATTTTGAATTCCACCTTAATAGTAATAGCTACCAAGGTATAGAGATCAATACATATCAAGTTGGCATCATGGCAAGGTTAGTTTTTAGGGTAAATCCACATGGTTTATGGTTTTTACTAGATCTCTTTACATAAATATTGGTGAGGTACTAGAGAAGATAGAAGACGTAAAGAAAGCAAGGGGATCAAGGATGACAAAGTCAGATTATGATCCTAAGGAAGAAAAGGTGGCTAACCTGCAGACATACATGAAGTCAATTCAAGGTACCGTTTAGGAGATGAGTGAATGTATTCGTTCTCATACACCCAAGCCGAAGACGAAGAAAAAGATTACACCTTCACCTGAAGATTCAGAAAAGGATGATTCGGAAGAAGAAGAGGAAGAAGATGAGGAGAAAGAAAAGAAGAAAGAGTTTCTTAAAAGTCCTACATCAACTAAACCTCATGGTAAGAATCTGAAAATTGATTATCGTGTTGATGTTCCACTTTACGATGGGAGTGTCGATGTAGAAAAATTAGATGATTGGATTGAACGTCTAGAGACGTATTTTTCTTTCTTTGAATATGGTTCAAAGGAAAAGATTGCTTTCGCGGCATTGAAGCTACAAAAGCATGCTCTAACCTGGTGGAAAGCTTATCAAAGACAAAACCTAGGTAAGGGATTATTGTCGTGGAAAAGATTCAAGGCAGTTGTAAGAAAACAGTTTTATCCGGTTGGCTACCTTGAGGAGAGATGGTTCAAGTGGTACAACTTGAATCAGACTACAACCAAACCATATAAGAATGTACTTTGGAATTTCAGAATCAAGTTATGGTTTTGGATTTAGACTTGGGAGATTATGTTATCTATATGAAATATATTTCCGGGTTCCATGAGTATATATGGAAGGAGTTGAAGATGTTTTCTGGTGGATACTATATCCAAAGCAAGTATGAGAGCTAATGCCTTTGAGGGCAGGCTGAAGAAATCTGATTCAAAGGGAAATACTAAGGTGAAATCTGGAGGTACCACTGTGAAAGGGGGTGAAAGGAGCAAAGAATAAGGGAAGTCTAGTGACAAGGAATGTTTGTCTTGCACCCATTGCAAGCAAACAGGCCACGTTGTCGACAAGTGTTGGGTTAAGAACCCTCATCTAAAGCCTAAAGGGTTGCAGAGGGAAGAAGCCAAGAAGGAAGCACTAGTCGCTCAAACGAGGTTTTATGTTTTGGGTAAAACTTCTGTCAGAACACAGAAGTGAGTTCATCCCATGTTGTTATGGAATTAGATGGTAAATTATTTAGCCAAGACTTGGCATTATCTCTTAAGGAAAGAGGAAACAATCTAAGTTTTAGAATTTCATCACTTAGGTCTTTAATCTGGAATCAGATGGTAAATTATTTAGCCAAGACTTAGCTTTATCTCTTAAGGAAAGAGGAAACAATCTAAGTTTTAAAATTTCATCACTAAGTTCTTTAATCTTAACTGTTCCACAAATTTCCTCAAAGTCCCTTACATAAAAGTATGGGTTCTCATCATCTTTGCCTAAAAAATACAGGGATTATCTGAATGGTACTAGGTTTCAACTCATAATTAGCCGAAGAGGCTGTTAATCTTATGCACGATGGTCGGGTGGACCTAGCTGGGTACATGTAATCTCTTACAGTTGTCATTTCTTGAACTATCGGATTACTAGGGATCCTTTCCTCACTAAAACCAAGTCGTTCAAAAATAGGACTCTCTAGATTAAGGTAATCAAGACTCTTGTTTCCTAAAATATCACTTCTAGGCTTTTCACACATAAACCGTCCTAGAGCGTCTCTCTTACGTTCTGGCATGCAAAAGTTCAGCAAAAATATGTACACATGCAAATGTTGGGCTCACTAATTTAGGTAAGCTTGGGTTACCTACAACAAAATATACCCAAAGGTACGAGGATGAGGTTTGTGGTGTTTCGGATGATAACGCCCAGAGGGTTCACCGTACTAAACCACTTGTTTTCCTAAAATCGGTGCCGGACAAAAATGCAATTGGTGTGTGCGTGTTTTTTTTTATATAAATAAAATACTAAAAATAAACACAAACAAATAAAAGAAAATTACAAGTCCAAAAATAAATAAAAACTACCAAAAATAAAAGTCCTTAAAAATAAAATCTCCGGATTTCTCCTTTTATGGCAAGTCCAACTTTCACCTTTCGTTTCAAGCAAAATCTGCACAACAAAAGAAAAAATATCCAAAGTAAAATCAAAGAACATAAAAAAAAATAAAAAAAAAAATAAAATCTAAAACCTAAACCTAAAGACAAGTCCGCGTCGGCAGCGCCAAAAATTTATATGATTTTTTTTATAGTTGTAGAAAAAGGTTCGTTGAGACTTGTGAAGATTTTCGATTTCAGACTTAAATAAAACTAAAAAATAAGAAAAACTCAAATCAAAGTTGTTATCAAGATTGTAAAAACACTGAGACTTAGGATTTCACTATTTCCCAATTTTATGTGATTCAATTAATAATGATCATGCAACTAATTCGTTCAAGTGATTCTAATATATTGCAATAATTCGATTTTTAGAGATAACAGCCGTTTACCAAAAGCATAGAACATCAAAACCCTAGGCAAGCATGCTTTATCAAAAGAAATCACAATTGTTTAACAAAAATCAATAAATCAATTTTTCTCATCAAGGCAAATAATCTTAAAAAGAGTTGCAATAATTAATTAAATAGAAAAATCACCACACAAATACTGGAAAAATATCTTACTTCGTAGCCTCAGTAAAGGGGTTTAGCTCCTCATTTTCCAATATGCTCAAAAGTTGATTTCATTGATGAAAGGTGTTCACAAAGAAGAAAGGTATACATAAATGTGTTTGTAACAGATATAATTGTTACATAACCCACTGTTACAGAGAAACTCTAACAGAACTGTTGCGAACTGAAAATAATTGTTGGGAAATTATTATAAAGTGATTGTGTTTGAAGGAATAGGTAACGGTATCTGCGACTTTCCCTAAATGTTGTTCTATGTTCTTCTTCTTCCTCTTCTCTGCAGCTCTTCTGCAACCTCCTAAACTTCTCTGAAACTACCCCAAGGCATACTACCCTTCTCTGAATCGTATCCTCTCTATTTATGCACCACAGGTCCCGTATATCTCAAGTAAAATCGCAAAATATCTTATTTTCTTTCTTTCCAAGCCACGGGATTTCTTCCCTGTACGCGTCTAAATCGTCCAAACTTATCCAATCTTCCCTTAATATTAATAGAAACGAATCATATGAGGATTTTACGACCTTTAATATCACTGAGTTACCAAAAATCAATCCATAAAAACCCGAGAAACAAACTTCTTTGCTGTTTTACATAAACCGAGTATTTGTCCCTATATTTTCGAATCTGGGATCATTACCAATCTTGTTTTGGACTAACATGATAATATCCATCACATTCCAGGTCCAACTCCATCTAAATCTCGTCCAAAATCCTGTCAGGAAACTTCGCAGGTGAAAGTCCTTCTCCCCTGATACATCCAATTCTGATTGATCAAAACACCCGTAATAGCTTTATTATGCTCTAACAGGACCATCCAAAAAAAAAAAATTCTTTGTTAAATCTCCCTTGAATCTCGAACCCTAATCTGCTTGTATTATTCAATTAATATAAGTTTGTTTGAATGGTTTCTATGCTATGTTCCCTGGCTGAACCCTTAATATTGATATGGCATGACAATTTGTGTTCACTCACAGCAGAATATCACGAATTTCCTGAAAATATCAAGGTTAAGGTCCTTGCATAAAAGTATTCAATCGGAAAGCATAATGCTCTCTGGAAATAAACTTAAAAATACTCTGTGTCAACACACATAATTCAATCAATTTTGTGATAATTCACAAGATTCAAATATTAACCTGATTTGCAAAAATTAGAGTTTTGCTCCCTGCGCAGTATATTAGACCCCGTTGGTCGAAACTAAGCTTTGGTAAACTAGGCAATTAATCCGCCATGGACTAGTAGGTGCAACATCCTTCCCAAAATCAGAAAACAAAGAATAAAAGGAGCCGCGGAATAGAAGCAACAACAAAAGTAGGTGTGATCATGCCATAGGCCAGCCGGTGCCACTTGCAAGTGGCCACCCCCCATGTTGCCCGACCGACCCCTATTTCCCATCGACCAATAAGGTTTCTTTAAATCCTCCATGCTCACTGGAAGTGTGGCCACGCCCATGCTTGGCCGGCCCCCTCTTTTTATCGATCAATCAGGTTGTTCTAAACCTTCCACAGTATTAAAAGAGGCAAAATGGCGCCAGATGGTCCCAATGCCAAAATGGATTTCTAAAAACCGCTCCAATGCGTTAATCGGCATGCCAAATGTGCCATTCTGCTCCGGCGTGCTAGTGGCATGCCAAACATGCCATGCCGTGCCAATACGCTAATTGGCATGCTGATGTGATTTGTAGATAGTGGTAAAAGTGGTTCGATTCTCAGACTTGTGAAGGATATTAATTAGACTTAAATCCTAATATTAAAATAGAAAACTCACTAAAAATTATAGTAAACTCAATCAAAGATGATATCAATACTAAAAGAAACACTGAGGCTAAGATTCCACTATTTTCCAAGTTCAAAGTGATTATACCAATACTTATACTGCAATTTTCTTGTTTAATTTGATTCTAAAATATTGCAACAAGTAGATTTTCAAAAGTAATAATTGTAAATACCAAGTATGAATCATCGAAAGTATTAAAACTAAGTATACTCCATCAAAATAGATCACAATCACTCAAATAAAAATAATTTTTAATAATAGTTCAAGGAAAATAATCATATAATTATTGCAAATAAAAAGATAAAATAGAATATACCACTTTTTGCTGGAAAAATAGCTTCCTCTATCGCCTCAGCAATGGGGTTTAGCTCCTTATATTAATCATGATCTAAAAATATGTGTTTGTAGCTCAAAAGATGATTAAAAGAGTGAAAAGTAATAACACAGACTGTTTGCAACAGTGTATTTGTGTTGCAAAACAACTGTTACAATGGAACTGTTACAGAAAAACTGTTGCTTTGTCGCTGATTTAAGACTGCCCTGAAATAAGACTGCCCTGAACAGCTTAATGTCTTCAGATGTTAAACAGCGACACTTTTTTGCGACTGTCTATCGAGGGTCAATTTTCTTCAGCTGTTCTTCTTCTTCAACAGCAGCAGCAACAGAAACAGAGTTTGGTAAAGCTCTGATTTCTTCTTCTCTGGCTCTCCTTAGGTTCCCAAACTCTCGACAGACCCTTTTGGAACTCCAAGCAACATATATATGCTACAGCACGATCAAGTCTCCAAGAAATCTCTGATTTTCTTCATTTACTTTTCCCAAAAGTTACAGATATAATTTCCATATTTTTTTCACACGTCTCCCTGTTTAGTCCAAACTCTCCTTTGTTGATAGATTCGAATCCATAAGGAGATATTCAATATCCCATTCCCCACGTACTACCAAATTTAGCCGAACATAAAATCCGTGAACAACTACTCCCCTGTTTCACCGTGTTTATAAATGACAATCTTTTTCTTTACGTAAATAAGTTCATTGTTGATCCTGTGAAACAGGGTAATGCAAATCAAAATCCGAGAAGAAATCCGACTAAATCTCGCCCAAACTCAATCCACAAAGACCCGAGTATTACTCCTCATGTGTTTCATCAAATCTCGATTATCAAGCCCAATACAACTGAATTGAACACCCATACAGGCCCTGTTTCGCCTGTTTTAGGAAATCTTCCCATATCTCCCTTTATTTTTGATTTTAATCCACGTACCTTGCATGTATGATCAAACCAATCCCAAACCAACTTTGTCTGCTGAAAATCCACGAGAATATCACGTCCAAATCCAATTCAGGGAGTTCGTTGTTGATAATAATTTTCCATCCAAAATTCAGTGTGTTTAAACCATAAAGATGGTGTCCCCCTAACAATGGCTGGGGTAGGAATAGCTGGTTGGGTTCCCCTTAGTAATTTGGGTACCCCTTATCCATTGCTAGGGTTCCCTTTAGCGATTTTGTGGGGTATTTTTAATACTTTTTCTGGGTGCGTCTAACACTTCGTCCGGGTGCCAACAACATTTCTTCGGGGTGTATTTAGTGATTCCTCCGGAGAGTGCAAACATCACTTTTCGAGCCAATTTCGCCGCAAAAGTTTATTTTTCCGAAAATACCTACAAATAAATAAAACACCATAATAAGTACAAAAATGAGCCCTAACAACATATAGAATCGAGACAAATTGGACACAAAAATGTGTCTATCAAATACCCCCAAACCTATTATTTGCTAGTCCTCGAGCAAAAATAAAATAGAAATAAAATCCTAACTCACTGTCGCAGGCATCGTCGATTGCATTTAGCGTATGCAATAAGCCTTTAAACCCCTAGGTGTCCCTAGTGGCGGAGTGTTGTCTCCGGAGAGCTTACCAGAGGTATACCCACAAAAACTTTTTACTCCAGACCCTAGCTATCTACACAGAACCTTGGAAGGCACTAAAGAATCTCCTTGGTTGGCATACTTATTGACTACAGGAGGAAGTACCCTGATGCGAAATTCCAATTGTTGTACACGAGTTTGCACTCAAGCATACTAAAATTCATATGAAGTGACAGAGCTCTACTCAGATAGTCGCACTATGGACATCAATATCCGGAGTCAAAACTAATCACATGGATAGATCAAGAAGATGGATATAGAAAAACATAGATGGTTTTGATGTTTACTAGGTGAACGGTGTTTCTCATATATGTCTGAAGGCCTCCGCCAAAATGAACCTATCCTAATGGACTGAGATACTAGTCTGACTAATATCAACATATTGGCATATACAAGGGAACCAGTGATTGATAATCCTAACTCTAGGTCAACATAACTGGCATATACAAGGGTTCCAGTGGTCGACTTTATTGAATTTATTCCAGTTGGTCAGATGGTCTGGTCTTTTTTTTTTGTACATTTTTTTTTTTGCATCTCAATCACTCTAATTCACCCTAGCATTGGTAACAACTTGAATCGTGAGCCCCACCTAATCACCTAGAGAAACATAGTTTAAAAACAAAACAAAATAAAAACAGAAGTGAAAAGGACTCAACGAGATATGGTGAAACTATCATGTTATTTCTAACACCTGAGCTCTGTGCTTTTATGAATAGACTCTTTAGATGTTGCCATCTAGTCAGATTGGTTCCTCAACTCCTACAACCAAAATGCTTCCATCCACTTAGATTGGTTAGTGCAATCCTTAATAGGGATAAATTTCTAGGCTCTGGAGTTTATTTCTTGCAACGAAAAGGTAACAAAAAGTTCTACCCCACCCCCAAACTAAAATCTAATATTGTCCTCAATGTTTCTAATCAAATAACAGTACCAAAAATATAAGTAACAAGAGGAAATTGTAAAGAGAGAAGTCGGAAAGATAGTACCTGGGTGAAGTGTAACCAAAAACCTAAAAAATATTATACAACATACAAAATCGCCTCGATGGTCAATCAAGGTAAACAGGGTCCTCCAGAGGGACCTCCTCAACATCACCTATAAGAAAAGGCTCTAAAAAGGGCTTCAATCGATGACCGTTAACCTTCGAAGAACTACTACCATCTGGTGTCTCAATCTCAACAGCGCCATGAGGAAAAACAGTACGGACCACAAAAGGACCGGTCCACCGAGAGCGCAACTTCCCGGGGAATAGATGCAAACGAGTGTCATACAGAAGAACTTTTTGACCTGGAGAAAATGACTTTCGTAAAATATTCCTATCATGCACAAGTTTCATTTTGTTCTTATACTCCTTAGCACTATCGTATGCATCTCTACGAATCTCGTCCAACTCATTGAGCTGGAGCTTTCTTTGAGCTCCTGCCTTGTCAAGTGAAAAGTTTAAGTTCTTAATAGCCCAATAGGCTCGATGCTCTAACTCAACAGGCAGGTGACATGCCTTCCAAACACTAAACGATAAGGTGACATTCCAATGGGTGTCTTAAACGCAGTACGGTAAGCCCATAAGGCATCAGTAAGCCTCGACGACCAGTCTTTCCTATTTGGATTAACTGTTTTCTCTAGAATACGTTTAATTTCCCTATTGGAAACCTCTACCTGACCACTAGTCTGAGGGTGATATGGGGTTGCTACTTTATGGGTAATACCGTATTGTTTCATTAAAAGAGAAAACGGTCTATTACAAAAGTGTGAACCTCCATCACTAATTATAGCTCGCGGCGTACCAAAACGTGTAAGTATATTCTCTTTCAAAAACTGGACTACGACCCTGTGGTCATTCGTTTACACGGAACCGCCTCAACCCACTTAGACACATAGTCTACAGCGACAAGTATGTAAAGATAACCAAACGAAATAGGAAATGGACCCATAAAATCAATGCCCCACACATCAAAGACCTCAATCACTAAAATAGGGTTCAAAGGCATCATATTTCTACGGGAAATGGTTCCTAACTTCTGGCAACGCTCACAAGAAACACAATGACTATGGGAATCTTTAAACAACGAAGGCCAGTAAAATCCACACTGCAAAATCTTAGCAGCAGTCTTCTTAGCACTAAAATGACCCCCACATGCATGTTCATGACAAAAGATAATACTAGACTGGTCACTCTCAGATACACATCTCCTAATAATCTGGTCGGACAATACTTAAACAGATAAGGATCGTCCCAAAAGAAATGCTTAACCTCGGCTAAAAACCTAGAACGATCTTGCTTACCCCAATGTTGAGGGGTTCGACCAGTAACAAGATAATTCACTATATTTGCATACCAAGGTGATTGGGAAACAGAGAACAATTGTTCATCAGGAAAGCTATCCCTTATAGGAAGGGAATCACTAGGGGAACTAACAACTAGCCTAGACAAGTGTCTGTACTACATTTTCTGCACCCTTTTTGTCTCTAATGTCTGGGGAAAATTCCTGTAACAATAGGATCCATCTAATCAATCTAGGTTTGGTATCCTTCTTAGATAAAAGGTATTTCAAAGCAGCATGACTGTATAGATTATGATCTTAGAACCTAATAGGTAGGACCTAAACTTATCCAAGGCAAACACGATGGCTAAAAGTTCCTTCTCGGTAGTTGTGTAGTTCATTTGGGCATCATTCAGAGTTTTGCTAGCATAATAAATCACATGAAGTAATTTGTTTTCTCGTTGTCCTAAAACGCGCTATAGCATAATCTGAAGAATCACACATAATCTCAAAGGGTAGGTTCCAGTTAGGTGCCTGGACTATCGGGGCAGTAGTGAGTAAAGTTTTAAGCTTCTCAAAAGCCTCTAAACAAGCATCATCAAAGACAAACTTAACATCTTTTGCAAGCAAATTGCAAAGAGGTCTAGAAATCAAGCTAAAATCCTTAATGAATCGACGGTAAAAACCTGCATGCCCTAGGAATGACCTAATATCTTTTACGGTTTTTGGGACCTGTAAAGTCTTAATAAGGTCAACTTTGGCTTTGTCTACCTCTATACCCTTTGAAGAGACGATGTGCCCTAATACAATTCCTGATTTAACCATGAAATGGCATTTTTCCCAATTAAGCACTAAATTTTTTCCTTACACCTAGTCAACACTAATGTCAAATGATGCAAGCACTCATCGAAAGATGAACCAAACACTGAAAAATCATCCATAAAGACCTCTAAGAACCGTTCTACCATATCAAAATATGCTCATCATACAACGCTGAAAAGTTGCAGGGGCATTACATAGCCCGAAAGGCATGCGTCTATACGCAAAGGTACCAAAGGGACAGGTAAAAGTGGTTTTCTCTTGGTCTTCTGGGGCAATAACGATCTGATTATAACCGGAGTAGCCATCTAAGAAGCAATAGTGACTATGTCCAGCTAATCGCTCTAGCATTTGGTCGATAAAAGGAAGGGGAAAGTGATCCTTCCTTGTGACCTTGTTCAATTTCCTATAGTCAATACACACACGCCATCCCGTGGTCACTCGGGTTGGGATTAATTCATTATTATCATTCTGGACTACAGTGATACCTGATTTCTTGGGGACAACCTGAACAGGGCTGACCCACTTACTGTCTGAAATTGGGTAAATAATACCCGCATCTAACAACTTAAGCACCTCTTTTCGAACTACCTCTTTCATGTTAGGATTCAGTCGATGTTGCATCTCCCTAGAAGGTTTAGAGTCTTCCTCTAAATGAATCTGATGCATACACACAGTAGGACTTATACCCTTAATGTCTGCTATAGTCCACCCTAAAGCTTCCTTATTGTCTTGAAGTACATTTACTAGCCTACTTTCCAGATCACTATCCAAATTGGAAGCTACAATCACAGGTAAAGTCTCAGATGGGCCTAAAAACACATAATTTAGAGTAGTCTCAGAAATTGGTAACGGTTCGAACCTAGCTTTCCATCTATCAGTGTCTAACACAGGGGTAGAATCTAATAGAGCATTCACCTGTTCAATAGTGCTATCGTCGTCAAAATCTAAACCAAAATGGGATAGACAACTTTCTAATGGGTCTTCAGACAAGATGTTTGGTAATGACTCCTGAACTAAGGCTTCTATCATGTTCACCTCCTCAACACATGTGTCATCTAGCTCATGAGGTTGCTTACTGACATTAAAAATGTTCATCTCCATAGTCATATTGCCAAAAGATAAACTCATAACACCATTTCGACAGTTAATGATCGCATTAGACGTAGCTAAAAATGGGCGACCTAAAATCACAGGTATCTGGTTCTCTGGGTCAGGGACAGGTTGGGTATCTAGGACCACGAAATCCAATGGATAAATAAACTTGTCGACCTCAATAAGAACATCCTCGATAACACCTCGAGGGATTTTAACAGACCTATCAGCTAACTACAGTGTCATCTGAGTAGGTTTCATTTCACCAAGTCCTAGATGTAAGTATACATGGAATGGCAGTAAGTTCACACTGGCTCCTAAGTCAAGTAAAGCGTTTTCTACCCGGAAGTTACCTATTGTGCAAGCAATGGTAGGAGAACCTGGGTCTTTGTACTTTGGAGTTGTGGTGTTCTGAATGATTGAACTTACGTGACTAGCTAAAAAGGCTTTCTTATGGACGCTAAGTTTTCGCTTTCGCGTACACATATCCTTAAGGAACTTGGCATAAGCAGGAATTTGCCTAATTGCATCTAATAAGGGAAGGTTTATGGTAACTTGCTTAAAAACCTCCACTATGTCATTAAAGTTCGATTCCTTCTTTGTTGGTACTAATAGCTGAGGAAATGGGGCTCTAGGCTAAAATCAGACCTTTCAGGAACCGAATTCACATCATAGAAACTTTATCAGTCTCTCAGCTACTGGTCTGAGAGGTGAGATCCTGAGGGGTGAACTACAGTATGTTCACTATCGGGCATGGTTACCTTATTGTCTACAACTCTACCACTCTAAGGGTTCTAACACATTCAATTGATTCGATGGTTTTGCACCTAATTCATGAACTCCTCTAGGTTGGGTTGTGTTTGACTAGGAAACTTACCTTTTTCTCTCAAAGAATCACTTATCAGACCAACCTGGGTTTTTAACTCGGAAATAGCCTGACTATTTTCTTGTCCTATCCTGTTACTAGCTTGTAGACTCTGTTCTACGGATAACTGAATTTTGCAGTTTGCTGAGTTAACAAGGCGAGATTCCTCTAAACTTAGGATTTTCTTATCTGACTGATTCTGAAACTGAGCTAGTCCTGAAGGATTCTTAGTATAGCCAAAACCTGGGGGAGCATTAGAATTACAAACTGACCTTGACTTTGGCCCTTAGACCATGAAAGGTTCGGATGGTTTCTCCAACCAGGATTATAGGTTTCTGAATATGGGTCAATCTTTTGACGGTTATCAAATCTAGTGTTATTATAAAGAGCATTGGCTGCTCTTCAATATTCTGGCCTTCCCAAAAAGGCTCCACTCTACCACTAGTCTGGCCCACTTCTAAGGCTTCTAACCTTTTTGCTATAGCACAATTTTGGCATCTGATTCATAGCCTCCTTCTACCCTATTAACGTTTCCTCTACTTAAAAGAATTGTTTTTGGGGTGCCCTACTATTTTCCCATTGCTGGGTTTTTCGGCGATTTCATTAAAAAATTCCATCGCCGCATCAACAGTTTGGTTTTCAAATCCACCAGTGCATAGAGACTCAACCATGGTCGTTGTGGAATAATCTAAACCCTCATAAAGGATCTGAACTAGCCTAACCTTTTCTAAACCATGATGAGGACACTGGGATAATAAATCATTGAACCTTTCCAAATACCTATATAAAGATTCTCCCTCTTGTTGTGAAAATGTGCATATTTGCGTCCTAATAGACGATGTTTTGTGCCTAGGGAAAAACTTATTGAAAAAGGCAGATGTAAGTTGTTCATATGTCTCAATTGACTCGGAGTCCAAACTATACAGCCACGACTTGGCCTTATCTTTCAGGGAAAATGGGAATAACCTAAGTTTCAAAGCATCATCATCTAAGCCTCTAATTCTTAGAGTACTACAAATTTCCTCAAAATCCCTAACATGGTAATAAGGGTTTTCATTTTCTTTCCCTAAAAAGATTGGGAGCATCTGTAAGGTCCCAGGTTTCAGTTCATAGGGTGCCTCCGTTTCAGCTAACTTAATACACGAAGGACGGTAGTCCTAGTTGGATTCAACAAAGCTTTCAAAGTTGCCATTTCTGGCGCTATCGGAGCAACATGGATTCTCTCCTCAGTCAAAGAACGTTCAAAAACAGACTCTTCAAATGACGGACTTTCTAGATTAAGGTAATCGAGACGCTTCGAACTACTAGGTTTCTCTTTAACAAATCTACCTAGTGCGTCTCGTTTACGTTCAGGCATACAATAGAATTTTCTAAATTGGAAGGGTAAGCAAACACAGATCAAGGCCGACTCAACCAAATCAAACCTATTGATTTCTAGCAAACAAAAAGCATGATGGCTCCACTTAGATTGTTTCTAGACCAGCTTCTAATCCTTCGAACGGGAATTCGTTAAAATTTAAGAAAACCCCTCTGGAATCAATCCGAGTTAACGTAAGTTGAATAGAGGCGAGGGAAGCTCGGTGGAGCTTTGATACCCAAGGCCTCACCGGTATTACAAGACGGCGCAGTCATGCATTCAACTTACAGAAACCGTCAAGAACTTCGAAGTATGCTTAAAAGAGTAACCAATATTTTTCGAATGACTTTCCTGTCAAGCTCGTTACCCTATCGGTCTCGTTCTAGTCAAAATTTTAGGCTTAGGTTCGCTAGGTTACGTGTTCCCAAAGCGGGCAAGAGAACGGCGATGAAATCCGAACCCTTATCTTGTATGGCCAGGCCTTGCCCTTTACTAGAAAAATAAATTTCTTTATTCAGTCCTCAACATATATGCATACGAAGGAGTCCAGTAACTCGCTGGCAGGGGATTCGCGAGTGTTTAGAATCTTACCTCCCGTTCCAGACGGGGGATGAATCGGTTGTAGTCGACTCGGGCCACTGACTCCGATGTCTAGTGTACGAACCCAAGGTGCAGATACAATATCGTAATTGTCCTCCTTCTCTGCAAACAGTTTATATTTAAAGTACCCTTCCGTAGGGTAATAAAAAAAAATCTCCCAAAGTCCAAAAGTCCAAAAAAATAATGAAAAATTACAAAAATGATAAACCCTAATACAGTTTTTTTTTTAAATTAAATAAACAAACCCTAAACTAAAATTGTCTAAAAAAAATCAAAAAATAAAATTTTCTTCTTCTCTGTTCTTTTTGCTTTAATCTTTAGCTCCAAGTCTTTATGAAATCACCAAACTCCTTGGCTCAATTTTCTTTATGATCCAGAACATGTAGACACAAGATAAATACCCAAAAACATAAAAAAGACAAAAATAATAAAAAAAAATAAAAAATAAAAATCTAAAACCCTAAAAACAAGTCCGCGTCGGCGGCGCCAAAAATTGATGTGATTTGTAGGTAGTGGTAAAAGTGGTTCGATTCTCAGACTTGTGAAGGATATTAATTAGACTTAAATCCTAATATTAAAATAAAAAACTCACTAAAAATTATAGTAAACTCAATCAAAGATGATATCAATACTAAAAGAAACACTGAGGCTAAGATTCCACTATTTTCCAAGTTCAAAGTGATTATACCAATACTTATATTTATGCAACTTTCTTGTTTAATTTGATTCTAAAATATTGCAACAAGTAGATTTTCAAAAGTAATAATTGTAAATACCAAGTATGAAGCATCAAAAGTATTAAAACTAAGCATACTCCATTAAAATAGATCACAATCACTCAAATAAAAATCATATTCAATAATAGTTCAAGGCAAATAATCATATAATTATTGCAAATAAAAAGATAAAATAGAATGTACCACTTTTTGTTGGAAAAATAGCTTCCTCTATCGCCTCAGCAATGGGGTTTAGCTCCTCATATTAATCATGATCTCAAAATATGTGTTTGTTGCTCAAAAGATGATTAAAAGAGTGAAAAGTAATAACACAGACTGTTTGCAACAGTGTATTGGTGTTGCAAAACAGCTGTTACAATGGAACTGTTACAGAAAAACTGTTGCTTTGTCGCTGATTTAAGACTGCCCTGAACAGCTTAATGTCTTCAGCTGTTAAACAACGACACTTTTCTGCGACTGTCTATCGAGGGTCAATGTTCTTCAGCTGTTCTTCTCCTTCAACAGTAGCAGCAGCAGAAACAGAGTTTGGTAAAGCTCTGATTTCTTCTTCTCTGGCTCTCCTTAGGTTCTCAAACTCTCGACAGACCCTTTTGGAACTCCAAGCAACATATATGTATGCCACAGCACGATCAAGTCTCCATGAAATCTCTGATTTTCTTCCTTTACTTTTTCCAAAAGTTACGGATATAATTTCCATATTTTCTTCACACGTCTCCCTATTAAGTCCAAACTATCCTTTGTTGATAGATTCGAATCCATAAGGAGATCTTCACTGTCCCATTCCCCACGTACTACCAAATTTAGCCGAACATAAAATCCGTGAACAACTACTCCCCTGTTTCACCGTGTTTATAAATGACAATCTTTTTCTTTACGTAAATAAGTTCATTGTTGATCCTGTGAAACAGGGTAATGCAAATCAAAATCCGAGAAGAAATCCGACTAAATCTCGCCCAAACTCAATCCACAAAGACCCGAGTATTACTCCTTCTGTGTTTCATCAAATCTCAATTATCAAGCCCAATACAACTGAATTGAACACCCATACAGGCCCTGTTTCGCCTGTTTTAGGAAATCTTCCCATATCTCCCTTTATTTTCGATTTTAATCCACGTACCTTGCATGTATGATCAGACCAAGCCCAAACCAACTTGGCCTGCTGAAAATCCACGAGAATATCACGTCCAAATCCAATTCAGGGAGTTCGTTGTTGATAATAATTTTCCAGCCAAAATTCAGTGCGTTTAAACCATAAATATGGTGTCCCCCTAACAATGGCTGGGGTGGGAATAACTGGTTGGGTTCCCCTTAGTAATTTGGGTACCCCTTATCCATTGCTAGGGGTCTCTTTAGCGATTTTCTGGGGTATTTTTAATACTTTTCCTGGGTGCGTCTAACACTTCGTCCGGGTGCCAACAACATTTCTTCGGGGTGTATTTAGTGATTCCTCCGGAGAGTGCAAACATCACTTTTCGAGCCAATTTCGCCGCAAAAGTTTATTTTTCCAAAAATACCTACAAATAAATAAAACACCATAATAAGTACAAAAATGAGCCCTAACAATATATAAAATCGAGACAAATCGGACACAAAAATGTGTCTATCACATGCCAAACGTGCCACTATGCCGCAGTAGCATGCCGAATGTGTCAACGTGCCATAAATAGCACGCCTACGTGCTAACCCACCTCCTGTTCTTGACCAACGCCATAACGAATTCCAATTAGGGAATTATAATCAGAAACACGGATTTGCTTTAGTGGCATCATTCGAAACCCTAATTTCCAGTTGTTTCCCAAATTACGCCATTTTGGACCCACAACATGCCGCGAGCCATGTGGGACCTGACAAACCCTAAAAACGACGCCATACTATAATCACCCGTGGCCATCCTTGCGCCTGTGGCTATCCCCAAATTATGCCCTTCATAATTCCTTTAATGTGGCCATGGAAACGATTGCATGAAAACGCCACCGTGCCTCGGCCATGCCACAAGCGCTAATTAGGATTTTGATACGCCAAACCCTAATTTAGCTAAAGTTTCCATGCCAACCATGTCAAGTAATTCTCCTAAGGCCTTAAGTTTGATATAGCAACAGGGTTCAACGTTGTCGGCGCCATATATGGGTCTAACACCAATATGCCAAAATAGATGCCACGGCTACGCCAGGCGCCACTATGCCACTGGCATGCCGCTATGCCATCATACCATCGGCATATGACGCCACTTTTCTATTATCGTATGCCAATAAAATGTGCCATAATCAACAGCCAGCCTTTCTCACAGGCCACAATCTCAGTCGTCCGAATTTGCCACATGATTGACAGGCCTGTGGCAAGTTTTAGGCGACCAACCAAGACAAGCCTAATAGCATCACATATTATTTTTCCAGCGGCAAGTCTCTTGACTTTGACTTGCCACACATGGATATCTACTACTTAGTTGGCATACAATTAATCAGAATAGCTAAGTCTTGCATAAAAGACTCGTTCAACAATCTGCTACACATTTTCCACAAAAAGGCTCGAGACATCAAATATGTCACAAACTGGGGGATGCTCATCAAGGTATTGGTCTAACGGTTTACAGCGTGCGGCGTGCAACACGCCCATTATAAGAAATTTTTAGAAAGCAGGGAAGTTAGTGGCGACAAGAAGTAGTGGGTGTAAACTAACCAGTTTCATTCATAGTGGGAACGTGGTCTCTGGATTTTACACATGACCCCACTTCTCCATTTACTCAATCACTCCCACTTTCTACGAGATCAGGGTGCGTTAAATATGACTTGTATAAATAGGTTTTATACAATTTCAACAAAACAAAAAGTTTTGGTTCGAAAAACAACACAGTATCCAGAAAAATACCAAAGAACTGATAGCTTACATTCTGCAAGCCAGTTCCATATTCTGATACAAGTCATAAAATAGCCACACCTTCAGAATTAACCATTCTGGTCTCAACACCTTCTTCGCTTCCCTACCTAAAACCAACCTTCTCCTTTACTTTGTGACCGAAGAAAAACTGGAACGACCATTTCTTGGTTTAGGCCAGGATTGTACAGATTGATCTCTCGAATCTAAAGTACTCACACGCGTGCAGTACATTTGTTTAAGATTTAGGCTCGTTTCTCATTAATCTCTCGGTTGCAAATCTAATTTTCAAAAGAATTTTCGGTCTTAGAACTGATTCCACAAATCCAAATTCCTCTCAGAATCTGGAGAATGGCGACATCTCTCTTCCCAATGCTATACCAATGGTGCAACCACTAAAAAATCCCATGATTGATAGAGTTGGCACGAGTTCAGGAGATCCACACAAGGAACATGGACCTGATAAAGGAAGCGATAAACAACATACTCAGTTTTTTTTTTCAGATTGACGTCAGATTGGAGCGGCTCACCTGTCCTATAAATTCCAGCACTGGGGACTGACGCCCCAGATGATCGTCCTCAGATCAACAGTTTCACCACCAACCAGAGGCCGGTGGACCAGGAAGAAGCCTCTTTGGTATAAAGTTTATGTGAACTTGTATACCTTTCAAAGGATCAGCGAGCAGAGACGTTTGATGCAATCAATCAAATAGCCCTAGATGCGCGTTTGGCTCCTTCACATCCAGAGACTACAAGAATATCATAGATGTCTGTCAACAATGTTACATTTACTGAAGACGACATGATGGCAGAGGAAGGTCATAACGTAGCCCTACATGTCACTTCTTGAATCAAGGATTCATAATTCAAAATAGCTCTCATTGATACGGGAGCATCCTCAAATGTTATCACCCTTAGAACACTTAGGACAGCCAAGGTGCAACCAAGTAAAATTGTGCGGCATCCTACCATGATGACAGATTTAGAAGGAAACCATACCGGCACATATGGGTACATCAGTATGAATATGTCAGTGAGCGAACAAAACTTGTGGACCTTCTCAAGGAATATCAAGATGTATTTGCATGGACGTACGAGGAAATGCCTGGATTGGATGAAAAACTGGTCACTCATCATCTACATATAATACCTGGATCCAAACCAGTCAATTAATCTCCAAGGCAGTTCAGATATGATGTGGAAGAAAAAATCAAGACTGAGATTCAAAAGTTGCTAGCCGCCGGTTTCATCAAAACTATTCACCATCCTACCTGGTTGGCCAATGTGGTTCCTGTAAAAAAGAAGAGCGGTCAAATTAGGTGATGTGTCGATTTTAGAAATCTGAACAAATGCTGCCCCAAGGACGATTTTTCCTTTCCCAACATTGATATGTTATTAGATGCCACCAGTGGACATGGCATGTTCTCCTTCATGGACGGGTACAACGGCTACAATCAGATAAATATGTATGAGCATGACGCAACTAAGACAGCTTTTCGAACTCCTCTCGGAAATTTTTATTATACTGTGATGCCTTTCGGTTTGAAAAATGTTGGCGCTACTTACTAACGCGCCAAGACTGCATTTTTCCATGATATGATGCACAAGAAAGTTGAAGATTACGTGGATGACATAGTGGTAGAATAAAAAACCCGATTGTCCTACATAGAGGTTCTACGGAAAGTGTTTGAAAGATGTCGCGAGTACAAACTTAAAATGAACCCTTTGAATTGTGCTTTTAGCGTCTCCTCGGGAAAATTTCTAGGATTCCAGGTAACTGCTGAGGGAATCAAAGTTGATCCATCCAAGACCCAAACCATCCTTACGATGCCGCCTCCGCGAACTGTGAAAGAACTCCAGAGCTTCATGGGCAAGGTAAACTACATTCGGCGTTTTATACCTGGTTTACCCCAGATTATTGCTTCATTCACTCCTTTGCTGAAGAAAGGAGCAAGTTTAGTTTGTACCGCACTATAGCAAGAGGAGTTTCAGAAGATCCAACAAATATTGTCATCCCCAGCCGTCATGAGATCTCATGTACAAGGAAGACCATTGTGCCTCTACACTGCTTTCAGCGATGCTACCGTTGGAGCTCTCCTCTCCCAAGAAGATGATGAAGGAATTGAACATACTATATACTACTTCAGTCGAACTTTGAGGGATGCTGAACTCAGATATCCTAAGGCAGAAAAAGCGTGCTTAGCCCTAATTCACTTCATTCAGAAGTTTAGGCATTATCTGCTATCAAACAAAGTGGTGCTGATATCTAAGGCTGACCCTGTCAAATTTTTGCTTTCAAAACCGGCCTTGATAGAAAGGCCGGCCAAATGGCTCCTCCAAATGTCAGAGCTGGATATAACATGCGCCTCCCCAAGGGCTATCAAAGGACAAGCAGTCGCGGATTTACTAGCAGCCTTCTCGGGAGAAGAAACCACCGCACTACATGAAGACCTTCTTGGATAATTTCCGTAAATCTCTTTTGTCAAACAAGAAGCGTGGATACTATATTTCGATGGCTCCGCCACGCCTAGCAATAATATTGGAGGAGCGGGTGTAGTTCTGGTGTCTCCAACTACTGAAGTCTTTTCACATTCCTTCAAGCTGTACTTTCATTGCACCAATAATTCAGCGGAATATGAAGCTTTTCTCATAGGGTTGGCGCTGGCCAAACAAGCAGGCGCCACGCACCTAGAAGTAAGAGGTGACTCTAAATTACTGGTTAACCAGATGAATGGAGTGTACGCACTAAAAGAGATAACAGTGGCTCCGTATAGATCTGAGGCTCAAAAGTTATTGAATTACTTCGCTGATGAAACCATAACTCATGTCGGTCGAAGAAACAACAAACACGCTGATTTCCTAGCCACGTTGGCCTCGAAGCTGCAATTCGAAGGCTTAGAAGAGACTTTGACAGTGAGAATACGGACCGTACGTCGACGTGGCTCTTACATTCTAAGGATACAGAAGCCAACGATTGGAGGACACCGATTATCCAAGAGCTTAACAGTTCTCTTTCCCAAGGAAAGGTTAGTCTCAAAACCCTATAAAACTTCTTCATGCTTCACGAAGTGTTATATCATCGAAACCCAGATGGCTCCCTGTCAATATGTCTCGGCGATGAAGAAGCACAACTACAGCTTAACCATGTTCATGGTGAAATTCGTAGACAAACGTTGGTGGTAACTCTTTACCGTCGTCTTCAACGCCTTGGCTACTACTGGCCATATATGGAGACTTAATCTCGATCGCTCCAAGGGTCTTGCTCCAACTGTCAAGCCCCGCCACATTAATTAGAGGTCTTTCATATTGGCCACGCTGGGGACTAGAGAGAGCCATACGTCAGTTACCTCCGCGACGGTATGCTCCCTACCAATAAGAAGGATGCATCCAAGATGAAGCAAAGAGCCAAAATATTCTTATTTCATGAAGGAACCCTATACCGTAAAAGCTTTGGAGGTGATCTTCTACCATGCCTGGCAAAGGCAGAAATCCCAATTATGCTGAAGGAGACGCCTAAAGGTGAACACCAAGGGAAGAAGAAACTATTCATCCACATATGCGAGAAATACTACTGGCCGACTATGGAAGACGATGCAGCAGCGTTTGCTCAAAGGTGCCAAGAATGCCAAATTCACGGGAGCCTCATCCACGCGCCTTATTCTCCTCTGCACTCGGTGAGTAGTCCGTGGCCATTTTACTGCTGGGGACTTGACATCATTGGGAAGATCAACCAGCCATCGTCAAAGAAGCATGAATATATCATAACTGCAACGGAGTACTTTACTAAATGGGTTGAAGCCATTCCTCTGCGAGGGACTACTAGAGAGAAAATTGCAGCATTTATTAAGGAATACATCATTTATCGTTTTGGCGTGCCTAAGCACATTATCACTGATAACGACACTCCTTTCGCCAACAAGCAAGTACAAGAGTTACTCGAAGAATACAGAATTAAGCAATTCTTCTCTACTCATTACTATCCCCAAGGGAATGGGCAAGCAGAAAGCACCAAAAAGACTTTGGATTCTCATCCAAACAGTACATGATAATCCTCGGACATCGCACGAGCAATTACCCATAGCGTTATGGGCGTATCGGCCGGCACCTAGAAGCTCTACTGGCGTTTTTCCATATTCACTCGTCTATGGCGCAGATGCAATTCTTTCAGCAGAGATTAAACTTCCGTCGATTAGGATTGCGGCCGCAAGTGGAGTTCAATGGGAAGCATTGAGTGCCAGAATAACGGAGCTAGATACTCTAGACTCCAAGAGAACTAAGGCAGAAGAACATGCTCAGGCATGCAGAAATATGGTCTCCAGAGTATATGATAAATCCATAAAACCTCGAATCTTTCAAGTAGGAGATCTGGTGTTGAAGACTGCTAAGCACATTCAGCAAGACATGTCCGCACCAAAATTTTCTCCAAAATGGGAAGTACCTTATATGGTCACAAAACCTACAACAGTGGGTACTACAAGGTTTTCAAAGAATATGGAGGCAAGTTGGAATCTGTCATCAATGGAAAATGGCTCAAGGCAAACTACGTCTGACCATTGCTCCCACCTCTCGTCGTTTAGTAACACGACCGGCCAAGCATTTTTTACTTTCCTCCCTCATGTCCGAGTTATCAAAATTTTATTTAGTCAAGACGTATTAATGAAAATTCCATTTACTCTTTTCCAAAAACCAGTACAATTCAAAAAAAAACTAGACGTTCTCATGGATGCATGTTCAAAACAATAACTCAGAAAAGATCATCCAACAAGTTGTAGTTCCTTGAAAACATCATCTTCAACCTCTCTTGATACCTTTCGGTCCTACTCTTCAAGTCCTGGATTGCATGTTCTACATTTTGAGATACAGTAGTCAGAGCCTTCTCCTCTTACAAAATGGCCATTGTAGCAGGAACAACGTTTGCAAGGATGCCGGCTCGATTAACTTTGATAATCTCAAGACGGTGCCGCAACCAACTTACGTTAAACTCCAGGGATTCGCAGGTAGATACCATGTTCTCCCACTTCTCAATGGTTGATTCTAAGACGTCGCGAATGGGTGTGCCTTCCATTTCGACAATCATAGGCAGGAGGAAATTCACCGTGGTAACCAAGGCAGATGAACAATGCCGCACCACGTTCCTAGTCGCAATGTGGCCATATCTTTTCCAGATATTTTTGTATAAAGCCACGAACTCCTTCAGCACTAGGAATTCACCTACGCTTCGATAGCTAGAGGATAAACATTTCATGCGGTTATCGAATGAAAAGCCCGCATTGAGGTATTTGTAGCAAGAAAGACCCAAATCAGCATTTTCCAGGTCTGCAGCACTTGGCGTACTTGAGTTTGAAGGAAGAGGAGTGTCCAGATCGTCATCATCGACCACGGTCACGCATGTTCCAGCTGGGTACCTCTACACAAAAGAAAATCTCTCTTTGTTATCTATTGATGGCGATAAGTAAACATCCATTTGTCGATGAAAGCATACCTGTATGATTTTCTTGACTCGAAGGTCTGCATGAGGGAGGTGTCACGAGGTCCGAGTATTCCCCACACTAAAAAAAAACAACAAAACAACAGCAGTATTATGAAGAAAAGAAGAATTATCACTTCAAGATCAGGGGGTAATTGGAGTCATACCCTAGATAAGAGCCGCCTACGTTTGGTTGAAGAGTCTGGCTGGATAGAAGATGATTCACTTCGGTTCGACATAATGGAGCAATACGAATTCCACAAGAAAAGTCTTTTTCCGAACTGAGAAAGACAATCTAGCTTCACCTTCGTATATACATATATGATGGAAACCCTAAGAAGAAACAGATGTCGAACAACCCCAACGGGATTTATCCGATATCCAAGGATTCAACCCTGACCGGGTAACGTTTCTCATCGAAACCCTAAGGAAGACCAGAAGGAAACAACCAGATAGTCAAAGGACTGATGTGTTTCTCCAGCTTGAATCCCTGGCATAAACACATTCGGAGGATATGAGGCAGCCACTTTCCTAGTAATATTTGCTTACTCTATCTTGGGCTTTTATCGCTTGTCTGTCACCATCTCATGCTTACCCCGCAAAAATGCTACTGTTACATGCTAAGCATGGGACTTAATGTTGATGGTGGTTTTTAGTCCAGGGTTAAATTGTAAAACCTCGCATTTAATATGCCGTCACTCTGCAAAGAGACAGAGCCATGTAAAAGTGATGAGTGTTCAACCTCTTCGCTGGCGCATTTATTGAGCAACTCAATATATTCACATGAAATTTGTCCAGAATGGTGCATGTAGCAACAATACCAGATATTCTATAAATTTCGGAAACTTGCCTGTATTATTCGATTAATATAAGTTTCTTTGAATGTTTTCTGTGCTATGTTCCCTGGCTGAACCCTTAATATTGATATGGCATGACAATTTTTGTTCACTCGCAGCAGAGTAGCACGAATTTACCGAAAATATCAAGGTTAAGGTCTTTGCATAAAAGTATTCAATTGGAAAACATACTGCTCTCTGGCAATAAACTTAAAGAACTTTGTGCCAACACACAAAATTCAATCAATTTTGTGATAATTCACAAAATTCAAATATTAACCTCATTTGCAAAAATTAGAGTTTTGCGCCCTGCGCAGTATATTAGACCCCGTTGGTCGAAACTAAGCTTAGGTAAACTAGGAAATTAATCAGTCATGGATTAGTAGGTGCAAAATCCTACCCAAAATCTGAAAACAAGGAATAAAAGGAGCCGCGTAATAGGAGCAGCAATAAAAAAAGAAGTGGCCATGGCACCTATTGCATGAAAACGCCACCGTGTCGCGGCCATGCCACACGCGCTAATTAGGGTTTTGATATGCCAAACCCTAATTTATCTAAAGTTGCCACGCCAACCAAGTCAAGTAATTATCCTAAGGCCTTAAGTTTGATACAGCAACAGGGGCCAACGTTGCCGGAGCCATATTTGGGTCTAACACCAATATGCCAAAATAGATGTCACGGCTACGCCAGGTGCCACTATGTCACTGGCATGCCGCTATGCCATCATGCCATCGGCATATGACGCCACTTTGCTATTATTAGATGCCAATGAAATGTGGCCATAATCAACGACCACCTTTTCTCACAGGCCACAATCTCATTCGTCCAAATTCGCCAAAGAATTGACAGGCATGTGGCAAGTTTTAGGCGACCATCCAAGACAAGCCTAATAGAATCACATGATATTTTTCCTGCGGAAAGTCTTTTGACTTTGACTTGCTACACATGGCTATCTGCTACTTAGTTGGCATATAATTAATCAGAATAGCTAAGTCTTGCATACAAGACTCGTTCAACAATCTGCTACACATTTTCCACAAAATGCTCGAGACATCAAATATGCCACAAACTGTGGGATGCTCATCAGGGTATTGGTCTAGCGGTTTACAGCGTGCGGCGTGTAACACGCCCATTATAAGAAAGTTTCAGAAAGCAGGGCAGTTAGTGGAGGCAAGAAGTAGTGGGTGTAAACTAACCAGTTTCCTTCATAGTGGGAATGTGGTCTCTGGCATTTACACATGACCCCACTTCTCCATCACTCAATCACTCCCATTTTCTACGAGATCAGGGTGCGTTCAATATGACTTGTATAAATAGGTTTTATACAATTTCAACATAACAACAAGTTTTGGTTAGAACAACAACACGGTATCTAGAAAAATACCAAATAACTGATAGCATACATTCTGCAAGCCAGTTCCATATTTTGATACAAGTCATAAAATAGCCACACCTTCAAAATTAACCATTCTGGTCGCAACACCTTCTTCGCTTCCCTCCCTAAGACCAAACCTTCTCCTTTACTTTGTGACCGAAGCAAAATTGGAACGATCATTTCTTGGTTTTGGCCAGGATTGTACAGATTGATCTCTCGAATCTAAAGTACTCCCGTGCAGTGCATTTGTTTAAGGTTAGGCTCGTTTCTCATTAACACACCCAAATTTACCAAAACCAACAGAAACAGTTTTCACCCACAAACACTTTTCCCTATGAACTTCCTAGTTGTGATTTCAAAAGTGATAGACGCATTTATGTGTCTAATTTTTCCTTATTGTATATATTGTTAGTGCTCGATTTTGTACTTATTTGGTTATTTTATGTCTTTGTAGGTGTTTTTGGAGAAATAAGCTTTTACGGAGAAATTGGCTCAAAATGTGGCACTTGAACCTCCGTAGATAACGTACCAGAAGCACCCCAGAAGTATGCCAGAGACACCCCAGAAATACCCCGGAGGAACCCCGAAAAAGTGTTGAAAACATCCCAGAAAAATTACTAAAGGCACCCAAGGACAAGTGTTATGCGGATCCCAGCACCCTGGATAAGGGGTAACCTAATTACTAGGGGGAGGTCACCTTCACCTTTTGAATTTTAAATTTGGCGGAAAATTGTGGCAGACGTGACTCATATTAGAGTTCGCATTCTTGGGACGATTTAAGGAGATTCAACCTCGGATTTTCGTTGGGCTGGACATGTTAGAGCACAACAGGGTTGCTACAAGTGATTGGACCGAACGAATTGGGCTAGAGAAGCCGGGAGAAGCAAACAGAGGCGTCGGAAGTTTATCGGGTTCTGTTGATGATTGGGCTTAGTTTTAGTCGGAGTTTGACGTAGAGATGGATTGGGATTCAGTTGATACACCAAAACAGGATTGGTATGTGTCACAGATTCGGAAAAATAGGCAGCAATTCTCGGTAGAAGCAAAACAGAGAGGCGTAAAAAATAAAAAGAGAAAACTTTCCGTGGAAGAAAAGAAGGATTTACTCGCAAGATTTTCGATCCTGTTGGATATATATAGGATGGGTCAAGTCACAATTAGGGTTATGGAGTCATTGAAGCAGTCGCAGAGAAGTTTGTAACACTACAGAGCTGAGAAGATCAAGTTGCAGGAAAACCCGTGTTTCTGCTGCTGCTGCTGAAGAACAAGCATTTCAAATAAGAACAACGTCTCAAATTCGTAACGCTGCTACAGTAACTTCTTCGTAACAGTCAGTCCTTTGTTTTGCAACACCAATAAATCGTTTCAAACAGTCAGTGTTATAGTTTTTCATCTTTTAATCAACTTTTTAACCATAAACAAATATTTTGAGCAAGTGATTAATATGAGGAGCTAAACCCCATTGCTGAGGCGATAGAGGAAGCTATTTTTCCAACAAGAAGTGGTATATCCTATTTTATTTATTTATTTGCAATTATTATATGATTATTTGCCTTGGTTGAAAATTGTTTGAATGATTTTTGTTAAGCAATTGTTATTTCTTTTGATAGAGCATACTTGGACCTAGGTTTTTGATGTTCTATGCTTCGGATTTACACTTGTTATTTTGAGGATCTACCTGTTGCAATAGTTAGAATCAACTTGAACGAGAAAATTGCATAAATATAATTATTGGGATTAAATCACTTTGAACTTGGAAAATAGTGGAATCTTAGCCTCAGTGTTCTTTTAATATTGATATCATCTTTGGTTGAGTTGGTGACAATTTTTAGTTTGTTTTCAATTTTAGTTTTAGAATTTAAGTCTATATTTTATCCTTCGCAAGTCTGAGAATCGAACCACTTTTACCACTATCTATAATCACATCAATTTTTGGCGCCGCCGACGCGGATTTGGTTTTAGGGTTTTTAGACTTCGTTTTCTTTTATTTATTTTTATTGTTTAGGTTTTTATTATTTTTGTTCTTTTTTAGGTTTTTGGGTATTTATCTTTTGTCTACAGGTTTTGGATCATAAAGCGAATTGAGCCAAGGAGTTTGGTGATTTCGTAAAGACTGGAACTTAAAGCATAAAGACTTGGAGCGAAAGCTTAAAGCGAAAAGAACGGAGAAGAAGACAATTTCTTTTTAGATATTTTATTTATTTATTTATTTTATTAGGGTTTGTTATTTTTGTAATTTTTCTTTTCTTTTTTGGACACTTGGACATTAAAGTTTGGACGTTATTATTTTTAAACCCTAAGGAAGGGTTGGTTTAAATATAAACTGTGTGTGCAGAGAAGGACGGTGATTACGATATCGCCTCGGCCCCTCGGGTTCGTACATGACATAGGAGTCGTGGCCCGAGTCGACTTCAACGGTTCTTCGCCCATCTGGTACGGGAGGTAAGTTTTTCGAAACACCCGTGAATCCCCTGTCAGCGGGTTTACTGTATTCCTTCGTCTGCATATATGTTGAGGACCTGAAAACGGCTGCTTTAATTTCCTAGTAAAGGGCAAGGACTGGCCATACAAGATAAGGGTTCGGATTTCATCACCGTTCTCTTCTTGCCCGCCTTAGGAAAACGAAACCAAACGCGAACCTAAGCCTAAAATTTTGACTACAACGAGACCTATAGGGTAACGAGCTTAATAGGAAAGTCGTTCGAAGAATATTGGTTACTATTTTGAGCATACTTCGAAGTTCTTGAAGGTTTCTGTGAGTTGAATGCATGACTGCGCCACCTTGTAACCGGTGAGTCCTTGGGTATCAAAGCTCCACTAAGCTTCCCTCGCCTCGATTCAACTTACTTTGACTCGGATTGATTCCAGAGGGGTTTGCTCAGATTGTAACGAGTTCCTTTTCGAAAGAATAGAAGCTGGTCTAGAAACAATCTAAGTGGAGATCATGCTTTTTTTTGCTAGAAATTTAGGTTTGATTTGGTTGAGTCAGCCTTGTTTTGTTTGCATAGAATTCCCTACCTTATTCTGTTGCATGCCTGAACGAAAAGAGACGCCCTAGGTAGATTTGTTAAAGAGAAACCTAGTAGTTCTAAGCGTCTTGATTACCTCAATTTAGAAAGTCCGATTCGTGAAGATTCCGTTTTTGAAATCCGTTTGAGGAAAGAATCCCTGATAGTCCAATAGCGCCAGAAATGGCAACTTTGAAAGCCTTGTTGAATCCTACTAGGACTACTCGTCCCTCGTGTATCAGGTTACCTGAAACTGAAGCAAATTATGAACTTAAGCCTGGAACCTTACAGTTGCTCCCAATCTTTTTAGGGAAAGAAAATGAAAACCCCTATTTCCATGTTAGGGACTTTGAGGAAATTTGTAGTACCCTGAAAATTAGAAACCTTGATGATGATGCTTTAAAACTCAGGTTATTCCCCTTTTCCTTAAAAGATAAAGCCAAGTCGTGGTGTATAGTTTGGCTTCCGAATCAATTGAAACCTATGAACAACTTACATCTGCCTTTTTGAACAAGTTTTTCCCTAGGCACAAAACCTCGTCTATTAGGACGCAAATCTGCACGTTTACACAACAGGAGGGAGAATCTTTGTATAGGTATTTGGAAAGGTTCAATGATTTATTAGCCCAATGTCCTCATCATGGTTTAGAAAAGGTTAGGTTAGTTCAGATCCTTTATGAGGGTTTAGATTATCCCACCACAACTACAGTAGAATCCATGTGTACAGGTGGGTTTGAAAACCAAACAGTTGATGATGCGATGACATATTTGCATGAAATCGCCGAAAAGACCCAACAATGGGAAAGCAATAGGGTACCCCAGAAAAAATTCTTCTAGGCAGAGGAAACGTTAATAGGGTAGAAGGAAGCTTTGAATCAGATGCCAAAATTGCTGCTATAGCGAAAAGGTTAGAAGCTTTAGAAGTGGGTCACACTAGTGGTAGATTGGAGCCTTTTTGGGAAGGCCAGAATAATGAAGAGCAAGCCAATGCTCTCTATAATAACACTAGGTATGATAACCGTCAGAAGTTTGACCCATATTCAGAAACCTATAATCCTGGTTGGAGAAACCATCCGAACCTTTCATGGTCTAAGGGCCAGAGTCAAGGTCAGTTTAGTAATTCTAATGCTCCCCCAGGTTTTGGTTACACTAAGAACTCATCAGGCCCAGAAAACAAAACGACTAGCTTAGAGGAATCTATTAAGATGTTAGCAAAAACTCAGGATATGTTAGCACAAGCCAAATTAGTTTTCAACAGGAAACCAAGCAGAACTTTCAAACTAGTGCTCAGAGCCTTGCTAAGCTAGAACTTCAAGTCGGCCAAATAGCTAAGACCTTAAGTGAGAGAGATAACGGAAGGCTCCCTAGTCAGACTACCCCCAACCCTAGAGGAGTTCATGAAGTAGGTGCAAAACCATCGAATCAATTGAATGCTATTAGAACCCTTAGGAGTGGTAGAGTAGTAGACAATCAGGTAACCATGCCCGATAGTGAACATACTGTAGTTCACCCCTCAGGATCTCATCCCTCAGGACCACTAACTGAGGGGACTGATAAAATTTCCGATGATGCCAATTCGGTTCCTGAGAGGTCTGATTCTGTGCCTAGAGCCCCATTTCCCCAGCTATTAGCATCAACAAAGAAGGAATCGAACTTTAATGACATATTGGAGGTTTTTAAGCAAGTTACCATAAACCTTCCTTTATTAGATGCAATTAGGCAAATTCCTGCTTATGCCAAGTTCCTTAAGGATATGTGTACGCGAAAGCGAAAACTTAGCGTCCATAAGAAAGCCTTTTTAGCTAGTCATGTAAGTTCAATCATTCAGAACACTACCACTCCACAAGTACAAAGACCCAGGTTCCCCAACCATTGCTTGTACAATAGGTAAACACCGGGTAGAAAAAGCTTTACTTGACTTAGGAGCCAGTGTGAACTTACTGCCGTACCATGTGTACTTACAGCTAGGACTTGGTGAAATGAAACCTACTCAGATAACACTGCAGTTAGCTGATAGGTCTGTCAAAATTCCTCGAGGTGTTATCGAGGATGTTTATTGAGGTCGACAAGTTTATTTATCCAGTGGATTTCGTGGTCCTAGATACCCAACCTATCCCTGACCCAGAGAACCAGATACCTGTGATTTTAGGTCGCCCATTCTTAGCTACGTCTAATGCGATCATAAACTGTCGAAATGGTGTGATGAATTTATCCTTTGGTAATATGACTATCGAAATGAACATTTTTAATGTCAGTAAGCTACCTTATGAGCTAGATGACACATGTGTTGAAGAGGTGAACATGATAGGAACCTTAGTTCAGGAGTCATTACCAAATATCGCATCGGAAGATCCATTAGAGAGTTGTCTAGCCCACTTTAACATGGATTTCGACGAAGATAGCAATATTGAACAAGTGAATGCTATGTTGGATTCTATTCCTATGTTAGATACTGATAAATGGAAAGCTAGGTTCGAACCATTACAAGCTTTTGAGTCTACCTTAATCCCTTGTTCAGAAGAGCCTCCTAAGTTGGACCCTAAATCTGCATTCTTAGGGCCATCTAAGACTTTTCCTGTGATTATAGCATCCGATCAGGACAGCAGGCCAGAAATCATGCTTCAAGACAATAAGGAAACTCTAGGGTTGACCATACAAGATATGAAACATATAAGTCCTACAGCTAGTATACCTCAAAAGAATTTAGAGGATGAACCACCTGATTATAACTCAGAGAAAGCAATTGACCTTTTTCAGAAACCTGATGGTCTAGAAATTAGGAATATTGTGACTAGTCTATCTAGAGACACCCAAAATTCTAAGTTTGGGGGTAGTGATCGTCAATTATCCCCAGTAGAAGTCCCTAACTTGGGACTCGATCCTAGTGCTTATGAGGTATCACTTGAGTCTATTCAGACTCCACAACCAGATCCTCCTGATACTGTCCAGGAGGAAATCCAGCTATTAAAGTCCCGTTTTTCGGATGAATCTGTTTTTCAAGACACTCGTATGAAGCCCAATTGGGTGCCCCAAATAAATCCAGTTGTCTTGCAAGAAACTTTCAATGAGGTTGTGCTCCTTATGTTATTTTTTCTGATCCTGTGCAAGTTGTTTCATATTAGTGGCAGTTTTATTTGGTTTTGATGACCCACAGTTAGTTCGACTACTGATATATGATTTGAAAGATAACTAGCCATTTTATGAAACTTGATGTCTGGCTGAAGACTTTAAACTTAGCACTTCTTGGGAAGTAACCCAATCTCATGCAACAAGGTAATATCTTTCCTTAACTCTTTTGCTTCAATGGTAACAGTTTCTCCTTGTTCATGCTTTTAATTTCATCTTTAGAACATTGAGGACAATGTTAGATTTAAGTTTGGGGGTATGGGAGAAAATTTTTAGTTGCAGTATGAATAAATAAACTCCAGGGCTTAGAAATTTATGCCTATTGAGGATTGCACTAACTAATCTAAGTGGATGGAAGCATTTTGATCGTAGGAGTTGAGGAACCAATCTGATTAGATGGAAACATCTAGAAGAGTCTATTCATAAAAGCACAGAGCTCAGGTGTTAGAAATAACATGATAGTTTCACCATATCTCGTTGAGTCCTTTTCACTTCTATTTTTATTTTATTTTTAAACTATGTTACTCTAAGTGATTAGGTGGGTCTCACGATTCAAGTTGTTACCAATGCTAGGGTGAATTAGAGTGATTGAGATACCAAAAAAAAAAAAGTTGAGACCGGACCAATTAGACCAATCGGAATAAATATTAACACTTGGATAGCAATATGTGTGTGTTCTCCCTGTCTCCGTCGCCTAAACAAGCGTGGAATGCAGGACCCGTGGGAATTATCGTGTAATATGCTGACAAGAAGCATGCGCTTGGATCCAAAAGATCTATTCATGCCGTTAAAAAAAAAAAAAATTCGAGAAAAAAGGTTATTATTCTATGTATTCAACCACTGGTTCCCTTGTATATGCCAGTTTGTTGATCTAGATTTAGGTTATCGGCCGCTGGTTCCCTTGTATATGCCAGCAGTGTTGATATTAGTCAGACCGGTATCTCAGTCCATTAGGATAGGTTCATTTTAGCAGTGGCCTTCAGACAGATATGTGAAACATCGATCATTTGGTCAACATCAACACTATCTATGTTTTTCTATATCCATCTCTTAATCTTTCCATGTGATTAGTTTGACTCCGAATATGACGTCCATAGTGCAACTATCTGAGTAGAGCTCTGTCACTTTATATGAATTTTAGTATGCTTGAGTGCAAACTCGTGTACAACAATTGGAATTTCGCATCAGGGTACTTCTTCTTGTAGTCAATAAGTATGCCAACCAAGGAGATTCTTTAGTGCCTTCCAAGATTCGTTGTAGATAGCTAGGGTCTGGAGTATTAAGGTTTTGTGGGTATATCTCTAGTAAGCCCTCCCAAGACTATAACTCGGCCACTAGGGACACCTAGGGGTTTAAAGGCTTATTGCATACGCTAAATGCAATCGACGATGCCTGCGACAGTGAGTTAGGATTTTATTTTGTAGTTTTGATTTGCTCGGGACTAGCAAATAATAAGTTTGGGGGTATTTGATAGACGCATTTATGTGTCTAATTTGTCCCAATTGTATATATTGTTAGTGCTCGATTTTGTACTTATTTGGTTATTTTATGTCTTTGTAGGTGTTTTTGGAGAAATAAGCTTTTGCGGCGAAATTGGCTCAAAATGTGGCATTTGAACCTCCGTAGATAACGTACCAGAAGCACCCCAGAAGTATGCCAGAGACACCCAAGAAATACCCCGGAGGAACCCCGAAAAAGTGTTGAAAACATCCCAGAAAAATTACTAAAGGCACCCAAGGAACAAGTGTTATGCGGACCCCAGCACCCTGGATAAGGGGTAACCTAATTACTAGGGGGAGGTCACCTTCACCTTTTGAATTTTGAATTTGGCGGCAAATTGTGGCAGACTCATATTAGAGTTCGCATTCTTGGGACGATTTAAGGAGATTCAACCTCGGATTTTCGTTGGGCTGGACATGTTAGAGCACAACAGGGTTGCTAAAAGTGATTGGACCGAACGAATTGGGCTAGAGAAGCCGGGAGAAGCAAACAGAGGCGTCAGAAGTTTATTGGGTTCTGTTGATGATTGGGCTTAGTTTTAGTCGGAGTTTGACGTAGAGATGGATTGGGATTCAGTTGATACACCAAACAGGATTGGTATGTGTCACAGATTCGAAAAAATAGGCAGCAATTCTCGGTAGAAGCAAAACAGAGAGGCGTAAAAAATAAAAAGAGAAAACTTTCCGTGGAAGAAAATAAGGATTTACTCGCAAGATTTTCGATCATGTTGGCTATATATAGGATGGGTCAAGTCACGATTAGGGTTATGGAGTCATTTGAGCAGTCGCAGAGAAGTTTGTAACACTACAGAGCTGAGAAGATCAAGTTGCAGGAAAACCCGTGTTTCTGCTGCTGCTGCTGGAGAACAAGCATTGCAAATAAGAACAACGTCTCAAATTCTTAACGCTGCTACAATAACTTCTTCGTAACAATCAGTCCTTTGTTTTGCAACACCAATAAATCGTTTCAAACAGTCAGTGTTATACTTTTTCATCTTTTAATCAACTTTTGAACCATAAACAAATATTTTGAGCAAGTGATTAATATGAGGAGCTAAACCCCATTGCTGAGGCGATAGAGGAAGCTATTTTTCTAACAAGAAGTGGTATATCCTATTTTATTTATTTATTTGCAATTATTATATGATTATTTGCCTTGGTTGAAAATTGTTTGAATGTTTTTTGTTAAGCAATTGTTATTTTTTTTGATAGAGCATACTTGGACCTAGGTTTTTGATGTTCTAGCTTCGGATTTACACTTGTTATTTTGAGAATCTACCTGTTGCAATAGTTAGAATCAACTTGAACGAAAAAATTGCATAAATATAATTATTGGGATTAAATCACTTTGAACTTGGAAAATAGTGGAATCTTAGCCTCAGTGTTCTTTTAATATTGATATCATCTTTGGTTGAGTTTGTTACAATTTTTAGTTTGTTTTCTATTTTAGTTTTAGAATTGAAGTCTATATTTTATTCTTCGCAAGTCTGAGATACAAACCACTTTTACCACTATATATAATCACGTCAAAAAGCCAACCAAGGAATCGTCCCCTAAATATCTTTGTTTTCTCTCTTCAATTATATGGACCTACGTACCCTTCTTAATTTAGTCTTTAAAACCAAACACTACTCTCTTTCTCTTCATCATCATGCACTCTCCTTAGTCTCCTTGCTTGCTACTCAGCTTGCAGTTTGAAACATACTAGAAATTTGTCTTGTGAAATGAAAAATTCAAGTAAATATGCTTCTTCTTCTACTACTTGTGCAGCAGCAGCAGCAGTTGATAGGAAAACCATTGAAAAGAATAGAAGAAGTCATATGAAAGCTGTTTGCTTCAAACTTGTCTCTCTTATCCCTCCCACTACTAGTACTCATGACAACAACCATTCCTCCAAGAAGGTACTGTACACAGACTTACAGTTGCATACACAAAATCTTTCTCTTAATCTCTTTGGTCCAATCTAAACTTAATTTCTTGCGCAGGATATAGCTCAGATGGATCTGATAGATCAAGCAGCTAATTACATACAAGAACTGACAAAGAGAATAGATAAACTCAAGAGAAAGAAAGATTTATTAACAGCAACCACATTGCCGAATACTGATCACTGTGGTGATCAAGATATTATAACTACCAATGCTGCTGCTGTTGTTGCTGCTAGTTTTACTTGTTCATTAAATACGTCTACTGAGATTTGTGGTAACGATTTATTGGATTTGCCGATACTCCAAGTAAGGATCTTTGATAGTACTACTTTGGAAGTAGTTTTGATAACTGGGATGAACAAACAATTCTTGTATTATCAACTAATTACTGTCCTTGAAGAAGAAGGGTCTGAAATCGTCAATGCTAGTTTTGCTACTGTTGATGACAAGATTTTCTATACAGTTGATTCTCAGGTGACTTCATATCACGCCGATAACATTTTCCGGTTAGTAGTTGCCGTTGTATACTAACTTTGTTTGTTTGTTGAATGTATGTCACAGGTTAGAGCTGGGGCTGACACTTCAAGGATATGTGACAGATTGAAGAAACTAGTTTCTTAAGCGAACTTTGGCATGAACCAAATGTAGCAGACCTTTTTGCATAAATTGAAAGCGAATTGGGAACAAACTTAAACTGGAATTCTGGGTATTAGATGATCGGAAACACGAAAAAATCTGTGTTATTTAACTGATTTGGTAGTAGATAGCGCTCTTTTCATATATAAAATAGGGTGAGGCGCCCCAAACTATGATACATATTGCAGACGAGCCTAGCTGATTTATGTCGCCGCTAAATGAAAATCAATTCAATTTAATTTGTAACTATGCAAATGTAGCAGGTACAATCCTAGTATGATCACACACTTGGTCTTTTAGCGAATGAGAAATGTTTCGTAGAAGCGGAACCGATACTAATCTCATGTTGATCAGTAGATTCCCGTTCACCACTTCGTTCATTGCCACTTCTAACGGGCGGTAGATTTGGCATCGGTATTAATTCAGACGGTGAGACTCGTCTTTCCTCATTTGGACCAAGGCGAGCTCTAAATGCATCATTATGACTAGAATCGTCATGCATTGGTGAAGGTGATTCGCTATCCCAATGGTCGTTTGCAGCACCCATGTAATTTCGATGCATGGGAGACATCTGAGGGCTATTGGCTTCACTGCTGCGATGGTTTTTGTTATGCAAAAGATGTACTGGTGACATGCCATAGTGCGGAGTCGACGGCATACTCGACGTTGGCGTCCCTTTTCGGCTTTCTTTTATTTGTTTTTTTGCTTGATGATGCCATTTTTTCAATGCTACTGCCACAGTTGGGTTGAATATTGCTGTCTTCATGTTGGAACCCATCTGTATTCATTTACATAAATCATGAACCAGTTAGTAGAATCAAGGAGCATTGTCTTAAAATTGTGCAACAATGCAAGGCATTAGCGCCCGGGGTTATAGATGGAAGAAATTTCTGCTAACCTGAGTAACCAAGGCATAGAGAGGTAGAGTGACATAGCTACATAGGATTTGTACAAAGATTCTGAAATTCATCAAACCAACATAATACAAAGTTAGAAAGTATGGAAACGAGCTTTAACATTCAATAATGTTTCCAAGCTCAACAAAAAGTCACAATGCTGGAAATGGAGATTACTAGATTAGACTGACACTCACCCCATTGAAATCCTGATAGCCACATCTGCGGCTTTCTGGTGATAGCAAGAATTGAGCCCAAATTCATACTGAAAATTTTCAACATGAAAAACAAATTTAGACCTTTGAAATCAAAAGATGTTATTACTCAAGGAGATTGGGAAATAAGTTTTGAATAAGTTCTTACAGTAGTATATATGAAGAAAGCCACTTGAAATGCATTTTGAAAGAGAACAAAATGAATCAAGTAGAGAATGAGACGTGGACTTCTGAACCAAAACAAATCATCAGCTGGTTTTACTGTGGGCACTCCTTGTACCACATCTCCTCTATCTTGTACATGTAAACCCATTTGTGTTATAATCACTTGTAATTTCGTCCCCACGGCCAGTACAATCTGATGAACCAAGTATCAAAAACCCAATAAATTATACTGAAAACTTCACTTTTAAATTTGAAATTAAGACAAATTTTGATTAATCCTGCTTACAATCAATGGAATAAAGGGCAGCCACAAGTAAGAGCGCCATCCTGCAGTAATCAACATGTAAATGTTTTAGACGATTAGAACTGGCGTACGCCCCGAGTAAAAGGAATAGAAATTTTCTTGGTGTTTTCACTGCTACTTACCATTGGTACTGGCCATTAAGAAAAGTAGGGAAAAGAACCAGAGCACTGGACTGTAAACATAAACACAACAAATTATGATCAGTACTAAAAGATATAACGGTCGTCAAGCCAGCGGTGTCGTTATCGCTATGACGTCCAAGAAATGTCAATGTAGATGCTGATATATGTATTACTAGCTGTAGAGGCTGCTAATGCCACTGTACAAAATATGGTTTATAGCATCCCTTGCAGGGTTTAAGAGAGGCGGCTTTCTTTCTCTAAAAAATTACTAGCAAAGAGATATGATCACGTACCTAATCCCAACAACAACTTTGAAGTCCTCATCAAGAGACCTCCTCATGTATTTCTGAAAATCAAATTGGATCGCACTCTGTGGAGCCAAATGTGCCTGAAATTGATATTAACTATTAGTATTAGATATTTGCGACCGTATACAATTTTATAACCGGTGAAAAATGTTATCAAATAAAGATTTAGCTCACCATGATAAAACCATGTCTGAGTGTCAAATAATCCACCTTAGGAACTGATCTAACGAACTGCCTAAAGAAACATGTCTGCATCAACATTCCATTCGAAGAAACATTAAGCTCTCGTGCAACTTTGCAAGTGTATATATATGCAAGACCAACACTTAAAATATGAGATGCAAGGTTTTGGCAAACAAATTTAATACTTACAATCCAGAGGAGAATGGTGGATCTACTCCAAATGCTCATATGCCTTCTCCCAAATGTTGTATCCCTTGCATACCTAAATCTATCAGGATCTGCCCCAAAAATAAAAAAGTCAGTTTTCACATATGTGTAGTTCTAGATTCAGGATTGAGCTAAATTAAGGATCAATCCGTGGTTAAAATACGAAAAATTAAGTGCATATAGTTCAGAGTTCAGGACTTGGAATAATTTAATAACTAACCATGAGTGAACTGATATTCGGCAGATTTAGTTTCCTTTTCCCAGTTATTCCATTTCCTCATCTGATATTGGACCCATACAACAATCAAACTCAATCACCAAAATTTTACAAGAATTGGTACTGTTACCAACTTTCACCATGAACAAAATTTAATTACCTTAGCCCTGCCGAGAGCCATGGTAAATATACAATAAAGCACGTGACAAACTGCCAAGACAAAAATGAATATGTGGAGTTGATGGATGGCAGTCTTTGATACAAGTGGTACTTTACCCTGCAAAATATGAAACCAAACATTAGATATTTCTTTATGTCATTGTACGAGGTGCAATAACTGTAAGCATTAAATTTAAATCTAATTTTAGATTGAATCAATAATTTTTCATAAAAAGGAAAAAAGAAAATTGGTTGAGTGAAAATCAAATTGAGCGAAGGAAAAAAAATAAAAATGATCAACGTGCCTGTTTCCCACAATATTTCTCTTCATAAGTATAACCCTTTTTTTTTTCTTCTTTGATTGGGCAAGGATGCCATGTATTTCCAACTTTTTTTGGTATACAAAGCTGGATTATATAGTCTTGCGTAAATGTTAGGAGCAGTGATATAAACCCCAGTAACATAAGCTCTGCAACAACAAGAAGAAAAAATTAAGTTATTCCAATTATTCTTTCATGGATGGATATGTAACTTCATGAGGAGGAGACTAGAGTTTATCAAATTTGCACCTGTTTTGACCACCATAAGTGCTTCATACAGAGCTTTCTTATGTTTCTTGTGGAACCACTACAAAATGGAAGGGAAAAAAAAGTGGTTTAAATTCATGGGTAAATGTTGCGTTTTGTTAATGGAATTTGAAGGAAGGACTAATTACCTCTCCAATGAGTTCGAGAACATGCTCGATAATAATGGAAACTAACACAATTCCGAAACAAACAACTGCAACAGCCCATGTCGGGGTTTCCTCTAAACTACGATCGTAAGTAGTCTCTCCTGCCATTGTATATTGATGGATGCTGCAAGGTGACTATATTTTTGGTTTGTTCATGCAACAAATTAACTCTATATTTATCGCTCAATTCGCGCAAAATGAATTGAGTCTTTTGAGAAACTTGGAATTTACAAGAATTTTTTCAAGTAGAGAAGAAAGAATTGAGAGGAATGAGAAGATGAAGAATGTGGAGAAGATGATACGAAATGGAGTAAGAAGTTTATTGGGTTTATATGGAAACTGACAGTTAATAGTCAAATATGTTATTTTTGAGATTGGCTAAGGCCAATATGATAAAAAAAAAAATCATTCTCTAACGATATAAGTGGTGGAGATAGACTTTGACTTTTCAACTAATCATAGAGGAGGATGGGTAAGAGAAGGTGCTGACCAGTTGACTAGACTAGATGAGCTTTTTTTCTTTTTTTTTTTTTGTTTGTAATGATCTGTCCCTGGTTAAACAAATAAATCCTTAGTTAATTACATAAATAGAAAAGATTAACAAGGCACCTGCACAAGCAGACACGTACAAATAAAGAAATAGTCCTAGTCTTTGATGCTTCGGAAAATAATAAATAAGTCTGTTTAGTGTGAATTTATAATTGTTTAGCAATTATCTGCTAAGCAATGAAATTTCAACAATACTAATACTTAAATAGATTTCAAAATATTTGAATGAAATAAATAATAGTAATAATTGTTTTAGTTAAAAATGACTCTCCTACGGGTAATATGTCTATCTCGACTAACACCATGTTTGTTTACTCCTGACTCATCTGAGTCGTCTGGATCTGAATCATCTGGATCTGAGTGAAATCACCTGACTCATCTGGATCTGAGTCGATATGTTTGTTTTGAGTCAGATCTGACTCATCTGACTCGGAAATAAGTGAGTCAGTGGTTTGGTCTCATGAGTCAGGGGTATTTTGTTACCTAACTCAAATGAGTCCGAGTCAGGGTTTATGTCTGAATCAGAGGTCGAGTCAGATCTGACTCAAAATGGAAAACAAACGGTCTGACTGCTGACTCGGTCCGAGTCAGGGGTTGACTCAGATTCAGACGCCGAGTCAGCTGCAAACAAACAAGTTCTAAGTCAACAATAACCGATACTACTTGCACTATTCTTGATCTTGGTTCCTCTAACCATGTGCGTGATTGGATTTTTCTATCCAACTTAATGTTCTGCCCATTACATTTGCACCGGGAGAGTTAACAATAAATATTAAACATTTTATACAAGAGATAAGGCAACTCTCATGGTGGCTATTCTTCTCCTGCTTCAAAAAAAGAAAAAAAGAAAAACAAAAATATGGTGGCTATTCTCATCTGAGCACCATTTGGATTAATGCTCGATATGTACTTCAATGATCTGTTCCAACCGATCAGTTGGCATGGAATTCAGAAATAGAATTCTTCCATCATGAAATTTCAATCATTATTACAAGTTGTAAAAAAAAATAGTTCTAGACCGACCGATTTCAAAATACCTAAAAAAACATTAGACTCTAAATTGGAAAAAATGAACTCATGTTTAAAAATTCAATGATAACGTCGATTGTGACATTAATTTTATCATGGCATGTTTAGAGCTCTAAATTGACAATCACATGAGCAATGATAATAGCCTCAAATTTTCTTAGTTCCGGTATGTGTATTTTGTGAGAATTTGTTATACACTAAGAGTCTAAGAGAGATTTTTGACAAAATGTATCGCATAGTGCTTATCAACAAATCTTTATATTTAGTCCAAGGATATAAGCCATGAACAAAAGAAAATATAATAATGTTTGAAAATTCACTTGTTCAACTTATGTTTGCATTTGTAAGAGTCCAATATCGTTTGACAAAAAAGCTTTTGTTAAATTGGTTCATATTTTGTTTGGTATACGGAATGAAGCGATGACGGACCTACAACTGGACTAAAAGGGACTTTAGCCCTGATAGGCTTTCCAGTCCACAATTTTTTTTACTCGATCAAGATTTCTAATCCGGGCCTTAAAAGAAAATTTATATTTCTTGGGTCGGTCCCTGGAATGAAGCAAGTTACACGCACTGGTGAATTGCTTTGCAGTTGCGGAAGCCGAATATATTGTTCAAAAGAAACCAAAAACCAAAGCTCATGTCCAATGTATGTGGATAAGTATCAACCAATGAAAGGGATGTATTATGTCGGAGGGGGTCCAAAACTCTCAGCAAGTGGATGCAAACTAGCCTTTTGTCGATTCATATTGACATCCATTTTTGTTCCTTTCACAACGGCCTATAAAGTTCTTGAGTTGCCAAAAAGGACTTTCAAAAAGTCAAGCCCTGCACGAAAAGATTATTTAGGTAGTATACTAGTTCAAGTGTCCAACATTTCACGGACCCTGTAGTTTATGGGAGAATTTTGAGGGAAGCATTCCCACTGAATGAATCCTCTTTGTAAAATGACAAGACAAGGGGCAAGTTGAATTGTTGATCCACAATAAAATTGTTTTTCTCATCTGGATATATTTTTCGAACGCTTTTTTTTCTTTTTATTTTTCTCTGAGAAAGATGAAGATCAAAAATCAAAAAATGAAAAAATCTTTTTACCTAAAGTAGAGATGTTATTTTCTAAATGAAGAATCATAAAAGAAAAAGAATAATACTAATAGGAAATAAGCCTTTTTATTCCTTTTAAAAAAAAAAAATATAACCTTGCTAATTTGAGCCCTATAAGTTTTATTTGGACGCGCAATTGGAGATATGGAAACTAATTGGGGATATGAATTACTTCCCCCAACCAAAAGTGTCTGCTAAGGGATGTTTTTTGGGACGAAAATACTAAAACACCCTTAGATTAATTAAGAAACATTATGAAAAGACTATTATACCCTCCCACTAAATTAAAAACTTAAAATCAAAACCAAAAAACCAAAATCAGTAATCCCCATTTGATTTGTGTCGGCATACTCGATACTTAGGGTTAGGTTTTGAATTTTTTTTCTTCCATCTTCCTCTCCTCTTCATCATCGTTCTTCATATACTCTACGATTAATAGTTGAACCAACAATTTCTTCTCGATTAAAACCAACCCAAAAGAATGCTTTCACGAAACAAATCAGATGCCTAATCGAAATCAAAATCGATTGCTCAACAGAAATTAAAGAAAAGGCTTGCTTTGATTGCTCAAGAGTAAGAAAACGAAGAACAAGTTTTATCGGATGATCAACTACTCAGAAATATGGCTTCTGTGAGAAGGTAAGTCATTTAAAACTGTTTAATTAGTGTTTCAATCGATTTGTAGCAATGGTTTTAGGTCGAAATCGCGAAACCCTAAGTGAAACAGTTGAGTTTCAGAAATTCCGGCACTCATTTTAGTATGAAGACCACACCGGAAACTAGTACCGGCAGTCAATCTAGGATGAAGACCACACCGGTATCCCGTTCCGGCGTTCAATTTAGGTTGAAGACCGCACCGGAACTTAGTTTCGGCATTGAATTTAGGATGAACACGATTTATGAACCTAGTACCGGCATTTACTTGAACTTTTACGAGTACGCCGGTAGCAAGCTTCTAATCAACAGAAAACCCTATGATTTTGTTAGTTGTTCCGGCATACATTGGATGTTAGATTCCATGCCGGTACTAGAGTTTTTGCCCCACGATGTTGACCAACGGCATGTTGTATTTGTTTGTTTTGTAGGTGCAATCCATCATAAGAACACCACCACATGTATGAGCTTTGTGAAAGCAAAGGATGCGCAATGAATATTTGAAGGGGTTTGTTGTCCGATCCTCTTTTGATGATACGCGTGTAGTTGTGATCCCAAAATATCTTCTCAAATTCTTGCATAACGGTCCTCCCTTCCCATTCCACCCTTCTAATGGTTGCTTGTGCGCTGTAGATTATACTTAGAGAAGAAACGTTATGATCATCCTTTTCCTTGAAGCCTCTGAGAATCACTCTTGGTTTGATACATACTTTGGTCATTATCTTTACATCCTCGAATTCATGAGGTTTCAGCTTCGCAACTAGAGAGTGACAAACAAAATCTTTCGGATCCCGGTGGTTATGACGGCCAAACCACACCGCACAATCCCATTTCTTTTCTTTGTCTCTTAAATAGAATACAATCTTGAAGGAGAAATTATCCTTCCTCGTATGAGTCTTGTATACCCTATTGGTCTTCTTTGGATATACATAAACCTTTCTCTTATGGCTATTCTTCTCCTTGTATTGCCACTTCTCTCGCAAACCATCTCAAAACAATTATCTGAACGTTGGGTATTCCTCACCAACACACACATGTTCTTAAGAGCCGTCTCTTTTGACCAAGAAATCGCTTCCTGTGGAGATTTTATTCCCTACATAAGGACAACAATGGAATATTATAAGGTTCATTACAAGCAATCCCCACATAAAGTTCTAAAAACTAGGTGAAAAGTATTGTTTGGTAACATACCGGAGGCATTTTATAGTATTCGGATGTATCCGAACCAAGCGGTTTGGAATTTGTTGGATCAATGTATGTCACAATCTAAAGAATGAATGAAAAGAAAATTTAATTAGTTCAAAAAAAAAATTAAAGTACTATGCCAGGTACTATTTCCGACATGCTCGACGGCAGTTCGGCAAAAACGACCTAAGCCGGAATTTAGTGCCGACAATCTCGAAAAATGTTCCGGCTTTCCGGAAATGCACTTGAAAAATAACACCTAATTTTAAACAGTACCGGCATTGTATTTTCTTGAACATCGATGCCGTAATTGGTAATACCAGAATTCTCTTTACACAAGGTCCGACGCCGGAAACCGGAGCCGGCATTCCAGATACTTGTAAAACAATGTCGGCACCAAAGTGACTAACTTTTGGATGTTTTTCTAGTGGTACCGGAATTCTAGATATGAATGATTCCAAGCCGGTATCTCGTGCCGGTTTGGTCCGTAATTTTTTTACCACGCCGGTAATAGGTTCCGGCGTGCTCGATAATTTGTATAAGACGTCGGTATTTAAGTTCAAAACTCTCTAACTTCTGGATGTTTTATTGGTGGTACCGGCATGGAAAGTTAGAAGGGAACCATGCCGGTTTGGATATTCCATGGAATATTCGGTGGTAGGTAAAAGTTAACTTCGTGTCGGCATGGTTTTTTTGGTTGAAGACCACGCCGGAAATTGTTTCAGAATTGGGGAAATCTATTGCCGGCATGGAAATAGTATGAATACTATGCCGGTTCTGGTGGTGCCGACATGGTATTCATTCTACGGGTATGCCGGCACCAAGCTTTTTCAGATAAAAAATGGCGGTTTAAAAAAAAACAACAAATTTTCGACCCTTAGAAGCATTACCTATGTGTTGGGGTTGCTTGTATGTTGAACATGTTTACTTTCTTGGGTTGGTTCTTCAAAAAACACTTGATGCTCACAAAAATCATGATCCAAGGGTGTTGGTTCATCATATAATTCCAATTGTGAGTTGTTATCATTAACCGAAGATTGAATATATGATCGTTGTTGTAGTTGAGCTAATGATTCAGCAGCTGCAATTCTCTCCTCTCACAAAAAAAATTTCCACCCAAAAATATTTTTCCCTCCTTCTACTCTCACCCCCCTCACACAAATTCAAATAAAAATGCACACTAAATTATCCCCCAAATACTTAAGATTTTACTAATATATTATTAACCACTAAACCTGATTAGTGAGGGATAGATTAGGAATTAAAAAAATAATTACATAAGGGGTGACCCAGATTTGATATTTGGATCCCTATTTTGTCATGTAGCTATATCCCCCAATTAGTTTTGATATCCCGCAATCGCGCGTTCTTTATTTGAGGCATACCACTAAAAGATAAAAAGGAATATGTTGAAGTAAAATAAAAAAAAAACTTTTATCCAACTATTTTAGTTAATGGCTAATCTGTCACTGATTAATTAGTGTTAGTTTCATTGATTAACAAATGGTTAATCTTGTTAACTCAGAATAAGCTAATGTTAATGATCACCAAACATGAAATATCTATATATTTTTTTTGTAAAATCATCAACCAAGAATTGTCAATGTTCATGTTCTCGTAGGCCAATTCTTGTTGATATTCATCATTCATGAAGAAAACCCAGAATTTGTCGATATTAATTATTACATGGACCGATTTGTAGCTTCAAAAACAAATTGAAAATTTAAATTTTTCTGATTCCCATAATCGGTCGGTATAAATCTTCACATCGACCGATTATCTGTTGGTGTTGAAAAACATCAAACATAATTTAAATCCACACTCGAATGAGTCTGATTTCATACTCATTTTTCAAATAGAGTATGTAATCATATTATATTTGAGAAGACATATTCATTTTTAGTTCGAGTATAAAATCGTACTCGTTTTGAAATTGGGTGTATAATTATACTCATACTGATCTGGTATAAAATTGTTTTCATTTTGAGTATAAAATTTATATTCGAACTGTCGAGTGTACATCACTCGGTTTTATAATGAGTATGATTTGATACTCATTCTATGATCGAGTATTAACAGGAAAAATTTGGGTTAACTAAAATCCGCCTTAATAAGAAAATAAAGGCTATATATATAATCAGATTATGTGAACATTTACATAATTTTATCCTAGCAACAACAAAAAAAACTTAGAGAAAACTGGGTATTTCTTCCATACCAGAATCGAGCGATATGGGAATGAACATCAACCGATTATGGTTAAATGTTCTTCAATCAGAAAACACATACAGAATAAATCGGTTGAGGTGGTCATGATAATCGACCAATTATCATAGGAATTGGTCAATATGAACACGAACGTCGACCTATTATGGTTAAACACATAAACCTTTTTTTTTCTTTTTCATTTGTGAATGGATAAGGCAAGCACAATTATAATTAAGAGTAATGGGTTACAATCGAAGATGTTTAGCTTGATGATGAGACTTTCTATAAATCGACGGATATCATTAGAATCGATTGATGAAGTTGTTTTAATTTTAGTTTACAAGGGAAATGATTTGAATAAGTTTTAGCTTTGAAATGATTTGGATATGTTTAAAATGTATAAGGATAAGCTTACAATTGAATTATAATAGTGAGGGTAACTTAGTACTTTAACCTAGTTTAGAAATCCCTTATCCCCTTAGTCTATAGGTGGGATTCGAAATCCATAGGCCTCGATAAAACACATAGGCCTCAAACAGGGAGGTAATATAACTCCACTAGTCTAATTAGAGTAAAACAAAGTTTATTTTACTGTGGGCATGACGCTTTAGTTAGAAAGCTTCATGCCTTAGATATGGATAAATTAAGCAAACCCAAAATGAAAGGAGGAATATATATTAGTAAAAGTAGTGATCATAACAAAGCCTTATTAAAAAGTGCTCTTGAATTTACATAAACAACCTGATTTCATCTGGGCCAGCCTCTTTAAATAAAAAATCTTAAACAACAACTAGTTTTTCAGGATACAATAGCAACCCATCACCAACTAGTCCACAATCCAAGTAATTAACATTTCTCATACCTACAATTAAACACCATATCTTTCGTTGTATCAAGAATGGTTTGGAAACTATTATCCAAGCAAACTAGATCCTGCGGTTTAGAGATATCGATCTTGCATAATGCTAACCTATTCTGACAGTGATAGATATCACAGATCATCTATCTCATAATTGGATACTTGATAAGCTAAACAACCACCTCTCCTCGCTATCCCGGAAAATAATAAATTTCACCTATCTTGAGGCAATCCTTTTGATTAGATTATTTGTCTGCATATGAAATTTGAAAGAAACACTACATTATTTGGATACAAATGCTTAAATCGAGCAACATATCAAATTTTATCGGAACCCCGTTTTAATCCGAAATTTCATGTGGATATCGTGTCCTCCCAAAATACATTTTTTTTATTCGTGGAAAGCAATTCTATCAAACCCTCGCTATTCTAAACCGTATCCACCTCACCAACTCCAACATATGGCCCCAATGAAATATTGATACAAAAACGGTTGTTCATATACTCCTACACTTCCACATCATCGCTACAACTTGGGAGTTCCTTCTCACTCGCATATGAAACCAATCAACTATCAACAACCCCATGACTTCTCTAAACAAATGCTCAACCTCAACCATTACCTCATTTTGACATGGATATTCTCACAATATCTCATAATTTCGGCGCCAATTTTTAAAAGACCAACGACAAGGAATTTGAAGCTAAATTGTTGATAATGTGTTCCTCTTAAAAATCTCTACATTTGTACTGAAAAATTCATACATTTCGAGATGTTAAATTCCACCATCTATTGATTTTAATTTTAACCGTTAATTCTCAACGATGAATTTTCAAGGTAGTAGCTGGCGGTGTTATGTTTCTCAGAATGTGCTATTTTTTTTGTTTTTTTGGAATGTAGTCATTTGTAAGAGAACAAATCAACTTCAAACTCATTGTAAGAGAAATAAATGAAACTCATTATGGTTTGCATTCTACAAAAAAAATATTATTCCTTAAATTATGAGAGAATAACCATGTCAACAGATGTATATCTTTTTCGGGAAAAATAAGATAATTGAAATCAAATATTGTACCAATAGTTAGATTTTTTTTTATCCTTGTATTTGATAGCTACTAAAAGAAGAGGAAAAAAGAGTGAAAAATAAATAAAAATATTACCAGTTCTTTGGAGCTTTATAACGTGGCTAGTTTGGGGCCTAGTACCATTATTTGAGGCCTACAGATTTCCACATCCACCCAATGTAGAAGGATATGGGATGTCTAAATTTGCTGAAATTACCAATTTACCCTCTAAAAATATTAATACTACCAATTTACCCTCATTAACTCTTAATAATAAAACTTAAAAACAAAATCAGATTTTCATTTCCAACCCTTCATAAACCGATTCTTCTCTTCTTCCTCACCCTCTTTTTTCATTTTTTTGAAACCAAAACGTCGTCGATTTTCGACAATCCAAAAACGATTAATCGTTTTCTTCTTCTATAAAATGACGAATTAAACAAGAGTGAAGCATCCTACTAACATGAAATTTCATAGTGAGAATAATCCCGGAATTGTTGAAGCGATTAGAAACAAAACGAAGAAAAAGGTTGAGGAAGACGAACCATCTTTGATCCCACAAGAGGAGGAAATGGGTCGAATCAGGTACTTTTCTATTAACCCAATCCTCTAAACTAGGTTTTAGTAACATGCAATCGCTCAAAAAACTAAAATTTTGAAATCAAAATTTTCCTGGTTTATCAGAATCAGACGATGTTAATGTACTTGTGACCGGATTGTGTTTAGAAAACGGTTGACGTTCATGTACACATACCCCGATGTTCTGAATATGTTGTCTGGTTCGAAAAATTTGGACCAGAATCGGGCAATGTTAATGTCCACATAACCCGATTCAGTAACTGGAGAGATAATCGTTTTTCTGTAAAAAAAAATTCGTTAGAATCAGATTACATATGTGTCCATAAAAACTGATTGTGTATCCTTTGAATTGTTATTTTCTTAGCCCTTAATCGGATTACATGAGTACTTATAAAAACCTATTAATGATGTGTAATGCTAGAATCGTATTTTACATGTGTGTCGAGTAAACCGATTCTGGTAAGCCCAATTTTTCTGTATCTTTTTTTTTTTGTTAGAATCGGATTACATGAGCATTTAAATAAACCGATTGTTTATGTGTTATGTTTGGAATCGGGCTGTATATGTGTATCGAGTAAACCAATTGTATACCTTGAATTCTAAATTATGCATTCAATTCCATTGTTGTTTGTCGCTTATCTCCGTATTCTACAGGCCAAACAAGGGAAATCAATAAAACCAAGCCGAAAAGAAATATAAGAGGAAAAATGACTTTGATTCTCCTCAGAGTTTGAGACCTCGTCGAGAGAGCCGTCAAATTTTAAATGCTTCCCACCAAAGGGGATCGGGGAGTAAAGCTAAAGGGATCCGCATCAATGACCCACCACCTCAAGCGGAGCAACCAAGACAAGAAGAATCTGATTCTGATACACCTACTGAAGAAGGAGGTGGTGATAGAGAAGTTGATGAAGAAGAAAGTGGTGAGGAGGATGTTAATGAAGAAAAAAGTGGTGGCAATGAAGGTGATGGAGAAGAAAGTGAGGATGAAGGTTATGGAGAAGAAAGTGAGAATGAAGGTGATAGAGAAGAAAGTGAGAATGAGTTGATGAAGAGATATGAGAAGTGCAAGAACAAGTCCAAGGAGGAGAAGTTCAACAACAAGTCCAAGGAGGAGACGCTCAAGAACAAGGTAAGATCGATGCTCCAAAGAAGAAAAAAGGAAGCCACATGCCTGACCCGCTGAAGATGTTTCCTCGCGGCCCTACTGATACCGTTTATGGGTTAGCCGATGATGGAGGAACTTTTTTATGGGGGTACGAAGATAGTTGGGCCACTGTCGTCTGCCATACCATAGTAACTACCTAAACCTTATAACATAAAACTTATTATCAATGTAGTGTTTTGATTATTGTCCATCGGATTTGTTTTGTTTTATAGGATCACAAGGATGTTTTTCATCGTATGAAACCAGGAACGTCAGTGAGTATGATGAAGAATTGGCCATTGGAAGGACTGGAATCAACCGTTGGAGAAGTTTAAGAAGTAGTCAAGCTAGTCAAATCTACGGGGTTGATGCCTACGGTCGACAATTTGGATCTTGGTTACGAAAAACCTCTTTGCTCCGCCTTTGCCGAGAGATACTATGGGGAAACGGGTACTTTGCATCTTCCGTTTAGCGAAATGACGATAACTCCAAATGATGCAAAGTTCATTACCGGGTTAAGCATATATGGTAAAGACGTAAATTACAAAGAATACGTGCAAGAGCTTTACTGGGACAAGATTTACGTGTTCACCAAGAATGTACTCCAATGGGATGAGGAGATTAACAAGTCACAGATGCTAGTAGGAAAAGCAAAGCAGAGGATATTTCATCTCTCGAAGTTGAGGGACCTCTTCATGCGAACAAAGAAGCTTTGTGTTGAGGGAAAAGAGGTGACCAAGGAACGTATCTTCGCCACGGCCAATGCGTATGTCCTCGACATCATGGGATCTGTTATCTTTCCCGATGTTTCCGGTGCCCGTGTGAACGCCAACTTTATTCAGTTGTTGGAACCATTTAACAAGATTCACGAATACTTTTGGGGAACTGCCATCCTTGCACTCTCGTTGAACGAGTTGAGAAAGGCTTCTAGGGCTGAATGGAACCAAATCGGAGGGAATATGGATTTTCTGCAGGCGTGGATATATTTGCACTTCCCAATATTTGCTGAAAGGGCTTTTCTGAACAAGGAATGGGACGGTCACTTTTATGGTGACATGTACACCTACAACAGTAAGGAAAAGTTTCAAGATGTGGTTTATCTGAAGTTGAGACGCCAGTTGGAAAACTTGACGAAGAAAGATGTCGTCTTTGACCCTTACAAGAAGGATTTGGACAAAAGAAAAGGAAAGATGGTTGGGTGAGAAGAGCAAGATCATTATTTTGGTCCTTTGTTTCATCCAAAAGGATATGTAATGTACAACCCGACGAGAGTCGCAAGACAATGCGAATACGTACAAAAAATCCCAAAGAAGCACAAGAAGTTTAATATCAATGAGAAAAAAACAGAATCATTGGATAATGATATTGATATTATTCACGAACCTTTACAATCATGTGAATATTGGGAAGACAGAAGGTTCAACGGATATTCTATGGATGGTCGATTAAGAACAGATGATGAGGCAATTCCGGGTTACATGCCGTGGTACCTTAATTTTTCGCGAGTGATACGAGTAGATGAGAGTCCCCAGATACATGAAAAAGATACAACTCTCAAATACCTGGTGTGTATTGTTACTCAATTATGGTTTTGCTAATTTTTTTAACATTATTTGTTGAACGTTTGTTGTTTAAAATGGAAACAGAGAAGACGAGTCGAGCACTTGATAACCCAAGAAAAGCTAGATATCAGGAAAGGGAAAAATGTTAAGGCTAATGAAAAGGTGATTGATGAATTGAACAGTCTCGAAGATGTAGAAGCAGGTGCAAAGTTTGGGGAACCGGTGGAGGAGGAAGAGCCAAAGAAAAAGAGGAAGAGAGTTGCCACAAAAAGGAATTCTGAAGGTGCATCGAGTAGGGCCCAACCTGCTAAACGAGGACGAGGTGGTCGTGGACGTGGACGTGGTCGTGGTGTGAGTGTTGATGAATGAATGGTTTCAAACTTATGTCTTTAACTATGGATAATTATGGAGTCAAAACTTATGTCTTAAACTTATTGTCGAATTATGTTTGGTTATATTCCTACTTTATGAATGACTGAATCTGGTTTCTTTTGAAAATTGTTTGTATTTGTCTAAGACGCGACAAAAGAACCACCTACAATGTGTGTGTGTGCAAAAAATGCATGATTCTGGAAGGTTTTTCTATCATAATCGGTTTACATTTACCTGTATAAAATACGATTCTAACGGTTCTCCAGGGGAACAATTTCGGAATCGGGTTTGAAGGTGCACCACAGAGACCAATTCTGAAAATTTCGTTCACCTGGTTTTTAAATTTTTAGAATCGGTTTGTAAGGATACTTTTAATGTCCGATTCTAAGAAAACAAAAAAATCCAGAGTTTTGATAACCTTAAGAATCGGTTTATGTGGGCATCCCATGTAATCCAATTCTTGTGAGGAAAAGTGACATTCTTTCTGAATCTTATTTTGACAAGAATCGGATTACAAGTGAAATATTAAAAAGATTGTTCAAGGGAATATTTTGACAAACTTTAAGAATCGGTTTATGTGAGCATCCCACGTAATCCCACGTAATCTGATTCTACTAAGGAAAATTGGAACCTTCTCTGTAACTTTTTTTTTCCGAGAATTGGATTACATGTGCAACTGTAAAATCCGATTATTGAGAGGAATATTTTATATGATTTTGTTAGGAATCGATCTATGTGGACATATCTAAAATCTGATTGTGTGAATTGAATTTGAAAAAAATAGTCGTTGAATCTTTATATATATATAAGGACAACCTCTTTGAGCCACTCCCACATCAAACACTTAGCCTAGAAATTGGAATGGGGTCCGGAAGTAGATAAGCATGTCATGAATTGGGAATCGTATGAAGATTTGTGTCTCGTTAAATCGTTTGCTAATATGTTCCATGAATGTCAGAATGATATTTATTCAATATTTTTGAAGAGTTCTTTTACAGGCATATCGCGAATCCCAACAACCGCAAATGGAGAGACTTGGCATTTCGATTCAACTACATAAAAACTGCAATGCGAGAGTATGTTAAAGTTAGAAATATGGTATATCAACATCATCCACAAGCTCCTCTTAGAGCGTCCACAGTGGGAGAGTAAATCCAAATATTTGGTCTTTTGAACAGACGTAGTGGAACGTACTATCGATCAAATTTTGATCAACGACTAAAACCCAGAGTATATTTGGTCTGGGACCAAGACTAAACCCAAATATAGTCGAGCGTTGGTATACTTCACGCCCCACCACCAGGCGGACGTATAGTGCACGTCCCACATCAGGCGGAAGTATATTCCACGCCCCACATCAGACGTTGGTATAGTTTACGCTCCACATGGGGCGTACGTAAAGTCTACGCCCCATTTTTTTTTATTATTATTTTGTATGGGGCGGGCATTATACCCCCGCCCCATTCTTTGTTTTCAAAACCATTTTAGTGGGGCGGGCTTTATACCTCCGCCCCACTTCTTTAATTTTTTTTTTTTTTTAGGATCTACCCAATCAGGCGTTGGTATAGTCTACGCCCTCACACCAGGCGAACGTATAATGTACGTCTGACCAAATTTAGTCTTTCCACCGTAGCGTCACACACCATACTAAACCCAAAATTTGATCTTTTTTTCCCTCTTTGGTCTTTGGTTATGCTCGCACCACTGCAGTTGCTCTTAGGGAAAAAGTGAGTAATCCGATAATATTTATACTTATGTCATCGTTAAAAGTTGGCATACTAACATTTACGAATTCATTGAATTTCAGATGGAATGTTCCAATGGGCTATGGAGAATTCGTAATGGGAAAACTAAGTTCATTCACCGAAAAGAATATACGACGTTGTACTGACGTGCTCGGAGGTTCATTGACGAACACTTGATGTGTCAAATTCTAGAATACCCATACTGAATCCTATATATGTAATGCGCTTCCTAAAGTATGTAATGAATATTTTGTTTTTGAAAGTAAAGTATAATTAGATTATGTGGGTATACGTTTATGTGAGTTTTGAAAAAACCCGATTCTGGGTTTACTTCGTCATCTAAAAAAACTCAAACCAGAATCGGTTTACAACTGCACTAACATCAACTGATTCTGGATCGAGTTTAAGAAAAAAAATCAAGTTTTGATGATGAATTAATGGTAGTTGATTCCAGGGTAAACTTGATTAAACATCATTTAATCACCCAAACTAGTACTAATTAATCAGGGGTAGTTTTATCATTTTGTAAAATAGTTGGACAAGGGATTATCCATTTTATTTCAAAATATATTTTTTTTGTCTCATAGTCGTAGGCCCAAATAATCACATTAGGCCCCAAATTAGCCGGGACTTATATATAAGAGACCAAACCAATAAACAAAAACAACCCATGCTTCAAGAGAAAAAAAACAAAGAAAAAACAAAACCCAAGTAGAAGTTAAATATTGGTGTCCCATACCCTTCACGGTATTTCTTTAGACTGTAGATGCCGTCAATCCTCCGGCACCCAGTCCTACATGGTAAGGATAAGTATCTTTAGGAGCTAGGGTCTTGCCACAAAACAGAGACATTTCGATTGACTGCATTTATCTCCATTTCCTAAATACCTTTGAGACTATTCATGCTCTACCTTAAAGTCTCAAAATCTTGAGTCGCACCACTGAACTAGTCTAGTCTCTCTCTAGCTCTTCCACGAATTGGGGGTTCCATAATAAAGACTGAAATATCACTCTCATTGCAGATGACTAAGTCTACAACCATGGTTCATTTACTTCAAGTGAATTGCATGCCCTTGACCGAACTTCGATTGGAATTTTGTTTCCAGTCCAAGGAAGTCACTAAAACAGGGGTAGAATTCTGACATGCTTAATTTGATCCTAAAGGATGAAATTCAAGCGGGTGGATAACAAGATTACGCATAATGAAATTGCGCTAATGTTTTGTGAGGGCGAACAATGGAAAAAAAAAACTTTCTTAGAGAAAACCAGCTTGATATTAATCTTGATTTGGGCGCCACAAAAACTAAATAGTGTTAAAATGTCAAGATAGTGTCAATTTAAGCATCAAAAGCTCATATCTATGCTTATATGAACCAAAAAATGCTTCTTCTTCTTAAAGTAATAACGAGCTTCTGGAACATGTCTTTCCGGAAACATACATGGAAAGAAAACCCTTCTGTTTACAGTGGTGTCCCAGTTGAAGATCATGTCCAGATAGATATGACCAAGACAATGAATTTCATCGAGGACCAGCATCCTTTTTGCTTCATTCATTCATTGGTGTTGGCGAAAATACTACTGTTCTGGTTTTTACCATAATTTGAAAATTAAGAGCGACATGTACTCCACAAGCAGGTACAACTAATAGAAAAGCCTTAGAGTCTCTTCTATACCTTTCTGCAAATGCAAACAAATGTATCTGGAATGCAGCCAGCTGAGTCTGAATTCGTCAAGAAAGCAAATGCAAGTTTGATTTACACATTCGATATCAGCAAACCCAAGTCTGAATTTAGGATGCTCTTGCCTAGTCCTTTCTATAGGTTATCTTGAGTGAGAACGAGCCATACGGCATCAACCAGGTAAGGAAGTAACTTTCATTGGGACATTATGGACCTTGATGGCTTGATCACCTTGACTTGAAAGCACTTTTCAGTAGATAGGGCTTGGTAGCGACCAAGAACACTCTTTTCTAGTCTTACTTATAGAAATTATTGTATTCTACCTCTTAAAGTATTCAAGCACTCCAATTTCAGCATCAAGAATAGTCAGCCTCTTGAGAATACCGTTTCTCATAACTACCAGCAATAAAAAGTTTTTGCTTAATTACGAGAGAAACGCGGAAGACATGCCATATCATTGTTCTTGTTTTCCAGGACTCCAGTGGCTTAGTTCCATCCTATCATCCCATGTTGTAGTGACTGGGTCACATTTAAAAACTGTACGTTACCCCCCACCCCCTTTATTCTAATGGACCCGATTCTGTACGTGTTTGCATCTTGAATGGTTACAGTTGAAAATTGCAACTTTAACTTTTGGAATACCTCTTGCCGGAATTTATTGAAAAGGGTAATAAGGCGGTCAACACAACCAGTCTTTTTTTAGACATGGAATAGATTAGAGAGTGGTTTTCTGGGATGAAAATATAGTACATGGAAATGTCCCAGTGGAAGACCATGTCTTCAAATATGCCCAAAAACTCTAGATAGACTTGTCCAACTTGTGAGGATCGTTTTCAATTCATTAATTCCTTGTTGGGAGAAAAATCGTATGCTTCTGCTGCTTTTTACCGTTAGTACGCAAAATTGAGAGCGACAAGCTGTTACCGTTGGTTGTAAAAGTCCTAAAGTTTCTTCTATACCTTTCTCCAAAATATGTAGAAATGTATTTATGATGCACCCAGCTGAACTTTAGTGTTTTCTATCCTCTACTACATTGAAGTAGTCAAGCAATAGCGCCGTGAATCGACTAACTCCTCTAATTTCAGCTTCGACAAGTCGGGATCTAGGAAAAACGGGTTCCTTCAGTTTACGTAATTCTTCGTCCCTCATAAATGTCAGCAATGAAATTTTTGGCCTACGAAAGTAACATCAAAGACATGTCATACTATTGCTCTTGTTTCCGAAATATCTAATGACTGACTACGATTCCAACGATGTTACTTCTATCCTATCATCCAGACTGGGTCGCATTTACCCCTTTAATCAAATGGACCCGACTCTGTGACTCTGCCTGTAATTTAATGGTTGCAGCTCAAACTTTACGATCAAGGGATATTAAGTACGAATTATACTGTTTTAGTAAATCGTTGCAGCTAAAACAATGACCAAACTTAAAGCCATCGCGCATATATAGAACTAATTGTTGGATTAACTTCAACATAGAAGTCACTAACAAGCTGGTTAGGACAAGATTAGGAAATTGATGTAATCCTAAGGGAATTAGAAGTCATCTAGTTCTAAGAAAAGGAAAGACATATAATAAGGTAATAGGAATAGGAAAATGAATTCATAGTTTTATATATATATAATCACCAAAGTTGTGGTTGATCATATGAGCAAGATTAGAGCTTGTGTTTAGTTTTGAGAGATTTTCTAAACATCAATAAAGAGAGTTGTCTTTATATAATCTAAGTTTCATCTTGCAGTTGCCATTAATTGGTATCAGAGCTAGTTTCTGAGCCATGGAAAACGAAACCACCATTGTGGGTGCAAAACAGTTCACGCCATCATCAATACAAGTTCCAATCCTCAACGCCACAAACTACACAGTATGGGCCATGAGAATGAAGGTACTGATGAAAATCTACAAAGTTTGGAAAATAATTGATCCTGGTACATTGGACCCAGACAAAAATAATGTTGCCACTCGATTACTCTTTCAAGCAATACCAGAATGTCTTGTTCTACAAGTTGGTGAACAAGAAACTTCAAAGAAAATTTGGGATGCAATAAAGGCACGTAATCTCGGAGCTGATCGAGTTAAAGAAGCCCGTCTGCAAACCTTAATGTCTGAATTTGAAAGAGTGAAGATGAAAGACACTGATACTATTGATAGCTTTGCAGGAAAGCTATCAGAGATACCCTCAAAAGCTGCGTCACTTGGACAATCCATTGATGAAGATAAACTGGTAAAGAAGTTTCTCAATAGTTTACCAAGATCCAAGTATATTCATATCATAGCTTCTCTCGAACAAGTCTTAGATTTAAAGAAGACTAGCTATGAAGATATAATTGGAAGATTAAAAGCATATGAAGAGAGAATCCTTGATGAAGAAAACAATGGAGAAACTCAAGGAAAACTCTTGTACACAAACTCTTACCAACAAAACTCTAAGACAAGAGGAAGAGGTCGTGGAAAAGGTGGTAGAGTAAACAGAGGCCGAGGAAGGGGAGGAAGGTTTAACTCACAAGATAGAACAACAAGTCAGAATGATCAAAACCAAGGGAAAGAAAAAAGGATAGATCAGACATTATTTGTTACAGATGTGATAAACCAGGACACTTCTCCTTTGTATGCCCTGAAAGAATACAAAAGATGGAAGAAGCAAACAAGAATGAAACAAGAGAAGCAGATACAACTCTTTTCATGCACGAAGTTGTATTCTTAAACGAAGGGAAACTAATACCAAAGAACTATGAATCAAAGGATGGAGAAGAAGGAATCTGGTATTTAGATAATGGAGCCAGCAATCACATGACTGGTAAGAGACACTACTTTTCTGAACTCAATGAGAAAATCAAAGGACAAGTGAAGTTTGGGGATGGATATTCTGTAGAAATTGAAGGGAAAGGATTAATTCTATTTTAGAGCAAGATCGGAGAACAGAAGCTTGTCACAAACATCTACTTCATCCCAAACTTACAAAGCAACATTCTAAGTTTAGGACAAGCTACAGAAGTTGGATGTGATGTTAGAATGCGACAAGATTATCTAACAGTTCATGACCCAAGTGGAAGACTTTTAGTTAGAGTCTCACGCTCACAGAATAGACTCTATAAGATAAGTCTCATGATTGGAAGGCCATTGTGTCTGAATATGAGACTGGAAGATCAGACATGGAAGTGGCACGCAAGGTTTGGACACATAAGCTTTAGAACTTTAAAGGCAATGTCTCAGAACAAGATGGTTCGAGGGCTACCACAGATAAACGATGAATCAAGGATCTGTGAATCATGTTTAGTTGGGAAACAAACGCGTCAAGGTTTTCCAAAAGCAACAACATTCAAAGCCTCAAAGCCATTAGAGCTTCTTCATGCTGATTTATGTGGTTCTATTACACCACAAACCCTTGCAAATAACAAATACATATTTGTTATTATAGATGACTTCTCAAGATATATGTGGTCTATTCTTATGAAAGAAAAGAGTGAAGCATTTGACAGATTCAAAGCTTTCAGAAATCTGATAGAAGAAGAGAATAATGAAAACACTGAGAATAACGAAGAAGAAGAAAATAAGAAGAAGAGGAGATCGATGAAATAACTCAATCTATTCCACTGCGAAAATCAACAAGACAGATACATAAGCCACAGTATTTTGAGGATTATGTTCTTCAAGCCGTGGAAGAATGTGAGATAATGTTACTTTCTGTTAATGACGAACCAATGAGCTTTAAGGAAGCAAATGTCTCGTCTAAATGGACACAAGCATGTAGAGAAGAAATTATTTCAATCAACAGAAACAAGACTTGGTTTCTAGTTGATAAGCCAGGTGGGGTAAAAGTGATTGGTCTTAAGTGGATCTTCAAAATAAAACGGAATGCTGATGGTACTTTCAATAAATACAAAGCAAGGCTTGTAGCTAAAGGATATGTACAAGAATCAAGCATAGATTTTGATGAAGTTTTTGCACCAGTTGCTAGAATTGAAACAATACGCTTATTAATTGCAGAGGCAGCATCAAACTCATGGGAAATTCACCACTTAGACGTTAAGACAACATTCTTACATGGTGAATTGCGAGAAGATGTGTATTTTGAACAACCAGAAAGTTTTGAAGTAAAGGGACAAGAACATAGAGTTTACAAGTTGACAAAAGCTCTCTATGGTCTAAGACAAGCTCCTCGAGCCTGGAATACAAAGTTAGATCAAATCTTAAGAGAAATCAGATTTGTTAAGTGCTCTAAAGAAACATCAGTATACAGAAGAGAATAAAATGGAACGCTTCTTGTGATTGCAGTCTATGTAGATGATATATTTTTGACTGGCAACTCCCTTAAGGTGATCAATGAGTTCAAGAGAGAAATGTCATCAAAGTTTGAGATGTCGGACCTCGAAAAACTCACTTATTACCTTGGCATAGAAGTTCATCAAGGAGTAGATGGGATTCAGATTAAACAAGAAGCTTATGCAAGGAGAATTCTGAAAGAAGCAGGACTTGAAACTTGTAATCCAACTAAGATACCAATGGAGTTTGGACTTAAAGTTTCAAAGGAACAAGAAGAAGATGAGATTGATCCAACGATTTATAGAAGAAATGTTGGATGCCTTAGATACTTACTACACACAAGACCAGATTTGGCTTTTTATGTGGGAGTAGCAAGCCGTTATATGTAGAGTCAACGCAAGTCTCATGGTGATGTAATAAAGCAGATATTGAGATATCTAAGAGGAACAATCAGCTGTGGATTGAAGTATGGTCGAGGAGGATCAAAAGGAATTGTTGGGTATAGTGACAGCAGTCATAATATTGACCAAGATGATGGAAAAGGTACAACTGGTCATATATTTTATCTAGGTGAAGCACCTATTACATGGTGTTCACAGAAGCAAGACACTGTAGCCCTCTCATCCTGTGAAGCTGAGTTTATGGCCGCAACAGAAGCAGCTAAACAATCAATATGGCTTCAAGAATTATTGGGTGAAATCAAAGGAAGAGAACCTGAAAAAGTTATCATCAAGATTGATAATAAGTCTGCAATTGCACTCACTAAAAATCCAGTGTTTCATGGGAAGACGAACCACATTCACAAAAGGTATCATTTCATACGAGAATGCATCGAGAAGGAGGTCATTAACGTAGAACACATACCAGGAACTGAGCAGAAGGCAAATATATTAACAAAGGCATTGGCTCGGATCAGGTTTGAAGAGATGAGGAAATTAATAGGAGTACAAGATTTTTCACAAGCACAGTTGAAGCTTAAGGGGGAGAATGTTGGATTAACTTCAACAGAGAAGTCACTAACAAGCTGGTTAGGACAAGATTAGGAAATTGATGTAATCCTAAGGGAATTAGAAGTCATCTAATTCGAAGAAAGGAAAGACATGTAATAAGGTAATAGGACTAGGAAAGAAATTCATAATTCTATATATATATGATCACCAAAGTTGTGGTTGATCATATGAGCAAGATTAGAGCTTGTGTTTAGTTTTGAGAGATTTTCTAAACATCAATAAAGAGAATTGTCTTTATATAAGCTAAGTTTCATCTTGCAGTTGCCATTAGTAATGTACATATTCTGAAGATCATTGAGACATTGACCCAGACACTGAATTAAACTTCTGAAAAGAGTACTACATAAATGAGATTAATGCTAGGTGCACAATGAGTACAGACATCCAATAAATTGTATATTACAATCACTTGGTATCTTGCGGCTGCGCCGCCCTTTGTCGGCTTCTGTCATCATAAGGCTCCTCTTTGGGATTTTCCTAACATACTCAAGCAGAAAACTTATTTACAGCTCCAAGTACTTCCATAATAACCGTCTTCTGTTAAACAGACAGTGCCATTACTGGCACTACATACTCCCACTTATAGGGTTCCATGTACACTTAGATTGGACACGCCAAAGACGGTAGACGGACCTAATAAAGCTGGTCTCTTCTCTCATTCCACCATCTCCACCTGAAAAAAACCATGTACTCGAATTAAGAACCGTTTTGTTGTCTAATTTGCACAAAATTGCGTAATTGAGCAGTTCTTACCAGTAGTAGTCCCATCTTGGCCGAGCTTTGCTCATACGATTCCTTCCATAAGGATAGTCAGTTTCACATCTCCGGCTATTACGGAACGCGCAACACCCAATTGAATAAATACAGATGAGAAATACAATTACAACAATGTTGAGTACAGAGAGCTTGCGCCAACTATTCTTCACATCCTCAAGTACGCCGGCCTTGCAAGAATCACATTCATAACATAAGAATGCTGGTGAGTTGCTCCACCTATAGCAGTCTGGATCTTGCGGTACCAATGTTGCTGCTGCGTAGTCACATGATGTTGGAGGCTTGCAGCAGCCAGACTGCATATGCAAAACCATATCCATATACCATTAGCACTAAAATCTAGCTTCCTAATGAATTTCACAAGAAACTGATAGATATGCAATCTTTTATTAACTCCACAAGAAATTGGGACTAATTGAACAAACATGTTGACCTACCGTTACATGACGTGCAATTCTGCGAAAATCTATCTATCAAATCTAACAAACAATGAAATTCCAACACTAAACACAACAAATTGAGAAAGAAAAAGTGTAGAGTAGATATTATACCTGAACAGGTGACATATCCTTGGACATATAATCAAGAGGAGTCCAAGTAGAAATCTTAGAACAAGTTTTAGAACCCAAAATACAAGTCCTAATAGCTCTCCAATTATTATGATCTTGAACTCTAGTTCTTAACCACGAAGAATAATCCTGTAATCTATACTCTTTATACATCCTTCCAGTTACAACATTCCCACCACCTTCACTGGTAACAACAAATCCAAATATGGTCAATGAAAGTAATGTCCCAATAAGAACTAACATAACCACTAGGTAAACCCAGAGTGCCCAAGCTACATTAAAACAAGCACCAATGAAACCTGACAAGGAAACTATAAGAACTATGAATCCAACAACTAGTAATGGTGTTTGTAAGAAACTTTCACATGTTGTACTACTTCTTGCCATCCATAACCCACCACCTATGATTGGTATTGAAGCTAAGAGTGTGAAGAGATTTAAGAAACCTATCACTGTGTTACTGAATCTATACATGTTTGCAGAATGATTGATTGTCTCTCTGAGTGCTATACACAAACAACTTCTATGCTATGTAGATGATACTGATAACACAGAGACTTAATACTGACCAGAAACTTAGTAGTGGGTTAATTGGTATGTGTTTTTGTTAGCTGCTTTTCTTCATTGTTAAGCTTTATCTACTTTTTTTTCCTCTGTCTATAAAAAATGCTTGAGTGGGGTAGTGCTTTAGGCCTTCTACTTGCCTTTCTTTGTTTTGCTTTTCTTTCTTCTCAAAAGGTGCAAACACTCAGAAATAAAGTGAGAAAATGTGATCAGCCTATCTCAATGTTTCCTGCAGGTTACACACGGTTTGGTAAAGTAAAAGGCTTTCTAATGTTTGCACAACTAAGTAATAATTTACTTTGTCATTTGGATCCACACCATTTTCTTACGCTCTGCACACTTGTGGTGAAAGCACTTCCTAAACTCCATGTATAGTTAAGTAGATTATGAGAGCTAGAACATCTGTCTAACACTTGTTCATATATGATTCCGTGGTCATAAATATCTACTTTAAATCGAACGAGTAATTAGAAATGTACGTGTCGACTAAAATTACAAGGCATACATATATGGTTCAATCGGATGACTTGGATAAACGGTATATATTCGAAACAATTATTTGGATTCTTAATTCCTTCTTTATCTTTTCTAAATTGTCACTAGAAAAAGTTGATTATTTTCTTTTGTGTACGACTTGGTCTTGAATTCTTGATACTCCACTCGGTTGTTTATTGATCTTACTTTTGGTATATTTTTCTTAAGATCAGATTAGATAACCATTTTCATCATATACTTGATCAACTTTTGAAAAAGTTATCTTTATATTGGATGAGCCTTATTAGCTTAGCTTTAAATCCTTGTACAATGCATGCTTTATAGTTACTATATTATTATTAGTAAGTTGGTAATATTGCTTTATAATCTCCTACAATATTAATATTTTTAATGGTATAACCCTTATTTAATCATGTGGTAGCTAGAATTATGATGTTGCAACCGCTTAAAATAAGTTGTTGCTAACAATACCAGCTAGGACGCAGCTGGTATGGACCATATGCCATATGTAATTACTGGAAATCCAGTAGCACACCCAAATAAGAAAAAAAAAACAGATCTAAGACATGATAAAGATTACGGATAAGAAATTCTTTATTGTTTAACCACCAAAGCTCTCCTCTCCCAAAAATCCGACCCCCTATACATTTCCCAAGGACCCCTATTAATAGACCAATCGATCCTAATGGTGTACAACTCATTTTATTTCGTCTGCATCTCGTGGAGATGCTTTATACTTCACCCAGCTCATTTTCCATAAAGTTTTCCCCTTTTTTTCGCTGACAATTTTGGATGTTTGTCGGGATACCTGTCTCTTTTCTTGCTCCATAATTTACTGACTTCGCCAATTATCTTTTCTGCCAAGTAACCTTATTTCGCCAACCTTTACTTCGTGATTGGTATCTTGCCGGGTACTCCAATTGATCCTTCGCAACTTAGACTCTTCAAGTGAGTTACTTCGCCTTAATATGATATTTCGTGCATGGTTTTTCATTTCGTTAATCATTCAATAATGACGATCATGACTTGATTTGACAAGTCACTGACGAGGATTTTCGGGGAATAGTGTAAGATCTTTCGACAGGATTCCCCTGAATGACTCGTGTCTTCTCCTACGTCCACGTGGCGAAACGTATCTTTGGTATCTACACCATATACTGAATTATTTCGGTTCTCTCTCGTTACCATTTTACATACTGTAGAAGCTCATATTTTATAAGGGTGTTGCCATATTTCACATGAGACTACGACTTACAAATAATTTAACAAAAAGCAGACGAACCATTGAGGCTGATACAGAGATCAATTCCTTTAATCAGTGGAATCGAAGCTAAGTAATCAACAATATTAAACAACACATATTATCAATGGAAACAACTGGTACTAGGTAGTTTAGTATCGTCGTGGTTCATGACTTCATAATGTGACCACATAAAGTTACAACTTACGTCTTACGATGACATTTTGGACTAATGGGCCGTTGAGAGAAGAGTGTGAATGACAAGATACAGTAACTGGGTTTGGTTTTGAATCCTATTCTGAGGCATACCAAATTATCAACCAAACCTATAGTTTTTGTCTAGGTTCCGCTGATAACTTTTCAGCTGAATATGCCTCAAAATAGGTTTCTTCGTTTTAGACATAAGAGTTGCTGACCGTTCAAACTGTTACCAAATGCCAATGAACAACAGAAACAATGCATAGGACTGATTCGGAAGATGGGGAAGCATGGACATACCGAAGGAACCAGTCGTCAGCATTGTTTTACCTAGCTACTTCTCACCTGCACTATGGGCGACTGAATCGCGTAAAATAAACTCTTCTTTAGCTTCCGGTAAGCATTTGTCCACATTGACATTGCACCGGAGGAAACACCAGCATCAAAAGAAGATGCAGATATATCAAAATCATGAACACCTTCTCTTAACACTAGATCCAGCTTCTGCGGCATGCTTTCGTATTTATACTGAACCCTGATTTTGGGCATACCAAAATCTTCTTAGGCTTACAAAGCACTAGTCCTAACTTGGGTGACCTTATAAGGGGTACCCTATGGGGTGGTTCAATTACCTATATGCCCTTAAATCCTTTAAATTACTACTAATCTATCCCTAACCCTAATACAAAACCTATAATCAACTACACCTAAAATCAGTTTCATTCACCTTCTTCTTCTTCCTCTCCACAGCCGAACTCATTCACCCTTCCCTTTCTTTTTTTTTTTCATCGCGGAAATTTAATTGTCGATTCGTGAAACTTTAATCGACGATTAAACTCATCTATATAATGGGTCGTCGTAAGGAAGTATCTCGTTCAAATCGATAGATTGAACAACCTATTGATGAAGAAGAAGATTTAGAGAGTGAAGAACAAACTCAAAATCAACCACAAAATCAACCGGAAGAAGAGATTGAAGAAGAACCAACTACGGAAATGAGAATAAGAAGGTTACTTCTACAAACCCATCTCATATTTCATGTTTTTGATTGTTTTGGTCGATTTAATTCGTCAAAATCATGTGTTCTGCGACGGTTACAGGGTATGGTTCGGCGTAAAACAAATGTTAGATGTGCGCCGAGCTGTTCTTGGAACTGAACCCTGAAAGTGCATATGAACGGCTCGGTGTAGATCTGAAATCCGTTTTGAGCCGAACTTAGTGACACAGAGACTTATATTTAGAATCGGCTTATTCGATGGTGTTAGTTTTGTGCCGAATATGTTTTGTGAATTTCAGAAATTTTGCATGTGCGTAGGATCGGCTTGTAAGGTAGTATTAGTTTTGTGCCGAATAAATGTGTTTGAATTTCAGAATTTTTGCATGTGCTTAGGATCGGCTTGTATGGTTGTATTAGTTTTGTGCCGAATAAATGTTGTTTGAATTTCAGAATTTTTGCATATGCTTAGGATCGGCTTGTATGGTTGTATTAGTTTTGCGCCGAATAAATGTTTCAATTCATAAGTCTAGATTCGGCTTATTCGATAGTATTAGGATTGCGCCGAATATCATTGTTACAATTTCATAAATTTTACAAGTGTATAGGATCGGCTTATTTATATGATATCATGTTGCGCCGAATACATGTTTGAGTTCATAATCATAGATTCGGCTTATTCGACGGTATCGGTTGTGAGCCGAATATATAAGATCGGCTTATAATTGTTTTGTGGTATGAGCCGATCCACTCTCTGTGTAAGCTAATGAAAAATTTCAAGACATGATTCATACTTGCGCCGAATTAGTCTTATAACTTTCATACTCGTGTCAGGACCAATGCCGCGGGTAGGGAGATGTTGAGAAAAATGAAGGCCAAACTTGGTTGCAAAACACCAATGACCGTGGAAGAACAAAAATACCTCATCAACAAGTGGGATGCAATCATCAACAAAGGACAAGGACCCGAGGAACCCGAACAAAGGCCTACCACTAAGAAGAGGGGTCGTGGTTAAATGCCCTTTTATGTTTCCAACTTCCTTTTAATGTTTTTCTTAAGTTTTAAGTACACTTTTATGGTGTTGCAAACACCTTTGCTTTTAGGTGCTCAACTTTGTTTTTAATGGTGCTGGGATTGGGTTATGGACACCTTCAATATCATGTTTTAATGAATAGCTTAACAGTTATGCGCGAATGTATAGAATTCGGCTTATCCTCTAATGTTCGTTACGCGCCGAATCATTTGTCCTTCAGGTTCGGCTTTTTTTATAATTTGAGTTATAAGCCGAGCCTTAAAAATCATTATTGGTGTAATCCAGTATATAGTTCGGCTTAAATATCACCAATATGGTGAGCCGAATCTGTAAAAATTTTCAAAATTTTTTAAAAAACAGCTGTTACTTATATAGGTTCGGCTTATGTTCTAAAATTTCTATAAGACGAACCTTTACTTTTTTTTTTCACGAAAATCTAGGAACGACTCTTTTTTTGAAAGATATAGCCGTTGTAAAACTATATTTTATATATACCTACATGTTTTTTCATATTCTTAACCACATATGCTCAACAAATGGCACCCCCAACTCCTAAGTTTACTCTAGAAGAAGATTTATCTCTTTTCACTAATTATGTAGCATACTATCCAAAGAAGGGTGAAGAACGACGAGTAAATGGTCTGATGAGTATATACTACTTGGTTAGAATTCATGAAGCCTTCAGCACGGAAACAGGTAATCCTCACAACCGGGATAGTGCGTCCTTGTTTTGCCGAATTATAAGTATTAAGAAAAAAGTCACAGACTTCATAGCTTTAGTTCGGATTGTGAGTCGATATCGACTCAAATGTGAAACAAACTCTGAGATTGAAGTTCGAGCTCTAGAGGAATGGCGACGATGGAAGGGAAAGAATTTCAAATACAAAGATCACTACCATATTCTTAGAAGGTTTCTCATTACCCGTTTAGGATATTAGAAATTAATTGCAAGCCTACTATGTAGCAGGGATGTAATCCACAATTTCTATGAATTTGAAAAGTCTATTTTGAATGATATAATAATTCTTGTGTTAATGAATCATGAAAGGTTCGGCTTTCTTCATAAATATACTACAAGACGAACCTAGTAAAGTAATTCTGGTTTTTTAAAGTTTCAAGGTTCGGCTTGCAGTGAAATAATATTATAAGCCGAACCTGACAAAAAAACTCTGGTATTTTTTTGTTGTCAGGTTCGGCTTTCAGTGAATTGTTCTTATAAACCGAACCTGACACAAAATAAACGGATAAATCCATGAAACATTTTTTATGGAGATCCTAAACGAATCTCATCCTCTTCACTGACCTCTTTCTCATCATCTTCACTGACCTCATTCTCATCATCTTCACTGACCTCTTTCTTAACATCTTCATCCTCATCACTTGAAAACGTAATTACTTGTCCACTTGGAGGCTGCACATGCAAAGATTTCCAAAGATCCATTTCTGTCGCATAATTTGCACACCAAAATCCATCGCAAAATTATTTTCAAATCTAGGCCAAAAGGCTGCACTCATCAAGGGTGGTAATGGGAAACCGGGTCTAAGTTTGAGGCCGATAAAATGACAATTATGAACAAATCCAAGAACAAGTCTTCTATCCTTTACACCATCATTGCAAGGTTTTGTTGGAGGAGCGTAAGTAAAGCTACTACCCGTCCATGCGAAACAATGTATGACGCAATTGAATGTCTCCGCTATTAAAAACCCACAAATGGGCATTGCCATCCAATGTTCTTCGGTAATGATAAAATCCCCATGCAAACGACGTTCGAATGCAACGTACTCCGCTGCCACCCCTGCATCTTTTCTTGGACCTGTTCTCATCATTGTCTTATAGAATTCTTTGTTTTTACGTAGGGTTTGTAACAATCGTTGTCGAATATAGTTCACTTCATTTTCAGGGGGCACCGAATTATTCCCTTCCATAAAAGGACCAAGTTGTTCCACCGTGACGTAATAAACACAATTTCCATCGCCTTGCACGTCGTTCATTGCTATAATATGCTCATGAATTATTGGCGATAGATCTTCCAAGCAGTTATCGTATATAAAATTGATAGGCCTCATATACCTACCGGACTTATCTCTTTTGGGTCCTCTCATCCTACCAATTTCATGTACGGTACTTTTCTCCTTTATCTTAGTTTGTGAAGGATACATCTTAGCCTTCCCCTTGACATCCTCTTTACTATCCTTAGCTTGTGACGAACAATCATTATCATTCACCTCTTTTTTACTTGTTTCCGATTTTTGAATACTCGGGCGACCTCGTTTTTTTGGAACTTTGACTTCTTCCTCCTTCATCAACTTCTCAATTTCTTTCTTTGCCTTTTCAAACCTTGCATCATGGTACTCAACGCCGGATGGATTCCTTTTATTAGCCAATAGTTCCTTGTTGGCTTGTCTAGTATGCCCCACAATGTTCATCAACGGCATCTCATATTTATTAGTCTTGTACGTGCAATCCAATATAATAACTTGTGGGAAGCATAGATCCAATTGGGCGCATTCCGGGTGGGAAAGGAAAAGGTGTGTGACTTGACCGAAGTCATCCAACTTCTTTTGGAAAGCGTAGTTATTCTTCACCCCTAACCACATTACTTGTTTCATCACCATCCTACCTTGCAAATTGAGTTTTATAATCTTTTGTCTTGCATTATAGATAGTTTGCATAGTCGACTTGTTATTCTTGTTGTCCGCCTTCAATTTGCTAAGAATCCTAGAAGGTGGCAAACGTGCTCGTATCATTTTATCCACTTCTAACATCTCGTCGGGTTTGAGTCGCGCTACTTTCGCATGTCCATGAAGGTCTTTGGGACGTGGGTGGTTATGACGACAATCCATATCTTTATTCATTATCCAATATTGATATTCTTTGTTCATGGACTTATTCTTGAGGTTGAAAACAATCTTGAAAGGGAAATTTATTTTCTTCATCTTCGTCCTATTCTTTCTCCCGGTCTTCCCAACGTATACAGTACCCTTTTTAACCTTGCTAGCGCCGGTTCCACTACGCTCACAAATCATTTCAAACTGATCCCATCGGCTTTGTTGTCCTTTAACTAGTACACAATTTATCTTCATCGCGTGTTCCTCAAGCCAATCCAGAACTTCTGGTTTAGTTTTCCATATCTATGTTCATTCCAAAACAAGTAATTTGTAAGAAAAACTTTGGAATATTCCGACAACATTAAGGTAAACAAAAGGTTCTTACATACCAAATCATTTTGGAAGTGATCCTTGGTATCCTCGTGAATTATGTCTACTGGATCAGGTTGATTTTCCATGGGTCCAAGCACGATCTACAAAGAATGTCACAAGGTTAAACACTAGAAAGGGAATATAATAACAAGGTTCGGCGCATTCGATAATCACATTATGTGCCGAACTATAAACATTTACAGGTTTCGGCTTATACGATATCCTCAATATGTGCCGAACCACGAACAATATTTTAACCCAAAAATTAACAAATTCATGTTCGGCTCAGACGATAATCATATTATGTGCCGAACCTTGAACATAAGAGGTTTCGGCTGATACGATATTCTCCATATGTGCCGAACTAGTAACAATATTTCAACCCAGAAATTAAAAAATTATGTTCGGCACATACGATTTTGGATATATAAGCCGAATTAGTAATGATTCTATTCCGAGCTATTCAGGATGTTGTTCGGCTTACTATGAAACTTTCATATAAGCCGAACTAGTGTTTAGCAAAAGGGTTGGAATTGGAAATTATAGGTTCGGCGCATGCAGTAAACAGATTCAGTAAGCCGAACCGTTCATCAATTGGTAGATTAGGCTCATAGATGTGAGCCGAACCTCAACCTGTTTCGGCGAACCATGATTCAAAAAACCTAACTTTTGATAATTGAGAGCTACATAAGTGAGATTAAGTATAGGATATAAGTGTACCTGTGTATTAGAAGCATTGGGTTCCTCATCAATGTCTCCATCATCAGGATTTGGCTCATAAAAATCATCATCTTGAGTTTGTGTTTGAGCTTGAGTTTGAGTGGGTGTAAAATCATTCTCATAATCTAAGAAATCAGCCATTTCTGGATCATTGTTGTAGTTGATATGTATTTTCCTAGGTTTTTTAGATGAATGATGACCCTCCTCATCCTCCATTGAATCAAGAATTAGAATTTTCTCACTTTCTCCTTCTCTTTCTCTCCTTCTTAACCAAACCAAAACTTTGATTTTTTTTTCCTCAGATTTTTCATCTAAACAACTCTTATAATTCTGAAAATTATTTTAATCACTAAACAAAATATTTAATCACTAATCAAGATTATTAACACTAATACGTAAAGGGCAGATTTGCCATTAAAAAAATTTGGGTTAAGGGGTTATCTGATTTTGCTATTTCACAACCTTTTTTGTCTTCATTCAGTATGCCTTGGAAGATTTTGGTATGCCCAAAATTATAGTTCTTTATACTGATCTCTACTAGGGGGAAATAAACATCCAGCTTCTGCGGCATGCTTTCGTATTTATACTGATCTCAACTAGGGCCAGGGGGAAATAAACTATTGAAAGTATTTGATTGGTATTGAAGCCCAATAAAAGTTGGGCTTTTAGGTTACCAAAACTTGGAATCTAAATTTGAACCTTTTTTTTTTTTTTTTTTTTTTTTTGGCACTACTCCATTTTTGAGGGGACTATTATGTGATAAAAATGTCTACCCTATACTTATAAGGGTTGTCCTAAAGTGTGGAAATGACTAACCTACCCTTAACCTAATTAAAATTAAAACTAATCTAATATATATATAACCTAATCATCAAAATGAGTTGAAAATAGAAGTTGCGAAGAGAAGTTCGGTTAGAAATTATGTGAAACAGTTTGTCGAACTAGCCGAACTCAGCTGTAATGGAGTTATGTGTGCCGATTAGTTATTATTTCTAAAATTTATGCTTCATGTGAGCCGGGTGCTATGCATTTCTCGTTTCCTTAGACATGCTTTTCTTTGTGGACTTAATCAAAAGTTCATCTGATTGTAGTTGGTTGCTGCGAGATCGAGATGGAGATGTAGTTGTAGAAGAGTCGGTCGCAACACCTAAAAAATCATTAAGCTATTGCATCAGGTAATTTTTTTCTTGTGAGCCTTGCAAGCTATCACATCCGAGTTTCATTACATAAATTTTATCTGTTCAATTTTCTGTAGAAAGTTCGTAGGAATTCATAATTCAAAGAATCAGAACAATTCTGGCGTGCCAGTGTGAGGCCTTAGAGTTTCCGGTGGAATGTTTCTTGATTTCTTATGCCAGTTGAATCAATGAACCGTGGGATTAAAGCTGTATCTCAATTAGTATATATGGATTGGACACACAGTTAAAAATGGTTGCACCAAATAGAAAATCACTGATGGGGGTTATGGGGACAACTAATGACCTTTCAAACGAGGTAAAGAAAATTATTTTTTATTTGCAGCATTCGGTTATTACTTTCGATTTGGTAGAACATAAGAAATAACTATACATCACTTAATATATAAATGTATAATTAGCACAATAGAACTGCTCACGTGCTATATGGTCAAACTGACATTTTCTTATCACCCATTTTATCTTAACTAATCACCATTAAACAAACCAAGTTGATTGTAGATGGCATGGGATATGGTCCAGAACCAAGTTGTGTGATTACATTTATGGCCTAAAGATTTACTTTCATGCATTAATTGTCAAGTTTCCAACTTACATTTATCTTAACTACTGGAGTATGGTCATGGTTGTTTTATCTTATGCCAACTTACTTTGTGGTAGTAATCTTCTACCTTACTGAAACATAACACCAAGGCCTGTTTTCATGAATGTACTGTAATACGAGACAATAATTTCAGGCCCATTTTTGTTCCTTCCCTCTTTGTGGCAGCGAAAGAGAAACCAGGTGCTTCTGTTTCATTAGCTTAAAGACGAAGACCGAATAAAATTTGTAAGCAACGCAAAGTTATATCATTTTGATTTTTGTCTAGTTATTTTTCTTAATTTCATCAACTTGTAAACTGACATGTAATTTTTATATAGGATAAGATGATTCAGTTCCAACAAAAAAACATCATTGAAGGAGAGCAAAGAGATGAAACTGATATTTAGAATGAGGTTCTTGGAATAAGATTTAGAAGAAAAAAATATGTGCATTATGCGCCTTATGGAGATTTGGTTGAAAACCTAGAAAACATAATCCGGAAGATGCAAGCAGACTAAGGATTATTCCAACAAGATATATCGATTCAAATGGTGAACCAAATGGACCTGGATGAAGGGATTCAAGTTATGAATATAGTATTTCAAACTTTTAGTGTTTAGAACGATACACAAGAGAGTTCATTTCTAGATGAATTTGAATTTATGCAGGTTTTATTGTTTTTAGGTTTCGTCTACAGTTTATAAGAAGCTTGTAGAGATGTGTAATTTTGTCTTTGAAACTCTCTTCTAAGAAAAACAAGTAGTCTTTAATAAAGTCTTTACGGACCAAAAAAAACCTCTTTAATGAAGAAGAAAGTTGTCTGAGATATTCATTTTTTAAGATAAAATTAATTGTCATTGATTATTATATTTAGAGGCGATTTTTTAGAGGAAAAATATTTTTCTTTAAAAAAAAACATTTTCAAAGGGAGTTGTCATTGATAGCATATTTAGGGACAAAACACGTTGTTATCGGAGGAAAAAAAATTGTCTTTCAAAGTTCGTTTTAAAGGCAAAATAAATTATCTTTGATAAAAAAATTAGAGACAAAAAAAATCTTTCGGAGAGGAGGAACTTTGTCTCCGAAAATTCTTTCGGAGGCAAAAATTAGGTCACTAGTAAAATATTCAGAGACGAACAAGTTAGTCTTCAAAATTTGATGTTTAGGGGCTATTGATTTTGTCTCTGATTAAATTAATTAGAGACAAATTTATTTGTTTCAAATAATTACTATTAAAGACAAATTAAATTGACACAAAACTTTCGATTTTGAGACAATTTTTTTGGTCTTAAATACTTATCATTAAAGACAAATTAAATTGACACAAAACTTTAGTTTTTGAGACAATTTTATTGGTCTTAAATGGTTATCATTATGGACAAATTAGTTTGTCCTGGAATTTACATTTTGCGACAAAAATCTTGCTCGCAAAAAATGTCTTTTGGTGTCGAATTGTTTCGCCATTAAAATAACATTTACAGACAATTTTATTTCGTTGGTGAAAGGGACTTTTGTTGACAATAAATTTTTAGTTGTTAATTAATTTTTCTCGTGACCGTTGGTAATTTTATCACGATATACTTTCCCAGACGGGGTATTTGAGACAATTCCGCGACAAAAAAAATTGATCTCAAAAAATATTTCGAGACAAAAAAAAGGTATTTCCTGACAAATTTTTTTGACACTAAACCCCCATTTTCTTGTATTTTTACGGAGGCATCAATCAAAACTATTCGCAATTGTTGGGATAGTGTATTTCAAAGGATTGTGGGGTAAACGTCAATGGGAATTCGAGAAGAAGTAGGAAACTTCATACTAAATTTTCTCACCTCAAAAATGATGCAATTTGTACGAGATTAACCAGCAAGATCATCCCGGATGTTCCATTGAAGAACGAGTGAGTATCTTAATAACTTTTTAATCATTTTGAACGACTCAATTTTAATTAATCATATTGACTTATTATATATTTGTACTTTCAGAAAAATATGGCTCGTGGCGAAATTTTTGAAGTCAACAATAAAGTATTTAGTCATGATGAATGCTAGGAACTCTTCAAGGAAAGTGTGTCTGGATTCAACGTTGACCAAGTGTTATGCAATACTCTAGTGTATAGACATGATCATAATAGTATGGTCATAGTATTAAGGAATTAGATTACGAAGTAAAATGTTTATCTTTTGAACTTCGTAGATATGACATAGACATAATCTTGTATATAGTTTTATGATTATGTATATGGGTGTATGGTGAAGATTTCATCCTAGAAAATAATTTTTTACATTTGTTTAAAGGAAGTACATTCATGAAATTGTTTCATGAATCGAAAGGGAAATCAATAAGTTTATTGGTCTGGATATTCATTGCATATTCTTTGATGACCAATATGTGTGAGTTGGTAGAACCAATCTTAACTCGGTTTATGTATCATGGTATAACCGATCACAATACCTAGACTTATGATTTGGTATGACCGGTCCTAGTAATTGGTGTAGCCGATCCTAAATAATCACCATGAGATGGTATGATCGATCCTTGTAACACTAGTGGAAAATAATTTTTTTAAGTCTGATTGGGCTTTATAAAACGTCTTCCTAAGGCTCTCCTAATAGAATGGTCTTTCAATGGTAGTCTATAAGAAAAAATTAGGAAAACTGAATCGAGTACTCGCGGAAGTCGTAATATCATAGGGTAGTTTAGTTAATAGATACGGCTTCGGGAAGGAATACAATTAAAACTGCTAGAGAAAATAGTTTCTATAGTTCTAGATTTGATTTCCTTTTCTCAGACCTGATTCTTATCTCTCGATCTACTTCCTCTTCTCTAACCTAACTATTGCGCCTCTCTATTTCTTCTTCATCTTCTTCTCTTCTATTATGAGCGAAGACAGATTTTCCCCCAAAATTAGTTTATTTATTTCATTGAATTTTTTTTTCAATCGCATGAAGTTAAAGAGAATTGTTGATTTTTCTTCTTCTTCAGAGTTTATACGACTGAATACTACCAAACCCTAACCCTCAATCACTCAATCACACACAATTTTACCTGTTTCATTACCTTCTCAACCAAAAATTGTTCAAACTTAGCCGTATTGCGAACCCTAATTTTTGTTTACCTTCTGAAATCTTATTTTCATTTTACTTTTCATCTGCAGAATTTGAAGGTAATGATCTTCAAACCAGTTTTCCAATTATTCTTTATTATTATCAAGTCCTTCATTAATTGTTCTGTAATTTTTCTTCAACATTCTAACCCTAGATTTCTTTTAAATCTCACTGATAATTGAAAGGTTTTTGATGTTTGCAGATGTTTATTAGTAATTGATGGTGCCCTGACTCTTACAAGGTAAAACCCCTCTATTTTCGTTGAATAGCTCTTATAAGTATCAGATCTGTAATTAACCAACTTGTTCTGTTTATGCTTTCCTTCATTCAGTGATTTTTTTTTTGGTACTATGGTAAGAAAGAAAACTCTATAAATACAAGGTTTCATGTCTTCAGTGTTTCAGTTTGTTTATAAAGTTCAGGGATTTTTTATTTTTTTTTGATGTTTAAATCTCAAGCTCCCGTTCTTGGTTTAATTTCATGCTTAAATGGTTACTCTTCTTTTTAACCGTTTGTTAATGGCTAGCTATTATTCATAAATTAGTATTATTAAGACTTGCTAGAGTGACTAGTAATGCAGAAGCATTGCTTTATTTGGCAGAAAACCGATTTGGAACTTGGTATCTTGATTGTAATGAGCAAGTACTGAGTGAAATTGTTTTGTTTGGTGTGGTTTCTAATCTTCATTTTGATTGATTTCATGGGTGCAGATATTCCTAATCTTCATTTTTATTATCCGTTGGTTTTAATTGATCATTTTTAATTTTCTTTGTAGGTGAACTCACTGGTGCAGATATTCCTGAATGAACAAACTATTGATGTGGTGTGAAATGCAGCTTATTATCACTTGGAAATACCTCATTTTACAAGTATCCAGTTAGCTTGACAGTTATAATTCTATTGGTCATGTGCTTATTTGAGTTCTTAAGGTAATTTTATGCTTAAGTTTACAAATTTGTAACCTTGAAGTTCGGCATTTTAACTGAATCAGGAGTAGTTTTCGAGTTGATCTCTTGATAAGAAATTAGTGATATAGGATACAAGAGCTGATTCTTGATAACTTTCCATTTATTCTTTATTATTGTCAAGTTCTTCACTAGGTTCTTTAATTGTTCTTCGACATTTTAACCCTAGAGTTTGTTTATATCTCACTGATACTTAATGATTTTGATGCTTGCAGATGCTTATTAGCAATTGATTTTTCCCACCAGTAACAATGGAAGTAGGATCATGTTCCATTAACAACATTAACAGTTGCGTCAATAAATGATTTCATATTTAACTATGGCAAAGGAGGTGCTTGTTTTACATGGAATGAGGTACCAGATCGTTTTGCTTGAAAAGGCGTAGTTAGAGGTTCATTATGTTGCTTTCTGGCACGATTAATTATTTTTCTTTGCGTGTTTCCAGATTCCTTCCTCATTGGCTTCTGTCGATGCCTTTCAAAGGTACACCCATCTTTCCAGCGATCCCCTTTGCAAAGCTAGCAACATGTCTTGTACGCGTGTTCGTTGATATATAAACTATATGCTTCTCAAGTGACATGGTATTACGATTGCAGTAGTAACTCTATTTATGGACCTTAACTAATTTCTTGTACGCGTGTCTGTAATTTGAAACATTATGTGATAACATCATTACTCTGTTGCATCTCTGTTGGGTTTGTGTTTCATTATAATAATTTTATTCATTAAGCTATCATTAACCAGTGTGAGATAACTCTTTAGGCAGCCAACTGCCCTTTTCTCAGCTTGTGCTCTTACTTGTCTGTCGTAGGTCGTTCTACACATTTTTTCTCCTGGTATTTGACTCTCATAGATTGTGTTCTTTTCTTCGCAGAATGGCTCTCTTCATCGGCGCAATCTCAATAATCACTGACTTCTGAAAGGTAATGGTTTTGTTAAAGATATCAAGTTACTTTTAAATAAATGTCGGTCAATATTTCAAATTCCAATTTTGTTTGTTGTTGTGGCATGTGGTGCCTGCCCCAACTTGTTTGGGAATAAAAACTTGGTTATTGTTATCTGGAAAGGGTTGATACTTGCTGAGATAATCTACTATTTTGCCGCCACTACATTAGTTGAAGTGGATGATACAGTCACTCTATTTTGCAGTCATTGCAATAGTTTAGTTTGCAGTCATTAGTTGAAGCCGATGAGACAATCACACTATTTTGCAGTCATTACAATAGTTTATTTGCATTTAATTATTTCTTTGTTAGTCACTACAAGTCCTTGTTCAATCTTTATTAGTTTGCATCTAGTTGTCTCTTTGTTAATCTTCACTGGATATTTATGACTTGTTTTGTGCTTTCAGGGATCTGGAAATGCAATAGCAAGCTAATTGACCTATTAGTTTCTTACATGAAACCAAGTGCAGAAGCTTCCTATTTCAAGTGTTGTAGATTCCTCCTCTTCAAAGACACCACCTGACAAGAACTGGAACTATATATGGAGAAGCATTATGGTTACATGAAATTTCACTCATGTTGCCTTCGTAGTTTTTCTATAATGATTTGCTTTTTAGATTTCTGTAAGTTTCGTAAATTGTTTTCAGATTTGGAACTGATTGTAGTTTGTTATTGTGAAATGAAATCAGTATGTTAAGTTTCGCAGATTTAGAACTTGAGTAATCGTAGTTTGTTGGGGATGTGTAATGAATTTAGCGAAAATAAGTTTAATTTTCGGGTTCAATCGAATTTTATTTCAGCTAGAGATTCAGTAATAAAATAACTTTTTTTTGTATAATAAATTAATGAAACTTTTATTTCAGCTAGAGATTCAGTAATAAAATAACTTTTTTTTTATAATAAATTAATGAACCTTCTGCTTCCACCAATTATCAATTATGGGCTGTTCAAGGAAATTGTAATTTGAAAAAATCAAAGAATCTCAAAAGCAGACGTTTGAGAAATAAGACTACAATCTTAGGGCTCCCAAAAGCAGTCCTTTTTAGAGGTTTTAAGTTTTTTTCTGGCATATTTTTTTTGCATTTTCCACTAGTGTAATTGGCGCGACCGATTCTGGTAATTGGTGTGACCGATCATAAGTGTGCGAGACCTATCCTTATAATTGGTATAACCGATCCTAGTGAATGGTGTGACCGATCACAAGTAGATACCATATTTAGGTAGAACCGATATTTATTGGTATAACTGATCTGAACCCATGTATGTGACTTAGTGGGACCGATCACAACTAACCATTGTGACTTGGTGTGAGTGATCACACAGTCGTCTTGAAATTCTGGTAGAACCAATTCTAAACTTGTTTGGAAGTGTGGTAGAACGGATTCGAAGCAAATCCATGTAAATACGAAATAAGGATTTGCAGTGAAAAGATGTCAACATACTTTGAACAGGAGCAGTAACGCTTATCATTTATTATTCAAAGATATTCCTTGGTACTCAAGGTGATCATGTACCGAAATAAATTAAGAATCTTTTAATTAAGGTTTTTGGTTTTATATGCTTTACTTACCAGCAATTAATGCATATCTCTAGAGAATAAAAATTAGTAATGTGCATTTACTAATCGGAGATTTTCTATGAGAGATAGGAAATATTGGACAAGCATTTGTTGGAATTTGGAAAACCGAATTTGGGCATTTATTATATATCTTGAGAATATTTTCGTTTTTGGAAATTCCTTGGTGTCCAAACATCCTTGGTCTATAAATACCTAAGTTTGCATTTCTAGAAAACCATCCTAAGAGACAAACAAACTTCATTTCTTGCTGTTTCTGGTGGATCCGTCTAATAGGAGAGGAAAGTATCCTAATTATATGAGATCTCTTATGACCGCTCGTTTAAATACTTTTGTGGGATCAAGAAGCTCTACGAGTACCGTTGGTGGGAAACTAGATAATTGCAGTGTTATTAGTTTCGATTTGATTTGATTGACTAACGGTTTTTGAAACTATGATTGCACCTAGTTTGTCTATGCTTGAGAATCTTCTCTTCTGATATAAGATTCACTCACACTAGATCAAAGTATCGACAGGATCTTTAGAACTGTTGTTAGATCTAAAGACATCTTGTGATAATTCATTGTTAACAGACTCCGTTCTGTAAATGATTGATCACAAAAGATCCAAGTGGTGTTGTGCAGGTATTTATAGGTAATATAAGATTTGAAGACAAAGAAAAATTCTCATTATTTCTTGTATCTTGTGGATTTAGTGGACAAATCTTGATCGACTGGGATCCAACTAGAATCGGTTTATTTTTGATAGATATGATTGATAGTTGCGTGAGATCGACATTCTCTATATTTCTCTTCGAAATCTATATTTATTGAGCGCGAATCTATAATTGAATATTTTAAAATCTTTAGCAAGATTGATTGGTAACCGAACAGATTCTTCCTTTGCTGTTTGGAATAATATATCGAAGCCTATCAAAGATTCACAAATAAATCTGATGAGAAAATAACTCCTCTGTATAGCCCATTAGACCAAATAAAATAAATTGGTTATTCTAAATCCTCCCTTGTTATCCTTCTCACCGAAAAAGAAAAAGGAAAAAAAAAAAAACTTATTACGATCTCGACGTGAGCTCCTTCTTAGCTTCAAGCTCTAGGACTCTCCAATTGTCAGTTGTTGGTAGATGCTATATTTTGTCATCTACACATATGACATTTTAAATTTATCGATTTGTAATGGTGCATAAAAACCGGCCTTCATTATCATAATATAATAAAGGGTGACTCTCAAGGTAAATTTCTAAACATGGTTAAGCATAACCTATATCAAAGCCTATCAAAGATTCAATCTGATAGAAAATAGCTCCTCTGTAGAGCCTATTAGACCATATAAAATAAATTGGTTATTCTAAATCCTCCTTGTTATCCTTCTCACCAAAAAAAAGAGGAGAAAAACTAAAAATCGTCTATCACCTTCTGCTCGGATCTGGTCCTACTGCGGCCGGATCTGAGCAGATTTATTCACTCTTTTACTTGTTTTTAGTTTACTCGACTAGATTAGGGTTTACTTATGCTTGTCAATTACTTTTTTTAGTAAGTTTTCTCCACTTTCATGGTGGTTTTGTCTCCTCTTTTAAAGAGACCGGTTTATCTCGGTTTTAATGGTCGTTCTTGGGTACTTTTGGATTTAAGATCACTTGAGATGTACCCTAACCACGAGATCTTCATCCTTGTTCTCTTCGGTGGCGGAACCTTCACCGAAATCTTCATCTTTGATTTATTCAGCAACAAAATCTTCATCGGAATGTTCATGTACGATGTTTTTGACGACTGAATCTTCACCACAAGTTTTAAGATATCTGAGAAAATCATCCATATCTTGGGAGTATATCTTTCTATGGAAAAAAATCAAACAAAAATGGTGGGAATACACTTTCAAGAAAACTTATTGTTCCTCCAATTTAATCGGTTCTTATTGATATTTATATTTTTCATACTCTGTTGACTTTTTTTCTTCTCTTATCGGATTTCCGGGTACTGTACATGTGCGATATGGTTCTTTATTTTCTCTTTAGGATCTTTCTAACATTGCAACCTTGACATGCCTTTGACAAAAGGGGTCTTTATCTATTAAGGAAAAAAAAATAGGAAAAAGACAAGATAAAAATAAGTTCCACCTATACATTTTTTTTCTTCATCCGAGTGACTAGTGGAGAATTCAACTCGGGAGTCATGACCATTCACCTAAAGCATATTCATCGAATCGTATAGATACCGATTCAAGGTTACCAACAGAAATGATTGCACCCTGTCCAATTAAGTATTATTCTTTTTATCAGTTTTGTGGTTACGTGTTAAAATTGATGTATCCAGATGAAACGGAAACTGTATTTGGAATCAAAGACAAAAATCTCAGTAGTTAAGACATACTAACAATCAACCTGAAACTATACCATTCCTATTCTTTCTTTCTTTCTTTCTTTTTTTTCCAATGGGATATCATTGTTTATGAGTACTAGCTATGGACATTACCGTGTCAATAGAATTTAGAAATGGCGAACATTATAGAACTAGTAGGACCCTGTAGTTCATCATCTACCCAACATCTTGGAGTACAAAGATTAACTCCACAAAATTTATAATATTCTTCTGCATCAATAAACACTGCAATATTATGTGCAAGGAAAATTTGCTTAAATCAAGTGAAGACTGAAGTGGAACAAGTGGGCCTATAATATGATACCACCTTATCTCTTCTCTACGTGGCAAATTTTCAAACTATCAATGACTATCCATAAAAAATGCTATTCATTTTCAAAGTAGGGTTGAGAATTGAGCCTTAGAATAATGCAAGGCTGTTAATAGAGGGTATCAAATTGTTCAGGTGTGTACCAACCCCTTAACAACCTGTATTATATCCTATATACATATTGATACACTCCCAAATAATTTGATACCCTTATTAACAGTCTTGCATTTGGATCTTCAAATAATCTCAGGATCTAATACTCGGCACTCAAAGTAACATAACATTGTGTTTCAAAAAAAATAAAAAAATAACTGAACATTCGTAATTGGCTAATTGCAGAAGTTCCATAACTTCCGCTGGATACTATTGCGGCATAAGGTAGTCTTTACAATTTTTGCATTATTTTTGAACGTGGAACATTGCAAGATAATAAAAAGTCAAGGAACTATTGACCACCAAAGTTGCTGGGGACTTGAGTACAACTACACACTACCCATGCAGTAATTTTACTAATAGGGGAGGATCCAATGTCATAATTAGGATGACATTCGGTTAACATTTTGGTGTCATTTTCTTTTTATAAAATTTAACGGTGATAAATTTGAATTTATTTTTCTTTTGTGACATACTCCCCAATGTCCCCATATGACACATAAATTTGAATTTATTTAGATTGCACCAAATACTACTAGAGAGTATATACTAGTACAACCGTTACCACGGTGGGAGGACCGACCGAAAAAAAATTCATACCTTATTTTTTTTCAAGTAAAAATTGATATTTTACGAACTAGGTGGCACGAGATCGTTATTTCTTTATAAAGAGATGTAAAACAATTTCTAAAATTGTATACATTTGAAAAGTTAAATTGAATTCAGTTGAAAAATGTCCAGAGATGTAGAACACGATTCTGGCGTCAAAATGGTCGAAATCCGGCCAAAAACGTCACCGTTGAAAGATGACAATTAGTCAAATGGTCAGAATAGTCAAAGGGGAAGAAAGTTACCAAGTCAGCTTTCTTACTGGGTCTTACTCACAAGTTAGAACAGTCGTCGGTTCTGAATTAACTCGTCGACATGAAAACTCAGCCGAGACTCGGCTATTTTCTGAACAATTTACAGTTGTTTTCTTACGACTCCTCCCTGTAAAAGATTCAACCCCTTAACCTCTACCTCAGGTTTTACTAAACTGCCCTTCAACAGTTAAAAGATTTCCAACCTCTGTGTCCTTTTTTCTATCCATTAAATTTACGTGATTACCCTTTATTTTCCAGCTTATCTACGAAACAGTCTGAAAGAAGAAAAAAATTTACGCCTGCATCTTTTTTGAGAGGCATTTTCGGATTTTCAAGTATACACGACCCAAAAGAAGTGAGCACCAAAAAGAAATCCAATTTTTTTGTATCTTCGCTCGGTCGGAATTATGTCTAGTTCTATATCGGTTTCATATTTCATTGGTACAAGTGATGAAGCCAACTAGGAAATTTTGGGTATGGGAGTTAGAGCTGGAAAACAAGCCAAAACCCGCGGATTTACCCGGCCCGACCCGTGAAAAACCCGCACCCGGCTCGGCTGGTGTCTAAACAAGCCGGGTTAGAGTTGGAGAAATGCCGGCTTGTGAGTAAACAGGTTAACCCGTCCCGGCCCGTAAATCTGCGGGTTCAGCTTGTTAACCCGTTTAGAAAGTTTCACAAACATGTATCAGCGTCATCTAGTAACACCCGTCATCTAATGTCACCATCTAATGACACGAAACCAGAAAGATAAAAAGAATGATACGGTTTTATTGTTTTCTCCTCCACTTTATCTCTCTTTTTTTGAGTTATTTTACCAACTTCTTTTTCTTCTTTTCTCCATGGAAGTCTTTCAGAGAAATAAGAAATTTCAATGGCGTAGAGAGATAGCAAAAGGAGAGGAATTCGAGAAAAAACGGAGTAAAGGATTAACGGATGGGTTGTATTTGGTATAACAATGATTGGATCAGGGTTTATTTTTCTCCAAAATAGAATTAGGGTTTTTTTTGTGATTGAATTAATCACATGAATTCGCTTGTGTGAATTTGTTTCTATGAGTAGGTTTCATGTTAATTTGATTTCAGGTAGAGGAAGTTGATTAAAAAGATTAAGATTGAAAAGGGTCTTGTGGTAAATAAGTTTGAAATAGGTGAAGGGGAAATTTCCTGTTACTGTGAGAAGGTTTAAGAGAAATCGTGTTCTTGCTTGTTTTTCTAAGTTTTTATTGAATTATTTCCCGATTAGATTATACTGAATCTAGGTATTGATTAACGTTTGAGAGAAATCGATTAGTTTAGATCTTCAGTGATTCTGTAGAGTTGATTTATGTGTGTTTTTGGTTGATTTGAATCTTCGTTTAGAATCTTCGTGTTAAAATTGATTGGAATTTGATTAATTTTTATGTGTTTTTGGTTGTTTTAGAATCGAGTATTGGAGATAAGACTAAGAAATTTTGTTTCAGGTAACATAAAGTTCTTTTTTCATTTGTCTGACTCTAAATCATATCTACTATCACTAGTTGAATTTGGATTATTGAGTGTTGGTGATGCAGTGTCTTGGTGTCACTGGTCGAATTGAAGGTGTTGCACAGTTGCAAGTTATGGAATTGAAGTGTTGGTGATTGACTGATTGTCATGGGATGATTTGCATGAGTCTGAGTTTAAGAAAAGAACGCAACTGTGTATAGAGTTCTTGTTGCGGTTGAAGCAATAATGGGTTGAGCTGAAATGGAGTGATTAGAATCATTAGATGTATTTTAGGTGTTACAGATGCAGGGAAGGATTTGAAAAGGATTTGTGTTTGATCCTTGTAATAATTGTGTTTTATCCTTTTAATTTGTCATAAATTAACTTAATTAAATTTTAATTTGATTTTTAATTAAACAAGTCAGGTTACCCGTAAGCCCGCAAGCTTTACCCGTTACGGGCGCGGGTTGAAGAAATGACGACCCGTGAAGAATACCAACCCGCAAGCTTTGACCCGTGTTAACCCGTAACCCGCGGGTTGGTAACAAGCCAGCCCCGACCCGCCCATTTGCCAGCTCTAATGGGAGTAAGTGATTGTGGTGCTTAATTGGAAGCAAGATTTTTGAGTATATTTTTTCTTCCGGAGTGATTTTGATGGGATTTTGTTGCCCATCCAAGTGAATGCTTAACGTTTTTTTTTTCCTCGCCTCATTATTTCTTCCCTGTTTTTCTTATTTTTCTTTTGTGCATACAAGAAAGAGATGGCGAATACCAAAGAGAATGCTTAGCCTTTTCCCGTGGCGAAAATTAGGTTTCAATCGTAAAAATGTTTGGAACTTAAACTTTTAGAAAATGATATACTGTAATAATACTAATCCCCCGATAAAAAGGACATAACATGCACCTTCGATCTAGAAGGATATATACGTAACTTTAACTCTGTAGTGGATAGACTTGCTAATGAACATGCAAGATAATAGCATATCCGGTCCCGGCGGCGGCTTGGCCTCCTGGATTCTAAATTAGTGTGGTCTTGACTTAACAACGGCAGACTTTATCATCTTTTAAAGTTTTACTGCAGTAATTTTACTCCGGTAAACTCGGAGGAAGAGAAAATATTGGATCCATTATTTTTAGATAGAGACAATCGAGAGAGAGAGATACAACGACACAGTCACATTGCGTGGCTCTGATATAAAAACGGAAAGGCTCCACATAAAATATTTGTACCAAAAATACAATAAAATAATAAATGGTTAGATGGTGACCATAGCGTCCATAAATGCCCCACCAAATGTCTCTACTCTTACACTCCACTCGCTAATAATTTCACATCTCCATCGTTCCATTTTCTTCTTCTTATTCCTTTTCATTTCATCACCACCACCACCACTACTTAAACACCTTTTCTCTCTTTAATTCAATTTATTATTAATTTCCAACTCCTAAAATCTCACTCCACCATCTCTCTATAGGCATCTAGTTCTCCCACTCTAAGACAACTAGCTAAAGCAATGGTAGACTGTCATCACTCACCACATCTATTAGGAGCCATGGATAGATTATGGTTTCAGCAAATAATATTGTCACCTCCTGTTGAACCAATTCAACATCCTCCTGCAACCAAAACTAACTTTAAACCACTGCCAGAGACCCCTCCGACATCCGACTGTATAATGTGTACAAATTCATCCCCAAATCTTGAATCAACTCTTCTTGATCATGAACCTCTCTCAACTATTTCAGATTCTTCTCCAAATTTGATCTCTATCAAGGTAACAATTTTACTCTTGTTTTCTTGTATAATTTTCTTGATAGTCATGCTTGAGGTCAGAGGTTCGTAATCTTCATAATTTAATTTATTTTCTCGTTCTTGCCATTCTTGTAGGATTCTGATGACTTGGAGAAGGAAAAAGATGAAGAAATGAAAATGGATAATTACAAGATGAAAAGGCCAAAGAGATTAAGTTTACTTGGGAGTAAAACAAGAAGTAGATTATCATCACCTTCATTACAACATACACTGCCAACACATATAACAAGAAACAGAGTAATTGATGTTCATGGCAACATCATAACATCATCACCATCAATGAGTAAACTAAGAAAAACAATGAGTTGTAAAAGTCTATGGGAATTAGAATATGAAGAAGTAAAAGGTTTTATGGATTTAGGTTTTAGATTTGATAAAGAACAAATTTGTCCAAGAATGATGAGTGTCATTCCTGGTTTACAAAGACTTGATTCACTTGAATTTCAAGAACTCATATCATCATCTACATCAACATCATCACTTCAAGAAGAAAACGAAGAAGAAGAAGAAGAAGTTGTTGAAAGACCTTATTTATCAGAAGCATGGTTGATCAAGAAGCCTAATTCTCCATTACTGAATTTAAGAATGCCTCATGTTACAGCTTCAAATGATATGAAAAATCATCTTAAATTTTGGGCAAGAACAGTTGCTTGTGCAGTTCAATTAGAGGTCTGATCTGCGGAACTATAATTACATATAATCAATTTTTCTACTGAACGGACAGAAGTTACGGAGACTCATGTCGTATGTAATTAATGGTGTTTCTGTTACTAGGTACTGATAAATTTGTCCTTGAACTCGAAGAGGGAAAGGAAGACGAGTCGATAAATAATAATGGAATTTAATTGTTTTTGGTCTTTGATTTATTAGATGTTTTTGGTTCCAAACTAGTATGCTTACAATTGCTTTTGCAATGACAATTGTCAAAAAAAACAACAAATTGATATCTTCTGATAAATGGCGTGGCATAGGGCTAGATTTGAGAATGAGCTTCACGTGGCATGCTCGATTAGAAAATTACCATCACCCAAACTCATTTTTGAAATGAGCACCATGCCAGGATACTCTCAGACTTGGCCAATGTACCAGTTGTCTAATACTTATAAGCATGTGGGCCAAACAATAGAAAAGTGGTAAGAAAAGTGGTAAGAATAGGAAGACGCACACAATAGAAATTTATAAGTATTTGGGTCCGGATCCTATGTGCCTAAAGGACGGTGAAAATAATTTTGGGAGCTAATTGACAAATGCCATAGTCTTCCTTCAACTCACGATTTAGACGCACACATATATCCCCTCTCGATATCAATCTGCATTCTATTAATAAAATCATGACGGTATATGTTTAGCATCAATGTTCAACAAGAATGGCCGAGAAACACAAAGATATATGCTGGTCTAGAATAGAATTTATCTCTGACGAAAAGAACAAAGAGGAAGGACAGGTCGACAATGCAAGCTATGCATGCAACATAAACAGAATGCAAATGCGACCAAGAACGTGAATTTGTCCAACTGGTGGTCCAAATGGAATTAGCAAGTTGTTGTTTGGAAACAAAGCAAGAGAAAGACAAGACCAGCTGCAGCACAATACATTCCAAAACAAGAAGTGACACTTATTCCTGGGTGTAAGTAAATTTCATTCCAAATTGTCTGGTTTAGGTGCATTTATTACAAGTGAATCTTAGCTAGCTGTGTCTCCAAAATAATATTCCATTCTCAAATTCGCTTCGATCACATAGACATCGTTGAGATTCCGGTTCGGCTGCGATGGGCATGAGGCACATAGAATTTTCGGTTTTTCAACTTCCAAAATCTGTATGTGAAAATTGGAAATATTCTGAATGGGCTGTTCACTTGTTGTAAAGTATAAAGATAGAATATCCACCAAAAATGTTTATGGAGAATTGGAGATTTCTATTCAGGGATTATTACGTGTGTATTACTAATACTTTAACTTACTGTAACAAGGCACCAACATATTGGAGTGGAACAAATGAACTTGAAGATGGACCACTTGACAGAATTTGGGAAGAAAAGAGAGAACACGAATTGAGAACCATTTGACATTGTGGCACTAACACACTATGTATCAACACATAGGTGTCAAGGAGATGAGGGTGAAGCCGTGAAGATGTGGATATGGACATCAACCACTTGGTTTAAATCATATGGACGCGAGTAAAGGAAAAACTCCACACGAGCTTAATTACTTTTATCGTACACTAACTTATCACTAATCAAGATTTTATATGTCACATTCAGGTAGACTTTTATTTCATTTCTGTGATCATGTAAATTCGCGTTCGAGATATATTCTGAAGGTTGGGCAGTATTCCGCAACATCTGGATACAAGGAACCCATCACCAACCAACACCCAAGTTCCTATGGGCTCGACTACGTCCATCAACAACAGTACAGCTTTTCTTGGACCCTCGACAACCTAATCCAGATCCACACAGCATCGATCCCCGTTACAACTCAAATCCAGAGATTGAGTAATGTTATTGTGATTTCTTGGCATTCTGATTCAACTGTATTTGAATCTTGTAATAGTTTTTCTAGTAGATTAATAAATAAGAAAGAAGACAAAATTAATGAACCCCATATAGATTCCTTGTCATCGAAAACCAAAACGAATAAATATAAAAAGAAAAAAGATGGTTAGGTTAGATGGAGAGATCAGATGCTTTATTGATCTAAAAGACTACCATCACATCAAAAGAAAACAAAAACAACAACAAACAAAGGTTTTTTTTTTTTTTTTCCTCAACTAAATTAAGGTTAGATGGCAAGATTAAGTTAGTTTGTGTGATTAATCATAGCGTCCATCACTAATCAATGATGCAAACCTAGAAAATTGGCTTGAAATATGCGTGGTAGCTTGTATCGCGGTATGATGATGCCGTGTCTCCGTGATGGTGGTGCTGCTTTCATGGTGCTCTTTACGAGTCCAAGGTAATGATGCAGCGGCTGCTAGAGTTTCGATGGGTAGTCGGGATGGTCTGGTCTGTTTTTCTAGGTTTAGAGTTGGACTTGGGCCTTGTTTGTATTTGACGTTTGGACCGTGTTTGCGATGTGTATATGATGTATCGATCCTCTTATATCGGGGTTTGCGTGGGAGACTGGGAGTGTCAATTGTCTTCATTGGAGTTATTATTATTGTTCACTAGAAGTTTGTTGGGCGTTGGTCTCTTGTGCCCTTATACGTTGTCAAGAATTTGGAGTCCGTGATTATTCGTGGAGCCTAATATTCTGGAAGGAAAAAAAAAGCGCATAACCTCAAAGTGCTTAGAGCATCTCTAATACAAGGTGTAAAAAATTCTATGTGGTTTTTTAATTTAGTCCTTCTATTTATGGAGTCTACACATAGAATAAATACATGACCCCACATCTAAAAAACTATCTTCAACAGTAAAGAAAATTTTAAGTAATATAGTGAAAAATATGACGTGGAGGTGGAGCTGGAGGTGTAGATAACACTTTCTTGAACACCTTCATATTTAGTAATTGGTCTCTACTGTTAGAGATGGATTGTTTGTGAACTCATGTTTATATAAACTAACGAATGCAAGTTTGCAAACCGTGGCTATAAAGTTCATAAACCGATTCGAGTGAATCAAATCGTTTTTGCTTCAATTCTGTCTTGTGTAGTTACATAAGATTTCCTTGCAATTGAACAACTCTCTAACTAGTTCATTTGAGTCATTTGAACTAGTTATGGTGAAGAAGAGATTGGGTCATATGAAAGTGCTTATATGGCTAACCATTTGGTTAATTACTATTGAACCAACAAATGTACATGTTTGGGTACGGTTACACAAACCTAAAATCGTACATTTCATTTATGTGTAACAAGCTAGGTTTTTCGATCTAACGGTTGAAAGATATTAGCTTGAATCTAAATCAGGTTTTCATCTAACGGTGAATATTTAATGCTTTGTTACCAAGCTAACATTGATTGCAAACCCTGATTTGAAAGGCTATATAAAGGAGAACTCTAGCAACTGGGAAACCTAATCCCCACACCTTCTATGTGATACTAGTTACATAGCTAGAGTCGATTCTCCTTTAACCTTTGGTTTCTTCTTCTAAACCAGGTTAACGACTTAAAGAATTCATTGGGATTGTGAAGCCAGGCCGATGCTACTTTCTCGTAGTTGTGTGATCTGATCTTGCATATTCTATCGTACGAGTACAAATCAAGGATTGGCTTGAGATTAATATTTCTGATAGGCAAGATATAAAAAGTAATCACAAACATCTTCGTCTCATCGTTTGTGATTCCACAACATATTCTTTCGTCGCGTCGATTAAGGTTGTTGTGAGGTGATTGATAATACTAGGTTGTTCTTCGGGAATATAAGTCTGGATTATCAATTCGTTCTTGTTCACCTTGATTTATCAAACGACGGAACAAAAACTCGTAGGTACTTCTGTGGGAGACATATTTATCTATTACTATAGACTTTATGTGTGATACAGATTTGTTTATTAAAGTTTTCGACTTTGGGTCGTAGCAACTCTTAGTTGTGGGTGAGATCAGCTAAGGGAATCAAGTACGTAGCATCCTGTTGGGATCAGAGACGTAGGAGCATAACTGTAACTTGGATCAGTGTGAGATTGATTGGGGTTCAACTACAGTCCATACCAAAGTTATTTTGAAGAAGGCTAGTGTCTGTAGCGGTTTAATACAGTGTGTGTTCAATCTGGACTAGGTCCTGGGGTTTTTCTGCATTTGTGGTTTCCTCGTTAACAAAATTCTGGTGTCTGTGTTATTTCTATTTCCGCATTATATTGTTTATCTTTATAATTGAAATATCACAGGTTGTGCGTTAGGATCAATCAATTAGAATATCCCACCTTTGATTTTTGATTTAAATTGATTGCCACTTGGATATTGGTCTTTGGTACCATCCAAGTTATCTCTCTTTGATAAAGATTCGCAGATTTTTATTTGCTTGAGTATAGATCAAATCGAGAGATTGAGATATAAAACTCCTTGATGTAATTTTATCTAGATTGAGTCTGACTGTCTAGTTGATTCTCTAAGAAAGTATATTGGAGTTTGTCCATACAGATTGCTAAGCGAAATATTGGGTGTGGTTGTTAGACCCCCACTTTTTCACTAACAACTTTAAAAATCACCATATCAATTGTTAGAGAATGCTCAGTTGAAACCACAAGTTTTGCTATCTCAAGCTTATTTTCAATGTTAGGTGATCAAAACTATTTCTTGATTTCTAGTCTACTAAGTCAAGTCTCGTATTATGTTAGAATTTTGGCAGTTAAGTATCAGACATCACACTCGAAGGCTGAAGATGAAGACATTTGGAAAACTTCTTTTATCAGGTATATGAAGACTGAATCATTATATTTTACTCACTATCTTACCATTCTATCTGTTGAGACTATGTCGCATGACTTCTGGTAGATTTACAAAGAAGAAGTTTCGAGTCAAGCTTTTCTTGTTAAAAATATCGAAATATAATTCAGGCATAGATGTTCAAAAGACCTTAACAATATTAGTTCGAAATAATTTATTGTTTAAAAATCAATGATCATTTGAAAATCGTCCATATAAGTGATTTAATCATTTGGGAATGTTTCAAACATCGGAACAAATAAATTCATGAACTTATAACATTTCTGCTCAGGTTAGGTTGGAAAACCATAGATATCTGATATTAGAAGTACAGGGAAGGTTGGCGAACCAGTTCGCAAATAACAAATTTAGTTGGGAACAATTCATGAACCATGGTGAACTGATTTTTTGGTGTTGGTATAAAAGATTAACGTTGGCGAACCTAGTTGGCGAACTGTGTCCATCTGAGTTCACACCGAGTACGGTTGGCGAACCTAGTTCGTAAACAGTGTACATCTGAGTTCTCGGAAAACCTGGTTCATGAACCGTATCCCTGACTCGTGAACTTTAGCAATATGGTTCAAGAACCGTTTCACCAACGGTCCCAGTAGAATCAAATGCTCAAAGACCTATTTTTTAAATATGTTTAACATTACTATGACTCTCTTAAACACTTCTAAGACTTCATTAATCACTAAAAAACTTTTGTGCGTGCATCATGATTAAACTCTTGAGTGTTTAAATGAACATCAGCTTGCTCTTAGTTCGAAAGGCATATTTGCCAAATCAGAACGGTCATTATACACAGTTTTGTAACAGAACCACTGTGTATATTCTTTCATTATATTTTTAACGTTGATTTATATGTTTTAATTGAAACCCTAATTAGATTTTTATCTAAACAAATAAAATGTTTGCTTGATTTTAAAGTTATCTTAGCTTGAATTCTAAGCAATCCTCAATATTGAAAATCTATAAATAAAGATGCCCTTTCAACTGGGAAATTCAATCCCTGACACTTTGTGTCCTAGTTGATAGCTAGATCCTCCTTTATGAATATTGGTTTCTCCGATAAACATAATTAGGTTTATGACTAAAGACTTCGCTTTTGGGATTAGTGAAGCCAGGTCCGACTATCTTTACCTTAATAGTTCGTGTATCATGATCTTGCTTTTCAATTATCGAGGTTTTCGAGATCTCTTTCAGGCAAGATAGATAAAATTCGTAAAGTTCTCTTCGTCTCAGACTTTGTGATTCCTCAAGATAGATATCTGGAAATTAATCTTAAGTGATTTTTTGAAGATTGTTCTTGAGAGGTGGTAAAAGATCCATGCTTCTCATCTGTGTGAGTATAACTGTTCCGAATTGTGATGTTTGCTAACTTTGTCTATTGCAAACATCTTACGAAGCCTTGATCTTTGATCTAAAGGAAAATACAATAGGCTTATCTGTTAGAGGAAGATTGATATCAAAAGTCTTTACTTAGGTTGAAGCAACTCGGAGGCTGTAAAGGACGTCAGTTAAGAGAATCAATTGCGCAGAGCCTTGCGAGGTTCAAGAGATGTAAGGAGCGCGATTGTAACTGATTCGCTTGGAGAGTAGATTTGGTCTCAACTACATTCTAGTCTGAAGTCTGATAGATGGCTAGTGTTTGTAGCGTCTTAAATTATACATTTTGGTGTTCAAATCTGAGCGAGGTCCTGGGGTTTTTCTGCAATTGCGGTTTCCTCGTTAACAAAAATTTTGGTGTCTTGTATTTTTTCCTTTTCCACATTATATTGTTTCCCATTATTATAGGATTTATGCAAGTAGTGCATATTCAATCTTAGTATAAATATGCATCTAATTGTGATTGATTACGAGACTTGTTTCTTGTAAAATTCGTATCTTGAAAGATAGATAACAAGTTTATTACTTGGCAGAATTCCGATTAGATTATTTGGATACGACTAGATTGACCTAGGATATTTATTTTTGAGATCGTCCCAGTATTGTTCTTAACAATTAGGTTCATGGACTCCTTAGTCTATATTACTGATTGAGAATACATGGAGATATAAACTATATGTACATATTATCAAGGATTGTTAAGTTGGTCTACTTGAAATTGTATCAGGTTTTATCCATACAGGTTGACGAATGAAAACGTTGGTGGTGTGTTTGGTACCTCCGCGTTTTCAATTGGTATCAGAGCATTCAAACACGATTAAACTTAACAGGTCTATGTTTGTGGAAATCTGAATTACACACAAGAGTGCAATCTCGATCAACATACCACCAGCTTTCGATGGAACAAATTACTTATGTTGGAAAATTGTTATGCGATCTTTCTTACAAGCTCATGATTTCAATACATGGGTTCTTATTGTAACAAGATAGAATACTCCAATGTTCGGAGAAGGAGCAGTTATTCCAAAAGATATAACTACATTTAACGATGACGAAATCAGTAATGCTAAATAAAACTATGATGGTATGATTGTTATTATCCATGCCATAAGACAAGATTTTTAACATCATGTGTCTACATGCACTAGGCCGAAAGACGCTTGGGTTATACTAGAAACCGTATTTGAAGGGAATTCCGTAGAGAAAGAAGCAAGGCTTCAGAACCTAACTTCTGATTGGGAAAACCTTCGTAAGGATGATGAAGATTCGTTTGAGGAATTTAATCACAAATTTTCAGAAATAGTGAACGCTTACCATGCACTAAGAAAAACCATTCCTGAAAGGGATATTATGATGAAAATTCTGAGATCTCTACCAGCTCGATATGTGTCTAAGAAACATGCCATCACTGAAAGAAACAATCTTGCTACTTTTTCCAGAAGCACTCTGGTCGAAAATCTAAAGATCTTTGATCAGGAACAACAAACAAAAGATGATAAAAATATTGCCTTTAAAGCACTTAAGAACACTAAAGTTCTTTTAAAAAAATGAAAGTGTTGGGAACTCTGAGAAAGACCTTGTTCCAGAAAGAACTTTAAGAACACTATAGTTCTTAAAGTTCTAGGAGCACTCTGAGAAAGATCTTGTTCACGAATTATCAGATGAAGATCTTGAAAATTCAGTTTCTCTCATTACAAGACAGTTTAGAGATCTTCTCAAGAAGATAAATAAATGATTCTGAAGAAAACTTCCATCATCATCAGCTAAGCCACATGATCATATTTTCTCCAAAAAGGTGAATAACAATAGTGATGATGAGGATATGCACCAGTACTTCAAGTGTAGAGGTTTCGGTCACTTTACTAATGAGTTCCCAAATCGAAGAATATACACTAACAACAAGAGTGTTGCTGCAACTCTTGATGAAAATATTGATCATTATGATTCAAAAGAAGGGGATAGTTCAAGCATAGAACTTGTGGTTGAAGTAGCTAATAATGATAGTAGATATAATTACACCGGTCTTGAAAAACTCTTTGAAGATCATTCTTCAATAACATTTGAGGATATTATGGATTTTTCACTTTCTAATGAAAATTCAACTGTTGATTCAGGAATATCTCAAGTGTGTCTATCAACTGAAGTCAAAAGTGCCCCTGTACCTTCCTTCAACCAAACATGTCCTTACTGTACCACTGAAGGTCACGAGCGTAAAAGGTGTTTCAAGTACAAAAAAAAGTAAGGTATGTCAACAAATTCCAACGGAGGGCTAGTCGATTGACAAATGTTTTTAAACTCTTCCGAATCCAAACCCGACTAAGGTATATAACTTTGTTTCTCCTTTTTCTCCTAAAAGTGTGATTGTCTCTAAGTGAAAGGATAATAAAAGAAAGAAGAGATCAAGATCTAAACATTCAGTAAAAATAGATATTGACAAACCTGTATGGGAATCGAGAGGTGAGCTTATACATGGTCATCCCAACAAAAATTAATTTTGTTAAAAGCGTGTATTATTGTCTTGTTAGAGCATTGCTTGGTTGAACTCACCAAGCGTTGGTATATCAAATTTCGTTGTCATATTTTAGTGAATCAAAACTCATGTTAAGAGTCGCTTGATTATGTACTAGAGTTAAACTTCGTATAGGTTAGCTTGAAAGTATTAGGATATGAGACATTACAAATACTGCGAAGTCTTGAAGATGTGAAGAAGCAAGGAGATACAACGACAACAATCATCCTTCCACTTGAGGTTAGTGATATTTGACTTGAACTATTTCATTCCCTAACGTATCCTTCAAGTCTTGCATATTGGAAACATAACTTTTCGAAGCATATTTGAACTCTAGATAGACATAGTATTAAGGAATACAATACGAGGTTTATTGCTTAACCATTAAACTTTGTAGATAAGACATCGTCATAATCATTTGAATGTTATTGTGATTATGTATGGGTATAAGGTGAGGATTCCTCTTTTGTCTTTGTTACTGGTGTAGCCGCCTATCGGAGAGGAGAGTAATCTAATTAGGTGAAATCTCTTACGGCCGCTCGTTTTAAAGTCTTCTTTAGGATTGAGAAGCTCTAGCACGACCCGTTGGTGGGAAACTAAATAATTGCGGTTTATCTTTGTTTTCAATTGATTTGATTAACTAACGGTGGTTGAATTCTGATTGCACCTAGTTTGTTTATTCTTGAGAATCTTCTCTTCTGATATAAGATTCACTCAAACTACTTCAGAGTTTCGACAGGGATCTTTAGACTGTTGTTATTTCTAAAGACGATCTTGTGATAATCCATTTTTAACAAACTTCGTTCTCTGCGTTATTGATCACAAGAGATTCAAGTGATTGTGCGCAGGCGTTTATTGAAGATTTAAGAAGATTTGAAGACAAAAAAGATATTGAAGATCTGACTTGGGTTTTATAATCTTTGGTGTGCACAATACTTGTTTGGGAAAAGAGGATCCAATTAATAATCGGTTTATCCTTGTGGTAGATTGATTGATTAATTGAGTAGATCGGCATCAACATGATTCTTCGGATTAAAGGTGTTGTTGGCTTAATCTTAATCGATTACCTTTGGGTGATTGAACATAAGATAGATCTAGACCCGACGAAAGAGTTTACGTTGAGATAAACGGAAGAGCCTTTTTCTGACTCATATCACTTGGTTGAATAGAGTTGATACCAAACAGATTTCTTGTTCCTTTACTGTTTGGAATACGAACCAAAGAGATTGTTCCAAATACGTGACTTATTCACAAGTCGGAGGTGTGGGAATACAGACGGAACTAGGTATACTATAGAGTTAGGTACTTGGTCTCAACTATACGAAGTTAGGTGTAATTTTGTGTAGCGGCTTAATCCTGAGAGTATTCAATTATGGACTAGGTCCCCGGTTTTTTCTGCATTTGCGGTCTCCTCATTAACAAAATTTTGCTGTGTCATTTACTTTTATTTTCCGCATTATAATTGTTTTATTATAATTAAAATAAATTACACAAACGTTAATTCCTATTTACTTGAGAATCAGTCCTATTGTGTTTGGTTAAGTCCGAACCTTTATATCAAGTAAATATACTTCGTTGTTGTATTTTCTCGATCGCGTATCCGTAGACGATCACACAAAGTGTGAACCGATTAGTTGTATTGTCTCGACTCAGTCCATAAAAAATCACTTTCAGAGAAAGGACTTATAGGTAGGAAAAGTTTTAGCTTGAGGTATATTTGGGTACCCTCTCCTTTTCAATTGGTATCGGAGAAGGAAAACACGAAAATATCTAACAATCTGTGTATGGTGCGATCCAACCTATAAGAATTGAATCTAATGAGTGATGAAGTTAACGTAAAGCCAGACATCAAGAGTTGTGAATTAACACTTGATGATGGCATATACGATTCAATATCTGAAGAATCATCTCTAGAGATTCTACTAGACAAGTTAATCTTGTTAATAATGTAGAAACCGATGACGACTGGAAAATACGTCTACAAGAAGGGTTAGATGAAATTTCCGATGATGATGACTCAGATTTTGAACAAGAAGTAGAAGAGGATATCTCAGAATACTCTAAACTGCTGGAACTTTTGAAAAATGAAAAGCTGAGAACTTCAGATTTTCTTGGTTTTATAACTCCTCTTTGTCGTGAGAACAAGAAATTGAAGAAGGTTTTTCAAGGATATTATATTAGTTACCAAAACCGTGATTATCTTCTTAAAGATCGTACAAACGATCTAAATTCTAAGAAATTAGAATGTGAAAATATTCGAAGAGAAATGTTTTTGTCGGAAAAGAAACGTGCTGAATCGGAAGCAATGTTTAGTTCTCGACAAGTACAGGGTCTTGAAGAAAAATCCAGTGCTAGTCTCTCTCAAACTAATTTGCTAGAGAAAGAGTGTGATATTGCTCTTGAAAAAATTCATTTGTTGGAAGAGAAACTTGTTTAATCTGATGCAGGGATTAACTCTCAACAAAGGAGTTCTGAAGAGAAAGAACGTGTATATCTCTCACGAGAAAAACACCTTGAGGATGATCTATCCGGTGCTCTTGATAAAATCAAGATGTTGGAAGAAGAAAATTTGGAACTGAAAAAATCCAATGAAAGCTCAAAAAAGTTAACCTAAATGTTAGAAGCAAGTAGAAATCATCGTGATACACGAGGATTGGGCTATAAGGGAATAGATGCTTCAAATATTAGCAAAGAGGTAAAAAAATTTAAAGCTACAAATTCTTCTCAATCAGAGGCTTCCACTGATGACAAAGATGCTCATATTTCTTGTAAAGAAGAGAAGTCTGTCAAGAAGGCAACAATGTTGAACAAGGATAAGAAGAAGAAGAAGAATAAAATTCTTCAAGCTCCAATGCAAGAGGATCCACAAAAAGGTAACATTAAAACTCATACTTCATATATTTATACTAAGCATTGTTATTATTGTGGTAATATAGGACACTTGCAATGGGGATGCAAAGTTCATAAGATGCAAGATGCACTTTCTTTTGTATCAAATGAATTGGCTAAGTTTGCTCCTCATAAGAACTCAGATCGTTATTGTCCTAAGTTTAGGAAAAAGAATTATTGTGATGATAGTTCAGATTTTTCATATCACTCGACAAGGTCATCTCACAAGAAACCCAATTACAAAAAGAGAGATGACTATTTAAATGCAAAGACAAGATCTGATGTTCCAAATTGGAGAAAGGATGTTTCGCAAAGTATTCAAAAGGGAAATGATCCTAATGGTATGAAGGAGAAAGCTGCTCCTGCGAAACCCAACTCTAAATGGTTCCCTAAGTCCTCCATAGCCAAGAAGGGACCAAAAGTCAGTCACAAGAATGACTCTCAGCTATTAATTATTGGGTGACAATAATTACAAGAGTCTTCTTGAAAGCCTAAAGAAAGACATTATGTCTGAAATCTCTTGTACTAGTAAAGGTTGTGATAATGACTCTCTTAATCACAAGTCAAGAAAGAAAAACAAGAGATGGAACAAGAGAAAACAAACCAAGCAAGAGGTCAAGAATGATGATTCTATATTACTCACTTGTGACGAACAAGACAAGGATCAACTTAACACAACCTAGTTGTGTTAGAATGTGCATGCTCACCTTAGTGCTCAATCTTTTTAAAGTTGAGGAAGCACATGAAAAACTGAGCACATGATCTCTCGATTATTATATGACTAATTAACATCTTCAGGGAGATTTATCTTCTATACTCATACTTTATCTATCTATATTTGAGATTTTGATAGAAACGGTAATTTTGAGTTGATGATGTTGATATCTACTGATCATATATGTGTATCTCTTGCTTTTGTGGTCAAAACAAGCCAAAAATCACTAAATTCGGTCATCGTATGCAAAAGTTATGTCGAAAACAGTTGAGTGTTGTGATTTGTCACAAGTTTCGACAGGGGTCTTTAGACTGTTATTAGTTCTAAAGACGATCTTGTGATAATCCATTGTTAACAGACTCCGTTCTGTGCGTGATTGATCACAAGAGATTCAAATGATTGTGTGCAGGCGTTTATTGAAGATTAAGAAGATTTGAAGACAAATAAGATATTGAAGATCTGACTTGGGTTTCATAATCTTTGGTGTGCACAATACTTGTTTGGGAAAAGAGGATCCAATTAATAATCGGTTTATCCTTGTGGTAGATTGGATTGATTAATTGAGTAGATCGACATCAACACGGTTCTTCGGATTAAAGGCGTTGTTGTCTTAATATTAACCGATTACTTTTGGGTGATTGAACATAAGATATATCTAGACCCAACGAAGGAGTTTATGTTGAGATAAACGGAAGAGTCTTTGTCTGACTCATATTACTTGGTTGAATAGAGTTGATACCGAACAAATTTCTTGCTCCTTTAATGTTTGGAATACGAACCAAAGGGATTGTTCCAAGTACGTGACTTATTCACAAGTCGTATTCAAAAGCTTTTCAAGAGAACAATCAACAGATTCAAAAGCTTTTCAAGAGAAGACGAGTAACAGTTTCGATTTGCTAACCAGTCAACTGACTGAGTTACTTCAAGCTTCTAGAGGCAACAATAGCGATCCAAAAATTTTGGGTATGCCTGGATTTACACCACTAGGGGGTAACAATCAATTTGGTCACAACTTTGTGGGAGAAACATCTTTTACTAGACAACAACGTACTCCAAAGCTTGATTTTCCTAAATTTGATGGGGAGAATCCGCGTGGATGGGTTCAAAAGAGCGAGAGGTATTTTCAAATCCACAATACCGAGGAACATCAGAAGGTCAGTGTGGCTTCCATTTGCCTTGAAGGTAAGGCTGATAAGTGGTTTCTTAATTTTCAAATTGGCAAACCTTTTTTATCATGGAGGGAGCTAGCAGAGGGTGTGTGTGCTAGATTTGAAAATACTATAGATGATAATTTTATTTGGATTTTTAACAAACTCTGTCAAGTCACCACTATAGAGGAGTATTTTAAGAAATTTGAAGCTCTAAAAGCTCTTATGTTGAACAGTAATCCTCATTTAACTGAACAATACTTTGTGATGAGTTTTATCAGTAGGTTGAAGGCCGAAATAAAGAATTCCATGCTCATGTTTCTCCCTTCCACCGTTTTACAAGATTTCTCACTATCTAGGATGCAAGAACAGAAATGTGTGCAACAAGCTAAACCCACAAAACCCTTCCAAAGACCTTTTAGTAACTCATTTACCAACAACAGGTCTTATCAAACCAATACTCCTCAATTTCCACCTAAGCCCATTCAAACTACTACTATAGCTTCTTCTCTTTTCACATCAAGATCTGGTAATACAACTCCAAAATCCAGTCCCCCAATACCACCTATTAAAAGATTGACTCGGGAACAGATGAAGGAAATAAGAGACAAGGTCTTGTGTTATAATTTCGGTGTTGTGTACTCTCCAGGCCTTGTCTGCAAGAGGCAGCAATTGTTCATGGTACAAGTGGATCAACTTGAATCTTCTGAAGAGTTAGAAGAAGAGGTTTATAAAGAAGTTTTGGAATCTCCAGTTGAGTCTGATATGAAAATATCCCTCCATGCTCTCACTGGCAATGTAACTGGAGACACAATTAGAATACCAGGTACAATTAAAAGGCGGAAAATATCAATTCTCATTGACACTGGAAGTACTCATAGTTTCATTGATTGTACTTTGGACAAGGATCTAAGGTGTTAGGTAGAACAAACATCTCCAATGCTGGTTACTGTACTAATGGTGACAGAACTGTCAGTACTGGTGTTTGCTCTCAACTTCATTGGTCAATGCAGGGTCACAAATTCTCTGAGGACTTGAGAATGCTTCCCTTAGGGGGGGTGGGGGGGGTGATATGGTGCTTGGAGATGACTGGCTGACGAAGCAAGTTGATGTAATGTTTCATCTCTCTAAGCTATGTATTTCCTTCATTTACCAAGGAAAGAAGATTACCCTGCAAGGCACTATTTAGAAGGTAACACTTAAGATGATGAGTTGCAATGCTTTTAAGAATTTCTTATCCAAAACCTCCCATGGGATTATAGGACAACTATCTTCCATAGCACTTTCTGGAATTCCAACCTCAGTCCCTGAACCCTTTATAAAACTCATCCAAGAGTTTCAAGATATATTTGAGGAACCAAAAAAGCTGCCTCCCACTAGAAGATTGGATCACACCATTACATTAAAACCAAATTCACAACCAGTCAATCTCAGGCCGTATAAATGCCCCTACATACAGAAGGGAGTTTTTGAACAATTGATTAAGGAGATGCTACACTCTGGAATCATACAAAACAACCACAGTCCATTTGCATCTCCAATATTGTTAGTCAAGAAGAAAGAAAATTCATGGAGGTTGTGTGTGGATTATAGAAGGCTCAATGAAATCACTATAAAGGATAAATTTCCTATACCCATCATTGATGAATTGCTGGATGAGTTGCAGGGGTTCTTCATATTTTCAAAAATTGATCTCAGGGCTGGATACCATCAGATCAAGATTTATGGACCAGACATTTACAAGATTGCATTCAGAACCCACCAAGGGCATTATGAATTCAAAGTGATGCCCTTTGGGCTCACAAATGCTCCATACACATTTCAAGCCCTTATGAATGAGGTATTTCATCCTTACTTGAGGAAATTTGTGCTAGTATTTTTTGATGACATTCTGGTCTACAGCTCATCAGTAGAAGAACACCTTGAGCACCTCCAAATTGTGTTTTCATTACTAAGGCAAAAAAAAAATTGTATGCCAATCTATCTAAGTGCTGATTTGGCCAAAAGGATCTAGAGTATTTAGGGCCATATTATCACAACAAATGGAGTAGCTGCATACCCAAACTAAATTGCTAGTATGAAGAGTTGGCCACTTCCAAAAAATATCAAGGAATTGAAGGGATTTCTTGGTCTTACTGGGTATTACAGAAAATTTGTCCAAGGCTATGGAGCCATTTGCAAGCCACTCACTAACCCTTTTGAAGAAGAACTCCTTCCTCTGGACAGATGAATCTACTCAAGCATTTGAGCAGTTGAAGCTTGCCATGACCAAGACTCCAGTTCTGGCACTACCAGACTTCACCAAACAGTTTACTGTAGAAGCTGATGCAAGCAACAATTGCATTAGAGCAGTCTTAACCCAGGAAGGTAGGCCCATAGCTCATTACAACAAACCATTGGAGCCTAGAGCAATGACTCTCTCTACCTATGAGAAGGAGCTATTGGCTGTTGTGATGGAAGTGACTAGATGGAGGCACTATCTACAAGGAGGAAAATTCATAATTCACACAGACCACCAGAGCATTAAGTATTTCTTGGAGCAGAAGATCGCTACAGTTCTACAACAAAATGGATAATGAAGTTGCTTGTCTTTGATTATGAAATCAAATATTAAAAGCGCATAGAGAACATTGTGGCAAATGTTCTGTCAAGGAGACCACATCCAGAAGCTAGCTGAAGTACACTTACCATACTAAGACCCCAGTGAACTCAAGAATTGGTAAATAGTTACTCCCAAGATAAAAAAATCTCAACAATTTATTTCTCAATTGCTTTTAGCACCTATAGCTGTGGAGCCTTATACTTACACTGAATGAGGTATTGAGATACAAAAATAGATTATATGCGAGAAGTAGCAACAACAGCAGAGCTACTATCTTAGAGTCAATTCATGCATCAGCTATAGGTGGTAATTCAGGAATTCAGGCCACCTACATGAGGATTAAAAGCTATTTTTATTGGCCAAGTATGAAGAAAGATGTACCATCTTATGTGTCTTCTTGTGATGTCTGCCAAAGAAACAAGGGATATCATCAATTTCCTGGAGGACTGCTTCAGCCATTACCAGTTCCAGACCAATCATGGCAAAAAATCACCATGGATTTCATTAAGGGACTTCCAATGAGTGATAGAAAAACTGTCATACTTGTGGTGGTAGATAAGATGACTAAATACAACCATTTTTTTGGGTTACAACACCCATATACAGCAGCCAGTGTAGCAAAAGTCTTCTTGAACCAAGTGTTTAAGTTGCATGGGATACCAACATCTATTGTGTCTGACAGAGACAATGGTGTTCACCAATATGGTAGGACCTATTCAAATCACTAGGCACTCACCTGAACCTAAGTACATCTTACCATCCCCAGACTAATGGACAGACAGAGAGGGTGAACGCTTGTTTGGAAAATTATTTGAGGTGTGTTACAGGTCATATGCCAAACAAGTGGTTCCAGTGGTTGGCTTTGGCAGAATGGTGGTATAACACCAGTTACCATACCGGTTTGAAGATGACACCTTTCAAGGCCCTTTATGGTTATAATCCACCACACTTGGAATTTCCCCCTATATCAATCACCTCAGTAGTTGCAATGGAGAGCTACCTTAAAGAAAGAGATGCCATGATTGACATACTTAAGGAAAAATTTTAGAAGGCACATGAAAGAATGAAATTCTTTGCTGATAAGGCAGAGTAGATAGAGATTTTGATGTTGGTGACAAAAATTATTTAAAGCTTCAACCTTACAGGCAAGCATCTGTAGCCTTGCGCAAAAATTTCAAGCTTTCTGCCAAGTACTATGGGCCATTTACTATCTCACAGAAGATTGGAGTTGTGGCTTATAAGCTTGATCTACCAGCAAGTGCTAGAATTCATCCAGTCTTCCATGCCTCTCAGCTAAAGAAACAGATTGGTCAATCTCTCATTCCTTCACCAACTTTACCTGTAGTTGATCATGCAGGACAGATAATAATGCAACCTGTGAGCATTTTGAACACCAGGACAGTTACTCAGAAGAACAGAGAGGTGTTGCAGTTACTCATCCAATGGACTAACTCATCTCTAGAGGATGCTACTTGGGAGGACAAGTCCAATATTATATCCCATTTTCCTAAGTTCATCGTTGTTCACTCTCCGTTCCTTGATCCTTGAGGAAAGGATCATTTAATAGGGGTGCAATGTCATGTACCTAGTTTACTTTAGCTTATGTTGAGTAACTACTAAAATGGGTGCCTTAAGTACTATTTTGGGTGCCCTTATAAATGTTTCGAAGTGTTGATCCATTTAGGGAGTCACTGGCCTAGCATATGCAGCCACGTGTTTGAGTTAGGATGGTCGATGTTAGGGCACATGATTGGCTAGTACTTAATCTGTAATAGAGAGAGAATCGTTAAGCTTAATGAATAAACTTACTTCCATTACGGTGTTCACCTGAACCAGGTTTCTTCAACCTTCTTCTCCCTAATTCGTCCACTTCTTTCCCTAATTCGTCTATGTTCTTCCCTGTCTATCTCTGATATCCTCTTATTCGCCAGATCTTAATAGCAATTGTACTTTAGAATAATACACCTTTATCCTTAAAGATGTTGAACCACTCCCATCTCAGAAAATGTATTTTCCATCTGTCTCTCGGATGCCCCTACCCAAAGTCTCTGATGATTTATGTGATCTTATTCAATATTGTTTTGGGGATGATAGCGCAAGTCATTTAGTACACCTGAATTAAGGCAAGGACTTGTCGATAAGCGGTCTTCTTCTTAAACTAGTGTAATTACTTAAAATCTGTTACGGGAGTGTTGATGGTGGTTCTTAGTTCAGGGTCAAAATTATAAAACCCTGTATTTAATGCGCTATTATTCTGCAAAGGAATAAAGGCCATTTGAAAGTGACGAGTGCTCAAACCTCTTTACTTACACATGTATTGAAGAACTCAACATATATATGGAATTTATAAGAATGGTGTATCAATCCCAGATATTCTATAAATTCAACCTATCGCATTAGTTACTAATGCATTCGCTTGCTTGATATTTTCCCATGCTATGTTCTCAGCTGAACTCTCATTATTGACATCACATGACGATGAAGTGTTCACTCTCAGCAGAGTAGCATGAATCTCCGAAGTGTCAGTATTGAGATCTACATAAAAATACCCATATGAGCTACATCACTCTCTGACAAAGAGATCAACGCGTTCACACACTTTTAATTAAATTTAGCATGATCGAACGCATATTTACTTTTAAAGAAAATCTAGACCGTTAATGTCGGTCTCAGAAACGATCACGACCACAAAATTTGGCCGCACGATTTAACAAGCTTATACTACTCCTAGTAGAACTAGGCGATAACCGTAGCAATCACCGGCGGTCCCACTAGTCCTCTAGTTGATCGAATCCCGTGTTTCCTATTCACAAGCGCCTCAAACGCCGACCCAAACATGGACGTTTACGCTGCGGAAAGACAAAGCTCGAACGAGCTAAAACCGTAAAAAATGGTCTCAAAAGACGTCATATCCGTCCAACTTTGTCAGCCTAGTTGGACGGCATAGATCACGTTCCAAACTATCAGATAAGTGCTAACGCTTCCACCACCGACCCAATGCTATTCCTTACCAATCGACTTGCTCATGGGAAGTTAATAGCGTACCAATCGTTCGATTGAACTAGGATGATCGCACAACCTTAAAAACCCTAAATTGAATAAGCGGCTTTACACAACTGCCGCTAATCGATCGTATCCTTCCATCTTCACCATCTTAATTGGAAGGCTTAGATCGTGCTTCAAATGATCAAGGAGATACCAACGTGTTCAACATCGAACCAACTCCGCACGTGAACGATCGACTTGCTTATAGCAAGACTAAAGCGCACCAAAATGCCATCCCAAAGAAGCGTGAACACGCTGTTTCAAAAACCTAAAATACTTTGCGGCAATACATTACTTCCGCAAATCGATCTCGACCACTCATCTTCGCCAGCAGATTTGAGTGGCTTAGATTTAACTTCAAACGGCATCGAGGACATCAATGTGATCACTGTCGTCCCACCTTCACGCGTGACTGACCGACCTGCTCGAGCTGATGATCGAAGCCTCGAATCGCTCGCCCAAAGAGGGTGACCGCGCGGCCCCCCTAAACCCTAAAGTCGCGTCATTGGCAGTTTGAAATTGCCGCAAATGATCATGTTCATCCAACTTCGCCAGCCTAGTTGGATGGTAGAGATCTATTTTTAGAAAACAAGCAAAGCAACATTGTGAAGACCGACCATCCTTCTTCCACATCAAGCGATCGGCCAAGTAATGGCGTGTCCCTAGAGCCGCAAAACGATCATCCAAAGGTGGTCGATAATGCTTTCTATTTTAAGACGCTTATCCGCGACTTATACAATCAATCTCAAAAACAATGATGCTTCATACGCATCGATTAATTTGAGTTGCTTTACATGCATAGAATACATAATATTTTATATTGGCCTCATAAACAACTTAGTTGTTTCACCTAATAACACCATGCTATTCTCCGCGGTGGGTCCCACAGCCCACTTATTCGAGACATCAAGCATGTCACAAACTGGGGGATGCTTACTGGGTATTGGTCTGGAAGTTTACAGCATCGGCGTGCAACGCGTCCATTACGAGAACATGTCAGGAAAGGAGGACGGTTATCGGTAATGAGAGTAGTGGGAGAACGTGTGATCAGTCATTCCTCATGAAGAGACGCGATGATCACTACCTTCCGTACAAAACCCACTTCTACACTACTTCACTTCCTCCACTTCCTAAGAGATCAGGGTTGCGCTCAAATGACTTGTATAAATAGATTTTCAATCTATTTCGAAAGGGAGACAAGTGTTATCAACACAAGTAGCCAGAAACCATTTTCTGAAACACAAGTCATAAACAGCCACACCTTCATAATTCAACACTCTGATCTCAAACACCTTCTCCGCTATCAACCCTTCTCCTTCACCTTGTGACCGAATTGAATCTGGAACGACCATTTTTTGGTTTAGGAAAGAGTCTTATAGATTGATTTCTCGAACCTAAAAGCATTCCCGTGCAATGCATTTGTTTAGGGTTTGAACTCGTTTCTCATCAGCACACCCCAAATTACCAAAAAAGGGCAGAATCAGTTTTTACCCCAAAACAACTGGCGACCAAAGCGGGAGATCAATCTCTCGGTTGCAATATCAAATTTCAATTTCATTTCAATTTTATCAAAATTCATAATGGTGTATTTTAGGTCTGGATCAGCGACCAATTCCGATGGAACTAGCACTGACAACACTCTAGGCGTTGATGTCTCTGTCAGTGGCGCTACAATACAGCCCGTCAATACGATTAATGCATCTCGTGGAACTACGTCCTCTACCACCAACACCAGCGGATCATAGATTCGGTAACACTTCCCATCACCAGAGCCATAGCAGCCGTAAACCCCAATATTTCTTCGAGTGTAACCCCTCTGGTCGTCACTAGAGAAGCTGCTACTCCCCCGTCAGGACGAGGGGATGGAGGAATCAGAGGAGGCCAACCTACTATTACCATTGTTGATTTGATAGAAAGGAAAGAAATTCTGGCTAAGTCTCAGACAAACATGGATTCGACCCATAAAGAGGTACTCACTTTCATCAAGACATTAACAGAACGATTGCCACAAGAGTCACGACATCTCTTGGAGCCAACAGGGAGTACCTTCAACACGCCTGGAGCGAGTGCTTCAACAAGACGTGCTTACCTAGATGAAGAAGCTCGTATTGCTCCTGAACGCCCATGGGAAAGGAACCAGTCACCCAACTTCATCACTCGTGAGGATCTGGAACGACTTCTCCAAAATCGAGGCAAGGAAAACCCGGTGGACCATCACCAGCACCAACCTCCATATTCTCCTGATGTGCAGAGAGTTACCTTACCGAGAGGATTTTCCTCTCCTCAGTTTTCCCTTTATGATGGTACTGGTAAAGCTCGCGAACACATCTCTCGTTTTCTGGAATATTTTGGAGAACAAGAATACAATCATGTCCTCCGCCTGAAAGAATTCTCAAAATCGCTTACTAGAAGAGCATACACCTGGTATAACAACATCGCACCAAACAACATATCGAAATGGCGTGAGATGGTCACCGCCTTTTACAAGAAGTATTTCTTCGTGTCCGAGCAAATCACTTTCTCGGACTTGGGAAGAATGTTTCAGAGAAACAACGAGCATCCGAACGATTACGTCAAGACATTCAGAATTAAATCTTTGGAATGCCACGATCCAAACGTGACCGAACAACAATTGGTAGAGTCGTGCATTAATGGTATGGTTCCCATCTATCGCGCTTTACAGGAAAACCTGCGCTTCCAGACGCTCTTTGAACTTCATGAAGCTGCTAAGTGATCGTCTACGACCGCACCAGCGCATTTATAAAAAACCATACCGTCCATGGGTGAGGATGCACGCGAAACTCGAGGGAACAGGCGCCTCATCAATAAACAATACAACACCGGTACTTCTGTGAGCGTGGTAGGTGAAGGTGGAAAAAAAAAGCTCCAACAACGGAGCAACAACCCAAACACGCAGTTCCAGCACAGACGACCCCATCCCGGAAAGCCACAGCTAAAGCTCTTGAAGCTGGAGATGCTCCAGACTTCCCATTTCCAATAGATGAAGTCATTGAACTCCTGGAAGCATGGATTCAAGATGATGCAATCAAGCTACCTCCTCTTAGACATCCGCCCACTAAAGAAGAGATGGCGAATCCCAAGTACTGTCGTTATCACAGGTTCGTCAATTATCCAACCAGTGACTGCAACAAGTAGAGGCGCATTTTCAAGGAGAAGGTGGATACGGGAGAACTTCAACTAGGAAACGAAGGAGTCAACAGAGACCCCCTTCTTGTCAGGAGTTGCATGATTTTTGGGGACTCTGTTCATAAGACTGTGCAGTCTATGATGGAACGATTATGTTAAATTCTGTATTTCTTAAAGGCACAGCGTCAAGACATGTTTGGGGCTCTTAACTGTGTTGTATCAGGCAAGCGTCTGTTTCCGGTTAAGGAAGTTTCCCCTGAACCGCAATCCTTCTTAGGAAACGCGAGATGTAACTGGGGACTCCTAACAGTCGCTCGCTTGAAGGATGTCGAGTTCGAAAACGTGTTGATCGACGTAGCATCTGATTTCAACATTGTCATTGTCAAGGCCCTGAAAGCTGCAAAGATTTCGAAGCAGGGAGCTGTTCATTGCCCAATCATAATTAAAAACTCTGAAGGAGAGTCTAGAGACGCTTATGGGTACATTGACCTCGAAATCAAGATAGGAGACTCTCTAACACGCGGTAGGTTTCATGTTCTGAAAGATTACCCGAACTATGATATGATTCTGGGACGCTCGTGGGTGCATAACAACAAAGAAAAGCTAGGAGTGTGTCCCTTGCCAGTGTCTATACCTGAAAGGATTACCAAGAATCCGTCAAATCTCTAAGATTACCTGTTGCCATATCAACAACTTGTTGATGTGACGCAATTACCTGGAGAAAGCCCATCATCATACGTCAGAAGATTTCGAACCCAAGTAAGTCTTATCGAACAACCCGTTTTGCAACAAGTCACTCCTTCTTCTGCCAAGTCCCGGGGACTTGCTCCAATCAACAACCTAATTGTCATTAGGAGATGTGAATGGGATGCTGGTCCTTTCAAACGCTTTGTCAAAAGTTTAGAAGCTGTCTCGATTAAAGATGATGAGTCCAAGGGACAAGTGAGCGTGCAACGCCCAAACCCATTTCAAATTGGATATTTGGTAATAAAGGCGACCGCATTTCAAGTTGGGGATGTGACAGTGAAAATGATCGCTCAGTCCAATTCACCTACAGAAAAGGAAGATAAGCCATACCTGGTGGCAGATGTTATCTTAGGCGGTTACTGCAAGCTCATCAATGCTAACAAACTAGAAGGCGTGACAATTCGCTCACGATGGCTCGAACCCTACAATACCTAAAACGCTATGCTACCATTTCCTCCAGCGTTCTCCATACCTAAAACGTTGTGCTACCCTTCCCTCCAGTGTTCTCTTTAATATTTCTTCCAGCAATTTCTTCTTTCATGCAATATTTGTAATTCCCCCAAAATGATTGCACTGCTTGCATTCATAATTAAGGTTTCAATTTATCAGTTAATCAAAGTATTATTTCCTTTTAGAAGCCTCTTTACTCCCGAACCATGACACAAAGTCGTGAACAAACCTAAAACCCTTATTACCCATCAGTTCAAACCAGAAAGACAAAACCTTGAAAAAAAAACATTCCATGTCTTTCGAGAAACATCGAAGGAGCACGGACAGGAAGAAAGGGAAAAGGGGATTCGTGTGGGTAATCAGAGGGAACGATCTACTCCAACAATGAAACAACACCACTACAATAAGATTTGCGAAACTCTGCCAACTGGAAAAACAGGTTTGTGGTTAATTGATAGGCACATTTTTGTGTCTAAGTTTTCTTCAATTTTCTGTATATTGTTGGTACTCGGATTTGTGCTTATTTTGGTGTTTTGTGTGTTTGTAGGTATTTTTGGAAAATAACATTTTTGGAAAAATCGGCTCGAAAAATTATGCGGAACACCCCCGAAGGACAACTGATAAACGGACCCTAGTTTTGGATAAGGGGCACCTTAGTTGGGCATCTGTTATTCGCACCCCCAGTCTGGTTAAGGGGACTTCATCCTCTTCGTTTGAATTCAGAAATATAGCGGGAAAACTGGAACAAAATTAGGGTTGGGAATTTGAAGAAGTTCTAGGGAGATTCAATGGCTGAAATCACTCGGGTTTGTTCTAATTGTCAACACAAGAACAGTATGGGTGTTGGATTCAATCCAATTTGGCCAGATAATCACCAATCGAAGAACTCGGGACTGGTATATTTCCCGTGAGAATATTCTCGGAACTTGGAAGATTTGCACGAGTCAGAGCATGGAGATATTCTTCTGAGACGTCTTTTGAGCATGATTGGAGTGTGTTGTCTTCAGAATACTGCGTGGAGAAACCAAAAATGGAAATTATTCCCTAATCTGGCCGTGAAGAATAATCGCATTCAATGGGGAATATTTGGAGTTATTAGAGATTATTTTCGGTACCATAAGGCTATATAAGCTGTTTCTAAGGAGGGAGAGTTCGAGGAGCAGTTTAGAGCTTCAACAGAGCTGAAAATTAAGTTGTAGGAAAACTGTTTTCTGTTGGTGCACTGAAGAACACGAAGAATTTTAGACGCACAGAGACAGTCGTTTATCAACAGTGACAACGACAAAGGGGTGAGGGTCGTATGCTACAACATCAGTGACAGTTCACATATATCGTTCTCTGTAACAGCTGGTTTGTAACACTTATAACTGTTACAAACCCGGTTTTTAATTATTTTCTCCCATATTATCATCCTTGTAAGCACCTTTTGAGCAATGAATTATCTTTTTGAGTGTGTTTCCATGATGAAGAGCTAAACCCAATCCTTGGGGCGATGGAGGAAGCTGTTGTTTCGGTAAAAGTGATATATCTTTATTTTAAATTAATTATGGCAATTCTATTATGATTTTTTCATTGAACTAAAAATGGATTATATGATTTTGATTAGTTAGGTGTATTTTCTCTTGATAGAATATGCTTGGTTTAGAGTTTTGATATTCTATGCTTAGATTAACATCTATTCTTTTAAAAATCTACTTGTCTAGGCAATACTATTAGAATCAATTTGAATGTTGAGTTGCGAAATTATTGTTTTATTAAATCACTAATATCGACCAATGGTGGAATCCTAGCCCCAGTCTCTCCACAATATTCACATCACCTTTTTATTTGAGTTTATTATTATCATTTATAAAATTTAAGTCTAAAAAAAATCTGCTTTCACAAGTCTTGAACGAACCATCTTACTAAAACATCATTGAAGAATAACATCATTAATCTCTGGTTTCTATTATCGCATCGTCCTTCATTGTTTGAGATCGTGAGCAATCATCACAAAGACAGTACAAATAAGAACGCATCACCGGTTATACGCGTGAATTGATGAAATATAGAGATTTCATTATCACTTTGGAGAGCGTCACAATTGGGTCTCAAGATAATGCGAATAGAAGGACCATTCTTTAATTAAACCTAAAATCAGTCACCACTGAGCATAAAAAGGAATGTCTACGAACTATGAAAGCATTCAACAAGAATAAAAGCAGCAAAGGGAAATCTAGTCCTCGGAAGGATCAACAGTAACTTCACAGGAATTGTGGGAAGCCGCTACAACGCCGTCATCACAAGATACTGCATCCTCCAGGGAAGCCACATCGACCTCCTCTGCCGCTTTGACGCCTCCCTCAATGGTTGCTTCAATATTCCCTCTAGGAAATGCACCAGCATCATCCCTGGAAGCTTTTTCAACATCTTCTCCGAATGCCGCTGCCATGATCTCTTCAACATCCACTTCATTATTTCCTCCAGTGGTTGCTTCAACACCTTCTACGGAAGCTACTTCGATTTCCCCTTCAGGGACTTCCCCAACAGTCTTATGAGGATTCTATGGTTCTTCCAAGTCAGAATCGAGGATGATGATTCCGTAACAGACAGGGTAATCATACTTGTTTTCACTGGAAGGTCGCTCATGCTCGATCCTTTGCCGCTTTAGCCGAGCTGCAAACCTTTCAGCTCTCGCGCTTGGCGACTGAGACGCTTCGCGGTGCCTTCATTCTTCTTCCACGCCGACCGAAGTCAAGAAAGCCCGAACGCGCTCCCCAACGAGATGTAATTGCATAAGAGACATACCATGTATAGCACGATCAGCTTCACAAAACAGAGGACTTATTTTGGCCATCACCTCCTCAAACGCACTAGCCTCAGGTTTGTCAACTTCAAAGATCTTCTCTGGAGAAGTAAAAGATTAATCATCACCAGCAGTTCCCGTCATATACTGCAAAAAGGGATATTATGATCATTCCAAAAGCTGGTAAATAAAATTATTTTTATCAATCAAAAATCAAACTGCATAATGAACATGGAGCAGTACCTGAAACGAAGAAGAAGAGCAATTCTGCGATGGGGAGAAAGGCTTAGCGTCTTCTTTACATTCGCAAATCAGCTAGAACCCGGGAAGAAAATAAGTCTCTACTTGCCGTGTATAAAGGCTCCGGATACGGTATAACAATCAAGTAGGTACTTATCTATCTGATGATGATCGACGTGCAAAGAAAACGTGCCCTACTCAAGAACCGAGCCAGCCTCTATCCTGGTAAAGTGTATCGAACTCCTCTTGTGAATTTCTTTGCCTGTCACCATATAGTGCTTACCCCGCAATAATTTCATTGTTACGTGCTAATCATGGGACTTAATGTTGATGGTGGTTTTTAGTTTAGGGTCGAAATTGTACATCCCTGTATTTAATGCGTTGTTATACTGCAAAGGAATAAAGGCCATTTGAAAGTGACGAGTGCTCAAACCTCTTTACTTACACATGTATTGAACAACTCAGCATATATATGAAATTTACCAGAATGGTGCATCAATCCCAGATATTCTATAAATTTCAACGTATCACATTAATTACTAATGCATCCGCTTGCCTGATATTTTACCATGCTATGTTCTCAGCTGAAATCTCATTATTGACATCACATGAAGATGAAGTGTTCACTCTCAGCAGAGTAGCATGAATCTCCCGAAGTGTCAGTATTGAAATCTGCATGAAAATACCCAGACGAGTTACATCACTCTCTGACAAAGAGATCAATGCGTTCACACACTTTTAATTAAAGTTAGCATGATAGAATGCATATTTACCTTTAAAGAAAATCTATACTGTTAATGTTGATCTCAAAAACGATCACGGCTACACAATTTGACCGCGCGATTTAACAAGCTTAGAATACTCCTAGTAGAACTAGGCAATCGCCGTAGCAATCACCGGTGGTCCCACTAGTCCTCTAGTTGACCGAATCCCGTGTTGCCTATTCACAAGCGCCTCAAACGCCGACCCAAACATGGTCGTTTGCGCTGCGGAAAGACAAAGCTCGAGTGAGCTAAAACCGTAAAAAACGGTCTCAAAAGCCGTCATATTCGTCCAACTTTTTCAGCATAGTTGGACGGAATATATTGCGTTCCAAACTATCAGAGAAGTGCTAACGCGTCCACCACCGACCCAATGCTATCCCTTACCAATCGACTTTCTCATGGGAAGTTAATAGCGCACCAAATCGTTCGATTGAACTAGGATAAACGCACAGCCTTGAAAAACCTAAATTGAATAAGCGGCTTTACACAACTTTCGCTCATCGATCGTATCCGTCCAACTTCACCAGCTTAATTAGACGGCTTAGATTGTGCTTCAAATGATCAAGGAGATACCAACGTGTTCAACATCGAACCAATTCCACACGTGAACGATCGACTTTCTTATAGCAAGACTAAAGCGCACCAAAATGCCAGCCCAAAGAAGCGTGAACACGTTGTTTCAGAAAACCTAAAAATACTTTGCGGCAATACATTACTGCCGCAAATCGATCTCGACCACTCATATTCGCCAGCCGATTTGAGTGGCTTAGATATAAATTCAAATGGCATCAAGGACATCAACATGATCACTGTCATCCCACCTTCACGCGTGACTGACCGACCTGCTCGAGATGACGATCGAAGCCTCGAATCGCTTTCCCAAAGAGGGTGACCGCGTGGACCTCCTAAACCCTAAAGTCGCGTCAATGGAAGTTTGAAACTGCCGCAAATGATCACGACCATCCAACTTCGCCATCCTAGTTGGATGGTATAGATGTATTTTTAGAAAACAAGCAAAGCAAGATTGTGAAGACCATCCATCCTTTTTCCACATGAGGTGATCGGCCAAGTAATGGCGTGTCCCTAGAGCCGCCAAACAATCACACAAAGGTGGTCGATCATGCCTTTTCTTTTAAGACATTTATCAGCGACTTATTCAATCAAGCTCAAAAACAATGATGCTTCATACACATCGATTAATTTGAGATTTTTTACATGCGTCGAATACATACATATTTTATATTGGCCTCATAAATAACTTAGTTGTTTCACTTAATAGCACCATGCTATTCTCCGCGGTGGGTCTCACTGGCCACTTATTCGAGACATCAAACATGTCATAAACTGGGGGATGCTTACTGGGGTATTGGTCTGGCGGTTTACAGCGTGCGGCGTGCAACGCATCCATTACGAGAAAATTTCAGGAAAGGCGGACGGTTATCAGTAATGAGAGTAGTGGGAGAAGCGTGATCAGTCATTCCTCATAACGAGATGCGATGATCACTACCTTCCGTACAAAACCCACTTCTACACTACTTCACTTCCTCCACTTCCTAAGAGATCAGGGTTGCGCTCAAATGACTTGTATAAATAGATTTTCAATATATTTTGAAAGGGAGACAAGTGTTATCAACACAAGTAGCCAGAAACCATTTTCTGATACACAAGTCATAAACAACCACACCTTCAGAATTCAACACTCTGATCTCAAACACCTTTTTCGCTTCTCTCCCTAAGATCAACCCTTCTCCTTCACCTTGTGACCGAATTGCATATGGAATGACCATTTCTTGGTTTAGGCCAGAGTCTTATAGATTGATTTCTCGAACCTAAAAGCATTCTCGTGCAATGCATTTGTTTAGGGTTTGAACTCGTTTCTCATCAACACACCCCAAATTACCAAAAAAACAGCAGAATCATTTTTTACCCCAAAACAGGGAGGTTGAGCACGAACAGTCTCTACCTATACCACGCACAATGGCCGCTCGAAGGGTGCGATCAGTTATAGGGAAGAGGTTTAGTGTTGGTCTTAGGGAGGGAAACAAACTAAGAGAGAGATCAGAGAATTCTAGGGTTTGAAGAAGAATTGCTCTGAGAGGTTATGAGAAAGATGTTCCAATCTTGGAGAAATATATGACCTATTTATAGCTGAATTCTCTAATCTCAGGTCGGTGAAGAAAAGGATTGCTTGTCGTGTCGTGCGAAGCAATTCTCCCGTCTCTTCAGGAATAGATAGAGATAAACTAGGTAGGGTTTATATCATTATTCCACCGTCTTTACTCTCTTCTGCGCTGATAAATAGGCCGGGTATTTCTCACATGTGCCGTAGTCTGCCAGACCAAAACCCTAATTTTTATCCTCCCCATTTGTGTGAAGCTGAGTCAGCCTTGTTGATGATGTGTTGAGAGAGAGAAATATTATCTTTAGCCGAGTTTGCCAAGATAGAGAGATATTATCTGATTTGTAAGAATGACTAGGATGAGTCTCGTGAAAAGGCATGTGATACCTCAAAACTCGTGTAGAGAGTCTGGAAAGGAGATTAAATTCCTACATGAGAATCGTTCCTATCATGGGGAATATTCGGCCCTGTCTGAGATTTCCCGAGAGATTTGAATCTCTCAGAGAATTTGTTGAGAGATGTGAATCTCTCGGGATTTTGAGGCGAGATGTGAATCACTCTGAGATTTTGCAGAGAGATGTGAATCTCTATGGGTTTTCGAGTAGAGATGTGAATATCTCCGAGATTTTGAGGAGAGGAGATTTTGCAGATGGATCCAAATTTCTACGAAGATTTCCTTGACGGATCTAAATTTCTCCGTGGTCAGCTGGGACTCGTCCTGAAGAGATAGAAAGGGTTTTGTACGCCCGATATGTCTCTGCGAGACTTTGGCTCAATTTTCTTTGACCAGCGTATCTTGCATAAATGTGCTAGGAATCAACTGTGTGTCCATATAATGGGGCCAAAAAGACCAGTGTATCCCGAAAAGATGTTCTAGGAGTATGTCGAAAAGGCCCGAAGGCAAAATAACCAGCGTATCTTGCGGGGATGTCCTAGGAATTATTCGGAAACCTCAGTCAGTCGAGTTAGAGCCTAGAGCAGACATGACCAGTGTATCTCGCGATGATGTACTAGGAATCAGTCATTGATCTCAAATAGGGTGAGTCGTGCTTACATGAGACACATATGTGTCTCCGCTCTGGGTCATAAGTCCGTCGATGACGTTTTTACGTATCTACAAAGCCTACATGACCAGTAGTATCTCGCGGGGATGTATACTAGGAGTCATGGCATCACAATCAGCTGTGTCTCGCGAAGACATGCTGGAATTGTGGTTGTTATGGTTCATAAGTCTGTCGGGGACGTTTTACGCTCTCCAGAACCTACGTGATCAGCAGTATCTCGTCGAGGAAGTACGCTAGGAATCCCAGCATCACGACCAGTAGTGTCTCGTGGGGACGTATACTAGAAATCGTGGCTATGAGTGCATTGAGTACTAAGGGCTTAATCTCTCACATGAGAGTTGAGTTTCATCTACTGTCTTCAAATGACACTTTTTCGCTAATCCAAATTTCACTATTTACACCTCGATCTAAAGGTAGGCCAGTTTCCCCAACTTGCACGTGTATTTACACATTTCTGTTATGCTATCCTCAGACTACGTTTGAATTCACTCTAGATTCTATAATGCGTATGCTTAGAAAAGGGCCGAAATGATGTTTTCCCGTTTCAATCCCATTTGTCTAAGGCCTAAGGCTGTGCGTACGTGCGAGGAAGGGTACCTTTTTGCAAGGCTACCCCTGAGATTTTCTTCCCCAATGAAATTAAAATTGTTGCCCACAATAAAAAAATATAAATAAGACCAACACTAAACCATTGCAAAGAAATCATTAACTTAAAACCAGGATGAAACAAAATCAAACTCGGATGATGTATACATAAATGAGGAAAGATCCCTTCGCATTTTAATTCTTATATTGTGTCATATTTAGGCGCCTATTGGTGATTAAAAATCAGATGATATCAGATTTGAAGCTAATATTTCGTAATACATTTATTTTTTTGTAGGAACGGAAAGCTACGTAAGAGGAACATAATCTCGAAATATTAGTTTCAAATACGTCACCGTTCGATTTTTATTCACAAAATTAATGCCCAAAGTGTGAGACAGTGTGAAAATAAAAGTATAAGAGAATCCTCCCTGAGCATCTTAGGTACGCCGGTAAGTTAAAAATCAACACAGTTTTGTGGTATGTATGCTTTTTATATTCAGCTATTGGATTGTGCAACACAGATGAGATCGGTATAAAACTGAAATTCAGCCCTAATTGTGGTGCTGGTGCACCACAATTGCCTCCTCAAGTGAACTGCCTGGCAGCATCTCTTTTCTCCCATCATATTCAATCAATACTATGAAAACTGAACCCACATAAAGACCCAGATTTAGTGTAATTAAAGAAATAAACGTCATTACTAGCTTTCATCATTTTTAATATTCAACGTCACTAAAGAAGGAAAGAAAAATATCACCTCTTTTGATTCTTTCTTCATTAAAATTTACACAAGTGACTGTTTTACTTTATTTTTCTTTAACAAATTACAGAGCAAGCTCTAGCTGTCATGGTTGAGTTTAGCCATCTTTTATTCTTCTTCAGATCTCTATTGCTTGTAATTCTGTTCAGTTTTATACTTCCCATAAAATTTACTAACAAAAAACCCCAACTTGCAATAATTCAATTAACATAGAACCCCAGCCCCAGCTTGTAGAAATATAATTAATTTCTCCAATCAGAACTTAAAAGAAAAACATTTAAAAGTGGACCCCACATCTGACCTCAACAAACCAAACCCAGTTGGTCTCTGGTCTTCTCTTTCAGAGTTCAAAGTTCAACACGCAGTACTTTTCTTCCTTCCCTTAGATCTGGAGGAGACTTTATTAAATTTTGGAGGGGTTCTGGTAGTTCCTAATTTAGAGAGCAGCAGCTCTGAAATCTGAGGAGCAGCAGTTATTTGTTTTCGAATCCGTGTTTTTGTAATAATTAAGGAAAGGGATGGGATTGGTGGAAGAGAATGGAAATGATGGAGTGGTGTCTAAAATGAATAAGTATCAAAAGATGGATAAAGATGATGAATTTGATGATGAATTAGAAGATTCAATGATTAAACTTAGACAACAGCATACAAGAAGCAGTGATACTAGGAAATATGTCTTTGCCTGTGCTGTTTTTGCTTCTCTCAACTCTGTTCTTCTTGGATATGGTAAGTACCCTCCCACATATCACAAATTACTTTTAGTACAGTTTTCATTTTTATGTAGACATAATAGTTTTAAGAGTAACAAACATTCATGGGTTTGCTAGTTTTAATGAAATTTTACTAATTTAAGCAAAGTTAGCAAGTTTGGCAATGCACCTTAATCTTCCTCATTTGGAATCATACACCAAACCCATTTTGGCAAACTCCTTAAAATGCATCTTTACCCTATACTGATTGTAGTAAAACTAGTTTTAGGTGAAAGAACGGAATTTCTTACAATCCTGATTTGGGTAAAGGGGGTCACTTTAGATTATGATGAGGATGGCAATGTTTGTTTTATGGTGGGTCTTGAAAGATTGCAAGAATTGGAAACAATGTATTGCTTTTGCGTCTAATTTAAGGTTTTTGCCATTTGCAGATGTTGGAGTTATGAGTGGAGCAATTATATTTATTCAAGAAGATTTGAAAATAACAGAAGTGCAGCAAGAAGTTCTAGTTGGTATTTTGAGCATAGTCTCACTTCTTGGTAGTTTAGGTGGTGGAAGAACCTCGGATGCCATTGGTAGAAAATGGACAATGGGTTTAGCAGCAGTGATTTTTCAAACAGGTGCTTTAGTCATGACATTCGCTCCGTCTTTTGCAGTTCTCATGATTGGAAGACTTCTTGCAGGAGTAGGAATTGGATTTGGTGTTATGGTTGCTCCAGTGTATATCGCTGAGATTTCGCCCACAATTGCCAGAGGATCTCTCACTTCGTTCCCTGAGATCTTTATAAATCTAGGGATCCTTCTTGGGTATGTTTCAAACTATGCTTTTTCGGGGTTTTCAGTGCATACAGGCTGGAGAATAATGCTTGGTGTGGGAATACTACCGTCGGTCTTTATTGGGTTTGCACTGTTTGTCATTCCTGAGTCGCCAAGGTGGTTGGTGTTGCAAAATCGGGTTGATGAGGCAAGAGCCGTATTGCTTAAGACAAATGATAACGAAGCAGAGGTGGAAGAAAGAATTGCAGAGATCCTTGCAGCAGCTGGATTTGGTAATGCAGATAAGACTGAGGAGAAAGCAGTTTGGCGCGAACTTTTAGATCCCTCTCCATCACTTCGCAGAATGTTAATTACTGGATTTGGAATCCAATGTTTCCAGCAGATAACCGGCATTGATGCAACTGTGTATTATAGTCCAACAATCTTCAAAGACGCTGGAATCACTGATAAAACAAAGCTTCTTGCTGCAACTGTTTCTGTTGGATTTACCAAGACTATTTTCATCTTGGTAGCTATAATTCTTATCGATAGAGTCGGTCGGAAGCCATTGTTGTACGTCAGCACAATTGGGATGACTGCTTGTTTGCTTGCATTGGCGTTTACACTTACTGTTATGGGGAATGGACAAGTTGGCATTGCACTGGCAATTCTGTTGGTATGTGGGAATGTAGCATTTTTCTCGGTAGGAATTGGTCCAGTTTGCTGGGTTCTGACATCTGAGATCTTCCCACTTCGGGTTCGTGCTCAAGCAGCAGCACTTGGTGCAGTCGGAAACAGGCTATGCAGTGGCCTCATTGCCATGTCGTTTCTTTCTGTGTCCCGAGCCATTACAGTTGGAGGAACCTTTTTCATTTTCTCTTTGATTTCAGCTGTTTCAGTGGCTTTTGTTTATAAACATGTTCCTGAAACAAAAGGAAAGTCTCTGGAGCAAATCGAGTTGTTATTTCAGAAGGGAAATGAAGAATGGCAGAGAGGCGAGGTGGAGCTTGCAGATGTGGAGCATTTAGTGCAGAAAGAATGAATTGGTAATTCTTTGGAATCTCATAGATGAATTAATGCTAGTCCCTCACTTGATATACCATCCATCTAAAGGGAAGCCGGAAAGAATTCATTTCATGGTCAGCAAATTGTAAACAACATTTTTTGGTTGTATCTTCATAATCAGGAAACAAGAAAATTGCAAAAGGAAATACCATTTTCATCATAAGCTATACGAGACAATAACGAGAAGAAGTACAGATAAGGGATGGTAGAAGAGAAATGCTTTGTAATTTGTAAACAAAGGTACTGCACAATTAAATGTGAATGACCAAATGAATTTTTTTGTATCAGCCAACCATTTTAATATAAAAGAGGGATAGTGTAGCATTTTCAGTGTCTTGCATTTCTTAGTCAGCAGCCACTTTGCATTTCTTAGTGCAGCAGCAAATCTTCAAACATACAAGAGTTCATGTCAGAAAATCGATTATTCATCTACAAATTAGAACCCATGAAATAAAAGTCATTGTGAGACAATCGTTAGCAACATCGAGAAAAGGTCTCCGCGTGATGTGCGGACAGCTACCACGACTTCCATGCGATGGTGTGTACTGTGTAGATTAATTTAAGCGTATATCATATAGTTTTCAAACCTATACATAATTGATAAAGGCTTAATTACCTACACTAACTCAAATTATATCTTCTTCCGTTCATTAAATTTCTTTTGCGAGTCAAGAAAATGGTAGATGCACTGATTTCATTTGTGGTGGAGAAATTGGGTGATGCGCTTATTGGTGAAACATTTTTCTTACAGGGTGTCCGTAGTCAAGTTGAGAGGTTACGTGATGAACTAATAAGGATGCGGTGTTTCTTAAAAGATGCAGATGCAAGGGAGCAACAAGGAGACGAGGAAGTTCCAATTGGATTGCAGAAATTAGTGTTGGAAAACGATTAATAAAAAATAATTTTTTAAAGTTTTAATAAAAATTATAATTTTTATTGTTTTTTTTGTGAATGAAACTTATTAGTCCCACGTTGTGGAGTTTCCAATTTTTAGTAGTTTTAAAAAACTATATAAACTTTTTAGTCCCACATCGGGGAGTTTTTCTTCTTAAGTTGTATTTGTCAATTATATAAACAGATTCACTACTTTTGTAAAATCTATGGGAAAGGGGCTTTTCTATATTTAGAGATATCTCTAAGGGAAAAAACATTTTATATTGTTTTCACAAGTGTTCGAGATTTTCCTTTATGGTTTTTTCGGAGTTTCTAAGCTCAAGTTGAGCATTTACTACATATGCTAGTAGTAGGTGTAGTAGAGTGTTTTATTCTGGAGATATCCGTCCTGTGAGGGCTATAGCATCACTCTTGAGTGTAGCCGGGTGCTAATGTCTTAAGGGCAAAGTGTTGAACACGTGACTCACTCTGTTTTTCCAAAGTTTTGCCTTGTTGTTGTTGCGAAGATATGGGAGCACGTTCGTTTCATCAAATCGATCACTTCCATTATAAAGGAGCTAAGTATCAATAACTTTTGCTTATTTGATTTTTCCTTGTTTTTGATTATTGCACCCAACAATCTTAAGACATTAAAATTTGTAATAATCAAAAATGGTTGGTTGGTTTGTGAATCATGGATGCTAATTGTGGAGTGAAAAACAAAAACGAATTTTTGGTCAGCTGTAGAGTTTCGAGTTTATCTCTTAACCTGGAAGGAATTTCGATGAACCCTTTTGACACAACGTAGTAGACATCCTGATAGTTACCCACGTAAAATTTCAGAATTTTTGGAGTTGTAAAAGTATTTTTTTGATATTTTACAAAACAGAGAAACGTTCCTGAAAAATTCTGACGGGAAGAATTTTGTTGTTAACTAAAGTAGTTTTTATGGGGTAACCATGAGTTTTTTGATATGGTGGTTCAAACGAAGTTTATAAATCTAGATATTATCTTCAAAACTCATATTTTATCTGAACTAAGGTTTGTGAGATGTGGTGTATTAGGTGATTGGGAAATTACCGTGTCTGTGGTCACAGTATAAACGAAGTTTGTGACATGAAATTGGAAAGGAACATGGCTACCAGGCGCATGTGGATGAACACAAGTCTTCCAAATATGACAAAGGCAAGAACATCAAACACAACTCTAAGAATAGTCTTCAAAATAAAGGTATGTTTCGTAAAACTGAATCCGGCATTACTTTAATTAAGGGTAATTGTTATGTTTGTAAAATTCCTGGCCATACGGCAGTAAAGTGTAGACAACATAAAACCTTAATAAGTAGAAAGTTAATGCTAATTTAGTTGAAACAAATTAGAACGAGTTCATTGACATGATGTCGGAAGTTATTTTAATAACTAATGTGAGAGACTAGTGGGTGGACTCTGGAGCCACTAAGTATGTTTGTTGAAACAGAGACTTGTTCACCTCTTATCAGAGGATAAGGGATGTCGAAAAACTATATATGAGTAACTCATCTGCGACAGAGGTTGCATAAAAGGGAAAGGTCGAGCATAAGCTCATATCTGTAATATTCTCACACTGAATGAAGTTTTCATGTTCCGAGCATATGAAAGAATCTTGTATCTTGTTCTCTTGAAGATGGTAAAATATTGAAGATCTTAATTAAATGTGGAAAACTTGTTATAACTAAGGTCATTGATTTTTAGGCAACAGTTATAGGACTTAGGGTCTATATAAGTTTAAAGGAAAATATGATGAAGTAAACATAGTTGATTCTTGTGCTTTCTTTTGTGTGTCTTTGAATGTTTTGATTGGTAGACTTGGAACCGTAAAATTATAAGTCAATGGATAAACTGCCTAACATAGGCTACGTACCCAAATTTAGTTTGGATCTTGAACACAAAAGTGAAATGAATATGCTATAAAATCTTTTAGCACAAATGTTCATAGTAATTCTAATCCCTTAGAATTAATTCAGTTAGGCCTAGTTGACTTGAGTTCAACTCAAAACCACTATGGTAAAAGATGGTTTATAACTTTCGTGGATGATTGTACGAGGTACTATCTTGTATACTTTCTTAGGGATAATGATGATGCCTTAGAAGCCTTAAGATGTATAAACTTGAAGTTCAAAACCAATTAGAAGCCTTGAACATAACAACTATATCCTTAAGAAGATGATAATTGTCATGTTGATTAGTTCAGGATTACCTGCGGCCTTGTGGGGGGAGGCAGTCCTCTTAACTAGTATATCCTGAATATAGTACCCTTAAGGATCAGATGAAACTCCATATGATTTATGGAAAGGTAGATGACCTTCCTATGAATATGTCAAAGTGTGGGGGTGTTTGACTAAGATTGTCATTCCTCTTCCTAAAAGAACTAGATAGAAACCAAAAATGTTGACCGTGTCTTCATATAGGGTATGCTGAGTATACTTCTACATATAGATTTTTGGTTGTGTGTTCTGATTTTTCATACTTTGGTGTGATTTTTCTAACTTTGTTGTGAATACTATTACATAATCTAGGGATGCTAAGTTCTTTGAACATGTTTATTCTTAAACCTGTACCTCATTAGAGATGTGTGGTTGATCCCCTAGATTTATTTTCAAATAGTCAGAACTTATCTTAAAGAAAGATGAAGTTAAGGTTGAGCCTAAGAGAAGTAAAACAATTAGACTTGAGACTGCTTATGAAGCCGACTTCATAACATGCCTAGCTTAGTCTAAGCCCTGGACTTGTAAAGAAGCCTTGATATCTACTGAAACTCCATTCTGGTAAGAAGCTTCATTTAGTGAAATGGACTCAGTCCGTCGGAACCTGACTTGGGAGGTTTATAGGTTACCTCCAGAGAGTAAGACCATGAGATGTAAACGAGTCTTTAAGAGGAAACATTAGGTATATGGAACTGTGGAAAAATATTAGGCTAAGTTGGTAGCTAAAGGCTATAAACTAAAAGAAGGTGTGTATTTCCTTGATTCTTATTCACATGTGACGAGATTTACTTCCGTTGAGATGCTAATTGTTATTAATGTCATAAACAAATTAGAGATACATCAGATGGATGTTAAGACAGCTTTTCTAAAATCGTGAATTAGATAAATAAATTTACATAGACCAACCTGAGGACTTTATAGTGAAAGGTTATGATGACAAAGTTTGTAAGTTGAAAAAAAATTTGTATGGTTTATAAAATAAGCACGTAAACAGTGACATGGAAAATTTGATCATGTGATAATGTGTAGTGGATTTAAGTTAATGAATCTGACAAGTCTATTTACAAGTAACTTGTTAAGGATGCATGTGTGATTGTATGCTTGTATGTTGATGATATGCTTATACTTGATACAAACATAGATGTGATTAATTCCACTAAAAAATATGCGATGAATGAGAACATTGACTTGAAAGACTTAGGCCCTGTTGATGTAATCTTAGGGATGAGGATTAGAAAATAATCTAACATATGTAGTCTTAGTCATTCTCATTATGTTGAATTTGTGCTTAAGAGATACAATCAGTGTGGTTGTAAGCCTGCTTGTACTCCGTATGATTATTCTTGTAGACTCAAGAAAAAAGGGTAATGGAGTATCTTAACTTGAATACTCAAGAGTTATAGGATATCTGATGAATTTAAGGAACTGTAAGAGTCCAGACATTGCCTATATTGTGAGTAAGTTAAGTAGATATAATTGTAGTCCAGAGCAATAGCATTCAGATGCACTGAGTAGAGTATTATGGTACCTAAAATACTCTATTACCTTTTATTTGATTTATCAAAGGTATCTTGCTGTCCTTGAGGGACTTTGTGATGTAAACTGGATAGTTGACTCAGAGGAGTCTAAGTCTACGAGTGGACATGTTTCACTCTATCATGAGAGTTTGTTTTTGGAAGATTTACAAACAAACATATATTGTTCAATTCATTATGGAATCTGAGAGTATTGATTTAGATAAAGCACGAGAGGGGGACGAGTGCCTACGATGATTTTTAGAAGACATTCCTCTCTGGCATAGGCCTGTGCCAGCTATATCTATACATTGTGTTAGCCAAGCTATAATAGCTAAAGCTGAAAATAACTAACCTCAATCGGCGTTATTTTCATTGATTGGATAAAGTCCAAGGAGAATATCGCGCAATCTTTGACGAAAGGTTTATCCTAAAAGATAGTTAGAATTGCATCGAGGGGGAAGGGGCTTAAGCTCATAAATTAAACTTTCCATGGAAGATACTCAAACTTGCTGACTGGAGATCCCAAGATCAAGGTTTCGAATGAGACAACTAACTTGTGGTGGGTAAAGGTAAACACTATCAGAGAATTTTATTCTCTGTCCCTTCCCTATGTTGTAGACGTGATAGTGTGACTGCATGTGAAGGATGACTTTTAAGAAGTCTTAATGAGTTCTATAGTTTCAATTTAAGATTGAAGTGGGGTGTAGAAGTAACGCTCTTTATGGAAACTCACCTATCTGAATGAGGAAGTGGGCCGCTTCCTATGAGAATATGAGCTTTGATTCTCTAGATCATTCTGAGAAACATGATATGTCCAGGGCCAAATTGGACAAAACGGCACGAGCTTGGCAGCAACCTTGGAGATATTACCCGTGGTTTTTATCGCGAATTACATCAAATGCTAGCAGTTCAAGACATAGTTCACTGTCTCTAGCAAGTAATTCTGATAATATCTCACTAAGCAAAGGTTCAAGACCTCATGGACACCTCTGCCTAAAATGGTATTTCCTGCGCTTTTTATGTGAATTTCGTTTTGATGGTGTTGGTATTACTGGAACTTAGGACCTAAAGGTCACTAAGGGTTCACTAGTTCATGCTTTTTCACTTTGGTGAAAGATACCTATAGGCTCACCATGTGAGAACTAAAGATGAAAGCTCTCAATACTATTATGATTTATGCAATCCATAGTATGACCCTGGGGTCAACACACTTTTGTGTGAGGGAGAGGACGTAGAAATGACTAGTATGATTTAAACACTTGCACGATCAGTCTGTTTGGATCGTGAGATTGGGATGTTGATTTACCAAGATCTATCTGTGTTTTCATGTTTTATTGAGTTTTCATTCATGTGGGGGATTGTTGGAAAACGACTAATAAAAAATAGTTTTTTAAAGTTTTAATAAAAATTATAATTTATTATTTTCTTTTGTGAATGAAACTTATTAGTCCCACATTGTGGAGTTTCCAATTTTTAGTAGTTTTAAAAAAATATATAAACCTTTTAGTCCCACATCGGGGAGTTTTTCTTCTTAAGTTGTATTTGTCAATTATATAAACAGATTCACTACTTTTGTAAAATCTATGGGAAAGGGGTTGCTCTATATTTAGAGGGACCCCTAAGGGAAAAACATTTTATATTGTTTTCTCAAGTGTTCGAGATTTTCCTTTATGGTTTTTTCGGAGTCTCTAGGCTTAAGTTGAGCATTTACTACATATGCTAGTAGTAGGTGTAGTAGAGTGTTTTATCCTGGAGATATCCGTCTTGTGAGGGCTATAGCATCACTCTTGAGTGTAGCCGGACGCTAATGTCTTAAGGGCAACGTGTTGAACACGTGACTCACTCTGTTTTTCCAAAGTTTTGCCTTGTTGCTGTTGTGAAGATATGAGAGCTCGTCCGTTTCATCGATCATTTCCATCATAAAGGAGCCAAGTATCAATAATTTTTGCTTATTTGATTTTTCCTTGTTTTTGATTATTGCACCCAACAATTAGAAACGTCGCTTACGATGCCGAAGATGTAATTGACACCTTCTTATTAGAAATGCTTGGATGGTCAAGAATTTGGGACATCTTCACAGGGTTGGCTATGAGATCCTAGCCATCCAGGCTAGACTCAAAGCTATCTCTGATAGTAGAGTCACATACGGTATTAGAGACTTGGGCGATAAAGAAACTTCTAGTTCTGAAACAAACCAAAGGATGATTCAACACCCGCTAAGAAATCGTTATTCTCATGTTGAGGATGATCAAGTCTTCGGTTTCGAGGAACATACAAAGACATTACTGACTGAGTTGATGAAAGATGACGAATGACGGTGCGTCATATCTATCGTTGGTATTGGGGGTCTAGGCAAAACCACTCTAGCCAAAAAAATATATACACATGATACCGCCAAGAATCGTTTTGATTATTGCGGTTGGAGTTCTATTTCTCAACAACTTAATGTGACAGATACTTTAGGCGAAATCATGAAGAAGTGTATGACTGTAACTGACAGTGAGCTGCAGATGCTCAAGGCGATGAGTGCCACATATCTTGTGGAAAAGCTTTACAACTACCTCCAAGATAAACGATATTTCGTAGTGTTGGATGATGTTTGGAAATTTGATCATTGGAATACTCTAAGCCCTGCATTTCCAACAGGGAAGAGAGGAAGCAAAGTGTTATTGACAACCCGGAACAAAGATGTCGCTTTACAAGTAGATCCGTGGAGCCTTGACTTCCAACCTCAACATTTAACCGATGAGGAGAGTTGGGAATTGCTTTGTAAAAAAGCATTCCCAGATAATACCACAGGCGTCAAGCGCTGCCCAGCACGTTTGGAGAAGTTAGGAAGGGAGATGGTGCGTAAATGTGGTGGTCTGCCGCTGGGTATATGTGTGCTTGGAGGGTTATTAGCAACAAAGAGCTCAGAAGTCAAGCAATGGGAGCTTGTTCATAGAGACGTTATTTCATACATTAGTAAAGGCGAAAATGGAGGTGTGATGGGAATATTAGCATTGAGTTACCACGATTTGCCATGCCACCTAAAACCATGTTTTCTCTATTTAGGTTTATTCCCAGAAGACTATGCTATTCCAAGAAAGAAACTGATCCCATTGTGGATTGCCGAGGGTTTCATACCACACACACAAGAAAAATTACATGCAACGATGGAGGATATACCGAAGCATCAATATTTAGCAGAGTAAACTCAAAGGTGCATGGTTCAAGTCAGCTGCGAATTTTCTGTAGGGGAAGGCATGATTAAAACATATCGAATACATGATCTTATGAGAGACCTTTGTTTGTCAGAAGGGAAGGCAATGAACTTCCTTGATATTCATAATCAGCAGCAACATTGCACTGGTGGAGTAACATCGACTAATGCCAAGAAATTGCGGAGGTATGCCGTTCACCCCAAGAGTGAAGCCATATCAAGGTATGAAATTCATTGCAGTAATTCAGATAGCAGACTTCGAACTCTTCTCTTCTTGGTGCCTTCCTTCTAACTCCATTGAATTGCCAAAACTATAAACTTCTCAGAGTGTTACATCTCGAAAATGTGTTAGGGTCTAAAAAGAGTATAGCTAAAGAAGTCTTCAAATCAATGTTCCAATCTCATCATCCATAGGCAACTTACGAAGTTTACAAACCCTTGAGTTACCTTATTTTAACGGAACATTGCCTGAAGCTACATCAAGATTGGTACAACTGAGACACCTAAACCTCTTTTTATGTTCAGCAGATCAGAAATTCAGAATCGAAAATCTTATAAACCTCCAGACTTTTGGTTGCATAAAAGCTGGCTCATGGGTAAGAAAAGGTTGTTTTGACAAGCTTTCGAATCTTCGAAAACTGTCGGTATGCTCTACCTCACGGCTGCAAACTGATATAATCTTAGAAGAGGTGGTTGGCAAGCGAAGTTCGATATCATCATCGTCTGATGACCAGTACCAATCTCCCATTAGGAAGTTGGGTATCAGTAGTATAGAAAAACTTCCCAACTTAATATTCGATTCACTTTCTTGTTGTCATAGCCTTCACACACTTACGTTGGGTGGTCGACTGGATGTAATTAACCTCCAGAAATACCCACAAAATCTCAGCAAATTACATTTGTCTGGCAGCATGTTGGAAGAGGACCCGATGACAACTGTTCAATATCTCCCAAACTTAAAAGGATTTAAGCTTGCAACGCGTATACGAAGGTGAGGAAATGGTATGCACTTCAACAGGGTTCCCTCAACTCCAAATTTTAACCTTCACTGAGCATAAAAATCTGAAGGAGTGGAGAGTCGACCAAGGTGGAATGCCACATCTTAAGTACTTAACCATTATGAAATGTAGGAAACTGAGTATGCTTCCTGAAGGTTTGAGGTTTATTATTTCACTAGAGCAATTGAATATTTTAGGGATGCCATTGGTCAAAGACAGGATTGTAAAAGGAGTAGGAGAGGACTGGTACAAAGTCCAACATGTACCCTCCATTACAGCTCAGTAAATGTAACAATAGCGATGAGGATGAGATTACTATTCTGTTGTTGTCTTTTTTTCTTCTTTTTCTGAACCATGTATTTTAGAACTTTGTATGCAGAATTTGCATAATTCTCACACAATTGGAAACAGAAATCACATTTATTATGTATCATTGTTGGAGTCAAAGAGGCAGGAGATAAAAGAGTCACACAATCCCCACACACGAAATGTTACTACTTTGATGAAGAAAGATCCACTAGCTGGATGTTCTTAGCTAGTTAAATGTAACTTAAACCATTGTCTAGCGCTCTAGCCATCAATTTAGCAGAGAACATCTCAGCATACAAAGCTTCCGAATCTGCCGCAGCATCGGCCACTTTTTTTCGGGACGAACAACTAGGTCCAGACTGATTTTTTTGGGGCAAACAACTAGGTCCAGACTGATAATTGTGGTATGGAAGAGTAACACACTGGTGATGGATATTGATACCACATGGATCACATCTATAACTCCAAGAAGAGGAAGAAACAAGATTTCTGCAGATTGCACACCAGGCATCGGGGATAACCGGAACTGATTGAAGCTTGAGTGGGTGGTTTTGGTCGATTGCATGACGCACTTGCAATTCCAATTTGGAGCATAAAGGGTGGATGAAGAAGTCATGACGCCCATCATCATAGCGATCAGCAGCACCGGATGAGCACTTGTAGAAGAGACCTTTGACTTGATCACCACAGACATTGCAAGGACGCCACTGACCGTAATCAGTGCCGGGCCCCTCCCATATCCGTTCCAATGGATGGTTAGGATGGATGTAAGAGGTGAGATACTCAGGACATGTAGCACAAACCTCATGAAGATCGAAAGCGCATTGCTTGCAATGGTATCTAGCAGCAGTACCTAGAGTGGCGCAGCCATCACATACAAATTCGTCATTCTCGTAAACCGCTTGATCTAATACATCTTCCTTGATTAGGACATGAGGATGTGTAAAGTGCCGGAGAGTTTGTTCTTCTCCCAGAAAAGAAGTTTTCGTCCTTGGAGCCATTATCTCTCTCTCTCTCGTTCTGTCTATGCCCTTGCTGTGCTGATTATATAGACTAGTAGTTGTACGACTTAATCTTGATTGACTAGTCTATCGGATTTAAATTTCCACAAAATTGGTTAAAAATACCAAAATCAAAAATTCATGGGTGAAAAAGACATGTAAAATTTGATATTATTTAAATGGACAAGAATTTAAAAATAGCCAGGATGTAAACTGTTTCATCTTACCCATTTTGAAATACTTTTTCTTATTTTTAATTTACATCAGGATGCATCCAGTTTCATCTCAGTCTTTCCTGAGTTTAAGCCAGGATGAATCCAGTTTCATTCTTGCTATTTTTTTTGTGTTCATTTCATACATACTAATTTTTACTCGTCTATTTGAACCATATTTTGAAAATATTTGGACAAATGACCCATTTTCCGTTAAATTTATTGGTGCACCAAGCTTACAGTATGGACGTCTTGACGACCCTTCCTGGATGCTAATAGGCAAAATGACTGGTCAAAGAAACGACCGGCTCCAACATTATTACGTCCCTGTTACAACGACTATTGGACGATGAAATATTCAAACAATTTCCTATGTTAATATGTCAACTATCTATAGATAAGATGGATGATAATTCATATAATATGCACCAAGCTGTATATCCAATTTCCTATGGCATATGGATAAGATGAGAATACAACTTGGTTACACAACTTTCTAGATTTTCTCTCCAATTGATTTTAAAAAATATGCGTACAGTGCAAGTGTAAGAAAATTAGAACAACGACACCATGTATGTAGTATGTGGTTTAGTCTAAATTTTAGTAAGATCCATTTTTAGCGGGAATGCACGTTAGTACTTGAATGTCCCCTCTGATTTTAAGTGGCTTCCTTGCTTAGTTCCCTAACAAGCTTCAGATCGTAGCATTCGCTATTAAAAAAAATGCATCGTCATGGGGATTAGAAATTATTGATGGGTGCCATGCCTTTATCAGCAACAGTTCATTTAACTTTCTTATGACAATGACGATGGACCTGCTATAACGTGACTCATTAATAACATACAACAGCACACAACAGTTGAGTCAGTTCAATAATTCATCACCTTTTTTCTCCCAACTCTTCTTCCTTGAGTTTGTGTTGAACAACAATGGATAGGATCCAACACAAGTATGTTGATGCAAGAGGTCTTAAGCTTCACATAGCTGAAATTGGAACAGGTGATAATGTGGTGGTTTTCTTGCATGGATTTCCTGAAATTTGGTATTCATGGAGATACCAAATGATTGCAGTAGCAAATGCAGGATATCGAGCAATCGCACCTGATGTTAGAGGCTATGGATTATCAGAAATTCCACAAGAACCTGAAAAATCTACTTTCCTTGACCTTGTTCATGATCTGGCCGCCATCTTCGATTCCTTAGCCATCTCAAAGGTGCGTATAAATTACTAAGTGATGTTTTTGTAACTCCAAATTCCTTGGATCAGGCCTATATGTATATTCTTGATTTTCTTTGTTTTTGGTCTTTCTGGAACAGGCTTTTGTAATTGGGAAAGATTTTGTAGCCTTGACAGCTTACCAGTTTGCAATTCTGCACCCAGAGAGAGTGAAAGGGATTGTTACATGTGGGGTTCCTTATTGTCCGCCTGGTGGTTTTGAACAATTACTCAGCATCCTTCCTGAAGGTTTCTACATTTCTAGGTGGAAGGTAATTATGTTTTTATGTATAGCAAACTGTTCCAATTTACTTGCATACCCAGGGATGCCGAATGACTCGGTTTGATCTATCGTAGTTAACAAAATTATGAATCCTTTCCGTGTAACCCTACAAGGAGGCGTTAGCCGTTGTCACATAATTGATCCCACATTCCCACACTTGTTACTGTCTATTTTTCTTGACATGAGAATGATTTTACCATGTCACTGGGATCCAAAAGCTGGGGCGCTAGCTAGATACCATCGTAATGACTTGCCAGTTGCCAGTAATTGAGGAAGCAAGCATTGACATTGCAGATTTTTTCTATGATTGTAGGAACCGGTAGGAAGAGCTGAAGCGGATTTTGGACGTCTTGAAGTCAAGAATGTAGTACGGAACATTTACGTGCTCTTCTCTAAGAGTGAATTACCTATATCAGAGGAAGATAAGGAGGTCATGGACATAGTAGATGAATCTCATCCTCTCCCATCCTGGTTCACTGAAGAAGATCTCTCAGCTTATGCTGCTCTATATGAGAAATCCGGTTTTCGTACTGCACTGCAAGTTCCATACAGGTAGGAGGAAGTCTTGGGTGATTTAAAACTCCAGTTGGAATTTGATCTCCAGAGACATTTTTCAAACTTTGAATCTAAAATAGTTTTAATCGTGCATTTTATGTGTAGGTCAATCTCAGAAGGGTTCCCAATAACGGATCCAATCATAAACACTCCAGCACTATTGATCATGGGTGGGAAAGACTACTTTCTGCAACTTCCAGGGATGGAAGGGTATATAACAAGTGGAGCAGTGAAAGAACATGTACCCAATTTAGAGGTCAAATTTTTACCTGAAGGAAGTCATTTCGTTCAGGAGCAAAATCCAGACGAGGTGAACGAGCTCGTCACTGCCTTCCTTGCTAAACACATGTGAGCTGAGTCCCTTATAGAGGAGAACTCTCAACATTCAAGAGCCTATGTACTTTAGTTTCCTAATGAGACTCTCTTGATGTAACTACTTTCATGTGAGTTGTTTCTTGTTTGTCAGTGGAGTCGTTGTGTTAGTTTGGAATGGTCGAATGCATGGTCACTCTTGTAACAAGGTTCCTGGGTAGTGAAATTCAACTATATGATATAAGTAGTTGATGTTCTTGAATAAAATAATCCAATCGAAATTAAGAAATTTTAACAACTACAAGTGTGATTGCCCAAGTCCAGAACAAGATTACAAAACATAAAAGCATATGCTCAAAGGCTGCATTTCAGAACTTTATTCCATGCTCATAAAGCCCAATAGCTGCTCCAAGTCCTGCACCACCAGCTCCAACCACAACCACGGAATTCTACAGCAGAATTCCGTGAATGAGTTTGTGATGCCTCTGTTACATATTGCTGGTCCGGTGACGATTCACTTTCAATATCATCAATATCTTGCAAAATGCTCCCATTCGCCTTCACTTGATATCTGTTCCTCCCACCTTTCCAGACCTCCATGTTTGCAAACACAATACAAACGCTAAGCCCATTGGGTTGAGAATTACCTGTTTAGCAAACCCAAAAGATAAATTAACTTACTCTTAAATTATTCTTTAAGAAAGCAGTAAATGCTAAGAGAAGTCTGAATCAAGATACACTAGCATTCAGTCTGTAATTTGATCTCCAAGGAGGTGTCAAATTTTCTTAACTACTGATTTGTGAAGTAAATTCTAGACCATATGGTCCATAGAGAAGATTTTGAATCACATGACAAATTTAGTATCATATATTCATATTTAGTCGAATTCTGGGCAAATAGAAAGATTTTTTCATCGCAATGGTTGACAGCTGACTATGAGTTTTTTTTATAGAAAAACAAAGAAGGAAAGCTCAAAGCAGAGAAACCTACTCCGGAAGTACATCATTGGGATCAACTGGGCTAAGGCTAGCATCATGAAGATCCCTGAACAAAATATTAGAGTTATTACAGTTATCCTGAGGAGCCAAGTTTGGACTAAACTGTAATGCTTGCAAAAGTAAATGCATATGTTTTGTAATAAGGTAGAAGAACTGGAGATCCTAGCTAATTTAGCAGCAATGTTTGGTTGATGTGAGTCAAGCTTTATGAGTCTTCCCAAGACAAAGTCTATGGCTTCAAAATTCCTAACTTCATTCCTATAAGTCCCTTGAAATCTTTGTTGAACTTCTAGTTTGTCACCTTTCTGAATGTCTCTGCGGCAAAGTTAATATTGGTCTTTTTCATCTCATTTCCCCAAGTCAGTGCTAGTTGAGCTCATTTGCTTGCTCTGCTGAGTCCAGTTGTTGGGTCTTTAAAGTTCCTTGCTCCCATGTACTTCCCTATGAAAGATAAGGCAACAAAAGAAAAGTTATTATAGTGTGAAAGATCACTATTAGCCATATTGTTATTAACTTCCATAATATGTATGCTAATAGTGATGCCAAACTTCTCTCTATTGTTGTTATTAAGACTAGTGTGTCTTAGATTCTGATCAGTGGTAGTGTCCTAATAATAAATATTGTTTAAGATATGCCCTGGATTGTGAATCACCCTGCTATAGGTGCATAAATGATGAGTGATTTTCAGAGCAGTAGCAGCAGCATTGTGATCAATGTTTCTGAAGACTTGATCACATCTAGCTTTCCATATGAACCAGCAAATGGTGGCAAAAGTAGTATTCCAGCTAGCAATGGGATTGTCAGGGATGAACCAACTGTTAAGCCAAGCATGAAAAGATCTGTAAGCAGTAAAGAGTTGATGATTTTCCCCAAAGAATTTCCTCCACACATCAGAGGCAGCTGGGCAGGCTAGGAGAACATGAGTAATGTCTTCAGCAGCACTCTTGCAGAAGTTGCGTATAGGATCAATGTTGTTCAGTATACCAGCTGACTCGGCATTAGTTGGAATAATACCATGCGCACACTTCCATATGAATAGCTGAATAGCTGGAGTAGTGTCTAGTTTCCATATTTCCTTCCATGGAGTTGTATGAGTACCACTAGCATATTTATCATTGATTTGTCTGTCATAAAGGGATTTGACAGTGAATTTCCTTGTTTGGGTTAAGCTCCATTGTATAGTATCCTCGGTAGTAGGGTAGTGATTTGTCTGGAGGATAAGATTTTGGATGTCCTGAGTGAACCAGAGTGTTAGAACATTATGGTCCCATTATCCATGGGTATTAAAAAGTTGATTGACAGTTTTCAGGCAAGGTGTACAACGAGTTGGTTTTTGTAGTATGTCAGGTAGATTTTCAATCCATTTATCCTCCCAAATGTGGATATTAGTGCCATCTCCTATTTTCCATATATAATATTTCCGAATGCAAGAGATGCCTTCCAGAATTCTCTTCCAAATCCAAGAATCAGTGGTCTTTGGCTTAGTATCCATTCTGATGACTTCTTGATTAGGAAAATGATAGGCCTTCATGGTATTAGTCCATAGGGAGTTTGGTTCTTCTATTAATCTCCAGGAAATTTTTGAGATCATAGCCAGATTAAAGTATTCCATATTTTTGAATCCCAATCCCCCTAACTCCTTTGGTTTGTTAACAGCATCCCAAGCAATGTAGAATAGACCTTTTGGTTTGTCTTGATCTTTGTTCCAAAAGAAGTTCCTTTTTATCTCTTTGCAGGTGCCCTTTGGGATCTTGAAGCAGTTCATTTGGTAAATGCTGGAGGTTGAGGTGACAGTTTGGATCATAGTAACTTTTCCAACTATAGATAGAGTTGATTTCCAACCAGCAAGTCTGAATTTTAATTTTTCCATACAAGGCTTGAAGGCCTGAATCTTGCTTCTGTTGGTGAAGAGAGGAGAACCCAGATATTTTTCAGAAGTTTTAATCCTTTGAACCTTCATTGCATCACTTATGTTTTCCGAAATGCTTGGAGCAGTATTCTTGCTGAAGAAAATTCCTGATTTGGAGAAATTTATCAACTGCCCAGAGGAATGAACAAAATCTTGAAAAATCTTGATTATGTTGTTACATTCTTCCATATTAGCTTTGCAGAAGATCACGCAATCATCATCAAAAAGTAAGTGATTAATTGCAGGAGCTCCACTGCAGACTTTTGTTCCATGAATGAGACCTTGAGATTCAGCATCATTCAGATATCTAGATAGAGCTTCCATGCAGAACAGAAATAGGTAAGGTGAGAGGGGATCCCCTTGTTTGAGGCCTCTGGTAGGTTTGAAAAACTTTCCAGGAGAGTCATTTACAAGAACAACAAGGTTGGTGGTGGATATGCACTGATGGATTAGATTACACCATTGGGAGCTGAATCCCATTTGTTTCATAACTTGAATAAGAAATTCCCAATTCACCCTATCAAAAACTTTTGTCATTTCAATCTTGATGCCCATAGTACCATGTGCTCTTTTTTTTTCCCCTTTCCTTGTATTCATATGGTGTATAAGTTCATGTGTTATGGCTATATTGTCAGAGATTTGCCTGCCATGAATGAAAGCTGACTGAAAGGGGGAAATGCGGTTTTGTAAGAGAGGTTTTAGTCTTTGTGCCAGGAGTTTAGAGATGATTTTGTATGTGGTATTGCATAATGATATTGGTCTGAAATGGGAAGGGGTAGTAGGACTTTATGTTTTGGGGATGAGGGAGATGAAGGTAGAGTTCATTTCTTTAAGGAGGTATCCAGAGGTAAAGAATTTTTGGACCATTGTGACGATGTATTCACCAACAACATCCCAGTTGGCTTGGAAGAAATTTGGTGGGAATCCATTAGGACCTGGGGCCTTGTCACCAACCATATTGAATAGAATATTTTTGATTTCCACCGCATCAGGGAGTTTTAAGAGGTTGTTATTCTCAGTGGTGGTGATAGTGGTATAAGGTTAATGAGGGATTGGTTGATGGTTATAGGTTCAGTTTTAGCCATAGTAGCAAAGTGATTAGTGAAGCAAAGAGCAACTTCATCCTTATTGTGGAGCCAGGAGCCATCAGCTTGTTGTACAAAATCAATTTTATTTCTTCTGTATCTTTTCTTGGCAGATAAGTGAAAGAGACTTATGTTTTTGTCTCCTAGTATGATAAGCTGATCTCTGCATTTAGTCTTCCAGAAGCATTCTTGAATGTTCTGCCGATGTTTAACTTGCTTTTTAGCATCTCTTATATCCTTTCCTCTATTGATATTTAATTGATTCTTGGTGATCCAGTCCAAGTGTTGTATGATGTCTTCTAGATTGGTCTTGATATTACCATAGATCTCCTTGTTCTATTTCTTCAATTTAATAACTTTTTGGCAATTTTGATAGCAAGAGAGCCTTTGTGATGAGTCTTCCAACATTCAACAATGATTTCTTTGCAGTCCTTGTGATCAAGCTAAGGACCAAAGTGTAGCGCCCCCAAAGCTAGTAGCTGACTAATCCAAAAGTTTAACTAAATAAAGAGGCACTACGAATCTAATACAATTACTTAAACATTCAATTAAGAAATCTGCTACAAAACTTAACTCAAAACTAGTCTCGCTCAGAAATATATATATACAAGAAATTCTCTCAAATGATACATATACAATAGTCATTTGGTTTATAAATAGAATATACAACATAATAAACATAGCAAAAGTTAACCAACTAACGAACTCAACTCCTCGAAGCTTCCGCTGGGTAACTCTTATCTGTCTCTGAAACTGAAAGTGGAAATGGGTGAGAACATCATCCTTAAAAGGGGTTCCCCGTAGGAATTGACATTTAACTTTCATGTAATCATTGAAAATGATTTGAAAACAATTCATGCTTTCCCTAAACTTTAAAGCGCAATCAATTTCACATAGGTAAACAATCATGTATATGGAACTAACTCCTTGCAAACAATATATAATAATGATGACTTGTCCGGAACCTAGATAGCTATATGGTGACTCGTCCCGCACCTAGTGATTGCATAAAAGCTCGAATTCATGTAGATATAAATGAAGGAGCAGTATCCTATATACCACAGATGGAAATTCTCATTTCCTAACAATCAAATGGAAATTCTTATTTCCCAAACAATTCATAAAGACAAACAAAGCATTACAATTCCTTTCCAAGCAATGGAAAGATTAAAAGAAATAACAAAACTTTCGTAATTCAAAGTTAAACAAATGCATGGAAAGCACAACCAGACAATGCATGAATTTGTTAAACATAAACTTTTGTAAAGGAAAACAACAATAATCACAATAGAGTTAAGTATAAATTTCCACCTCTTTTTATGACAAGCCACGCCTACCTCGAGATCCACGATCCACTGGTTCATCCTTTGAATCGATCGTTGTTAATAACTAACTGTTAATCACACAAAAACTCTAAGATTCTAGCCAAATGACTCACACAAGAATCATACAAGTCTAACTAATGGTTCTAAGCCCATTTATGATCCTACACTTTTTTATTATCTATACTTAACATGTCTAAGGTCTATTAATTCAATTAGATTGATTTTATAGTCCAATAGCTAAGTCTTATGAAGATATACAACTTTGTATAAGAAACCAAAGGTCTATTCAGACCATAAGTGGTCCAAAGACTCACATTAAGAATTCTTGCCAAAAGCCCAAGTCCGTTAAGCCAGCCCATTAAACTATGGTCCAACCCGTATGGGTCAGCTAACAGTCTCCAACAGTCAGCAGGGTCAATTAATAGTCAACGTCAGTCGCAGGTTAAGTCCAAAGCCAAAGGATTCAAAATCTGGTCAACTATCTAACTGGTCTGGTCACCGAGTCAAATCACTAAATCGGTGATTCAATAGATCCGACTCAGTCAGAAGACGAGTCAGCTAAACTAACTCAGTCACACAACTAACTAGGATGACTAAAATACCACAAGCCTAAGCTAAACTTCTATTACAGATTTCATTATACAATTCATTCATTCAAAACAACTTCAAATCTAATTACAAACACTAATTACAGTTTACCTGCAATTGCAGTTCTAAGCAACACTTCATTCCTCAATCTTTACTCAACCAAATCACTTCAACTAACCAAACCAAGTCACCTGCAAAGCCACTACCAAGCCTCATCTCCGTTTCACTTGCGCAACTCATACCTAACCCATACATCTGATTCATGTCAATCAATTTCAACACCTCTGCAATCCTAAGTCATTATCATTCTGAATATAACACCTCCACTAGACTTAAATCCTACAACTCCGTAACTGCTCCCATTCCGCATAACAGTACTACCTCTACTTCAATTCTGCAGTTGCAACTTCAATTAATACCTTCACCACCAGTTATACGTCTTCAGATATTCTTCCCTGCCTAACATTCATCTAAACTCATACCATCTAGGATTTACTAGTAATTCCATCTCAACACAAACAAACCCATTACCACAAACAATATCAGTTATATTCAATCTTTACTGTAATAACATTCATCTATCCCTAACCAACCATTGCAGTAGCATCAACATCTGAAATTCACAATCTCAATAACATTTATCACTCCACTTGAGAACTCCATTTCAACCACTACAAAGCTCAGTTAAATTGTAACTCGGACAACAACCATCTACCAGATTCAACACAGTTTCACATTATGACAATTTGTAGTGGTAATTCTTCTTGCAGAACACTAAACATTCATATATACTTCAATTTCATCATATATTCATCCACATCCATAACTTATAAATTCTTTAATTGAAATCAATTACTTTACTGAGTCTGGACTGAAGCTGCATTGGGGATGAAAAGTTTCCTTTATGGGTCCATTAGCTGAGGATGTAATTCAGTATCAATAGATTTGAGTTTGAATTCCTTCTTTCTTCTTCCCCAAAGCAACTTCTTCTGGTTGTTAAAGTCTTCATTGATTTGTTTCTGAATGTTAGTCAGAGAATGAGTGGATTCAAAGGCATTTGCTGGTAAGTTTTGAATGGTTGTAGGCTTGACTTTTGGGAAAATATTTTCAGGGATGATAGTATTTTCCAAACCATTCTCAGGAGTTGAGTGATGTGTCCTAGCAGCAGTTTTGATGTTGATACCCTTCTTTCTCATCATTTTGTCTCAATTTCTGTTGTTATCCATGAGTTTTTTATGCTTCTTTTGACAGGATATGTTTTCATTGTTGGTAATGGGTATGTCTCCTTTGATAGGTTGATGTAGACCTGCTTTGAAGATGATATAGTCTTCAGGGCCATCTAATTCCTCAGAGTTATTCTTTAAGATGATCTGTCTTTGTGCTAACCTCATTTTGATGGAAAATTCCTTAGCAACATCTCTGTCAGTGTAGTGTCTTATTTTGAGATTTTTCTGAGGGCTACTGATGTTGGAAGTGGTTGGGGTAGTGGGGGTTGAGGGGTAGTTGTTACTAAGATTTGATGGATGACTTTTTGGGGTAGCATTATGAACTTTCTCTTCTTTCTCTTCACATAGAGGACCAGGATGATCTAATATTCTGCAAATCTTGCAGAATGTTATGTCATTCAAAGCATTAGCCATTTCAAGCCAATGTGAGACAGTTGGTGTTTCATAGGCATCTATGTCATACTTTAAAGCTCTAGTACATAAATAGTTAAGATAACTTCAAGGTTCTTTTCATCTTCATCTCTCCCATAGGCTTTCTTGGCTTCTTGAAATATTCCTGCTGGTTTGATGATGTTACTCATATCAGGGATGATGTGCCTTGGTACTCTTTTGACTAGTTCCAAGATCCTAACTCTATAGAAGTTAGCTTCATCAATAAAATTTGGTCCAGCAGGTGGAACTTCAGTTAAGACAATGAGTTTGTCAAAAATCCCTCTAGTACCTCCTTTTCTAAACACTTTGTAATCATATATGCTGCCAAGTTTGATTGAGTAGTAATTTCTTCTTCTTCCAGAGATTCACTTCTGCATTTCTCCTGAGTTCCTAATTAGAGTTGATGAACCTAGAGATAGTTCTAGTTTCATGGGAGATATTGCTACAGTACCTTCCGATAAAGACCCATTTCCAATCTTCTTTCTGTTTGAGTAAGGTATTTTCAGAATTTTGATGAAAACTTTGGGGAAAAGGTCTTCAGGGATATTTAGAGAAGAATTAATTTGTTCAACTAAGTTTTCAACTTGATCTGAAGATTTGGTTCCTGAGGAAGAGGCCATGGAGTGTTTTTCAATGATGATGGTGGTGAGTATGAATAGCTTAGGTGTAGTATGTGTTGTACTGGAGCTATCAACTTTAATTTGAATTGTCTGAAGTGTATAAGATTTGTACTCAGTATGGATTTTGCAGTTTTGTTGGGAGAAGTACTGATGATGCTCTACATTCCAAAAACAATCAGAGGAGGAGTACAAGTACCATGTGCTAACCCAGTGAGTCCATTGCTTGTAGTATTTGTCTTGACTGACTATGCTGGGGTTGTTGACTACTGGTAAGCCTTGTGAGAGGGACCTATCAAAATAAAAGATTCCTGAGCAAAGCAAGCTATATTTATGATATGAGGTTAGCTTGTACTTTCTATTGATGGTGGGATAACATTCTGTATACTCCAAATTATTGAGGTGATCATGTGAAAAGTTTTGATAGCTACGATGCTTTGGGTTGTGATTTGTGACTATGATGACAAGGTTATAAGCATGCTGAGTGGTATAACGCCATATAATAATAGGATCATACCATTGGGATAAAGTGGTACTTATCTTAGTATGATTGGCTTTGAATGTTAGCTTTAGATTGACTACGGACCCAATAACCAATCTTACAATAGTAGTGGACTGAATTACGTGGAATTGACTTGAGAGAATACGACTGGTACGTTTGCATGAGTCAGATGATAGTCGAGTCAGATAAACATAGAGCTGAATCGTGGTCATGTGTAAGAATCGTGGGAGAGTTGTTGCAGTTAAGATTGTCGTTAGAGTTATATTTCCAAGTGTAACTATGTTCCTTCTCCTCCCTCCACCTGTCACAATTTTAAAATTAGGATTACTTAGCCTCAAAAGATTGCAGTTAGACTTTGTAGGCCGTAGGCATTGATGCCTAAGATGCATGTAAATTGAACGACAGTAGAGGGATTATGGGTGTTGGAGACGAAATGGTTTTCTCTTTGGGAACCGTCCCCACTTAATGGTGCGGAGACCCAACACCAATCGATGGAGGCCTTTATAATTGTCTCCGCCAGAAATAAAAAAAAATTCAGTTTGTTATTCTGTTCTTTTCTACAGTCTGTCCTGTTTGATAAAATTCCATACAATCCAATCACGATATTTGGTGCTGATAAGAGTATTGATCGAAAGGGCAAACAAAAGATGGTTGAGGTTGATGAAGAGCCGAGGTTTCATTGGTATCCACGAGAGCATTGTGTTACTCGGTTTCCTTATGGGATCGTTTTTCCACAAGGATGTGAATCTCCTGGTCATGAGAGTGATTTCACTTGGCATTTGGACGATCTTCAGCATAATGTTGAGGTGAATATTGAGGAGTGTCTGCAAGGGGATGGACCACCAGGAGTTGTTCATGAATTGATGTTGGATTCTATAGTAGAGCGTCTTCGATGCCATTTCAATGAGCCATGACCTGCTCCCATAAATCGGGATACGAGCAACCCTTTTGCTGAATTGTAGACCCAAATTGGAATTGGAAATAACAGTGGACATGCATCTGGTGCAGACATGCATAGATCGACTGGAATAGGTGTTGGTGATGAAGGATGTTATGTTACTGGTATACCAAAATCGAAAGAGCATCCTCATATGGATTCCACGGATCATTGGGTATTGTATGCTTTCCATCCCCGATATGTTCCATTTGAGGTTCATGAGGGAATTTCCGTTGTAGCTGATCTATTTTTGGTATCTGGTGTAAGCCGAGTTGGTTATCAATACATAACTCTTGATGCTAGGGAGAGGTTGATGTTTCGTCAGATGCCTGGTCAATCTTGGCGCCATTCCAGTGATGGATTCTCTGTGCCCTGCAACTGGTAGGATTGGCCGTGCAATTTTTGCAGGATTTGGATCTTCAGATACCGTTCCAGCCACCGATCCAGCTGCCGATCCAGTTTATCCAGAGTTTATTCCTGAGGGGAATGTACATGCTGCTTCGATGAATGGGTCTATGGATATTTCGAACGAGGGTGTTGCTGATGATGTTGATTCCCATGATGGGTATCATACTCCAGAACCAGTGGGGCGAGCTTTAGAGCCTAGAATTTATATGACTCATAGTCGGACTCGGAGTGTTAGCCAGGGGACTCGGAGAAAAACTCGTCTCTTCCCTCAGTAAGGATTTGCACAATGTTTCTCTTATAACCTCAATCTTATGGATTTTCTGGGTTTTGAAATTTGGTTTAGGTTAAGGGTTGTTTTTGGTTTGGAAAATTCTCTTTTTAAGGTTTGAACTGTTATGATTGGGAACTTGGATTTGTGTTGAACAGTAATGTTTCTTTTTCTATCGCTTTCTTTTGTAAGGATGCTTGTGGCTTTCAATGATGTTTAATCTGAAATTGTTATGTCTGGGAATGAATTTGATAGTTCTTGAATTGATATTGTTGATTATAATTCTGATAACATCTGGTATGAGAATGATGAGTAGAAACAGTTATGAACTGAGTGGTATGAATATTAGACTTGAGATCAGTGGAGGTTATGGGTTTTGGGGTAGGATTTTCAGAAGAATTAGGTAGATGTTGATAGAAAGAAGCCATGGATTCCATCCTGTTCTGTGTTTTATTGTAGGTGATAAGTAGCTCAGTTTTGTTTCTGAAGGTGTTTTTATCTCTTGTTTTAGAGGTTTTGTCATTCCTCTTAGTTCTGTAGGTGATGATAACATTAGTGATTGAAGCTACGTTGGTGAGCTCGGTAATAATTTTGTATCCTGTGTTTCCTGTAATTCTTGTGGTTCCTGTGATGCTGGTGATGCTTGGGATGTCGGTGACGATTGTGTGATTTGAATAATTCATGAGGAACAAGAGAAATCAGGAAACAACAGATAAGAGATTCAAGGAGACACTAAGAGAGAGTAGGAATCAAAAGAAAAGGCTAGAAGAGGTGAAGTTCCGGCATGGGACTGCTAGAATCCGGTGGAAACTAGCCGTTAGGAAGGTAAAGGAAAGAAGTAACGGTTAGAAATTGCCGAAGATAGCAAAAACATGCGAGAGAATTAGGTGAGGAAGAGAGAGAAGGAGTCGTACATGTCCATAGAATTAAGAGATTTTAGTATGTCCATGCAATATGATTATATCATTTCACCCAACAGCTGACTATGAGTTACAATGCAGTTTTCAGATTTCGATTAATAATCAAGATTTTGGGTCACGCGGTGAATGTTGGATGAATGGGTAAATTTTTGAGCACAATCAAATAAGACTTTTAATTTTCGGTTTCATCTCATTGTGTCATACGGTCTTAGAAAACACCAAATAGTCATGTTTACTGCGTACACTTTATTTACATTCTGTTTGAAAAATCGACATCAAATAGGTAAAAAATCATACTTAGAGGGACAAAAATCCAAATTTTCATCCATCATTTCGCTTGACAATAATGCTTTTCTGTTAAAACAATGAAATTTGGATCGATCCTCAATTCAACTTTCCTATGCTCATCATAAATTATTAGGTATAAATGCATGACATGAGATACCCTAAACTCTTCCTTTTTGATAACTATGACTCTTTCATGTTTCCATTATAGATCTTTTCAAGCATTTCAACTAGCAAGTAGGCACTAGCAATACATCATCGCCCATTTACTTTTGTTTTACTGTTCCAGCAATCTCGAAACTTTGCATCACCAAGAATCTCCTATAATATCTTTGACATTATGGCAGTGCTACATCTTTTCTTCTTTTCTTCTCAAATTTTAAAGTCTATTTTGAGCATCCTTGGTAAAAGAATATATGCTCAACTAGGAGCCATAATAAAAAATATAGACCTCCATTGTGCTATATATATTCGCAGAATTGTATTTCAAGTATGATGTCATTTGGCCATATTTCCTGTCCACCAATAGTACTACCATATGTCTAATACATGTTTAATTATGTTGATGAAAGTGACTTAAGAGAACTTGTTATAGAAAAACTGAAATTAGTCAGTAAAGCTAACCTAATACTCGACAAGTTGATCTATATTTATAGGTTTTCAGTACTTTTCATCAAGTATAGAACTTAAGAATAAGTAATCAGGACTTGCTCGAATATGCTTTTTTATTTCGTGCTAAACTTAATGAATTAACGAACGTTCAACAATTAATAAGAAGAAGCTGTTGGTTTCGTTTTTGGCAGTTGATACTTGGTAGTCATACACACGTTAATGTTGACATGTCCTTGTTCTCCATTACGTAGTTAACGCGTATTCTTTTGATCGTTTTCAATTCTTGTCATCAGATTATGAATATCATGGGAAGAACGTTGGAGTATTTGACTGGAACTGTGTCAAAGCCATATTCAAATTTAATTACCCTAAGAGTCAGAGTTCCTTTCCCCTTGCTGGATTACGTTTTCCATTTTTATATCCAGAAGTTTCTGAAATGGAGCTTCACTTGACGCTTCGCAAGCTAGACGAGACTTATTCTTCCATTTTCTAGTCCAAAAGCTAAGGTGACGCTAAGTTTGGAAGACGGAACTTGGACTATAAGATCTACTCCAATATCAATCAGCTGAGTGAAATCATTTCATTTCTTTAAAAAAGAAAAAAAAGACATCACCAATAATGAGGGAAGCAATAAATTTGGGATCCATAATTATGTCACCTCGACTCTTCTTTTAATTTTCATCTTCTTTTGACATTATTATGTCATCTCCTTACAAAAGAAAATTGAATAATCGAGTTCCTTACTGGATAGTACTGCACACACAAAAAACACCCTTTTCTTTTGCTTTGGTCATATCTCATAATCATATGATAGCTTCCAACAAAAATCCTACTAACAAAGCGATAACGTTATTATTATGTGGTTAGATCAGTTGTACATGCACTTTTCTTCTTACATTGTCTCTTAGATAACTGAATCCGTATATGATGCACAAATAACACTGGCTGCCCCCAAAACTCATCCCCGAGTACTACGTACGCCTCTCTCTTTTCCATTGTCCATTTGCTCTTAGAGTCTCCCGAAAGGAAAAAAGAAAATCTAAAATGTGACTCAAATGGCCGATGTCAGTATATTAAAGCCTAGTTAAGGAGGTGGGTATCGTTAGTGGGAACCATGACAAATGACTTGATATTTTCTGGTACCCACTATTTACACTACACAAGTACCTCCATGCTCTCTCTCTTCCTGGTGTTATTTGTTTTATTTGTTCAGCCTCTTAGAGCAACTGCAGTGGTGCGAGTATAACCAAAGATTAAAGACCAAAAAAACGACCAAAAAATAGTTTAGTCTGCAGTGTGACGCTACGGGACGAAGACTAAATTTGATTGAGCGTAAAATAAATCACCGCGTGAAAACGGGCGGATAATCCAGTTACGTTTGATTTCTGGGCGGACATATAAATTACGTTTGAGACGGGCGTACGTTAAATTTACGCCTGACGACAGGCGTAAATATAAATTACGTTTGATGTGGGACGGGTTTCTAAATCACGCCTGAGTAGGACGGACTTTTGGTGTACGTCTGAGTGGGACGGATTTTTGGCATACGCCTGAGTGGGACGGAGTTTTGTTGTACGCCTGATGATAAATGTGGCGTAACAAAATTTCACGCTTGAGTGAGAGAGCCATTTGTGCATCAAAAGATTTAAACTTTCTATACTTGGAATTGTTTTTAATACTGAATGAGGTTTGGGCAAAGCTTTATGGGTAATTAACATGAAACGAATGAGATCTCTAATAGTAATCAAATGGGTTTCACTCATTTCTCTGTAGGTTCTAATGATCAGGCGTAATACAAAATGAATAAAAAAGTTTTGTTGTACAAATGTCCGTCTGATTATGGTCAGGCGTAATACAAAATGAATGGGCGTAAAATCTATGTCCGTCTGGGTGGGACGGAGTTTTGGTGTACGCCTGACTGGGACGGAGTTTTGGTGTACGCCTGAGTGGGACGGAGTTTAAATCAACGCCTGGCTTCGGGCGGATTTTTCCTTCACGCCCCATGAAACGTACATTTCAGTTACGCCCGTCTCAAACGTAAAATTTAATTACGCCTGTCTAACAAACGGATACCAAATTTATGTTCGTTAACAAACGTACTTTAAATTTACGCCCACCAACAAGCATAATTCAAATTTACGCCCGACTATATTAGGATTTGGGATTTGGTCTCGACCAAATATGGTCTGGGATTTGGTCTTGATCTGGGATATAATCTTTACTCCGTCCCACTGCGTTACAAACTCAGCCCAAATTTTTAGTTATACTCGCCCACTGTGGATGCTCTTATATCCCCAAGACCCTAAATGCAAGCGGGAATTTGATTCTCTTTTCAATAGCTGAAAGCAGGCATCCCAAACTAAATCAAAACAAATGAAAATGGCTCAGAGTAGTGGTGAATATGAAAGAGATATCACATGTTAATGGACAAACTAATGGTGGAAGGGGAAGCTGTTGAATGACATTTGTTGTTAGATGAGTGAGTTTGCATGTCAAATTCGTGAAATGTAGTCTGTCAAATCATGTGTCATCTGAGTAATTGATGAACAGACAATGGATATCTTTGTTTGTCTGGACATTGCAGTCACATAGATTGATTAAGCCATGTCGATCATCTCAGAGTTCCATATGATGAACAGGACTTGTAACTCACGATATCACCATAAGAATCAGTGTTTTGTTGGATTATATGTTAACCAATTGGAAATGGGAAGGGACTATTTTGTCCGTACTGGTCTTTAGTCTCACACTTGACACTCGTGCGGACAATATGACGAAATTGTGTGATCTTTGCTGAAATTTTGTATTTCGGAATACTCTTATTTTTGGTAGGAATGTAGAGTTTTAATTGAGGAACATGTCATCAAAATCTTATCTTCAAATTAATCGCTATTTAAATTTTTTTTAAAAAAAAGATACCATCATGTCAAAATTATATCATTATAACTATATCAACCGGATCATACCCCATTTCTTAGTTTAAACTATTCACGTTACATTGTGAGATGTACAATGTATAAGTGTTCTTTCCAGAAAAATTGGAACTCTACATATTTCAATTTTTTAAAATGCTCAAAAGTAACTTTTCAAAAAATCCAAGAGAACTAGAAATGATTACTGCTCTTACTTATCACCCATTAAGCTATGGGAGACGGAAAGAGAAATGAGAGGCTTGATCATCCAAGCAGGATTACTGGACTGCAATCATCCAACGGGAACAGTTTTAGGAAAGCCTAAGGTCTGACGTCCTCTCTCTTCTTTGCTCTGTGAATCAGACGAAAACTGAGTTAATTTTTCTTCCAAATCTCTCTAATACTGATCTGAAATCCATGAATCTCTGATTACAATACTCTACCAATCTGTTTCGCATCACGATGATGAATCTTAAGAAGCTCTTAACACTTCTTTTACCCTCTTTTATGAAATTCTAGATTTTTATTTACTGATTCCTTTTCACAAAATCTTCCGTCTCTTTCTTTTAGTTTGTCTTTGATTTCTAATACTAACGGGTTTCTAATTTTCTGGCAGGCTCCTCATTCAGTTTATCATGGAAGGCATCCGGTTTTGGACTATTGCATTTTCTACTCTTCTTCTGTCAACTATATTGTTGCAGTCAAGTTTCAATCTATGGTCAGTCTCATCAGCAGTATTGCAAGACATCAACTCCAAGGTGGATGAAAACAATATGTTCCAGTATTACAGTTTGGATTATGTTTATGATCCTAATGAAGTTAGTGAGTTCATCAGCAGTGAGTTCATTTTCCGAGTTGAATTTCGACAGTTACAAAGTTTTCAGATCCAAAATTTTAAAATTCAAAAACAACACCTTCCCCAAATTAGTTTGCGTGATTATAGGAAATACAGCTCCTTTGAGATTATGTATCAGTTGACTCTCTTTCTTTTCCATATAGAGAATTATTCTCCATATTATCAAAGAAATTTCTTTCCTAAAAATACTCAGCACAGTTATACCAGTATAACAAAATATGGTTATCTTCGGAAGGTTTTGCTTATTTATAAGAGCAAGAAATCAGAAATTCTTCTCATATTATTCTTTAGAGGAAAAAAGCATTCTCAAGATTTCAAAGAAATGTCTTCATCTTCAAACAATCAAGTTTCTGGCATTACCTCTCAGATGCAAAGAACTAGGATTCGAGACTTTGGAGCTAAACAAGTAACGCGTGATGTAGGTTCTTCAAGAGATTTATCTGTAGCTACAAATGAATGGAAGCATACTCTTATTGGTAAACTCCATTCCAAAGATCCAGTAGAAACTGAAGTTGTAAGGAAAGAAGTCATGCAATTACGGAAGCAATACAAAACTAAAGAGATTCGTGGTATGGACAAAAACATTTATCTTTTCAAGTTCAGTTCTGATGAAGTTATGAAAGTTGTGCTTAAAAAGAGTCCATGGAATGTTGCAAAGAGTATTCTCAATCTAAAAGAGTATGATTCATCTATTTATATCAAGGATCAAACATTCACTCATCAAGAATGGAATGTTCAATTCAAAAATATTCTGACTGAACATCACTCTGTGCAAGTAATAGATGAAGCACTGATTGAGCTGGGACCTAAAATTCATACAATCCCAGAGAACTGTATACATGGTTATGGCAGTATGATTACTGCAAGGGTGAAAATTGATCTTAAGAAACCATTACACAGGGGTGGTTGGTGGAACACAGCAGCAGGTGGTGTTACTTGGGTTAGATATCACTGGGAAAAACAATCACATTCTCTTTGTCCCAATTGTTTTGTTATTGATCATGACGAAGAGGAATGTGAGAATGTTTCTGAAGATATTAAAATAAGAAGATATGCTAATGATGAGTATATCAACTGCTGTAATGATTTGGCTACTCAGTATGGTGTGGAGATAATAGATGACATGGATTTAATGTTGAAACAAATTTGTGAAGCAAGCATAAGACAAATTAATGCTGAAAAAGAGGAACATGAAGAGGAAAGAAGAATTAAAAGATCAAGAGGTGATGATAGCAGTAATGTTAGCAGCTCAAATTGTCCTCAAGGTACTGGAAATACTACTTCATATGGAGATATGATGGCATGGACCATGACTTGGATGAGGAAGGAGATCAAAATGCAAGGGAGATCTTCCATGGAATGAATGAGGCATCTGCTAATTTGGTTATCCTCTTTCACAAACTTTCCTTTTTGTCTTTGCATAAAAGTAGTTGTTGCCATAGTTTAGTTCCAAAAATGAAAGTTCTAGCTTGGAATATCCAAGGTCTGGCTAAAAAATTCACTAAAGATCAACTTTTTATCCTTATTGAGAAACAATCCCCAGATTTCTTATTTCTGTCTGAAACCAAAGTTGATTGTGATAAAATGAAAGCTCTTGCTAACTCTTTGAACTACTGTAATCATGTCTGTGTTGATAGAGTAGGTCTTGCTGGTGGTTTGATTCTCATGTGGAAAGATGGTATCATCTGTGATGTTCAAAATGTTTCTAATAATATGATTCATGTAGTTACTAGGATTGAACCTAACAAGCCAGAAGTTCTAGTTACTTTCATGTATGGTTCCACCTACTTTGATAAAAAAAAAGGAGCAATGGGATTATTTGTTAAATATTAGTGAAAATATAATGCAACCTTGGATAGTTACAGGTGATCTTAACTTCCATATTCATGATTTGCATAATAACACAGGTTACACTAATGATGACAAATATGTTCAAGAACAAATGAATATATGTGGCCTCATGGATATAGGCTATACTGGTAGGGATTTTACTTGGTCTAGTAATAAATTTGGCACTGGCATAAGAAAATCTAGAATTGACATGGCTATAGGAAACATTCACTGGTGCATGAATTTTCCTCAGGCTAAGTTGTCTCATTTAGTGCAAGTTGGCTCTGAGCACTGTCCTATTCTTCTTACTCCTACTGGAATTGACAATCCTAAAACTTGGAGACCTTTTAAATTTTTTGCCATGTGGATGAAACACTTTGCTTTTAAAAATCAGTTACAAGTTGCTTGGAATAATGATACCCATGGCTCTCCTTCTTTTAAACTTGTATCTAAACAACAAAACACTAGGCTAAGATTATATCAATGGAATATAATTGAGTTTGATGACATAGATAGGAATATCAAAAATATTCAAACCCAACTGGAAGTGGCTCGGAAAGCTCCTATTACAGCAGCTCAGCATGATAGGATAGTTAGTGATGAGTCCTAAAAAGTGCATATTTCTATATATTTTTCTTGGCATTTAACTCATCTTTTGTGCATTAATTCTACATTTTATCTCATATTCTGTATTTTCTTTTTTTTTCAAGAATAAATATTTTTATTAATTAATTTTTCATTTTTAGGTACTAAATATAGCCTGGTTAACTCACGGAGTGAAAAGAGCAAAGAAACGACAAAGACTCCCGCAGAAAGGGAGCGAAGAATGATGTTTGCAAGAGCCGGACCAACTAGAAGTGGGCTTGGAAGGAAGAATTTGTTCTTAAAGAAGAAGTGGGCTCAGAATTGTCTAAGCCCAAACTCTAACCTAAGACCAAGACCAAGCCCAAAGCCTGCCTAAGCTCGTAGCCGTCAGATTGGATCCACAGATGCATCCTACGGTCGCTTCATCGTCGTGCATCGAAGTCTGAAGCTCCTGTCAAACACTACAGCACCTAACTCCATCTTGAGCCGTCAGTTTCGTTGTACTTCCGCATCCAACGGTCGCTCCTCACTTCCTTCTGTTTCGCCGTTAGATCGATCCATCATCTTCGCATCCAACGTCGCATCCTCGCTGTTCATCAACAATTTCTAAACTCGCCAAACACACGAGCACCTAACACCTTCCCCTACCAAACCAAACGCACCCTTCCTTCTTTCCCATCGAACCCATCTTCCCCCACCTCACCTCTGTAGAACCACTACTCCATTGTCACCACCTTCTCCATCATCGCCACCACTCCCTGACGCCACCAAACACCACCAAACCACTCTACCTTTTCCATAAAATCAAAACCCATCATCACCCCCTCTTTCTAGCCCCCTATTTGATTGATATTTCTTCTCACTTTTCTCTGAAACCCTAGAAGAAAAATCAATCGATTAGGCGAGTCTAGAGTAGCAATTGACACATGGGAATGGAGCAGGAGAGTCAGAGGAAGAATGGGTCGGCGCATGGGGGAGAGATTGTGCCATCAAATTAGGTAAAGTCGAACCCTAATTTCAACTGCCAATTTGGGGGAAAATTGTAAACCCTAAAATTTGGGTATAAATAGGATGTATGTTGTGTTGTAGAGGGTATGCCCGGATTAGCCGGTGCACCAAGCAGTAGTTCATGTTTGATTTTATCTTCATGATGATGTTCTAATTTCATAGTTAGGGTTTAGATGAAACCTTTAATCTATTGCTAAGTTTCATTTAAGTTCTGATATTGGTCTTGTTGTGCTATAATGTTGTGGATAAATTATCTTGTGCACTTTACATTTTGCTCTCACAGTGCATGTCATGTATGCATTGTAGTTAGAACACTACTGTGTGATTGTGCTTCAGCTCATGCCTTAGTGATCATTGCCAATTCTCTGACTAATTGTGCTTTAGCTAGACAGTTAGTGCCTAGGATTGATATTTTAGCTGTGATAAGGATATCCCTTAGGATTGTTTACTCACCTAAGTAATTGATCTGTGGTTAGTTGTTTTGTGAGAAGGGCAGCTAATACTAGGATTAGATAGTTATCTTAGTGATACTAAACCTTCCTCCTGAAACCACCCTTTGATGAGCAGCAGGCATAGAACCTCCACTTCCATCTAGTTAGTCAGTTGAGCCTAGAAGCTCACTGATATCTATACAAGGGACAAGAACATCATTGGGATTGAATTGACTTAGTATAGGTTAAGCGGTGGATTCGACTTCCCCAGCACCTTATCTATCTGCTTGTAGGTTACTCTTTGCTTTCGCTTTTGTTATTTCAGTCACTATCATCATCTTTGTCGTATCGACACAAACCCCCCCCCCCTTTTTTGGTTACTCTCAATTTGAATCAGTAGTAGTTAAAACCATAGATTCAACTACACACACCAAGTCCCTGAGGACAAACCCCTTCTTACTCCACCTATCTACAACAACCCTGTATACTTGCAGGTGTAGTTGTAGGTTCTTTTAAAAGCACACCAAGTTTTTGGCGCCGCTGCCGGGGACTTGGTTGTGTTGTGTTGAATTTTTCTTGGCTGTTTTTGCATGTTAGTTCATTTGCATCACTGCATACTCTTTTGCATATTGTTTCATTCTAGCGTATTCATCATGCATTGCATTCTTGCATTTTAGTGTAACTTGCATTAGCATCTCTGCATCTTGTCCTGCATCACTGCATATTTTCAATTTTCTGCACTTCTGTAATTGCAACTTAGCACCCTGTGTTAGCTGCAGTTGTCTGTCTGTAGTTAGATGCATATTTCTTTTGTTTATCTGCTACTACATCATCTTAACTGCTACTGCATATTGGTCATTGGGTCATTGTCATCTTGGTTTTGTACCAACTGAACTCTGAAATTTGCTGCTGTGAATGCCTGAGTTGTGTACTGAGTTAGCAGTGTCATCTTGAATGCCTGAAATTTGTTGTTGTGAGAACTAATTCTCTCATCTGAAATTACCAGGTAGTTGTGAGGCTGAGAACAAACCTCTGGTGCTGATGTGCTGCTGTGAAGCCCAAATAGAGCTGAGCTGCTTCTCCTGATCCTGCTGCTGCTCCTGATCCTGCTGCTGCTCCTGATCCTGGTCCTGCTCCTGGTCCTGCTGTTGTGCCTCAGCTGTTGCTGCTATGCAAAGGCAAGCTGCTGCTACCCCCTGCTGGTCCTGATCCAAAGCCCAACTGGGCTGATTCCAAGCAGCTGAAAAAGAACACAGCCCAACTGGGCTTTGCAACTGAAATACCCAACTGGGCCACAGAAAAGCCAAAGCTTAGGATGATCCAAAGCCCAACTGGGCTTTTGCAACCTAACTGAGCAGCTGGGCTGTGCTTAAGCAAGTAAGCCTAAACCCATTAAGAGAACCCAACCTGTGGGCTTCCATTTTTAATTTGTGGGCTTGTAATAATTTTTCTTTTTCTTCTTTTTCTTTCTTTTATGGGTTTGTAATTATTATTGTTGTTTTTATTTTCTTTTATGGGTTGTGCTAATTTATGCTAGGATAAGTTCAAAAAAAAAAAAAAAAAAAAATTTACTTGCTCCCAGATTTTAAAACCAAATTTTATTTTGCTCCCACATTAACAACCAAATTTTTTTTCTTTTATCCCACCAAAACCAAATTTTTCCCAAAAATCCAAACCCTTTAAAAACCAAATTTTGGCTTTGTAATATAGTTACTTAGCTTTTGAGCCCAATCATGTCTAGATCTTGGTCTACAGTTGGGGAATACAACAAATCCCTTAGAGAACTTGCGTGTGGACATACTTCACGTTATGAACCTCCCCTAGACCATGATGTCAATAGTCATAGGAATTATTATGGACATTTTCAAAGTCCCGAGCCTCAATACATGAACCCTAATGACTATTCACACATGCATCATTCGCCACAACGTGAAAATGAACATTTTGCTAATACCTCACTCACACAATCATCTCTTGAGGATCAATTAGAAGCTCGAATCGCAGCTTTAGAAATGCAATCACATGAGGAATCTGTCACATCTAATTTTCTTAGGCAACCTGAAATCTATGCATGTCCCGCATGTGGTAGTTTAGACCACCCTGTTGAGAATTGTCATATTTTGCATAATTTTAGGCAATCTAGAGAAAATCCCAGGTATGAAATGCCCATAAATTGTGAGAATGGTAGTCATTGGGACCATAATCAATCCTTTGAGGGTTGCGATCAATCTTTTATAAACCCTAATGACCATGCACACATGTACCAATCACCACAATTTGAACATGAAGAATTTTGTACTCCCATGAATTTAGACTCCACCACAGAAGCTTTCAGACTCAGTGAGCAAAACTTCGATAGATCTACATCACGAATTCAGGCATATTTAGATCAGATTTTGCTTCACCTACAAAAGGAGGAAATTCATGAGGAAATGTATGTTGTCCCTAATGAAGTGTCTAGTCCCATTCATGTAAATGATGTTGAATATGAACCTAATTTAGAGGAACATGAATCGACTAATGACACCACCACTGTTAATGAGGACCAATATGCATGCTACCATGATGATGATTATGATGATTATGATGATATGTTAGAAGAACATGAAAATATTGTGGAACCTGTTGGTTCAATAACATATGGCTTCTCGCCCTCGACCTTCATGAATGTTGTTCTTTCTAATACTCATTGTAATTCATATGATTTTGATATTGACATGGGATTCGTACAATTATTCCGTGAAGATGAGCATGACATAGGAATAGTTGAATCTTCTGTAGACACTAATATGCATGAAAATATATTTGATGTGTCTGATTCTCTACCTAGGTCACATTGTGATATTTCTCCTGATTTGCCGATGCATGAGAATGAATCTGTTGATGATTCTGATTGTGATCTTGCCAATTTGATTGATGATTGTGAGCATGATGTGACATGTGTAGATGAGTTAGGAGATTTTGATTTGATTGATAATGATATGCCTATTCTTCTACCTAAGTCACAATCTGATGGCCTTCCACCCAACCTAGATTTGGTTTGTACCAATATTGTAAAACCAATTTTTCTGAAAATGCCTAATCTAGGTCTGGAACTGTGTACTTCCCAAGTCCTTTTGGACTATTTTGCATCTAAGTATAATATCTCTGAGGAACCACAGTCGGAATTAGCATGTTTGCCCGTCCCTAGCACAGTTCATTTCGAGCTAGACCTTGTGCATGATGAACCCCCGAAACTGCGAGATTTTGTTTCCAAAATTTTATCCGTTAAAAAATCCAGGTTTGGGGGTAGCTCATTTTGTTTCACAGCTTCACTTGCATGCCTACCATATTATTATTGTGTGAAGCTGTTGAAACCTTTACACTTTGTCTTTTGGGTTGATCCTCAACTCTTTAGATTGTTAGTGTATGGTGAATTTTTGTATATAATCCAGTAGATAAAATTTCTTAAAACCCCTTTTGTTCATTTTGTATATATTTTGCTAATCCAATATGATCTCGGCTGAAATATGTTGGATTTTTGCCTTGAATAACGGAGTTCTAATATTGCTTTCGCCGAAATCGGGTATTCTCTTTCCTTTTTCTCTACTCAACATGATCCTCTTCATATGTTGTATTATAATTTTGTTCATATTTTGAAACATTGAGGACAATGTTTAGTTTAGGTTTGGGGGTGAAAAGTAGATACTTTGATAATTTGCCATAATTGAAAACGAACTTCTTCTTCTTTTTGAAAAAATTGAAAATTTCCAAAAAAAATTGAAAAATCAAAATAAAAATTAAAAAATCATAAAAATGGAGCTCATTTACCTTGAAATGTTGACTCTTGTGTAAATATGTAATTATTAGGAGTCTTAGTCTAGATATTTAGGCACCCTGATTCTAGCACAATTCACATAGTGATAAGAAATTTGCACGCGCAAGATCTACCAATACATGTATAGCCTCGATCTTCAAGGTGTTTGATAGGAAGTTACGATTGCCAATCACTTTAGAATACTGAACGAAACTTGACTAGCTTGTTCTTTGGTTGGTTGGGATAGAAGGTGGAGGTTACATTAAGAAAGACAACCATCGAATTTAACTGGGTGCATCAAAAAGGGCTACCTCTTGCAAAGTGTCATGTAATCTTTTGTTTCCTTTTGTATATGTATCAAAACTGTTTCCTTATCAAAAAAAAAAAAAAATCAAGTATTTATCAATTCCATCATCTCTTGTTCCAAAAATAAAAGAGAGTAGTCAATGTAAATAAGAGTCATGTAAATAGTCATTTTGTTGTTTCTTTGTAATAAGCAAGGAAGGGTGTATGCCATTGATGTACAACGCGAGTAATTGTGAAATACCTCCAACTCATTCACAATTCTCGTAAAGTCCGGACAGCTAGCTAGATTTCGACCTTGGTTCTTAGCCTGAGAAACTATCTCTTGGTGATTAGTAGTCATAACTTCAGATCTTTCTTTACACATGTGTATATACACTTTACACTCTTATCACATGTCTTTTTTTTGTTATCAGTGCTAGGATTATGCCTTTGATAGCTAGATTGACATCTCCATTTTGCTGTGAGCTTAAACTGTCTTGCACATGTCACATTTGATGGAATCTGAGCTTATATTTTGACCTAGAAATTTGTAGGTACGTTCTAAGCAAACCTTCACGAGACTTCACTCGTCCACTAGGGACACTTAGTGGTTTAAAAGGCTTAGTGCATATGCTAAATGCATTCGAGAGACCAGCGACAGTGGTATAGGTAGGATTTCCTTAGTTTTGTTTTACTTGAGGAAATGTAAAATTCAGGTTTGGGGGTATTTGATGAGTCCTAAAAAGTGCATATTTCTATATATTTTTCTTGGCATTTAACTCATCTTTTGTGCATTAATTCTACATTTTATCCCATATTCTGTATTTTCTTTGTTTTCAAGAATAAATATTTTTATTAATTAATTTTGCATTTTTAGGTACTAAATATAGCCTGGTTAACTCACGGAGTGAAAAGAGCAAAGAAACGACAAAGACTCCCGCAGAAAGGGAGCGAAGAATGATGTTTGCAAGAGCCGGACCAACTAGAAGTGGGATTGGAAGGAAGAATTTGTTCTTAAAGAAGAAGTGGGCTCAGAATTGTCTAAGCCCAAACTCTAACCTAAAACCAAGACCAAGCCCAAAGCCTGCCTAAGCTCGTAGCCGTCAGATTGGATCCACAGATGCATCCTACGGTCGCTTCATCGTCGTGCATCGAAGTCTGAAGCTCCTGTCAAACACTACAGCACCTAACTCCATCTTGAGCCGTCAGTTTCGTTGTACTTCCGCATCCAACGGTCGCTCCTCGCTTCCTTCTGTTTCGCCGTTAGATCGATCCATCATCTTCGCATCCAACGTCGCATCCTCGCTGTTCATCAACAATTGCTAAACTCGCCAAACACACGAGCACCTAACACCTTCCCCTACCAAACCAAACGCACCCTTCCTTCTTTCCCATCGAACCCATCTTCCCCCACCTCACCTCTGTAGAACCACTACTCCACTGTCACCACCTTCTCCATCATCGCCACCACTCCCTGACGCCACCAAACACCACCAAACCACTCTACCTTTTCCATAAAAGCAAAACCCATCATCACCCCCTCTTTCTAGCCCCCTATTTGATTGATATTTCTTCTCACTTTTCTCTGAAACCCTAGAAGAAAAATCAATCGATTAGGCGAGTCTAGAGTAGCAATTGACACATGGGAATGGAGCAGGAGAGTCAGAGGAAGAATGGGTCGACGCATGGGGGAGAGATTGTGCCATCAAATTAGGTAAAGTCGAACCCTAATTTCAACTGCCAATTTGGGGGAAAATTGTAAACCCTAAAATTTGGGTATAAATAGGATGTATGTTGTGTTGTAGAGGGTATGCCCGGATTAGCCGGTGCACCAAGCAGTAGTTCATGTTTGATTTTATCTTCATGATGATGTTCTAATTTCATAGTTAGGGTTTAGATGAAACCTTTAATCTATTGCTAAGTTTCATTTAAGTTCTGATATTGGTCTTGTTGTGCTATAATGTTGTGGATAAATTATCTTGTGCACTTTACATTTTGCTCTCACAGTGCATGTCATGTATGCATTGTAGTTAGAACACTACTGTGTGATTGTGCTGCAGCTCATGCCTTAGTGATCATTGCCAATTCTCTGACTAATTGTGCTTTAGCTAGACAGTTAGTGCCTAGGATTGATATTTTAGCTGTGATAAGGATATCCCTTAGGATTGTTTACTCACCTAAGTAATTGATCTGTGGTTAGTTGTTTTGTGAGAAGGGCAGCTAATACTAGGATTAGATAGTTATCTTAGTGATACTAAACCTTCATCCTGAAACCACCCTTTGATGAGCAGCAGGCATAGAACCTCCACTGCCATCTAGTTAGTCAGTTGAGCCTAGAAGCTCACTGATATTTATACAAGGGACAAGAACATCATTGGGATTGAATTGACTTAGTATAGGTTAAGCGGTGGATTCGACTTCCCCAGCACCTTATCTATCTTCTTGTAGGTTACTCTTTGCTTTCGCTTTTGTTATTTCAGTCACTATCATCATCTTTGTCGTATCGACACAAACCCCCCCCCCCCTTTTTGGTTACTCTCAATTTGAATCAGTAGTAGTTAAAACCATAGATTCAACTACACACACCAAGTCCCTGAGGACAAACCCCTTCTTACTCCACCTATCTACAACAACCCTGTATACTTGCAGGTGTAGTTGTAGGTTCTTTTAAAAGCACACCAGTTAGTCTCACTAAGAATTTAGATGACTGGTTTGATATTAAAACTGAATTTTATAGACAAAAATCTGGTGATAAGTTTATTACATAAATGGACAACAATACTAGATACTTTCATACATTGGATAATACGAGAATATGTAGGAAAAATGTTGATTCTTTGTGTGATGCTAATGGTGTTTGGTATGATGATAGAGATGAAATTTTCAATTTACTTATTAATCATTTTGAGTATGTTAGTAAAACCTCTACACCTTGCTTAGCTGCTACTACTTTTTATATTTTTCCTACAATCATCTCTGACCAGAAAAATCTTGAGTTCACTAGAATTCCTACTGGTGATGAAATACATAATACTGTTAAACATATGTCAGCCTGGAGTTCTCCAGGACCTGATGGTTTTCAGGTTGGCTTTTACCAAGCCAATTGGGATAGAGTTGGTCATGATGTTCTCATTTCTATTCAAAGTTTTTTTGAAAATGGTTTTATGCCCTCTACTTTCAATAAAACTTATATTTCTTTGATACCTAAGACTGATAAAGCTAAAATCCCAGTAGACTTCAGGCCTATAGGTTTGTGTAACACAGTGTATAAAATCATCTCAAAAATAATTGCTGATAGAATAAAACCACACTTAAAACACCTTATTTCCCCCTATCAAGGTGTCTTTGTCCCAGGGAGAGCCATACATGACAACATCATTGTTGCTCATGAAATGATACATGCTATGAAACACAAAGAAGGAAGTAGCGGCACTATGCCTCTAAAAATTGACCTATCAAAGGCTTTTGATAGGATTGAAATTGCCCTTTTTATTAGGCATACTTAGGAAATTTGGTTTTAATGAGAAATTTTGTGGTTATATAGAACAGTGTGTTTCAACTACTCAAATTGCTATACTTTTGAATGGTTCTCCCACTAATTGTTTCACACCCTCAAGAGATATTAGGTAAGGTGATCCACTTTCACCTTATGTTTTTATTCTTTGCATGGAATATCTTTCTAGGATTCTCTTATATGCTGAAACTAACCATGTAATTTCAGGTGTTAAGGCAGCTAGAAATGCTCCAAGTATTACTCACTTAATGTTTGTTGATGACATAATAATTTCTACCAAAGCTGATATGCATAATGTGAATGGTATTATGTCTGTCATTGATGAGTTTGGTAAAGTTTTTGGTCAAGTCTTGAACTTGGACAAATCAAGTGTTTACTTTAGTCACAATATCAGTCCAAGCACTAGACAGTTTCTTGCTACTCAACTTAAAATTTCTGAAATGAAAGATTTTGATAAATATCTAGGAGTTACCTTATTGATAGGTAGAAACAAAACCAGAGCTTTTAATCTTATCATGAAATCTTTTGGTACTAGGCTCAAAAATTGGAAAGGGAAAACAATGAATCATTCAGCAAGATCTACCATGGTAAAACATGTTCTTAACACTTTACCAATTCATCAAATGGGCGTTTTTAGAATGCCTAATACCATGATTGACAAAATGGATTCCATCCAAAAAAAAATTCTGGTGGGGTCATCAAAACAATAGAGGTCACTGTCCTATACGCTGGAATAAGCTTAGTATCCCTAAATGTTTAGGTGGACTAGGTTTTAGAAACCTTGAGCATTTCAACACTACTATGCTCACTAACTTGCTTGCAAAGCCTGTAATGAAAGTGATTCTCTTTGTATGGAGATAATTAAAGCTAAATATGGCAATAATGGTAGTTTACTTCATATTGATAAGCTTAAAGATGATTGTTCTTGGTTATGGAGAAGTTTTTACTCTGGTCTTGAGGTGGTTCAACAACATTCCATGTGGATTGTTCAATGTGGAACCAAAATTAACATTTGGCTAGATAATTGGATTATAGGCTACAATAGTCCACTTGTCCCAGTAATGGGACTTTCCAGTCTAAATTCTTATAGCTTGGTATGTGATCTTTTTATCCCAAATACTAGAACCTGGAATACTGATCTTGTTGTTTCTTTGTTTAATCATGAGACTGCTACAGCTATTCTCAACATGAATGTTTCTTTAACTGGTCAAGATTATCTAATTTGGAAACCAGATAGAAAATGTAGATTTTCAGTCAAAAGTGTTTATAATACTTTATGTGTTGATTATGTCAATAATGCTATAAGTAACGAAGTTATTCCTAACGAGGTCTGGAAAAAGCTCTGGCATATGAGAGTTCCTCATAGAGTTCAGTTATTTCTATGGAAGTGTTTGAAAGACATTGTGCCAACTAGAGAGAAAATTTTAGTTTATAAACAGGACATAGAGCATCACTGTAGTTTTTGAAATCATTATATGGAAACCAGTTCTCATATCTTTCTAGATTGTCCTTATGCAAGGTCATTCTGGTTAGGTGTGAATATTAACATCTCAACTGTTTTGCAGAATTTCAATTCTTTTCATGATTGGCTGGTAAGTTGGTTTTCAAACCATACTAATATTCAGGGTACCAGTTTTGCAGATGAATATTATATTTGTAAACTTATGTGCACTGTCTGGTACATTTGGAAAGATAGATGCAACTTGGTTTTTCAGAATGCTAAACCAAATGCTAATAGTACAATTTCTAGAATTCAGACTTTGTTTCAGCAGTGTACTCTTCCCTATTCCATTGTCAGGACAAATGAGAACAATAATGCAATAATAAAGACTTGATTACCTCCTGAAACTGATTACGTGAAAATAAACATTGATGCTTCTTATATGTATGAAACAAAAAAAGGAAATGTTGGACTGATTATTCGGGACTGTGCAGGTACCACACTAGGGGTCAACGGAGTAAATCTAGATGAGGAAGTGGAGACAGAATTTGGAGCTGAGTATTTTGAGTGCAAAGCTTTATTATTGGCAGTTGAATGGATGGAGCATCTAGACTACAAGAAGGTGGTTTTTGAAATGGATTGTGATAATGTGGTGAACTCTATGCAAAGAGTGGATTCTCAGATACATTGCATAACCAACATTTACTTTCAGCTATTAAAAATAAATTTTCTAGTTTCAATTTTTGGTTCTGTAAGTCAGTTCATAGATTGAGTAATAGTGTGGCTCATTCTATAGCTGAAAACGCTAGGCTTGAAGCCAATAACTTTATTTATATGAACCACTATCCTCCTAATATTATTAGATTGACAGGAAATGATTATGTAAGTTTTCAAATCAATTAATGAATAATCTTTTAGTATCAAAAAAACAAAAAAATGGAAAGCCTAAAATCGAACTTTTTGCACAAATGTTCCATTATATTTGTTGTTTCAGAATTTTTGGAATCCATCGTGAGTGTTCCCAAATATATGCACGCACGACAGCCTTACAAATTCTGCACCATTTGAGGCCGCCCCATTTTGGGAAAGCAAATTATGAATCCCAAAATGAAACAACTATACTTTACCACAATCCACATGTTTCAGTAGCAATCTAGTATTACTGGTATTTTGGTAAAGATGGATACTAAAACCTAATTACCTAACCAGCCATTATTAAGTAGGTAATCCAACAACTATATTTAGCAAACTAGAAAAACTTATCTTTAAATTGATCTTTGAGAAATAGTAGTAATTGCCAAGAAAAGTCATAATCAAGAACGGCTCTTGCTAGTTGCTCCTAGTAGCTTGCCTTTCAGTCTACAATTTGATCTTCAATGCCGTGTACTTGATGTGCAATACTAGTTTTTGTCAATTCTAGTACATTCTGATTTTTCAACTCTACGGCTGAGAACGTTGTGTCGTTGTTAGACTTCTTATCCACAAATCCATTGATTCTGGGTCACATGAAAATTTTAGAATCACATTAGCATGTATTTAATAATGTTGCAAAATTTAGTGTCAATAGCCATAACTTACGTCAGAGCGCTTGATTATGATATACAAAGCGATTTTTGAGTTTTAATGCACATTTCTGCTTGACTGTAAGTTACGACGCGATTTTAAGTTGTAGGGCAGATTTTTAGTCATAATTAAGATTTTGGGTCACGTGGTGAACGTCCTCACGGTGAATAGGAAAAACTTTGGATCACAGTGACAGGTTTAATTTGTGAGTTTTTGCTCAAATTCCATCTCGTTGAATGCTTTTTCTTTCACCTTCGAAATGCTTATGTATGGATATACGGGGCAATCTAAAAACTAAAGTTTTGCAACTATTGTGTTATGGGTCATTTGTCCAAATATTTTTAAAACATAATTTTAATGGGCGAGTAAAAATTAGTATGGGTGAAATGGACACAAAAAAAAAATAGCAAGAATGAAACTGGATTCTTCCTGTCTTAAACTTCAAAAAAAAAGCGAGGATGAAACTGGATGTATCCTGATGTAAATTAAAAGTAAGAAAAAGTATTTGAAAATGAGTAGGATGAAACTGTTTACATCCCGGCTATTTTTACATTCTCGTCCATTTAGACAGTATCAAATTTTACATGTCTTTTTCACCAAAAAATTATCATTATTGGGTTAATTGACCAATTGTGTGGAAAAAAAATTATATTTTGTTTATTTTTTTGATGGAAAATTATTTTCTTTTCCGGCAACGAAGATTTAATTTTTAGGGGTAATTTGCGTTACCTCCCCTGGTGAAGATCATAATTTGAGTTACCTCCCCTACAGAGATCAAATTAGTGAAACCTCCCCTCGTTAGGATTTCGTCCAAAGGTCAGTTAGCTGAGTCACCAGCTAGGTGGATGAAACCAGAAACGGGGTACTCAGGTACCCAAAATACCCTCATTTTCAACACGAGATATTTTCTTAATTTCACCTGCAGCATCCTCATCAATCAATCACCGAGAGCAAGAGAAGTTCATCGATCAAATTCACAACTGTTTGATGACCCAATTTTAGCTTTATGACTCGATCAAATTCGCAACCACAACAACATTGAAATTGGTTGATTGACTAATAGGAGGAACAAATCAAAATCCAAACACAAATTCCAGACCTTAATTCTCCTAAACCAGATTAATAATCTCACTTTCCATTACTGCACGTGAAAGCAGAAGCTAGACGGGTCTCACCAGTGACCAAGCTTCTTCTCCTGTTCCGGCCATACCTGAATTACTGAGAACCAACATCACAGCTTCATTACTCTATCTGAGTTCGAGAACAGAGCATCATTAACAGCTACGCTCCATCACCAAAACCGGAAGCAACCATTAATCATTGTTCTCTTCAATTCCCACGCATCATTCTCGTCAACAGTAGCAGCTCAAATCACCGGCATCGTGAGGATAAATCAACGGCGGCAGGGATCATCACTGCTCGTATTCAAGCTCTTCTCCTCTTTCATATTTGAAGGAGATAAAATCTCATCATTCTCTGTTCTGATCACCGAGTTCAGCATCACCATCAATCCAAAACGGATCTTCCCATTTTGTTCCCTGAATGAATATTTGAAGTTAGGGTTTTAGGTTTCACAAAACTTAGAGCTACAACTTAATCAAACCCTTCGTTTGATTCTTCCCATACCCGTCATCTAAAACAAAAATTACCTAAACCCACGACTTTAATTTCAAAAATCAGCAATAATTTCTTATCAATTTTGAAATTAGGGCAAGCTGGATGAGATTTAGGGATTTTAAAGAGGATGAACGATGTTGTCTAATTTGTTGTGTGCTGGAGAAGACAAAATGAGTGAATGATGTAGAATTAAAGAGGAGTTAGTTTGGTTTATTGGATTACTTCAATTATACTTACAGAGAACAAAATGGAGTTGGTACCTGGAGGGAAGAAGGTATACCAATGGTGGTCCTGTTTTTTTTTATGTAAAGGGTATTTTAGGGTGTTAAGAATGAATATTTATATTGATGAGAAACAGGTGCACTGCACGTGCATAATTTAGCCACGCGGACACTTTGTTGAGTCAACTAATTTTGAATGGACGGAATTCCTAACGAGGGGAGGTTTTGCTAATATTATTTCTGTAGGGGAGGTAACTCAAATTATAATACAAATTACCCCTAATTTTTATTTGCATTCTGTTCGAATAATATCTAGTTATGTAAGAAAAGAAAATGTTGTATTGTATCATCTTTTGACAACAATGGTTTTAGGTACAGTAATAAAACTTTCGGTTTCAATTCAACTTTCATATGCTCATCAATATTATTAGGATGAAGCATCATGTCATGAGATATTAAACTTTTCGTTTCTGATATATATTGCCTCTTTCATGTTTAAGTTATGGATCTTTTCAAGCATTTCAACTTGCAAGTAGCGATACATCATCGCCCATTTACTTCTCCTTTACTGTTCCCGTAATCTCGGAATTTTTGCAACTGTGCATCATCAAGAAATTAAGATTCTACATTTCAAATGCGTGTTTGGATGTGCACTTAGAAATTGTTTTTAAAAGTCAGAAAACAGTTTAGTAATAAGTTTTCAGAACGATTTATATAAGCAGAAAAGTCAGCTTTTTGTGAAACAATATAGTTTTATTTCTAACTTCTACTTCTGATATCCAAACACACTATAAGTTTAAAAAATGGAGCTCGGCTGGGACACTATAAGATTCAATAAGCTTGAAATCATTTCATTTCTATCATACAAGAAAATCAAAAATGTGAGGACACTACCAATGATAAAAGAAGCAATAAATTTGGGATTATGTCACCTCTACTCTTCAAAACCAACGTTAAATATAAGCGGGAAGTTTGATTCTCTTTCTACAGCTGAAAACATTCACTCCAAACTGAATCAATACAAAAGGAAATGGGTCGGGGCTGCTTGTGAATATGAAAGAGATATCACATGTTAATAGACAAAGTTATAGGGGAGGCTATTCAATGAAAGAATGACGTTTGTTGTAAGTTTTGTGAGTTTGCATGTCAAATTCATGAAATGTAGTCTGTCAAATCATGTGTGATCTCATAAAGAGACAATGGAATGGATCATATGAACAGGACTTGCAACTCACAGAATCACCGTAAGAATCAGTGCATTGTTGGATTATATACTTGGACAGGAGACGATGCATTCTATTCGTAGGTCCAAAATATGTGTGGGTTGGATTTTCTTATTGGAGTCCTATGATTTGTGGCTAGATGACTTGAGAGCACGACGTGGTATTTCCTTTGGTTTGTGACTTTATGTTTTGAAATAGTTTCATTAAAGTTGGCATGCATTCAATTTAAATCCGCTGGCAATTGAATGGAATGACAGGATCATGTAACATTTTACATTTATTGGCTAGTATAGCTGTTGCGAACAATTGTTTGTGACACATCAAATAATTTGGAGATGTGCATAGGTAAAAAAAAAATGAATTTACAAAAGAATTTGGAACTAGTATCCAAAACTCAATTTTGAAGTATTGTAAAGTAATTTTGGAGGATTTCAGTTTTTAAATAGAAAGGGAAACAAGGTAGCTGATTTTCTTGCAAGAAAAGGAAGAAAAGAAGTGTCTACCAGTTCAAGTTTTAATTATCCACCTCAGTTTTTAATTCTTGCAATAGCTTATGACACTATCAAAGCTTATGAATTATGTAATTTAAATGCAAACTTTATATCGTTTCGGTGGATGTTAATCATACAGATTTAGCCATCGGACGGACTGCTCAAACTGAGCTCGTTTCAAAGGAAACTGAATCCGTAGGTTAGCTGTCACTGTAGTAATCTATCCTTTATTTATTTTTTAAAGTGTCTAATTTTTTTCCCTTATGAAAGAGGTAGAGAGATACGTATAAGAATCTTGGTACAATTGTTTTAGGCTAAGTCTTATGGGGTGCTAATCTAACAGCTAGATTAGCAATCCACGTCAGCTAGCAAAACCACCTAATTGTTATGGGAGTGCTAATCTAGCATGCTAGTCGCTGAAACAAAACAGCGCCAGGCGCTGAACCATTCAGCATTTCCCTTTTTCGCTGGAAGAGTAGATAAACGTTGGGTTTTATTGTTGGATAATTTGGATAAAGTTGGGGAATATGATTGGGGTTTAGCTTCCTTAAGTAATACCTATAAATTTCTTGATGGATGGTCAGAGAATGGGAAGGATTTATCTTGCATGGTTATGGTACTTGAGTATTGGTATTACTATTACTTCCGCAACATGCAACCCTTGCTTTGTCAGACTCCTGGAGGAGAACACCATGATGTTTTCCCAAAGAATAGTCTCTTCAAGAAGACCAACATTAAATTAAGGAAGAGAGGCCAAAGAGGAGGCCAAAAGGATACGAAGAAACACTTAGTGTCCACTGCAAGAGCACAAATTGACACTAGAACCGATGCATTATGTATTTGGAAACCATGGCTAGAGAGTGTGTATTCTGAGTGAGAACATTATGAATATGCACTACAGTTATCCAGAGTGAGAGTTGTGTTTTTCGATCCAGAAAAAAACTACAAAAGAGTTAGTTGTTATTTGGCTGAGAGATTCCAGAGGCAGATGGCAGGTGAGATTATAGTCCCAGGAAATCCTCCAGATTTGGATAAAGTTGGGAATTGGGAGATTGTAGGTGTATGCGCCGAACACTATTTGGCAGTCAATGAGGATCAATATAACAGGTGGTGGAAGAGTGTTGGACCTTAATTTTAATGTACTTTTTGAATTTTTGGAAGTAGAATTTTAATTTCAATGTAAATTTTAATTTCAAAAAACATTGTAACATTGTTTTGCAATGTAATGAAAGAATTTCTTAGTTTGGCAATGTAACGAAAGAATTTATTAGTTTGGCAAATTTTAAAATTTTGAAACAAACAACTGTTGGAACAAATTGTCAAACTTTTCAAAATTCAAAATTTGAAAACATACTTGTCTGGTGGTGTAACAGGAGTATGAGAAAACAAAGAATGAAACAGTATAGAATTTAATTACTGAACTACTGATGGCGTAAAAAGTTGAAAAAAAAAGGTCAAGCGCTGAATGATATATCGCTACCGTATGGCGCGTTTCCAATCAGCGCTAGCGCTTGGAGCTGTATCGTTCAGCATAGATGCTTGGAATGTTTTTGCTGGCGCTGTTTCGTTCCGCGAAAAGGTGGTTTTCTGAGCGCTGAATCATTCAGCGAAACTATCTAGCTGCTAGTTCACATGCTAGCAACTGGTAGGAGAGAGAACTAGTATTAACTTTTTTTGCCACATTTTTTTTTAAATTACAACACTTAACTGTTAATCTAGCACATAAGACTTAGCCTTCCGAAAGTGCCTAATTTTGGAACTTTTGGAATCCATCATATTGTTCCCAATTAAGTTTAAAATCATGCGCACGAGCAAATGTCTACAACCTTACTAATTTTGCACCAGTTTGGGCAAGCAAGGTTTGAATCCCATAATAATACAATCATACTTCACCAAAATCACCACGTTTAACCAGCCATGAGTTTTCTATTGGTATGTTGGTAAAGATGCTAACCCAACCTAATTACCTAACCATTATCAAGTAGGTAATCCAACAACTATATTTAGCAACCCAAAAAACTTATCTTTAAATTTATCTTTAAGAATTAGTAGGAATTGCCAAGAAAAGTCATAATCAAAGAACGGCTCTCTCACTAGCTGCTCTATAGTAGGTTACTAGCTAGTTTTCAGTCTACAATCTGACCTTCAATGCCGTGTACTTGATGTCCAAACCCAACCACTATTTTTTGTCAATTCTGTACCCCTCTGCATTTTTCAACTCTACGGCTATCAAAGTTATTAGATTTTCTTGCCCAACTTTTCCAACCAACTTTTGAATGCCTCTTACCCAACCACAATTAATTCAAAATAAAATAAAATAAAAATAAAAAACATCCAAATTTTGATCAAGTAAAAATTAATAATAATTTACAAAATTTCACTAAAATTGTATACCACAAACTAAGATTTTCCCTTCAATCTTTATAACATTTTTCTTCAATCACTAATACCTTCTTCTTCTTTTTTTAATTTACAGGGTTGCTAATCTAAAATTTTCTTTCTAAGTAAAAACCCTAAACCCCAAATTTAAACAACAATCCCAAAGTCACAAAAAAGGAACAAAGAAGAAGAAGAAGATTCTTACATGGATGCATGGCCTTTTCCACGACCGGACAATATAATTCTTCTTCTTCAACCTTCCTTTTCAGAAGTGATATCATAAGAAATAGATTTTCTTCCACTACTTTTCAACCTCAACAATCCATACAATTTCCTGAATTCTCTAACCGTATGAACACTTTCCCTGCAAATGACTTTAGGTGAATCAGAAGAATCATCTTCTCGTTCTCGGGTCGAAATACTTGGATGTAATGATATTGATTTTCTCTTCGCATTTGATGATGATCCTCTGCCATCTTGTAAAGCAGTAATAACCGATTTCAAAGCACGACTAGGCGAACTACGATTCACAATCATAATCTCACCGATTTCAGCTGGACTTAATGTTAATCCATTCTGAAATATTTCTTCAACTTGTGGAAACAATTTATGATCCTTTAATCCAAGATAAGAATTTGCTAAGGTTTTGAATGCGTTAAAATCACACAGAGGGAAGTAAATTTGAACATCAATTCGTCCCGGTCGTAATATTGCTGGATCAATTTTCTCTTTACTGTTCATTGTGATCACCATTATTCTTTCTTCACCACAACAGCTGAAAACTCCGTCCATGAAGCTCAATATACCTGAAACACTGATCGTTGTTGACTTTTCATTTAAAAACCGATCTAAATCTTCGATAACGATGACGGAACGATTCGTGGTTGATAACAGAAGTAATTTGAGATCAGAATCATCAGTAACATTTGATAAATCGATATCGTAGATATCATAATTCAGAAACTTGGCCATTGCTGCGATGAAACTTGATTTCCCTGTACCTGGTTGACCATGTAACAGATAACTCCGTTTCCAGACACGTCCGAGTTTATGATAATATTGTTTTGATTTAAGAAACGATTCGAGATCAGATTTTACCTTGTCTTTTAGATCTGAATCCATGGCGACTGTGTCAAGATTTGTTGGATGAGTAAAAGGAATTGATTTCCACCTTCCAGAAGTACCATTATTATGACGATGATCATGGTGTTCTGATGTATTTGTGAATAATTTGATTTCTTTTCTTCTCAATGCAATTTCATCTGTAACTGTATGAATATGCTGAAGATAAGGTCTAAGAATTCTTCTTTTATCTCTTTTCTTGATTTTCAATACCAGAGTTCTACAACAATTGTTTCTGTCTCCGCCTTTTTCTTCATTCTTCCATGAGATTCTCGTGCTCAGAAAAGTATCGTAAACGATTTGATTTGAATCTAATTGAACGGAGATTTCATTTGATTTGTTACCTGAAATCAAATTCGCGAAATCTGAATCTTCAGTCGAAGCTAATGAACTTACATATGTCGACACCTTTTTATAAAGCTGATTCTCTTCGAAATTGTTGTTGAATTCAGGAACTTTGTAGAATTGATACACATGAAACCTATCATCAATTGATATGAAAAATCTCTTGAATAGATATAACAGAGAAATACTTCTGAAGAACACTCTAAATATCAGAAACACACAGAAAATCACAAAAATGAAAACCAGAAAACTAGTCGAGAATAACACCATGATGATTCTGATTATAATCACCAAATTACCAACAAGTATTCAATTATCCAAGACGAACACCAATATCAGAGCAGAAAATAAGAAACGAGTTATCTTCTTGGATGAAGAAAACATTTTTCTGATGAGAAATATTCGAATCTGGGGTGGCTGTCAACAGTTAAGAAACCGTGTGGAGAAAGAATTAGGGCTTTAAAGAATTATAAATAAATATCGAGAGAGAGAGAGAGATATTGGCGGAGGTTTTTAATGTTCTTCAAAGACGGCAAACGACGGCAAATACAATAATAATCAGTCAATCAAATCGAAGAACAAGGGGGAGGGGTGGATTCTGGAAGAGAGAGATAGAAACAGAGACGAAGTAGTGAGAAAGATAAAGATTATTTATTTATATTTGAGGAAATCAAATCCAGGGAGGAACTATCTTTGGGCTCTCGTCTCGGCTCGCCCTTTATTACTTTTTCATTTTTTTTTTGAATCTTGGTTTTTTAATGAATTTACTTTTTCTTTTGTTTGCTTACTGTCAACCGCTAATATTAATTGACGACGAACTCAAATCCTTGTAAAAAAATACGGCCTTAATATTGGTCCCAGATGACATCTGTCTTTATAGGGGGGAACGCTCGAAGGCTGTGTTTATGTTTATGGGCAGCAACCTAGTTGCACTGTACACTGCTTAGTTCTAATGAGTAATGAGAGTCTTGATGCGCTTTTATTTATGCAAGTGGTTTTTATTGATGTTTGCTGTCAGTGTAGTTGTGGTGTTAGTTTGCAATGGTTAAATGCATGTTCCCTGCCTGTATGAAAGATCTCCAGCAGTGAAGTGCAGTGAAGTTCAACCGTAAGTGTTAATGTCTTGAATGAAATATGCGCATCAAAATGTAGAAGAAGAAAAATAATTATCGATAAAACATTTGTTACTTGCAAGTTTCGAGATCATGTCACTGATATCATTGCTCAATAATTTTATCATCATGCAACGAAAGTATTGGCGAAATTTGTTAAGTCTGAAACAAGAATACTAGCACATATTTACATATGTTGAAAGACCGCACTTCATCCGTGGATATAAAATATTGCATCGCCCATGTAGAATGATTTAAGAGTGTCTAATAAGTCTGAGAGGGATCCACTGCGAGCATTAGAGTAACCTTAATTGGTTACTACTGAGGTAAGTGATGATATCAATAGACTGGTGAATGCGATATAGATAAAACGCGAAGATGCTTTATGTTAGAGCACTGCTCGGTCGAACTCGCAACCTTGCTATCTCAAACTTGTTTGTCAAGTTTAGTTGTCAAAAGTATAAGTCTTGATTTCTAGTCTACTAATAGCTCTGCCTCGGATTAAGATAGAATGTGTAGTTGAGCTTTAGACTTCACTGCGTTCATCGATTGAAGACGAAGAACTACTAAGGGAGCTAGTGGAACTTCATCAACAAAAGGTATGTGGAGACTGGAACTCATCTATCACTTAGAAGTCTATTTCTATTCTATCTCCTATTGAGACAAAAGTCGTATAGTTATATAGACTTTACTTTATACACATTTGATATTTCGAGCTGAGTTTAACTCGCTTATATGTGCTGGTAAGCTTTTGCTTTAACCAAGTTCATCTTTTATTCTTGACGAAAGTCAAAAGATGATCATGTGAAAATCGCCTGGTAACATCTTACATGATTTGTGTGAGACCGTCATTTGATGTAGACTCGGAATGTTTCGTATTGATCATTTGATTGCTTGAAATTGCTTTGAAGCTAATAGTTTGTGTGAGACAGCTATTCCCGTCTTCTAAGAATGTTTCAATGATTAAAATGGAGTTTAAAACGATTAACCATTGATTGGATATAACACAGTATGCGTACTTGTATGCTAACTGTTGTAGATATATTCCAAGTCCGAGAACTTAGTATGCATGCCCATATGCGTACTGGTTTAACAATTGAAGTCCGCAAAACCATAGTATGCATACTCGTGTGCATCTGACAGTATGCGTACCCGTTTTTATACTGGAGAACAGACCAGGTCCAGGAACTCTAGGTATGGGTACCCGTTTGCATACCTGAGTGGGTTAAGTTCTAAAATCGGTTTGTTCTTGAACAAATACATTTATAAATAAGGAATGCAATCTTTTGCAAACCGTGGCTATAATGTTCATGAATTGATTCGAGTGAATCAAAATCGATTTTTATTCAATTGTGTCTTGTATACTTCTATGAGAATATAAACAATTGAACAACTCCATAACAAGTTTCATTAGAGTCATTTGAACTAGTTGTGATTAAGATGAACAAGGTTGATATGAAAGTATTCATATGGATAACTTCGGTTAACTATTGTTGAGCCAACAAAGTGTACACGTTTAGGTACGGTTACCCATATCTAAATGAAGTCACATTTCATTTGTGTGTAACAAGCTAAGTTTGATCTAACGGTTGAAAGATATTATCTTGAATCTAATCAGGTTTTCATCTAACGGTGAATATTGAATGCTTTGTTACTAAGGTAATATTGATTGCAAACCCTGATTTGAAGACTATATAAGGGAGAACTCTATCAATTGGGAAACCTAATCCCCACACCTCCTGTGTGATACTAGTTGCGACTAGAGTCGATTCTCCTTTAACCTGGATTTTTCTAAAACTATTATAGGTTAACGACTTAAATACTTCATTGGGATTCTGAAGCCAGACCTAACTATTTTCTTTGTAGTTGCGTGTTCAGATCTTACTTTTTTCTATCGTATTGAGTACAATCTTCTCTAAGATTTGCTCGAGATTCTATCTCAGATAGGTAAGATAAAAAAAAAAAAAAAAAAGTAGTCACAAACATCTTCGTCTCATCGTTTGTGATTCCACGGTACCTTGTTCCGTTTCCATACGATTAAGATCATTGTGAGGTGATTGATATTACTAGGTTGTTCTTCGGAATTCCGGTGTATCAATTGGTTCATGTTCACCTTGATTTATCAAAAGACGGAACAAAAACTCGTAGGTATTTCTGTGGGATACAAATTTATCTATTCAATAGACTTTTCTGTGTGAGGCACATTTTTTTATCAAGTCTTCGACTTTGGGTCGTAGCAACTCTTAGTTGTGGGTGAGATCAGCTAAGGGAATCAATTGCGTAGAGTCCTGCTGGGATTCAGAGGCGTAAGGAACGCGACTGTACCTTAATCAATGTGAGATTGGTTAGGGCTCAACTACATTCCAGTCTGAATTTAACATCTAGTAGGCTAGAGTCTTTAGCGGATTAATACAATGTGGTGTTCAAATCTGGACTAGGTTCCGGGGTTTTTCTGCATTTGCGGTTTCCTCGTTAACAAATTTTTTGGTGTCTGTGTTATTTCTTTTCCGCATTATATTTTCTATATAATTGAAATATCACAGGTTGTGCGTAGTTCAATCTATTAGATTGTCCAACCTTTGGTTGTTGATATTGATTGACACTTGAACATTAGTCATTGGTACCGTTCAAGTTGTTTCTCATATTAATCAGGATCGCGTATTTCTATCTGTTTGATTTGCTGATTACATTGAGAAACAGAGATATAACTCTTGGATGTATTTTTCTTGATTGAGTCTGACTGTCTAGTTGATTCTCTTGGAAATATATTGGAGTTAGTCCATACAGATTGCCTAAACGAAATATTGGGTGTGGTTGTTAGAACCACGCTTTTTCAATTGGTATTAGAGCATGCAAACACGTTTAAGACCTCATAAGTATGTGTTTGTAGCAACCTGAAGCTATGGACAGTAGTGCTATCTCTGACAAACGCATCACCAGAGTCAAAATTTTTGTTTCTATGAAATCTGTTAAATAGAAAGACTTGTCTATCTCATATATGGATGAACATTATGTTCCTACGAAACATGCAAGTATTGATATGTGTCACCCTGATTATCTTACTGATGAATCTGATTCTGAAGTAGAAGAGGAAGCAACCAGAGAGAGTGCAGTGATTCTAAAACTTGTTAGAATTCAGGTAGTTGAAATCAATAGGCTGAAACACAAGGTCAATACCATGGTTGGTATGGTGAAAGATTGTGATTCCCAACTAAGGGTTCTTCTTGAAGAAAATGATGTATTTTGTACCTCCCGTATAGAGCTGGCCAACAAGTTGAAACCCGCGGGTTAACCCGTGCCCGGACCGTGAAAACCCGAACCCGGACCGGCTGGTTTCTAAACAAGCCGGGTTAGGGTTGGAGAAATGGTGACCCGTCAAAAAACGGGTTAACCCGGCCCGGACCGTACAATCACGGGTTAACCCGTTAACCCGCACTTCGTTTTTGCCTGGTGTCACTAATACTATACGTGTCTCGCTCATCTGCCATGGTATAAAAACAAAAAAACCCTACTTCGTCTTTTCTTCTCTTTTCTTCTCCGTCCGCAGCACTTCCCATCGGCAAAGTTCACATACAAAGTTGAAATTTCTTTCGTCTTCTCCGTCTGCTACTACTTCGATCTTGAAGGATTTGAGTCATTTGACTCTTGAGTATTCTCCGTGTAAGCAAGCGGGACTGTGGGTGTGGGAGAAAGTCTGAAAGTGAAAGAGGGAAACCCCTTTTCTCATACCCTATTTCTCTTCGTATCTTCAAAACCCTATTTTTGATTTCAATTCTCATCACTCATCAGGTAATGTTATGGTTTTCGAAAGTTAATTTCTTTTTGTTTTGTTTTGTTTTCAATTTTTTGGATGTTAGGGTTTGAATTTAATTTTTTTTTTTTTTTTGAATGTAGAAGTCCTTCAGGTGCAAATTAATCTTCAGGTAATTTGAATTTCTCCATCACTTTGATTCTATTTGAATTGTTAGAGGTTAATTTCTTGATAGATTGTCCAGTAACTCCTTTCTTCAATTCTCTGTTAAGGTTTCAATTGAAGTTCCCTTCTTTTTAATATTGTGTGGAAGACCTCCAGCCTCCAGGTGCAGTAATTTCTCAAAGATCTTCAGGTATAACATCTTGATTAAAGATTGGTTTGAATTTAATATTTTCTATGGTTTTATTAGGGATTTGCTTATGTATGTGATTGTGAATATGTGATTGTGCATATGTTTTATTAGGAATCTTGGATGGATGTTTTTATTAGCTCAATTACAGTTGGTTATGTATGTGAATATGAATATGTGAATATGTGATTGTGCATATTTTATTTTAATTAGAGCATGGATACAGTGTGTTACAGACACAATTACAGTTGGTTCTTTCTTTACATTTTCATTCATCTCAATTCTCCATTCTCCAATGATTGTATTTGTATATTTGTAATTTTGTATGCTATGTTTGGCAAGACCTAGTGAGTAGTGAGTAGTGACTACTGACTAGTGCTAGTGTGCTACCTCCTACCTTGAAAGAACAAAGTGGGGGTTTATTATGTGAACTTCCTTGCTTGATGTTTCTTTGTTGAGTATCCAACATTCCAAGTCCATGACTGGGTTTTGGTTGTTAAAGCTGGATATCATCTTATTCAAGATAATAATGTGTATGGTATTATGCTCTCCATTTGTGTGTAAAACTGTGAATTGTGATAAACTGATAATGTTACTATGAGTCTGTGACTGTCAATTGTGCTATTGTTTTTAGGTTACTCTCTCTGATGTGTCCAGTATGTCAAGTGTACAAGAACAAGAGTTACAAGACCATTATAATGATGTTATGAGTAGTGATGGTGAGGATGATGATGTTGAGATGCTAGATTCTGTGAATGAGGATCCAACTGTTGGTTGTGCACCTGCCTGTCCTGCACCAGTTTCACGTGGAAAGAAAAATAAACTTAGATCCCAAGTTTGGGAATTTTTTAAACTTGTTAAATATAAAGATGGAACAAAGAAGGGAGTGTGCAAGGCTTGTAATGTAGGATATAAATATGAAAGCCAAAAAGGTGGAACCTCAGCCATGAAAAGGCATAAGTGCCCTAACCGTCAGTCTATGGACGTAGGGAAAATGATATTATCTGCAAACAATGGCCAGTTGTCTACCCGCGTACGCAAAGTTGATCAGATGAAATTACGAGATCTGTTTTCAGCATTACTCATTGCAAGAAATGTTCCATTTGCTTTGGTGGAGTGGAAAGAATTTAGGGATATATGTACTTATTTAAATGAGGATGCTAAACTAATATCAAGGAATACTGGGAAATCCGATGTAGTAAAGAAACATAAAGCACAAAAAGAAATTATTCGCAACAGATTGAAACTTGCTCCAGGTATGATTCAAAGTTTCAAATCCTAATGACCCATATGTTTTGTTTATACTTTTATGTATGAGTAATTGATTAATATGATGTGCTAATGTGTATGTCTCACCCTTACAGGTAGGATATGTCTAACATCAGACATGTGGACTTCTGTAACAACTACTGGATATATAAGCTTAACTGCGCACTATCTTGATCAAGATTGGGTGTTGCAAAAGAAGCTTCTGAATTTATGTCCTCTTCCACCACCTCATACAGGTAAAGCACTTACTGTTATTTCTTTATCTTATTCTTCAATATAAATTCATGATAACTTTTCTCCTTTCTACTACCTCAAAACAGGTGAACACCTTTCTACTAAGTTATTTGCTATGATAGAAGACTGGGGAATTGAAGACAAGGTATCCAACATCACCTTGGATAATGCTGCAAATAACGGAGCTTGTGCTGGAATTATGAAGAGTAGACTTGTTGCAAAGAAGATCTTTTTGAACGATGGAAAATTCTTTCATGTGCGTTATTGTGCTCATATCTTAGCTCTTATTGTAAAAGAAGGACTTAAGAAGATTGATCCAGCCGTGATTAAGATAAGAGCGTCAGTGAAGTCCCTTAAAAAGTCCCAAGTAAGAAAACAAAAGTTCTTGGACATTGTTAATACTTTAGGAATGTCTGGAATAAAAAGGGGTATTCGTCAAGACGTAAAGACAAGGTGGGATTCCACTTCTATTCTGTTTCTTTTATAACTTATAAAGTTAGATAATTGTATTAATGTTTATTATATACTCACTGAATGTTTGTTTTATACAGGTGGAATTCAACTTATCTTATGTTAGATAGTTGTATCCTGTATAAGCCAGTTTTCTCTCATTCGAAGTTGGTAGATTCAGACTATGAAGACTGTCCAACTGATGAAGAATGGGAACAAATTGAAGTAGTCACAAAGTTTCTCAAGGTGTTTCATGATCTCACAAAGATATTTTCTGGTAGTAAGTATCCTACTTCCAATCTGTATTTTGAAAGAATTTGTCAAGTTCAGGTGTTACTAAAGAAAGAAAGTAGAAATGATATTGAATTCATTAGGAACATGGTAAAAGAGATGCAAGCAAAATTTGATAGTTATTGGAAGGAGTTGAGTCCTATATTGGCTATGGCAGTTGTGTTAGATCCTAGATCGAAAATGAATTTTGTGAAATTTACTTACTCCAAGTTGTATCCTGAGGTGAGAGAATTAGAACGTGAAGTTAATGAAGTGCGCAGTAATATGACAACACTTTTTAATGAGTATTACACCTTGTCAAGTTCAAGAGCTTCCAATAGTTGTGCAACTCAGAATTTGGGTATTAAAAATGGTGGGAATTCTGCTGCCGAAGAAGGGAGTGATTTTTTTCAGGTAATTACTGTCAACTGTGATTTTTTCAAAATGGTGGGAATTCTGCTGCTGACAGTTAAAGCTTACTTAACTGAACCCTGTTGTCTTTTGAATTATTGCTTTTCATCTTAAAATATGTTGTCTTTTGAATTACTATCAACTGTGGATGTAGTATGTGATGGTGTTAGCTTGTTTCTAAGACTTTTAAGACTCATATATTCATAGTTCACTCACTTCTAGGTTGTTTCATGCAGGAACATGTTGCAACACAGGAAAGTGGTGGTGATGTACTAATTGACTTGTCAGAGTTAGATGAATATCTTGGCGAGTCGTACAGGGGTTGTCTAAATTCACCACTCGACATCCTAAATTATTGGAAGAACCATGAACAACGATTTCCGGTACTTTCAAGAATGGCAGGGGATATTTTGTCAATTCCTATTTCAACTGTCGCTTCAGAATCTGCATTTAGCATTGGAGGAAGGGTAATTGATCGATTTCGCAGTTCCTTATTACCTGAAAATGTTGAGGCGTTGATAACAACTCGTGATTGGGAATATGGAATTGGTAAGAAAATCAATAATATTTTTTTTAGTTGAATGTCTAAATCTTGTATATAAGTTATAAGTTATAACATTGGTTGTTTTTATCCATGTAGGAAAAGAAGATATGGATGAGAACAATGGGATTATTGAAGAAGATGTATTAGGATTTGAACCTGATGCAGTGGAGGATGGGGCAGTGGAGGATGTGGAGGAAGTAAGTTCTTATGCGTCTAATTAGTATGCGTACTTCTTCAATATAAAGCGGGGTAATTATGCAAATTCCATGTTTTTGACTCGAATCTTTTCTTTTTTTGGTTTATTTTTTCTTGAAATTACAGATTCATATTGAATAGTTGGAGCAACTCAAATATAGATATGGAATATGAGAATGTTTTTTGGACAAACAGTTATTTATCACTTACCACTTACCAGTGTCTCCAAATATTGCATAGAAAAGAGATTGGAGATGTTTTTTTGGACAATTAACACTTTTTTTGATTAACCACACAATATATATTTTGTACAGGAAGTGGTTGTTAATATCTTTATTGTCGCACTTGGTGATACAAATTACAAACAATGGTATTGCTACAGTCTCGGAGGATTTTTTTCTTTGTGGAAAATATCACATCATGACATGAACTGATGAAGTACTGTAACTAAAGTATTTAAACTACTAATGACTAGTATTTGTAATTTGTGTTCTTTTAATCCTTTAAATGCAAAATTAGTTTAGTTTTGCAATTTTGAGTTTTTGAATGTGGCCTGAATATGGCCGGAAGGCCCGGAAATAGCCCAGAAATCGATTTCTGGCGAGTTGACTCAACATAAACCAGCTAACCCGTGAGCTCCCGTGAACCCGCAAGCTTTACCCGGGATAGGCGCGGGTTGAAGAAATGACCACCGGTGAAGAATTTCAACCCGCAAGCTTAGGCTTGTATTAACCCGTAACCCGCGGGTTGGTCACAAGCCAGCCCCGGCCCCCCCGTTTGCCAGCTCTACTCCCGTATCTTACTCGAGGCTAAACTCAAAGAAGATGCCCTTGAAATGGATCGACTATTGATTAAACTCTTTAATCAAGATAAAAATCATCTGGGGAGCCTGTCATACCAACTACTTCTGATTCTGCTGTGATATTAGAAAATGTGACTAATTCTAATCGTGTTTCTCTAATGAAAGAGCATCAGAAGCTAAAATACAAACCCTTCCTCGTGGAAAAGATGTGCTGGTATCTTCCTCTAATCAAGGAAACTTCACGTAGCTCGAAAGAAAGAAATCTCCTAACGGTGTTGTTAAGTATGTTCACTCAAATCACTCAGGTGATCAAAAAGTGTGTCTCTTTTGTGATTCAAAAGTAAATGTTGAGAAACAAATCTAGGTTGAATGACAATTCTATTGTTCGACTTCAACACACCTTAGATTTAATTCTCAAAGGTGTAGCTGATATTCGTATGTATAAACCAATTGGTTTTAGTAATCACCCTGTGAATCCTTCTAGGAAGTCATTTCCATTTGTTCAAGCTTGTAACAGTAAACTTAACACAAATCGTCCGAGAAAATTTCAAAAAGGATCTTCTTCGGTTAAAAAGGGAGATGCTGTTGTTCTTGATGTGAGTAAGTTACTATAATAAGGAAGCAAAAATGGAGGTGTGAAAGACAACCTAAATTTTATTATTGAAGGATACAAAGAGCTCATAAACAGGTTGTTAAATTCCTCTTGTCAAAAACCTTCAGGTAAGAATCCATACTATGCGTCGTATTTTGATGATAGTAAGTTTTATGATAACTTTTCACATCAAAAAGTTTTCCCTCAAAAGATTAGGAAAAAGAGGTTTAACCATGAACAACACTCATTTGATGAGCACAAAGCTCATACTTGTGCTAATTAATCACAAGGGTTCAATTCTTACTCATGAAAAATCATATTGAGTGAGATATGCTAATAATCGGGTTTACTTTGGTAAAATGCCTTCTGCTTAGTTGAGTTATTTTCTTATCGTCCATAGCTAAAACTATTGTCTACAGATATCTTTGCATAAGTATTGTTTTGTCTCAAAAATCACTTCGATTGTTTTCTTTTTATTTATAAAATAAAAAAAAAATTGTTGCAACTAAGTTGTCTGCTACTTTTATGCTCTAAATTTTTTCTCTCTATGGAAATATAAAATTTGTTGAGCCAAAAATTGTGAAAGAAAATCTTCACGTAGCAATATTTTGCTATTTTCGTTCTACCTTGTAAAAAGGTACGTTGCGGTTTTAGTTCTTCTCTTAGGTTCGGATTGTGTTGGTACGGGTACCTATATACTGCTTGCCACGACCTTTTATTCAAACCTTAAAATTTGCCCTCCATAAGAAATCATTCAAATACCGAACCTATTGAGTCACGTACATGTACTCGAGGTTATTTTCTTTTTGTCAAGAATGTCTTCACCTTCTTGCACTTGTGATTTTACAAAAGGTTTTCTTTATAAAGGTATTAGTTTCAAGTCCAAAGGGAGGAAGAAAAGAACCCTAGTACAAGTTAAGGGTCAAAATCTAAATGTCTCATGCTACTATGCATATACTCATCAAGATATTGAGAATGATTAGATGGTTTCGGCCAAAGTGGTTCATGATTTTCTTAAATATTTTGAGGAAGCAAAACGGCAGCTCGTTGATACTAATGAAGGGTCTTCATGTGTTAAGAAATGAGTTGAAAAAGGTTAACTCTGACCTTGTTCTCATGAAGACACGTGTTAAAGATCTTCTCAATGAGGATATATTCTCTGAAGAAGCAGTGGATGCTGGCAATCACAAGCTCAAAGGTCTCAAGACTTGTGTGGGTTCCGGATGTGTTAATTGATTTCAGTTCATGATCGGTTTTGCTGGCTTGGTAGTTTTTTATTTTTAGCTTGTTTATTTTTGTTATGTCTAGGAAACTTCTTATGAGAATTTATTCTTGTGTTTTAAGAAGGATACCTAGGGTTTGGAATAGCCTAAATTGTGATTACACATAGCTATTTCCAACGATTTTCATCTTGCAATGTTTTTAGATTTATTTATTTAAATTCTAAAATTTATTTGGAAGATGATTTTGCGGTATTAATCTTTATTGGTTTTATATATGCAAATAATGTTATGGGATGTCCGTGAACTATGATTGTCCCATATATGTCAAAAGTTAAGTCTATCACGTCAGTATGCAAATATTGATGGAAAATAGAATGAACTTTTGATGACAAAGATTAAGTCTATGATATCATTATGCAAATATTGATGAAAATGGAATGAATATTTGAATATTTCGCAGTATTGATCTTTGCCTGATCCAATTCTATGTGAAAGTACTGTATGGCTCCGTAAGTTTTCTTAGGTTGAGCATTTCCGATTAAATTAATCATTGAGGTTCTCTTGTGGTTAATCTAATTGAGTTTTCTGGATACAAATTCATGTTTCATGTAATTTGTTAATGTCTAAAGAAATCCTTATTTTCTTGTAAAAGTAAGGTCGCTCTTGTTGTTCTTTCGAGAATGACATTTTATGGGGAAAATTTCTTAATTGAACTTGTGATTAATTTCCAAATCATTATGGGGAGTGCAGCTGTGGAATATTGTAGGAGTTTTCTTGTATCTTTATAAACTCCTTGATGAATACACTAAGTTTCGACTATATGAAATCATCGAAACAAAGTTGATATGTTCTCTTTTAGTCATGAAGTATCTCTATGAGAATTTCATTATGATCCCGCTAGTTTTCGTACCTTTGCCAATTTATATTGAAAAAAAGGGGGAGAATTATTGTGCAGTTCACACTATAAATACATATGGTTTACGGATCATTATGTAAGGGGGAGTGGTTTTCATTGTGAGATGAAGTATTGACTAAAGGGGAGTGATACATATCACCGTAGTATTATTGACAAAGTTGTGATACAATTGGACTTTGATGTTGTGTAATAATACTATGACATTGTTTAACAATGATTGAGAAAAATTGTTTTCTTATTGTTATGTCTACGGATCTTCAACAACTATGATACTGAATTGAACACGTTCAGAATCACTGGAGTACTTGGAAGTGACGAAGATTTCGATTAATATTGAAGAACCAAGGAAATCAAGCATTTGGATGAGAAGCTACAAAGTTTACTTATTTTGTAATCCATATGTATTGGTAGATTTCTCACTAAAATTGACAAAGGGGGAGATTGTTAGAGCACTGCTCGGTCGAACTCGCAAGCGTTGCTATCTCAAGCTTGTTTGTCAAGTTTAGTGGTGAAAACTATGAATCTTGATTTCTAGTCTACTTTAGCTATATCTCGGATTATGATAGAATGTGTAGTTGAACTTTAGACTTCACGGCGTTCATCGATTGAAGATGAAAAACTACTAAGGGGAGCTTGTGGAACTTCAAAAATAAAAGGTATGTGGAGACTTGAACTCATCTATCACTAGGAAATCTATTTCTATTATATATCCTATTAAGACAAAAGTCGTATAGCTATATAGACTTAACTTTATACACACTAGTGAAATCGCACGCGCGATGCGCTTACCTCCGGGAACTTCCAAGGTAGATATTTTAGTCTGCAGAAAAGAAAAATAAGAATTTCTAAGTGCCAAATAAAAACCTAAGTATTTACCCTCAAAAGAGTACTCTCGAGCCACTTTTTACATAGGCATACAAATCCAGTATATTTCACCAAACCATATTGTAAGAAACGCCAACTACTACCTGGTTCTTCTCGATCTTCACTTTTCAGTATTTTAAACTCTCTGCATATAATTTGGTATCATTTTTCAGATCTAGATGATATCACTTTTAAGAGCATTCAAACGTCAATGGTAGTACTCTTTCAGTCGGTAGAAGTCATCTACGTCTACAATCGTAGGAACAACTCCACCAGAAATGGGTTCCATAAATGAATCAAAAAAAGGTTTGTACTGAATAATTTTCTGATGTGAGCTAAAGTAGTTTTAACATCCGACCTAAAACTTATATTGATTGAACAGTTCTAATGAAAGAGACTTCTGACTGTGAATGTTGGTCTCGCATCTCAAAAATCTAATGCACTTTCAAAGAAGCTAGTAGCTCAAACTGTATATCGTACATTATGGATACCCATGGACGGTCCTTTGTACCTATGTAGTAGAGGGAGTCGCAAACCAAAGAAAAATGTTCCTTTGTCCTTTCCTCTCAAGGGACCTGTAATATTAAACAGTTAACAATCCACGATCAAATACAAAAGGACACACATCTACAATCAAATCTTAAGAATTTAGTTGATAAAGATACTGAAATGTTAAACAACTAAATAAACTAGGACCGATACATGAAGTTTAATCACCAAAATTGAGAGTGGAGAAAGAAAGTACCGAACTGTGCTCAATGTACTTGGCCCTAATCATCTTCTTATAGAATAAATATAAGTATACAGTGTTGCAAAATTCGAAAGAATTAGCAGATAAAGAAGAAAATATGTGCTGGTAAGATTTTTCCTTAACCAAGTTCATATTTTATTCTTGACGAAATTCAAAAGATGATCATGTGAAAATCGCTTGGTAACATCTTACATGATTTGTTGAGACAGTCATTTAATGTAGACTCGGAATGTTTCGTATTGATCATTTGATCACTTGAAAATTGATTTGAAGCTAATAGTTTGTGTGAGACAGCTATTCTTGTCTTCTAATAATGTTTCAATGATTATTATAACGATTAACCATTGATTGGATATAACACAGTATGCGTACTTGTATGCTAACTGTTGTAGATATATTCCAAGTCCGGGAACTTAGTATGCATACCTGTATGCATACTGATTTAACAGTTGAAGTCCAGGAACCATAGTATGCATACCCGTATATGTACTAATTTCAACTAATGTTGGTCGTGAATGACAGTATGCGTACCCGTTTGCATACTAGCGAACAGACCAGGTCTGGGAAGTCTAGGTATGCGTACCTGTTTGCATACCTGGGTGGGTTTAAGTTCTAAAATCGGTTTGTTGCTGAACAAATATATTTATAAAATAAGGAATGCAATCTTTTGCAAACCGTGGCTATAATGTTCACGAATTGATTCAAGTGAATCAAAATCGATTTTGCTTCGATTGTGTCTTGTATATTTCTATGAGAATATAAACAATTGAACAACTCTATAACTAGTTTCATTTGAGTCATTTGAACTAGTTGTGATTAAGATGAACAAGGTTGATATTAAAGTGTTCATATAGCTAACTTCGGTTAACCATTGTTGAGCCAACAAAGTGTACACGTTTAGGTACTGTTACCCATATCTAAATGAAGTCACATTTAATTTGTGTGTAACAAGCTAAGTTCTATCTAACGGTTGAAAGATATTAGCTTGAATCTAATCAGTTTTTCATATAACGGTGAATATTGAATGCTTTGTTACCAAGGTAACATTTATTACAAACCCTGATTTGAAGACTATATAAAGGAGAACTCTAGCAACTCGGAAACCTAATCCCCACACCTCATGTGTGATACTAGTTGCGACTAGAGTTGATTCTCCTTTAACCTAGGTTTTTCTAAAACCATTATAGGTTAACGACTTAATGACTTCATTGGGATTCTTAAGCCAGACCCAACTATTTTCTCTGTAGTTACATGTTTTGATCTTACTTTGTTCTATCGTAATGAGTACTATCTTCTCTAAGATTTTCTCGAGATTCAATCTCCGATATGTAAGATAAAAAAAAGTAGTCACAAACATCTTCGTCTCATCGTTTATGATTCCACAATATCTTGTTCGACTTCCATACGATTAAGATTTGTTATAGGTTGAACCCACCAAGCGTTGGTATGTCAAGTTTGGTTGTCATATTTTAGTGACTCAAAACTCAATTAAAGAGTCGCTTGATTATGTACTAGAGACAACTTTGTATAGGTTAGGCTAAAAATATTAGGATTATGAGACATACAAGTATTACTCGAACACTTGAAGAATGTGAAGAAGTAAAGAGCTACATCGACAACATCATCCTTAATCTTGAGGTTAGTAATACTTTGACTTGCACTGTTTCATTCCTAACGTATCTTTCAAGTCGTGCTATATTGAAAACATAACTGCGAAGCTGTGAATGATTATACTCTAGTAGTATCAGTTGTGTACATGAACTTAAACATTTATATAATAAGGAATGCAATATTTTCAAACCGTGGCTATAATGTTCATAAATTTATTCGAGTGATTTTGCTTCAATTGTGTTCATGTATGCTTCTATGAGAATATATCAATTGAATAACTCTTTAACTAGTTTCATTTGAGTCATTTGAACTAGTTATGGTTAAGGTGAATAAGGTTGATATGAGAGTGTTCATATGACTAACTTCGGTTAACTATTGTTGAGCCAACATGGTTTACACGTTTAGGTACGGTTACATAAACCTAAATGAGGTTACATTTCATTTGTGTGTAACAAGATAAGTTCGATCTGACGGTTGAAAGATATTAGCTTGGTTGAATCAGGTTTTTCATCTAACGGTGAATATTGAATACTTTGTTAACAAGGTAACTTAGATTGCAAACCTTGATTTGAAAACTACATGAAGGAGAACTCTAGCAACTGGGAAACCTAATCCGCACACTTCTGTGTGCTACTAGTTCATAGCTAGAGTCGATTCTCCTTTAACCTTAGGTTTCTCATGAGACCCTGGAGGTTAACGACTTGAAGACTTCATTGGGATTATGAAGCCAGACCCAACTAATTTCTCTGTAGTTACGTGTTCTGATCTTGCCCGATTCTATCGTCTAAGTACTATCTTCTCTAAGATTTGCTCGATATTTAATCTCCGATAGGAAAGATAAAAATAATCGCAAACACCTTCGTCTCATCGTTTTTGATTCTACAATATCTAGTTTCGCTTCCATATGATTTAGATTATTGTGAGGTGATTGATAATACTAGGTTGTTCTTCGGGAATATAAGCACGGTTTATCAATTAGTTCCTGTTCAACTTGATTTATCAAAAGACAGAACAAAACTCATGGGTATTTCTGTAAGAGACAGATTTATCTATTCCAATAGACTTTTCTGTGTGAGACATATTTTTTTTATCAAGTCTTCGACTTTGGGTCGTAGCTGAAAAAGCGGGGGTTTAACAACACCAACCAATATTCCACTTAGCAATCTGTATTAGAGAATCAACTAGACAGTCAGACTCAATCTAGGTAAAAGTATCTCAAGGAGTTAATATCTATCTCTTGTTTTGATTTACTCGAGCTAATAAAAATCAGCGAGTCTTCAATCAAACACAAGGAATAACTTGGATGGTACCAAAGAACAATATCCAAGAATCAATCAATGAAAATAAACAAACTAAGGTTGGATATTCTAATTGATGATCTAAATGCACACCTGTATTATTTCAATTATAAAGATAAAACAATATAATGCGGAAATAGAAATAACACATACACCAGAATTTTGTTAATGAGGAAACCGCAAATGCGGAAAACCCCGGGACCTAGTCCATATTGAACACACGCTGTATTAAGCCGCTACAGACACTATCCTACTTCAAGCTATCTTCCGACTGGACTTTAGTTGAACTCCAATCAGTCTCCCACTGATCCAAGGTACAGTTATACTCCCTACGCCTCTGATCCCAGCAGGATACTGGGTACTTGATTCCCTTAACTGATCTCACCTACAACTAAGAGTTTCTACGACCCAAAATCGCAGGCTTTGACAATAAACAAATTTGTCTCACATAGACAAGTCTATCAAAGGATCAATCTGTCTCCCACAGATAAACTCTAAAAGTTTTTGTTCCGTATTTTGCTAATAATCAAGGTGAACATGAACCAATTGATAATCCGGTCTTATATTCCCGAGGAACAGCCTAGAGTTATCAATCACCTCACAACAATCTTAATCGTATGGTAGCGAAACAAGATGTTGCGGAATCACAAACAATGAGACGAAGATGTTTGTGATTACTTTTTATATCTTGCCTATCGGAGATATCAATCTCAAACCAATCAATCTGATTTTACTCGTACGATAGAAGATGCAAGATCAGATCACACAACTACGATAAAAGTAGTATCGGTCTGGCTTCACAATCCCAATGAAGTCTTTAATTCGTTAACCTGGTTTAAGAATAATAAAACCAAAGGTTAAGGAGAACCGACTCTAGTATGCAAACTAGTATCACACGTAAGGTGTGGGGATTAGTTTTGCACAGATTCTAGAGTTCCCCTTATATAGTCTTTCAAATCAGGGTTTGCAATTAAGTTACCTTGGTAACAAAGCAATCAATATCCATCGTTAGATGAAAACCTGATTTAGATTCAAGCTAATATTTCTCAACCGTTAGATCGAAAACTTAGCTTGTTATACACACTTGACAATGCACGCTTCTAGGTTTGTTAACCGTACCCAAACTTATGCACTTGTTGGTTCAACAATAGTTAACCAAATGGTTAGCCATATGACCTTTCCATATCAACCATGTTCTTCTTCACCATAACTAGTTCAAATGACTTCAAATGAACTAGTTAGAGAGTTGTTCAATTGCAAGGAAATCTCATGTACTACACAAGGCACAATTGAAGAAAATATGATTTGATTCACTCGAATCGGTTCATGAACTTTTATAGTCACGGTTTGCAAACTGCATTCCTTAGTCTTTTTAAGTTTAAGTTCATAAATCATCTTCAGATATATAACCTTCTCAAGTTCACAGACTAGGTTCGTGGACTTAGGTTACCGGGCAGAGTTTACAAACTCCAGCATAAATTCTCGGGTATGAGAACTTCGCAAGTTCGCCGACTGAGTTCGCTGACTTAGCTTCACGCAAGTAGTTTTTCAACTCCAGCAGAAATTTTCGGGTTTGAGAACTTCGGCAGTTCGCGACTGAGTTCGCGGACTTGGCTCACGCCATTCTTCTGGTTCTCTTGATCAACAAAGTTCGCAAACTTTGGTTCATGGAATAGGACTTATACATAAATGTGTTTCCACAACAATGCTTATGTCCACCATTGGTTATGTAATCTAAACTCTCATTTCAATCACTGAAACATTCTCAGAGGACGTTATATAGTTGTTACACCATTTCTCACAAAGCAATTTTCAAGATTATTGAAACATATCATGACTTTCGTCACATGGTAAAGATAAACTTGGTTAAAGCTAAAAGATTACCAACTCATATTTCGAGATATAGATAGGCGAGGTATACTCGGCTCGAAATACCAAATGTGTATAATCAAAGTCTATATATATAGCATATGACTTCTTGTCTCAAAGAGTAGGAAATAGAGTAGATAGACTTTTGAGTGATAGATAAGTCCAAGTCTTCACATACCTTTTTATCGAGAAGTTACACCGGTTCCTTGAGTAGTTCTTCTACTTGTATGATGAATCTCCATGAAGTCCTTGAGCTCAACTACACTTTCTATCCTAGTCCGAGACTTATCTATAATAAACTAGAAATCAAGACTTATAGTTTTGATCACTAACATTGACAAACATGCTTGACATAGCAACGCATGCGAGTTCGACCGAGCAATGCTCTAACAATCTCCCCCTTTGTCAATTTTAGTGACAAAACTATCAATACATATGGAATACAAAAAATATAAAGAAACTTTAGTAGCTCCTATTCCACATGTCTAATCTTCAACATTCCTAGAAATCTTCGTCACTTCCAAGTACTCCAATGATCCCAAAGGTTGTAAGTTTAGCATCACCGCTGTTGAATATCCGTAGCTATAACAATGAGAAAGCATCGGTTTCGATCATTGTTATACAATGTCATAGTATTATTACACAGTGTCAAAGTTCAATTGTATCACAACTTGAATAATAATACTATGGTGATATGTATCACTCACCCTTAGTCAATACTCCATCTCACATGGAAACCACTCCCCCTTACACAATGATCCGAAAACCATATTATTTGTAGTGTGAACTACATATTAATTCTCCCCCTTTTTGTCAATAAAATTGGTAAAGGTACAAGAACGGGATCATAATGAAATTTCCGAGAGAGAAATTTCATGACAAAAGGAAAAATGCATACCAACTAATTTAGATGCAATCATAAAGCCGAAGCTAAATGCATTCATCAAGGAGTTTAAAGATACAAGATAACCCCTCTAAAATTCTACAGCTGCACACCCCTCAAGATTCCATTAAGTACAAGTTCAAAAGAACTCTCCCCCATTTGATGTCATTCCCGAAAGAAAAACAAGAGCGACCTTAATTTCGAAAGAAAAGAAGGATTTTTATTGGACACCAAAACCATAGGAATTATTTTTATATCGAAAAACTCAATCAAATTAATCACAAGTCTCATGATTAATTTAATCGGAATACGCAATCAAATTAAACACAAAAAGTGATCAATTCAATTGATTATGCTCAACATAAGAGAACTTATGGAGACACGAAAATACTCAACTAGATTAATTACAAGTGAACCCATAATTAATCTAATCGGAATACACAACCAAACTAATCACAAAAGTAATCAATTTAATTGTCATTTGTTTTGCTCGACATAAGAAATCTTACGGAGCAATAACTAAATAACCAAACAAGATGATTAATTTAGTTCAATATGATCGACATAACATATCTCACGGAACACCAACTAAGATAACAAATCAACTTGATTGTATAGTGCACACATAAGACACATTACAGAGCCTCACAATAATACATAATATGGATCAGGGATGATCAATACTGCGGAATACACAAGGATTCATTCTATTTTCCACCACTATTTGCATAACGATATTAATAGACATAATCCTTGAAAACAAAGGGTTTTAACCTATCTTCCATCAAAGATTGACAATATAGGCTTAACTTTTGTATTTGTCAAAAGTCCATTCATTCTTTAATCAATACATGAATACCGATCACTAACGACTTTACTTTTGACAAGGTATGGGACTATCAAGTTCACGGACGTAAACACACTTATCCCATAACAAATTGCAATATATAAAATCAAAAAGATTAAATACTGCAAAAATCATCTTCCAAACAGTTTTAGAATTTAAACCAAATAAACCTAAAAACATGAAGATGAAAACGTTGGACATAGCTATGTGTAATCAGAATAATGGCTATTCCAAACTCTAGTAATCCTTCTCAAAAGAAGAATAAATTCTCATAAGAAGTTTCCTAGGCATCAAGACAAACTCGTAATGCACATATAAGATGATTTGTCCTTTGAGGGTAGAATCAATCTTTTTCGCCCGGATTTATACCAAGAATAGCTACCAAAGGCGTATAAATAGATTTTCTTAAAAAAGAAGAACATACAAAGTCATTAACGACCATGCACTACAGTTCACATAAGATGATTGTGAAGATTCAAGAATCCCATAAGAATGCATACTACTTCCTGTTCTTGAACTTCCTTCTTTGTGATTCACCAATAACATTCTTGTAAAATCTACAATGATCTTAGAATAGTAGTACTCCAATAATACAAGTGCCAAGTCCAAGAGAAGTGGAACAAGTGCAACAAAACTAAGCAAAACACTCAAAAACAAGAGACAGGACAAATACCAATCTTACTCATCCAAATACAATAATTCACATATCCATTTTGAATAGAATTCAAAGATGAAGAGAATGCAAAAAGAATGAGGTCATTCCGAGTTCGGACGAAGAAGTTACAGCCAAAACAAGTTTACCGAATACCGACGTCAAGTATGCATACGGGTTTGCAAACGAATTTTCAAGTCCGCGAACTTAAACCCCTGGATTTTGATTTTAAAATATGTTATGTATACGTGCTAGGCCTACCATGAAGTCCAAACATCCCGAACTACTATTTTCAAACCTAAACTTTTAAGAACCTTAAACACATATCAAGTTAGGTAGAAAAGAACGATGAGAAAGGTAAGTGAATCATTATAAGTTCTCTAAACAAATAAAATCACAAATCTTGATCAAGTTTATAGACATACCTTTTTAGATGAATCCAATTGAATTCTACAACCTTACCGAACATAATCTGTGCGCCCCAATTTTCGTGCTTCCCTCACTGTATACATAGCAGGGCATTTGGTGTGGTTAGAAAAGACACACAAAAGACTTGCAAGTATACAAGGCCAAGTTTTAGTATAGAAAGTAAGCAAGGGATCATTCCACAGGGACTAGGTGTGTGTGAGTTGAAGTTTCCTAGATAGTTCTGAGCTAGTGACAGTGAAGCAAAGGGACAAAGGCAATGAGCCTAAGGCAGTGGCAAAGAATAAGAAAAACTTAACCAAAACAGAACATGGGAGAGAAATTGTGGATGGGAATGAAGTGTATGGAGATGGATGAGAATTCCCTTCACCTAGCTAGTTCACCTAGGTTAAGTTTTTGTCATATGGCTAGTTAACTAACCTTACAGCCTTAGCTAACCCCTAGTATTGGCTGTCTGTTTAAGGCACAGGCAATCACAGGTCAACTAGGCAGTGGATTACTAACTAATGTAGCTGATTAACCCCTTAGAGCCACCACTGACCCCTAGCAGTAGTGGTCTTCTTACAGCACCACTAATCACAAGTCAGTTGGGCTTTTAGGAATCATGGAGATACACTGGTAGTCCATACCTGCTGTGGTAGCCCAACTAAAAGCCCAACACTGGCTAGTCCATTTGAAAAATCTACCCAAGAGGAACTGGCTAGTCCAGCCCTCATGGGGATACACTGGCTAGTCCAGGTATGCGTTATACAACAACCCAAGGTCTCAATTTATAGTTTCACACGTCTAACCCTAGAATCCCCAAAATATCATAATTAGGGTTTCAAAGAAATCAAAATTAAATCATACCTACTTTCTGAAAACACTCAATAACGTCGACCCATTCTTCTATTGTGTCTTCTGTGTCTTCCCATGCCTTCAATTTGTCCATTGATGCCTACCAACTATTCTCTCCAATTTCACACACAAACGGCTAGGGTTTGGGGCGATGTGAAATTGAAAAGGCTAGTTGAGAGACATAGAGGTGATGATGGACTTAGGGTTGGTGGTAAGTGGAGTTAGTGGTGGTTGTGGTAGTGGCAGAGAGTTGGTGGCGGAGCAGGTGGTGGAAAAGGTGGTGGTATGGCGTCTGTAGAGGAATGGAGAAGATGGAGTCGATGGAAAGAAGGAGGGGAGTTTTTGGCTAGGGGTATAGGGTGTTCGATACTTGGGTGTTAGGCGGGTTCAGCGAGGTTTGATGATCTGCGACAAGGAGCGATGGATGGGAAGATGGTAGGTGGATCCAACGGCGATACGAAGGTAAGCGTGGAGCGACCGTCGGATGAAGGGATGTAGCAAAACGGACTACCCAAGATGGAGATGGGCGTTGCGATGTAAAGCAGGGGATTTGGAGTTTGATGTGCGATGATGGAGCGACCGTAGGATGCTGAAATGCTTCGATCTGACGGCTGAAATCCGAGACGGGCTTGGATAGTGGAAATGTGTTTGAGTAAGGGTTTTGGGCCTTGGGTATGCCAAGCCCATATCTTCTTTAAGGACAATTCTTCTTCTTCAAGACCATTCCTAGCCTCTTGGTTTTGTGCACAACGTTCTTTGCGGCTTCCTTGCGTAACTCCTCCCGGCTTTTCACTACTTTTCTGCTCTATTCCGCTCCGCAATTCATCCAAACTTTATTTATTACCTAAAAATATAAAATTAAGTAAGAAAAATATTTATTCTTGAAAACAATGAAAATACAGAATATGGGATAAAATGTAGAATTAATGCACAAAGGATGAGTTAAATTCCAACAAAAAGGGATAGAAATATGCACTTTTTAGGACTCATCAAATACCCCCAAACCTGAATTTTACTTGTCCTCAAGTAAAACAAAACTAAGGAAATCCTACCTATACCACTGTCGCTGGTCTCTCGAATGCATTTAGCATATGCACTAAGCCTTTTAAACCACTAAGTGTCCCTAGTGGACGAGTGAAGTCTCGTGAAGGTTTGCTTAGAACGTACCTACAAAGTTCTAGGTCAAAATATAAGCTCATATTCCATCAAATGTGACATGTGCAAGTCAGTTTAAGCTCACAGCAAAATGGAGATGTCAATCTAGCTATCAAAGGCACAATCCTAGCACTGATAACAAATAAAGACATGTGATAAGAGTGTAAAGTGTATCTACACATGTTTCTAGAATGACCTGAAGTTATGACTACTAACCACCAAGAGATAGTTTTTAGGCTAAGAACCGAATTCTAAGCCAAGCTAGCTGTCCGGCTTTACGAGAATTGTGAATGTTCACCCAATGAGTTGGTGATATTTCAGTTTACCCGCGTTATACATCGATGGATGCACCCTCCTTGCTTATTACAAGACTATTTACAACAAAAAGATAACTCTTTACATGACTCCTATTTACATTGATTACTCTCTTTTATTTTTGGAACAAGAGAGAACTATTGTCTTTAACATGAAAAAACATGGAATAAATAAATACTTGATTTTTTTTATTTTTTTGTAAGAAATAACTTTGATCTTTACAACATAATGACACTTTTGATACATGAACAAAAAGAAAAACATAATTACATGACTCTTAGCAAGAGGTGGCCCTTATCGAATGCATCCGGTCAAATTCTATGGTTGCTTTTCTTAACGTATCCTCCAACTTCTATCCCAGCCAACCAAAGAACAAGCTAGTCAAGTCTCATTCAGTATTCTAAAGTGATTGGCAATCTAACTTCCTATCAAACACCTTGAAGATCGAGGCTATACATGTATTGGTAGATCGTGCGCGTGCAAGTTTCTTATCACTATGTGAATTGTGCTAGAATCAGGGTGCCTAAATATTTAGACTAAGACTCCTAATAATTACATATTTGCACAAGAGTCAACATTTCAAGGTAAATGAGCTCCATTTTTATGATTTTTTAATTTTTTAATTTTTTTTTTTGATTTTTGATTTTTTTTTTTTTTTTTTCAAAAAGGAAGAGTTCAAAATTTTCAATTATAGCATGTTATCAAAGTATCTACTTTTCACCCCCAAACCTAAACTAAACATTGTCCTCAATGTTTCAAAAGATAGACATGATTATAACACATACCATGAGAACGATGCTAAGTGTAGAAAAAGGAAAGAGATTACCGGATATTGGCGAAAGCAAGTTTTGAACTCCATTATTCAAGGCAAAAATCCAACATATGTCAGCCGAGATCATATTGGATTAGCAAAATATATACAAAATGAACAAAAGGATTTTTAAAATTTTTATCTACTGGATTATATACAAAAAATTCACCATACACTAACAATCTAAAGAGTTGAGGATCAACCCAAAAGACGAAGTGTAGAAACATAGAAAGTTTCAAAACACAAAAATTGGACTTAAATGGGAGTGAGAGTGAAAAACCGAATGAATCACCCCTAAACCTAAATTGTTCAACAGATTTACTTTTAAGCACAAAATCTTTTAATTTTATGGGTTCAGGATTCAAAAGGTCTAACTCATAATGGACTGTTTTCGGGATGGGCAAAGAAATGCATTCCAACTGTGGCTCTTTAAAAGTGTTATATTTTGAAGCAAAATAGTCCAAGAGGACTTGGGAGGCACACAGTTCCTATCCTAGATTCGGAATTTTCAGAAAAGTTGGTTTAAAATTTTTGTTGCAAACCAAATCTAGGTTGGGTGGAATAATCTCGATTTGAGATTTAGGTAAGAAAGTGGGTACATCTAAATTATTTTCATGGGTACGATCAATAGTACCAACACATACTTTTCCTAAATCAGAAACAGGTAAAACATGCTCACATTCATCGAACAAAACATCAAGACCTAAATCAGTATCATGATTGTTCGAAGTACTCAAATCATCACCGGAAGAAATAACATTTTGTGACTTAGGCAAGGAATCAGACACATCAAATTCGTCCTCATGCATAATAAAATTAGTGTCTACAGAAGATTCAACTATTCCTATGTCATGTTCATCTTCACAGAAGAATTGTACAAGCCCCATATTAGAATCAAAAGCATATGAATTACAATGAGTATCAGAAGAAACAACATTCATGAAGGTTGAGGCTGAGAAGCCATATGTTATTGAACCAAAAGGTTCCACAATATTTTCAGCAAAAACATGTTCTTCTAACATATCATTATCATCATAATCATCATCATGGTAACATGCATATTGATCCTCATTAAAAGTGGTGGTGTCCTTAGTCGATTCATGTTCCTCTAAATCAGTTTCATATTCAATATCATTTAGATGAATGGGACTGGACACTTCATTAGGGACAACATGCATTTCCTCATGAATTTCCTCCTTTTGTAGTTGAAGCAAAATCTGATCTAACTTCGCCTGAATGCGTGACATAGTTCTATCAGAATTTTGCTCACCGAGTCTGAGAGCTTCTACGGTGGAGTCTAAATTCATGGGAGTACAAAATTCTTCATGTTCAAATTGTGGTGAATGGTACATGTGTGCATGGTTATTAGGGTTTACAAAATATTGATCACAACCTTCGAAAGGTTGATTATGGTCCCAATGACTACCAGCCTCACAATTTGTGGGCATTTCATAATTTGGATTTTCATGGTATCCCCTAGATTTCCTAAATTCATGCAAAACATAGCAATATTCATCAGGGTGGTCTAAACCACCACAAAAGGTACAAACATGCATATTAGGTTGGCTAGGTTGATACATGGGTGAATAGTTATACGGGTTTGCATATTGAGGCTCATGACCTTGAAAAGGTCCATAATTATAATCCCTATAACTATTGACATCATGGTCTGTGGGAGGTTCATAAGGTGAATCTTGCCCGTAAGCATCTCTAATAGATTTATTCCCAGAGGCAGACCAAAATCCAGACATGTCTTTGTTTTATGAAATAATCACACAAATCACAAAAAATTAAGGCCCAAGGGAGATGATAAAAATTTGGTTTAATTTGGGAGCAATTTTGGTTTTTGAAATTAGGAGCAAGCCCACATTGGTGGGAGAAATTGCTTTGTCAAGGGAAGGTGAACTAAGCCTACAATGTGTATGCAAACTGAAGCCCAATGTAGCTTTTGAAATAGCCTAACTGTTGCTTGTTTGGTCTGAGGCCCAGTTGGGCTTTCAAAAGTTCAGTCTAACACCCACAAGCCCACAAGCAATTAAACAAATCAGTCTAACACCACAAGCCCACAAGCAATTAAACAAATAAGCCCACAAGAAATTAATTACAAACCCAACAGAAAAATGGAAAAAATTATTACAAGCCCACAAATTAAAAATGGAATCCCACAGGTTGGGTTCTCTTAATGGGTTTAGGCTTACTTGCTTAAGCACAGCCCAACTGCTCAGTTAGGTTGCAAAAGCCCAGTTGGGCTTTGGATCATCCTAAGCTTTGGCTTTTCTGAGGCCCAGTTGGGTATTTCAGTTACAAAGCCCGGTTGGGCTTTGTTATTTTTCAGCTGCTTGGAATCAGCCCAGTTGGGCTTTGATGGCTCAATTTAACACCAGGCAGCAGGGGTTGCAGCAGACTTGGCCTGGCACCAGCAGGAGGCAGCAGCAGCTCTATTTGGGCTTCACAGCAGCACAACAACACCAGAGGTTTGTTCTCAGCCTCACAGCAAGGTCACAACAACAACAGCAGGGGCAACAGCTTCAGCAACAGGAGCAATTCAGCAGCAACAGGCTGCAACAGCAGCACCACAAGCACCTGGCAACTCAGAGAAGAGGTTCAGTTCCCAGAATGATGCAGTTGAAGCAAAGGAGAAGAGATTATGCAAATGATGCAGATGCACTAGAGGTGGTACTAAGTTACAGCTACAGATGCAATATGCAAGATGAGTACACTAAGATGCTTATCAGAACTACACAGCAGGTATGAGTATGCAAAGAACAGCAAGAAAAACTTCAAAAACACGGCAGCCAAGTCCCCGGCAGCGGCGCCAAAAACTTGGTGTGGTTAGAAAAGACACACAAAAGACTTGCAAGTATACAAGGCCAAGTTTTAGTATAGAAAGTAAGCAAGGGATCATTCCACAGGGACTAGGTGTGTGTGAGTTTAAGTTTCCTAGATAGTTCTGAGCTAGTGACAGTGAAGCAAAGGGACAAAGGCAATGAGCCTAAGGCAGTGGCAAAGAATAAGAAAAACTTAACCAAAACAGAACATGGGAGAGACATTGTGGATGGGAATGAAGTGTATGGAGATGGATGAGAATTCCCTTCACCTAGATAGTTCACCTATGTTAAGTTTTTGTCATATGGCTAGTTAACTAACCTTACAGCCTTAGCTAACCCCTAGTATTGGCTGTCTGTTTAAGGCACAGGCAATCACAGGTCAACTAGGCAGTGGATTACTAACCAATGTAGCTGATTAACCCCTTAGAGCCACCATTGACCCCTAGCATTAGTGGTCTTCTTACAGCACCACTAATCACAAGTCAGTTGGGCTTTTAGGAATCATGGAGATACACTGGTAGTCCATACCTGCTGTGGTAGCCCAACTAAAAGCCCAACACTGGCTAGTCCATTTGAAAAATCTACCCAAGAGGAACTGGCTAGTCCAGCCCTCATGGGGATACACTGGCTAGTCCAGGTATGCGTTATACAACAACCCAAGGTCTCAATTTATAGTTTCACACGTCTAACCCTAGAATCCCCAAAATATCATAATTAGGGTTTCAAAGAAATCAAAATTAAATCATACCTACTTTCTGAAAACACTCAATAACGTCGACCCATTCTTCTATTGTGTCTTCTGTGTCTTCCCATGCCTTCAATTTGTCCATTGATGCCTACCAACTATTCTCTCCAATTTCACACACAAACGGATAGGGTTTGGGGCGATGTGAAATTGAAAATGCTAGTTGAGAGACATAGAGGTGATGATGGACTTAGGGTTGGTGGTAAGTGGAGTTAGTGGTGGTTGTGGTAGTGGCAGAGAGTTGGTGGCGGAGCAGGTGGTGGAAAAGGTGGTGGTATGGCGTCTGTAGAGGAATGAAGAAGATGGAGTCGATGGAAAGAAGGAGGGGAGTTTTTGGCTAGGGGTATAGGGTGTTCGATACTTGGGTGTTAGGCGGGTTCAGCGAGGTTTGATGATCTGCGACAAGGAGCGATGGATGGGAAGATGGTAGGTGGATCCAACGGCGATACGAAGGTAAGCGTGGAGCGACCGTCGGATGAAGGGATGTAGCAAAACGGACGACCCAAGATGGAGATTGGCGTTGCGATGTAAAGCAGGGGATTTGGAGTTTGATGTGCGATGATGGAGCGACCGTAGGATGCTGAAATGCTTCGATCTGACGGCTGAAATCCGAGACGGGCTTGGATAGTGGAAATGTGTTTGAGTAAGGGTTTTGGGCCTTGGGTATGCCAAGCCCATATCTTCTTTAAGGAAAATTCTTCTTCTTCAAGACCATTCCTAGCCTCTTGGTTTTGTGCACAACGTTCTTCGCGGCTTCCTTGCGTAACTCCTCCCGGCTTTTCACTACTTTTCTGCTCTATTCCGCTCCGCAATTTATCCAAACTTTATTTATTACCTAAAAATATAAAATTAAGTAAGAAAAATATTTATTCTTGAAAACAATGAAAATACAGAATATGGGATAAAATGTAGAATTAATGCACAAAGGATGAGTTAAATGCCAACAAAAAGGGATAGAAATATGCACTTTTTAGGACTCATCAGCATTCCTTGGTGAGGATGCACTTACAACACAATCAAGTTGTGCTGGGGTGAAAAATGTCTTGTTCACCACAATTGACCTTTGGATTATCATGAAAGGGATCACTTTTAGAGCCTTTCACATCCAATTCCATTTTTCCAAAAAACTTGTTAAGTTCCAACATCATAGGTACTGACTTCTCCATAGTCATGGAATTTTCTGGAAGATCATTCCTTTTCACACTCAAAGCATCATTAGCTTTCTTTGGTACCCATTTCTGAGTGCGTTTAGGAACAACCGGAACCTTCTTCTCATTACTCTCTTCAAGATTTCTCGGAAGAGAATTGGATTGACTATTCTTTTGCACGTTAGTCTTTCTCCAATTGGGAGCATCAGATCTTTTCTTCGTCTTTACGAAGTTATCCTTTTGATAACCATTACGATTGTGAAAAGGCTTCGTATAATGTTTATAGGCAAATATAGGTTTATCACAACAACGATTCCTTTGCTTAAAGGTTGGAAAGTTACAACCTGTAATGTTAAGGGGATTAGCCTTAGCATGTGATCTTGGTTTCACAACTTCTTGTGATTCCCAAACAAGAACATCATGAAGTTTCTTATTCCTTATACGAAAACGACATCTCCTTTCCAGGTGACCTTTATTTCCGCAATAGTGGCAAACATAAGGAATGTTCTTACCTCGATCCGTATGTGCTAACTTTGGAGGTTGATATTTTTTGCTCTTTCGAACCTTAATTTCCGGTGAAGGTATTTCACTTTTTCCATCAGTGGAAGCCTTTTGTTGAGAATAATCACTAGCCTTGACAAATTTTAACTCTTTTCTAATACTTGGAGCATCTATTCCCTTATAGCCCAATCCTCGTGTATCACAATGATTTTTACTTGCTCCTAGCATAGTGGTTTTTTACTTGAACTAGTATTGAACTTTTTCAAGTCATCTTCCAACATCTTGATTTTATCAAGAGCAGCAGCTAAATCAGCCTCAAGGCGTTTTTCTCGAGCGAGACAAGCACTTTCTCTGTCATCAAAACTAATTTGTCGAGAGTTAAACCTTGCTTTAGATTCTGCAAGTTTCTCTTCCAACAAAAAGTACTTTTGATAAAGATTATCACATTCAAGTGACTTCATACGTAGGTTTTCCTCAGAATCCTTTAGGATCGATTCGTTAGAACGATTCGAAAAATAAAAACCTGCGTAACATCTTCTCAATTTCTTGTTTTCTCGACAGAGAGGAGTCAGGAGAGGTGAGACATTAGAAGTTGTAATCTTCTTCATCTTCCACGAATCCAAAAACTTAACATACTCTGAGACTTCCTCATCAACATCTCTATCAATATTTGAATCACCTTCATCAGAAAGTTCATCCAACTGTTCTTCTAAGAGAGTTTCCCAATCAACAATTTTTATATCAAGAGAATGTTTATATATTGACTTAGATGTGATAGTTCTCTCAGGTGAATCCAATCTTTTAGAATCATCTGGTAATTTCTGAACTGGTACGTTATTAGAGATAGACTCGTCCATAATCAGATCACTACAAACACAGACTTATAAGGTCTTTAACGTATTTTCCTGCTCTGATACCAATTGAAAAGGTGGGGGGTCTAACAACACCACCCAATATTTCGCTTAGCAATCTGTATGGACTAACTCCGAATCAACTAGACAGTCAGACTCAATCTAGGTAAAAGTATCTCAAGGAGTTAATATCTCTCTCTTGTTTTGATTTACTCGAGCTAATAGAAATCAACGAGTCTTCAATCAAACACAAGGAATAACTTGGATGGTACCAAAGACCAAAGACCAATATCCAAGAATCAATTAATGAAAATCAACAACCTAAGGTTGGATATTCTAATTGATGATCTAAACGCACACCTGTATTATTTCAATTATAAAGATAAAACAATATAATGCGGAAACAGAAATAACACATATACCAGAATTTTGTTAACGAGGAAACCACAAATGCAGAAAATCCCGGGACCTAGTCCATATTGAACACACACTGTATTCAGCCGCTACATACACTAGCCTACTCAAAGATAACTTCCGACTGGACTGTAGTTGAACCCCAATCAGTATCCCACTGATCCAAGGTACAGTTGTACTCCATATGCCTCTAATCACAGCAGGATACTGCGCACTTGATTCCCTTAGCTGATCTCACCCACAACTAATAGTTGCTACGACCCAAAAGCGCAGGCTTTGAAAATAAACAAATCTGTCTCATACAGACAAGTCGATCAAAGGATCAATCTGTCTCCCACAGATAAACCGTAAAAGGTTTTGTTCCGTCTTTTGATAATAATCAAGGTGAACGGGAAAAAATTGATAATCCGGTCTTATATTCCCGAAGAACAACCTAGGGTTATCAATCACCTCAAAACAATCTTAATTGTATGGTAGAGAAACAAGATGTTGCGGAATCACAAACAATGAGACGAAGATGTTTGTGATTACTTTTTATATCTTGCCTATCGGAGATATCAATCTCAAGCCAATCAATCTGATTTTACTCGTACGATAGAAGATGCGAGATCAGATCACACAACTACGATAAAAGTAGTATGTATGGCTTCACAATCCCAATGAAGTCTTTAAGTCGTTAACCTAGTTTTAGAAGAAGAAAACCAAAGGTTAAGGAGAACCGACTCTAGTATGCAAACTAGTATCACACGTAAGGTGTGGGGATTAGTTTTGCACAGATTCTAGAGTTCTCCTTTTATAGTATTTAAAATCAGGGTTTGCAATTAAGTTACCTTGGTAACAAAGCAATCAATATCCACCGTTAGATAAAAACCTGATTTAGATTCAAGCTAATATTTCTCAACCGTTAGATAGAAAACTTAGCTTGTTATACACACTTGACAATGCACGCTTCTAGGTTTGTTAACTGTATCCAAACGTATGCGCTTGTTGGTTCAACAATAGTTAACCAAATGGTTAGCCATATAAAAATTCCATATCAACCATGTTCTTCTTCACCATAACTAGTTCAAATGACTTCACATGGACTAGTTAGAGAGTTGCTCAATTGCAAGGAAATCTCATGTACTACACAAGACACAATTGAAGCAAAGATGATTTGATTCACTCGAATCGGTTCATGAACTTTTATAGCCACGGTTTGCAAACTGCATTCCTTAGTCTTTTTAAGTTTAAGTTCAGAAATCATCTTCAGATATATAACCTTCTCAAGTTCGCAGACTAGGTTCGCGGACTTAGGTTACCGGGCAGAGTTTACAAACTCCAGCATAAATTATCGGGTATGAGAACTTCGCCATTTCGTGAACTGGGTTCGCGGACTTAGCTTCACGCAAGTAGTTTGTCAACTCCAGCAGAAATTCTCGGGTTTGAGAACTTCGGCAGTTCGCGGACTAAGTTTGCGGACTTGGCTCACGCCATTCTTCCGGTTCTCTTGATCAACAAAGTTCGCAAACTTTGGTTCAAGGAATATGACTTATACATAAATGTGTTTCCACAACAATGCTTATGTCCACCATTGGTTATGTAATCTAAACTCTCATTTCAATCATTGAAACATTCTTAGAGGACGTTATACAGTTGTTACACCATTTCTCGTCAAAGCAATTTTCAAGATGATTGAAACATATCATGACTTTCGTCACATGGTAAAGATAAACTTGGTTAAAGCGAAAAGCTTACCAACTCATATTTCGAGATATAGATAGGCGAGGTATACTCGGCTCGAAATACCAAATGTGTATAATCAAAGTCTATATATATAGCATACGACTTCTTGTCTCAAAGATTAGGAGATAGAGTAGATAGACTTTTGAGTGATAGATAATTTCAAGTCTTCACATACCTTTTTGTCGAGAAGTTCCACCGGTTCCTTGAGTAGTTCTTCTACTTGTATGATGAATCGCCATGAAGTCCTTGAACTCAACTACAATTTCTATCCTAGTCCGAGACTTAGCTATAATAGACTAGAAATCAAGACTTATAGTTTTGATCACTAACATTGACAAACATGCTTGAGATAGCAACGCATGCGAGTTCGACCGAGAAATGCTCTAACAGTAGCATCTCTTGGTTGTGGGTGAGATCAGCTAAGGGAATCAAGTCCGTAGTATCCTGTTGGGATCAGAGACGTAAGGAACGTAACTGTACTTTGAATCAGTGTGAGAATGATTAGGGTTCAACTATAGTTCAGTCCGAAGTTCATTGGTAGTAGGCTAGTGTCTGTAGCGGCTTAATACGGTGTGGTGTTCAAACTGGACTAGGTCCCGGGGTTTTTCTGCATTTGCGGTTTTCCTCGTTAACAAAATTCTGGTTTCTGTGTTATTTCTTTTCCATATTATATTTTTTTATAATTGAAAGATCACAGGTTATACGTTGAATCGATCAATTGGGATATCCAACCTTTGGTTGTTGATTGAAATTGATTGATCCTTGAACACTGGTCTTTGGTACCGTTCAAGTTACTACTCTTATATTCAATCGGGCTCACAAATTTCTATTTGTTGTTGCAGATTGAATTGAGAGATAGAGATATAAACTCTTTGATATACTTTTCTAAATATTGTGTCTGACTGTCTAGTTGATTCTCTTTAAAGTATATTGGAGTAAGTCCTCTCAGATTGCCAAACGAATTGTTTGGTATGGTTGTTGTACCCCCGCATTTTCAATGATTATTATAGATTCTGTTAGGCAGGAGTTAAGGGCTTTATTTTGTATTTTCTTAGTTTCAGTAGCTCTTTTTTTGGTACTTGTTTTTTAAGTGTAGTTTGGTCCTTTGATTTGGAATTTAATAATCAAATGATTTAGCAAAAAAAAAAAATCTCCTATTTGAGACAAAAGTCGTATAGCTATATAGACTTCGATTATACATATTTGATATTTCGAGCTGAGTTTAACTCGCTTACATATTTCTCGAAATATGTGGTTCTAATCTTTCGCTTTAACCAAGTTCATCTTATATTCTTGACGAAAGTCAAAAGATGATAATGTGAAAATCTCCTTGTAACATCTTACATGATTTATGTAAGACAGTCATTTGATGTAGAATCACAATGTTTCTTATTGATCATTCGATCACTTGAAAATTGCTTTGAAGCTAACAGTTTGTGCGAGATAGCTATTGTCGTCTTCTAAGAATGTTCCAATGATTGAAATGGGAGTTTGGAACAAATAAGCATGATTGGATATAACACAGTATGTGTACTTGTACGCTAACTGTTGCAAGTTATTCCAAGTCTGAGAACCATAGTGTGCATACCTGTATGCGTACTGGTTGGTTAATGAAAGTCCGGAAACTTAGTATGCATGCCTGTATGCGTACTGGCATGAGTTTCAAGTTCCGGAAATTCAAATCAGTTTGGAAGTTATACGTACCCGTCCTCATACTAGAGAACCCAAACTTAGTCTGACCAGTTAGGTATGCGTACCCATATACATACTTGAGTAGGTTATGTTCTAAAATCAGTTTGTTCATGAACTAATACATTTATATAATAAGGAATGCAATCTTTTGCAAACTGTGGCTATAATGTTCATGAATTGATTCAAGTGAATCAAAATCGATTTTTCTTCAATTGTGTCTTGTATACTTCTATGAGAATATAAACAATTGAACAACTCTAGAACTAGTTTCATTTGAGTCATTTGAACTAGTTATGGTTAAGATGAATAAGGTTGATATGAAAGTATTCATATGGATAAGTCTGTTTAACTATTGTTCAGCCAATAAATGTGTACACGTTTAGGTACAGTTACTCATATCTAAATGAAGTCACTCTTCGTTTGTGTGTAACAAGCTAAGTTTGATCTAACGGTTGAAAGATATTATCTTGAGTCTTATCAGGTTTTCATGTAACGGTGAATATTGAATGCTTTGTTACCAAGGTAACATTGATTGCAAACCCTGATTTGAAGACTATATAAGGGATAACTCTAGCAACTTAGAAACATAATCCCCACACCTCCTTTGTGATACTAGATGCGACTATGGTCGATTATCCTTTAACCTTAGGTTTTTCCAAAACCCAGTAGGTTAAATACTTAAAGACTTCATTGGGATTGTGAAGCCGGATCCAACTATTTTCTATGTATTTGCTTGTTCAGATCTTGCTGTTTTCTATCGTATTGAGTACTATCTTCTCTAATATTTTCTCAAGATTTAATCTCCGATAGGCAAGATAAAAAGTAGTCACAAACATCTTCGTCTCATTGTTTGTGATTCCACAATATCTTGTTTCGCTACCATACGATTAATATTATTATGAGATGATTGATATTACTAGGCTGTTCTTCGTCTCATCGTTTGTGAGATGATTGATCTTGTTTTTTTGTATCGTATTGAGTACTATCTTCTCTAAGATTTTCTCAAGATTTAATCTCCGATAGGCAAGATAAAAAGTAGTCATAAACATTTGTCTCATCGTTTGTGATTCCACAATATCTTGTTTTGCTACCATACCATTAAGATTATTGTGAGATGATTGATATTACTAGGCTGTTCTTTGGGAATACAAGTCCGGTGTATTAATTAGTTCCTGTTCACCTTGATTTATCAAAAGACGGAACAAAACTCGTGGGTATATTTGTGAGAGACAAATTTATCTATTCAATAGACTTTTCTGTGTGAGACAGATTGGTTTATCAAGTTTTCAACTTTGGGTCGTAGCAACTCTTAGTTGTGGGTAAGATCAGCTAAGGGAATCAAGTGCGCAGAATCCAGCATGGTTCTAGAGGCGCAAGGAACGCGAATGTACCTTGATCAGTGTGAGATTGGTTAGGGCTCAACTACATTCCAGGCCGAAGTTAACTTGGAGTAGGCTACTGTCTGTAGCGGCTTAATACAGTGTGGTGTTCAAATCTAGACTAGGTCCTTGGATTTTTCTGCATTTGCGGTTTCCTCGTTAACAAAATTGCTGGTGTCTGTGTTATTTCTTTTCCGCATTATATTTTCTATATAATTAAAATATCACAGGTTATGCGTAAGTTCAATCAATTGTGAATCCAACCTTTGGTTGTTGATTAAATTGATTGACACTTGGATATTGGTTTTTGATACCGTCCAAGTTATTTCTTATATTCAATCGGGCTCGCAAATTCCTATTTGTTTGATTGCAGATTTAATTGAGAAATAGAGATATAACTCTTGGATATACTTTTCTTAAAATTGGGTCTGACTGTCTAGTTGATTCTCTTGAAAGTATATTGGAGTTAGTCCATACAGAATGCTAAGCAAAATATTAGGTGTGGTTGTTAGACCCCCACTTTTTCAAATATCAATGTGATGGCAAAAGACATCATCGCGCTAAGATAGTCGAAGTTAGGGGATTCATTAGTTGTTGTCCATTATGTAATACTAGATGTCATCCACTATGTAAATGCGTATATAAGGGACAATAGTGTATCGTAAAAGGGGTTATATTGAGAGATATCTTGAGAGGAAAGTCTTGAGTAATCTAAGTTACGATTAGTGAGAAAACTTAATCTCTAATATCATCATCTAAATAACATCATAAGTTTATTTTTGTATGTTTTGGTTATTCTTGAGAGTTCTTTACTAGAGTGTACTGTGGGGTTTCCTGCAGCAACATTTTGGCGCATAGAATCAGCTTGGAGGAATAAGAGGATTTATTCTCACCTGTATAGTCTTTTCTAAAGATGGCTTGAGTTCATAAATTTCATCATTTTTTCTCTCAGTTTGATTATGTTTATTCGCAGAACTATCCTTATTGAAACAACTTGGAGGAGTAAGAGGATTTATCCTCACCTGCGAGTCATTACTATTGGAAAGATCATGTTTATTCGCAGAACTATCCTTATTCTTTGCAGGAGATTCTTTCGCAGCATGAGGCTCAGTTATAGGATTTTCAATGGGAGGAACCTCAATAGCAGGAGATTCTAGCATAGGACTTCATTTGTGGAAGAATAAACTTTGGAAACTTCATTAGCAAGGCGGAGAGGAATATTTGGAGTAGGTGATTTCCCTTTTTTCTTCATAGGAGGATTTTGGACACTTGATAATCCCCAATGGTAGCAAGAACTAAATTCACGTTTATAACAACTTTAGGAACGAGATGTTGTCTCTTAACCTTTGGCTGAGATAAAGTCTCCTTGCCAGCACCAATCTTTGAAATCCAAAACAGATAAGAAACAGAGGCAACAATATTGTTTCTTCAACAAAGCGATGTAGTATTTTTTACTCATTTTGTTTCCGAAGTTTGTCTCTTGCGAGAACCCTTTTTCTGTGGACGAGATTCAATACCATCAAACTTAAAATAGCAAAAATTCAATCACATCGCATGGCAAATTACATTATCAGGATTACTTAAAATAGGAAATGAGGATGCGAAGTCGAGAAAATTACATTATCAGGATTTTCATGCCAGTGAAAAGACTAAGGACTGTACACTTCAACTTGATGACCTTTATCGGGACCTAGGCGAGTATATCCATCATCAATTTTTCCCCAAACAAAGGTACCTTCAAGGATCAAGGAAATCGCATCCAAGTTTCATCACTAGAAAAGTGAAGATTGGAGTGCATGTTTCTGTAAAAATCAACATCGTCCATAAGCTTGTCCTCCTTTTCAATCATTATTGATCGGTTAAAGCGAATACCCCAACGCGATTCTTTGTGAGAGACAAAATGATAAGTATATTGTTTGAAGAAGGGATCGACAATATTGTCCTTAGGGTTGTAGGGTTTAGCTAAAGCAGGGAGTGTAGAACGACGTTCACCTGATGCGCGAAGAGAGAACTCAAGGAAAATGTGAATGGCATTACTGCGTAATTGAACACTCCTCGTTGTTGTATATGGGGAAAAATGATTTGCTGGTTTTTACGGAATTGAGGAGATGACCGTGTGGAGACTCCTTGAACCGAGCAAATGCTCAACCTCACAGAGATGCACTGCAAGAAGGGAGTGCTTTAAGTTCGAGAGATCAATCTGTAGGACTCCGGATTAAACCAAGACAATGGCCGTTCCAGAGTCAATTCGGTCACAAGAGAGGATGGGTCGATCTGTAGGAGGGAAGCTGAGAAATGTGTGAGATCAATGGTGATCAAAGATTGTAGGTGTGTTGGGTATTGTGCGTGAAGAAATAAAATAAGTTCTGATTGATTGAATTTGCTCTGTTGAGAGTAATTGCTCAGAGGTTGAGTTGTTAATCTCGTGTTGTCTGCTTTGACGAGAGATTGTCTTGTTCTTTCAATCATGATTCATAGACTTATTTATATTGCCAGAATTGTAAACACCTTGATCCCATGAAGTGTGACATTTGCTGGAGTCAAAGAGTGGGGAAGTGGGGAAATCGTGTCAAAAACAGTTTCTCATCGTGCAGAGACTTGGTTAATTTTCCACCCACTACTTTGCTAACTCCTCCAACTGATTGCACGACTTGCTCACATTATCATCGTGTGTATGAACACACGTTCCGTAGGCCGCCAGACCAAAACCCTAGTTATTATACCCCCATATGACATGATTGACATCTCGTGGTTTTAGTCAGTCAGTTGCTGACTTCATGGAACGATGAGTCCTTGTATTGCTGAGTTGAACGTGATTTGCAAATGTTCTGAAACTCACGAATTGAACGTGTCGTTTGGACAGAGGTATAATTCTCGAATAAATGTTGCTAGCTAAAGTGATCAAATATTGTTCTGAGTCGTTGAATATTGATAGTTGAACCAATATTCCTTGATCTGAGCAAATATTGCTCATCTGATCATATGTTGCTCGTTTGATGAATTATTGAATGTTAATAGTTGAACCAATATTCTTTGGTGTGAGAAAATGTTGCTCGTTTGAGGAATCATTGGTAACATGACCAAGATAAATATTAATTCAAAATACCGGCAGATGAACCGAGTATAATTAATTGAGTGTTGATCATGGGATCAACATAAAATAGTTAGCGTTTGAATATGGAATTATGAACCTTGGATTCGAAACCCTAATTTTAATCAATTGCTGAATTGATGATTTATTGAAAACCGTTCATGATATGAAGGAGGGACCGGCTACATGGGATGATGAATCGACCGTGTATCTCCCAGATGCTCAAGTGAGAAAAATACCTGTAAGGACCCTCAAGCTCGTCAACGATATTTGACTGGTCTAGCAGTAATCAAAACACGATTAGCCGCTAATGTATCGATTTAATTAACACGAATGTTAGTTAATAAGAATTAATATAACAACGTTTTAGATACAAAACTAGTATCACTGGATAGATCTCGAAAAATTATGTGAAATGGGCTACAAGAACGCGTAAATCGGATACCGAACGATGAAGATACGAAACTTTGAAGATGGAGCTGGAATTAGTTAAACAACCGTTGACCATACCTTGACTGGGATGTACTCGAGTTGACTTGACTAAAAACTGGGTATCCCTTAGTAATTAGGTTGTCCCATAATATTTTTCCAGAGATTGTCATAGTAGATGGGGTGTAACTAGGGTGTAAGTGAAACAAATATACGTTTGAGTATATCTTCTCCATGCATTTAGCTCCTCCGTGTCGTGATTGGAACAAAGGTGGTGGTGTTTGATTGTAGCAGCAACAGAGAGTTAGAAAGAGGGAAAGATGAGTGAATAAAATCTATTGAATTTATGAGAATGAAAGGAAAAGACATAACTAGTATGGATAGTTATGAAAGAAAAGTTATGAGATAATAGTGATGAAAGAAAGGTGAGATTCATTTTTGTTGTGTGGAGAGTATTTGCAAAAGTGAGAGGTTGATAAAATCAGTAGGAAAGAGGGCAAGTAATGGATCAGGAGCGTTGATGAGGAAATCATGGTATTCTTGTTCGGGTTTGACAATGGAAATGATTAGTTGATGGTGATGGTGATGATGATAATGAACGAATATAGATGATGGAGATGAATATATAATCATTATATATGATTGAGGTAACCTCTAAAATAGATTATTTATTTGTTATTAATGATTGGGTACTCATTAAATATTGAAAATAGTTAGAAACAAATATGTTCTTAGTACATGAAGTTTGTGTGTCTCTGCTCTGTGTTCTCGCGTGATTAAGATTGATCTAAATTATTGTTTGGACGTGTATTACAGCATGATGTTATATATTAGGATTTCACCTTTTTATAGAGCCTAAGTTTGCTTAATTTGGACCATCATAGAATTAGTTATGGATTTTCAAAGATCACCCTTTGCAACTGAAAAACCTGGACTCAGCGGTGTGTGAGTGTGTTAATGGACCTTTCTAGGTATGTTAGAGTCGGAATTAGTTCTCTGTCAAAACTAGAAACTTGTAGAGGAGACTGTCATATTCACAGATAGGTATCAACCAACTGTTTTGGATTAGAAATAAAGAATATAGAGAGCCCGAAAATAGAGTACTTGTGCTGTGTACAAAGTATATAAACGCCTTTCATCTGTTTGTTAAATTGCTTGAGCAATTTCAGTGAGTCAGCTGAGTTGGTCCGATTCAGTGTATCAGACGAGTCAGACCAGTTTGTGGATATTTTTCGTGGGCCGATTTGGCCCGTTAAGATAGGGTTAGGGCCGGATTAACTTATTTTGGGTTTTTGGACAACTTATGATCTGAATTAGCATTCAGTTTCTTCTTCAAAGTTGTAGGGTTTTTCGAGGGCATTCCCATGATACCTAATTTGACCATTTTTGGATAAGTAGATATTTTTTTATACCAAAATTACTTATTACCATGTTATGGAACCCTTGATAAAACTAAACCATTAGTTATTTGACTTAGCCTCTAACTGGAGACTTGTATGAAATTATGTTATGAACCTTGTATGAGCCTCTTGGCTAAATTCTTAGAGTGCTTGTGTGATTAACAGTTAATCTAATTTAACAACAATCGATTCAAAGGATTAACTGGTGGATCGTGGATCTCGAGGTAGGCGTGGCTTGGCGTGGCTTGTCATCAAAAGAGGTAGGAATACTTTTAACTCTTTGAAAACCATTGTTGTTTCTTTTACAAAAGTTTATGTTTAACAAACTCATGCATTGTCTATTTGTATATTTCATACATTGTTTAGTTTGTATTATGATTGTTCTGTTGATTCTTTGAATCTTCCATGAAATGGAAAGGACTTGTAATGTTTTTCGTCATTATGAATTGTTACGGGAAATGAGAATTTACCCATGTAGTATATAGGATACGCTCCTTCATTTATATCTACATGAATTCAGCTTTTATGCTTATTAGGTGTGGAACAACCCAGCATCAATATAGCTATGTAGGTGTGGAAAAATCCGGCATCACTAATATATATTGTTTGAAGAAGGAGTTTGTCCATATACATTGTTTGTGCATTTCCAGTAACTTAGTCACTTTGGTGTTTGGGAAAAACATGAATTGTTTTCCAAATCTTGCTCATGATTTCTTTAAAGTTAAATGTTATTCCTGTTGGGCACCCCTTTTAGGGATGATCTGCTCACCCATTCCCACTTTCAATTTTCAGAGACAGCGAAAGCTTCGAGGAGTTGACTCCATTAATTAGTTAACTTCTGCTATGTTTATTATGTTATTATTTTTGTAAACCAAATGACTATTGTATATGTATCATTTGAGAGAAGTTTTGTGTATATATATTTCAGAGCGGGGATAGTTTTGGGTTAAATTTTGTAGCATATTTCTTAAGTGAATGTTTAAGTAATTGATTTAGATTCTTAGTGCTTCTTTATTTAGTTGAACTCTTGGATTAGTCAGTTGCTAGCTTTGGGGGAGCTACAATACCAAAGTTCTGAAGACCAGTTGGTGAAAAGATGATTAAATGCTGGTTTAATCATTTATTAAAATAGTGTTCGTGTGAGCGTCGGATAGTAAAACCTGATTATGGAGAGATGAGGGACCGAACAAGGGGGCATGAGACCGGCCCTTGGTGATCATGTGACCAGCTGATGGTCGTTTGAGCAAACTCCAAGTTGTTTGGGAAGAGTTTGGACCCAATATGAGCAATTGAGCAAATTAGGTCAAAATTGTTAAAACACGTGGGACCGGCTATTTGCAAGCCTCAGGGCCAGCCTTGGTCGGTCAAGGAGATATGCCCGTGTCACCATAATTTCCGTGTCTCAGTCCTGAGAGTTTCGATATTTTCTGATGCGCGTTTGAGCAACATTTTGAGAAAATATGAAGGATTCAGGGTTTTGCTGAAACTGGGGAATCTTCATGAGATGATGAAAGATAATTAATAAATTAGGGAATTGCAAGGTGTGAGACTGGCCACGGCTAGGGCATGATCGGCCAGTTAGAAAGCTCGGTCCCGTAGCACCTTTCCCAATTTTATGTATTTTCCCTGATGTGAGGGAAATTTCATGAAACTGAGAAATTTCATGAAGTTAAGGAATTTCCATGAGATTATGGAAATAATAATAATAAAATAGGGAGTCATGAAGTGTGGGACTCACTATGGCCAAGGCATGGCCGGCCGGACAAAGGGACCGTCCCAAGGCACTTTTCCCAATGTTAGGGAAATATCATAAAATCAAGAGGTTTGTTGAAACCAAGGAATCAGGGAGTTTCCATGAGATGAGGGAAACATAAAAATAATAATAATAACATAAGGGCGTGTGGGACCGTCTAGGGCATGACCGGCCGGCTAGGTCCCGATCCCACGAGCTTCCCTAATTTTACATTATTTTCATGACTTGAGGGAAATTTCATGAATTCAAAGAATTTTCATCGGATGAGGGAAATAATAATAAAACAATAAGGAGTCATGAGGTGTGGCACCGGCCATGGATAGGGGATGGCCGGCCGGCTAGTGAGTCCGGTCCCACAACATCTTTCCTAATTTATTATTATTTCTTTGATACGAGGAAACACCATGAGACTGGGGAGTTTCCTTGAGACAAAGGAGATTTGCTCAAATGAAGGGATTTTCATGAGATCAGGGAAAATAATAAAAATATGATAAAATATAAAATTGCGCGTGGGACTGGCTACGACACAACCGGCCGGCCGGTGGGCCCAGTCTCCCAGCGTCTCGATTTTATTATTTGTTATTTTCTTCCTATTTTGCATAGGTTCATCGTTCCTTCGTGTTTTGGAATGCTCATTTGTGCATTCAGGTGCTCGTTTGTCCATTATTGCTGAGAACACTTGCACCATTTTGGTCGGGGCTTGCTCGAGAGCTGCTCAGATGCCCATACGTCAAATATTTATCACTAACTCATGGAATTCTGCTGGGAAGAACCACAAATTGAAGTGACGAAATATTACGAAAGATTGTAGAATATTGTTGAATATTCAGTTAGCGATTAGAGTTAATTAATTGATGGCTCTATACTAGCAGGCATGCTGTCTAGGAGCATTAATTATCTGATAATTGAGAGATATGAGCTTGTTGAAATGTCATATTTCCTTTATATAGTCAGGGAAAACCTTATTGCATTCTGAAGACGTTATTGCTCTATACTAGCAGGCAAGCTGTCTAGGAACCGTCCAATCTTTCGATTCTATATAGAAATAATTACTGATATTGCTCAGTATTTATGAGATGTGTCATTGCCTCAGCTAAGAGACTACACATCTACATATACTCTAAGAGACATTATCCACAGTCGGAGATTTTGTGGCATGAGCTTTCATGCTTTCGACGAGAGACGTGAGTCCCAACACTCATCTGATTGCTGGATCAGGAGCGTTACAATTATGGTTTTATGATTTTAACCCTTGTCGAAAATCCACCATCTACAGTTGTGGCTTCATATGTGAAATAACTTGGTAGAATAAAAGACTATCAGGATCATAAAGAGGGATAGATAAACCTGCTTGAAGTTGTCCCAGTGTAGCAAAAATTCTGTTCGCATTCCAGTCCTCCTTTGTGAGCCAGTTGTAATCTGGATTAGTGGTCGATGAAGAACCCTTTATAATCTAAAGCTTACATCCTTTCAATTATAATTCTTCTTGGAATTCTGGCAAGGGTTTCTTGCTCTATTTCGGCGGCATTTGCCTAAAATAGGAAAAACGATGGTATGGGAATATTATTAAATCTCAAGAACAATAACAACAGCAGAACAAAAACTCAAGAATACCCAAGAACATTAATAATAGTAGATGGAAGACCATAAAATCAAACATCAAAGGATGGTTAATTCAAGCAATATAATCTTACCTTGATGACTTAAAGACGACTTGATTTTATGCAGTTACTGGTGTCAATTGTACCTTCAGAAAAATTATCTGAGATATCCATAACTTTGGATCAAGGATATGACGAGTCTAATTTTTCTAAAACTAAAAAAATAAGTATGATAGTATTTGAAAAAATAAGTTATTCATAATGGTGAAAAATATATTAAAAAACATGTTGCATCGCCGACTTCAAAGAAGTGCGCCAGAATTTTGATCTAGCAACTGGTTGTAATGTTACTTACAAAAACACTTGATTAAAAAAACTTTGTCCAAATTAACTGAACTGTTAAAATGTTGCTCATACTTCCCAAAATTTTATTAGGAATGGTTATTTCTCCTTTACAACCAGCCTTTTAGTCTTCTAGGCAATTTTTAGGAAATATTGTGGTTGCTCATGATAGTCCATTTAATGAAAAAAAAGAAGTGGAAACATGAAATTCAAAATTGACTTGTCAAAAAAATTTACATGATCAATTTGATATTCCTAATTAACTCTTCAAAAGCTTTCGGCATTAGTGAAGGGTGGTGCACCTTAATCCATTGATGCATCCCCATATCTTCTATTTCTGTTTTGTTTAATGGTAATCCTTGTGAGCATTTTAAAACTACAAGATGAATTGGAAAAAAAAAGGCTAGTTACTCACTAATTTACTTATCTTGTGTATGCGAATCTTTTTTATACTCTTATTACATAATGAGAAACAAAAGAAACATGAGATATAACTGACAAAAAATGCAGACCCTATTACTTATCTTTTCCATAAACGACTCATTTCTCTTCGCCAAAGCTAAATTGATTAGCTACAAAAACTTGTTCAACATAATTGAGATCTTAGTCTAACTTCTGGGCGACTAATAAAAATTTCAAAGTCGGGCATGTTTTTCAGTAAAATTCCTCATGAAAAACATAGAAAATAACTACCGAACTGTTAAAAATAAAAAAGATATACCTCTAATATATTCATCTAACAGTTTCTCGCTAATTGGTAGGTCCATGCTTAATACCTTTGATGTTATTGTTTAATACATGGATGTAAAAGCAAGATCTTTTATCAGCCTAATAAACTTTTAACAAGTCGTTGATTCCGAGTATGCTATTTCAATATTTTCTTCTTCCTAAGATAATAACACACAAAATAAATGTGTCTGAGAGAGATTTCTAATTGATAATGGAAGCTAATTATGGAAGCTTGTACATAAAGTCTTAATACCTTTTTTGCATACCTACTAACATATAGGTGGTTTGGCTTTCAAAGAGGCTAATAAAATTTGTTAAGCAATGAGACATAGATGGATTGGAGGCTGGTTAATAAACCAAATAATATTTGGGCATATATACTAAAGAAAGTTATTTTAAGAATCCTAATGTTATGCTTTCCGGGAAGAAAAAAACACATTCCTCTCAGATTTGGAGTTGTACACAACAATGTACACATAAAACAACACAATAATATCCGGTAGCTGGGCGATAAATAGATAAAAATCCATTGAAGCATTTGTACTCACAAGGAAACAACGACATGAATCTAAATAACACCATTAGCTTGTTTGAGTTTTTTAATTGCATGACCAAATATATAATAAGACAATTACACATGTTATGGAAGTTCACGATACCATACTTGATATTTTCTAAACTATGTATCACTTTGCACTTTATAACCCGATGATAAATAACTTGGGCCTCCTTCTCCAATAGTAGATATGTTAGAGCACTGTTCGGTCGAACTCGCAAGCGTTGCTATCTCAAGCTTGTTGTCAAGTTTAGTTGCCAAAACTATAAGTCTTGATTTCTAGTATACTCATAGCTAAGTCTCGGATTAGGATATAAAGTGTAGTTGAGTTCTAGACTCCACGACGTTCATCATGCAAAGACGAAGAACTACTCAAGGAACTGGTGGAACTTTAAAAGACGAGGGTACCCAAATATACCTCAATCTAAAACTTTTCCTACATATAAGTCCTTTCTCCGAAAGTGATTGTCTATGGACTGAGTCGAGACAATGCAACTAATCGGTTCACACTTCGTATGATCGTCTATGGATACAAGATCGAAAGAATACAACAACAAAGTATGTTTACTTGATAAAAAGGTTCGGACTTAACCAAACACAACAGGATTCACTTATCAAGTAAATAGGAATTAACGTTTGTGTGATTTACTTTAAATTATAATAAACACAATTATAATTGCGGAAAATAAAAGTAAATGACATAGCAAGATTTTGTAAACGAGAAAAACCGCAAATGCAGAAAAACCCCGGGACCTTTTCCAGAATTGAATACTCTCAGGATTAAGACGCTACACAAAATTATACCAACTTCGTATAGTTGAGACCAAGCAACTAAATCTATAGTTCACCTAGTTCCGTATATATTCCCACGCCTCCAACTTATAAATAAGTCATGTACTTGGATCAATTCCTTTGGTTCGTATTCCAAACAGTAAACGGACAACAAATCTATTTGGTATAAACTCTCTTCAACCAAGTGATATGAGTCGGACAAAGGCTCTTCTGTTTATCTTAACATAAACTCCTTCGTCAGGTCCTTAGATCTATCTTATGTTCAATTACCAAAGTAATCGTTAAGATTATGCGATCAACACTCTTAATCCAAAGAATTGGGTTGATGCCGATCTACTCAATTAATCAATCCAATTTTATCACAAGGATAAAACCGATTATTAATTGGATCCTGTTTTTACCGGAACAAGTATTATGCACACCAAAGATTATGAACTCACAAATCAGAAATCTTCAATATCTTCTTCTTCTTAAAATCTTCTTAGATCTTCAACAAACACCTGCACGCAATCACTTGAATCTCTTGTGATCAATCACGCACAGAACGAAGTCTGATAACATTGGATTATCACAAGATCGTCTTTAGAACTACAAACAGTCTAAAGATCCCTGTCGAAACTCTGAACTAGTTTGAGTGAATCTTATATCAGAAGAGAAGATTCTCAAGCATAAACAAACTAGGTGCAATCAAAGTTCAACCACCGTTAGTCAATCAAATCAATGAAAACAAAAGATAAACAGCAATTATCTAGTTTCCCACCAACGGTACTGGCTAGAGCTTCTCAATCCCAAAAAAGACTTTCAACTGAGCGGCCGTAAGAGATTTATCCTAATTAGGTTACTCTTCTCTCCTAATAGGCGTCTTCACCAATAGCAACACAACAAGGGGTAGTTTGCTGTTACAAGGATTAGTTTGCTAGAAATTCAAACTTCAAGTATTTATAGACTAGGAAGTTTGGACAACAAGGAATTTCCAAAATCGAAAATATTCTCAAGATATTCATTAAAGCACAAATTCGGTTTCCATAATTTCTGTAAATGCTATGTCCAAAAATAATGATCGAAATCTCTCGGAAAATCTCTAGTTAGTAAATGCACATTACTAATTCTTATTTCCCCACAAAATGAAATTAATAACTTTAATTAAAAGATTTTTAACTTATTTATGTTTCGATCCTGGGATTCTCTTCCCTTATCTACTAAGGAATAACTTTGAACAATTAAATAATAAACATTCACAGCACGTGTTCAAAGTATGTCGACATCCTAATTTTGTAAGTTTTCTTTCATACTTAAAACCTTGAAACTGATTTTCCATACTTCCAAACAAGTTTAGAATTGGTTCATCTGACTTTCAAGAACTATGCGATTGATCAAATAACATTCAATCACAAATCATGGGTTTAACGGTTCTACCAAAACAAGTTTTGGTTCTACCTCCATGTGAGTACCGTGCATAGTCACACTAGCTTTCAAAAATTCGCTTGACTAGGTACTAGGATCGGTTCCCCACATATATGTGGTATCTAACTTATATGTGTTGCACATGTCCATAGGATCGGTTCCCCTTTCTGCTATAAACTTGTTGCACCTCATACAAGGATCGGTTCCCCTTTGTGATGTACTGCACCTCTTACTAGGATCGGTTCCCCGTTTCCCAGTTTTGGTCAGACATAAAATCACAAACCCGATCATGCCATCTCAGGTGATTACTTAAGATCGGTTTCACTAATAAAAGTCATACCAATACATAAGTCAGGCCTTTGTGAATAGGTCTACCAAGAACACAAACAAGTTGTGAGCGGTTATACTCAATCACACATATTGGTTGTTCATAAGATAACCAATGAATAACAAAACCAATAACACCTGACAATTTCCTTTTAGGTTCACAAACAAGTTTATGAACTTACTTCCTTAGAACACATGTAAAACATTGTTCCCTAGGATGAAATCGTCACCTTATACCCATACATAATCACATTGGCATTCAAATGGTTATGGCGATGTCTTATCTACAAAATTTAATGGTTAAACAATAAACCTCGTATTGTATTCCTTAATACTATGTCTATCTAGAGTCCAAATATGCTTCGCAGTTTTGTTTTTATATGCATGACTTGAAAGATACGTTAGGGAATGAAACAGTTCAAGTCAAATATCACTAACTTCAAGTGGAAGGATGATTGTTATCGTTGTATCTCCTTAATTATTCACATCTTCAAGTCTTCGCAATACTTGTAATGTCTCATATCCTAATACTTTCAAGCTAACCTATACGAAGTTGACTCTAGTACATAATCAAGCGACTCTTAACATGAGTCTTGATTCACTAAAATATGACAACCAAACTTGACATACCAACGCTTGGTCGGTTCAACCGAGCTATGCTCTAACAATCTCCCCTTTTGTCGATTTTAGTGACAAAACCCTTACATCATATGGATAAACAAATTACAAAAATTCATTACACATACGCTTGATTCCCGAATTCAACAGCACAGTAAACTGCATACATTCAATCCTCAAAAATGTCGTTGTTGACATTATAATAACAAAGCTAATACTCCCCCTAAGGAAGATAGGTAGATATTCAATCCGCACGTCTTTGTTATACCACTTAATATGATATGTTACTCCCCCTTAGTCTGTGCTTTCACTCTTTCGTTTAGATAAACGTTTAAGCACCAATGTTCTTTTCGTTAGCGATACCAATCAATATAAAATCAATGCCAATATCACTTGTTTACTCCATATATTTCTCCCCATTTTTTGTCACAAAATGACAAAGAAACGAAAAATAAAGGACAACACGAAAAGAATCTTACAAATTTCAAAATAGACTTGCAACCTGTAGAGTTAGGCACGAGAGTTCCACACACCATGTTCTGACAACCAATATCAAAACTGAAACTACAAGTAGTTTTATTTTGATATGTTATCAAGGAAACAATTTTCCGAAACAATTTTTCCACTTTAGTTTAGCAAACCAAAAATCAACTAAGCACCTTAGTTCCTTTGCTAAACCGATTGTACAAAAACAATCGCTTATTCAATAAGACCAAAATAAAGATAACTCTATTTTTCAAACCAGGTTCCAATTATCCATAAACTTAGGCTTTTCAATTTTAAACAAGAAAAGTACTAGGTTAGTTAACTAGCATTTCTTGTTAAGGCATTCTATTAGACTTGAATAACCGAAACCTCACTTCGATAAGTCTAACTAAGATCAGAATTAACTTAGTTTCTCTTATCCGTAATCAAATTGGACTAAACAACTCATCCCGTAAACCTTTTATTTCGTTAAGCCATAAATAATTCATACAAACCAAATAAATCAACTTGCATAATTATTCACCTCAACCGGAAGCAATTGAAACAACATAGACATTAAAGCACCGCAGTTGCACCGAAATTTTGTAATCTTAAACAATTGATACCACACAATAAAGCAAGATAGCAATAGTTTTTCTTAATCGGAACCAATTGAATCACACATACATCCATACACACATAATGGAATAAACATCAATTGTACCGAAATTTTGTTAAGCAAAAATAATAAATATATATGAATAAACTCAGGCTTTTCTTAAACAGGAAAAAAATTAACTAACAACATTATTACCTCAAATTTCGCATCCACTTCTCCAATAAGTTTGGATCTTCGTCCAGGTAGAATTAATATCGAAATATCATCATGTTGTCATCCTTATGCAAAAACAAAAGAATAACAACAACCAACCTTTACCAGAGAAAGGTTGAAAATCGGTTTTAACAATTACAAGCAAATGTTGAAAACCGTCGAAACACATATGCTTTTATGCCAAACCAAAACCGATTCAACATACCGTGACTTTTTCACATATTGTTTCTATCAGAAACCCTCATGATTCTTTGATAAAGCCTACCAACATGGGATAGAACTTAATCCTGCTAAATCAAAAAGTCACCCAAACCACAAGGGTTCACAATATATGAGATGGAATATTAAGGTAGTAAAACCGAAATCAAACATACCATAAACATACATAGAAATAATATAAAAGCATGCAAGCACAGGCTATGTAAACCGAAAACTGTCACAAGAAAATTATAAATCAAATAATTTTATTCATAATAGAGTAATACAATCATTGAAAGAAATCTAAAATTGATGTCTATTTTTCTCTTTTTCAGTTCTTATGACGATTGCTTTCAAAAACTGGATTCAAATTATTCTGAGAACTTCCCTTTTCATTAGTAGAATTGTTTATCTCCAACAGTGGAGAATGAAGATTATCTAGTATTGCTTTTGAATCCTTTATCATCAGCTCATGATATCTTATGCAACCTTTAACAGAGAGAATCTGTTTTCTTAGAGAATCTTGAGAGTTATCATGAAGTGAAGCATCATGAGTTTCATTCATAACTGATGCACATAGTTCTAAATCATCAAGAGATGACCCTTCTTTTACCGATTTCTCCATTGAAATAAGATACTTCTTACGGACATGAAGAAGATATATAAGATGGGATAAAATCAAGGAATAATTTGGTTTATGGAAACCGAAACCATTTTTCCCAAAAATAAAAGATATCTAATATTTTTTACTTAAGAACCAGTCATGAACAACCTGCCCAGATTTATGCTTTTTCACAATCAAAATTTTAGGCAATAAGTGAGGATGCATTCTTCAACACAATCAGTTTGTGTTGACGTGAGAATTACTCTCACCATAGGTAACAAAGACATCCTTTGGATGACTTATAAGCACAATAGGCTGTGCTTCCTTGCGTTCTTTCTTTCTCTTGTGATTGCATGATTTTGCAATTTCCTTTTGAGATCTAATAAACTTATCATCCTTCAAAAACTTTATCCCCTTAAGAAGAGTCTTGATAAATTTATTTTGATGGAGGTTTCCATGAGAGATTGTGGTGTGTTTATTTCCTCCATTTAAAGAACGTGATGTCATATTATCAGAAGTACTAGTTTCTGATGCTTTTGGTATTTCACCAAATTTTTCTTTTTCATATTTTTCCTTACAGGTTTTATCTGAAAGGAACTTCAAAAGGTTTTCAAGTACCAGGCTTAACCTTTCATTTTCCATAATTCCCAACTCGCGTTTTTTCAGGAGTTGATTAGGCTCATCGGAATCATCACTGTTAGAGTTGGCAAGAAGTGCATTGAAATTAGATATTTCTTCATTGGATTCTTCCTCCGGAATATCATCAAGGGTGGAGACATACACCCTATTGCACTTTCTAGTTCTTCTGCTGGAATAGTGTTTTGCCATATGTCCGAATCTACGGCACTTGAAACATTGAACTTCATCTCATAATACCTCTAGAAGTGCCTGAATTTCACTGAGCATAACACTTATACGTTCACTGCTCTCGTTTATCATCTCAGAATACCGTGTACACTCTTCTTTAAACTATTCATTGCAAATAAACGTTTATACGTCCTTTTAATCCGTTGTTGGGTCTCTTCTAGAGAAGGAACAGGTTCAGAAATATCATAATCAAGACTACTTTTTAAGTAATTTTCCAAAAACGCGTAACTAGTACTACAATGTTCCTGATTTTCTTGCTCGTAAGACCAATTCGCGTGTGGATAGTAATTGGGCTCACTATGGTATGAACCATAACCTTGAAAAGGATGGCGTTCCCAACATGGTCATAGAAAGGATGATTTCCATATTCAAATTCAGGTCGATAATCATTGTATTGGCTTCTATCATACCAGTTCAACATTCTTAATTACAAGGGAATTCTACACAATCACAAACAAGGCTGACTCGACCAAATCAAACCTATAAAAGCTAGCAAACAACAAGCATGATGGCTCCACTTAGATTGTTTCTAGACCAGCTTCTAATCCTTCGAAAGGGAATTCGTTACAATTTAAGCAAACCCCTCTGGAATCAATCCGAGTCAAAGTAAGTTGAATTGAGGCGAGGGAAGCTCAGTGGAGCTTTGATACCCAAGGCCTCACCGCTATCACAAGGCGGCGTAATCACGCATTCAACTCAGAGAAACCATCATGAACTTCGAAGTATGCTAAAAGAGTAACCAATATTTTTCGAACGACTTTCCTACTAAGCTCGTTACCCTATAGTTCTCGTTCTAGTCAAAATTTTAAGCTTAGGTTCGCGTTTGGTTTCGTTTTCCTAAAGCGGGAAAGAAGGAAACAGTGATGAAATCCGAGTCCTTATCTTAATTTGGCCAGGCCTTACCCTTTCCTAGGAAATTAAAGCAGCCGGTTCAGTCCTCAACATATAATCACCTTAAGGCAGACAGTAAACCCGCAGACAGGAGATTCGCGGGTGTTTAGAAGTTTACCTCCCGTACTAGACGGGCGAAGAACCGCTGTAGTCGACTCGGGCCACTGACTCCGGTGTCAGTGTGCGAACCCGAGGGGCCGAGACGATATTGTAATCGTCGTCCTTCCCTGCATACAGTTTATATTTTTTTTTTTTTATATATAACCCTTACGTAGGGTTTAAAATTAAAATAAATTGTCCAAAGTCCAGTCCAATGAAAAGAAATACAAAAAATAATAATAATAATTACAAAAAAAAATAAAATAAATGGAAAGTCTCTTAAAAAAATAAAATAAAAATAAATCTATCTCTCTCTTTTTTTTCTCTCTTTTTTCTTTATTTTTTTGCTTTGTTCTTTTTCCTTCTCTTATAGCTTTAAGCTTTGATTCCAAGGTCTTTAGTATCCAACTTCAAACCTGTAATACAAAGACACAACCAAAGAGACGTAAAAAGAACAAATGGAATAATAAAAAATAATAAAAACCTAAAAATTATACCTAAGCACAAATCCGCGTCGGCGGCGCCAAAATGATTCTGATTTTTGATTGTTGTTGTAGTAATGAGGTTCCAACTCTCGGACTTGTGGAGATTAAATTTAAAGATTTAATAAAATTATATACAAAATATTAACAAAGTGGGCGAGAGGTAACCAAGACACTAGAATCCACTATTACACATGAATGATGTCAAATATTTCATAACTCTAATTATCCTTTTAATCCTTTATTTCTTAATCCACAAATAATCAAACATATTCTCAAAAATTAATTGTATCCCTTAAGCATAGATTATCTAACCAAAGCATAACCTATCTAATTGAATCACAACTAATGAAGAAAATTATGTAAACTTTTAAGAACTCTGCAAAAGCAGTGATTGAGTGAATTATAATTAAATATTAGAGAAAATGAAATAGTTACCCATTGTTTATGTGTGAATAGCTTCATCCATTGCCTTAGTTACGAGAGAATTAGCCGCTCATCATGTTGGAAAACCTCTCAAAGAATTTCATTGATGCTCAAAAATGGTTTACAAATGATGAGAATATGAAATACAATAAAACCGGGTTTGTAACAATTATATTTGTTACAAACCAGAGAACTACGACCCTCATTGACAAAATAAGACTGCTCCAGCTGTGTCGCAAACGCCGTAGCAAATAAGTCTGCCTGATGTACGACCCACAGGTGTTAGTCGTTATTACTGTAGAAAAACGACTGCTGGTGCAGGTTCGTTCTTCGTGTTCTTCATGTTCATCAGCAGCAGCAGCAGAAACCGAGTTTGGGAAAACTCGAATTTCTTCTTCTCTGGCTCTCCTCAGCCCCCAGACTCTCGACACCCTTTGTACTCAACCCCAGCAACCCAACAGACCCATCGAATCTCGCTCATTCACTCCATATAATTCTCTTTAACTCGGCAGTAAAGAAAATATTTCTGGGAATATTTTCTTTCCTGTTTCATCTTCTCACGCGTTTTCAAGCCTTTAAATTACCATATTTAACTCCTTCACGCTCCAACAGGATGTGAGGGTCTTCCATGCACGCAAAAAACACGTTGAATCTTCTCCAAATCACGTGAAACCCGTGATATACACGAACTGCCCTGTTTTTAACCCGTGAATTTTTTAGCTGATTCTAGCCAATTCTGGTCGAACCAAACGCCCACAGTGTGTTTAATAGGACATATCACAACTATCTACAAAAAATCAGCCATTGAATCTCCCTAGAACACGTTCAACAATTCAGTCAAAAATCTGCAGAAGTGTTCTCCATTTTCCCGCCAAAAACAAAATTCAAATGGAGAAGATGACCTCCCCCTAATCCTGTACTGGGGTGCGAATAGCAGATTCCTTTTGGGGTGACCTGGGGTGCCCCTTAGTAGTTGATGTGCTCCTTATCCAACGGTGAGAATCCGAATAACACGTGTCCTCCGGGGCTTTTACCAACTTTTCGAGCCGAATTTTCCAAAAAAATGTTTATTTTCCAAAGGTGTCTACAAACACATAAAACACCAAAATTAGTACAAACTTGAGTGCCAAGAATATATAGTATTGAGATCAAATTAAACACAAAAATGTGCCTATCAAATACCCCCAAACTTATTATTTTCTAGTCCTCGAGCAAAATTTATTTTTGAAAAGATAAAAAGACTACACTTAGCACGTGCAGCAGGCCGTTAAACCGCTAGGTGGCCCTAGCGGCGGAGTGTTGTCTCCGGAGGGATTACCAGAGGTGTACCCACAAAACCTTTACTCCTAATTGGTCACAAGTATCCAAAGAGCTATGAGGACATACATATTCCCAACCTATCTCCAAGTAAGTAGAATGCCAGAGAAATTAAAGGTGTCAGATCTAAAGCTGACTGAAGAAAAGGGGAGACACATCCACACCACTGCTAGATAAAGAGATATCCGCTACACAGCTAGATAAACATTGTAAGATGCGTATGCTGCTTTACAGCTGGATAAGATTAGGAGAGAGATAAAAATGATAGGGACATCTGCTATACAGATGGACTAATTACGTGTGGTGAGTTAAACCGGTTCTAGAAAGATTTTGTGCCAGATTGAAAGCAGACTAACAAAGCAACCAAAATGCATCTTTCTTCGACTCTCTCACAGTGCTCAGTAGAAACAACGCCTTCTTCGGTCTTCAACTGTTGATGATAAACTCTCGAACCTCATAGAACCTTGAAAACTAACTCTTCTCTTCGATTTCTTGCTTGACTTATAAATTTCTTCTTCCCTATGGTCTTATTGAACAAAAAAAACGTAATGATGTTTCATTTTTTATTTTTTTTCATTTTTTATTTTTTTTTTTGAAAACAAAAAATTACAAGACAAAAATTTACATGACCATGAGAGAAGGACTTTCAAAACTTGGATCTTCGCAACTTGTGATGTCTTGGTATCATGGATCCTAACAACTTATATCATTTGCTCTTATAACTTCAACTTTGATTTTTGAATTATTCTCTTCTAAACCTAAAACGTCTTCACTTTCTTCATAGATTTTGATGTCGCTCCGCTTGTTGATGATGATAAGTTTCTACTGAGAGAGAGTCGCAATCCAGTAACTAAGACTACATTGTGAGGTTGCTTTGTCTTTCTGGCATTTCCTGACCTACTTGCCTTTCCATCATGTATGGTTAGGTCCATCACGGTTACCCTCTAAAAGGAACAAGTTCTCTCCTGAATTTCAAGGATCTCAATGTCTTTTTCTCTGATGTCTCAAAAGGTTGTTATCCCTAGCATTCCAATTTCTATCTTTTCGGTGAGAAACAGTATGTAAACTTAGCTAACCAGATACCATGTGACGCTAGAAGTTTCAAAAGTGCAACTAAAAAGTTCTTCCCCACCCCCAAACTTAAATCTAACATTGTCCTCAACGTTCTGAAGATAAAATTAAAAGCATATGAACAAGGAGAAACTGTTACCATTTGAAGCAAAAGAGTTAAGAAAGATATTACCGTGTCGCATGAGATTGGGTTACCTCCCAAGAAGTGCTAAGTTTAAAGTCTTCAGCCAGACATCAGAAGGAATTAGTCACCTCATAGAATCAAAAAGTAACAGCCGAAATAACTGTGGGTCTTCAAAACTAAATAGAGCTGACCAAAGGAAACTGCAATGAACCAAGAAAGTGAACAAGACTAGCAGCATGCCCTTACTTAGTTTCCTGATTAAGTAATTTATATCTAATTATGGTTCAGGTTCAGGTTCAGGTTCTATGAAAGGGTCTAAATAGAAAATTTTCATTGGTTGCGTTTCTTCATAGGTGGGATCCGAATCATTAGGTCCTAGAGTCTGGAAAAACTCAATTATGATCTTATAAGTGCACAATAATAACCTAAATAACTGAGGATCCTCTAAGTCAATAAGATTTGACTTACATAATTGACCACAATGAGAGTAGTGGTCATTCTTAAGCAAATGTGTCGATTCTAATTTCCTAAAGCATTTAGGTTTAGTCTCACAACTAAATATTCGACACATTTGGAATATAAACGTTCCCACAGTTGGAAGAAAACTATTTGGTGGGAAAACAAAGTCAATCTGGGGATCATAGCCTGGGAAAACCACATCAACCAGAGGATGGGTTTCTAACGACTGAACTTCTTCCTGGACAACATTAGGTTCGGGAAAACGAGTATGAAGGTAATCTTGTAAAATGGTCGAGGCATAGATATCAAGTCCAAAATGAGGGATCTCTGTAAGAGATAAAGGTATGGCACAAGGAGAATGATAATCACCCCCAAACTTAGATTTTTGGGTATCTCTAGATAGACTAGCTACAATTTCCTTAATTTCTAGATCATTGGAATCCTGAAAATAGTCAATTGCTCCTTCGAGGTTATACTCAAGCGATGCATCCTTACTCATATTTAATAGCTCTACGAGTTCATTTTCTTCGTCTAAGACTATTGTTTCTAAGTCGCTAGACTCTAAAACAGCATTTTCAGAATAAACCCATTCCTCTAAAGCATTATCGGCTTCGTAATCAAAAGGAAAAACTACATCGTCTAAAACGGTGGTATCCCTAATAAAATCCTCGTCCTTTTGAATAGGTGAATAATCATAAAAATTATTTGGATTTGAACTAGAATCATTATAAAGCTCAATTGGATTAATAGATTCCTGATCACTATGCCTACACATTTCAGATTCTTCATTACTACTATCCTCATCATAATAGTACGAAGATGATTGAACCTTATCTAAATAAGTAGTGTCTTTTATTCTAACCTCGTCCTCTAAATTAGGCAAATATTCACTATTGATATCAAGGGTAGAATTAGAAACACTATTTTGGAAATTTAGATCATTTCGAGCAGCATTAGCTAACTGTTCATTTTCTGCCTCTAGACATGCCTGAATTTCACTGAGCATAACATTTATACGTTCACTACTCTCGTTTATCATCTCAGAATACCGTGTACACTCTTCTTTTAAACTATTCATTGCAACTAAACGTTTATACGTCCTTTTAATCCGTTGTTGGGTCTCTTCTAGAGAAGGAACAGGTTCAGAAATATCATAATCAGGACTAATTTTCAAGTAATTTTCCAAAAACGCGTAACTAGTACTACAATATTCCTGATTTTCTTGCTCGTAAGACCAATTCGCGTGTGGATAGTAATTGGGCTCACTATGGTATGAACCATAACCTTGAAAAGGATGGCGTTCCCAACATGTTCATAGAAAGGATGATGTCCATATTCAAATTCAGGTCGATAATCATTGTATTGGCTTCTATCATACCAGTTCGACATTCTTAATTGCAAGGGAATTCTACACAATCACAAACAAGGCTGACTCGACCAAATCAAACTTATAAAATCTAGCAAACAACAAGCATGATGGCTCCACTTAGATTGTTTCTAGACCATCTTCTAATCCTTCGAAAGGGAATTCGTTACAATTTAAGCAAACCCCTCTGGAATCAATCCGAGTCAAAGTAAGTTGAATTGAGGCGAGGGAAGCTCAGTGGAGCTTTGATACCCAAGGCCTCACCGCTATCACAAGGCGGCGCAATCACGCATTCAACTCACAGAAACCATCATGAACTTCGAAGTATGCTAAAAGAGTAACCAATATTTTTCGAACGACTTTCCTACTAAGCTCGTTACCCTATAGGTCTCGTTCTAGTCAAAATTTTAAGCTTAGGTTCGCGTTTGGTTTCGTTTTCCTAAAGCGGGAAAGAAGGAAACGATGATGAAACCCGAGTCCTTATCTTAATTTGGCCAGACCATGCCCTTTACTAGGAAATTAAAGCATCCGGTTCAGTCCTCAACATATAATCACCTTAAAGCAGACAGTAAACCCGCTGACAGGAGATTCACGGGTGTTTAGAAGTTTACCTCCCATACCAGACGGGCGAAGAACCGCTCTAGTCGACTCAGGCCACTGACTCCGGTGTCAGTGTGCGAACCCGATGGGCCGAGACGATATTGTAATCGTCGTCCTTCCCTGCACACAGTTTATATTTTTTTTTTTATATAACCCTTCCGTAGGGTTTAAAATTAAAATAAATTGTCCAAAGTCCAGTCTAATGAAAAGAAATAAAAAAAATAATAATAATTACAAAAAAAATAAAAAATGAAAAGTCTCTTAAAAAAAATAAAAATAAATAAATCTCTCTCTCTCTCTTTTTTTTTCTATCTTTTTTCTTTATTTTTTTGCTTTGTTCTTTTTCCTTTTCTTCTAGCTTTAAGCTTTGATTCCAAGGTCTTTAGTATCCAACTTCAAACTTGTAATACAAAGACACAACCAAAGAGACGTAAAAAGAACAAATGGAATAATAAAAAATAATAAAAACCTAAAAATTCTACCTAGGCACAAATCCGCGTCGGCGGCGCCAAAATGATTCTGATTTTTGATTGTTGTTGTAGTAATGAGGTTCAAACTCTCGGACTTGTGAAGATTAAATTTAAAGATTTAATAAAATTATATACAAAAATATTAACAAAGTGGGCGAGAGGTAACCAAGACACTAGAATCCACTATTACACATGAATGATGCCAAATATTTCATAACTCTAATTATCCCTTTAATCCTTTATTTCTTAATCCAGAAATAATCAAACATATTCTCAAAAATTAATTGTATCCCTTAAGCATAGATTATCTAACCAAAGCATAACCTATCTAATTGAATCACAACTAATGAAGAAAATTATGTAAACTTTTAAGAACTCTGCAAAAACAGTGATTAGGTGAATTATAATTAAATATTAGAGAAAATGAAATAGTTACCCATTGTTCATGTGTGAATAGCTTCATCCATTCCCTTGGTTACGAGAGAATTAAACGCTCATCATATTGGAAAACCTCTCAAAGAATTTCATTGATGCTCAAAAATGGTTTACAAATGATGATAATATGAGAAATACAATAAAACCGGGTTTGTAACAATTATATTTGTTACAAACCAGAGAACTACGACCCTCAGTGACAAAATAAGACTGCTCTAGCTATGTCGCAAATGCTGTAGCAAATAAGTCTGCCTGATGTACGACCCACAGGTGTGAGTCGTTATTACTGTAGAATAACGACTGCTGGTGCAGGTCCGTTCTTCGTGTTCTTCATGTTCATCATCATCAGCAGCAGCATAAACCGAGTTTGGGAAAACTCGAATTTCTTCTTCTCTGGCTCTCCTCAGCCCCCAGACTCTCGACACCCTTTGTACTCAACCCCAGCAACCCAACAGACCCATCGAATCTCGCTCATTCACTCCATATAATTCTCTTTAACTCGGCAGTAAAGAAAATATTTCTGGGAATATTTTCTTTCCTGTTTCATCTTCTCACGCGTTTTCAAGCCTAAATTACCATATTTAACTCCTTCACGCTCCAACAGGATGTGAGGGTCTTCCATGCACGCAAAAACACGTTGAATCTTCTCCAAATCACGTGAAACCCGTGATATACACGAACTGCCCTGTTTTAACCCGTGAATTTTTAGCTGATTCTAGCCAATTCTGGTCGAACCAAACGCCCACAGTGTGTTTAATAGGACATATCACAACTATCTACAAAAATCAGCCATTGAATCTCCCTAGAACACGTTCAACAATTCGATCAAAAATCTGCAGAAGTGTTCTCCATTTTCCCGCCAAAAACAAAATTCAAATGGAGAAGATGACCTCCCCCTAATCCTGTACTGGGGTGCGAATAGCAGATTCCTTTTGGGGTGACCTGGGGTGCCCCTTAGTATTGAGGTGCCCTTATCCAACGGTGAGAATCCGAATAACACGTGTCCTCCGGGGCTTTTACCAACTTTTCGAGCCGAATTTTCCAAAAAATGTTTATTTTCCAAAGGTGTCTACAAACACAAAAACACCAAAATTAGTACAAACTGAGTGCCAACAATATATAGTATTGAGATCAAATTAAACACAAAAATGTGCCTATCAAATACCCCCAAACTTATTATTTTCTAGTCCTCGAGCAAAATTTATTTTTGAAAAGATAAAAAGACTACACTTAGCACGTGCAGCAGGCCGTTAAACCGCTAGGTGGCCCTAGCGGCGGAGTGTTGTCTCCGGAGGGATTACCAGAGGTGTACCCACAAAACCTTTACTCCTAATTGGTCACAAGTATCCAAAGAGCTATGAGGACATACATATTCCCAACCTATCTCCAAGTAAGTAGAATGCCAGAGAAATTAAAGGTGTCAGATCTAAAGCTGACTGAAGAAAAGGGGAGACACATCCACACCACTGCTAGATAAAGAGATATCCGCTACACAGCTAGATAAACATTGTAAGATGCGTATGCTGCTTTACAGCTGGATAAGATTAGGAGAGAGATAAAAATGATAGGGACATCTGCTATACAGATGGACTAATTACGTGTGGTGAGTTAAACCGGTTCTAGAAAGATTTTGTGCCAGATTGAAAGCAGACTAACAAAGCAACCAAAATGCATCTTTCTTCGACTCTCTCACAGTGCTCAGTAGAAACAACGCCTTCTTCGGTCTTCAACTGTTGATGATAAACTCTCGAACCTCATAGAACCTTGACAATTAACTCTTCTCTTCGATTTCTTGCTTGACTTATAAATTTCTTCTTCCCTATGGCCTTATTGAACAAAAAGTAATGATGTTTCATTTTTTTTTTCATTTTTTTTTTTTTTTTGAAAACAAAAATTACAAGACAAAAATTTACATGGCCATGAGAGAAGGACTTTCAAAACTTGGATCTTCGCAACTTGTGATGTCTTGGTATCATGGATTCTAACAACTTATATCATTTGCTCTTATAACTTCAACTTTGATTTTTGAATTATTCTCTTCTAAACCTAAAACGTCTTCAACTTTCTTCATAGATTTTGATGTCGCTCCGCTTGTTGATGATGATAAGTTTCTACTGAGAGAGAGTCGCAATCCAGTAACTAAGACTACATTGTGAGGTTGCTTTGTCTTTCTGGCATTTCCCTGACCTACTTGCCTTTCCATCATGTATGGTTAGGTCCATCACGGTTACCCTCTAAAAGGAACAAGTTCTCTCCTGAATTTCAAGGATCTCAATGTCTTTTTCTCTAATGTCTCAATAAGTTGTTATCCTAGCATTCCAATTTCTATCTTTTCGGTGAGAAACAGTATGTAAACTTAGCTAACCGGATACCATGTGACGCTAGAAGTTTCAAAAGTGCAACTAAAAAGTTTCTCCCCACCCCAAACTTAAATCTAACATTGTCCTCAATGTTCTAAAGATAAAATTAAAAGCATATGAACAAGGAGAAACTGTTACCATTTGAAGCAAAAGAGTTAAGGAAAGATATTACCGTGTCGCATGAGATTGGGTTACCTCCCAAGAAGTGCTAAGTTTAAAGTCTTCAGCCAGACATCGGAAGGAATTAGTCACCTCATAGAATCAAAAAGTAACAGCCGAAATAACTGTGGGTCTTCAAAACCAAAGAGCTGACCAAAGGAAACTACAATAACCAAGAAAGTGAACAAGATAGCATGCCCTTACTAGTTTCCTGATTAAGTATTTATATCTAATTGTGGTTCAGGTTCAGGTTCTAAGAAAGGGTCTAAATAAAAATTTTCATTGGTTGCGTTTCTTCATAGGTGGGATCCGAATCATTAGGTCCTAGAGTCTGGAAAAACTCAAATATGATCTTAGAAGCGCACAATAATAACCTAAATAACTGAGGATCCTCTAAGTCAATAAGATTTGACTTACAAATTGACCACAATGAGAGTAGTGGTCATCTTAAGCAAATGTGTCGATTCTAATTTCCTAAAGCATTTAGGTTTAGTCTCACAACTAATATTCGACACATTTGAATATAAACGTTCCCACATTGGAAGAAAACTATTTGGTGGGAAAACAAAGTCAATCTGGGTATCATAGCCTGGGAAAACATCAACCAGAGGATGGGTTTCTAACGACTGAACTTCTTCCTGGACATCATTAGGTTCGGGAAAACGAGTATGAAGGTAATCTTGTAAAATGGTCGAGGCAGAGATATCAAGTCCAAAATGAGGGATCTCTGTAAGAGCTAAAGGTATGGCACAAGGAGAATGATAATCACCCCCAAACTTAGATTTTTGGGTATCTCTAGATAGACTAGCTACAATTTCCTTAATTTCTAGATCATTGGAATCCTGAAAATAGTCAATTGCTCTTCGAGGTTATACTCAAGCGACGCATCCTTACTCATATTTAATAGCTCTACGAGTTCATTTTCTTCGTCTAAGACTATTGTTTCTAAGTCGCTAGACTCTAAAACAGCATTTTCGGAATAAACCCGTTCCTCTAAAGCATTATCGGCTTCGTAATCAAAAGGAAAAACTACATCGTCTAAAACGGTGGTATCCCTAATCAAATCCTCGTCCTTTTGAATAGGTGAATAATCATAAAAATTATTTGGATTTGAACTAGAATCATTATAAAGCTCAATTGGATTAATAGATTCCTGATCACTATGCCTACACATTTCAGATTCTTCATTACTACTATCCTCATCATAATAGTACGAAGATGATTGAACCTTATCTAAATAAGTAGTGTCTTTTATTCTAACCTCGTCCTCTAAATTAGGCAAATATTCACTATTGATATCAAGGGTAGAATTAGAAACACTATTTTGGAAATTTAGATCATTTCGAGCAGCATTAGCTAACTGTTCATTTTCTGCCTCTAGACGTGCCTGAATTTCACTGAGCATAACACTTATACGTTCACTACTCTCGTTTATCATCTCAGAATACCGTGTACACTCTTCTTTTAAACTATTCATTGCAACTAAACGTTTATACGTCCTTTTAATCCGTTGTTGGGTCTCTTCTAGAGAAGGAACAGGTTCAGAAATATCATAATCAGGACTAGTTTTTAAGTAATTTTCCAAAAACGCGTAACTAGTACTACAATGTTCCTGATTTTCTTGCTCGTAAGACCAATTCGCGTGTGGATAGTAATTGGGCTCACTATGGTATGAACCATAACCTTGAAAAGGATGGCGTTCCCAACATATTCATAGAAAGGATGATGTCCATATTCAAATTCAGGTCGATAATCATTGTATTGGCTTCTATCATACCAGTTCGACATTCTTAATTGCAAGGGAATTCTACACAATCACAAACAAGGCTGACTCGACCAAATCAAACCTATAAAATCTAGCAAACAACAAGCATGATGGCTCCACTTAGATTGTTTCTAGACCAGCTTCTAATCCTTCGAAAGGGAATTCGTTACAATTTAAGCAAACCCCTCTGGAATCAATCCGAGTCAAAGTAAGTTGAATTGAGGCGAGGGAAGCTCAGTGGAGCTTTGATACCCAAGGCCTCACCGCTATCACAAGGCGGCGCAATCACGCATTCAACTCACAGAAACCATCATGAACTTCGAAGTATGCTAAAAGAGTAACCAATATTTTTCGAACGACTTTCCTACTAAGCTCGTTACCCTATAGGTCTCGTTCTAGTCAAAATTTTAAGCTTAGGTTCGCGTTTGGTTTCGTTTTCCTAAAGCGGGCAAGAAGGAACGGTGATGAAATCCGAGTCCTTATCTTAATTTGGCCAGGCCTTGCCCTTTACTAGGAAATTAAAGCACCGTTCAGTCCTCAACATATAATCACCTTAAGCAGATAAACCCGCTGACAGGAGATTCGCGGGTGTTTCGAAGTTACCTCCCGTACCAGACGGGCGAAGAACCGCTGAGTCGACTCGGGCCACGACTCCTGTCAGTGCGAACCCGAGGGGCCGAGACGATATTGTAATCGTCGTCCTTCCCTGCAAACAGTTTATATTTTTTTTTTTATATAACCCTTCCGTAGGGTTTAAAATTAAAATAAATTGTCCAAAGTCCAGTCCAAAAAAGAAAAAAAAAAATAATAATAATTACAAAAAAAAAAAATGGAAAGTCTCTTAAAAAAAATAAAATAATAATTCTCTCTCTCTTTTTTTTTCTTCTTTTTTCTTTATTTTTTTGCTTTGTCTTTTTCCTTTCTTTAGCTTTAAGCTTTGATTCCAAGGTCTTTAGTATCCAACTTCAAACCTGTAATACAAAGACACAACCAAAGAGACGTAAAAAGAACAAATGGAATAATAAAAAAAATAAAAACCTAAAAATTCTACCTAAGCACAAATCCGCGTCGGCGGCGCCAAAATGATTGATTTTTGATTGTGTTGTAGTAATGAGGTTCAAACTCTCGGACTTGTGAAGATTAATTTAAAGATTTAATAAAATTATATACAAAAATATTAACAATGGGCGAGAGGTAACCAAGACACTAGATTCCACTATTACAAAATTGAATGATAAATATTTCAAAACTCTATTCAATTCTTAAGTCCTCTTTTTCTTAATTCACTATCAATCATACAGATTCTCAAACATTATTGTAAACCTTAAGCATAGATTATCTTAAACCAAGCATAACCTATCAAACTGAATAACAAATAATTAAGACAATCATTCAAATTTTAAAACTCTGCAAAAGCAGCGATTAGGTGAATTATATAATTAAATGAAATAGTTACCCATTTATGTTGCGTGAATAGCTTCCTCCATTGCCTTGGTTACGAGGGAATTAGCTCATCATATTGGAAAACCTCTCAAAAATTTCATTGATGCTCAAAAATGGTTTACAAATGATGATATGTGAGAAATACAATAAAACCGGGTTTGTAACAATTATATTTGTTACAAACCAGAGAACTACGACCCTCAGTGACAAAATAAGACTGCTGCAGCTGTCGCAAACGTAGCAAATAAGTCTGCCTGATGTACGACCCACAGGTGTGAGTCGTTATTACTGTAGAAAACGACTGCTGGTGCAGGTCCGTTCTTCGTGTTCTTCATGTTCATCATCAGCAGCAGCAGCAAACCGAGTTTGGGAAAACTCGAATTTCTTCTTCTCTGGCTCTCCTCAGCCCCCCAGACTCTCGACACCCTTTCTACTCAACCCCAGCAACCTATTTATAGCCAACAAACCCATCGAATCTCGCTCATTCACTCTATATAATTCTCTTTAACTCGGCAGTAAAGAAAATATTTCTGGGATTATTTTCTTTCATGTTTAATCTTCTTACGCGTTATCAAGCCTCCAAATTACCATATTTAACTCCTTCACGCTCCAACAGGCTGTTAGGGCCTTCCATGCACGCACAAAACACGATCTTCTCCAAATCACGTGAAACCCGTGATATACACGAACTGCCCTGTTTTCAACCCGTGAATTGTTTAGCTTATTCTAGCCAATTCTGGTCGAACCAAACTCCCATAATGTGTTTAATAGGGCATATCACAACTATCTACCAAAAATTAGCCATTGAATCTCCCTAGAACACGTTCAACAATTCGATCAAAAATCTGCAGAAGTGTTCTCCATTTTCCCGCCAAAAACAAAATTCAAATGGAGAAGATGACCTCCCCCTAATCCTGTACTGGGGTGCGAATAGCATATGCCTTTTGGGGTGACCTGGGGTGCCCCTTGGTAATTGAGGTGCCCCTTATCCAACGGTGAGAGTCCGAATAACACGTGTCCTCCGGGGCTTTTACCAACTTTTCGAGCCGAATTTTCCAAAAAATGTTTATTTTCCAAAGGTGCCTACAAACACATAAAACACCAAAATTTGTACAAACTCGAGTGCCAACAATATATAGTATTGAGATCAAATTAAACACAAAAATGTGCCTATCAATTCACTTATCAAGTAAATAGGAATTAACGTTTGTGTGATTTACTTTAAATTATAATAAAAACAATTATAATTGCGGAAAATAAAAGTAAATGACACAACAAAATTTTGTTAACGAGGAAAACCGCAAATGCAGAAAAACCCCGGGACCTTGTCCAAAATTGAATACTCTCGGGATTAAGCCGCTACACAAAATTACACCAACTTCGTATAGTTGAGACCAAGCAACTAAACCTATAGTTAACCTAGTTCCGTCTGTATTCCCACACCCCAAACTTATAAATAAGTCACGTACTTGGATCAATTCCTTTGGTTCGTATTCCAAACAGTAAAAGAACAACAAATTTGTTTGGTATCAACTCTCTTCAACCAAGTGATATGAGTCGGACAAAGGCTCTTCTGTTTATCTTAACATAAACTCTTTCTCCATGTCCTTAGATCTATCTTATGTTCAATTACCAAAGTAATCGTTAAGATTTTGCGATCAACACTCTTAACCCAAAGAATTCTGTTGATGCCGATATACTCAATTAATCAATCCAATTCTATCACAAAGATAAAACCGATTATTAATTGGATCCTCTTTTTACCGAAAAAAGTATTGTGCACACCAAAGATTATGAACTCACAAATCATAAATCTTCAATATTTTCTTCGTCTTCAAATCTTCTTAGATCTTCAATAAACAACTTCACACAATCACTTGAATCTCTTGTGATCAATCACGCACAGAACGGAGTCTGTTAATAATGGATTATTACAAGATCGTCTTTAGAACTACAAACAGTCTAAAGATCCCTGTCGAAAATCTGAACTAGTTTGAGTGAATCTTATATCAGAAGAGAAGATTCTCAAGCATAAACAAACATGGTGCAATCAAAGTTCAACCAGTGTTAGTCAATCAAATCAATGAAAACAAAATATAAACCGCAATTGTCTAGTTTCCCACCAACGGTACTGACTAGAGCTTCTCAATTCCAAAGAACACTTTAAATCGAGCGGCCGTAATAGGTTTCTCCTAATTAGGTTACTCTCCTCTCCGGATAGGCGGCTTCTTCAGTATCAGCACAACAAGAGGTAGTTTGCTGTTATGAAGGATTAGTTTGCTAGAAATGCAAACTTAAAGTATTTATAGACTAGGAAGTTTGGACACCTAGGAATTTCCAAAACTGAAAATATTCTCAAGATATTCATTAAAGCACAAATTCAGTTTCCTTAATTCCTGGAAATGCTCTGTCCAAAAAATAATGATCGAAATCTCTCGGAAATCTCTAATTAGTAAATGCACATTACTAATTCTTATTTCCCTACAAAATGCAATTAATAACCTTAATTAAAAGATTCTTAACTTATTTGTGTTTCGATCCTGGGATTCTCTTTCCTTAGCTATTAAGGAATAACTTTGAACAACTAAATAATAAGCATTCACAGCAAGTGTTCAAAGTATGTCGACATCCTAACTTTGTAATTTCTCTTTCATGCTTACAAACTTGAAACCGATTTTCCACACTTCCAAACAAGTTTAGAATTGGTTCATCTGACTTTCAAGAACTATGTGATTGATCAAATAACATTCAATCACAAATCATGGGTTTAACGGTTTTACCAAAACAAGTTTCGGTTCTACCTCCATGTGAGTATTGTGCACAGTCACACTAGCTTTCCAAAATTCGGTTGAATAGGTACTAGGATCGGTTCCACACATATATATGGTATCTAACTTATATGTGTTGCACATGGTCATAGGATCGGTTCCCCTTTCTGCTATAAGTCTGCTGCACCTCATACAAGGATCAGTTCCCTTTTGTGATGTATTGCACCTCTTACTAGGATCGGTTCCCCTTTTCCCAGTTTTGGTCAGACATAAAATCACAAACCCGATCATACCATCTCAGGTGATTACTTAAGATCGGTTTCACTAATAAAATTCATACCAATACATAAGTCAGGCCTTTGTGAATATTTTTACCAAGAACACAAACAAGTTGTGAGCGGTTATACTCAATCACACATATTGGTTGTTCATAAAATAATCAATGAATAACAAAACCAATAACACCTGGCAATTTCCTTTTCGGTTCACAAACAAGTTTATGAACTTACTTCCTTAGAACACATGTAAAACATTGTTCCCTATGATGAAATCCTCACCTTATACCCATACATAATCACAATAGCATTTAAATGATTATGGCGATATCTTATCTACAAAGTTTAATGGTTAAACAATAAACTTCGTATTGTATTCCTAAATACTTTGTCTATCTAGAGTTCAAATATGCTTCGCAGTTTTGTTTTCAATATGCACGACTTGAAAGATACGCCAGGGAATGCAACAGTTCAAGTCAAATATCACTAACCTCAAGTGGAAGGATGATTGTTTTCGTTGTAACTCCTTACTTCTTCACATCTTCAAGTCTCCGCAATACTCGTAATGTCTCATATCCTAATACTTTCAAGCTAACCTATACGAAGTTGACTCTAGTACATAATCAAACGAGTCTTATCATGAGTTTTGATTCACTAAAATATGACAACCAAACTTGACATACTAATCCTTGGTGGGTTCAACCGAGCTATGCTCTAACAGAACTTCATCGACAAAATGGTACGTGGAGACTTGAACTTATCTATCACTCAAAAGTCGTATTGCTAGACTATGATTATACACATGTACTATTTCGAGCTGAGTTTATCTTTCTTATCTATTTCTCGAAATATGTGTTGGTAAGCTTTCTCTTTGGCCAAGTTCATCTTTACTAGTGACGAAAGTCATATTTGTTTCAATTACTTGAAAATCGCTTTGACGAAAAATAGTTTGTGAACAACAACTATATAACGTCCTCTAAGAATGTTTCAATGGTTGAAATGAGAGTTTAGAATATATAACCATGATTGGATATAAGCATTGTGTGATAACTCATACTTGTATAATTCCAAAATCCTTGAACCAAAGTATGCGTACTTTGCTGCTCAGGATAACCGGAACTAAAGTCTGCGTACTGCTACGCGCACTTTCGGAAGTTCACATCCCGTGAATTTCTTATGGAGTTTGTGAACTGAAAAAAAACTTATTCCGGGTACATAAGTATGCGTATTTAAGTGGGTTATTTTCTAAAAATAGTTTAATTCGTGAACCAAGACATTTATATATTAAGGAATGCAATCTTTGCAAACCGTGATGAATCGATTCGAGTGAATCAAAACTTTTTTTGTTTCAATTATGTCTTGTATTCTTCCATGAGATCTAAGAAATTGAACAACTCTCTAACTATTTCATTTGAGTCATTTGAACTAGTTGTGGTAAAGAATAATAAGGTTGATATGAAAGTGCTCATATGGCTAACCCCTGGTTAAGTACTGTTGAACTAATGACTTGTACACGTTTAGGGACGGTTACTTAAACCTAAATGAACGTGCATTTCATGTTTGTATGAAAATGCGGGGGTCTAACAACCACACCCAACAATTCGTTTGGAAATCTGAGAAGACTTACTCCAATATAATTTCTAGAGAATCAACTACACAGTCAGACTCAATCTAGAATAAAGTATATCATGGAGTTTAATACTCTAACTCTTAATCCAATCCGCAATCAGCAAAAAGAAATCTGCGAGCCCGATTGAATAAGAGGAGTAACTTGAACGGTACCAAAGACCAATGTTCAAGTTTCAATCAATGTAAATAAACAACCAAAGGTTGGATATTCTAATTGATTGATCTTAACGCACAACCTGTGATATTTCAATTATATAACAAAATATAATGCGGAAAAGAAATAACACAGACACCAGAATTTTGTTAACGAGGAAACCGCAAATGCAGAAAAAACCCGGGACCTAGTCCATTTTGAACACCACACTGTATTAAGCCGCTACAGACACTAGCCTACTACCAATTAACTTCGGACTGGACTGTAGTTGAACCCTAATCAATCTCACACCGATTCAAGGTACAATTGCGCTCCTTATGTCTCTGATCCCAGCAGGATACTACGCACTTGATTCCCTTAGATGATCTCACCCACAACCAAGAGTTGCTACGACACAAAGTCGAAGACGTGATAAACAAATCTGTCTCACACAGAAAAGTCTACAGGATTGAATAAATATGTCTCCCACAGAAATACCCAAGAGCTTTTGTTCCGTCTTTTGATAAATCAAGGTGAACAAGATCAAATTGATAAACCAGACTTATATTCCCGAAGAACAGATCAGTATTATCAATCACCTCACAGTAATCTAAATCGTATGATGGCGAAACTAGATATTGTAGAATCACAAACGATGAGACGAAGATTGTTTGTGACTACTTTTCTATCTTTCCTATCAGAGAAATAAATCTCAAGTCAATATTACAATTGTACTCATATGATAGAAACAACAAGATCAGATCACACAACTACAAGAGAAGTAGTATCGGTCTGGATTCACAATCCCAATGAAGTCTTCAAGTCGTAAACCTATAGGGTCTCGAGAAGAAACCTAAGGTTAAAGGAGAATCGACTCTATCTATACAACTAGTATCACACAGGAGGTATGAGGATTAGGTTTCCCAGTTGTTTGAGTTCTCCTTTATATAGTTTTCAAATCAGGGTTTGCAATCCAATTTACCTTCGTAAAAAAAGCATTCAATAATCACCGTTAGATGAAAAACCTGATTCAACCAAGCTAATATCTTTCAACTGTTAGATTAAACTTAGCTTGTTGCACACAAATGAAATGTACTATTATTTAGGTTTATGTAACCGTACCCAAACGTGTACACTCATGTTGGCTCAACAATTAGTTAACCGAGGTACCATATTTTCAATCTCATATTAACCTTATTCATCTTATCCATAACTAGTTCAAATGACTTAAATGAAACTAGTTAAAAAGTTGTTCAATTGTATAAAAGAACACAACTGAAACCAAATCGTTTTGATTCACTTGAATCAATCCCACGGTTTGCAAAGATTTGAATGTTTAATTTCGTGAACAGACCGATTTGACAAAATAAACAGCTTAAGTATGCGTACTTAAGCAACCAGATTTGAAACTCAGCAGAAATTCTCGGTTCGAAAACTTCCGCAAGTATGCATACGGGTACGCATACTTAAGGTGACTAGTTTAGGAGTTTGTAATTCCAAAACCCAGCTGATATTTTTGGTTCAAAAACTTCCTCTAGTATGCGTACTGGTACACATACTTAAGGTGACTAGTTTAGGAGTTTGTAATTCCTAAACACAGCAGATGTTTTCGGTTCGAAAACCTCTACCATATGCATACGGGTACGCATACTTATGCTTTCTCCTTCACCAATTTTGTATACACAACTATGCATACACTTGGTTCCCGGTTTATGGATTTATACACTAATGTGCGAACACACTATATATGCTTATATCCAAAGATGGTTATCTCGTCAACTCTTAATTTCAATCATTGAAACTTTCTTAGAGGACGTTATATAGTTGTTGTTCACAAACTATTTTTCGTCAAAGCGATTTTCAAATTATTGAAATTATCATAATGAAACATTCCAAGGAAACACCAAATGACTGTATCACACAAACCATGTTAGGTGTAACTCGGCAATTTTCATATGATGTTATTCGGACTTTCATCACGAATGTAAAATGAACATGGCTAAAGCGAAAGCTTGCCAACACATATTTCAAGAAATATATAAGCCAGATAAACTCAGCCCGAAATCTCAAATGTGTATAATAGAAAACTATATCGTAACACGACTTATGTCTCAATATAGGAGATACAGTAGAAATAGACTTTCCAAGTGATAGATGAGTTTAAGTATCCACATACCTTTTGCTGATGAAGTTCCACAAGCTCCCCTTAGTAGTTCTTCGTCTTCACATGATAAATAATGTAATTTCAAGTTGTTGTAGTAGTAATAGGTTCGTTGAGACTTGTGAAAGCAAAAGATTTTTTAGATTTAATGAAATTTAAAAACAAACAAAACTTAATTCAAGATTATTATGAATAACTAAGACACTGGTTCCACTATCACACATGAATAAATTATTGCAAATAATCCAAAACTCTAATTATCTTTTAAGTCCCTTATTTCTTAATTCACAAATAATCAGGCAAATTCTCAAATATCAATTGTATTCCCTAAGCATAGATTATCAATTGACTAAACAAAGTATAACCTATCAGATTGCATCACAACTAATTAAGAAAATTATGCAAACAATTTAAAACTCTGAAAATTATGAATTATAAATTATAAATTAGAGAAAATAAAATAGTTACCAATTATTTATGCGTAAATAGCTTCCTCATTTCCTTGGTTGTGGGAGATTTAGCTCATTATCATGTTGGAAACACGCTCAAAAGTTGATTTCATTGCTCAAATGGTGTTTAAAAATGATGAAAAGGGAGAAACAATTCAAGACCGGGTTTGTAATGCTTATAATTGTTGCAAACCAAAGAACGATAGAACAGTACTGTCGCTGATTCTGTAGCTTTCGACCCACGCCTGTGTGTCGTTTCCACTATTGAGAAACGACTGTTGTTGCACGCCTTATGTTCTTGGTGTTCTTCACAGCAGCAGAAATTGTTATTCTTCTGCAACTCGACTTTCACATCTCTTTATTCTCCCAAAATCTCCGTCCCCCTTCTCTGCTACCCCAGGATGATATTTATACTCAACAGGAGAAGAAAAATCTCCGTAATAACTCACAATAATCTCTCTTTATTCGGCAGTGAAGGGTAATATTCTCGGAATATTTTCTTTCCAAAAATCCTTCTCCTACACGTCTGATGCCTCTGAAATTTCCTTATTTGACTTCTCCACGCTTCTTCAGAGACCAAGAGATATCCAAACACGAGCAACACACGTAAAGCTTGTTGTAATCACGTGAATATCTCTTACGGTGTACGTATTGCTCTGTCTTCTTCTTGCGAGTTATCTTGTCAATTTCAAATGACGAAATCAACCATACCCTTCCTGCTAACCTTAATAGACCCCCCCCCCCCCATCAATATGAGCCATTGAGTCTCTCTACAATGCCTTCCAATTTCAAACGAAAATTCTGCAGGTGAAAACGATGTTTTCCCGCCTTTTTCAGATTCAAAGGATGAAGATGGGTGTCGTGGACAAAATTGGGTGCATCCTCTACGCATAACCTTGGGGTGCCCCTTAACAAAATCTGGGGTCTATATAGCAAATGTCCTCTGGGGGTCCAAATAGCACTTTTTGAGCAACTTTTTCCACACAAGTGTATTTCTCCAAAAACACCTACACAAACATAAAAACACCATAATAAGCACAAAATCAAGCACTAGCAATAGAGACACTGAGGAAAATTCAGACACAAAAATGTGTCTATCAATGAACGCTGAGAGATCTAAGCTCAACTACATTATCTATGTCCTAGCACGAGACATCTATAAATAGGCTAGAAATCCAGGCTTATAGTTTTGATCACTAACATTGACAAACATGCTTGATATAGCAACGCATGCGAGTTCGACCGAGCAATGTTTTAACAATCTCCCCCTTTGTCAATTTTAGTGACAAAACTTTCAATACATATGGATTATAAAGTAAATAAAAATTGAAGCTTCATCCACATGCTTTATCTCCTTGGCATCTCCAACATGACTCAAAATCTTCGTCACTTCCAAGTTCTCCATGATTCCAATGGTTGTAAATTTAGTCTCATAGTTGTTGAGGATCTGTAGCTATAACAATGAGAAAAAAAATGCTCCCAGTCATTATTATACAGTGTCATAGTATTATTACACAGTATCAAAGTTCAATTGTATCATAACTTTGACAACAATACTATGGTGATATGTATCACTCCCCCATAGACAATAATTTATCTCAACATGAAAACCACTCCCCCTTACATAATGATCCGTAAACCATATGTATTTGTAGTATGAACTACACATTAATTCTCTCCTTTTTTGTCAATAAAATTGGCAAAGGTACGAAAATTAGTGGGATCCTAATGAAATTTCCACGGAGATACTTCATGACCAAAGGTGTATTATCATACCAACAAATTTAGATGCAATCATAAAGCCGAAGCTAAATGCATTCATCAAGGAGTTTATAAAGATACAAGATAACCTCTAAAATATTCCACAGCCGCACTCCCCACAAAAATATGGCAATTAAGCATAAGTTAAAAAAAACACTCCCCCATAAAATATCATTCCAAAAGGAACAACAAAGGCGACCTTACTTTGGCAAGAAAAGAAGGATTTCTTTGGACATAATCAAATCACATGAAAACATGAATTTGAAATCCAAAGTATTCAATCGAATTATCCTCAACAGACTTCATGATTAATCCAATCGAAAAATCACAGTTAAATTAACCACAAGAGAACCCATGATTAATTCAATCGGAATTACACAACCAAATTAACCACAGCGTGATCAATTCAATTAGTCATACTCGACATAAGAGAACTTACGGAGCAACAACTAAAATAACCACAAGAGAATGATCAATTTAGTTGGTCATGCTCAAACATAAGGAACCTTACGGAGCAACACAGTATATGTACAAAAATGTGGATTGGAGATCGACTAATACTGCGGAATATACAAGGATTCATTCTATCTTCCATCACTATTTGCATAATGACATATGACGGATTTAATCCTTGTGAACAAAAGTTCTATCCTTTCTCTTATCAAAATAGTGACATAAAGGCTTTAACTTTTGTTTGTCAAAAGTTCGTTCTATCTTCTATCAATACATTCATACCGACATAATAGAGAAAACTTTTGAACAAGTATGGTACAATCATAGTTCACGGACGCAAACACACATATCCTGTAACAATTTGCAATATATAAAACCATAAAGATTAAAATTGCAAACATTATCTTCCAAATAACTTAGAATTTAAATTAATAAATCTGAAAACATGAATATGAAAAACGTTTAGAACTAGCTATGTGTAATCACAATAATAGCTATTCCAAACCCTAGTTATTCTTCTAAACAAAAACAAGAATAAAAATTCTCATAAGAAGATTTACAAGACATGGAGACCTCTGAAGAATTCTTTATCGTCTCCGAACTCCTTGTCGTCAACAACCATGGGAACATAAGGTTCGTGGAGAAAGGAGTCAATTCCAACAAACCTTCTAGGCTGATGATGTCGAACCAGGGCCTTCTGAATTTCAAGAGTTCTCATAGCAAGATCCTTTATTTGCCGAATCTCCTTCCTTGTTTCCTTCAACTCTTCAAGAACACCAGAAAACTTCTGAGAATTTCAAGGAACATCTATTGGCTTCGTCACATTCCTTCTTTTTCTTTTCAAAGTTGGAGGCAACGTAGATTTCTCTTTTTCCTTCATGATTGATTGCTTAACAATCACATTAATATCTTTTCCATCAGAAGACATGATGCTTGGAGTATCTATACATGTATGGGTTTGTGAGAGAAAATCCCAATTTAAACTCAACAGGCGATCTTAAGATGAAAAGAGTTTCAGAGAAGAAAAAGGAATGTATGGTTACGGAACCTTTATCCACACAAGTTCACGCACGCACAATCACAACCCTAAAGAGAGTAGAATTTTCGAGAATAACCCTCTTTTATTGGTTCAACAGGGAAGTCCCTTCCAACATGAAAGAATCCCAATCCCAATAAAAATAAGAAAAACAAAAACAAATATTTCTCTTTAAGCCTGAAGTGTGCACAATCTTGTCTCTTTTAATCAGGCACATGAGACAAGATGAAAAAAAAACAACACAATCAAGTTGTGTTGTGGTGAACAAAAATTTGTTCACCATTCCCTTCTTGAGAAGAATTCCTAGACCCATGTCTATCAATATGTTTAGACCATACTCTTTTCTCTAGTGGTCTTGACCTATCTTTGGAAACCAACTTCTTTGAAGAAGGTAAAATCTTACATACCTCAGCGGTTTTTTGAACAAGTTTAAGCTTGTCTGCCAGGCGATTTGCTCTTCGTTGAAGTTTATTGACATATCTCATCTTGTGTTTGTACTTGAAACACTTAGAGAGTTCATGACCTTTGAGTGAACAATAAGAGCATGTCAACGAATAAGATGGTTCAGATCCCCGAGATGTGCAAGCGGCTAAACACAGATTGGTACCTAATAATCACACAAGGAGTTTCCAAAAGAAGGGTTAATTTTTTCTTCCAGATTGGTTGAATCTTCTGGAAGGATATCAAGATTGATGTATGTATTGCTACAATTGTCAAAATCAATATCTTCACAAAGAAGTGCAATACTTGATTTTCCTTCTTCATCATAATCATACTGATCCGACATTTCATCAAGGGTTGCAGCAAGACCTTTGTTCCCAGTGTATTTTCTACGGTTTGGACACTCATTGGCAAAATGACCAAAACCCTTACACTTAAAGCACTGTGGCATATCCTCGTCATCAGCCTCGTCAGCATCCCTGTTTTTAAGAAGAATGCGATTATGAGGTTTAACTGGTGACCTAGGTTTGTCTCTGGAAAACCGTTTACTTCTCTTTAATAAAATATCTCTAAACCGTCTTGTGATCATCGAGACTGATTTGCCAAGATCTTTATCTGATGAATCAGTCTCACAAAGATCATCCTCAGAGACGCAAACAACTTTACCTTTGTCAAGTAATTTAGCGTTTCTTTGTGCTTTGAAGGAAACATCCTTTCCGGTTTTGGATGTATGCTCATGATCAAAGATCTTTAGCTTTCCAACCAACGTATTTCTGGAGAGCGTATCAAGGTTATTTCTTTCAACGATGGAATGCTTCTTAGAATCGTATCTAGATGGCAACGATCTGAGAATTTTTATCACAATGTCCTTTTCAGGAATAGTCTTACCCAATGCAAAAGATGCATTAAAAATTTCAGACACTTTGTGATTAAACTCATCAAATGAATCTTCATCTGCCATACGAAGGTTTTCCCAATCAGAATTAAGGTTTTGAAACCTAGCTTCCTTTTCACTGGTATTACCTTGAAATACAATTTCTAAGATATCCCAAGCATCTTTAGACCTAGTGCACGTTGTCACACGGTGTTAAAGATCTGGGGTAATGGCATGAATGATTGCATTCAACCCGTTGGAGTTTTTCTTTGCAGCAAGTATCTCGACAACATCATACGCACCAATATTCTTTCGAACGGTTGTATTACCAATTGCCACAACGAGAGCATCATAGCCAATAACTACATAAACCCATGATTGAAAATCACGCGATTGAAGAAAATCTCGGATAGCAATTTTCCACCATAAGTAATTAGAGCCATCGAAGACTGGTAGTACGTTTATAGAGATAACACCTTTGTCAATATCAGATCGTTACAAACACAGACTTATCAGGTCTTTAATGTGTTTTCCGGCTCTAATACCAATTGAAAATGCGGGGGTCTAACAACCACACCCAAAAATTCGTTTGGCAATCAGAGAGGACTTACTCCAATATACTTTCTAGAGAATCAACTAGACAGTCAGACCCAATCTAGAATAAAGTATATCAAGGAGTTTAATATCTCTAACTCTTAAGTCAATCCGCAATCATCAAATAGAAATATGCGAGCCCGATTGAATAAGACGAGTAACTTGAACGGGACCAAAGACCAATGTTCAAGTGTCAATCAATGTAAATCAACAACCAAAGGTTGGATATTCTAATCGATTGATCTTAACGCACAACTAGTGATATTTCAATTATATAACAAAATATAATGTGTAAAAGAAATAACACAGACACCAGAATCTTGTTAACGAGGAAGCCGAAAATGCAGAAAAACCCCGGGACCTAGTCCGAACACCACACTGTATTAAGACGCTACAGACACTAGCCTACTACCAATTAACTTCGAACTGTACTGTAGTTGATCCCTAATCAATCCCACACTGATTGAAGGTACAGTTGCGCTCCTTATATATCTGATCCCAGCAGGATACTACGCACTTGATTCCCTTAGCTGATCTCACTCACAACCAAGAGTTGCTACGACCCAAAGTCGAAGACTTGATAAACAAATTGTCTTACACATAAAAGTATATAGGACTGAATAAATCTGTCTCCCACAGAAATACCCAAGAGTTTTTGTTTCGTCTTTTGATAAATCAAGGTGAACATGAACCAATTGATAAACCAGACTTATATTCCCGAAGAACAGCTTAGTATTATCAATCACCTCACAATAATCTTAATCGTATGATGGCGAAACTAGATATTGTGGAATCACAAACGATGAAACGAAGATTGTTTGTGACTACTTTTTTATCTTTCCTATCGGAGAAATAAATCTCAAGCCAATTTTATAATTGTACTCGTACGATAGAAACAACAAGATCAGATCACACAACTACAAGAAAAGTAGTATCGGTCTGGTTTCACAATCCCAATGAAGTCATCAAGTCGTTAACCTACAGGGTCTCGAGAAGAAACCTAAGGTTAAAGGATAATCGAATCTAGATATACAACTAGTATCATACATGAGGTGTGGAGATTAGGTTTCCCAGTTGTTAGAGTTTTCCTTTATATAGTTTTCAAATCAGTGCTTGCAATCCAAGTTACCTTGGTAACAAAGTGTGAATATCAATATTCTGCGGAGCACATGTCACAATCATGGCGGTCACACACAAGATAACAGTGTATCCCTCGCTGTACAGAAATATCTGAGCCATAGAAGATACCTTCGTAGATCTACTTTATCTTCGCCCAAGGAGAAGCTCTTCAACGGTGAAGATGGATAAAGTAAAACCTAAACATAGGGGGAGGCATATACCGAGGGGACAGAGGTAGATGACATATCTAATCAACATTAAATGCTCTAATATCTTATCTTCATGCATAATCCAAGCACGTGGAGAGAGAGAATGTGGCAGAACATGATTGGATAAGGACAACGGTGGACGAAGGTACAAACTGTACTAAGGTTGGGAAGTTCCCGAAGGAACGTGGGTCAGCTGAGGTGTCAAAGATTAACTGGAGGATACACGCGGTGGATGAAGGTACCATTCGTATGGAAGGTGTATCAAGAAACGATGGATTCACAGACAACGAAGATATACCTGGAGATGATGAGGCTATAAATACCAAGCTTCACCAAAAAAATAAGGCATTCAATTCTTAGGAGAGAAGATCTAGTCTTAAGCTTATACCTCTTTAATATTTAAAACTTAAGTAGATATAACAACTTGAGTTATCTCTATTACTTTGGGAAGCATTTAAGATCTCTTGTAACCACCTAAACTTAATACAAGCAGTCACTCATTATCTCGTGGGTGTAGATTAAAAAGTCGAACCATGTAATCTCTTCGTCAAATGATAACTTAGATTTACTTTCTTTATTTGCTATTTTTTTATACTTTTATCATTTATTCACTAAGCACTGTCAGTTCAACAGAGGTATCCATATTGCATAATATTCGATCCTTTGAGATGATTACATTACGTAGACTATAGGAAAATTAGTAGTCACAGTTTGGCGCTAGAAGGTTTTTTGCTCAACAACTCGAGTTTAACAAGGGTGGATATCACTTACTAGTGAATCGTTCATCCAAAAGTTATATAAGTTCTTTCGAGTTCATAGCCTCTGAAGACTTGCAACTTTCAGATCTGCATTTTCTTACCAATTTTTTTTTCACAAAACGCCAAAGTCTTTGTTTTGTACTTACTAGTGAATCGTTTCTTAAAGCAATCCCTTTTAGATCTGAGCACCTGCACATCCTAGGGAATCTCAGTGAGCACGTAAGGGGAAAGAACATCTTTCAAGGCATTTAATACGCTTTCCTTTTTTATGATTTGACACCCTTTTCAATCATTTCCAACATTTAAGGTTGTTTTTTACGAGGCTGTCATAAAACATAAATAACCATCTTTTCAGTCATCAATCAAGTACTTTTCTGAAAAAGCTGATTAACCGTCTTCTGTGTCAGAGCATAAGTTGCTGTTTTTCACGAAGCCACCCCAGTAGCAAATTTTTTTGGTCATTTCTGTGTCCGCAGGGTAACAAAGATCCGAAGATATGCAGAAACCAAATGATGTACCAACAACCTCCCGGCCTGCTGTCACAAGAGGTATACCTCAGAACCCATCCATAACAAACCAAAGGAACGAAGCAGAGGATGGATAGTGTGAGATAGCAAGAAAAACGGCTGCTACAAAACCACCTACCCCTACTGAGGGGATAGGGAAAACAATAGGAGCGCAACCACTTTACGACATGTCGTTACTAGAACAATATAAATTGACGAAGCCACCTACGGCCGACAAAGGGTTATCCAGAACCTCAGCCCCCACGGGACGAGGATTGGGAAACCTAACTCCAATACAGCTGGATCCTGACGCTCCAATAATAGAAAATGACATGGACGATTCTGGGGAGCCAGACGACAACACTCCTCAGGGTGGTGGAAATCACGAAAAAGAACAAATAGCAGCAAAGGTAGCAGCTTTGGAGTTACGAAATAAGGAGAATGAGGACGCAATGCACGCAATGGATCAGGAGAACCAGAACCTGAAAGATATGCTGGAGGTACAGATTGAAGGTTCCCAAAATCACCCACCTTTGAGGAAGGGAGAGAACGGATCCATCTCAGGAAGACGCAGTGCAAACCCTAACCTTGCAAGGGGTAACCCGACAGGAAGAACACCTCACGATACAAATGAAATGGATCCAACTTACAAATCATCCAAATCCTATTACGATGATACATTTTCCAGAGATGCTCACAATGTAAACATGGTCATGGAGAAAATGGAGAAAATGCGTAAGAGATACAATGACTGAAGACAGGCCACGCAGGAGAAACACTAGAAGAAGTGTTACAAGAAGCAACGACATCACCATTATCTTTTCGTATTTTGAGAGAGTCTATCCCTGCAAAATGCCCGGTACCTATGTTCCAAGCGTACAATGGTAACTCAGATCCCGAAGCTCACATACGTTACTATACTCGTGTCCTTGCCCATTGGAAAGAGATGAGATAGTACTTTGTAGGTACTTTCCGGCAAGCTTAATAGGATCAACACTGGCATGGTATGACAACTTACCAGCGAATTCAATTGACTCCTTTGAGCAATTGTCTACGGTGTTCTTGGAGACATACATGTACAACAAGTCAACCAAGGCGGGGTTAGATAGGCTATTTGTATTTTCCATTGGACCCAGGGAAACATTGATGCAATATACAGACAGATGGCAAAATACGTGTCAAGCAATCGGAAAAGTCAACCCAGAAATTAGCATTAATTGCTATAAGTATGGGATTGATAGGACCTCATCTATCTTCTTGGAACTTCACAACAAATCTCTGGATTTCGAAGGGGAGCTTCGGGTCGTCCAAGACCGCTACATCAGGCTTGAAGAAATACAAAAGGACAACCCCATGGCACAATCAAAGAAAACTGCGCAGCGCACAAATTCTCTGGGACCAATTCCGGAGGTAACCAAGAGGCAAAGTAAAGATGAGGAAAGAACCATCTCCCGGGACAAACAATCAAAATATGGAAATGGAAAAGGCATGGGTAAAGGAAGAGAAGAATACATAGATAATATTTACACAGAGTGGAACACTACGTTCTCTCACATCTTAAGAAAGAAAGGATCAAAACCAGGGTTCCCTTATCTTAACACTAGGGAAAACAATCCGACAAAACGAAGAATTCCAAGGAGTACTGTGAGTACCACCGATACTACGGGCATACAACGGACGCATGTTACCACCTAAGGAACACAATTCAAAGATCCATTGACGAAGGAAAATTCACGAAGTATGTGCATATCCAACCTGCTGACACAGAGATAGCCCCGAAGAAAAGGGTAGAGCTACCTCAAGACGGCAAATACATCAACATGATTACCTTCTCTTACGGAGGGCAAAAAGAGCTTCTCGAAGACATCCTCGAGCTAGCAAGGAACATAAGAAAGATGGAAACACACGAAGTGTTTAAACTAAGTGGACCACCAAATACCACTTGGGAGGAATGGATGGCTACGCCATTAACATTCTCAACAAAAGACGTAAATCAAGAAGTGGAGATTCACAACGATCCTTTGGTGATCACCCTATTAATCCACGGGTGGAATGTTACAAAGGTTCTCATCGATGGGGGCAGCTCATTAAACGTGCTATTTTATGAACCATACTTACGTATGGGACTAACAGCTGAGCAAATGGATTCATCCACTTGCACAATCTATGGTTTCAATGGAGCGGCTTCGAGACTAAGATGAGAAATTGTTTTACAGGTAAGAGCAGGACCTTTGGTAACAAACACCAGATTCTATGTGGTAGATGCACCTTCACCATATAACGTCATCATGGGACGATTATGGGTGCACCGATTACGAGGAAAAGCTTCAACATATCATCAGTACCTTCGTTTCCCTACACCCATGGGTGAAATGGAGATCAAAAGGGATCAGCAAGATGCAAGGCTATGCAACTTAGCGAAGGTCAGACTTAACGTAGAAAAAGATGTTGCACAGAAAAACGGAAGGAAAAGACAAAAAGCAAACAACAAGGAGATAACTGACGGAGCCTTCTTAGTTCCCTAAGCATCCTCAGTACCAGAAACCAGCACATCTGCAACCCCGGGGGAAAATATCTCCGCCAAATGACAATTACAGAAAAGCGTTCCTCAACGACCTCAGAAGAAAAACCTGTCACCAGTAGAACCAACCAAGAAAATCAACATTGAAACGGAGGCAGAACCCAAGCTAATCAGCGTGGGTACATTACTAGAAGGCGCAGAGGAATCGCAGCTACAAAGGTTACTAAGCGGATACATAGATGTCTTCTAATGTTCAATGGAGGACATGCCAAGGATTGACCCGAGTCTGGTCTCATACCACTGTCGGCTCAAATCAGAATTTACGCCGAAAGATAAGCACTCGTTCCAGTGTTGACCAAATGGTCAACGCAACCGAAGGTCACCAGAGACTATCTTTTATGGATGGTTACTCAGGTTACAACCAAATCACCCTTGCAGAAGAAGGCTAGGAGAATATTGCGTTCTTTACCCCACAAGGCTTGTATTGTGATACAAGGATGCCTTTTGGACTAAAGAACACGGGGGCAACATACCAGCGATTGGTTTACAAAATATTTAAACAACGGATAAGTAAGAAAATCAAAGAACACTTAGCTTCAGTAACTACAGGTGAAACACTCACTTTGTACTTAGCAGAAACAAGCCACGCTACAAATACATAATTGGTAAAAGATCAAGGGCAAGGAGAAAAACCCATCTATCACAACGGCAAAACACTCAGCACAGCGGATCTCAACTAAGTTATCAGCCCTTGGACATTTGTCAAATGGGGGTTGAAATTGTTGTACCCCTAATAGAAGGAACAACTAAAAGAATATATCTTATCGTGGCTATAGACTACTTTACCAAATGGGTGGAGGCAAGGCCTTTGGCAAGGATTAGAGACACGGATGTCTTCAAATTCTTTTTCAAGCAAATTATATGCAGGTTTGGAATACCAGCGGCCATAGTCTCGGACAATGGCAAGCAGCTGCAAGGAAAGAACATCGATACGTTGTTCGACACTTTCAACATTCAGAAGAACAAATATACTCCTATATATCCCAAGAGAAATGGACAAGCGGAGGCGACCAACAAAACCATAGCAATAAACTTGAAAAAGAATCTTGGAGCATACAAGAAAAGATGGTGCGAACAATTACACAATGTCATGTGGGCCTATCGAACTACAAGAAGGTCAGTCACCGGGGAAACTCCGTTCTTACTAGCCTACGGATTCGAAGCAGTCATCCCAACATAGATAATACTTCTTACAACAAAGACAGAAGTATGGGGAAAAAACCTGACAACATGTTTTATGTTAGAAGAGATGGATGATCTCGAAGAAGATGGGGAATTACCAGCGAAGTCTACGTACTACGTCAAATCCCACCATATCAAAGGAAGAAAGATTGGGGAAAACTGGATCCCACGGGGAATGGACCTTACATCATACATGATATAGAAGGAAAAAGGTATTACTATCTAAGGACCACAAAGGGTGAAATACAACAACATCCTTGAAACGCAATGTACCTAAAGAAATATTATCCGTAAGAAAAACGGTGATCACTCAGGAGAAGAAGGGAACGGGCAATGACCTACCATGTTCTATCCCTGAACAAAGGTATTAAAAACAACCTTAATAATCAATGAAAATAAATTTTTTCTAATTTTTTTTTTATTAGTAGAAATTGGGTTAGAATAGACACCCTCCGTCAGAATTGACGATGAGACAGGGCAAGGAACAACTCGCATGTGTAAATACTCGAATCCTCGGGTTGGAAACACCCTTTAAGAGGAAAAAAGAAGTAATAAATCCCCTATAGAGATACCTTGTCGAAGTAAAGCAGTCTCAGCGCTGAACGCGTAGAGTTACAGGAAAATTATTTCCCACATAGGAACCTTCGCCACCGCGGTACCTTCTGGCCAAAGGATACCTAGGTAGGATGATGAATGTTCCACTAAAGGTTAAAAATACCACCTAGTGACAACTAGAATGTGCAACAGAAAAGACACAATACGTCTAGAAATAAAACATCAATAACATGGTTGAACTACTAATGTTACCAAAATACGACTAACATGTCTTAGCAAACTACGGGTAATAAAAATTCGAACATCACTATAAAGCACGGAAGGCATCTCAGCTATAAAAGAATGTTCACGCTGAGGACCAAATTAAACCAACAGAAGTTCTCACAAAGGGAAAAGCACTCATCAAATCAAGGATAAGGAAGACGAGGGAAAGTAACTGCTCCTTCGGCCCGACGTTCAGCTTCAGTCAAGGCATCGTTAATATAATCAATAGCAGAACGTTCATACTGCGACTTCATCTGGGTGGACTGGACTTCCAAGACAGAGGCTGCGTTATGCTGGAGCTCCATCACCGGAGCACTAAGTTGATCATTGAACTGTTGGAGCGCCTCAGCTTTATACTTCGCAGCAGCGTCAAACTGACGAGAAACCTCCAAGAAAGATAATTGGCCCTGAAGTTGGCCGATCTTGGCTTTCATACCCACAAGATGCTCCTCAAGACTTGCATGAAAAAAAGACATGAGTAACAAATGGATATGCAAGATAAATACGAGGGAGGATACTAGAAAAGAAAATTCCTAAGCTACCTCCGACATGACTAAGGGATTCTCCTAGGCTATGCTGGGCCTCTGCAAGGTCCACTTCAGCAGAATCAAGATCTTCAACAAGGGTATCCCATTCAGTTCAGAGATCATCGACATAAATCCGGAGAGAAGCATTCTCATACGACAATGCTTGGTAAATATTTTCCAACTACTACAATCTTTTTACCGCAAACATGGAAGGAGAAGCAGATATAGCATCGCTAAGTTTATTCTTAAGAGAACAGACTTCCACAGTTAATACATTACGTTCAGCGGTAACTTTATCTAAGGAGGCACAAGCATCCTCAAAAGCGGAATGATGTTTTTTGCGGATAATCTACTAGGCTGAAAGACGTTTTTCCAATAAAACCATATCATTTTTCAACTTGGAAACAAGATCCTCTTTCCACTTAAGATAATCTTCACATTCTTGACGTAGTGAAGCCATCTTCTTCACAAGGTCTGAATTATGGGAAGACTCAAGAGAGATTTGCGCTTCGTTATGGACGGTTACATTAAATTAATCGATCAGATTTCTTCTGATAATACCAAACATCGGATCTTAGCTTGGATACTTGCTATCAGAGGTATCTAAGTTCACTGGAGCTACCAACTGGCAGGCGTAGGTTCACTCAGGACTATGCTACCAAAAAAAATAAGGAAGACAAAGTTATAGGGATAAAGAAAGCGAAACTATGACTTTGGAAGATTCAGCAGCAAGGGCAGAGTCAGCAGCTTTACGACCCTCCTCGGCAACAAGAAAGCTTCGAGGGACCGTTTAGTTTTCACCAACTCACTCTCTAGCAAAGACATCTTAGCAGCCGAACGCGCTCCAGCAGGCATTCAAGTGAGTACACTTGGCCCGATAAAAGTTGAAGAGAGTACAACCGATATCTACTTGTTTACAAAGCTGTGACCAAAGGAGCACGCAACGACGAAGGTTAAAAATAAAGCAGAAACAAGCAGGGAAAAATTCCACTCACCCAGGAAACAGACAGTCGAGGAAGAAAACCGGAATAAGTATCCATGAAGGCGTCCATCTCTTGGATACTGCCTTTGCGGGACTCACCGAAGACTTGACTGGAACGAAGGCAGTGTGGATCAAAGAATAGATCCTTAGACACTTGATGTTGGGCAGACAAATCATCCATCCTTGTAGTAACATCCAAGAATCCAGACATACGATGATGATCAACCTCCGCAGAAAAGAGACCCTTCGATTCACGAAGGGTGGCTTCGAGAATGGCATCATCAGAGATACCAAGGCTCAAATTCATCACCAAAGCCTCACCAATTGCTGGAGAGCAAGCATGGGGCACAATAGACGATCCGTCGCCACGACGCGAAGAAGGCATAGTAGAAGAGCTAGGCACCGAAAGAGTAGCTTGGCTAGAAGATCCACAAAGGTCTATGTTACCAGCAGAAGGAAGGTTGCCCAACACGGTCCAATCAGGTGATGAAGGCGAAGGTCCAACAGGTTTGATCAACGGAGCAGTAGAAACAGACTGAGAACTCCCCAAAGAGATATGAATAGCGTTGAAGGAGAAGCTGCCAAGAGAAACCACAACCTTTTTTTCTCGACTGAGAATCCGAACTAGCATCCTTCACCACCGGAGTCACGTCCCTCGAAAACGAACGAATGCAAAGAAGTGGCAGGGAAACTGGAAGAATCTTGGAGGTAACAACCGCAGTACCAGTGGTTGACAAAGCGATAGGTTGATAGTTGACAGGGGAAACCAACAAAGGAACCTGCGACAACGGAGGAAGCGATGCAACCTGGGTACATGCCTGACTCGCCAATACAGAACCACCAGCACCATGAAGGTTACCACCTTTCCCAGAATTATCACGAGGAGGGCTGAGATTATTCTTGGAAAAATCCTCTTCCATATCATCCAAGTGCGGACTAAAAGCAGTATCCTCAATATCTTCCATACCTTCATCCTGGGGCTCTTCCTCACCAACCTTAGTATCCTCATCAGACTCCTCGACATCAATAACATCTTCCGATTTACCCTTATTCCCGGCAGACTGAAGAAGAACACATGCGAAAGTTAAGGATCAGGGGAAAGCAACCAAGGAGATTACGAACACCAAGAATGGGAATAGTCCTTACCTCTGCAGGTGTTCTGACATCTTCAGACGAAGCCCTCATCTTTCTTGTCCTTGCAGCTACAAAGTTTTTAGCAGATCCCGGAGCAGTCCCAACAGAAGAAGCAGGGAAAGGCTTCAAAAAGAAAGTGCTTAACAAAATACATGAAACAAAGAAAACCGAAGCAAAGATGCTAGGATTATGCGAAGCATACCTTGTACGACGCAGGGTTGAAAACCCAAGGATGATATCCATAATATTTAGCAGGCAAAGAAGCAGATGTACAAGGAACATTAGGGTCTGCAGAAGTAAATCCATAAGCCCAAGGACCAGTAACACGAAGAGGTGTATGCTCCCAACGGTCATCATGATCCAGCCGAATACGATCAGCCTTCGGAAGAGGAAGCCTAGCAGAATAAGGGATGACAGTCAACCCAATCGTGTCTATCTCCTCCAACAAACGAAGGGTATTACCTTCTATGATTTTCTTAGTAGTAACATGAATACGACGAGGACCAACACTCCAAGGAAGAAGACTACTTCTCTAAATAGCATCAGCATAGGTGGCGTTGAAGTTGGCAGGAATATAATCCTCTTGCTTAGATATTCCCTTAGCAAAATGGTCATAAGACCCCAGCGTAGTCTTACCTTTGCTGCGATACCAAGACTCACGAAGGTTACGCCAAAAATTTCCATTGTGTTTCTCTATACCACGAACCTAGGTTTTGTTCACGGGATCATCCCTGATGGATAAAACATTGTAGTAGAAAGGGTCATTTCTACTATACAGAGGTAGAAGCAAACCGGCAGCCAACTGACCTATGCTGATCAGCAAGTTATTTTCATCATAAGGAAAGCTTCGAATCAACGACTCCGTAAGAACGTCAGGGCCATCGACAAAGGAGATCTTAAATTTGCGAAGACGAAAAAACTTGGTAATATCAGCCAAAGCCAAATGACGATAGTTATCTTTATCACGAAGCTGCAACCTTTGAAGCTCATAATGGGGCGGAGGAGGAGGAAGAACCTCAGCAACAACAACAGATTGAGCACCGGTCTCAGGAGTCGAAGTCATCTCAGGTTCCTCAGCCACATCAGTATCCCCAGGAGGAGGAGAAGGCGTAGCATCAGGATGATCCATGCACGAAGGAGGCTTAGTGGAAGGTCGAGGCTTCGTCTCTTTGCGCATAGGCCTCTTCGGTGTCTTCATGATTCCTAACACTAGCATGAAGAAAACAGTCACCAACAATGGCGGACTGAAAATTGCAGAAGTACCAGAAACATGACAAGGGAAAAATCCAACGCATGATGAGGCATGGGTATCATCAATTCAACCAAAAGAAACAATCAAATCCATCCGCAAGGCGCATTGAAGTACAAACTCATAACATCAACAAGATAATGAAACCACATCAATCATGGAGAAAGATCGAAAAAGAGAGGAATTCAAACAACACCCAACTATACAAACATTGGAAGAAGCAAACTAAATATGGTAACTAACGCATGCAAGAATAGATAAGCATCAACAAGTAATTTGAAGCAAAAAGGGACGCAAAATCGAAGGATCAAAACATCAACAGTAAAGCGGATAGCTACTAACCAAAGAATGGTGATTGGTACTGAAAAGCAGGTCACCAAAAGAATCGATAAGATAACAACAGTTGGGGGAAAGACAAGAAACTTCTGAAAGAAAGGGAGGAGAGCGACAATTCCAAAAGAGAAGAATGAAAGTTAATGAGAATATCTGCAACTATTATCTGCTTAGATAGGCGGCTGGAAGATCCAAAATTTAGAGGGTCCGAGAATCAAGGGGAAGTTATTGCATGAAAGGACATGTGGGACCCCCAATTGGTACGTGTAAAAATGGCGGTGTTACAAAAAAAGTTTTATTCCAATTCAACCGGTTGGTAGAATACGAAAGAAAAGGGGCAAACTGTGAATATCAATATTTTGCGGAGCACATGTCATAATCATGGCGGTCACACACAAGATAATAGTATAGCCCTCGATGTACAGAAATATCTGAGCAATAGAAGATCTTCGTAGATCTACTTTATCTTCGCCCAAGGAGAAGCTATTCAACGGTCAAGATGGATAAAGTAAAAACTAAACATAGGGGGAGGCAGCTACCAAGGGGACAGAGGTAGATGACATATCTAATCAGCATTAGATGCTCTAATCTCTTATCTGCACGCATAATCCAATCACGTGGAGAGAGAAAAAATGGCAGAAAAGGATTGGATAAGGACAGCGGTGGACGAAGGTACAACCTGTACTAAGGTTGGGAAGTTCCCGAAGGAACGTGGGTCAGCTGAGATGTTAAAGATTAACTGGAGGATACACGCGGTGGACGATGGTACCATTCGTACGGAAGGTGTATCAAGAAATGATGGATCCACAGACAACGAAGATATACCTGGAGACGATGGGGATATAAATACCAGGCTTCACCAACAAAATAAGACATTCAATTCTTAGGAGAGAAGATATATCTTAAGATTATACCTCTTTAATGTTTATAACTTAAGTAGCTATAACAACTTGAGTTCTCTCTATTACTTTGGGAAACATTTAAGATCTCTTGTAACCACCTAAACTTAATACAAACAATCACTCATTATCCCGTGGATGTAGACTACAAAGTTGAGCCACGTAATCTCTTGTGTCAAATGATAACTTAGATTTATTTGCTTTATTTGCTAGTCTTTGTTATTACTTTGATACTTTTATCATTTATTCACTAAGCATCATCGGTTCAACAGAGGTATCCATATTACATAATATTCGATCCTTTGAGCTGAATACATTACGTAGACTATGGGAAAATTAGTAGTCACACAAAGCATTCAATAATCACCGTTAGATGAAAAACCTGATTCAACCAAGCTAGCTAATATCTTTCAACCGTTAGATCGAACTTATCTTGTTACACATAAATGAAATGTACCCTTATTTAGGTTTATGTAACCGTACCCAAACGTGTACACTCATGTTGGCTCAAAAATTAGTTAACCGAGGTTAGCCATATGTTTACTCTCATATTAACCTTATTAGTTTTATCCATAACTAGTTCAAATGACTCAAATGAAACTAGTTAAAGAGTTGTTCAATTTTATAGAATAACACAATTGAAACCAAATCGGTTTGATTCACTTGAATCAATCATGAATATTATGCCACGGTTTGCAAAGATTGCATTCCTTAAGATTTAAATGTTTAAGTTCATGAACATACAGATTTGACAAAATAACCAGCTTATGTATGCGTACGGGTATGCGTACTTAAGCAACCGGATTTGAGTTTGTTAAGTTTCCAAACTAAGCAGAAATTCTCGGTTCGAAAACTTCTGCCAGTATACATACGGGAACGCATACTTAAGGTGACTAGTTTAGGAGTTTGTAATTCCCAAACCCAGCAGTTATTTTCGGTTTGAAAACCTCCTCTGGTATGAGTACGGGTACGCATGCTTAAGGTGACTAGTTTAGGAGTTTGTAATTCCTAAACACAACAGATTTTTTCGGTTCGAAAACCTCTATCAGTATGCGTACGGGTATGCATACTTATGCTGTCTCCTTCACTAATTTTATATACACACATATGCATACACTTGGTTCCCGGTTTACGGATTTATACACTATTGTTCGAAAACACTATATGTGCTTATATCCAAAGATGGTTATCTCATAAACTCTTAATTTCAATCATTGAAACTTTCTTAGAGGACGTTATATAGTTGTTGTTCACAAACTATTTTTCGTCAAAGCGATTTTCAAGTTATTGAAATTATCATAATGAAACATTCCAAGGCAACACAAAAAGATTGTATCACACAAACCATGGTAGATGTAACTCGGCAATTTTCATAAGATCTTATTCGGACTTTCATCACGAATGTAAGATGAACATGGATAAAGAGAAAGCTTTCCAACACAGATTTCGAGAAATATATAAGCGAGATAAACTCAGCTCGAAATCTCAAATGTGTATAATATAAAACTATATCGTAACACGACTTATCTCTCAATATAGGAGATACAGTAGAAATAGACTTTCCAAGTGATAGATGAGTTTAAGTCTCCACATACCTTTTGCTGATGAAGTTCCACAAGATCCCCTTAGTAGTTCTTCGTCTTCACATGATGAACGCTAAGAGATCTAAGCTCAACTACACAATCTGTGTCCTAGTTCGAGACATCTATAAATAGGCTAGAAATCAATACTTATAGCTTTGATCACTAACATTGACAAACATTCTTGAGATAGCAACGCATGCGAGTTCGACCTAGCAATGCTCTAACAGTGTATAACAAGCTAAATTCGATCTAACAGCTGAAAGATATTATCTTGAATCTAATCAGGTTTTTCATCTAACGGTGAATATTGAATGATTTGTTCCCAAGGTAACTTAGATTGCAAACCCTGATTTGAAGACTATATAAAGGAGAACTCTAATACCTGGGAAACCTAATCCCCACACCTCCTGTGTGATACTAATTGTATGCTAGAGTCGATTCTCCTTTAACCTTAGGTTTCTATCTAGACCCTGTAGGTTAACGACTTGAAGACTTCATTGGGATTGTGAAGCCAGACCCAATTATCTTCTATATAGTTGCGTGATCTGATCTTGTTGTTTCTATCGTATTTGAGTACAATCGTAAGGATTGGCTTGAGATTAATTTCTCCGATAGGCAAGATAGAAAAGTAGTCACAAACATCTGCGTCTCATCGTTTGTGATTCCACAATATCTTTTTTTGCTAGTCGATTAAGATTATTGTGACGTGATTGATATTTCTAGGCTGTTATTCGGGAATAAAAATTCGATTTATCAATTGGTTCCTGTTCACCTTGATTTATCAAAGACGGAATAAAACTTGTAGGTATTTCTGTGGGAGACAAATTTATCTATTCTTGTAGACTTTTCTATGAGATTCAGATTTGTTTATTAAAGTCTTCGACTTTGGGTCATAGCAACTCTTAGTTGTGGGTGAGATCAGCTAAGGGAATCAAGTGCGTAGTATCCTGCTGGGATCAGAGACGTAGGGAGTGCAACTGTACCTTGGATTAGTGTGAGATTGATTGGGGTTCAACTACAGTCCAGGAGAAAGTTAGTTTGTAGTAGGTTAGTTTCTGTAGCGGCTTAATACAGTGTGTGTTCAATCTGGACTAGGTCCCGAGGTTTTTCTGCATTATATTTTGTTACATAAATGAAATATCACAGGTTGTGCGTTGAATCGAACAATTGGGAAATCCAACCTTTGGTTATTGATTGAAGTTGATTGATACTTGAACATTGGTCTTTGGTACCGTTCAAGTGATTTCTCTTGTATTCGATTAGACTTGCAGATTTCTATTTGCTTGAGTAAGTATTGAATCTAGAAATTGAGATATAACTCCTTGATATAGTTTTTATTAAGATTGAGTCTGAATGTCTAGTTGATTCTCTTAAAAGTATATTGGAGTTAGTCCATACAGATTGATAGGCGAAATATTGGGTGTGGTTGTTAGACCCCCGCTTTTTCAATTGGTATCAGAGCAGGAAAACACATTTAAAGACTTTATAAGTCTGTGTTTGTAGCGATCTGAATCTATGGACGAAATATCTCAGATAACGCAATATCGACTCAAAGTCATTCTAATGTGTTTCAAAATCCTAAAACATCCAAGAAAAACTTTGTTTCTGGTCCTTTGATTGAATCTGCATTAGACTGGAAAAAATCTCTTGATGAACAGTTGGATGATCTTTCAGATGAGAGTGCTTCAGAAGAAGGACAAAATATTGATGAAGGAGTCTCTCAATATGTCAAGATCTTTGACCATGCCTTGAAGAAAGAAGTCAACAACTTGCTTGATTAAATATTTGGCGCCTCTCTGTCAAGAAAACAGAAAGCTGAGAAAACTCTTTAAAGGTTATGATTGTGGATATAAACTCTTACAATCTACCGTTAAAGATCGAAAAGAATGTGTACTCTCAAAAAGGTATGAATGTGATAATCTTATTCGGAATATCTTTGTGTTGAAAGAAAGACTTGCAGAATCTGAAGAAAGATATGACTCTCAACAAAAATGTTTTAATGACAGAGAACTCAGTCTTCTCGCCAGAAAAAACTCTTTGGAGACTGATCTCACTGCTGCCCTTGATAAAGTGAAATCACTGTAAGAGAACCTGAGTAGATTCAATTCTAGTTCTACAAAATTATCATCTATGCTTGGAGCATGTAAAAGCATCATGATACACGTGGTGGGATATAAAGGAATAGACGCTCCAGGAACTAGTAAGATCAATTTTGTTAGTGCTAAGGATAACTCTTCATGTGAATACCTTTTTCAGCAAGTAAAGTTCCTAGGAACAAGGATTTTTCTCCTTCGAAATATACTCACATGATAACAGTCAAGAAAAATTCCTTTAACTGTTATTATTGCGGAAATAAAGGACATCCTGAATGTAGATGTCGTTTTCGACTAAGGAATGAAAAGCTTCATAACATTCTTGTCTAGATGTCTAAAGAAGTAATTAAACCTGTTTCTCATCTTGCTGGAGCAAAAGGCACTGTCTGTAATCAAAAGAAATTTTGTGATAAGCCATTTCTTAGTTATGATTTTGAGACTAAAAACGCCTATAGTGGTAGCAGGAAGAATGTCAGATGGGAAACTGACTCTTCAAATAACTCTGAGAAGAGAAAAAGGCACTAGAGAAAGAAGAAAAGTTCAAGTTTCTTTACCCTCCCTGAAGAAGGCCTTTAATCCATTATGTCTACTCCAGACTGTATTCATATCAATAATCGAGTCTTGTAGATCAAGATCGGTATAAACAGACTCAAACGGAGCATTAAGAAGGCAAGGAAAGCAGCAGGCTCAGGTATACCTTGTCCTCCTCTGTTTAAATCTCTTTCAACTAATTCTAGTGATTTTTCTGAAAATCCTTATAAAGGTAAGAGAGAATAAGTCAATATTCTTGATGAGCAAAACGCTCATCAAAATATAACTTGACTACTCAATGTAGCATCCTTCTTATAATTGTGGAAGGATGCTCTTGATTCTTAAGAAGTTTTTTTTTGCTTGAGATAGTAATCGTTGTTATTTTTATGTGTTTTTGTTTTTCTTTACATTTTGTTGTTTATAAAAACTGTTGAGCCTTGCTCCAGTACTTTACATAATGTAATGATGATGATCACTCTCTCTTGAGAATAATTTCCTGGTTGATTGCCTTCCATTCAATAAGTTGTTGATTATCAACAATCATCTTATGTTCTTTTGAATTGATAATGTCATTGTCCTGTTTAGAATGGGTCCTTGATTTTCTTCAAGACTTCTTCTAAATTTGGCTCCACTACTCTCTTGGTCGTATACCAAGCTTGTAACCATAGCGCACGAACACCTGACTTGCACAGAACATATACGAGTTTCTATAGGGTTCCAATGAAACCCTCATATATATACATATGTATCATGCTTCTCCTTGATACATACTCGTTCTGAAACGTCAAAAAGTTCCTCCGAATTTTTTCATGCACAATGGATGAAAGCAACAAGGATGACGAAGTTAAGAAGGGAAAGACTATCGAGTTTCAAAAAAACCATGTTTTCACAACCTGCTATCATGCTGTTGATCATGAAAACAAACTACCAGTTCAGATGTCATCACAACTGGTAGGGAATCTTCTTCGAGATTTTGAGGTCGTACATGAACAACTTGGAATTTCAACAAGGAATCTTGATTTTCTGAAAAACAAACTGAAGAAAGCAACTGATGAGCTCGTCCATATTCAATAACTGGTTGCCGACTATGTTTAATGTTTTTCGAATCATGTTCTCTAAAGAGTTGTTTTGATTTTTTCTAGGAAACTTCTTATGAGAATTTTATTCTTGTATTTTGTAGAAGGATTACTAGGGTTTGGAATAGCCATTATTGTGATTACACATAGCTATGTCCAACAATTAAAATTTTAATGTTTTTAGATTTATTTGTTTAAATTCTAGAGTTTGTTTGGAAGATGATTTTGCAGTATTAATCTTTATGGTTTTATATATTACCATTTGTTATCGGATATGTGTGTTTGCGTCCGTGAACTATGATTGTCCCATACGTGGTCAAAAGTTAAGTCTTTCGTATGTCGATATGCAAGTATTGATAAAGGATTGAATGAACTTTTGACAAAAACAAAAGATAAGCCTATGATATGTCATTATGCAAATATTGATGGAAGATAGGATGAGCTTTTGTTTACGAATATTATGTGTATTATATGTCATTGTGTAAATGGTGATGAGAAATAGAATGAATCTTTGTTTTTCACATTATTGATCTTCCCTGATCCATATTCTTATGTATATACTGTGCGGCTCCGTAGGTTCTCTTATGTTGAGAATTTTCAATTAGATTAATCATGGGTTCTCTTGTGCTTAGTTTATTTGAGTATTCCGATTGAATTAATCATGGATTCTCTTGTGGTTAATTCAGTTGAGTATTTTGGATACAATTCCATATCCTTATGTGATTTGTTAGGTCCAAAAAATCCTTCTTTTCTTTTGAAAGTAAGGTTGCCTTTGTTGTTCTTTCGGGAATGACATTATATGGGGGAGAGTTCTTAATTAAACTTGTGCTTAGTTGCCAAATCTTTGTGGGGAGTGCGGATGTGGAATATTATAGGGGTTATCTTGTATCTTTATAAACTCATTGATGAATGCATTTAGCTTCGGCTATATGATTGCATCTAAAAAATTTGATATGTACTTTCTTTTGGTCATGAAGCGTCTCTATGGAAATTTCATTAGGATCCCACTAGTTTTCGTACCTTGGCCAATTTTATTGACAAAAAGGGGGGGAATTAATGTTTAGTTCACACTAAAAATACATATGATTTTCAGATCATTATGTAAGAGGGATTGGTTTTCATGTGAGATGAATTATTGACTAGGGGGTGTGATAAATATCACCATAGTATTGTTGTCGAAGTTGTGATGCAATTTAACTTTGATGTTGTGTAATAATACTATGACACTATGTAACAATGATTGAGAGCTTTTGTTTTCTCATTGTTATGGCTACGGATATTCAACAACGATGATGCCGCATTGAATATCTTTGGAATCATTGGAGTACTTGGAAGTGACGAAGATTTCGAGAAATGTTGAAGAACCAAGGAGATCATGCATGTGGAAGAGAAGCTTCAAAGTTTATTAATTTTGTATTCCATATGTATTCATAGTTTTGTCACTAAAATTGACAAAGAGGGAGATTGTTAGAGCACTGCTCGGTCGAACTCGCAAGGTTGCTATCTCAAGCTTTTTTTCAAGTTTATGTGCCAAAACTATAAGTCTCGATTTCTAGTCTACTCATAGCTAAGTCTCGGACTAGGATATAAAGTGTAGTTGAGCTCTAGACTCCATGACGTTCATCATGCAAAGACGAAGAACTACTCAAGGAACTAGTGGAATTTCATCGACAAAAAGGTATGTGGATACTTGAACTTATCGATCACTCAAAAGTCTACTATATCTCCTATCTGGAGATAAAAGTCGTATTACTGTATAGACTATGATTATACAATGTAGTATTTCGAACCGAGTTTATCTCTCTTATTTATTTCTCGAAATATGTGTTGGTAAGATTTCTCTTTGGCCAAGTTTATCTTTACTAGTGACGAAAGTCATATATGTTTCAATTACTTGAAAATCGTTTTTTGACGAAAAATAGTTTGTGGACAACAACTATATAACTTCCTCTAAGAATGTTTCAATGGTTGAAATGAGAGTTAGAATATATAACCATGATTGGATATAAGCATTGTGTGATAACTCATACTTGTATAAGTCCAAAATCCTTGAACCAGAGTATGCGTACTTCGCTGCTCAGGAAAACTGTAGCTAAAGTCCGCGTACCAGTACGCGCACTGTCGGAAGTTCACATCCCGTGAATTTCTGTTGGAGTTTGTGAACTGAAAACAAACTTATTTCGGGTACTTAATTATGTGTACCAGTATGCGTACTTAAGTGGGTTATTTTCTAAAAACAGTTTAATTCGTGAACCAAGACATTTATATATTAAGGAATACAATCTTTGCAAACCGTGGATATAATGTTCATGAATCGATTCGAGTGAATCAAAACTGTTTTTGTTTCAATTGTGTCTTGTATTCTTCTATGAGATCTAAGCAATTGAACAACTCTCTAACTAGTTCATTTGAGTCATTTGAACTAGTTGTGGTAAAGAAGAATAAGGTTGGTATGAAACTGCTCATATGGCTAATTATGGTTAACTACTGTTGAACCAACGACTTGTACACATTTAGGGACGGTTACTCAAACCTAAATGAACGTGCATTTCATGTGTGTATAACAATCTAAGTTCGATCTAACGGTTGAAAGATATTAGATTGAATTTAATCATGTTTTTCATCTAACGGTGAATATTGAATGCTTTGTTACCAAGGTAACTTAGATTGCAAACCCTGATTTGAAGACTATATAAAGGAGAACTCTAACAACTGGGAAACCTAATCCCACACCTCCTGTGTGATACTAGTTGTATGCTAGAGTCGATTCTCCTTTAACCTTAGGTTTCTATCTAGACCCTGTAGGTTAACGACTTGAAGACTTCATTGGGATTGTGAAGACAGACCCAAGAATCTTCTATATAGTTGTGTGATTTTATCTTGTTGTTTCTATCGTATTTGAGTACAATCGTAAGGATTGGATTGAGATTAATTTCTCCTACAGGAAAGATAAAAAAGTAGTCACAGGCATCTTCCTCTCATCGTTTGTGATTCCAAAATATCTTTTTTTGCTAGTCGATTAAGATTATTGTGAGGTGATTGATATTTCTAGGTTGTTCTTTGGGAATATAAGTCTGGTATATCAATTGGTTCCTGCTCACCTTGATTTATCAAAAGACGGAACAAAACTCGTAGGTATTTCTGTGGGAGACAGATTTATCTATTCTGATCGTTTGTCAATCGACAAATATAATTTCAGTTCCTTACTCAACTACAATAATGTAGAAAGCGGTAGGAAAGAGTTCGTATCCACAGGGAGGCCTTTGTTGTTATGCAATTTTCGGTTTCTAAGATAACCAAGGGGTTTTTTTGTTTTAAATCAAATAAAATAAAGTAAAGTAAAGTAAATAGTTGGAATAATCAATAAGGAGAAGATATTGGTCATGGGATAGTATCATTCACGAGCATGTATTTTTCATCATTGAATAGAATTGATAATTTAATCTCTTATTTATTAAAAGTCCTAGAATACGTTGATCGCAAGAGTATCCCACTATTTCCTATTTTCATCACAACCACATTAAAAGATGCATATGTGAATTCTTCCTAGAAAGCAACCCAAAGTGTAAAAGCACAATTAAGTTTAGCTCCCTAAAAGCTTTAAGATTTATGGAATAAGACTAGTCAAAGCAAACAAACGTGTAAGAGCACTAATTTGTTTTAACCAAGGTTATGATTCAAATGTGACTAGTAGGATCTATCACTACAAGCACTAACCACAATTATGCTACTTAAAATCAGGGACAAACAACTTTTACGTATTGAAAACCCTAATATAGCTCTAAAGATGAAAGCAAATCGGATTGATTCCGGACTCAACCAATCAAACAATCAAATCCTAAAACACTATAAACCATGAAGCATAAAAAATAAAGTTGAGACAAAACTAATCTATAGAATCAAATAACATGCATTGCGAAATCAACTTTTATCCCATAACCAACAAGTGTATTTAGTTACTCATAATAATGGAGTTCATCATCATCATGATCAACAAAATAATAAAGAAGATGAAAGCAAAGCAAACCCTAGAAGTAGTTTTCTCCAAAGCTCCAAAAACAATAATAAAACGTGATCTCCTAAAAGTTGTAAGAGTCTTTCTTTTATATCCCTTTGCTTCCCAAAATTAGGTCTAGTCTCCAAAGTCCATTAGTTGAAAATCCACCAAGCCCATATGTGAGAAAAACCCATGTAAAAATCTTGCCGAAAATATGTCACCGGAAAACTGGTAAAGTGGCCGTAACTTGACCGGGAAAGTCATCGGCAAGTAGCTCAGGTGACCGGCAAAGTCCACCCGGTCACCGGTCAAACTGGTCAGATCCTCGAGTCAGGGGCGAGTCATAGTTGGGTCCAAACCGATTCAGCTAAGTGACTGGTGTAAGTTCTGGCCAAGGCCATTGCACAGGCCAAATCTAATCTGCAATCATTGCGCTTCATCTCTGCTGCTCCATCTGCCAGTTCTTTGGTGCATACTTATTTAAGCTCTACCAGCAATTGCTAACCACTGCCAATTCCATCTTCCCACTGGAATTGCACTTGCACCTGCAACTCATCTTCCTTGCATCACCATCTTCTCTCTGTTTCATTATCTCAGTCCATGACCAACTGCAGCACCAGTTCCATCTGAGCTGCAACAGCATCCTCAACTGCGACGCAACATTCTCTACCTGCAATATCTCAGCTAACCACAGAGTCACCAACATTCCTTCAATGCACCACCATTACTCAACCTGCAGTTCCATTCTATTGACTCTTCTCTACCAGCACAATTCATGACAACCCTGCCTCATAATCACTACAAAATTGCAGCTGCGACATGCCTGCAAAGCCATCTCCTCACCTCAGTTGTACCTGCTATATCCTGGCAAAAATTCACTCCATTTCTGCAACCACACATTCACTAACAGTATCACCTTGTAGCAGCTCAACAAACCATGATAACTCATTATAGTGGAAACACTTTGCACATATCATAACCTGTAAAAGCCTAGGCATACATCTAGGCGAATCCAAGTCTTCCCTGAACTGCATTTCAGCTTACCACCAGTTTCATTCTCCGTCTCCAACATCACCTGCACATGGTACATCTCTCAACTTCAGTATCAACTTCTTGTTCACCACAACAGCTGCTCAACTCAATCACGCGCACCTTCAGCTCAGCTGGTCCATCGCAGTAGCATCATAAAGTACAGCTCTAATATCCATTGGAAACAACCACCACAACCACTCCAGTGCCTGCAATCGACTGTCATCATACCAAAAAACATTTATCCTCCAAGCTACATCTAACACCATGACATTCCCTGGAAACTACACACACAAACTGCAGCTGCAACATGCCTTCATCTCTTGTAAGCAGCGTACAATCTCAGCTTCCATCTCAACTGCTTCTACCAGCTCAACTCTGCTGTAATGCAACTTCATAATCCCAGTATCAGGTCTAACCCCATGAACACCATCACCATCTCAGACCCATCTGTATCGATCCATGGCAGCATCATCTTCCTTAAAATTCGAGCTTCATTTCCAGCACAAACCCCACTCCATCTCAGATAATTATCACCAACTGCAACAACTGTTAAAACTAACATTTCTTCCATTTTTTCACTACCTCATATTCATGACCACCAACAACAACCAATTACACCCCTACAGTTCATTATCAACAGCTGCAGTTCATGCCTGCAACTCCACTGAAACCAGCACCACCACCAATTTCTCTTATTCAAGCTACTCAAACACCACCAGCTGAGCACCACTATTAGTCTTGTCACCACCAGATTCTACTTCATTGTAGCCTTGTTCTTCATCTCTTTCTTCCCCTGACCTAACTCACCACCAGGACCAAAAATATCAACCATCTGAATCATTTCAAACCCTAATTCGTAAATCAACAGAAAACCCCTCTCTGAGATCTTAAATTTCACACCTAGACATTCACAAATTCGAGATCTATTTCAAAGTTTCAAACCCATCTTTCTTCCAGTGATTAAACCCTAACTCTGTGTTTCTCCATGTTCTTATCTTCCGACGAAATCACTTAGCAGAAAACCTCCACGATAGCTCTCAATCAATCATATCTTCGATCTGATTCTCTCAGCAGTAACAACTTCTTTTCAATCTCCCTGAGTTTATTATCACCACCAACAACAACATATCTCTCGGTTTCAGACTGAATAATGAGAAGAATTACAACTTCTCTGAATTCTAAATTTGTGTAGGATGTGGAATTGATATTGACATCCGGTACATTAGGATAAGGGACAACCAGTTCATCTATGGACTGTCAGTTTCGCAGAACTGACTGCCTACACTCTTCCTTGCTCAGTTGTCAGTTGCGGAGAACTGACTGTTCGTTCTTCGCCTACTTTGCGCAACCTTAGTCCGCTCCAAGTATAGCTCGCCAGTGAATTGACTTTGTTTCCTTTACGCTCCAAATGTACATTTTCTCCTTCTTTTGCTCCAAACGACTCCAAAATACCTAATAACTCAAATTCAAAATAAGATACATAATTTACAAGAAAAATAGCAAAGAAAGCATAAATACTAGATACAAAATTAGGTGTTTTAGACACCTATCATATTCATGTAGACTTTTATGTGTGATACAAATTTGTTTATTAAAGTCTTCGACTTTGGGTCATAGTAACTCTTAGTTTTGGGTGATATCAGCTAATGGAATCAAGTTCGTAGTATCCTACTGGGATCAAAGACGTAGGGAGCGCAACTGTACCTTGGATCAGTGTGAGATTGATTGGGGTTCAACTAAAGTCCATACGAAAGTTATTTTGTAGTAGGCTAGTGTCTGTAGCGGCTTAATACAGTGTGTGTTCAATCTGGACTAGGTCCCGGAGTTTTTCTGCATTTGCGGTTTCCTCGTTAACAAAACTTCTGGTGTTTGTGTTCTTTCTTTTCTGCATTATATTTTCTTATATAATTGAAATATCACAGGTTGTGCGTTGAATCGATCAATTGGGAAATCCAACCTTTGGTTGTTGATTGTAATTGATTGATTCTTGAACATTGGTCTTTGTTACCGTTTAAGTGATTTCTCTTGTATTCAATTATACTCACAGATTTCTATTTGCTTGAGTAAGTATTGAATCGAGAAATTGAGATATAACTCCTTGATATACTTTTTATTAAGATTGAGTCAGACTGTCTAGTTGACTCTCTTAAAAGTATATCGGAGTAAGTCCATATAGATTGCTAAGAGAAATATTGGGCGTGGTTGTTAGACCCCCCGCTTTTTCAAGATGCATAACCATGTTGTTGATTTCCATACTCGTTCACAGGATGATAGAAATATTCTTTGACTATTTGGTACATCAGTGCGAGAAGATTTTCCAGAACCATGGTCCCCACTACTATGTCTTGAAGTCGACGACGTCTCTTGGAAAAAAAATTCTTCATACAATAAAATATAAAGAACAAATTATGGGAATGATTCGTTAGGATGAAGTTGATATTCCAACTATTTTGTAAAGTCGAGTGATACTCGATTCGTAATATCAAATATGTGTTTTTTTTTGTAGAATCGATCTGCACTGGTTCTTCTATAAATACCAAGATAAATTCATTTCTAATCGTGGAGAAAAAACATATATTATAGAGATTGCATAAATATATAACAAGACACATGATATACTAACATTCATACCCCTAATGGCGATTAATTGGGATTTTTTAAACTTTATTCATATAAACATTTCCAATGTATCTCTTCTATGGTACACCATGCTCGTCGGAAAATGTTATAAAAGGAATTTGTTGCACTAAGAAGTAAGGATGTAATTCATCATGAAGGTTTTGTGTATATGTGGATTGCCTTCATTCGTGTAGGAAACGAACAACAACATAAGATCCTACAAACTACACACATCTTTATTCCCTTAATGTTCGCAACTTGACTAGTACCTTCTAGCAGAGTTTCGATTTCAAAAATATGAGTACTCCATCATATCGTATTTTAAGCTACTATGTTCATTGTTGGTTTATGTGTTTAATTGAATGATGTCTTGTTATGTGAGATGGATCAATCGGTACTACTGTTTCACTAGAAACTTATCTGAAACATCGTTATCCGAACTTCTCACAAAACTATATCTTGATTTATGGTTTATTAAGGTCAGCCTTAGTTAAGAATAAAGCATGGTGGCTAAGTATCAAAATTCCCCAAATAACCTTGAATATTGAAGACTGGAGAACAATATAGCCATTTACGAGGACTTCAGCAACAAAGGTATGTGAAGATTGACTATCCAATTAACTCATATTATCTACCATTCTATCTACAGAGACGGTCTGTATGACTTTAGTATTGTGATGAGTATTGTAAAGAACAAATATCGTGTTCAATCTAAGTATTTAATTAATCTCGAAAAGAAATTAAGCAATGAAGAACTAATCGCATAAAAGAGTGAGAGTAATTTATTATTCAACATATTGCAATACGTAATTAAGTTCATTGTAGTCGTCAAGTTAGTTTTTATGTTGACGAACTGCAATTCACTCAGTGCACAAACTTACAACTTATAAATGATAAGACGTGATAAATTATTCTCTAATTAACTCGCGTACATGAACTGATTCGGTCATCTCGCGAATTGCTTGATTTGGGACTTCTCTGGACACTTTTAAATTCTCTAGTTCACAAACTAATTTAGTCAGCGTACTGTATGATTTTAAGAGAACTCTGTATACTTTTTATAACTTAAGTACACGAACTTATTTGGACAGTTGGTGAACTTATGGACATAAAAGATTTCAAAACTCCGAGACGAAAATTTGTTCACAAATTGTTTTAGAAAGTTTACCAATTGAATTAATCTTTGAGAGTTATTGAATTCCATGAATGCTTGATGGTTTACGAACAACCTAACCATTATTTTTGGGCTAACCACTTGGTGCACAAATCTTATTCCGACAAATATGAGGTTGCACATTCTTCTTTGTAATTCAAGGAAAACTCCTCAAGCTTGCACAATCAATTTTCATAAGTTAAGCATCGTAAACATGAAAACTAGTCCACGAAATTGGCTTTTATTCCAAGCTACCTATCCTTGTTCATGATTATAAATAGAGGACTCTATGCAAATAAGAATCTCAATCCTTTTCTATCATTATAAATAGATGCGTCTAGGCTCGTCCTCTAAAGATCTATGTTTCTTCGTGAAGCTTATTAGGTTACGAATTTTAAAGTCTTCATTAAGGGATTCGTGAATTCCCATCAGACTATATTTTACATGATAGTTCTTGATATTCGGATCAATTTATGAACTATAGACGAAGAACAAGATACATAAAAGAACAAAGTACTCTTCGTATTATACTTTGTGATTCCAAAACATAGATATCTAAGCTCTTCTTTGATTTGTTTAGATTTTTTTTATCATGTGAAGTCAATTAGGCATCTCTATAACCCTTTGAAGAGAGTAAGTTATCCAAATTGTTGAGGTTTGCTTGATATCTTCTTTATCTTGGAGATACCTCATAAGCAAACAGATTTTCATTACCTTGATTATATATCTTTCAAAGGAAGTCAATATGCTATCTGTTATATGCAGATTAGTTGAAAACCTTCACTTGCATTGAAGAAACTCCTAGGGATGTAAATGACGTCATCTAAGGGAACCAAATGCGTATTTGTAAGATCCTAGAGACATATAGAGCATGACTAAAGATGAATTGCTCGGAGGATAGACTCGATATCAACTACATTCCAGTTCGCTGTATGATAGTAGGATAGTGTCTGTATTGGTTTAATGTAATGTGGTATTCAAGTTCTGAACTAGGTGTCATTTTTTTTTGCACATTGGAGTTTTCCCCGTTAACAAATTTCGGTTGTCATGTGTTGTTTATTTTCCGCATTATATTGTTTATCTTTATAATAAAAATATCATATGCAGTGCGTTAAACAACCTAGGCAGTTTTTAAGCTCAAACTATATATCACACACAAGACTTGCTCTTGTTCTTGTCGGAATACGATTTATGTACAGTTCGGGTATATAGTAGGTTGATTCTTGAATATTGATTTTTGAGATCATCCAAGTAAACTTGTTTACAAATCAGGTACAAAGATCTTTAGTGTAGATATATATTACAGATTGTAACAAGTTTTTCCATAAGAGTTTCCGATCAAAAAATTTGGTGGTGTACTTGACACCCTCTTGATGGTGTACTTGACACCCTCTCTTTTTTAATAATCATAAGAGCATGTCCCACAGTGGGTGCTAAAACTCGAGTTTTTATTTAGATCCTTATTTTATGGGGTTTTATATATATGTCAAAAATAACAATGTTTTGCTCATAAACCACCCCAATGGTGTAGGGTCTTATTTTTAGGATTCTTTTTATTGATAAAGAATCAAGGTGATTTATTTTTTCTTATGGGTTTAAAAAAATTTATTTTGATAATATTTAGAAAAAATGTTAAAAAGATGACATGGAGGTCATTCTGAAGGTCTAGATAAGACTTTCTCTAAGATCTTCATACTTATTTTGGCATCCCTCCTAGTTTATAGGACCTACTGTCTGAGATGAATTTAACTTAAATGAGGGTCTTAAATCCTATGTGTCATAAAAAAAATTAGAATTATCACCTTCTGTTGGAGATGCTCTTAAAGACGTTTAATATATACCTTATTTCAAAAATGCAATATCATCTGAACTATCTGACATTCTCAATTTTCACAATATATATGTATTTATTATCACATTTTTACAAATTGACATCACAAAAATCATCGGATAAACCACATTTTAACACACCTTAATCAGCAAATAACAAGTTAAACATGAATTTCTAACTATATATACATTTATATAACATCAATATATATGACTATATATGGCATTTAAGTCGTCAATTAAACATCAACAATTCCATAAATGCATGTCAAACCTAAAAGTTTAAACACGAAGGCACAATTGAGGGATACTCTCACAAATTGGGGATACTAAAAAAAACATTATGAAGTAATTTAAGAAACCCCTAACCAAATAATTTTTTAATGGGTAAATTACCCTTAAGTATCCCCTAAGTGTACAAACAATCGTCGGCATTGGTTCAAATGGAATTGGTAACTAACAATCGGTATTGGAATAATGAAAATCGACCATGCCGACTCCTAACATGCAAAAATACCATATAACATGTTCAATTAATATATTTAAAAACCGAAGAAATCCAAGCATTGACGCAAGAAGTGGATATTGGTATCAATATTTCTTTTGATTACTTTGCCGATAAAGCTGAATCAAATGAAGATAACGCTGGAAAGTCGAACGAAAATATGAAACCATTAATGCCAACTGAAGTTAAATTGGAAACAACGGACTCATTACCAACTGAAGTTCAATGGGAAACGACAGAGCCGTCCAGTTGAGAATGAAACATCAGATGATTCAAATAAAAGTTAGTGGGCTCGAGTACAAAGAAGAGATCAGAAATGTTGCGCGAAGGTGATGCTGTGGTAGGTGACACCATTTATAGTAAACTCACTGACTTTGATTTCTTTAATAAATTTGAAGATGATTTCGATGATAAAAATGTCAATTAATGGTTCGATCCTTTGTGTTTCTGCAACACTAGTAGTACATAAACATTATTTTATGTTCCTTGAACCTGCAATACCAATAGTTCTTTTTGTTCCACATCAGTAATTTTGAGGCTCTTATTCTGAATTAAACTCGTTGAAACGTTTTAGTTTAATTTTTTCAAGCAAGTCACAAGGAAAGCCTTGATTTCTTTTAGTCAAATTCCTAATATTATATATTGTATTTTATCAATTTCGGGGTTAAAAATTCTTAACAAATGTCAATGATCATTGCTTATTTACTGTATTTTCATTGTTTACGATATCATTAACAAAACAATACTGATTATTACAGTCGATGTCGCATTCAACCGACTAGTTTTATTTCTCTGCCTACTTCTCTGTGTATATATATATATATGTAGGGATAAATGATTTAATAATGTAATCATCATTTACATTTTTTTTCATCATTCTGTTATTTACTTGATTTTGTAGTCTTTAGCAACCAATCAGTAGATATAACTCATTAATAACCTACAGTAGATCCCATCTCAAGCAGTTCTACACTAATTTTCTTTTCTTTCCATCTCTCCATCGATCTGTTATTATTGTTTTGCAATTTTCTTGTTTTTTTTTAATGTTTTTAATTTAGAAGACACAATTGGGGAAAATCTCACAAATTGGGGGATACCTAAAGCAAAACTGTTATATGTTTTGCTTCCTTACTAATCATTTACTAGTACCTTGGAACATTACAACCTCTTCCAGATTTTCATAAATCGGAAGGAGGAACAAAAAAAGGAAACTTGATTTAGGGAGAAGCAAAATACATGTTCCCCAAAACATGCATCTTCCGAAAATTGATGCATTTTGCTACTAAACTTTAAACTTTATCAAACAATTACCATGCAATACTTGAACCCGCAACACCTAGAGAGAGAAAAAAAACGGAGATGTGATCAGTATGTCCAACAATAGTATGGGTCATTCGGGGACGACACCTGATAAAACACGTCGCCACCGCCGTTACTGTCACCACCACCACCACTAGTACCACATGGAGCAATAACATCATCTAACAATACTTCTCATCCTTGGCACTCAATTGCCGCCACCACAGGTGAATAACGATTCTCCATGGCTGCATTACATTCTTGACCATACAATTGAGTACATAGATGAACCGTTTAAAGAAGCCAAAATCGAAGCTCATATAACCATGAGTATCGCCAAATTTGTGAGAGTATCCCTCCATTGTGCCTTCAGTACTAAACTTTGATGATTTTGTGGATGAAAATTAAAATTGAAAGATATAATAGAACCACCTTTGATTAGAAAACAAACCCTTTTCATGTTGCAAAAATATTCGACCTATACCATACTCGGAAATCAAAGGGGTTATATTTTGTCTCGTATTTTTGAAGATGAAAAACGATTTAATATAGAAGATAAGTGGGGAAATATGTTGGGAAATGTGATATTTACCTAAATAATAGAGAGATAAGGAAATCATGGACTTCATAGATAACTCTCATCCGATCTCCCGTCCTGGTTCAGTGAAGAATATCTCTCAGCTTATACTACTCTTTATGAAAAATCTAGTTCTCATACCACGTTGAAAGTTCCAAACAGGTAAAGGAGGACTTGAGTGAGTTAAAAACTCCAGTAGAATCGAGGTTAAATTGACTCATACTGAAATTAAGCATGAATTATAATTCGTAGTTATGTCAAAAATTTCGAGGTCCTGTAATGAAAGAGTTTAATGTGTGGGAGGCATTAGGGCCAAGACTGAGAATTCGATTCCCATATATACTATTATTCAAAAAATAAAATACAATACTAGTATATATATATATATATATATATTTATCGTTAAACCATTTCCTAAATGTTCAAGACAAATTAAATTTTAGATTTTCCTTGTGTTCATCTCAAGAGACACTGATTATTCCATTTTTCATTTTGTTAATTTTTAGAGGGAGGGGATAGTTTAAAAAACAAAATTATGCATATTTAATTATTATTTATAATATTAACAAAACTATTCCTTGCACAACGATTTTTTTCCTTTAATAAAATTAACTATAATATATTATTATTAACTTTTTCTGTTACTATTAAAAAATGTATAATATAAGAATATATTTTTTTATTATCGTTAAACCACCTTATTAATGTTCAATACTAATTAACAACTTAGATTTACGTTATGTATATCTCTAGATATACTAGCTATTCTATTTTTTTTCTCTTTAATTTTTGGGGAAAGAATAATTCGAGAAGGAAAAATGTGCTTTCCTACGCATATATATACAAAATTAATTTAATTTAATTTTGTTGTTGTTTACATAGTTAATTATAATAATAATAAGAATTAGAAAAAGTATGCTCCACTTTGGGAGGCAGCTTCCAAAGCTATTACACAAAAGATGCCCATATCTAAGTTGATCTGTATTCAAACCAATAACACTTAATCTTCTCGCCCAGTTTCACCTACACTGGATTATATTTTGTTGACACAAATATCTCACCAAGTAAGACTTGTCGGAGACACTGTGGTAGAAAAAGTGGAAGCAGAAGCAGAAATTCTTGACAGCAAAAGCAGCTGAACTCCAAAGACTGCAGAAATTACAATCCAATAAAATCTGTTACGATCTCTGACCCCAAGAGACAAAGTGACTGAAAGCAAGTAAATGAAACATGTCCATGCATTAACATGTTGAGAGGCTGTTGCTGCATCTTTCCCCACTTGTTCAATAAGAAAAGGTAATATATGCGATGATATCCCAGAACAAAAAGCTTCAAAACAAGTAATTACGACGGATGGGTCCAAATTTCGTCCAAGTCTTACCACGTGCCCTGTAAAATCAAAGAAACAGTTAAATAGAAAACAAAATTTAAAAGAGTTGAAAGAGAGAAGGGAGAAAGCTACCTGTAAGATTGAAACATTTTTAAACTGATAATGACTTGTCGAAGCCAAATAAGTGGAAGAAGAACGAAAACTTAAGAACGAAAAAAAGCATAAAATATTTTTTCCATCGACTGTTAATGATCTGTATCAGTCGATGGAAAAAATATTCACTGTTTACAATATCTAATCACAATGAAAACTTAAGAACGAACAAAAGCATAAAAATATATATTAAAAAAATCTTGAAAGAAAAACATATGTTGCAGTGTTTGTTACAAAGGCTTTCTGGATATTTTTTAGGATCAAATAATGAATAATTCGAATTGATTCAAGACAGTTGTTAAGGCATACTTGTGGCCACAAGATACAGTAATTGAGCTAGTTCAGCATTCATCAAACTTCTTTCTCCAAACTCTTCTTCTTTGTATTGAGAATTAATTGATAAGATACAACATAAATATGTGGACACAATAGGTTTGAAGCTTCACAAAGCCGAAACTGGTAATCAATTGGTGGTTTTTTTTACATGGATTTCTTGAGTACAGAACAATGGGAAAAGATAGTTTTGGCTCAACAGGAATATTGTAGTACTATGGGTTTGGTGGTTGATAAATGGGGGGTTATAAGTATGGTGGATTTCATTCAAAATAATGTAGGAATACAAAATTGTTCCACAAGATTGCTTCTGATAGACGAAGACGAAATCACATCAATAAAATCAAAGTCGATGGTAGAATGACTCAAGAGGATAAATAAATCAAATTTGGAATTGTCAATCAATTTAAGAAGATTGTTCAAGATAAACCTCTTGCCAGACCAGTTATGGGTGATTTACATTTAAACAAGATTGATGAATATATGAAACATTTTTTTTTAGCAATAAATTTTAGAGACTTGAGGCCTATAAGTTTGGTTAACGGTGCATATAAGATTATAGCTAAGGTTCTGGCAGATGTTTAAAACAGGTTTTTCCTAAGATCATATTTCAGCAACATTTTATCAAACAAAGACAAATTATCGATGGGGTTTTGATCGCTAATAACTTAACTGATTCGAGAATAAAGTCTGGAAAACTAGTCTCCTTTTTAAAATTGATTTCGAAAAAGCGTTCGACAATGTAAGCTTATATTTTTTGAGAGAGGCTATGGTTCAAATAGGTTTCGGTCAAAAGTGGATAAAATGGATTATTATTTATGTGCAAAGAATTCGTTTCTCGATTCTTATCAAAGATAGTGCATAGGATTACTTCACAAGAAAAAAGGAATACGTCAAGGTGATCCCCTCTCTCCTTTTTGTTCCTTATAGTTGCTGAAATTCTTTCCTTATTAATGTGAAAGCTAAAGAAGAAGGTCGTATTAACGATATTGACAATAATACTTCTATCACCCATCTACAATTCACCGATGATTCTTTATTTTTTCTAGATGCCAATGTAAATCAGTTGAAACATCTGAGATTGATTTTACTAGGTTTAAGCTTTTGTCTGGTCTTAAATTCAACTTTGCAAAAAGCAAGTTGTATGGCATGACTTTTAATGGTGATATGAGTCAGTTTGCTTCTTTATTAGGTTTCCTTCGTGATTCTCTTCCCACTTCTTACTTGGGTTTACATCGGGTGATAGATCTAAAGGTACAATAAAATGGAATCAAGACACAGAGAAGATCACTCTAAGATTATCGTACTGGAATACATCTAATTTTTCTAGGCATGATAAAAGTACATTAATCAATAATGCGTTAGCTAGTTTACCTATTTACTTCATGTCCTTATTTCAGATCCATGTTTTCGTGGATAATAAGATTGACAAAATCATGAGAGATTTTCTATAAGATGGAAGAATAATAATAAGAAGATTCATTTGGTGAAGTAACCTCGGTCTAAGAAAAAAAGTAATTGCGATCTTCGGGTTAAGAGTTTAAGGCATATGAATAATGCTTTATTAGTGATTTGGTTATGGATATTTATGTTAGAGGAGGACATACTTTGGAGAAAGATCATAAATGAAAATACGATACTAGTCAAGGCATATGACTAGTGATTCTCGCCCCACTTCTTACTAGTGATTCACTAGTCAACAACCTTTCATATCTAAAAAGCCAAAAGGTACTTATGAGGTCTCAATTTGGAAAGGAGTTATGGCTAGACAACCAATTTTCAAAGAGGCTATTACTTTTAAAGTTAATAGAGGGTCCAAGGTTAGATTTTGGGAAGATCGTTCGTTGTTCGAAAGGGATGTGAAGTCTGAATTCCCTATTATCTACAACAAATCTCGTTTAACAGTAAAATATATTAATGCAATTAGTAACGGGTCTACTGTCTCCTCAAATTTGAATTTGGAAATTCCAAAAATGCTTGATGCAGTCTCGAGAGCTTAATTGGAGATTATAAAGGCTAATATTTGTGTGGTGATTTTGTTTGGTCCGATGAAGATGAAGTCATTTAGAAACACAACAAGAACAAGATGTTTTTTTTCCCAATCAAATCTTTTTATAGATATATACATCAGAATATTTCTTTCCCGATAGTCAAAATTTCAAGAATATTTGGGGGTCGAAATATCCTCATAAAAATGCTTTTTTCACATGGTGTGTGTTTCAAAATAAATTTCCAACTAAAGATTTTCTTAGGCGCAGAGGTATGCAAATTGTAGGTGGATGTGTGTTTTGTGGAGATATTGAAACTACAGATCATTTGTTTATTCATTTTGGTTTTGCTCAAGGGTTATGGAGTTATTTTAGAAATCAACTTCACTTTATTATGACATTCCTTCCTCTATGAAGATTCTGTTGGGTACTTGGCGTACCAAGGATTTGCTGAAATCGCAGAGGAAGTTATGGAAAATGATACATGCTATGATAGTTTGGTCAATTTGGTTGGAAAAAAATGCTAGAGTCTTCCCAGACAAGAAAATGGAGCTTCAAGAGGTGATTGCCAAAGCTAAATACTTGTTTCTTTAATGGGATTTATGTTTTGTTGAATTCTAGCAGATTTTTTTTGATTCTGTCATCAATAATTAGAGACTGATGTACTTTCAACCTCCCTAGGTGCAGCTGCTTTTTAGTTTGCTTTCACTTCTTTATTTTTTTCCTTCACTTCTCTTGTATTGTTTCTTTTCTTTTGTTCTCTGGTTCTTTCTTGTATTGTCCTCGGGGGTACAATTCTTTTATACTCCTTTTTTTTTGATCAGTGGAATTTCTCTTTGTTGATTGATTTTTTTTCAAGGAATAACCTTCTCTCACACCGGATATGCCCTTAAAAATATTGTTACTCATCAATTGGGGATGAGTCATTAATATAATTCTTTTTCTTCAGTTTTTCTCTTTATTCGTGTATAGAGAAAAACTTGGTCACTTGTCTTTGTTTTTACCGGTTCTCAAATAAATGTAATAGGAGGAGTGAATAATAAACCTTTATGATTCTTAAGATAATATTTTCAGCCAAACTATCACCTTTGTAAGATTATTAAACTTCTATTTAATATATATATTAGAACTACTTATTTAATATATATATTAGAACTACTTCTGCTCTGCTCTGTTAGAACTTGTGAAATATGATATGTGGGTGACTTGCTTATGTCAATTCTAGTCCATGTTATTATATATATTATGTTTATTTGTGATTATAATTGATTCAATTGGTTGTTTCGAATGAAGCACAAGTCCAAAAATCTAGAATGCTTTACTCGTTTTTAAATATATTGCTGAAAATTTGCTTTCCATTACTATTAAGACTTTCCATTATGATGGATTTTGAGTTACTGAAGGGTAAATTCAGATAATTTCTTGATGAGAGCGGTGTTGTTGTGACATGTTCATGTCGAACACACACTGGCAAAATTAAATTGCTGAACACAAACACATGGCATGTGACATAGACGGGAATACTACGTCCTTTCAAGCCTCCATGCCTAGACGAATCCTTTTTCACATATGGATAAAATATTAATAGAACTTCTTATAAATTGAAAACCTTCTTATCTCCTTATGAACTGTTGTTTCATAAAATTCTAGACGATTTTTTTAAAGGGTTTATAGTTGTGCTTATTATCCAAAAAATGTTGTGCTTTACTAAAAAGATTTACTTAGTCCAAAGTCTGCGATCACATTTTTCTAGGTTATAATTTATTTTCATAAAGGATATAAATGTTACCATCCATTAGATTAGAAAGTCCATATCTCTGGTCATGTCAAGTTTGAAAAAGCTATATTTTCTATGTAAATCATGTGGACGTGCCTTCTAGTATTTTGTATGTGATACCATATTTCATATTTCCTCCTAAGCCCAAAGGGATAATAATAATAGTAGGCGTCAAGCCCAAGTCAAAATCTAAAATTACTCTAGAATATATGCAGCTTAGCTAATACACTCCCTTAAGAAGCACCAGATCATTTAGGAGGTGCCCCCTCAAGCCTATAAATATGTAAGACCCTAGCCTCACCCATCTTGGCCCCTACTTGAAGATTTTATTAATGAAGTGCAACATCTTTATCATATGTCTCTTTATTTGTGTTTTAGCTTAGTAGTGAGTTTATGTCTACTTGGTAGTGGTTGTTAGCTTTTGAGCAACTACATCGTCAGTTTCTTCTTCTCTCGATATTGTGATATTATAATTCATTATTACATATGCTAACCAACTTCTTTCTTACATTCCATCAATTAATAGTTGATACTTATAATGAATTTTGAAAAGACGAGGGTACCCAAATGAAAAAGCGTGGATATAACAACCACATCCAATAATTCGTTCGACAATCTATATGGATTAAACTCCAATATAATTACAAGAGCACCAACTTAAAAGTGAGACTCAATCAAGAAATATATCAAAGAATTTTATCTCTTTCTCAATACAATCAACAAATCGAACAGTTAGAAATCCGTGAACCTAATTGATATGAGAAATAACTTGGACGGTACCAAAGACCAATGCCCAAGTGTCAATCAAGTTATATCCAACAAACAAGGTCGGATATATCAACTGTGATTGAACTACGCACAACCTGTAATATTTCAATTATATAAACAAATATAATACGGAAAAGAAATAACAAAGACACAAGAATTTTTGTTAACGAGGAAACCGCAAATGCAGAAAAACCACAGGACCTAGTCCAGATTTGAACACCACACTGTATTAAGCCACTACAGACTCTAGCCTACTACAAGTTAGCTTCCGACTGGAATGTTGTTGATCCCTAACCAAGTTTCGCACCGACTAAGGTACAGTCACGTTCCTTACGCCTCTAGAACCACGCAGGCATCTGCGAACTTGATTCCCTTAGCTGATCTCACTCACAACTAAGAGTTGTTACGACCCAAAATCGAAGACTTATAAACAGATATGTCTCCCACAGATATTCTATCATTTATTTTGTTTATTCCGTCTTTTGATACAAAGATCAAAGTGAACATGAATCAACTAATAATCCAGTCTTATACTCCCAAAGAGCAGCCTAAAAGTATTAGTCACCTCACAATAACCTAACTGATTAAAAAAAGAAGTTATTGTGGAATCACAAGAGTCTGAGACGAAGATTTGTCGTGATTACTTTTTATATCTTACCTATCGGAAACGAATCTCGAGTACATCTTAGAGAAGATAAACCTGAATACGATAGAACAAGTAAGATCAGAATAATACACAACTACAGAGAAAATAGTTGGATCTGGCTTCACAAATCCCTAATGAAGTCTTCAAGTCATTAACCTAATAATGGTTTTGGAAACCTAGGTTAAAGAAGAATCGACTGTAGTTTGCAATTAGGACACACAGAAGTATGGGGATTAGGTTTCCAGATGCTATTACAAAACAAATCATTTTCCCGACCAAACACGCTATTACGGAACTTGACATCTGTGTTGGTGAGTCGATTAGATTTAGATAATAAATGAGTTCATCGTTCACGCCGAGATAAAATTTGAAAAACCTAACCTGTTTCTTCAATCAGAGCAAGTCTTATGGTGGAATCCAAACTATTTCAAGTGTGGAAAAACCATGGAATGTCAAGTATAGTGGCTTCCAAGTTGGGGTCTTCCACAAAAAATCCAACACAAGGTTCCACGGTTTCGTGGAAGGGTTCGTAGAATTCATCTGAACGCCAATAAGAATAGCGTTAAACGCAATTAAGAATGGAGCTAAAAAAACGCAATTAAGAATTGTGTTTTTTTCCGTAGATTTAAAATGAGTGGTTGAAATCTAACGGCTGAAAAAAAACTCCATTCTTAATTGTCTTTTTTTAGCTCCATTAAGAATAGCGTTTCTACTATTCCACCATTACACTTGCGCTTCCATCCACAGTTCCAAGTGCTGAGGTGGCATGGAAGATGAAAGACGAATGGATTCCACCGCAAGACTTGCTCTCATCTAAAAACCCTAGCAAAACCTCACCACATTCGTCTTCAACAACAATATCCACCATGCTTTTTTCAGCCCCTTCGTCTACTCTCTTTCGCAACCCCAGAAGATGCAGCTGCAGAACGTAGACGCAGAAAACGCTGTCTTCGTAAGGAACCACCATCTAACTCATTAGGCCAACCCCAACGTCGTCCTTTAACACCTATTAAAAACCCTAACCCTAACTCACCAAACCTTAAATTGATTCGTGGAAAATGACCCTGAAGAGGCTTGATTGTACACTCGCCATTCCATTTATTTCAATTGTAGACCTACTGTCTTTACTTGTTATGCAGTTATGGCTGCTCTTTTCGACAATCCAAATATCGATTCAATACTCAAGCTGGAGTTGTTCCGAGTGTGGTAACATATAATTTACTAATTAATGCTTATTGTAATTGTAGAAAAACACTGATACTGCATTGAAACATTATCGACAACTTATTGATAATGCCCCTTTTAGTGTGTCTCCGACTACTTATAGGATTTTAGTAAAAGGATTAGTTGATAATTCAAAAATTGAGCAAGCTTTACCACAGAAAGATGATATGATTGAAAAGGGTTTAAAACCTTACCTGATCCTGCTGTTTATAATTATCTAACGTTAGGGCTTTTGAAAAATGGGGATTCAGATGGTGCTCTGAGTTTGTTTGAGGAGTTAAGGCGAACATTGGGGGGACTGTTTTAGATGGAATTGTTTATGGGAATTTGATGAAAGCTTACTTTTTGGAAGGAATGAAAAAGGAAGCAATGGGATTGTTATAATGAAGCTGTTGGCGAGATTTCTAGTATTAGAATGAATGCTGTTGCTTATAGTCCGATTTTAGATGAATAAAAATGGGAAATTTGGTGAAGCTTAGAATTTGTTTGACAAGGTGTGCGAACATAATCCTCCAATGAAGATAATTGTAAATTTAGGGACTTGTAATGTTATGGTTATTGGTTTTTGTGCATTAAAGAAATTTAAGGATGCAATTGAAGTATTCAGAAATATGGGTGAGAAAGGGATTAATCCTGATGAAGTTAATGGATGTTTTGCTAATGGATGCTTGTTTTTCGGAGAATCGGGTGGATGATGCTAATGGGTATTTTGAGAAAATGTTGGAATCTGGGTTGAGACCTAATTTGGTTGTTTTTAACAAGGTTATTGATGGATTGATTGAAGCAGGATAAATTGATGAAGCCAAGTTGTGTTTTGATCAAATGGTAGAAAGATTGAACCCTGAGGTATCCTGTTTCGAGTGTATGCCGAAGACTTTGAGCGAGACAGGGAAGCTCGAGGAGGTGCTTAAAACAATTGATGGCATGTTGAGTGATGAAAGTGTAGGTTTGAGTTCAGAGATGAAAAAATATGTATCCTACGGACCGAGGAAAGAAGGGAGAGATGATGAATTGGTTCAATTGATTGAGGAGAAAGAGCGAGAGAAGGAGGAGAAAGAACGGCAGAAGGCGGAAGCTCTTGCTAAGGAAGCTGAAGAAAAAGCAGCAGCAGCGGAGGCAGCAAATGCTAGGTCTAAGTTTTCCGTTGGGGATTTTCTGGGTTCTAGTGTTGAGTCTGTAGCAGGGAATAGTGACAAAGAGGGTACAGAAGAAGGCACAGAAGAAGTTCCTGCTGTTGTGGTTGTAGAAGAAGTTCCTGCTGCTGAGGCCGTAGAAGAAATTCCTGCTGCTGAGGTCATAGAACACTCCATCAATGGTGATAACTTGAGCAACAAAGTTAAAACAGGAGATAAAGGATCATTCGAGCAGGTAGTTGCATGAATAATCTATTTTCTGTTGATTCCTTGCAAATAATTATGAGTATATGTTGTCACTTTAGTGCTCCGTTACTTTATGGAAACTGCATCCTACATATGTCACAATTTCAGGGTTCTGTTACTTATGGAAATTGCTCCCATATATTGCACTAAAACGTATGAATTGCAGATATTCAAGTTATGCAGGTTTTAACTGTTTTGTTTCTGTAATCTGTATTAGAGTTTAACTTGCCTAATGCATAATTAGTACCTCCAATATGTTTCCGCATGTTTTAGATCCCCAGATTCTAACTGAACCCCCTTAGCAGCCTTGAAAACTTATGTGGAAAAAGTTTGCAAAATAGTTATACCACGTCTGCTAAACTCTGTTACAGTATCCATTCTTTTAAATGATAATCCTAATTGTCGTATTCTATTATAACCCAAATTATCAAAAATTTAACCCAAATTGTACTATAATAGTAGTATACTGTTATAGGATACTATTATAACCCAAATTATAACCCAGGTGTCAATAGATAGTGATAGTACTGATATCTTAGGTTGATGAAAGTGTTTTTTAGCATAATGGTATTACTTATTAGCACGTTGACCGGATATCAGCAGGTTGCCGTTGAAAACGAATAGTAAATTCTAAGCCAGGGACCACCTTGGCACGTTCTTCCACTATGCTGCCGATTCATTGGCCGCCGAGATAGTGTCGAATTAACAACATATATTATGATTATGAGAAACAGAAACATTTTAATGCATGCCGACTACTTACATCGTCAAGTGTGTAGGCCCGAGTATAATTGTTATTCTCTAATTGCATATTCGAGTTGCTAAGCGGAAATATATGGGAGGTACTAATTTGGGGATATAGATTGTGGCTGACATACCAAATCTGTTACGAATGCCTTTATATATCTTGTTTTTGTTTCTCACGTGAAAAGTCTTGCAGGTATTGCCCTGAAGGGCATCTAAAACATGCCATGGCTACAGTCGTCATTTTAAGAACCGGGTTCGCCACTGGGTTGATGGCGCCCTTAATGATCTGAACAAGTTCCCAGATATAATTAAGCATATGATCAGAGATTCCATTTTGATCGCATCCCTGCAGTACTTGAGCTGTGTTCCCAGGCTGGTGCCGACATCTTTGATCAAATTTTACTCTCTATTGGTAAAGATGGTTTTGCTTCTGATGCGTCTATTTCGCCCCTACAGCTTACTTGTTTGACAGTTCGAACTTTAAAAGGCATGGGAGGATATGAGAGAAAGGGTGCAAAAGCTGTTGTTGTTTATGCTGCTTAAGTTTGCAAGTTTTATGACGAATTTCATGTTGGATCATCTGGGCACATGGCTGCGCTTTGTGGGGTGTTCAGATATGAAACTTGGAGAGGAACCCATTTTGGAAGACAGCAGGGGTCGACGTTTTGCTTCTTCAGAAGATCATATGGCGGAGGCAAAATCAAGATCCAACCGTGTTATAAGATAAGGGGTGTTGAGCTATGCATTCACGCTGGAGCACATGCCCTGAGCAAGTATTATGTGTATAGCGAGAGCAAATGGTTCGTCTCCAGCTCTTCATTTATTCTGAGATTGGCTCTCTGATAGCACCAAAAATTCTGTCCTCCAAACAGAATCACAGATTACTTGATTAGGAACTTCTTGAAGTCAGAGGTTTCTTATGTCTATGGTCTTCAACTTCTTGGAGCTGACTTATTCAGGTGTGGATTAGAGACTGCTGACTGAGTTTATCTCAGGAGGGTTCGGTGCCAGGAGGGTTCCCTGGTATGTGTTACTATCTTAACTGTCATATCAATCACAAGCCATTAAATCATTCTTCCACTTCACTTGCTAGTTTTTGGAATAAAGTTGGTTTTCTGACTAGAAGTTCCACCAAGTTTTGGTTTCAAACTTTCATTTATTTTCTGAGATTAAACTTCGTAATTTTTATGAAATCTATCTAGTTCATGGGCCAGGAAACACTTCAACTATAGCAATAGCCATAATACACTGATATATTGTAAATGTCTTCCATTTCTTATGACGGTAGTAGAGTTTCATGCTAGCAATAGCCATGCTCATACCACAGAACCATGAACTTCAATTGAGCAACAGTAATTTTGTCGCTTATAGCACAAGAAGCATAAATTATGGTCTAAATTTTGATTTTCTGTCCTGGTTTATGTACAGGTGCAACACTGAGGCTTGCAGATTTTCCACTTGTAAGTTCAAAAAATTTGACATTGCAGTCGTTTCTCAACTCTAATCCTGTAATCCATTCAGCCAGAAACTGTCTACCAACCTTCATACCTATTAACTTCTTCACTTGAAGATATGTGTGAGTAGACATTACTTCCAGTAAATAGTTATGAAACTCGTCTGTTTCGTTAGTGATTCTAACCTTCACAGCAGAACTCTTCTTGTTGATTGCAACTTCAGAATCCCAGATCCTTCAATTTATATAAATAACTTGATTGGCGTGAATTGAAATGAAAGGGTATTCACATATGACAAGAGTGTCATCCAAAAAGGGATTATGGTTCGACTAATTTTCTGATGATGCAGTAGTCAATACTCGGATTTGATTATTCTGTTAGATATTGCTGAAAAGTATTCTTAACCTTATCAGTCATTTGGTTTTTTCACAAGCATTTGCAAGATGTATGGCATCAATATTTGTTGCTGCTCCAATAGAATCATTAATAGAGAAATAGAAAGAATTAAGTGAATATTCATCTCCACTACTAGTAAAATTTGTACTCATTTTGGTAGTATCTACACCGTTAAATTTCAACGGTTGAAGTAGAATCTAACCAAACTAAATACCCACTGAATTTTTAATGGCTTCAATAGATTGTATTGGAAAATTAGGAAAAATATCAGTCGTTTTGTACGAGGTACAGATAAGACAATACAAGGATGACCAACCATAACAGTGGCTAACAGTGCTCTGTATACTGCAAAAAGAGTACAGCCACTCTTACATTTGTCTCTGTTTTAACTTTTAACCACTTACAAAGCTCCACTTAGGTGATGTAAACAAGTAGTTGTGGTTAAAGGCACTGACATTGTTACCACTAAGAAGTCAAGTGGCACTGACATTGTTACCACTCTTGGTAGTTTCACTTTTTCTTCTTCTTCTTCTTCATTTTCTTGTGAAATTTGACTGGAGACATAAACAAGAAAATGGGTTCTCTGCAAAATTACAGTAGACCCTCTTTTTTCAAGGTGATGATGGGAGATTTCAGAAAAAAGCTTGTAAGTTGCTCACATTTCTTCTGTTCTAACATGTTCATTCTCCCACTGATTTTTGAAAATGGGTTTGATTTGTTTTTGGGTTGTTGTTAACTATATCATAACCCACTGTGGTTTAACCCAAAAAGAAGAAGAACAAGTGAAACCTTGTTCTGATCTCTCAGTATTGATTGAGGGAAAATTGGTGAGGCTTAGAGGAAGAAGAATAATGCTATCATTACTTTCTTGATTAACTAGTAGTTGCATTAATTGCTGATTAAATACCTGAATTTGTGTATGTTTATGACTCAATTATGCAGAAACTGCCAGTAAATTTCATCAAGAACTTTAAGGGGATGGTACCCTACGATTCGATCCTTCAAAGTCCATCAGGATGTTGGAATGTGGAGATTAGAGAAGAAGAAGATGGTGGTTTATCTTTCTGGGAAGGGTGGCCTGATTTTGTCCAAGCACATTGTTTAGGCCAGGGGGATTTTGTGACTATGAAGTATATTGGTAACTCGCAGTTTGCTGTTATGCTGTATGGTAAAAATGGATGTGAAAAGGTATTGCCGTCTTCTACAGGTAACAACGGTGTAAAATCGATTCCCTCAAGGAAGAGGAAAGAATATGGAGAAACAAGTAAGAGGCAATTCACTAATTCTGGTTCCGGGTTTGATCAGCATAAGTATCATGCAGGCGATACTGGAGGAGATTCGCTTAGTTCTGGCAAAAAGAAATGTAAGTTATTCTTGCGATATTTATGCATATCGTCTCTTTATGAATGTTTATAGGCTCATGCAATTAGCATAATCCTAGCTAACAGAGTTTCCTATGTGTATTTGTAGGTGCATTGTTTAAATGCGGTGCACTGAAGAGAAAATCAACCCTCATAGAGGGAAGGATAAGGGTTGATCAAGAAGAGTGTTCGGGCAAAGGAAAGCCGTGTTTTCGCTTCTTTTGGACAGAGAATAAGAAATATCGAATGGTGAGATTTCTTACATCATTTTTCTCATGTCGCAACTATCTGAATGTACCATGTTGTTCATCATGGTGTTAATGTAATTTCTTATAGATAGCGATCTATGAATTCTACTGCAATTGAGTTTAATTATATATTGATGGTTTATGTCTCTTGCAGGAGATTCCCCAAAAGGTATTAAGAAAAATAGGAAGGACATTATCTGATATCGTCGCTCTGAAAAGCGCCAATGGTAAACTTTGGAATGTGGAATTGAAGAGATCTGGAGGCAAGGTTTGGTTTTACAAAGGTTGGAAGGAATTCACAGAACATCTCTCTTTAAGGGATGGTTATGTTTTGGGAATCAGTTACAATGGGAATTCACATTTCGATGTGCGTATTACCAACTACATGGATGATTCGGTAAACCAAGGAGATTCTAATCCTAAGAAAAGGTGCCGGTTGAGCAAAAGGGAAGAAGATGATGACGTGATACGGTTGGACTCACCTCCATCCCGTCCTCATGTTGAAAGTAAGACATATGAGGAAAGAGCGCAGTTGTCAGTTCCTCCTGGTTTTAATACCCCCATGCAACTCAACAAAAATAAGGGTGCCAAGTCTTTGGTTTCAGATGAAACCAGGTGTGTAGGAAATGAAAGAACTCCATCAGGTTACCGTCTACCGGTTGTTAAAGAAGTAAAGAGTGAAGACACGTCTGATTCACCTGAGGCCTCAAGACATTTGCAGAAATTATCATGGAGAGCCGGCAAGGAAAGAGTGGCTGAAGTAACCAAGTTATTCAAGCCTCAGACTCATTCTCCTTTCTTTGCAGTTTGTATGCGAGATACCTATCTAACTTACCCATATCTGGTGAGAGATCTTGACCTAAAAAGTGTACTCTTTTACATTATTATCACTATTATTTTGTCTGGAAAAGGAATTTATATGCTAAGCTAACAATTATGCATAAGTTTCAGACAAAACATCAGGTGGATGATGTACCCAAGTTTTAGGATATCTACAATGCACATCATAGATAGAGTTCCCGGTTTGTTATAGTAGTAAGAACAAATTTACAATACAAGACGGGGTAACTAATTTGCCATCTGTTTATGTGGTCTACCTGTAATGAAATTTTTTCCTACTTGTGCAGCATATTCCCTACAACTTCGCCAATAAACATCTAAGGAAGACCATAAAGAATGTCGTGGTTCGAAATTCAGAGGACAGAGTCTGGACGCTTGGATACTGGATGGGAGATTCTTCAGCACAGCTATGTTCCGGTTGGACTTCTCTTAGACGAGATTTACGTCTGACAGAAGGCGACGTTTGTGTTTTTGAGCTGCTTAAGGGAAAAGATACAGAAATGAGAGTTTCTGTATTCAGGAAGATCGACAATGTGCTCACCAGGATATGATCGGGGCACAAAAAGGTGTCATGCTTATGTTTTAGTTTATTCTATGGAAGTACTAATGTATGGTAGTTTCAATTGCTGTCATGATTTAGCTATTAATCCCGGCACTGTTTTGCATCTCACCAAATTCAGCTGAAAGTTTAACTCCCAGTAACTTGTGCGGGCGTGCTGCCTGGATCTATATGCTACAATTGATCGGCGTCATGTTTATATGTTTTTAATAGCTCTTTGTTTCTGACCCTCTTTTGAAGCTTCTATCAGAAGAGATAGATGATATCATAATAGGAATTACAAAATAAAATGAACAACGCTTCTGCACTTGCTCCAAAAATGGCGTTTTTTTTTCAGACGAAGCAGGCCGAGGTTGAGCCATAGAATAGACAAATGAAGATGTATAGTATAAAGAAGAATGAAGGATGAAATTTAAGATGAAAAGGAGAGCTGTTTTTTTTGTTTTTCTTTGGTGTTGTGGTGTTTTTTGTGTTTGTACTTTGGAATTTTGTGCTAACACTGAGTACTCTTACGGCAATTAAGAGCACCAGCACCTGAAGTAATGGAACCAACCATGGATGAAGATTTGGCCCCAAGACTTGAAGCTCTGGCATAGCTGGCGGAGACTCCTTTTCCTGATGGTGTAAAAAAGGCTCCATTCAGTAGCAAATCTCCTTCAGATCTCCAGTTCCAGTGCTTCCATCTACCAGAATCTGTTTCGACTCTCTTTGTCACCTGCAACACCCATCCATGAAAATTGATCAGTTGGAGTTAAATCACCCCAAAGGGTGAAAAGATGGTGACTAGAGAGTCAGAGAGAGCGAGTTTTGTAACCTCTTTGGCAAAAGGGTTGGCTGGGGCAAGGAATCGGTTGCCTTGGCTGTTGATGGTGGGATCTGCACTTCCACCAATAGCATACATTTCCCAGTGAGTATAGTCATTGTTCACTACATGGAAGTATCCATGTCTGCACCTGAAAATATAAATCCATGAACCACATTGACCAAAACTGTATATATAGATTATAAAGCAAAAAGATAAGTCTTTTCATTTTCTTACCTTGGCATCCTTTGCCTGAGACCCTCACCAAAATGATTGAATGCAATGGTTACTTGCATTACCTTGTCTCTGGTATACGAGTCGTCATGACCCAGCAGCATCACCTATTGACATTTGAAATATTGGTTGGTTAACTAACAGAATGGATGATATAAAACAAATTCCGTTTAGTTGTGTTATTTACCTCATTGTGGTGAGTGAAGTAATTGTTAGAGATAGTGATGGCAGTGGAAGCCATGATAGCATCAATAAGACCATCAGCACAGTTGGAGAGTGAGTTGTGATCAACCCAGATATGGCTAGATCCAGAAATGGAGATACCATCACCATCAGACAATGATCTATATTCGTAGTGAGACGGGGAGTCTAGAACCAAAGCATTACCAGTGGGTTTACAGTCGTGGATGTGGATTCCATGAATGATAACATTGGTTATGTACTGAATAGTGATGCAAGCTCCATTTGCGATATGAACATTGACACCACGGCCATCAATGGTCTTGAAACTATTCATGATAAGCTCTTGTTTGAGAGTGATGACCATGTCACGCTTGAACACAATCCAAAGTGGTTTGTCCTGAATGACTGCATGACGCAGGGTTCCTGGTTTGGGATTCACAGCGTCGTGATCACTTGGGTCAGTGACGACATAGTAATCTCCATCTCGACCACCAAGAGCTTTACGCCCAAAACCGATACCACAGTCTGCAAGACGCTTCCTGTTTTTGTGCCAGTCTTTGTCACAGCGCCAGCAATCATCAATTGGATTGCCACTTCCACATGAGAAATACCCGCCCAGGTTCCTCCTTTCAGTACTATTACGTATAGTCCTGTTCATTCAGAATCAATTAATTCAGGTTATCATCCAAATGGCTTAAATTTTAAGTCAAAGGCTACAAAGTAGTCAAAATTCGCTCTCTAAATTTTAAGTCAAAATTTTAGTTGGGTCAACTCGAGTAACTGCAGAGGTCAAGTTTTTCTTACTGTTCTTCAACCTTCACATAATCAAAGTTCACTTTTCATGTCACGTTGATCGCAGTAAATGTAGAGGCGGTGTGGGGTGAAATTAAGTGTCGGTGAGGTACTACCCCTATCTATCTACCTAAGAAGTTGGCAAGAAGTGTTTAATTTGAAGGGAGGAAACAAAATAAATGCTAGGGGTAAAAGAAAGAAAAAGTACATTAAATGAAATAGGTTAGATATAAATGCTAGGGATTGCTTTTTTTTTTTTAAGCAGTAGAGGGCTTAATGGCTGGTCAATATTTTGTCGGTATGGTCAACTTACATAATAGAATAATTTATCTTTAAAGTTCCGAATCAGAGAAAGATAATATAAAAAATTAATCGATTCTAAAACGTTTTAGAGCTAACACTCCCTCGATTTGTTGCAATTTAAGATTAACTTAGAAAAGTAACAATGTGATCATTTAAGTGGACGACTTTACGAAGAAGAGCAGCAACCTGTTTATACACAATCTGAGTGAGAAAAGACAAAGGAATTGAGTTGATATCCGATTATGGAATGGAACCCATGTCAAACGTAATTACTACTAAGCTGGGAATCACGGACATTGACACAGGACACGGACACGACATGGACACAGATACTGGCAAAAATCCAAAATCATCATGATACGGACACGTCTATAAATATATCAATAAAATGGTTCTTATATATTGCAAATACATGGAAAAAACTTAATTTTATGCTGTTAGTTTAGCTCACACGTAGAAAAATTAATTATTATAGTGATTTTTTGACATAATAGGTTACCAAACTACTAAAATGGAGAATACATTTCTGGACGTGTGTCGACACTGGGGACATGGGGAACCACGTGCTCTTGTGTTCAGAGTCTGGAGTCTATCACATGCACTCTCACTATTACGTACAAGACAATAAACGAGCAACCCCTGTTTCTATGAAAGCCACCACCTTTTCAGAATAATGCATCCTAAGTTCCTAACCATTAACTTGCTGCAGTGCAGAACTCCAGTCCTACTCCCAAAAGTACTTTATCTTTTTTCTGGTGACTATTAGTTTCATAAACCATGTTTCTTATTCTTCAGATGATTTGTAACTAAACAGTCAAGTTGATGACCATTAGGCACTATAAAGTACTACAAAAGTGTGGTGCCTCCATTGTTTAGTTTGTTTCTTTTACGTTTTAAACGATTGTCAAGCAGGGATCATCATTAAAAGTAAAGGTAACAATCCACCATGTGATCATATTAGCCAAATTTGGTTTTTGTGATTTTTTAGAAAAGGGATACACTTACGTAGCTACTTGGGAAGCAACTTCATCAGGATCAGCTACTGCATGTTCATGGGTCCACTCCTCCTCTGGCCTGAAAAAATTTAATAAAATTCGCAAGATAAGAACACGGTTTAACTTTTAATTGTTTATAGATTTTTTTATGAAAACAAAAGATGAATCAAACCCATGTTCTTTTCCTGATGGATTGTTTCAGGTGAGCGTTTGGCATTTTCTATACCTGACAAATTTTCCTAGTATATGGATCAAAAACAAAAACAGGGTTTTGGTTTTTGTTACAGAAACAATCAAGACTCGACGGAGATTCGTACACTGCACAAGACTGTACAAAACGGAGTAAATTAAGTGAATGAACGTCTAAAAAGAATTTGTTTGCAGAGACAAAAATGATAAAGAAAACCTTAAACTGTTTAAATCCCCGCATTAATAAGATTTTGGAGGTACAAACATCTATTCTCTACGGCCATAAGGAAGGTGAGATTTCGGAAGGACGATTTTGTGAGCGAAAAGTTAATGCTGTTCTTCTAGGAATTTTTTCGGATCAAGCCGTAACATCAATGGACGTTTTGGATCTGTCGATTCTTATTAGAAGAACAGTTTAATCTAGTAACTCTACCTTAAATCCGCCATTGTTGTTGTGTTTATTGTGGAGCTCTGTAATTGCTTTGTTTGTTGTTGAATCCTTAACAGAAACAAAAACGTAGAAATAAATCAGTACAAAAACATGAGCAAATAACCAAAATCTCACAAAAACAGAGCTTCCATTTTCACACTCTGAGCAAAAACCTCTGCTATTGGAGTAAATTAAAGTTACATGTAGAGAGGAAAAGCAGTTGTTCTTCTTCTGCATTTACTCACTCTTTTTTGTGTAGAAAAAGAAAAACAGAATTATACCTCAAATCAGAGTTCTCCTTTTTCTCTACTTGATCAGCCATTATCAGTATAACAAACAGTAATAGAGTAACCAGACATAAGCTTAAACACCTCAAAGAAACCGCCATTGTTTATAATCTTAGGGGAGGGTTTCAATTCGGTTTCTTTGGATGTTGAAGAAGAAAGAGAGTGGGGAGTAAGAGAAAAACTTGTTTGGAACTTATATCTTTGTCGATTCCGAATTTATCAACCCTTTTTCTCCTTTTCTTTTTTAACCTTGGTTAGTTGGGTTAACTTTACTGGATACAAAGGATTTTACTTGTTACTTTTTTACTTTTGTTGACAATTCTACTGCATCCGGAGAGAGTGACAGAGAAGGTAATTTTGTTTGGTTTTGTTTTTCCGAAATGGGTCATTTGTTTAAATATTTTTAAAACATAGTTCAAATGGAAGAGTAAAAATTAGTACGGGTGAAATGGACAAATTTTTTTTTAGCAAAGATGAAACTGGATTCATCTTGGCTTAAACTTAAAATATAGCGAGGATGAAACTGGATGCATCCTGTGTAAATTAAAAAATAAGAAAAGTATTTGAAAATTGGCAGGATGAAATTGTTTACATCCTGGCTATTTTTATATTTTTGTCCATTTAAACAGTATCAAAATCTAAGTGTCTTTTTCACCCAAGAATTATTGATTTTGGTCTTTTTAACCAATTTTGTGTTGTTTTTCTGTATAGCAGAATGTTAATTACATTTTACTTACACATTCAGTCACCAGAGAATCATTCCCGCCGGATGATTGTGCTTGATCTATATTGTGCAAGTTAAAAATTTGATGAAAAGCTTTATAAAAAAATTGCAAACACATACAGAAAATGATAACTGGACACTGAGTGTTTGATGAAAGGCTTCAAAGAAACATGTTTCTGTTCATCATCATGTGTTTATTCACATAATTTTACTTGTTTTCTTGTATCATTATTATCATTTTCTTGCTTATATTCTTATTAAACTTCACTGATACCGACACTGGTTTGGATGATTTCTTGCAGTTGTTATTGTTATTCATGATTTTGAGGCAAGTTACTTCGGAAGATATCAGCGGTTACATCAAGGGTTATCAATGTTATAGCTCAAAGTTGGATTGGAACAAGCTTAGGCCAGTGATACTTAGAAGAATAGAAAGAGGGCTAAAGACTATCCAGTCAAGAGTATGATTCATGTTAACAGAGCACGCCACATTACCCTATCAAGGCCTGTAAGTAAGTCATAAACTAGTTGACGAATAAATTCTGGTTAATATGCTTTTTATTTTACATTATTTATCAGAAGATTAATGTACCCTAATACTTTGAGGCACTAGAAATAGGTTTATAGTGTTGGTTTGTGTTCTTTCATGTTGAATATTTAAGATAAAAGTAGCCGAAAAACAACTAAACCCAGACGTTATCTTGAATAAACTTGGGGGTTCGCTCTAGCAGCGCAGTTCTGAATTCATCATTTTATTTATACCATCAACACCTGATTACACCATAGTCTGGACTAGGGATGAACTTGCCGGATGCAGATTTGCTTATCCTATTGTTTTTGCTCTTCATTTGATCAAAACAAAAGTGTGCTGGAAAAGTATTCTGAACCTTATTTGTTTTTTTCACTAGCATTTGCAAGTTGTTTAACGAAAGTGTATTTGTTGCCATTGCTCCGACATATAGAATCTTCGATTAAAGACTGCTGCCAATTGATTGAAAAATAAATAAATGAAGTGAATATAACATGTTCTGCTGAGCACAATACTGGCATCATCTCCTACTACTTGTACAATTTGTTCATCATTTTGGTAGAATCTACAGCGTCAAATTTCAACAGCTGAAGTAGAATTTTCAACGGCTTCAATTGATTGCGTTGGATACTATCATACTAGGAAAATTGATACTCGTTGTACGATAATACAAGGATGGTGTTGCAAAGTACACAAGTAGTTGTACCCATTAAATTTATGGTAGGTTGGTAGCATTTACTGAACATAGCTTATTAAGTGGCACTGACACTGTTAGCGCTACTCTCAGTAGTTTCACTTTTTCTTCTTTATCTTCTTCTTCTTCTTCCTCCTCATTCTCCTTTGAAATTTGACTGGAGACCGATAAACAAGAATATGGGTGCCCCGCAAAATTACAGTAGACCCTCATTTTTCAAGGTGATGATAGGAGATTTTGGAAAAAGGCTTGTAAGTTGCTCATCTATTTTCATTTTTTTTTACTGATTATTAATTTTTTTTTAAATGTGTTTGTTTCATTTTTATTTATTTACTATTTAATGAAATATAAACCTAAAAGAAAAAAAAAAGTAAAAGAAGTGAAACACTGTTCTGATCTCTCATTATTTATTAAGGAAAATTTATTTCTTTGAAGATGGTGAGGGTTAGACGAAGAATAATGATTTACTTGAACAGTTGTGTTAATTGTTGATTAAATACCTGAATTCGTGTATGTTTATGACTCAACTATGCAGAAGGTGCCAGTAAATTTCATCAGGAACTTTAACGGGATGATACCCTATGATTCGATACTTCGAAGTCCATCAGGATGTTGGAATGTGAAGGTTAGAGAAGAAAAAGATGGTGGTTTGTCTTTCTGGAAAGGGTGGCCTGATTTTGCTGAAGCACATTGTTTACAGGCGGGGGATTTTGTTACTATGAAGTATATTGGCAATTCACAGTTTGTTGTTACGTTGTATGGTAATAATGGATGCGAAAAGGTATCGTCTCCTACGGGCAGCAATGGCGTAAAATCGATTCCCTCAAGGAAGAGGAAAGAATGTGGAGAAACAAGTAAGAGGCAATTCACTAATTCTGGTTCCGGGTTTGATCAGCATAAGTATCATGCAGGCGATACTGGAGGAGATTCGCTTAGTTCTGGCAAAAAGAAATGTGAGTTATTATTGCAATATAGTATATGCATATTCGTCTCGCTGTAACTGTTTATAGGCTCAGGTGATTAGCATAATCCTATCTAACTATGTTTCCTATGTGTATTGTGTAGGTGAGTTGTTTAAATGCGATGCACGAAAGAGAAAAGCAACTGTCATTGAGGGAAGGACAGGGGCTAATCAAACAGAGTGTTCGCTCGCGTAAAGGGAAACCGTGTTTTATTTTTTTTTGGACAGAGAATAAGAAATATCAAATGGTGAGATTTCTTGTATCATTTTTCTGATGCTGCAACTAACTGAATGACAATGTTGTTCATCATGGTGTTAATGTAATTTCTTATAGTTAGTAATCTATGAATTCTACTGCAATCGAGTTTTATTGTATATATGATGGTTTGTCTCCTGCAGGAGATTCCTAAAAAGGTAGTAAGAAAAATAGGAAGGACACTGTCAGATATTGTTGCTCTGAAAAGCGCTAATGGTAGACTTTGGAATGTGGAATTGAAGAGATCTGGAGGCAAGGTTTGGTTTTACAAAGGTTGGAAGGAATTCAGGAATATCACTCTTTAAAGGATGGTTATGTTTTGGGAATCATTTACAATGGGAATTCACAATTCTGTGTGCGTATTACCAATTTTATATATGGTTCTGAAAAGCAAGGAGATCCTAATCCTAAGAAAAGGTGCCGGTTGAGCAAAAGGGTATAAGATGATGACGTTATATGGTTGGACTCACCTCCATCTCGAACTCATGTTGAAAGTACGACAAATGAGGAAATAGCGCAGTTGTCAGTTCCTCCTGGTCTCGATACACCCATGCAACTCAACAAAAATAAGGGTATAACGTCTTTGGTTACGGATGAAACCAGGGAAACGTGTTTAGGAAATGAAAGAACTCAACGTCTACCAGTCGTTACAGAAGAAGAGAGTAAAGACAAGTCCAATTCACCCGAGGCCTCAAAACTTTTCTATAAATTATCAAGGAGAACCGCCAATGAAGAAGTGGCTCAAGTAACCAAGTTATTTAAGCGTCAGACTCGATCTCCTTTCTTTGCAGTTTGTGTTCGAGATACCTGTCTAACTGGTGGATATCTGGTGACAGATCTTGACCTAAAAACTTCACTCTTTAATATAATCATTTTTCTCTTTTTGGTCTGGAAAAGGAATTTTATATGCTAAGCTAACAAGTATGCATAAGTTTCATACAAACATCAGGTGAATGATCCCAAGTTTTGGGATATCTACAATGCACAACATAGATAGAGTCCCAGGTTTGTTATAGTATTGAGAACAAGTTTACGATACAAGATGGGGTTCTAAAATTCCCATTTTACACTAGTAAGATCTGCTGTGCTGGTGGCCTTGATAGTTGCTGCATTAGGTCCACAAGAAATGACATTATCTAGATATAACTCTGCTGCCATCTGCTAAAATCCCTAATTAGTAACACAAGTTGCAGTTCTATCTTGTTGCGCTTCGACTTTGGCTTGAGATTTATGTACCAATGAATATTCTGCACTGCAAAAACAAGATTTACTTTTTTGGATTTTAGAACTTGCTTTCCTGAATACATTGTTGCACCTACTCTTTTGAATATCCCAGAGTTGTAGCAGCCTTTTAAATATTGTTTATTCTCTGCTTCCTTTGTTTTTGTTTTTGTTTTGATAGGGTTACTTGAATGAAACCATGAGAATATCCAACCTCGAACAATAACAAACTGTTGTGTCGTGGTCTTATCTGTAAATCAGTAGCAAACTCAATAGCTCGAGCCTACACTTAACCAACTAATAGGGTTTGATTCTCGAACTCTGTAAGACACATAGGACATAGTTTGGTCTCTGTTTAGATTTGTTTTGCAAAGTTTCCTCTTACCGGAAGAACATCATCTATACACAAAGATTCCCCATTTTGTGTTGGTCTCTACCGGATTTTTCTTCACACTTCACAGTATATTCCAGTAATCATTAGATTAGTTGATGAGGTCTACCACAGTTCTGTATTGATATCAACGTATTCTGAGGTTCGGGTCTATCTGAAATTCAAATATTTTTCCATATGTCAGCTTTCTTTTCATTTGTTTTTCTCGCTATACTGTTGCTTCACTACCCGAAGCCCTATTGTTCAAACAAAAACTAGCTTAACCACGTACCACCGCATACTTTTTGCATGATTCGTTCAATTAATTTGCCATGTGTTTTCTGGTGTACCCTATAAATAAAAAAAAATTCCTTCTTGTGCAGCATGTTCCTTGCGGCTTTGCCAAGGAACATCCACGGAAGAAGGCCAAAGCTATCATGGTTCGAAATTCAGAGGATAAAGTGTGGACCTTTGGCTACTTTATAAGAGGTAATGTAACACATATCCTCTGGTTGGACTTCTCTTAGACGAGATTTAGGTCGGACAGAAGGCGATATTTGTGTTTTTGAGCTGCTTAAAGAAAAGGATATAGAAATGAGAGTTTCTGTTTTAAGGGAGATAGACAATCTGCTCACCAGGATTTGATCGGGGTTCAAAAGTGCATCTGACTGCATATGAGTGCATTTGATCAAAACTATCTAAACTCTTAGTGATGGCTGTAACTTCTGACTATACTCATAGCTTTGTCATATTTTTACTGCCTTTACTTAAGGTGAATTTACTTCTACTTTGCTCTAGTTCTCTATGGTCTTTCATCTCAATCACCTCGTGTCTGGACTAATTCCTAAATCTAGTAACCTGTTTGATTTAGTCCTATCCTTGATTTAATTCATTTTATCCTTTCCCTTGCAGTGTGTTTTTATATTCTGTCCTGAATTTAGTTCTCCTGAATATTTTGTGTGATTTTTCTCAAGTCTGTTCTTTCTTTGTGCTAATTTCTCTGTTTCTCTAGGCCCATCACACTGGTTTCTATTTGGGCCCTGGTCACGGTTTAGGTCTTTCTTCCGTTGGACATTCCAAATATGAAAATATTAGTTTTGAATGTCCAGGTCATTGGACCCCTGTTACTCGTGATCCCTTAAATTACCTGCGACAATACCACAAACTAGATATTGTAATCTTGTACGACATCTGGTAGCCCAAATTCACAAGAGGTTCTCACATATATATATGCCAACCAACAGAAAATTTGCCTCCACTAAAATGGTCAATCTGTACATAAGTACCAATGAGAACCTAACACCAGCAAAAAAATCTAGGAACTCCTCTCTTCTATATAAAAACAGGAAGGAGAATTTCGAACCACTTCTCCAAAAATATTATAATACTTTACAAGGTTGGAAATCAAAGTTGTTATGTTAGGGAGGCATTCTTCGAGCTTATCCAACATATCAGATGCAAATGTTGGATAAATTAGATAAAATTCAGAAAAAAAATTGGTGGAAAAAAGATAAGTCTTTTCATTTTCTTACCTTGGCATCCTTTGCCTGAGACCCTCACCAAAATGATTGAATGCAATGGTTACTTGCATTACCTTGTCTCTGGTATACGAGTCGTCATGACCCAGCAGCATCACCTATTGACATTTGAAATATTGGTTGGTTAACTAACAGAATGGATGATATAAAACAAATTCCGTTTAGTTGTGTTATTTACCTCATTGTGGTGAGTGAAGTAATTGTTAGAGATAGTGATGGCAGTGGAAGCCATGATAGCATCAATAAGACCATCAGCACAGTTGGAGAGTGAGTTGTGATCAACCCAGATATGGCTAGATCCAGAAATGGAGATACCATCACCATCAGACAATGATCTATATTCGTAGTGAGACGGGGAGTCTAGAACCAAAGCATTACCAGTGGGTTTACAGTCGTGGATGTGGATTCCATGAATGATAACATTGGTTATGTACTGAATAGTGATGCAAGCTCCATTTGCGATATGAACATTGACACCACGGCCATCAATGGTCTTGAAACTATTCATGATAAGCTCTTGTTTGAGAGTGATGACCATGTCACGCTTGAACACAATCCAAAGTGGTTTGTCCTGAATGACTGCATGACGCAGGGTTCCTGGTTTGGGATTCACAGCGTCGTGATCACTTGGGTCAGTGACGACATAGTAATCTCCATCTCGACCACCAAGAGCTTTACGCCCAAAACCGATACCACAGTCTGCAAGACGCTTCCTGTTTTTGTGCCAGTCTTTGTCACAGCGCCAGCAATCATCAATTGGATTGCCACTTCCACATGAGAAATACCCGCCCAGGTTCCTCCTTTCAGTACTATTACGTATAGTCCTGTTCATTCAGAATCAATTAATTCAGGTTATCATCCAAATGGCTTAAATTTTAAGTCAAAGGCTACAAAGTAGTCAAAATTCGCTCTCTAAATTTTAAGTCAAAATTTTAGTTGGGTCAACTCGAGTAACTGCAGAGGTCAAGTTTTTCTTACTGTTCTTCAACCTTCACATAATCAAAGTTCACTTTTCATGTCACGTTGATCGCAGTAAATGTAGAGGCGGTGTGGGGTGAAATTAAGTGTCGGTGAGGTACTACCCCTATCTATCTACCTAAGAAGTTGGCAAGAAGTGTTTAATTTGAAGGGAGGAAACAAAATAAATGCTAGGGGTAAAAGAAAGAAAAAGTACATTAAATGAAATAGGTTAGATATAAATGCTAGGGATTGCTTTTTTTTTTTTAAGCAGTAGAGGGCTTAATGGCTGGTCAATATTTTGTCGGTATGGTCAACTTACATAATAGAATAATTTATCTTTAAAGTTCCGAATCAGAGAAAGATAATATAAAAAATTAATCGATTCTAAAACGTTTTAGAGCTAACACTCCCTCGATTTGTTGCAATTTAAGATTAACTTAGAAAAGTAACAATGTGATCATTTAAGTGGACGACTTTACGAAGAAGAGCAGCAACCTGTTTATACACAATCTGAGTGAGAAAAGACAAAGGAATTGAGTTGATATCCGATTATGGAATGGAACCCATGTCAAACGTAATTACTACTAAGCTGGGAATCACGGACATTGACACAGGACACGGACACGACATGGACACAGATACTGGCAAAAATCCAAAATCATCATGATACGGACACGTCTATAAATATATCAATAAAATGGTTCTTATATATTGCAAATACATGGAAAAAACTTAATTTTATGCTGTTAGTTTAGCTCACACGTAGAAAAATTAATTATTATAGTGATTTTTTGACATAATAGGTTACCAAACTACTAAAATGGAGAATACATTTCTGGACGTGTGTCGACACTGGGGACATGGGGAACCACGTGCTCTTGTGTTCAGAGTCTGGAGTCTATCACATGCACTCTCACTATTACGTACAAGACAATAAACGAGCAACCCCTGTTTCTATGAAAGCCACCACCTTTTCAGAATAATGCATCCTAAGTTCCTAACCATTAACTTGCTGCAGTGCAGAACTCCAGTCCTACTCCCAAAAGTACTTTATCTTTTTTCTGGTGACTATTAGTTTCATAAACCATGTTTCTTATTCTTCAGATGATTTGTAACTAAACAGTCAAGTTGATGACCATTAGGCACTATAAAGTACTACAAAAGTGTGGTGCCTCCATTGTTTAGTTTGTTTCTTTTACGTTTTAAACGATTGTCAAGCAGGGATCATCATTAAAAGTAAAGGTAACAATCCACCATGTGATCATATTAGCCAAATTTGGTTTTTGTGATTTTTTAGAAAAGGGATACACTTACGTAGCTACTTGGGAAGCAACTTCATCAGGATCAGCTACTGCATGTTCATGGGTCCACTCCTCCTCTGGCCTGAAAAAATTTAATAAAATTCGCAAGATAAGAACACGGTTTAACTTTTAATTGTTTATAGATTTTTTTATGAAAACAAAAGATGAATCAAACCCATGTTTCTTTTCCTGATGGATTGTTTCAGGTGAGCGTTTGGCATTTTCTATACCTGACAAATTTTCCTAGTATATGGATCAAAAACAAAAACAGGGTTTTGGTTTTTGTTACAGAAACAATCAAGACTCGACGGAGATTCGTACACTGCACAAGACTGTACAAAACGGAGTAAATTAAGTGAATGAACGTCTAAAAAGAATTTGTTTGCAGAGACAAAAATGATAAAGAAAACCTTAAACTGTTTAAATCCCCGCATTAATAAGATTTTGGAGGTACAAACATCTATTCTCTACGGCCATAAGGAAGGTGAGATTTCGGAAGGACGATTTTGTGAGCGAAAAGTTAATGCTGTTCTTCTAGGAATTTTTTCGGATCAAGCCGTAACATCAATGGACGTTTTGGATCTGTCGATTCTTATTAGAAGAACAGTTTAATCTAGTAACTCTACCTTAAATCCGCCATTGTTGTTGTGTTTATTGTGGAGCTCTGTAATTGCTTTGTTTGTTGTTGAATCCTTAACAGAAACAAAAACGTAGAAATAAATCAGTACAAAAACATGAGCAAATAACCAAAATCTCACAAAAACAGAGCTTCCATTTTCACACTCTGAGCAAAAACCTCTGCTATTGGAGTAAATTAAAGTTACATGTAGAGAGGAAAAGCAGTTGTTCTTCTTCTGCATTTACTCACTCTTTTTTGTGTAGAAAAAGAAAAACAGAATTATACCTCAAATCAGAGTTCTCCTTTTTCTCTTGATCAGCCATTATCAGTATAACAAACAGTAATAGAGTAACCAGACATAAGCTTAAACACCTCAAAGAAACCGCCATTGTTTATAATCTTAGGGGAGGGTTTCAATTCGGTTTCTTTGGATGTTGAAGAAGAAAGAGAGTGGGGAGTAAGAGAAAAACTTGTTTGGAACTTATATCTTTGTCGATTCCGAATTTATCAACCCTTTTTCTCCTTTTCTTTTTTAACCTTGGTTAGTTGGGTTAACTTTACTGGATACAAAGGATTTTACTTGTTACTTTTTTACTTTTGTTGACAATTCTACTGCATCCGGAGAGAGTGACAGAGAAGGTAATTTTGTTTGGTTTTGTTTTTCCGAAATGGGTCATTTGTTTAAATATTTTTAAAACATAGTTCAAATGGAAGAGTAAAAATTAGTACGGGTGAAATGGACAAATTTTTTTTTAGCAAAGATGAAACTGGATTCATCTTGGCTTAAACTTAAAATATAGCGAGGATGAAACTGGATGCATCCTGTGTAAATTAAAAAATAAGAAAGTATTTGAAAATTGGCAGGATGAAATTGTTTACATCCTGGCTATTTTTATATTTTTCCATTTAAACAGTATCAAAATCTAAGTGTCTTTTTCACCCAAGAATTATTGATTTTGGTCTTTTTAACCAATTTTGTGTTGTTTTTCTGTATAGCAGAATGTTAATTACATTTTACTTACACATTCAGTCACCAGAGAATCATTCCCGCCGGATGATTGTGCTTGATCTATATTGTGCAAGTTAAAAATTTGATGAAAAGCTTTATAAAAAAATTGCAAACACATACAGAAAATGATAACTGGACACTGAGTGTTTGATGAAAGGCTTCAAAGAAACATGTTTCTGTTCATCATCATGTGTTTATTCACATAATTTTACTTGTTTTCTTGTATCATTATTATCATTTTCTTGCTTATATTCTTATTAAACTTCACTGATACCGACACTGGTTTGGATGATTTCTTGCAGTTGTTATTGTTATTCATGATTTTGAGGCAAGTTACTTCGGAAGATATCAGCGGTTACATCAAGGGTTATCAATGTTATAGCTCAAAGTTGGATTGGAACAAGCTTAGGCCAGTGATACTTAGAAGAATAGAAAGAGGGCTAAAGACTATCCAGTCAAGAGTATGATTCATGTTAACAGAGCACGCCACATTACCCTATCAAGGCCTGTAAGTAAGTCATAAACTAGTTGACGAATAAATTCTGGTTAATATGCTTTTTATTTTACATTATTTATCAGAAGATTAATGTACCCTAATACTTTGAGGCACTAGAAATAGGTTTATAGTGTTGTTGTGTTCTTTCATGTTGAATATTTAAGATAAAAGTAGCCGAAAAACAACTAAACCCAGACGTTATCTTGAATAAACTTGGGGGTTCGCTCTAGCAGCGCAGTTCTGAATTCATCATTTTATTTATACCATCAACACCTGATTACACCATAGTCTGGACTAGGGATGAACTTGCCGGATGCAGATTTGCTTATCCTATTGTTTTTGCTCTTCATTTGATCAAAACAAAAGTGTGCTGGAAAAGTATTCTGAACCTTATTTGTTTTTTTCACTAGCATTTGCAAGTTGTTTAACGAAAGTGTATTTGTTGCCATTGCTCCGACATATAGAATCTTCGATTAAAGACTGCTGCCAATTGATTGAAAAATAAATAAATGAAGTGAATATAACATGTTCTGCTGAGCACAATACTGGCATCATCTCCTACTACTTGTACAATTTGTTCATCATTTTGGTAGAATCTACAGCGTCAAATTTCAACAGCTGAAGTAGAATTTTCAACGGCTTCAATTGATTGCGTTGGATACTATCATACTAGGAAAATTGATACTCGTTGTACGATAATACAAGGATGGTGTTGCAAAGTACACAAGTAGTTGTACCCATTAAATTTATGGTAGGTTGGTAGCATTTACTGAACATAGCTTATTAAGTGGCACTGACACTGTTAGCGCTACTCTCAGTAGTTTCACTTTTTCTTCTTTATCTTCTTCTTCTTCTCCTCTCATTCTCCTTTGAAATTTGACTGGAGACCGATAAACAAGAATATGGGTGCCCCGCAAAATTACAGTAGACCCTCATTTTTCAAGGTGATGATAGGAGATTTTGGAAAAAGGCTTGTAAGTTGCTCATCTATTTTCATTTTTTTTTTCTGATTATTAATTTTTTTTTAAATGTGTTTGTTTCATTTTTATTTATTTACTATTTAATGAAATATAAACCTAAAAGAAAAAAAAAAGTAAAAGAAGTGAAACACTGTTCTGATCTCTCATTATTTATTAAGGAAAATTTATTTCTTTGAAGATGGTGAGGGTTAGACGAAGAATGATTTACTTGAACAGTTGTGTTAATTGTTGATTAAATACCTGAATTCGTGTATGTTTATGACTCAACTATGCAGAAGGTGCCTAAATTTCATCAGGAACTTTAACGGGATGATACCCTATGATTCGATACTTCGAAGTCCATCAGGATGTTGGAATGTGAAGGTTAGAGAAGAAAAAGATGGTGGTTTGTCTTTCTGGAAAGGGTGGCCTGATTTTGCTGAAGCACATTGTTTACAGGCGGGGGATTTTGTTACTATGAAGTATATTGGCAATTCACAGTTTGTTGTTACGTTGTATGGTAATAATGGATGCGAAAAGGTATCGTCTCCTACGGGCAGCAATGGCGTAAAATCGATTCCCTCAAGGAAGAGGAAAGAATGTGGAGAAACAAGTAAGAGGCAATTCACTAATTCTGGTTCCGGGTTTGATCAGCATAAGTATCATGCAGGCGATACTGGAGGAGATTCGCTTAGTTCTGGCAAAAAGAAATGTGAGTTATTATTGCAATATAGTATATGCATATTCGTCTCGCTGTAACTGTTTATAGGCTCAGGTGATTAGCATAATCCTATCTAACTATGTTTCCTATGTGTATTGTGTAGGTGAGTTGTTTAAATGCGATGCACGAAAGAGAAAAGCAACTGTCATTGAGGGAAGGACAGGGGCTAATCAAACAGAGTGTTCGCTCGCGTAAAGGGAAACCGTGTTTTATTTTTTTTTGGACAGAGAATAAGAAATATCAAATGGTGAGATTTCTTGTATCATTTTTCTGATGCTGCAACTAACTGAATGACAATGTTGTTCATCATGGTGTTAATGTAATTTCTTATAGTTAGTAATCTATGAATTCTACTGCAATCGAGTTTTATTGTATATATGATGGTTTGTCTCCTGCAGGAGATTCCTAAAAAGGTAGTAAGAAAAATAGGAAGGACACTGTCAGATATTGTTGCTCTGAAAAGCGCTAATGGTAGACTTTGGAATGTGGAATTGAAGAGATCTGGAGGCAAGGTTTGGTTTTACAAAGGTTGGAAGGAATTCAGGAATATCACTCTTTAAAGGATGGTTATGTTTTGGGAATCATTTACAATGGGAATTCACAATTCTGTGTGCGTATTACCAATTTTATATATGGTTCTGAAAAGCAAGGAGATCCTAATCCTAAGAAAAGGTGCCGGTTGAGCAAAAGGGTATAAGATGACGTATATGGTTGGACTCACCTCCATCTCGAACTCATGTTGAAAGTACGACAAATGAGGAAATAGCGCAGTTGTCAGTTCCTCCTGGTCTCGATACACCCATGCAACTCAACAAAAATAAGGGTATAACGTCTTTGGTTACGGATGAAACCAGGGAAACGTGTTTAGGAAATGAAAGAACTCAACGTCTACCAGTCGTTACAGAAGAAGAGAGTAAAGACAAGTCCAATTCACCCGAGGCCTCAAAACTTTTCTATAAATTATCAAGGAGAACCGCCAATGAAGAAGTGGCTCAAGTAACCAAGTTATTTAAGCGTCAGACTCGATCTCCTTTCTTTGCAGTTTGTGTTCGAGATACCTGTCTAACTGGTGGATATCTGGTGACAGATCTTGACCTAAAAACTTCACTCTTTAATATAATCATTTTTCTCTTTTTGGTCTGGAAAAGGAATTTTATATGCTAAGCTAACAAGTATGCATAAGTTTCATACAAACATCAGGTGAATGATCCCAAGTTTTGGGATATCTACAATGCACAACATAGATAGAGTCCCAGGTTTGTTATAGTATTGAGAACAAGTTTACGATACAAGATGGGGTTCTAAAATTCCCATTTTACACTAGTAAGATCTGCTGTGCTGGTGGCCTTGATAGTTGCTGCATTAGGTCCACAAGAAATGACATTATCTAGATATAACTCTGCTGCCATCTGCTAAAATCCCTAATTAGTAACACAAGTTGCAGTTCTATCTTGTTGCGCTTCGACTTTGGCTTGAGATTTATGTACCAATGAATATTCTGCACTGCAAAAACAAGATTTACTTTTTTGGATTTTAGAACTTGCTTTCCTGAATACATTGTTGCACCTACTCTTTTGAATATCCCAGAGTTGTAGCAGCCTTTTAAATATTGTTTATTCTCTGCTTCCTTTGTTTTGTTTTTGTTTTGATAGGGTTACTTGAATGAAACCATGAGAATATCCAACCTCGAACAATAACAAACTGTTGTGTGGTCTTATCTGTAAATCAGTAGCAAACTCAATAGCTCGAGCCTACACTTAACCAACTAATAGGGTTTGATTCTCGAACTCTGTAAGACACATAGGACATAGTTTGGTCTCTGTTTAGATTTGTTTTGCAAAGTTTCCTCTTACCGGAAGAACATCATCTATACACAAAGATTCCCCATTTTGTGTTGGTCTCTACCGGATTTTTCTTCACACTTCACAGTATATTCCAGTAATCATTAGATTAGTTGATGAGGTCTACCACAGTTCTGTATTGATATCAACGTATTCTGAGGTTCGGGTCTATCTGAAATTCAAATATTTTTCCATATGTCAGCTTTCTTTTCATTTGTTTTTCTCGCTATACTGTTGCTTCACTACCCGAAGCCCTATTGTTCAAACAAAAACTAGCTTAACCACGTACCACCGCATACTTTTTGCATGATTCGTTCAATTAATTTGCCATGTGTTTTCTGGTGTACCCTATAAATAAAAAAAAATTCCTTCTTGTGCAGCATGTTCCTTGCGGCTTTGCCAAGGAACATCCACGGAAGAAGGCCAAAGCTATCATGGTTCGAAATTCAGAGGATAAAGTGTGGACCTTTGGCTACTTTATAAGAGGTAATGTAACACATATCCTCTGGTTGGACTTCTCTTAGACGAGATTTAGGTCGGACAGAAGGCGATATTTGTGTTTTTGAGCTGCTTAAAGAAAAGGATATAGAAATGAGAGTTTCTGTTTTAAGGGAGATAGACAATCTGCTCACCAGGATTTGATCGGGGTTCAAAAGTGCATCTGACTGCATATGAGTGCATTTGATCAAAACTATCTAAACTCTTAGTGATGGCTGTAACTTCTGACTATACTCATAGCTTTGTCATATTTTTACTGCCTTTACTTAAGGTGAATTTACTTCTACTTTGCTCTAGTTCTCTATGGTCTTTCATCTCAATCACCTCGTGTCTGGACTAATTCCTAAATCTAGTAACCTGTTTGATTTAGTCCTATCCTTGATTTAATTCATTTTATCCTTTCCCTTGCAGTGTGTTTTTATATTCTGTCCTGAATTTAGTTCTCCTGAATATTTTGTGTGATTTTTCTCAAGTCTGTTCTTTCTTTGTGCTAATTTCTCTGTTTCTCTAGGCCCATCACACTGGTTTCTATTTGGGCCCTGGTCACGGTTTAGGTCTTTCTTCCGTTGGACATTCCAAATATGAAAATATTAGTTTTGAATGTCCAGGTCATTGGACCCCTGTTACTCGTGATCCCTTAAATTACCTGCGACAATACCACAAACTAGATATTGTAATCTTGTACGACATCTGGTAGCCCAAATTCACAAGAGGTTCTCACATATATATATGCCAACCAACAGAAAATTTGCCTCCACTAAAATGGTCAATCTGTACATAAGTACCAATGAGAACCTAACACCAGCAAAAAAATCTAGGAACTCCTCTCTTCTATATAAAAACAGGAAGGAGAATTTCGAACCACTTCTCCAAAAATATTATAATACTTTACAAGGTTGGAAATCAAAGTTGTTATGTTAGGGAGGCATTCTTCGAGCTTATCCAACATATCAGATGCAAATGTTGGATAAATTAGATAAAATTCAGAAAAAAAATTGGTGGAAAAAAGATAAGTCTTTTCATTTTCTTACCTTGGCATCCTTTGCCTGAGACCCTCACCAAAATGATTGAATGCAATGGTTACTTGCATTACCTTGTCTCTGGTATACGAGTCGTCATGACCCAGCAGCATCACCTATTGACATTTGAAATATTGGTTGGTTAACTAACAGAATGGATGATATAAAACAAATTCCGTTTAGTTGTGTTATTTACCTCATTGTGGTGAGTGAAGTAATTGTTAGAGATAGTGATGGCAGTGGAAGCCATGATAGCATCAATAAGACCATCAGCACAGTTGGAGAGTGAGTTGTGATCAACCCAGATATGGCTAGATCCAGAAATGGAGATACCATCACCATCAGACAATGATCTATATTCGTAGTGAGACGGGGAGTCTAGAACCAAAGCATTACCAGTGGGTTTACAGTCGTGGATGTGGATTCCATGAATGATAACATTGGTTATGTACTGAATAGTGATGCAAGCTCCATTTGCGATATGAACATTGACACCACGGCCATCAATGGTCTTGAAACTATTCATGATAAGCTCTTGTTTGAGAGTGATGACCATGTCACGCTTGAACACAATCCAAAGTGGTTTGTCCTGAATGACTGCATGACGCAGGGTTCCTGGTTTGGGATTCACAGCGTCGTGATCACTTGGGTCAGTGACGACATAGTAATCTCCATCTCGACCACCAAGAGCTTTACGCCCAAAACCGATACCACAGTCTGCAAGACGCTTCCTGTTTTTGTGCCAGTCTTTGTCACAGCGCCAGCAATCATCAATTGGATTGCCACTTCCACATGAGAAATACCCGCCCAGGTTCCTCCTTTCAGTACTATTACGTATAGTCCTGTTCATTCAGAATCAATTAATTCAGGTTATCATCCAAATGGCTTAAATTTTAAGTCAAAGGCTACAAAGTAGTCAAAATTCGCTCTCTAAATTTTAAGTCAAAATTTTAGTTGGGTCAACTCGAGTAACTGCAGAGGTCAAGTTTTTCTTACTGTTCTTCAACCTTCACATAATCAAAGTTCACTTTTCATGTCACGTTGATCGCAGTAAATGTAGAGGCGGTGTGGGGTGAAATTAAGTGTCGGTGAGGTACTACCCCTATCTATCTACCTAAGAAGTTGGCAAGAAGTGTTTAATTTGAAGGGAGGAAACAAAATAAATGCTAGGGGTAAAAGAAAGAAAAAGTACATTAAATGAAATAGGTTAGATATAAATGCTAGGGATTGCTTTTTTTTTTTTAAGCAGTAGAGGGCTTAATGGCTGGTCAATATTTTGTCGGTATGGTCAACTTACATAATAGAATAATTTATCTTTAAAGTTCCGAATCAGAGAAAGATAATATAAAAAATTAATCGATTCTAAAACGTTTTAGAGCTAACACTCCCTCGATTTGTTGCAATTTAAGATTAACTTAGAAAAGTAACAATGTGATCATTTAAGTGGACGACTTTACGAAGAAGAGCAGCAACCTGTTTATACACAATCTGAGTGAGAAAAGACAAAGGAATTGAGTTGATATCCGATTATGGAATGGAACCCATGTCAAACGTAATTACTACTAAGCTGGGAATCACGGACATTGACACAGGACACGGACACGACATGGACACAGATACTGGCAAAAATCCAAAATCATCATGATACGGACACGTCTATAAATATATCAATAAAATGGTTCTTATATATTGCAAATACATGGAAAAAACTTAATTTTATGCTGTTAGTTTAGCTCACACGTAGAAAAATTAATTATTATAGTGATTTTTTGACATAATAGGTTACCAAACTACTAAAATGGAGAATACATTTCTGGACGTGTGTCGACACTGGGGACATGGGGAACCACGTGCTCTTGTGTTCAGAGTCTGGAGTCTATCACATGCACTCTCACTATTACGTACAAGACAATAAACGAGCAACCCCTGTTTCTATGAAAGCCACCACCTTTTCAGAATAATGCATCCTAAGTTCCTAACCATTAACTTGCTGCAGTGCAGAACTCCAGTCCTACTCCCAAAAGTACTTTATCTTTTTTCTGGTGACTATTAGTTTCATAAACCATGTTTCTTATTCTTCAGATGATTTGTAACTAAACAGTCAAGTTGATGACCATTAGGCACTATAAAGTACTACAAAAGTGTGGTGCCTCCATTGTTTAGTTTGTTTCTTTTACGTTTTAAACGATTGTCAAGCAGGGATCATCATTAAAAGTAAAGGTAACAATCCACCATGTGATCATATTAGCCAAATTTGGTTTTTGTGATTTTTTAGAAAAGGGATACACTTACGTAGCTACTTGGGAAGCAACTTCATCAGGATCAGCTACTGCATGTTCATGGGTCCACTCCTCCTCTGGCCTGAAAAAATTTAATAAAATTCGCAAGATAAGAACACGGTTTAACTTTTAATTGTTTATAGATTTTTTTATGAAAACAAAAGATGAATCAAACCCATGTTTCTTTTCCTGATGGATTGTTTCAGGTGAGCGTTTGGCATTTTCTATACCTGACAAATTTTCCTAGTATATGGATCAAAAACAAAAACAGGGTTTTGGTTTTTGTTACAGAAACAATCAAGACTCGACGGAGATTCGTACACTGCACAAGACTGTACAAAACGGAGTAAATTAAGTGAATGAACGTCTAAAAAGAATTTGTTTGCAGAGACAAAAATGATAAAGAAAACCTTAAACTGTTTAAATCCCCGCATTAATAAGATTTTGGAGGTACAAACATCTATTCTCTACGGCCATAAGGAAGGTGAGATTTCGGAAGGACGATTTTGTGAGCGAAAAGTTAATGCTGTTCTTCTAGGAATTTTTTCGGATCAAGCCGTAACATCAATGGACGTTTTGGATCTGTCGATTCTTATTAGAAGAACAGTTTAATCTAGTAACTCTACCTTAAATCCGCCATTGTTGTTGTGTTTATTGTGGAGCTCTGTAATTGCTTTGTTTGTTGTTGAATCCTTAACAGAAACAAAAACGTAGAAATAAATCAGTACAAAAACATGAGCAAATAACCAAAATCTCACAAAAACAGAGCTTCCATTTTCACACTCTGAGCAAAAACCTCTGCTATTGGAGTAAATTAAAGTTACATGTAGAGAGGAAAAGCAGTTGTTTTCTTCTGCATTTACTCACTCTTTTTTGTGTAGAAAAAGAAAAACAGAATTATACCTCAAATCAGAGTTCTCCTTTTTCTCTACTTGATCAGCCATTATCAGTATAACAAACAGTAATAGAGTAACCAGACATAAGCTTAAACACCTCAAAGAAACCGCCATTGTTTATAATCTTAGGGGAGGGTTTCAATTCGGTTTCTTTGGATGTTGAAGAAGAAAGAGAGTGGGGAGTAAGAGAAAAACTTGTTTGGAACTTATATCTTTGTCGATTCCGAATTTATCAACCCTTTTTCTCCTTTTCTTTTTTAACCTTGGTTAGTTGGGTTAACTTTACTGGATACAAAGGATTTTACTTGTTACTTTTTTACTTTTGTTGACAATTCTACTGCATCCGGAGAGAGTGACAGAGAAGGTAATTTTGTTTGGTTTTGTTTTTCCGAAATGGGTCATTTGTTTAAATATTTTTAAAACATAGTTCAAATGGAAGAGTAAAAATTAGTACGGGTGAAATGGACAAATTTTTTTTTAGCAAAGATGAAACTGGATTCATCTTGGCTTAAACTTAAAATATAGCGAGGATGAAACTGGATGCATCCTGTGTAAATTAAAAAATAAGAAAAGTATTTGAAAATTGGCAGGATGAAATTGTTTACATCCTGGCTATTTTTATATTTTTGTCCATTTAAACAGTATCAAAATCTAAGTGTCTTTTTCACCCAAGAATTATTGATTTTGGTCTTTTTAACCAATTTTGTGTTGTTTTTCTGTATAGCAGAATGTTAATTACATTTTACTTACACATTCAGTCACCAGAGAATCATTCCCGCCGGATGATTGTGCTTGATCTATATTGTGCAAGTTAAAAATTTGATGAAAAGCTTTATAAAAAAATTGCAAACACATACAGAAAATGATAACTGGACACTGAGTGTTTGATGAAAGGCTTCAAAGAAACATGTTTCTGTTCATCATCATGTGTTTATTCACATAATTTTACTTGTTTTCTTGTATCATTATTATCATTTTCTTGCTTATATTCTTATTAAACTTCACTGATACCGACACTGGTTTGGATGATTTCTTGCAGTTGTTATTGTTATTCATGATTTTGAGGCAAGTTACTTCGGAAGATATCAGCGGTTACATCAAGGGTTATCAATGTTATAGCTCAAAGTTGGATTGGAACAAGCTTAGGCCAGTGATACTTAGAAGAATAGAAAGAGGGCTAAAGACTATCCAGTCAAGAGTATGATTCATGTTAACAGAGCACGCCACATTACCCTATCAAGGCCTGTAAGTAAGTCATAAACTAGTTGACGAATAAATTCTGGTTAATATGCTTTTTTTTTACATTATTTATCAGAAGATTAATGTACCCTAATACTTTGAGGCACTAGAAATAGGTTTATAGTGTTGGTTTGTGTTCTTTCATGTTGAATATTTAAGATAAAAGTAGCCGAAAAACAACTAAACCCAGACGTTATCTTGAATAAACTTGGGGGTTCGCTCTAGCAGCGCAGTTCTGAATTCATCATTTTATTTATACCATCAACACCTGATTACACCATAGTCTGGACTAGGGATGAACTTGCCGGATGCAGATTTGCTTATCCTATTGTTTTTGCTCTTCATTTGATCAAAACAAAAGTGTGCTGGAAAAGTATTCTGAACCTTATTTGTTTTTTTCACTAGCATTTGCAAGTTGTTTAACGAAAGTGTATTTGTTGCCATTGCTCCGACATATAGAATCTTCGATTAAAGACTGCTGCCAATTGATTGAAAAATAATAAATGAAGTGAATATAACATGTTTGCTGAGCACAATACTGGCATCATCTCCTACTACTTGTACAATTTGTTCATCATTTTGGTAGAATCTACAGCGTCAAATTTCAACAGCTGAAGTAGAATTTTCAACGGCTTCAATTGATTGCGTTGGATACTATCATACTAGGAAAATTGATACTCGTTGTACGATAATACAAGGATGGTGTTGCAAAGTACACAAGTAGTTGTACCCATTAAATTTATGGTAGGTTGGTAGCATTTACTGAACATAGCTTATTAAGTGGCACTGACACTGTTAGCGCTACTCTCAGTAGTTTCACTTTTTCTTCTTTATCTTCTTCTTCTTCTTCCTCCTCATTCTCCTTTGAAATTTGACTGGAGACCGATAAACAAGAATATGGGTGCCCCGCAAAATTACAGTAGACCCTCATTTTTCAAGGTGATGATAGGAGATTTTGGAAAAAGGCTTGTAAGTTGCTCATCTATTTTCATTTTTTTTTACTGATTATTAATTTTTTTTTAAATGTGTTTGTTTCATTTTTATTTATTTACTATTTAATGAAATATAAACCTAAAAGAAAAAAAAAAGTAAAAGAAGTGAAACACTGTTCTGATCTCTCATTATTTATTAAGGAAAATTTATTTCTTTGAAGATGGTGAGGGTTAGACGAAGAATAATGATTTACTTGAACAGTTGTGTTAATTGTTGATTAAATACCTGAATTCGTGTATGTTTATGACTCAACTATGCAGAAGGTGCCAGTAAATTTCATCAGGAACTTTAACGGGATGATACCCTATGATTCGATACTTCGAAGTCCATCAGGATGTTGGAATGTGAAGGTTAGAGAAGAAAAAGATGGTGGTTTGTCTTTCTGGAAAGGGTGGCCTGATTTTGCTGAAGCACATTGTTTACAGGCGGGGGATTTTGTTACTATGAAGTATATTGGCAATTCACAGTTTGTTGTTACGTTGTATGGTAATAATGGATGCGAAAAGGTATCGTCTCCTACGGGCAGCAATGGCGTAAAATCGATTCCCTCAAGGAAGAGGAAAGAATGTGGAGAAACAAGTAAGAGGCAATTCACTAATTCTGGTTCCGGGTTTGATCAGCATAAGTATCATGCAGGCGATACTGGAGGAGATTCGCTTAGTTCTGGCAAAAAGAAATGTGAGTTATTATTGCAATAGTATATGCATATTCGTCTCGCTGTAACTGTTTATAGGCTCAGGTGATTAGCATAATCCTATCTAACTATGTTTCCTATGTGTATTGTGTAGGTGAGTTGTTTAAATGCGATGCACGAAAGAGAAAAGCAACTGTCATTGAGGGAAGGACAGGGGCTAATCAAACAGAGTGTTCGCTCGCGTAAAGGGAAACCGTGTTTTTATTTTTTTTGGACAGAGAATAAGAAATATCAAATGGTGAGATTTCTTGTATCATTTTTCTGATGCTGCAACTAACTGAATGACAATGTTGTTCATCATGGTGTTAATGTAATTTCTTATAGTTAGTAATCTATGAATTCTACTGCAATCGAGTTTTATTGTATATATGATGGTTTGTCTCCTGCAGGAGATTCCTAAAAAGGTAGTAAGAAAAATAGGAAGGACACTGTCAGATATTGTTGCTCTGAAAAGCGCTAATGGTAGACTTTGGAATGTGGAATTGAAGAGATCTGGAGGCAAGGTTTGGTTTTACAAAGGTTGGAAGGAATTCAGGAATATCACTCTTTAAAGGATGGTTATGTTTTGGGAATCATTTACAATGGGAATTCACAATTCTGTGTGCGTATTACCAATTTTATATATGGTTCTGAAAAGCAAGGAGATCCTAATCCTAAGAAAAGGTGCCGGTTGAGCAAAAGGGTATAAGATGATGACGTTATATGGTTGGACTCACCTCCATCTCGAACTCATGTTGAAAGTACGACAAATGAGGAAATAGCGCAGTTGTCAGTTCCTCCTGGTCTCGATACACCCATGCAACTCAACAAAAATAAGGGTATAACGTCTTTGGTTACGGATGAAACCAGGGAAACGTGTTTAGGAAATGAAAGAACTCAACGTCTACCAGTCGTTACAGAAGAAGAGAGTAAAGACAAGTCCAATTCACCCGAGGCCTCAAAACTTTTCTATAAATTATCAAGGAGAACCGCCAATGAAGAAGTGGCTCAAGTAACCAAGTTATTTAAGCGTCAGACTCGATCTCCTTTCTTTGCAGTTTGTGTTCGAGATACCTGTCTAACTGGTGGATATCTGGTGACAGATCTTGACCTAAAAACTTCACTCTTTAATATAATCATTTTTCTCTTTTTGGTCTGGAAAAGGAATTTTATATGCTAAGCTAACAAGTATGCATAAGTTTCATACAAACATCAGGTGAATGATCCCAAGTTTTGGGATATCTACAATGCACAACATAGATAGAGTCCCAGGTTTGTTATAGTATTGAGAACAAGTTTACGATACAAGATGGGGTTCTAAAATTCCCATTTTACACTAGTAAGATCTGCTGTGCTGGTGGCCTTGATAGTTGCTGCATTAGGTCCACAAGAAATGACATTATCTAGATATAACTCTGCTGCCATCTGCTAAAATCCCTAATTAGTAACACAAGTTGCAGTTCTATCTTGTTGCGCTTCGACTTTGGCTTGAGATTTATGTACCAATGAATATTCTGCACTGCAAAAACAATTTACTTTTTTGGATTTTAGAACTTGCTTTCCTGAATACATTGTTGCACCTACTCTTTTGAATATCCCAGAGTTGTAGCAGCCTTTTAAATATTGTTTATTCTCTGCTTCCTTTGTTTTTGTTTTTGTTTTGATAGGGTTACTTGAATGAAACCATGAGAATATCCAACCTCGAACAATAACAAACTGTTGTGTCGTGGTCTTATCTGTAAATCAGTAGCAAACTCAATAGCTCGAGCCTACACTTAACCAACTAATAGGGTTTGATTCTCGAACTCTGTAAGACACATAGGACATAGTTTGGTCTCTGTTTAGATTTGTTTTGCAAAGTTTCCTCTTACCGGAAGAACATCATCTATACACAAAGATTCCCCATTTTGTGTTGGTCTCTACCGGATTTTTCTTCACACTTCACAGTATTTCCAGTAATCATTAGATTAGTTGATGAGGTCTACCACAGTTCTGTATTGATATCAACGTATTCTGAGGTTCGGGTCTATCTGAAATTCAAATATTTTTCCATATGTCAGCTTTCTTTTCATTTGTTTTTCTCGCTATACTGTTGCTTCACTACCCGAAGCCCTATTGTTCAAACAAAAACTAGCTTAACCACGTACCACCGCATACTTTTTGCATGATTCGTTCAATTAATTTGCCATGTGTTTTCTGGTGTACCCTATAAATAAAAAAAATTCCTTCTTGTGCAGCATGTTCCTTGCGGCTTTGCCAAGGAACATCCACGGAAGAAGGCCAAAGCTATCATGGTTCGAAATTCAGAGGATAAAGTGTGGACCTTTGGCTACTTTATAAAGGTAATGTAACACATATCCTCTGGTTGGACTTCTCTTAGACGAGATTTAGGTCGGACAGAAGGCGATATTTGTGTTTTTGAGCTGCTTAAAGAAAAGGATATAGAAATGAGAGTTTCTGTTTTAAGGGAGATAGACAATCTGCTCACCAGGATTTGATCGGGGTTCAAAAGTGCATCTGACTGCATATGAGTGCATTTGATCAAAACTATCTAAACTCTTAGTGATGGCTGTAACTTCTGACTATACTCATAGCTTTGTCATATTTTTACTGCCTTTACTTAAGGTGAATTTACTTCTACTTTGCTCTAGTTCTCTATGGTCTTTCATCTCACACCTCGTGTCTGGACTAATTCCTAAATCTAGTAACCTGTTTGATTTAGTCCTATCCTTGATTTAATTCATTTTATCCTTTCCCTTGCAGTGTGTTTTTATATTCTGTCCTGAATTTAGTTCTCCTGAATATTTTGTGTGATTTTTCTCAAGTCTGTTCTTTCTTTGTGCTAATTTCTCTGTTTCTCTAGGCCCATCACACTGGTTTCTATTTGGGCCCTGGTCACGGTTTAGGTCTTTCTTCCGTTGGACATTCCAAATATGAAAATATTAGTTTTGAATGTCCAGGTCATTGGACCCCTGTTACTCGTGATCCCTTAAATTACCTGCGACAATACCACAAACTAGATATTGTAATCTTGTACGACATCTGGTAGCCCAAATTCACAAGAGGTTCTCACATATATATATGCCAACCAACAGAAAATTTGCCTCCACTAAAATGGTCAATCTGTACATAAGTACCAATGAGAACCTAACACCAGCAAAAAAATCTAGGAACTCCTCTCTTCTATATAAAAACAGGAAGGAGAATTTCGAACCACTTCTCCAAAAATATTATAATACTTTACAAGGTTGGAAATCAAAGTTGTTATGTTAGGGAGGCATTCTTCGAGCTTATCCAACATATCAGATGCAAATGTTGGATAAATTAGATAAAATTCAGAAAAAAAATTGGTGGAAAAAAGATGAGTCAAAAGTAAGGGTGCACACGGTACGGTTCGGCTACCTGTACCTTCCTAGTCTCGGTTCCAAAATTTTGGACCGGTACATGTACCATGTACCTCGGTTCCGGTACCATTCGGTACACGTACGGTACCAGACACGGTTCCGGTACCAGTCGGTACCTGTTCCACAAACTAAATTTTTTTCTGTTAGAATCAGCCATCAATGTCAACATAGCAGACACCATAGCAATGAAACCCGAAAAGGGAAATTCCCCCATGGGTTTTCTTTCAAACAAGGAGAAGACAAATCTTCAAAAGCATCGGGTAAGATATGAATGAAACCCGTAGCTAAGATGACACCAGCAGCAAACGATGTAACATAGAAAAATAAATTACTATCTGGATGTAAAGTTGGAATGCTTCGTCCTAAAATTGGAAGACATACACAAATTGCACTAGCAGTAAGAATGGCGGCAATAGATATGAATTTGAGTTGAAGTGCTTGGTTTTTGTTAACACCTTCTTCATCTTCTGGTTCGCATGTGCACTCAGCAAAGACAGGAACTGGGTAATGGAGAAACTGAACTAGAACTACTAGCCATATTAGTAGAACTCAATTATATGAATTCTTCTTCATATTGATTAGAAAAATAAAAGAACGAGAAGTATATTGAAAAGAGAAGAGGCTGCTGATTGATTCTACTGAGAAACAACATAGGGGGAAACACTTCTGATTCTAAACCCTAACCTAATTTCTATATATACTAAAAATCTTCCACCGTCAGGTTATATCTAAATCTAATAATCAATATTAATGGGTACAATCGGTACGGGACAGCACGGGATATTGTTAGGACCGAGTACTTGTACCTCCCTATCCTCGGTTCCTCTTTTTCCGACCGGTACCTGTACCCCGTTCCTCGGTTCGGTACAAAACCAGGTACAGTTCCACCTTTTCCGGCACGGTCCGATAATTCGGCTCGGTTCCTGTGCACCCTTAGTCAAAAGGTAAAGGTGGTTATATAAAGGCGTGGAGAAGGCATGTGCAAGCCAAAAACACAAGGGGGATCGGGAATTAAAAATCCTCATTATTTCAATATAGCCCTTTTAACAAAACTAGCTAGCACATTAATGATGGAAAAAGTTCAGCTATGGGTTAAACTCCTTGAAGCGAAATACTTTTATAATTCCAATCTTTTCGTTCCTAAGAAATTATGAGCTATCATGGATTTGGACAAGCATTCAGAAAAGTTTAAATATTATTAAAGGCAATTATATTTGGCAAGTGAAAAATGGAGCTAATACGAAGACATGGGAGGACAACTGGATTCCCAACATGGACATGATAAATAAACCAAGAGGCAGAGATGATAATTTTCCACAAAAAGTTCAAGAGTTATTAAATAATGAAGGATATTGGGACACGGAAAAGCTAGATGATTTGTTCTCTTAAGAAATAAAAGAAAAAATTCTAGTTATTACCCCAAATAAAGAAGATGGAGACAGGATAAGATGGGCTCACCACCAATCGGGAGATTTCTCAGCAAAAAATATTTATAACTTTCTCATTGATCGCAATTCTAATAATGAGAATGATATAGATTTCTCGTGGAAAAACTATGGAAGATGCAGACTCTACCTCAGATCAGACTGTTTATTTGGAAATTAATTCAGAAAGCTTTACCGACCTTGAATAGATTAGCGGCTCATAACCCAGAGGCCAGAGGTTTCCCCAGAGTGTCAATGGTGCAATAACCAAGCTATGGAAACGGAAAATCATCTATTTATAACTTGCCTTTTTGCCAGAGTAGTTTGGTTCGGTTGCTCCTTAGACACAGTCAATTCTCGGATTCACACAAATACAATTAGCAAGTGGGTTAAATTATTGATATCTGATCAAAACTTCTCGTAATTTAGGGAACAAATTGCAATCATTATTTGGTTCATATGGAAATATAGATGCGAGGTAGTCTTCAGAAAAACCGTTCCGGATCCCTCCTCATTAATTCAACAGATAAAATATTTCATCCAGTCTTTAATTATCAAGGAAGCGACCAAATCTCATGGCATCCAATAAACGAAGATTCTCAAACACGGGTGGAACAACATCGGGTCGGATTGGATAATATTCATTGATGCGTCCTATAGAAAATAAAATCTATCCACGGGATATGCCTTCATTCTGTACACGGTAGACCAAGAAGCTTTCCTACATATTTCAACTGGCTCTGATTGGGCTTCCTCGGAGTTACATGTAGAAGCAAAAGCTCTTTTATATGCTTTAAATTTGCTAGAAAATAATATTCTTTCTAGCGTCTGTATAGTCAAAGACTGTAAACCCATACTGTATTCTATCACCAAAAAAGTTAAAGATGCTTCATGGATTGCAGAGAATACTATTAAAGAAGCAATTTCTTTGTTGGATAAACTTCCTCAACCGCAGGTAAAATTTATAAACAGAGATTACAATGCTGCAACAGACTCAATTACAAAAGAAGCAAAGATCAAAAGACTTCATCATATGTTAACACACTTGTGTCAACGAGTGCGAACATAAAGTATTACTTCTAATATTTTCGATGAAAATGAAATTGTAAATCTTCTGTATTACATTGCTTGATTTAATATATTAACCTTTTGCATAAAAAAAAAGAACACCGGAAAAAAAGCATACAACTACAGATTAAAATAAACATGATAGGAAATCATGCGACGCATTGTTAGAAAGGCTTTTTGGATTTTTTTAGGATCAAATAATGAGTGTGTTAGAGCATTGCTCGGTCGAACTCGCATGAGTTTCTATCTCAAGCATGTTTGTCAATGTTAGTGAAAATATAAGTCTTGATTTCTAGTCTATTATAGCTAAGTCTCGGACTAGGATAGAAAGTGGAGTTGAGCTCAAGGAATTCATGACGATTCATCATACAAGTAGAAGAACTACTCAAGGAACCGGTGGAACTTCTCTACAAAAAGGTATGTGAAGACTTGAAATTATCTATCACTCAAAACTCTATCTACTATATCTCCTACTCTTTGAGACAAGAAGTCGTATGCTATATATATAGACTTGGATTATACACATTCGGTATTTCGATCTGAGTATACCTCGCCTATCTATATCTCGAAATATGTGTTGGTAAGCTTTTCACTTCGATCAAGTTTATCTTTACCATGTGACGAAAGTCATGATATGTTTCAATCATCTTGAAAATTTCTTTGACGAGAAATGGTGTAACAACTATATAACGTCCTCTAAGAATGTTTCAATGATTGAAATGAGAGTTTAGATTACATAACCAATGGTGGACATAAGCATTGTTGTGGAAACACATTTATCTATAAGTCCTATTCATTGAACCAAAGTTTGCGAACTTTGTTGATCAAGAGAACCGGAAGAATGGTGTGAGCCAAGTCCGCGAACTTAGTCCGCGAAACCGGCGAAGTTCTCATACCCGAGAATTTCTACTGGAGTTTGTAAACTCTGCCTGGTAACTTAAGTCCGTGAACCTAGTCTGCGAACTTGAGAAGGTTATATATCTGAAGATGATTTTTGAACTTAAACTTAAAAAGACTAAGGAATGCAGTTTGCAAACCGTGGCTATAAAAGTTCATGAACCGATTCAAGTGAATCAAATCATCTTTTCTTCAATTGTGTCTTGTGTAGTACATAAGATTTCCTTGCAATTGAACAACTCTCTAACTAGTTCATTTGAAGTCATTTGAACTAGTTATGGTGAAGAAGAACATGGTTGATATGAAATACTCATATGGCCAACTTTTTGGTTAACTATTGTTTAACCAATAAGTACATACGTTTGGGTACGGTTAACAAACCTAGAATCATGCATTACCAAGTGTGTGTAACAAGCTAAGTTTTCGATCTAACGGTTGAGAAATATTAGCTTGAATCTAAATCAGCTTTTCATCTAACGGTGAATATTGAATGCTTTGTTGCTAAGCTAACATTGATTGCAACCCCTGATTTGAAAGACTATATAAAGGAGACATCTAGTATTGTGCAAAACTAATCCCCGCACCTTACGTGTAATACTAGTTTGCGTGCTAGAGTCGATTCTACTTTAACCTTTGGTTTTCTTCTTCTAAAACCAGGTTAACGACTTAAAGACTTCATTGGGATTGTGAAGTCAGACCGATACTACTTTTATCATAGTTTTGTGATCTGATCTTGCATCTTCTATCGTACGAGTACAATCAAATTGATTGGCTTGAGATTGATATCTCCGATAGGCAAGATATAAAAAGTAATCACAAACATATTCGTCTCATTGTTTGTGATTCCGCAACATCTTGTTTCGCTACCATGTGATTAAGATTGTTGTGAGGTGATTGATAACTCTAGGCTGTTCTTTGGGAATATAAGACCGGATTATCAATTGGTTCCTATTCACCTTGATTATTATCAAAAGACGGAACAAAACCTTTAGCGTTTATCTGTGGGAGACATATTGATCCTTTGATAGGATTTTCTGTGTGAGACAGATTTGTTTATTGTCAAATCCTGCGATTTTGGGTCGTAGAAACTCTTAGTTGTGGGTGAGATCAACTAAGGGAATCAAGTGCGCAGTATCCTGCTGGGATCAGAGGCGTAGGAGCATAACTGTACCTTGGATCAGTGGGAGATTGATTGGGGTTCAACTACAGTCCAGTCCGAAGTTAGCTTGGAGTAGGCTAGTGTCCGTAGCGGCTTAATACAGTGTGTGTTCAATCTGGACTAGGTCCCGGGGTTTTTCTGCATTTGCGGTTTCCTCGTTAACAAAATTTCTGGTGTATGTGTTATTTAAATTTCCGAATTATATTATTTTATCTTTATAATTGAAATAATACAGGTTGTGCGTTTAGATCATCAATTAGAATAATCCAACCTTTTGTTGTTGATTGTCATTGATTGATCCTTGGATATTGGTCTTTGGTACCATCCAAGTTATTCCTTGTATTTGATTAGAACTCGCAGTTCTTGCTTGAGTAAATCAAATCAAGAAGAGAGATATAAACTCGTTGATATACTTTTAATTGATTGAGTCTTGTTGATTCTCTTACAAGTATATTTGAGTTTGTCCATACAGATTGCTAAGCAAAATATTGGGGGATGTTGTTAGACCCCCGCTTTTTTAGAGTGGTTTGAAAGGATCAACATCTTCTTTTTTTTTCTTATGAGTAGGTTTCACTATAATTTTGTACAATTTGTGGTTTTTATATATGATTCTGAAAATCAAGGAGATCCTAATCCTAAGAAAATGTGTCGGTTGAGCAAATGGGTAGAAGATGATGATGTATTGACGTGATATAGTTGGACTCACCTCCATCTCTAAATCATGTTCAGTTCCTCCTGGTCTCGATACACGCATGCAACTCAACCAAAATAAGCGTACGACGTCTTTGGTTCCGAATGAAACCAGGTCACCGTGTTTAGGAAAAAAAAGAATCACGTCAGGTGAACGTCTCCCGGTTGTTAAAGAAGAAAAGAGTGAAGACTGTTGGAAGTTAAACCAAGATATGGTGATTTGGTTCGTGGATCAATATATGATGTTGATCCAGTCCAAGTGGATCAACTGCTGCAGTCGACGCAGTCAAGTTGGATCAACATACGATGTTGACACACTGTGCGATATTTGAAAGTTGGAGATAACTTGAGAAACAAGTTGTGTCGTTTGTTGTATTTAGAGTTTTACTATATTTAGAGTTTCTAGAAGTGTGCTTTATTTAGAGTTTGATTTTATTAGGAAAGTACTTTGAGTGATCATCAAGTTTGTGAGACTATAAGTAGGTTATTGAGCCATAATAATTGTACACCAAATTTGATTATAAATGTAGTCGTTTATGCTTTCGTGTTGTGGTCTCCTCTCTCTTGCTCGACCCTACATTTGGTATCAGAGCAAGGTGAGACGAAGGGAGAGGAGAAGGAGAAAGTGTTAGAGAAGTTTTTGCATCGTTTTTTCGTTTTAGGGTTTGAGAGGAAGTTCTTTAAAAACTGTGAGAAGTTTGAAGGTGTTGGCAGTGGTGACGAGAAGAAGGTGTAGTTTGAAGTCTTGTGCTGCTTTTGAAGAGTTTTTTGGCTGGGAAAGTGTGTTTTTGATCAAGGATTGAGAGTTATTATAATACAAGCAAAAGAAAAAGAGGTTATGGCCGTGAAAAATAGCTAACAGGGAGACTCAAGTATTGGCTTGCTGTTATGTTGCTGCCATTGATGTTGCTGAGAAGAGTAGGAAGCAAAGGTGGTCATAAAGGACAAGATGGAGTTGATTAGGTTTTGTTCGTGAGGGTTTGGAGAAAAGATGGACATGAAACAAGGTCGAGATTATAAAGGTCTATTTCTGCTGTGAAGAAGATTATAAGCTCGTTCTTGAGCTGAGATAGAGGAAAAATTAGTGTTTGAAATAAAATCAGCGATGCAACAAGGTGATGCTGATTTGTTTCTTGCGAGAGTCTGAGAAAGAAGGAAAAGAGCATCATCTGAGATGATCCTCAGAAGACGAAACTGAGTTGAATTGTGGGTGAGTTGGACAGAAGTTACGGCTTCGGTTTAAGGAAACTGAGATAAACTCTTTGGTTTTATCTCGAGAAATTTAGTTGCAAAAAGAACTGAACGAGATGTTGCTGCCATCAGTTATTGATTACAAGCAGAGATGTAGCTAATATTCATGGGTTGATCATTGTGATGTTAATTTGGCATATTGTGGAACTTGGTGGAGTTGAAGCTCGAAAATCCTGTGGCAGAGTTGAATGGAAAGAGTGGTTCCTGCTCGTGAGATCAAAGAGTTACGAGTAATGATGAATAGATATTGCCAGAGAATAATGCAGTCAAGCTTTAATTGTCATACTGACTGACGACGATGATTGACGATGGAACTGAGCTGCTGTTTTTGATTTTTAATGGGTGAAGTTGTGATACGAACGTGTTCTGTGGATAGTTCACAGTGGTAACGAGTTTTGTTAACTGGTAATTGGTTCTCGGTGATGGAAGATCAAGCTGTGATGGGTCAGAAGAGGTTTCAAAGTGGTTGCTTATCTACACCAGAACTAGAATCCTGATGCCGTGAAGATCTGAAGAGTCATGTGCGAATATATAAAAGATCGGGATTAAAAAGAGAAGAAGTTTTAAGAGTTTTGTGAAGCTCGTTTTGAAGAAATCAAAGTTTGGAGACAGTGTTTATGGTTTTTCAACAGTGAATATTTTGTTTATTCTCATTGATATATATAGTGAAGTTTACAACAAAATAGGTTACAACAAATAGAGATATTCTAGGAAAGAACTATATTTACGTAAGACTAAATTTAGGAAAGACCTAGTAAATTGGGAAACCTAGTAGACTAAGGAAATATAAGTAACAAGAATATATTTTCTCCAACACCCCCCCTCAAGTTGGAGGAGTCGATCCAGAACGAATACCCAACTTGCTAACCAAATGCTGAAACTGCTTGACACCTAAAGGTTTTGTGAATAAATCTGCAAGCTGTTCAGAAGACGGTAGATGTTGTGGTTTGATTAAGCCGTTGAGTAGTTTCTCCCGTACGAAATAACAATCAATTTCGATATGCTTCGTCCTCTCGTGAAATACTGGATTTTGAGCAATGTGAATAGCTGCCTGACTGTCACAGGAAACAACTATTGGAAGAATACAAGGAATTCGGAAATCCTGAAACAAATAACGAAGCCATTGTAGTTCTGCAGTTAAATGTGCAAGAGCACGATATTCAGCCTCAGCCGAAGAGCGAGCAACTGTGGGTTGCTTTTTTAGATTTCCAGGAAACTGGGCTAGAACCTATAGTAACAAGGTATCCAGTAGTGGATCGGCGGGTCATCGGGCAGCCTGCCCAATCAGAGTCGGTATATCCTTTGAGTATCAAAGGAGTGGAAGAGGCCAGAAAAATTCCATGACCAATAGTACCTTTAAGGTAACGTAAAACATGATTAGCAGCATCCAGATGTGAAGAATGAGGACGTTGCATAAATTGGCTTAAATAATTCACTGCATAAGTGATATCTGGTCGTGTGACTGTAAGGTATAAAAGTCGACCAATTAAGCGCCGATAAATACTAGGATCTGGTAAAGGCGTACCATCCTCGTATGTCAGTTTTAGATGAAGTGCGCGTTCCAGTGAGTCCAGAATCCTTTAGGATATCCAGAATGTACTTCCTTTGACAAAGAAAAATACCTTTGGAAGAACGAGAAACTTCGATGCCCGAGAAGTATTGTAATTTTCCCAAATCTTTGATTGAGAAATAAGACGCGAGTCTGGATTTGAGAGAGGTGATGAAAATATTATCAGTACCGGTGATAATGATATCATCAACATAAATAAGGACAAAAATGGAAGTATTCCCTTTATGATAAGTGAAGAGAGAATTATCGCATAACGACTTTTGGAAACCTTCAGCTAGTAATACCGAAGAAAATTTGGCAAACCATTTCCTAGAAGCTTGTTTCAGCCCATATAAAGATTTTTTTAATCTTAGAACTTTGGAGGGACCCGCAGAACCTAAACCAGGGGGTAATTTCATGTATATTTCTTCATCAAGATCGCCTTGAAGGAATGCATTGTTGACATCAAGTTGATGAAGGGACCATCCTCGAATGGCAGCAATGGATAATAACACACGCATAGTGACGAGTTTAGCAACTGGAGCAAAAGTGTCATAAAAATCAATGCCCTCTTGTTGAGTGTATCCTTTTGCCACCAGGCGAGCTTTATATCGTTCCACTGTACCATCGACATGAAATTTAATTTTAAACACCCATTTACAGCCTATTGCCACTTTACCGGGTGGAAGATCAACCTGAATCCAAGTGTCGTTGGCCTGCAGAGCAAGAATTTCTTTGGCCATAGCTGTTCTCCATTTAGGGCATAGTTTGGCCTGTGAGTATGTTTTGGGTTCCTCCGTAAGGAGAACCTGAGCTAGGAAAGCTTTATGAGCTGGAGAAAATATATCAAACGATAGATATTTAGTCATTGGATAAACCGAAGTGGAATTGCATTTCGGAAGATTGCAGTGATAATCCTTCAAGTACGAAGGTGCGGACTTTGTACGATTTGGCCGTGAGGATGATATATCCGGCACAAGAGAAGCTGGTGATGAGGATGGAGGAGGAGAATGATTGGCAGTTTGCGAAGTAGAGGAATTGGTCTGCATCACAGAATTATCTTGCGATGGCATTTCGGCGGTAGATAAGGGATGTCGAGAATTTAAAAGGGAGTCCTGTGCCACTGGGGCCGGGGATGGTTGTGAAATAGTAGAGGGTTGAGTAGAGTTATCTCCATTGGGAGTTAGAATGGAGTCATAGAACGCAAGATCAGAGTCGCGTGCATGATGGGTGATAGTTGAATGCGGAAGAGAACCAATATCATGAAAAGGAAAAAGTGTTTCATGAAACACAACATCTCTGGATATGTAAATTGTCTTGGAATCAAGGTCATATATTTTGTAGCCTTTCTGGTTGTAAGGGTAGCCAACAAAAATGCCCGGTTTAGCACGAGCATCGAATTTGTGAGACGGACGTGGATTGCGACCAAAACAAAGGCAACCAAAAACCCGTAAATGAGAATAAGACGGTAATGTGGACAATAGCATTTCATGAGGGGATTTGTGTGATAAGACGGGGGTCGGCATTTTGTTGATTAAATATGCCGCAGTCAATATGCATTCACCCCAAAATTGTAAAGGGACATTAGACTGAAAACGTAATGCACGAGCGACATTAAGAAGATGTCTATGTTTACGTTCGACAATTCCATTTTGTTGAGGTGTGTATACACAACTTGTTTGATGTAAAATACCATTCTGATGAAACCAAGACTGAAGTTCTTTAGATTTGAATTCAGAACCATTATCAGAACGAAAAGTTTGAAGTTGTGGAATAAATGTAGTATGAGTACCAGAAGTTATGGTAGCAATTTTGTGACCATATTGCCGAATCCCAAATTGGAAAAATTTCTGTAAACATACTAGAGTTTCTGATTTGGCAACCATGAGATAAACCCAAGTGCATCGAGTATAATCATCAACCAAAGTGAGAAAATATCTGGCACCCGTAGAGGATGCCACGGAAAATGGTCCCCAAAGATCAGCATGAATTAACTGGAAAGCATAAGAAGAAGAAGAAGTACTTTTATTAAAGGGTAACCTTGTTTGTTTAGCCAAGGGACACACAATACAAGAGTGAATATTCTTGGAGTCAATGAAATTAAAAGTGCGAGATAAGAAACGAAAACAATCCTCACTGGGATGGCCTAAACGGCAATGCCACATATCCATTGGCCTCTTTTGCAATAAAAGAAAAAAGAAGGACGGAAGCTAAAATGATATAGGCCGGCAATGCGCCTACTCCATCCAATCTCCTGGTTCGTTTGAAGGTCCTGGAAGACACACGAATCATGAGAAAATTTAATACAACAATTGGTTGTTTTCGTTAATTGACTAACCGATATGAGATTGAACTTAAAACTGGGAACATGAAGGACGTTTAGTAATTTGATTTTAGGTGATAAATCAATATTACCAACATGAGTCACAGAGGTAAACGATCCATCTGGCAATTGGACTTCAATTGGTTTGTCAACCAACGCATAAGTATTGAAATATGATAAAGAAGAACATAATGGTGCGTAGCACCACTATCGACAATCCAAGTAGATAGAGAACAAGCCAATATTTTTGGCAAAGAGGGAAAAGACGGCAATATTGAGACAGAATTGCAAATTGGAGTTGTATGCATAAGGGAAAAATCAGCGTTGCACAAATGAGCAGAGGGGCACAAACAGTCGGTACCAGAGGTGCACAAACAGGCGTGAGCAGCAAATAATGAGGGACGGTTGATAGGAGACTTACCAGCGAAGTTGGCTGCTGGAGAAGGGACATCAGCGCTGTGTGGTGGAGCCAGCAGGTTGAGCAGTTGCTGGTACTGTTCGGCAGTGATTGCAGGGGCTGCTGGGAACGTGACAGGCGCAGCTGGGAGCATGGCAGACGCGTTGCAGTGCTGGCCAGGAGAAGCGACAGCAGCTAAGGCGTGATTGGCAGCAACAGCAGCGGCTTTGGAGGGCTCGTTTCCGCCGTTGGTAGGGTAACCATGAAGCTTCCAGCACACCGGACGTGTATGGCCATGCCGATTACAATGATCGCAAAAGGGTCGTGGACGTTTGTTTCCGTTGGATTGGCTGTGGACAGGGCGAAACTGGGACGGATTGCGGTAGCTTCTATTGTCTGTGCGAGCAGCAGACAAAGCCGCAGAGTCAAGAAGAGGAACAGCAGCAGAGTTGAGGCCTTGTTGCTCTTCCTCTTGCCTGACGAGATTGTAAAGTTTCGCTGCTGACGGCAATGGTTCGATGACCAGAAGTTGACTGCGCAAGGCAGAGAAGCGCTCCTGAAGACCCTGTAAAAACTCCATAGCACGATCTTGGTTATGGTGTTCAAGGATGGACTTACCAGCATTACAGATGCAAGCAGTGGGAGGCCGAAAAGAATCCAATTGATCCCAAAGAGTTTTGAGTTGTGTGTAATATTGAGCAACAGTCTGGTGTTCTTGTTTCAAGGTTGAAATGGACTGTTTGATTGCATATAACTTTGTTGCATTGGATTGAGCAAAACGGCTCTTCAAATCCATCCACATCTCATGAGCAGTTTCGAAAGACATCACACTACGGCCAATTGCGGGTTCACAAGAATTGCAAACCCAACTGCCGACAAGATCATCGCAGCGTTGCCAGTACGGTATATCGGCTGAAATTTCTGGCTTAACAACTGTGCCATCGATGTAGCCAAGTTTGGCCTTGGCACTTAAGGCCTTACGAAAACCACGAACCCAAGTGGCATAGTTTTCACTTGTGAGAACGGGTTGATAAAGAATAGTGGTAGGATTGTCTGCTGGATGAACATAATAAGGACTAGAAGGATGAAGGTGAGGATTAGTATCAGAAGAACCTTTGTTATTGTTGCTGGTGTCAACAGAGTGATCAGGAATGTCTCCCATGGATGCTGTCAACTGATGTAGGAAACGTCGTTGATGCCTGACAATAGAGAAGCGTCACTGATGCTTGACTGGTGAAGAGGCGTCGCTGGTGCTGGACTGAGAGAGCAACGACCCTATTGCTTGACGATGGAGGAAATCGTTGCTGTTGCTTTTTTTTTTTTTTTTTGTGTTTGTTTGGTTTATAAACTGGTTGGAGCGATTTAGAAGATGGATTGGTTTGCTGTTGACGATGAAAGAAACTTCGATTTGCAAGGATATTTAGGCGAAGAAGAGGACCTAAAGAGAAACCTAGCACGAAGATACCATGAAGAAATCAAAGTTTGGAGACAGTGTTTATGGTTTTTCAACAGTGAATATTTTGTTTATTCTCATTGATATATAGTGAAGTTTACAACAAAATAGGTTACAACAAATAGAGATATTCTAGGAAAGAACTATATTTACGTAAGACTAAGTTTAGGAAAGACCTAGTAAATTGGGAAACCTAGTAGACTAAGGAAATATAAGTAACAAGAATATATTTTCTCCAACACGTTTCTTCAAAAAAAAAAAAAAAAAAAAAAAAAAAAAAAAAAAGTGTTGGTGGTTGCCATTGTGAGGTAAAAACAAGAGTTTTGAAGACGTGCTGATGAGTAGTTGTTATTCGAGAGTCTGGTAGTTGGTGTTGTCAACGGGAAAGCTCGAATTTGTGCTGGGCAGTGATGATAAATATGAAGTGGGTTGCTGCTAGTATCGGCAGTAGAAGACGAAGACTATTAATGAAGTCCGTGAATGGTTGGCTGGTGATGATTAGCGTGAGAACAGAGATGATTTGGTCTTGAGTAAACTAAAGAAGATGGTGTTGTGGTCGAGCATTGGAGGATTTTAAAAGGTGAAGAAGCTTTGGGTAAGTGGTTGGTTCGAAGGGTTAGGTCATGGATTCAAAATCAAAAAAAAAAAGAGAAGAAGATCAAAGTTGGTATTGCATTCGAGAGACGAACTGGTATAGTTTGATGGTGTTAAGTTCGGATTCAAAGACTTAGAATGATAAAGAAAGTTGGGTGGTTATGTTTGAGCTTAAAAAAGGATGGTATCATGTTAAGCTCAAATACGGTGATTGAAGAGTTTGTGGCAGAAACTTGGAAATCTTATAAAGTGTGGCAGACTTTGTGATAGTTATTGCTTGTGGCAGAAGCATAACAAAAGAAAGATTGTGAGAGAATCTTGAAAAGAAAAGAAGTGTGAAGGTTTCGTAACAATAGCGTGACTGGAACAAAGAAGAAGAAAAGAAAAGAAGAAACAACAACAAGGTTGTGAAGAAAAAGAAGTAATCACCAGGTGGTGATGAGAGATTGAAGAGAAGAGACGTCACAAGGGTGTGATCGTGAGAAGTGAAGCAATCCTAGTGTGGGGATTTGGCTAGAGAAGTGAAGAAATTCCAGTGTGGAATTTGAAGAGTTGAGTGGAAATCCTGCGAGTGAAGTGGGTAAACAAGAGATGAGTTTGAGCTACAATGCTTAGTGAAAAAGGTTGAAGGTGAGCTACAATGCTCGATGATGAGTTAAAGTATTTGGTTTTGTGTTTGGTTAGCAAGTTGTATAGAGCACAACAAGGTGTTTCTAGCTTGTTAAGGATTTGATAAAGAATGGTATTCCGCTGCGATGAAGAAGAACGTGAAAGAAGTTTGTGATTATTGCTATGGTATGATAGCAGTACGAAGTGAGTGTTTGATGATTGTTGTTAAGCAAATGAAGAAGATTGGTTTTTTAGCCGAGTTACAGTTTGAGCTGCGGTTTGTGAATTGAGTTTGATAATGATGACGGAATTCTGGTATGAGAAAAAACAAGAATGTAATAACGTTTATCAATGGAAGAAGAGGAATAGAAAATGATAAAAGACAAGGACGTTCAAATGTTTATCAGTGGAAGAAGAGGTTTATGGAATTTATGTTTAAGGATATCTTGGTTTAAGGGAGGATGTTTGGAAGTTAAAACAAGATATGGTGATTTGGTTCGTGGATCAACATATGATGTTGATCCAGTCCAAGTGGACCAACTGCTGCAGTTGACGCAGTCAAGTTGGATCAACATACGTTGTTGACGCACTGTGCGATATTTGGAAGTTGGAGCTAACTTGAGAAGAAAGTTGTGTCGGTTGTTGTATTTAGAGTTTTACTATGTTTAGAGTTTCTTTGTGTTTCTAGAAGTGTGCTTTATTTAGAGTTTGATTTTATTAGGAAAGTACATTGAGTGATCATAAAGTTTGTGAGACTATAAGTAGGCTATTGAGCCATAAGAATTGTACACTAAATTTGATTATCAATGTAGTCGTTAATGCTTCCGTGTTGTGCTCTCCTATATCTTGCTCGATCCTACAAAGACACGTACAATTCACCTAAGGCCTCAAAACCTTTTCAATAAATTATCATAGAGAGCCGGCAAGGAAAGAGTGTCTGAAGTAACCAAGTTTTTTAAGCCTCAGACTCGATTTTGTTTCTTTGCAGTCTGTATGCGACATACCTATATCTAACTTACCCATATCTGGTGAGAGATCTTGACCTAAAAAGTTAACTATTTTACATTATTATTACTATATATTATTTTGTCTGGAAAAGGAATTTATATGCTAAGCTAACAATTATTCCTAAGCATAAGTATCACACAATTATTCCCAAGTTTTAGGATATCTACAATGCACATCATAGATAGAGTTCCAGGTTCGTCATAGTAGTGAGAACAAATTTACAATACAAGATGGGGTTTTTTTAATTCCCATTTAACAATAGTAAGATCTGCAATGTTGATGGCATTGATAGCTGCTCCACTAGCTCCCCAAGAACTGGCAGTATCTAAATATAACTCTGTTGCACCAGAAGAACTTTGGGTCTTGCCATCTGTTTATGTGGTGTACCTGTAAATGAAATTTTTTCCTACTTGTGCATCATATTCCCTACAACTTCGCCAATAAACATTTAAGGAAGACCATAAATAATGTAACGGTTCGAAACTCAGAGGATAAAGTGTGGACCCTTGGATATTGGAACGGAGGTTCTTCAGCACAGCTATGTTCCGGTTGGACTTCTCTTAGACGAGATTTAGGTCTGACAGAAGGTGATGTTTGTGTTTTTGAGCTGCTTAAAGAAAAAGATACAGAAATGAGAGTTTCTGTTTTCAGGAAGATTGACAATGTGCTCACTAGGATATGATCGGGGTACAAAAAGGTGTCATGCTTATGTTTTAGTTTATTCTATGGAAGTACTAATGTATGGTAGTTTCAATTGCTGTCATGATTTAGCTATTAATCCCAACATTGTATTGTATCTTCAGCTAAAAGTTTTTAACTTCCAGTAACTTGTGCAGGCGTTATGCCTATTGCTGCTTGGATCTATTTGCTACATTAGATTCGACGTCATGTTTCTGTGTTTTAATAGCTCTTTGTTTATGCTTTTCACCCAAATTCAGCAAAGGTTCACATACACCAACCTATAAGTAGGTTGAGAATATCACTTCCAGTAAATTTTACTTGGTTAACATGAATGTCATTATAACTACAAATTAAAACAAGCATGAGAGGAAATCATGTGAATCAATAATTGGTACAAATGATTTTTTGGATTCTTTTGCATAATTTTTTACATAAGTTTGTAATTTGCTTTCAATAGTATTATTATTTAGTTTTAATAGTATAAAATCATCAAATAAAATTACGGAAAAATGCTTAAATATTCGGCCGACCTACGACTGCCATTTTGTGCGTCGATATTACCTTTCACCATTTATATTTGTCCCCCAAGCCAAAAGACCTGGCTCTATCACCGAAGACTATCTACATAATGTTTTCTTTATTATTCACTAGTCAAACCACATTCCGATGCACATATATGAATTTTACTATTTTTAACAATAAAATTGATACAATGATATTTTTTTCGTAAAATAAGATTTAATATTCTTATTTATACTCATTATATTAGGTAACTCAAAAAGCTTTACAAATATATTAATTTTACTAAAATCCGATGTGTATTTTGAAAAATATCGAATTTAAAAAAAAAACTGATGTATTCTTAAAACAATGACATTTCTGTTAATATGATGTTATTCTTACTGGCGCTCGGATTTATATGCTACAATTGGTTTGATATGATGTATGTGCGTTATGAGTGTATTTGGGAAACAATATTAAATCTAATTGATTAGCAAAATAAATAAATAATACACCCAACTTTCCATGGATGCAAATAGGGATACCACGCATCAGTTTATTGGGGAGGTTATCATGTTGAGAATTTTTTTGATGGGGGCATGGGGGACTAATAAGAAGCTGACATTTGTCCTTTTGATTTTAACGGTTTCTACCAAATTTAAGTTCTGATTATCTTATTAACTGCTTAAATCCTATTCATTCTCCTATATTAGTGGCACAAATATGTAAAAAAATCGATAAAAAGGAAAAATTTAGTTAAATCGTAGGTAAAATCACGGAACACTTTGAAAACAGAACAAACAACCCAAGTTCTTTCCTGAGTTAATAGTTTTCACTTTGAATGTAACGTAACGTTTTCTCTTTACAATTGAAAGTAATGCAATACTTTTATTTGATTCTGAATTTTGTAATTTTATCTTTATCAAGTGTTGCAGTTCTATCTGGTTGACTGCAAGAATATTTAACTGATACAATAGAATTTTTTGTTCGTACGAAAATTTAATATAGACTAATCCATTCATCATCAGTGGGAACAAATCAATGAATTTAACAATTGTAAGAAACCATCAATTCACGAGTGCACCATTATTGAACAGTTTCACTCATTACAAAATCGAATAAGCTAAGTTGTTATATTAATCTTCAAAGTTTAATTATTCGTAGAGTTTTAGACAATAGCTTAACTCTGGTACTGGACGAACCGTAAATAACAAAGGAACAAAAAGTTTAGGTTATAAAAGTTAATAAAGATATTTTTTAATAAGAGAAAAAGATTTTCAATATTGTTATGTGGGATCATTTTTTTTCTTCCCTTATAATCTGTTTGTGTTAACAGTAATTTAGGTTAGCTGTTTTTTTTTTGAAAGCTAATAATATTTGTTTTGATATGTAGAAGGGTAATTTCGGTGTTTAAAATCAGAAGTTAAATTTGGTAGAAAACTGTCGAAAACAGAAGGACAAATGTCAGCTTCTAGTTGATCCCCATACCCCCATCAAAAAATTTCTCTATCATGTTTGTCTTATATTTGATTTGATACCCTTACCGGTAAACCTTAGGCTTTATATCTCCGACATCTTTGTTTACTTACACCTGCATCAAACCCGTGGATCTACCAAAAAGTTGTTCAATTTTTCGAATAATTTTCTTTTTCCAACTTTACTCTCTTTCCGGAGGCCAAAAATTGAAAATCCAATTTCCGTCCATATTTCTCGAACCCTAAGAAAAAAATTATGTAAAACATTAAAAAGGTTTTGTGGAGTGTTTCAATACTCTACCTATAAACATCAAATTAGACATTGTAATTCGGGTACCACCTGACACAATTTTTGATTGAAATTTAGTATCACTACAAGAGAACATGGCTTTTGTGACGATAATTTTTGCGGTGAAGAAGATTTCATTGCTAAAGCTTAGTTATTGTGATCAAAATAATTTTTGTCACTGTTGTTAAGTTTTCTGCGATGGGACTCGGGTTTCGTCACTCATACGTTTTTAGTGACCTCATTTAGAGACAAAATAATGTCTAGTCACTAATAAGTTTTTTGTGATTAGATATTTTTGTCACCATTTAATTTTATTGTGATGATGCTAAAAAATTGACATAGAATATTTTTGGTGATAATCTATAGATTTCGTTGCAAAAGAAAAGTTTATACTAACAAAATTAATTTGTCACTAATTAATTTTATAGTGACGAAACTAAATATTTGACACTATATTTATTTTTAGTGACCACCAGCTTGTTTGTTTGTAAATATTTATATAGTAATAACTTCTAATCGTCACAGGAAAGAATATCTGCAACGAACTAGATTTTACCGCTTTAGTCATTTTCAGTGACACTATAACTTCCCCTCAATTCGTGATTTTAGTGATTACCGAAATACCGTCACAAAGAATTCTTTATGGTGGCGGAAGAATACATAGTTGCTAAAGAATAAGTTTGGGGTAACAATATCTTTTATCATGTAAAACATACTCCCTCCGTTACTTTTTAATAGGTCAGTTTCTTTTTTTTTGAGAAAATTAAGGAAATTAAGAAAACCAATTATTGAAAGTGGTCCTCTAGACACTTGTCAATAAAAGAAGTGAAGTGAAATGATCCCCATGACACTTGTCAGCCAAAGAAATAAGTGAAATGGTCCACATAACACTTGTCATCAAAAGAAGTTCAAAGAAAAATGGTCCCAGAAAATTAAAGTAACATTTGACTTTCCCAATTAGGAAACTGACCTATTTTTTTGAAATATTTATTTATGGGTACTGGCCTATTATAAATTAGAGAAAATCAATTTACTTGTCAAAAATCAATTTACTTGTCAACGTAATTTTTCATAAAGGTTTGTTTACGTCATTTAAGGGGAAAAGAATGCTCTATAGACTTGGTGCTGGAGTAGTACCACATTTACACTGCTCAAAATTTGATTTTATAAGGTTACTTCGGCGACCTTACATTTTTGCTCGGTTCACTCATTATATAATTTGTAAGTGATAGTTGCAATGCATTTCTTAAAATAACTGATTGTACCAAATATGATGTAGACTCATGATAATTAATCTTGAACTACACAACCCTGGAGTCAAAGAAAAACAAAAAAATTATGGTGACAAAAAACTATATATTTGCTTATTTGCTTAAGAATAGACGTCTGCTAAAATCCAATCCTTCGGAATCGACGCAATTGCATGATTTGCATTAAATTGATTGAGTTTACTATAGAGTTCATAATATGCCCTTTGTTGATTAACAGGCGTGAGGATGATAAATTGGTTCCCTGACAAAGCGACAACAACCGCCATTCTTCTCAGCAAGTCCATCAAAACCAGGAGCCACAAACACCTCCGTGGATTCTAAGGTGATAGCCTGATAGGTGCTGGAATTCAGAATATGCCCGGACTTCACACCCTCAGGGTGTCTCTTTCTCGCATTGACTACGCACCTGGTGCAATAAATTTGGTTAAACACAGAGTTGTTTAATCCCTTCCCACCAGGTTATTGATGAGCTTGACATTTTCTGACATGTAGGGTGTAAGAAAAGAAAAAGAAACAAAGTGACTAACACAGTTACTATCCAAAGAATCTATCCACTATATAAGGGAAAAAGATGACCTCGTTAAAACATCTTACTACTATACTCTAAGATAACATTTCCTCTAACTATTACGATCATACATTTCAGCAAATCATTCCTATCGTTATTATTATTACTGATGAGTAGGTTAAACAGAACAACAACTAGCCTTACCAGAAACAGATTAAAGCCATTAAATCCATGTCGTTTCCCAAACTAAGCCTTGGCCATCTCTGTACATAAGAAAGAGAATACTCAGCATCGACTTAGTTACAGTAAACTCAACATAGATCGACACAAAAGAACATAAACAACACTTCCGCAACAGATAAACATACATAACAGTTGATCAGAAATGATACTTCGACATGCATCAAGAACATTCATATCATTGTTCAACTCAAACTAGTATCACAAATCAGCCAAATGAGCTCTGGAATCATTCCAAATCCAATGGATCAAGAACAATCTAAGTAAGTTTTAAACCATCATCCCAATTCATGCAATAGAAAATCAAATACAGGTTAAACCATCATCCCATGTACCAATATTACTAAAATTAGCTTAGAGTACAGTTCGGCACAATAAAAAATCAACCCAAACCACAAGTATATACCTAACTGTTCAGTATAAATTTTTAAATCATCATCCCAACTATCAATTTACAAAAGCACCGGTCGTCATAACATAAGAAACACAAGCACACAGACTGGTTATTTGTTTACAGATCTCAGAGGTGACGTATGTGAAATGCTAACCAGCCAGACTGGTTTTGTAAACAGATCTCAGAGGTGACGTATGTGAAATGCTAACCACACGTACTACACTGAAGCAACTCGACGTTATTCTGAACACAGATAATCGTTCAGTCCTTATTGATACTTCCATATGATCTGATACAACATATCAGTTTTTGTGCCTAAAAGAAAGAGAATAAAACCCAAATATCAAAATACATGAAAGAACAAAAAAGGCAATGTCACCAACTACTCACAGCATTGAAATACTGGCACCATAATGCATCTAAAACAACTCTATTCCGGAATATACTGGCAATTCAACCTTCTTTATTCTTTCATTATGTTTTCCCAGTCTATTGCATTCAAATTGAATTCAATATTATGCGCATTCTTTTTAAAGAGTGCTAATTTGACATTCTTGTTTAGTTAAGTAAATAGCCAACGACAAATTTCGATGCAGCATCCTGAGAGAATGTCGCATAAAATTAGATCAAATGACGAAATTAAGATGTTCAGTGAGCACTCGTTAGAGAGTGCACAAAATCAAACTCAAAGTAGCCAATGACTGGGCCAAGGTAATACAGAGGTATGCCCAACCGCGGGAGTGAGCAATTCGGTATATACAGATCCAATCGACGCACCAATGCAATAGCTCTAGATTCTCAAATCCTTCAATCAAATCAAATCAATGGGTTTGAACATATTTACAAATTAATTTAAATCAAAGAACTGTACTTCAATTCAGTTTACAAAGTTTTTTCTTTCCTCAAAGAGCGAAGTAATGACAGTAGAACTCACCATCAGTGCAGGAAGAAGGTGGATTTCTTTCGAGGTCCTTTAATTCCCTCCAAATTCATTTCATGCCGCGCGCAATCATGCCATAGTGCTACCACTAATAAGTGATTTCCACGGAAGAGGCGAAGTTCTGCTCATGGGTTTTTAGAAAAGAGGAAAGTATAACGAGTCAACGATTCAATTAGGGTTTTCAGAGGAAAAATAATTTCGGTGAAGAACAGTTTCCATTTTTTCTTTGGCCTTTTCTTTTTTCCATCGAAAGCCCTAGAAACTAAGCATATGGGAGACTCCGTCGGGTTATAACATGGTGTGGCAAAATGTAAAATATTAAGTTACTCCATAGTTATTAAACCGTTCAATTGTCCAAGAGACCCACATACAGCCTTGGCATGCCTGAACTAATTTGGACGCATCAAAATTTTATCGTAGTAAATTTTAGCCTGGCCAAAATATTTTTTCTTCTTGGACGTAATTATCTTTAAGCATTTCTTTCTTTTTTTTTTAGGAATCACGGTGGCCTAAACAAGTTTTTGCTCATTTTGGGGACTATATCGCTTGTAATTTAAAATTGATCACATTAAAAATTAAAATATCGTGATTAAGATAACCTATTTCATTGAAATTAATTGACTATATTTTATTGTCTACGATAAAAATAAGATTATATTTATAATCTTATAATTTTGTTATAATTTTCTCCAATCTCACTCTAATTTTTCGAATTTATTCTGATTGTGAAGTTGTGTTTTCATCGCCCTCCCATCATGAAAGCGATCTTTTAATATATACAAGTTGAATTCGCTAAAATTACCTTGTGACACAAAATTTTACATCTCAATTTTCTTGTGTGACAAAAACTTGTTTGCTCGGCTTGAAATTTGCTCCATATCTTTTTAGTTATTTGTATAATATCCTACAATCTCACTAGGATTTCCTCAAATTTCACTCTAATTTGTCCAAATTTCTTTTGATTGAGAAGTTGAGTACTTCATCAGCCTCCCATCGTTTAAGTGGTCATTATGCATATATACGAAGTATATTGTTATTTGTAATCAAAATTTATTTTGTGACTCGATTTTTCATCAAATTCAAATTTAAATACAAGCATAAATGTACTACTACGTTAAAAATTTATCTTGTGAACCAAGAACTTAAATACCAACCTTAAAATTTCCAATGTAACTAAAATTTGTTATCCCGAATTAAATTTGTGTGGTATCTTTTCATTTGTTTCAATAATCTTACAACCTTACATTAAGTAACAGAGTTGTAAGGCTACATAGGTTCATTTTTGCTTATCCCCTGTACTTTACAAACAAAAAGGAATTAATGAAGGTAAAGACTGGATCTCAAGATTTCTTGAACAAATTTTCTTTTGTGATTTCGCCACTTAATTCAAATGTCAATCACAAGTGCAATATAATCTACTTGTCATTTAAAAATTTGCATTCCAACTCGAAATTTACCAGTGCGCACTTGAAATTTGTTAACACGTCCTAAAATACACCGGGTAACCTTAAAATCCTTGTACAAACTCATTTGCTCAGTATTAAAATGCATTCTCCTTAAGAGATAGCGATCGTCGAGGTTACTTCGAGGATAAACTTAAATACATCTTCGACGGAGACGCTCTGAACCCGCGCTGGGGGGTCCCAGGTACAACAGAGCCAGTCTTTACTACCAAAAACAAAATTATTTGCTTAAAAAAGGAACAAACATTGATATTTGTTTTTTGAATAATGCCTGTTAAGTTCCCATTGGATGAACATTTTTTTGTATCTTAATTTAGTGCATCGTGAAGTAAATGATAAAACTTCTCTAGAATATAGTTTCAGCTACGCATTGTTACCTCTTTTCTATCGAAAATCTCAGAGAAATTTTCTTCTTCTTCCCTAAAATAAAGAAGCCGAATTTTTTCTTTTTTGTTATTGATTACCTAAAATATAGAGATTGTGTAGAAGGGATATTTGACAAGAAATCAGGATTTGATTGGCTGAAGTTTTTCTCAGATTTTCTAGATACTTTTTTTGAGGGATGAATGGTTGAATCATTGGTAGATGGGCAGATCATATGGTTGGCAGTGAATCTTAAATTCGTTCCATATATACAGGTAAATCTTCCCTGTTAAGAATTATTTTGGATGAGAATTTTCTATTTTTGAGGAGAAGAATATTCACCTATTTGGAAAGAAGATATGGATAAACAGAAAAACCCTAGTTTTATCTCAAAATCACAGAAAATCAGAGAAAAAAAAGCAAAAGAACCATTTCGATTTTGGTTAATCTTCAATTTTTTGGCGCCATGTAAATCAAAAGGGAAAAAAGCTGGGCGGGATATCTTTTTCTCTCCTATAAATACCCCCATAGTTATCAAGTTTTTCTCACAGGATATTGATTGAAGGTATTTTCTCTCTAGATCACAGATTACTCATCAATTTCATATGTTAAATCATATATGCAAACCCTAATTTTGTAATTGTTTGATCTCCTAATTTCAGGCTGATTCTACCCCTTGGTTATCCTAACTTCAAGGATTTTAAGAACTCTAACTTAAGGTTTGTTCTGCCCCTTTATATTCCTTTCATGTTTTTTCCTGTGGTTTCTTAGTTGTTCTTTTAATCATGGTGTTGTTTCATTGCCCAGGTGGAAAATGGCTAACAAAAATGAACAACCAGCTCCAGCAACTTCATCTTCTGAGGGTACCTATCACATTTTCCTTTTCTTTTCTTTTTGGTATTTTACTTCTGTAGCATTTCTATTGCATCAATTGAGAATAATATTGTTTGTCTAGATTGAGAGAAAGTGGGTTGCGCACACGGTGTTTGAAAAATTGTCTTAATATGAATATGCTAATTGAAGTCACCATGAATGGGTGTAATGGATATTTGGGTTCTTCTCTAATTTTACATGATATGTATGAATTGGGGGTTTTGATTTATGAAAAGAATTTTCAAAATCTATAATCTGCTTTCAAAAGTTTTAATTCACAATCATTGTCCTGTGGATGTCCAATTTATGTAGTTTCTGAAATATAGTCTATGGATTGCACTTAACTATAGATGGGTCTTTGTTGTATTTCCTTTTAAATGACACTTCTGTGGTTATTTCTCCATTTCGTGCAAAGCTTGTTGATGCTTGTCCTTTGTTGTTTCATTTTGTAGGTATGACTATTTATTGTGTGTTGGTTTGCGCCCATGGTTGGTTATGCGAAAGTGAAAATTAATTGTTTTGTAAGTACTGGTATATCATGAACAAGTTTACTTATATCATGCATTAAACTCTAAAAGTATATATGTAGTTGATGTTAATTAGGTGAGATTAGACCAATTAAACCTAGATAAGTTTCAATATGTGCCGTGCAAGCTAGTGCCAGTCTGTTCCCCTGGTATCTATGTATTGTTCTTGATAACATGAATCTGTAGTACGCATCCCAGGAAAAAGAAAAAAAAAGCACAAAATGATCAGCAGTCACAAGTGACCATGCGTAGTTTAGAGTTAATGTAATATTTCTCTTTTCTGGCATTAGGGCTGTTTGACAACCATTAATATTGACCCTAAGGCATGTACTTTATATCGGTTTGTTCCCCTGGTATCATTTTGCTTCTCACCACCCTTCTGATTATTTATTAGTCGCTATCGTTTCAGTAATTCCTTGCTTGTTTGATATTTATTTAACTGAGTTAGTTTACATGAATATCGATGATCTGCATTGGAAATTAGTCTCTTAAAATCCATTGTTATCTGAGACTCTTCCTTCCAAATCTTGTGAACTCTAGTCTAGTGATTGGTGGGCACACTTCGATACTTTGTTGTTTCTTGGACTAAAATTATTTTGTCTTATAGTATACTGGATTCCGTTAAACCAATTGTATCATCTATAGGCTCTCACAGTCACATGTGCTTATTAGTGTTTGTTTCTGGAACTTCTTCAGCTTATGGATTGTTATGGCATCTCAGACCTATGGCGTTATACTCCCATGGACTTTCTGTTGGGCTAGTGTAGTATGCCTTGGACATTCAGTTCTGTTAAGTAGAAAACAAGCCTGTCTACCAACAGTGCAGGATAACTTGGATATTATTTATATTCATTTTAACACAGTTAAGTAGAAACCGAAGATGTCTAAAGTTGAAAGATAATTAGGAGGGTTATCTTTGTTTTTATATTTATTGTATTGACCAGGCACATCTATATTCCCTACACAAAATATGTGCGCAGGATGGATCATATATTTATTGAGGTTGGTTGTGTAATTTGAATGTGCAACAGGTGTCTCCATTTAATGTGAGATAGGATGTTGCATTGGTAAATGGCTTCTAGGGGTTGTTGGTATATTAGTTGCTTCTGTCCTTATTGGTTCTGCTATGTGGATTTAAGATCCCGGTATGTATTTGAATTATTTATGAACTCCGGCAATGCAATTCCTTTGCATTAACTCTATTTTCTCATTCCTTCCTGATGTCTGGTTTTTCTATTGCATATAGAGAGATGTTTGTTTAAATGTATAAATATTTTAAGAATATTAGAAGCCTAGGATAGAACATGTGTTGTATAATGTTTACTCTATTTCTGTTGCAACATCAACTTACTTAGTAAGGTTCATCTCCTTTGCAAAACAGAAACGGAAATCTGGATCCAAGCAACCAATAGGATCCATAAACACATCCAATCAATATTGTAGTCTTCTCTTAGCTATTCAATTTTATATCATTAGACTTAACCTACATGTTTGACATCCTGGTGCATTTGCTTATTATTCTCTCTATTATGTATCTCAATACAAGACATAAAAATGAGCTAATGCAGCAAGGCAATGAAGCAGGAGCTACACCACCGACTGAGGCATAAGTATTTGCTCAAGTTTTGAAGAAAAAGCAAAGACGACATCGTGCTACAACCACTGATTCTAACACTGAAGGACTTCATGCAAATTTACAAGAGCAGGCTGATGATAGAGTTCAAGTTCAGGATGACCAAATACGCGTTCAGAATGAGGTTATCAAAACGTTGAATGAACATAACAAAAAATTCACAAGAAACATGCATATTTTGATGGGTACTCTCGGGATAAAAAACATTACCGCTAGCGGAACCAATGGAAGTTGAATGTTGTGCCACAAAGTCAATTGTTACATTACTGTTTTAGTTTTAGTATTTTTTTTTAACTAGTAGCAGTGATTATCCTATTTATTGGTAGTTTATTTATCAATTTTTTTTGGTTTGGATCTTGTTTAAACAATTTATTTTAAAGGTTAATTATTTTTCATCCGACTAATATAACTTGTTTAAATGCTTATTTATATATATTTATTTTGTGTGCAATAAATCTCTTTAGAATCATCGGTATATAACTTGTTTAAATGCTTATTTATATATATATTTATTTTATGTGCAATAAATCTCTTTAGAATCATCGGTGGTAATAAAGGCTAGTCACTAAAGAAAATATCGTGACGAGATTGGCATGTTGATAATAGTTACGGTGAGGGCAGTGTTGTGTCTCTAATAATTTTTGAGACGAATGACTTCGTTGGAAAAATTGATTCGGAGACGACTATATTTACAGGTAAAGTTTTTTGGAGATGATGATATTCGTTATTGAAATGGCCATACAAAGACAATCCTAATTGGTCGTTATACGTAATTTTAGAGATGACTAAATTTTGTTATTGATTTTTTATTTTGAGACGAAAGTTATTTCGCTGCTAAACTATTATTTTTTCTAAGATGAAAAAATTTCGTGGCTAAAACTATTTAGGTAACGAATTTGTTTCTTCACCATAAATATATTTTGAGACGAACAAATTTCGCGGCTAAAACTATTTAGGTGACGAATTTTTTTCTTCACTATAAGTATATTTTGAGACGAACAAATTTCGCGACTAAAACTATTTTATGAGACGAATTTGTTTCGTCACTATAAATATATTTTGAGACGAACGAATTTCGCAGCTAAAACTATTTTAAGTGATAAAATATTTTCCTCACCAAAAATACCTTGAGTGGCAAAATTCTTCGTCACAAAAATTAGTAAACAACGTCAATTTTATTTGCTCACGAAAAGGTAGTTTTGGAGGCAAAAAGACTTATGTCGTTAATTAAAAAATTCGGTAGCGATTTCTTAAGGACGTCACAGAACACTTTCAACGACTCACTATAGGTGATGAAATTTTTTGTGCCGCCGAATTCTTTTTGCAACGAAGTAATTGGTTTTCGTGACACAATGTTTTGCCACTAAAAGCGACTTTTCTTGTAGTGTATGCTCAAATTGGAGAAGGCTTTTTTCTCATTATCCATCATTCCGTCAGATTCACTTATAGGATGAAATCTCTTGATACATACTATAAGCTAGCTCAGGTCATATTTTTTGAGTTTCACTTTGAAATTCAACAAAGTAATTTTTATGTGACTCTAAATAATGTCTATATTGTATTAGTGAGTAATATATAGAGACTTCATTTATTATGTCTTCATACCATCTATCCAATTATATGGGGGGTATGTTTTACTTACTTATTCTAAGTTATAATGCTTTGTTAAAGCTGTTTGTTGTTAAATTACTATGATCTTACTTTATGGGAGAATGTGATGTTATTTTAGCGACTTATTTCGTTGATGCATGAGAGTTGAGTAATTAAATGAAAGTTAGAATGGTATTCACAAGGGAAAGTGAGAGCTTACCTAATAGTCGAGCCTTCAATAAATGTACTTACATCTTTCCTATTAATATTATTTCATAGAGAATTCTAATGCTGCAGTTACACATGTTGTATAGTTATTGTACTTCTATAGAAAAGGATAGCTTGAACACTAAACTGCACTACAAATTGTCGTCACTTGTCAATAACATTTACAAGAGAAATAAAATCGATTAGGAAAGTGCTATGTGATGACTTAAGGAACCTTGTAGACTTTTCTGCAATAACCCTTTCATTCTTTCATTAACTACAAGCAGCCAAATTATTTTTCATCAATATGATTCTTTTCCATCTTTATGGGAAGGATCAACAAGTAAGCTACAACCTATTATTTGGATTAAGAACAAATTTCACTGTAAGCAAGGACTTTGACAGTTGCATCTTAATATCGTTTATCTCCGGTTTGTTTGTTTTTGTTTTGATAGGGTTACTTGAATGAAATGATGGTAATATCCAACCTCAAACGATGGATAATTGTTGTATCGTGGTATCATATGTTGATCAGTAGCAGAATCAATAGCTCGAGCATAAGGTCACCTGACCAGTAAATAAGGTTGGATTCTCAACATCTGTAAGGAACATATAACATACTTTAGTCTATGTTTAGATGTATTTTTCTCTTACCGGAAGAACATCATACTTATAATTCCCCATTTTGTGTACCAGAGTTTATCTTCGTACTATAATCTTTTAAATGATTGAAGAAGTATGTTTATTTCATTAATTATTAGATTGATTGATGAGATCTGCCAAAGTTTTATGATCATAGTAAGTTACGACATATTCTAAGGTTCAACTCTATCTGAAGTTCAAATATATTTTTGTATGTTAGCTTCTTTCCATTTGTTTTTTCTCCAAGTTATGTTGTTTCAATATCTAAATCCATATCGTTCAAACACAAACTAGATTAATCCACACACCATAGATATTACATAATTTGTTTAAATATGCAAATTCTTTGTGTCTTTTTCAAGATTATCGTGCATATTTATTGACATATATTTGGATATCTCGGAATAGTACTTACCTTCAAGAAAAATAATTAATATCACGTATCAGACTTGAATCGGTAAGGAATGATACACCTGACAAAAAATTATATCGGATATTATCGAGAATACACAACTGAACTTGTAATCTTATAATTTACGGTAATTTATATTTTGTTACTCAAAAGTTTTAACATACAAATTTATTTTTTACATCAATCAAGTAAGAGAATATGCTATATATTATTGTCTTAAAATGAGTGTATCTCTTGTCGTTTGAAAGAAACAAATAAACTTTATATCTCAAAATAAAACAAGAAATTTGACTTCAAAATTAACAGTATAAACATGTGAGAAACCGTCAATCCAGTTAACTTTTATAACTTTCTCCCTACCACTATGGAGGTAGGAGTTTGATCCCTGAAATTGCCAAATAAACTCCCATTTGAAGGAGTTTGGAAATTTGGATGTGGTCTATATTGTCCTACCTATCATTTTTTTTATAACTTAATAATCCTAAACATGGGATTTATATGGGGAAAAAAAACTAATAACACATTTTTATTTTGTTAGTAGTACAACAATATTATTCCCGATTTTATTAGCCGATGCGACTGATATAATCAACATGTTCTTGTATCACTAACACTTTACGTATCGTCTCGGTCAAGGGATGATACTTGATATTTGTCTGTTATATCTGCCAATACACCACTATAAATTACATTATAGAATCCGGGTGCACCTTTCAAGAGGATTATAGGATCATAACTGTGATAATTTGCTGAAACAAAACGAGTAAGGTTGTCCATCATGAAGTTTCCTTCTCTAGGTACCGCATTCACTTGGATTGGGACTTTACCATTTTCCAAACCAATTATTTAGTATTAATTTCTAAAAATCGGCCAAAACTTCACATTTTACTCTCTCGGCATGTGCCAACTTTGACTCTGGTGAAGTTTTCTTTGCCGTAACATTTTCTGACTGAATTACATGAAATTGAAGAAGTTAAAAAGGAAACATTAAAACACTTAAAATAAGAATATTAAACAGTGATGGAAAAACAGTGCATCGCAGGTTCCGAACTCGACACCACATGTGCTACAACCAAACATATTGAACTTTTTTTTTCACCTAGGTTCTTTCTTTTCTCACTCTTTTTCTTTCTCACCTGGTTGTTATTCTGGTAGCTAAGTTAGGGAACTATTTATCTGGGGAAAAAGGAGGTTGGCGGTTGGCAAAACAAACCCTTTAATTAATTTGCTCCTAAAACTCCAGTGATATGTTAATTTCTCTTTGGCGCATTCTCATACATATGGACCATGTATATACGCTAATAATGGAAATGAGAAGCGCCTTTTGGGTGGTGAGAAATTTAAGAAAATGGAGGTAAGTTCCAGTTCTCAAGCAGTGCACATTGTAAAGTAAGAGCAAAAGCTTTTAATACTCTATGATGATTAATCTATTTGTTTTCCTTAAACTATTTCATGGTCCACATGTGGTCTATGGTCTATTCTTTGTGTGGTCAGAGACCTCATAAGGCACGGGATTGGCTTTAGTGAAGCTCTCTCTGTACATATCAATTTTACTTCTGTTCACAAGTATACATGCATGATTATGTACATACGAAGAGCGTTATGCAGTTTGCCAGTTTCTTTGTCTAATCAATGTACACAATTAACAAAGGATGGGATGTAGAAATTGACTAACAACCACAATGACTAAATTTTTTGGAAAAAGATTAATAATGATGGTCATGTTTCTTTGTAGCGGAAAAATACTAATAGATAAGTTGGTGTTTTAGATATATGACTTTTGAAAAAATATTAACAATGATGTTCATGTTTCTGGGACGTTGACAGAAAAATACTAATATATAACTTAGTGTTTTAGATATATGACTTTTGACAAAAAAAAAAAAAAAAAAAACTCATAATGCCAAAAATTGCGAAAAGATTCTAAAAGTCATTATTTTAAGAACCCATTTAGGAAATACTTTTACAAATTAGGCGATATGGAAAAAAATATATAATAGAGATATTATGAAGTAGAATGAAAAATTCCTTATACATATACTTTTCATAAGGGATAAAATGCTTATTTAATTAATTGTTAATCATTTGTGTTAGTTATAGATTATATTAAGTATTAGATTAGTAAGATAAACATATATATTAAAGTTATTAATTATAGATTGTGTTATTTTTGGGAAGAAGAAAAATAGAAACAAGATTTTAAAAGTTATCCAAAATCGGCATGGTTTTTATCCAGCATGTATGCCAGGTTTGAACAGTCATAGTTTTCATCCAATACACAATGCTCACGGTGATTTAGTCTCCTCCTATTATTATACGCAACTTGGTGAAAGTAAGAAGTATTTCTGTCATGATCATAAAATAATTATCTTTAGTCAAATGGTTTCAGTAATCATTTTCCTTATCATACCAACTTTCAAGTTGGCATTAGAGATTTTTAATTTCTTCAACTGGTAAAAGATCAATATTATGAAGTTCTTCGATTTTTAAATTTAAATCACTAATATTATAAAAAATGTTTCCAAAGACTTTTTTATTTCATATGGATAGAGAGAAAGAAAGATATTTTATTATTATTATTATTAATCAAAGTAACCTAGCAACAAGCTGGGCACCAACACCTTTTTAATTGGATTTTGTTCTAATGCTTACAGGGGAAGGCGGGTAACCTAGCAACAAGCTGGGCACCAATACCTTTTTATTATTATTATTGTTATTATTATTATGAAAGGGGGCCACTGAGGCATTTATTAAGCAAACCAAAAGAGAAAAATACAATGACTTGGTTGGGAGTCGCGCAACAATTTGCGCACCAACACCTTTCTGAATAATAATACCTAGCCTATGAAATAGAATACTTCCTAGATGATTATTCACATCGTGATCTGCCATACAGTTCTTCAATCTCTTCACGAAATCAATGACGTCGTCTCCTAGTTCCCCTAAGGTTGAAAATGCTAACACACCGAAACTGTACCCATGAGCGGAACATATATCAGCATACTTGTTACGCTTGCGGGTAATAGAGGCTGAAATAGCATATCCCGGGGTGAAACTTCGGTTACCCCCTTTAGAAAATGGGGAGACGCCCGTGACGTCGAAACATATGTTGCGTCCATTTTCCCAATTATAGATCATGATATCTGCTGGTTTGAGAGGAGTGTTCATGTTTGTTGTGAGGCCAAGTGCGACTTCTTTCCTTGCTGCAACTCCAGCTTTGTAACATAATTCCGCAAAGAGATCTCTTACCATATCGTGTCGATATTTCAGACCAACCTCACTAGCACAGTGGATGGCGTGATCCCCGAACCGATCCATGGCTCTTTTGCAGCAAGAACAAATGCTATCGTCGTCGAAAAGAGGAATCCCAAGACGGTATTGTAGAACTGCCCTGAATTGACGCGGCCCAATGGACTGATTCAGACCCTGAATGGGAACAACCTTAAGGTAGTCTTGTGCGTGTGCTTTCTTGTTGCACTGCCATAGAATGGCATCCCGTTCTGACATAGTATAAGTGGTTGATATATAAGGGCTCCAGTGGTCGACTTTATTGAATTTATTCCGTTTGGTCTGATGGTCTAGTCTTTTTTTTTTCTTTTTTTTTAAATTCTAACACCCGAGCTCTGTGCTTTTATAAATAGACCCTTTAGATGTTTCCATCTAATCAGATTGGTTCCTCAAATCCTATAACCAAGATGCTTCCATCCACTTAGATTGGTTAGTGCCATCCTTAATAAACATAAATTTCTAGGCTCTGGAGTTTATTTATTGCAACTAAAAAGTTTCTCCCATACCCCCAAACTTAAATCTAACATTGTCCTCAATGTTGTAAAGATAAAATTAAAACATATGAACAAGGAGAAACTTTTACCATTTGAAGCAAAAGAGTTAAGGAAAGATATTACCGTATTGCATGAGATTGGGTTACCTCCCAAGAAATGCTAAGTTTAAAGTCTTCAGCCAGACTAAGAAAGGATTAGTCACCTTATAGAATCATAAAGTAATAGCCGGAATAACTGCGGATCACCAAAACCAAATAGAGTTATCACAAGTAAAAGGAATCTGCACCATACCAAGAAAGTTAACAAATAAAGCACACCCTTGTCTAGTTTCCTGTTTAAAACAACTACATCTAGCTGTAGTTCTGGTTCAGGTTCTATAACTGGGTCTAGATAACATATTTTCCTGGGTTGCATTTCCTCAAAAGTTAGATCCGAATGTTCAGGTTCTAGAGTCTGGAAAAACTCAAATAAAAACTTAGAAGCACATAACAATAACCTAAATAATTTCGGATCCTTAAAGTCAATCAAATTTGACTTACACAACTGACCACAAAGAGAGTGGTGGTCTTCCTTAAAAAAATATGTCGACCCTAATCTCCTAAAGTAATTAGGTTTAGTCTAGAAACTTAAAATCTGACACATTTGAATTTCATAAGTTCCCACAATTGGAGAAAAAGTTTTTGGTGGGAAAACAAAGTCAATCGAGGTATCATAGCCTGGGTTAACCACATCAACCAGAGGATGGGTTTCTAACAACTGAACTTCTTTCTGGACATCATTAAGTTCAGGAAAACGTGTATGAAGATAATCTTGTAAAATGGTTGAGGCATATATGTTAAGTTCCAAGTGAGGGACCTTTGTAAGAGTTAAAGCACATGGAGAATAAAAATCACCCCCAAACTTAGAGTTTTCAGTGTCTCTATAAAGACTAGTCACAACTTCCCTAGTTTCAAGGTCATCAGATTCCTGAAAATTGTCAATTGATTCTTCTAAGTCAGGTACATCCTCACTCATCTCTAAGATTTCATTTTGTTTTTCTAAGACTAATGTTTCTAAATCTCTAGACTCGAAAACAATATTCTCAGGATAAACCCGCTCCTCTAAACTATCATCGCCTTCGTAATCAAAAGGAAATACTACATCATCTAAGGAAGTCTTATTTTTAGTCAAATCCTCATCCTTTTGAATAGGTGAATAATTATTAAAATTATTTGGATTTGAACTAGAAATAATATTATCATTATAAAGCTCAGTTGGAGTAACAAATTCCTGATCACTATGCCTAAATATTTCAGACTCTTCATCAGCACTATCCTCATCATAACCATAATAACATGAAAATGGTTGAACCTCATCTAAAGTATTGCTTCCAATTCTATCCTTGTCATCTTGATTATGTAAATAAAAAATTTCCTCACTTTAAAGGTTGATTTTTGAAGCAATGTGTTGGCAATTCAGTGTAATTCGAGCAATTCTTTCTTCCGTCTCTAACTCAAGACTACGTGTTGACCCAGCAAACTCACGTGTTGACTCAGTTAACTTACATGTTGAATCAGCTAACTTCCTGAGGTTATCTTCTAAAGAAGGTTCGCTCATTGTTACAGTTCTTTCGTCTACAACTAAGTCATCTGGGTCCGCTGACTTATGTGTCGACTCATGTAACTTACGCGTTGACTCAAGTATCTTACGTGCCTCATCTAGAGAAGAGGAATTATAGGAATTTTGCTCGTATGACCGGTATTCATATGAATAGTAATTGGGATCACCATGGTATGACCCATAACCTTCAAAAGTTTGGTGTTCCCAACCACTATTCACACTATGGTCATAAAAAAGAATAATGTTCATGTTTCTCAGTCGAATAATAATTGTATTGGCGATACCAGTTCGACATCCTAACTGCAAGGGAATTATAAACAAACACAAAGAAGGCTGACTCGACCACAACAAGCCTATTTTATCTATCAAACAAAAAGCACGATGGCTCCCTTAGATTGTTTCTAGACCAGCTTTTATTCTTTCGAAAAGGAATTCGCTGTCTTGCGGACAACTAACTTACCAGGTTCGTAATGAACATCGGCCAACTTCTCAAGCGACTTCGCTCCTGTTAGTCTTACTGGTGCACTTTTATGCTCCTGTATCTCTAATCCCAAAAGAGTCTTATCCCTAAATGGGTTCCTTTTCTTATGGAATATACGATAGTTAGTGTACACAATCTTGCTGCCGTAACCTAGATGAGTACTTCGAGTTTCGTCTGCGCAACAAACACACGCTCAGTAGCCATGAGTGGTACATCCACTTAAAACACCTTGAGCAGGAAAGTCATGAATGCCAAACATCAGGGTTGCTTTCAGAGTAAAATACTCCCTTTTCAAAGAATCAAAAGCTTGTACACCTTGATGCCAAATGTTTTTTAGCGTGTTAACCAGCAACCGCAAAAAAACATCAATGTCTTGACCCGGATACTTACGCCCAGGTATCAACAGAGTCATCATTTAGAATTCATACTTCATACACATAGAAGGCGGAAGATTATAAACCACAAGGATCACAGGCCAACAACTCCAACTCAAAGTATGTACACTATGAGGATTAAACCCATTTGTTGATATTCCAAGCCAAACATTTCTTCCTTCCGCGGCAAACGGTGGAAACTTCATTTTCATTTGTGCCCACTGATATGAATCAACTGGATGGCACATATATTCAGATGAAACTTGCGCTCGTTCGTGCCACATCATTTCTTCTGATATCCAAGGTATATAATTCATTTTATTTAGTTTTTCGTCTAAATTAAAGTATCTCAGCACTTTGCAAGGTTCATTTGTCACCACAGGACCATCTTTGGTAGCTTTCAACTTAAACCTCAGAGTTTTGCATACCAGGCACTCTATTAAATCCTCATTCTCTTCGTAATACAGAATACAATGATTCTCACAAGCATGAATAGCCTTCGCTTTCATCCCCAGATCCTTAAGCATTGACCTCATAGCATCATAGTTTTTGGGCAACTTGTTAGGTTTCGGAAGCCACTCTCTTAACAAATCCAACAAACTGTTGACACAGTTACCCAAAATTTTATAAGTTTTCTTCACATTATGCAGTTCTACCATATCAGAGAGGATTATGAGATTGTCTTCACACCCAGGGTATAACTTCTCTGTCGCTAACGATTTGTACCTATTGTAACGCTTCTCGACATATGGATCTGTGTTCCATCATGGTCATGATGAATACCAAAGGAAGATTCAATAAAATCATTCAAATTCAAACAATCTGATTGCTTATCAGGCGTTTCTTCGACTATGTCCTTCCCCTTAGAACGACTTGTTGAAGCACCATCCTTTCTTCACCATGTAAGCTCTAGGTGGTGTATGTCTTGTAGATATTATGCTCATACAGATGTGTCCTAACAATCGAGAATCCATGTCGATGTCTATTTTAACACTTCTTACAAGGGCAAGCACACGTTTTTGCACAAGTAGCATTTTCCATTGCAAAATCAATGAATTTTCTGACCCCTTCTCTGTATTCTAGGATATAAATGTCTATTATACGCATCCAAGATTTATCTACAAAATTTGACATCCTACAAACAAGTAAAGTACTATGTCTTAGAAACCTAAGTTTATCAAATAAACCTAAAAAAGTCACAGATTTATCAACAAACTACAGTAGAATACAATTCACAACAACATATATAATCCTCAATTTCTGAAACTAATAAACCCCACATGTTGAAAAACTGTCGATTAAGAAAACAATAAAAGAAATACCTTAATAATTAGCTGAAAATAACCCAGGAGAATTGATAGATTCAGAAATCTTAATCAAACTCAATCATTCTGTGATAACTCGATTAAGATTAAATCTTTAATGAAATCGACGAGTCACAGAAGAATCGGTTGAATCAATTTTGTTCATGAATTTTCCTGCAAATGAATATCAAATTGAATCTGATGAATTTTCTGGTGAAATTGATGGAGGCTGCAGGGATATACCAAGAAGTCAGTGAGATGTGAAATAAATGGAGGTGAAAGATAAGATGTATTAATGTCTCAACCGTTTTTCTATCAACACATTAAGTTGTTTATCTACCTCCCAACTGATTCTTATTCTAATTTTCAGACATATTAAATGAAAAACTAATTTCAGATGATTTTAATTTTGTTTTCTGATTTTTGGTAATTAAAATGAAGAGTTATAATGGTAAAAAAATGTTGGAGAAAAAAGCCAGAATCGCTGGGAGGTTGGGTATCCCATGAGTGTGACATGAAATTGGGAGCTGATAGTAGTAATAGAGGCGCTAATAGTAGTAATGGAGGGTAACAATGTAACTTGGCATTTTAAGTTGAAGATAGGAAGGTAATTACCCACAACCCTCCCGAAACTATGTAACAGATACCAATTATTGCAACGATTATCCGACGTTACAAAGTTTCCAACGTCGATACGACGTTACTTGAAAAATATCCGTTAGAAATTCGGCTGTTACAAAATCCCTGATTTCGTGTAGTGATTGTTCCATACTTGTTCAAAATTTATCTCTATTATGTCGATATGAATGTATTGATCGAAGATAGAATGAACTTTTGACATTACAAAAGTTTTAAGCATATTATGTCATTATGCAAGTATTGATGAAAATAGGATGAACTTTTGTTTACGAGGATTAAATCTATTATATGCCATTGTGCAAATAGTGATGAAAAATAGAATGAATCCTTGTTTATTCCGTAGAACCTCAAAATAACACTTCGCCAGGAGGTGCATAGGCTGGGGGGCGAAGTCTCTGATGTTGAAAGAAGAAGTAGATAAACCACAAAATTGCATGAAAGATGCAACTACACTATGAAAGTTAGGGCCGAGATCAGTTGAAATAGGTAGGAGTTTGCTTTGCAGGTGTTCGGTTTGATAGCAGGAGGCGATGTAGCAGTATTGGATGGTGTCTGCCATAGAATAAACTCCCAGACCTCCACAATTGATAGGTAAGGTATCTATGCGCTGTCGCAGTTGTCCAAAGCCTGGACCATCAGCAGTGATTATATACCGCAGGAACTGAATAAGGTGTTGATCAAAACGTCTGTGTGCAGCCTGCATGACTTGGGACCGTGTTGTACGCATAGAAAAATACAATTTGGAGACACCAGCACAATTACGGAGGAGTAGCAGCTCACCCTGGGGGTGTTTTAACTTTTTGATGCAGTCCATCAGGTGTATAGTTTTGTTGACCCTAGCCATGATTGTGTCGCTGCAGTATTGGTCATTTAAGCTGAAAGGTACTCCCAATAAGCGCATACCATCAGAAGGTCTGCAAATCTATGCTGGAAAAGCCGCTCTACTTCTGGGGTCTGAGTTAGGCCAAAAAACTTCAGTTTTTCAAATGTTTAAATCCAAACCTCTTGCAGGTCCATCAGCTTGTATGATTTGTAGTGCTTTAGCCACTTCCAAGGTATCCCCAATTAATGTACCGTCCTCTAAATACCATGCATTGAGGTCCAAAGAACACTGCGATGCTATTTTACAAACAAGAGGATGTAGTGCCAAAGAGAAGAGTAGGGGACCAAGAGGGTCTCCTTGTTGAACTCCTTGTGCGGAAGACAAGGTGAACTCATTGTAATATAATTTGGCAGGTTTTGCATAGCAAAATTCTACCCACTTCGATATACTTGGGCATTTCGCACGAACCTCATTGATTATGACAGTTTTATTGACCACATTAAAGGCATTAGAAAAATCGACTAGTAGCATAGTCAAGTTGTCATGGGTACCTTTCAGTTCCAATAGTCGATTTACAGAGTGTAGTATACCTTCACCACCACATGGAATGCCCACTCCGAATTGATGTTTACCAAGGTATGCCATCATGTCTTGAAGTACCGCTGTAGCAGCTAATTTGGAGCATAATCTCCTCCAGATTGTACCCACTGCAATCGTTCGAAGGCATCCACCAGGCTTAATCAATGGGGTTAACGGTGCACTCGCTATGTATTGGCCAAGGGATGATGGGCATTTACCAGCAATCCACAGGTTAACAACTCCTGTTATGGAAACAAGAAGTTCATCCGAGACTGCTGCTGCTGCTCCACTGGTTGCGTCTAACAGATGTTGGGCACAAAGACCATCACGGCCACACGACGTTCCCTTCGGGAAGCTTTTCAAGGCCTTCAGCACAGCTTGGATATCTACAGATATTGCAGCAGAGTTGGGGTCCTCATGAGGAATAATAGGTGGCCGTACTTGAGGGTGTTTTTGTTGTAATTCATGGAGTGTGTCAGGATTTGCAGGGGCTACTCCATTGGATGATAGAATGCGTATAGCAGCGGTATAATGACCAAATTGAAGCTTCTTATGACAGGACTCAATATTGGTTTTGGGTTTCTTCCGCAAGGGTTGTTTACGTTGCTGCAGTATGGCTTCATCTTGTGTTGCCTTTTCAAGTAATTGATGGACAATACTGACACATCCATTCGACTCACTCCATTTAAGTAGGCTTTGATTAATTGCTGCAATTTGCAGTTTCTTCCGTGTAAGTGATCTCTCTTCACTGGCATTGTTGGGCAGATATAGATTAAGTGTGCAAATGGGTAGTAACAGTAATTGTAACCACACAGTAAGGTCCTCAGGTTTAGCAAGCACTTTGTCAAGTGATGTTTTCAATGCCTTCGAGAAGTTCAATCTACAAGGTGGTGGAATATTGGTAGTTGTGGTGAAACGTTTCTGATACACCTTGTTTTTCATCTATATGCAGAATAAAATTGAGATCACCAATTAAAATCCAGGGATAGCTATTAGAGGCACTAAAACTGTTAATGTAGTTTCATTGATTATATTTCTCAGTATCACATAAAGCGCCATACATGCAAACAAGGTTCCAAAAAATTTCAAAATTATCATTGGCACAAAAAATGCAACTATTATGTGCCAATCTATGGGCATTTCACCCTTTAAACCAATCCTAGGAACTAAAAACCAGTCAGCAAACCTAGATTTTCTAGCAAGTTTCTCCATTCTTGTTGTGGTTTCCTTTGTCTCCGGGACGAATATCATATCATAATCAAAGTAAAGGAATATAAAAAGGAGCGATAATCATCCGTCACAAAACTGTACGAAAATATGTATGGAAAACTACAGATTTTAGGCACACACAACAAAACAGAAAGGGGCATATTCAATATAATTTAAAAGGAAATAGGGGTAAAAAATATAAATCAAGATTTTAAAACTAACTTGATTGATGAGATTGTCTAGAATTTTAGCAGCTGCATCCACAGAATTTGCAGCAAGAGTTTGGTCTTGTTCTATAGATGGAGAATTGCTATCAATAAGGCACAAGGCAGCAAAATTTGAACTTTCACCCCTTTGAATATTTCCACTTGTAACAACAACATAATCATCTAAAGCATTGACCCAAACCCATTTATATCTTGAAGCATTATCATTCTCTTTTGTTACTTCCTCAACTAGAATAACTAAAACATCATCGATATCTTGATGTAAATTATCCAAATCCATCTGCTCATCTACCAAATAATCATCTCTTCTTCTTTTAACTCCTCCTTCTCCCTTAGAATTTCCATGCATGATAGTAAACTTGAGTGGCTACTGGAGAGTTTGGGGGATCATTTTGTCCCGTAACAATAGCAAAGTTACTATTTCCATTAACACGAGAAGTTAACATCTGATTTTCATTTAGAATAGCTTCCCCAACTTCATTCCCTTGAACAACCATCTCCTCATTAGCAACAACTGGTGGAGCATTTTCTTGATTAATATTCATGTCTTCCAATTAATTGACTATTTCTTCATTGAGAGGATGGACACCTTGAAGATTAAGGACCGGTTTATTCATCCAGGCTATATTTGAGGCAATTCCACAATAAAGCTGACTATAATTAAGGAAATAACATGTTCTGCATGTAGCTGATGGAAAACCCAGATAAAATATTACAAATTTTATAACTTCACCATCCTCAAGAGTTAATTTAACATTCCTGCATAAAGGGAGATTCACATCCACTCTCACTCTAGATAGATTTCACCACACCAGTTTTATCCATGTTGAAGATATTAATCACCTCACCAGCTTGAGATGCCACCACATCTATCTCTATTTAAATCATCCCTCAAAATAAATTCTATGTAGAAAAACTCAAATTGAAAGATAACTTGATGCACATTCATATGATATTCCCATGGCATAAGCAACATAAGATAACCTTGAATTGAATGAGGTTTTCCGCTCAATATTATCTGATAAAATTCCATGTTCTGAATTCGAAAGATGAAAACATTTCTTCTGTTTGTGTTGATGATGACTACATTGTGATATGCCCCCCAAATAGCTCTCAATGCATAATTCAAGGCCCTCTAGTGATCAGAATATCTTCTCTACATATGCAGCCAATCAAAGCAAATGATTCCAAAAATTTTCCTTTGCCTTTAATAAAAACATGCTTAGTAATCTTTTGAGTAACATAAATTTTTTTTTCGAACTAATCAGACAAATTAATTACAGTTGAACTACTAGCAGCCATAATGACAGAATGTAGGTTGAGACAATAATAGATTCATAGAATTCCTGAGTTAATGCTATTTTGTATCTCTTTATGTGTACTATTAGTATTCAAGGGGAACTCTTTATACTTGTAAGAAGCATGCTCAGGATATAGAGAAAGATGCCAAGTGTAAATCATGCAGAGATTTTGATTAAACTTGTGGTTAAGTATATTACTGAACTTGGATCGGTCTTGGAAATAATATGTGTTCAGAGTAATGATTATTACTTGGTCGATAAGAATTATAACCTGATTCAATTTTTAATTCATCATTGAGAAATGGGTAGCTTGTTTGAACGAAAAAAATCAATAAACGAGACTAATGAAATCTTATACCAAATCTGCTCCTTACTGTTGAAGACCAAACCATGCCACCTCCGCCGAAAAAAAGAGATAAAATCCCTAGCACCTACCATTCAGGAGATGGAGGATAGAAGGGATAAATCATGAGAAAAGAAAATCAGAGAAAAGATATTGGAATTAGTAATTAAATGATCATATAATATAAAAAATATTATAATATTATAGTATTTAAATGAAATTTAATCGAAAATATTATAATATTTTCATGTAAAATTAACTTAAAAAATTCATACAAAGCTATTGGTTGGCAACCTAGCAACAAGCTGGGCACCAATCCCTCTTTGAATAACAATGCCTAATCTATGGAAAATAAAACTACCAAAATCACTACTAGCGTCGTTATTAACAAGACAGTTCTTCAGACGCTTAAAAAAACATAAAGTATCTTCACCGATTTCCCCCAAGGTAGAGAAAGCCAGGACACCCAGACCATACCCAAGAGAAGTGCACTTGTCTAATTATTTAGCACGCTTTCTTGAAACCTCCTTAGAAATATCAGCAGGCCTCAAATCTTTGTCCTCATCTGATAATGCCAAGGGAGACTTCCTTGCGCGCAGGTACACTAGCTTTGTTACAAATATCAACAACAATATCACGTACAAAATCATGTCGGAACTTACTTCCAACATCTTTAGCACAATGAAGCGCATGGTCTCCAAAGATGTCCATAGATTTATTACAGCTAGTGCATAAGCCATTCTCAACAAACAGTGGGATACCAAGGCGATAACAAAGCACAACACGGAATTGTCTAGGCCCAATACACTGATTAAGCCCACTAATTGGTACAACTAATAAATAATCCTGAGCGTGCTTGATACAGTTGCATTACCATAAAATAGAGTCTCTTGCAGACAAAGAGAATTGGTCTGGGATTTGTTTCCTAATTGCATCAAAATAAGTGACTGCCAGGGAGTGCATGGAAGGGGGGAAGTATCATCGACACAGTAAGAAGGGGGTAAACCACATACCTTGATGAAGTTCTGAAGAGCCAACTGATAAGCAGAGTCTTTGTTTGTTGAGAATAAACTACCCAGAATAGTCTTATGTACTGAAGCTGTCTGATTCTGAGAGGCGAGGAAAAAGTAGGTGCGGGTGTCCGCCATAGTGTAGATGCCAAGGCCATCATCTTTAATAGGAAAGATAGTCAATATCTGCTGTAAAGGACCAAACCCTGTCCCGTCTCCAGCGATTAAGAGTCTCAAATACTTAAGTAGATGGTCATCAAAAAGATCAGTGGATAGTTGAAAGGCAGCTGGATTGGTAGTGCGCATTGCAAAATATAAACGAGACACACTAGTGCAATTGCGAAGTAATAACATCTCACTTTGAGGGTCTTTGAGTTTTTTGATAGCATCCATCAGTTGAACAGTCTTATTCACCCTGGTCAACATCATATCGCTGATAAAATCCAAATCCAAACTCACAGGACCGCCCAAAAGCTTAATGCCATTAGAGGGCCTACCAATGTCAGGAGGAAAAACACCATCAAAATTACTTCTGGGATCAAAAGAAGGCCAAAAGACTTCTGTTTTTCTAACGTTAAGGTGTAACCCCCTACTTGGACCTTCAACTTCTATTATACTCAAGGCCTTGGCAACCTCCAGAGTATCACCAATAATGGTACCATCATCAAGGTACCAAGCGTGTAAATCAAATGTGCAACGAGATGCAATAGTCTTCACAAGAGGACGAAGAGTCAATGCGAACATCAAGGGACCAAGAGGATCCCCCTTCTGAACCCCGAGTGCAGACGACAAGATATATTGGTCATAATAAAGTTTAGCGGGACGCAAATAACAAAACTCTACCCAACGATAAATACCTGGACAATGAAGAAGAACCTCTTTGATGAGATGAGATCTGCTCACCATATTGAAAGCATTGGAAAATTCAATAAGCAGCATTGACATTTTATCCGAGTGGCCTTTCATCTCCAGTAAGCAATTTACGGCATGTAAAATACCCTCACCCCCAAAAGGCACACCAACTCCAAATTGATAGTCGCCTAAATAAGAAGTCATGTCTTTCCCGACGGAAAAAGCAGCTACCTTGGAAACTAGTCTTCGCCAAACTGTACCAACCGCAATTGGTCTAATACCACCTCCTGGTTTAAGTAATGGAGTCAAAGGTGCACTGGCAATGAACTCGCCTAAATTATTAGGAAATTTACCGGCCAACCAAAGATTGACGACCCCAGTAATCGAAGCGAGCAAAAGATCCTCCACTGCCGCTGCAGCACCACTCATAACATCAACAAAATGCTGCGCACGTAAGCCATCCAGTCCACAAGAAGTAACCTTTGGGAAGCTCTTTATAGCCCCCAAAACATCCACCGTGATTGGTCAACTTTCACTGCATCTGAAGGTATAACGGAAAGAGGAGCTGAAGGATGCTTATCATGCAAATCAAGATAAGTATTCTCATTGCGCGGAGCTAACCCTGGTGAAGAAAGCACACGAATTGCAGCCAAGTAATGGCCATAACTAATCTTCTTCTGGAAAGCCAAAATATTGGCAGCACTTTGCTTCTTCGAGTCTGCCTTCCCATTTCCCAACCGAACAGATTTCTGTAACAGTTTCGACGCCAGGACAGAGCATCTGTTAGGCTCTTTCCACACCGAAATATCCTGATTGATTGCCGCAACTTGCAATCTTTTTCTACTGCCGAACTTTTCCTCAACTGAATATCTTGGTCTAAAAAGGGTTAAGGTACAAATGGGAAGAAGTAAAAGTTGTATCCATATGGAGAGGTTACCTGGGCTAGCGATGAACCTATAAAGACAAAACTTCAGCTCCCTGGAGAACGCAAGTCGGTACTGGTGCGGATGCTCTTAACAGTGGTGAATTGCCGCTGAAATATAGTATTCAGTAAATCCGTGGAAAGAATAGCCCCAAAATCAACATCAGTGGAAGGTGTATCAGCAACAGCACCACCTTCCAGTGTAGGAACATCACAGACTTCATCAATGATGGAAGGAAGGTGTACGAAAACATCTCCATCTGGTTTGGCTACACCGTGGAGGAGAAAATCAGCTCCTTCTCCATTGAAAGGTCCGGCTATGACTTCTCCATGAACATCACCTTCTCTGCCCCTACATGCATCTTCCAAGCATGAAGGTGCATGCATCTACATCATAACCACATACGAAGACTGCAAAGAAGTGTCTCCCAGGCAAGGTATACATTCAAATCAGTGGCGATCAGTTCCCTGCAAAAAGCTGTCTTGTCTTCGGAGGAAAAATGCATGTCTTGAAGATGTTTAATGATTGAACCCTTGGCATATCCTCTGTCGTTCCTGCCATCACGACAATTATGGAGTGATTTGAACGGGCAATGGCAGTAGCTCTCATCAGATGGGACAATGCTAGAAGATACAGAAACACCTAACAACAGTTGGGTAGAAGGGGTTTCATCCAATCGATTATGGGAAGAAGTTCTGGTGGTTCTGTCCATAATGACAGATGATGAACAAAAAACCCCTAAAAGGAATGAAAACAAAAACCCTAAAAACGGAAGAAAAAAAACGTGTGGAAAAGAATGAAGATGCACAAAAACAAAAGGAACAAATCGAAAAAACTGATTGGAATCAAAAACCGGGAAAAAACCTATAGCTATCATGGTAACCCTGGAGATTGAAACCGGTTTTCAGCCGCCGGGAGAAATCGCCGGAGCAAACCATGTTATAAAATAGGATTATCAGATGGGAAAAATAGGAAAAATAGGATTATCAGATCGGAAGAAACCGAAGGGACGGTTTCACTCTTGAAAATATTTGAAAAATATCTCAGAGGAAAAAATCGAGAAATTTAACATTGATTAGAGAGAACCACTAAACAATTAGGGGACTAGAAGATGAAATAAACGAATCGAATAAAAAATTCAGATAGAAGATAATGGAGGTAATTATTAGATCTAGTCCATGGATTAAAGCAAAAAAAAAACAACAGTATCAAAACGAAAGATTTATTAGCATAAAATTCGAAAACTGAGAGAGAAAAATCAAATTTGCATCAGGAAAGAGGAAAGATTGAAGAACGATTCAATCACCGAGTCGCAGAGCACCGAGTTGGTCCGCCATGGATAAGGGGTCATTGATTTACCACATAGTGACTATTTTCTCATTACCTTGTATGCCTCAAGAAAAAAAAAATTGAGTATTCCTCACAAGTCACGATAGGATTCATAAAAAAAGGGGAAATTAGGGGGAGACCCAAAAAAAATAATATTCTCGTTCTCAGGCCCACAATTAATTTTGTATACCGTGACACCCATAATTATATGAAATTATTATATGAATCAATACAGAACTGGTTATGCATACTATCTTTTCAGGCATAACTCGTTATGCATACTATCTTTTTCAGGGGTATAATTGGCAGCGCAACTTGGACAGAACATATCTAAAAATCCGCGCCTTAGAATTTTACAAATTTTATATCGTTGAAAATCTTTTTAAAAGAGCTACGCAACGAGTACAAACAAGAATATCAAATTTTTGTTTTTAACGAAAAAATCGGAGGTGATCCTCATTTTAGGGAACTTTTTTGAAAACTTGATACTTAACCATTATGCAGTCACCAAAAACGATGCATAACACATTCTGCAGACGCATAACGAATTATGCAACCATTTTTTCGACTGCATAACAAGTTATGTATCTGCATAACAAAGTTATGCATCTATAACAAGTTATGTAACCATTGTTTTGGTTGATTTTAGCCGTACATATAAAAAATTGATGCATAATGCAGTATGCATCCATATTTACTGATGCATATCAGGTTATGCATCTATTTTCTCGATGCATAATGCATTATGTAGCCATATTTTCGGACGCATAACAGGTTATGCAGGTTTTCTGGACTGCATAACAAGTTATGCAACAAATTTTGTAGATGCATAACAGGTTATGCATCCATTTTCACGAATGCATAACATGTTATGCAGACAGTTTCTCGACTGAATGACATGTTATGCAGTCATAACTACATCATCATCTTCTTTCATGTTTCATTAACTCCCACGCAAACCATTATCTTTCAGTTATTCGGGGGCTCTTGGTCAAAATCATGTATTTACACCATCATCTTCTTTCATGTATTTACACCATCATCTGGACTGTTATGCAACAAATTTTGTAGATGCATAACAGGTTATGCATCCATTTTCACGAATGCATAACATGTTATGCAGACAGTTTCTCGACTGAATAACAAATTCACCAAAAGGTCTGGCATACAACCTTCACTAAAGTCATACTTTGTTGGCACGAACGTCTCATCGACAACCCCAGTTGCCGCCGGCAGCAATAAAAAAAAATGGTCAATGTACAATACCATACCAATGAGAATTTAACAATAGACAAAAGCAAACAACTACAGGATAAAACAAGTATGAGAGGAAATTATGTGACTCATTAATAGTGAAAATCGTGAAAATCAAAGGATCAGCATCTTTTCATTTTTGTTTTCTTATGAGTTTGGAATGATTTAAGGTAGTGTTGTGGCACACTCCTGGCTAGTAACAACACATCACAGTTGCCTTCAATAATTAGCTCTCTTCCTTCTTGGTATTGAACAACAATGGATAAGATCCAACACAAGTATGTTGATGCAAGAGGTCTTAAGCTTCACATAGCTGAAATTGGAACAGGTGATCAAGTGGTGTTTTTCTTACATGGATTTCCTGAAATTTGGTATTCTTGGAGATACCAAATGATTGCAGTAGAAAACGCAGGATATCGAGCAATTGCGCCTGATGTTCGAGGCTATGGGTTATCGGAAATTCCCCAAGAACCTGAAAAATCTACCTTCCTTGAACTTGTCCATGATCTAGCCGCTATCTTTGATTCCTTGGCCATCTCAAAGGTTGGTATTCTTGTAGTGCGTTTTTGAAATTCCGAGTCCTGTTAGGCTTCTTGATTAACTTCCTTTTGATATTTCTGGAACAGGCTTTTGTAATTGGGAAAGATTTTGGAGCTTTGACAGCTTATCAGTTTGCAATTTTACACCCTGAGAAAGTGATCGGACTTGTTACATGCGGGATTCCGTATATGCCTCCGGGTGGTATTGACCAATTACTCAGTTTGGTACCCGAAGGTTTCTACATTTCAAGGTGGAAGGTAAATTTATATTTATTTCGTTGGCAAACACATAAGAAATGACAATAATTAAGGTAGCAAGCAGCCAAGCAATGATATTAATATCGGTGATTTGTATGTGAATGTAGGAGCCTGCGGGAAGAGCTGAAGCAGATTTCGGACGTCTTGAAGTTAAGAATGTAGTACGAAACATTTACGTGCTCTTTTCTAAGAGTGAATTACCTATATCAGGGGAAGATAAAGAAATCATGGACTTGGTAGATGAGTCTCATCCTCTCCCATCCTGGTTCACCGAAGAAGATCTCTTTGCTTATGCTGCTCTTTATGAGAAATCTGGTTTTCGTACTGCGTTGCAAGTTCCATACAGGTAATCCACCTAGCTACCAGTGAGGTTTTGATAAATATAGAGTCATTCTATGCTCAAATGTTGGTATGTTGTACTATATGTAGGTCACTTGCAGAAAGCTTTCCTATAAGCAATCCGATTGTAAAGACTCCAGCGCTGCTGATCATGGGTGGGAAAGACTACGTTCTGAAACTTCCTGGAATGGAAGAGTATATAACAAGCGGCGGAGTGAAGGAACATGTACCTGATCTGGAGATCAAGTTTTTACCAGAAGGAAGTCATTTCGTCCAGGAGCAAGACCCAGACGAGGTGAACGAGCTCATCATCACCTTCCTTAAAAAATACGTATGATCTGGATGAGGTGAAGTCCCAATCTTCATGAGCTTCTGCAAATGTGCATTCATCAGTATGCTACGCCTCGTTTTTTTAGTTAATGTGTAATAAGTAATTATATCGAATGCAAGTGACTTGGTGAAATTCGTCAGTGGAGTCATGGGGTTTGTTTGTAATGGTTTATGCATCTAGGAAGGTATAAGTGTACTGAGATTCAACTCTAAGAAACTTTAACTAGTCTTTGCTTTCTGGTATCAAATTTATAGGATGAGAAATGTGCCTGAAATTGAAAAGACATGCACAAACTGGTTTCAGTTTAATTTGCAATATCAAAAACCAACATTTTTGAGTTGAATTCACAAATTGTGCAACAAGTATTTGCTTCCTGAGTTGTCTATATTCAACTGGAAAGGCGCAGCTGGAACAGGTTTACCAAAACATAGATACATATTTTTGAAAAAGCTAAGCCGGCTGCAGGGACAATCAGGCTCATCAACAATGGTAAGATATAAATGATAATCCTACCTACCAACAGAATACTGCAGAACCATGTTTTTGCAAATTATACTTGAAATTGCTACATGATTAATACAGAAACCAGATTGGAGATTAAGGCTCCACGAAATCTTAAACATCTGAATCTTCTTGGATTTTGCTTCAATTGATTGTAATATGCATCATTGGTTATGTATTGCTGCTCTACAGGACCTTCCCTGCCTAACCGGTGGCATAAACATTCCAGACATGAAGCAAATCAGAACAGTAACAGTGAAACCAGCTGTCACTCCAACTCCAAATGTTGGCCCAAATATTGCCACATTGCTTTCTTCCTCGTCATTCCCTGAGGGGGGACTTTCCCAAGGTTCACTTTTAGAAGTAGGGTGAACATTACATCCCAAATCTTGGAGATCATGGTTCCCTTCGAAACTTGAACAGGGGAAAGTCGAGAACTGTCCACCTGCGGGAACTTTCCCAAACAAGTGGTTGTATGCTACGCAGAACCGCGACAAAAAACTCAGAGAGGTTAGTGAAGAAGGTATCATCCCTGATAGATTATTATGGGACAAATCCAATACCTCTAAACTTTCCATACCTGATAGTTCAGGTGGAATAGGTCCTTCAAGATGATTTGACTGTAAATCCAACAGATGGAGTTTCTTCAGGTTCCCAAATTCTGGCAGTACTTGTCCACTGAGCATGTTGCAGCTGAGCTTCAAAGTTGGTGGAAAACTTAATATTCGGTTGTACTGCATTCCCCTCGCAGACAGGCCCCGTTTCATGAAAAGCGGAGCAGCAAGGGGATTTTCAAATGATATATTGCGATCGATGAGGCTCGGCATTTGGGTCAAGCCTATTGGGATCTCTCCAGAAAGAGAATTCCTTGACAAGTCCAAGTAAAATAGAGATTCTAGTTGGCTGAACCAGTCTGGAATAGTACCAACTAAGCGGTTCCAAGATAAATCTAAAAGTTGCAATTTGGTGCTGCTGCTCAGCCAATACGGAATCGAACCTGTGAGCCTGCTGTTTGGAATTATGAGAGCCTGCAGACTTTTGAACTCAAAATTTGCATCTGGGATCTCCTCACCATGGAAGTTGATTGAAAGAATTAGTGTGGTAAGGTTCTTGCAATGTTGAACAGCCTCAAGAGTAGACGATATTTTATGAAGGCTGGTATTGGAGAGTGAGAGGAAAGAGAGAGCATGTAGATTCTTAAAGCTGTCGGGAACTGAAGAGTTAAGGTAGTTCCGAGCAAGATTTAAAAATCTTAATTCTCGACAAGAAGATAGACTATCGGGAATTGGCCCGCGAAACTGATTCGAACCGAGATCAAGGAACCTTAAACTGACCATATTTGTCCAGTTAAGATTTAACGATCCTTCAAAAGAATTGTTCCGAAGATTCAAGAACTGAATTGTTGGGGAATTTAACAATGAAGTTGGCAGAAAACCAGATAGGAAGTTTGAATGAGCATTAAAATACTCCAGCTTTCGCAGGCTCGCAAATATATTTGGGAGGGTGTGTGAGAAACTATTCTGGGATAAATCTAACTTTACAAGGTTAGAGAGATTAGCGACTCCAATCAGTGACCCAGAGATGCTATTGCCCTGAATATGTAATGTGTTTAACTGTTTTAGCATCCATAAATCATCTGGTAGATTTCCTGAAAGATTATTGGAATCAAGGGAAAGATGTTGCAATGAAGTACAATTTCCAAACCCAGCTGGAAATGCTCCAGCAAAGTAGTTTACCGAGACATCAAAATATGTTATCGCCGGTAGATTAATATCAACTGTTATCGAACCACTAAAATGATTATCACTTAAATCTAAAACTTCAAGGTTTAGCAAACTGAACAATTTAACTGGCAGCATACCTGTAAAGGAATTGTGCGAGAGATTCAAGTACCGTAGTTGGTCAAATCCATCCAATGCATCGGACAGATTCCCGCTTAAGGATCTGTCTCCAAGCTCCAGACCCACAACCTTTTTATCCCAAACACTAGAACCATTTAATCCCAACTTGATAGAAGACTCACATAGAACGCCGACCCAATTACAGCAATCTGAATTCTTACCCCATGAATTAATACGAGACTCCAGACCTTTTGCGAAATCATTCAAAGCTCTCAGGTCTTCGGGATTGCAGTTCAGGTTTTGAGAATTCAAGACCTGAACATGAACAGAAATGACCAAAAAGGCAAACAACTTCCAATAGTCTACAACAACACCCATATCAAAATCAATCAAGAAATACCAAAAACTAGCTAGTAAAATCTCGATAGATTAGTCTAGAGGAGGAAGCAATGAAGTCGAGTACAGTTTCGTTATTCAATCTCTGTTATTTTCCATCTCTTTGGTTCACAAGATGGAAATTTCACCCCAAGGACCTGAAATCTAACCAACTCCATTGACTACACTAATAATGTCGACATTGACTACACTATTTTCATAATGATGCAGTTTACAAGAAAGTCTTTGCCTTCTCTCCTGATTTTCCACCTTCCTGACTTTTTTTTCTCATCTCACTCTCTATTTTTCAAGAAATCTATTGCGTGTACTATGTTTGACTCTGAAATCCCTCAGGCCTCGGCCACTGGTTTCTCCTCTTTATCTTTTATCTTTTGGAGTTTTTCTTGTGGAATTTCCTGCACTAATTACACCGTATATGGGTCTGCAGAGGTGCAGATCCACTGCAAGTCTCAGTATTAACACACTGTGAGTATCGCGTCACAAGATCACTTCACTTTTCTTTTCTGCAGCCAAGTCTATGTTACAGTAAAGTGGAGATACAAACATAAACTAAGTTATTACACAATTAAGGTTGTTGTAAGCCAATATGTCATCTAAGACATTACCTATTCATGCATCACAATCTATTTACATTACCTATTCAAGATCATCTGCTTTGTATTCCAAGCTTAACCTCTGGGATCAGCATTCCAGACATGAAGCAAACCAATACAGTGACACTAAAACCTGTTGCTATTCCAACTGCAAATGGAAGCCCGAAAATTGTCATCTTACTTTCTTTTGGGTCATCACCTGAAGTAGAAGTTTCCTTTGGAGAAGTAGGAAGAGGATTACAACCGGGAGCTTGGAGATCAAGGTTTCCCTCAATACTCGAACAAGGGAAGGTCGAAAATTGACCGCCTAAAGGGATGTTTCCAACCAAGTTGTTGTATGCTGCATTAAACTGTGATAAAAAGCTTAGGGATGTCAATGAATAAGGTATGCTTCCTGATAGGTTATTGTGAGACAGATCCAACACCTCCAAGCTTGTCATGCCACACAATTCAGGAGGAATAGATCCTTGGAGATGATTTGACTTCAGTATCAACAAATGGAGTTTCTTCAAGTTCCCAAATTCTGGCCATACTTGTCCAATGAGCATGTTATAGCTCAAGTCCAAAGTTGGTGGAAAACTCCAAAACTGTGTGTATTGCAATTCGGTTAGACCTTGAGTGCGACCAATGACGAATGGAAAATTGACGGAGTCATCCAATAAAACGTCGCGTTAAATGAGGCTTTGCAGTCTGGTTAAGCCTTTTGGGATTTCTCCAGATAGAGAATTGTTTGACATATCTATGTGAAAGAGAAATTTAAGACCGCTTAACCAGTTTGGAATGAACCCACTGAAGTGGTTCCTAGAAATATCCAAGACCTGCAACTTGGAACAGCTTCTTAACCATTTTGGAATCAAACCTGTCAGACCACAATCTGGAATAACCAGAACCTTCAGGCTTTGAAACTGGAGATTTGCGTTTGCGAGCATGTCTTCACCATGGAAATTTGAGGCAAGAATCAGGACTGTTAGGTTCCTACATTGTTGTAAAATTTCAAGGGTGGACGAAATATTATAAAGGTTGGTATTAGTGAGTGCTAGGAAGAAAAGGGAATGTAGGTTCCTGAATGTATCAGGGAGTTGAGAGTTAAGGTAGTTCTGACGCAGTCCTAAATTTCTTAGTTCTCGACAGTAAGAGAGGCTGTCGGGTATTGGACCATGAAATTTATTGTAACCGAGATGAAGCGATCTGAGATTAACCATCTTTGTCCAATTAAGATTAATTGAACCACTTAAAGAATTATTGCGAAGATTCAGATAATAAACCAGTGGAGATGTTAGCAATGAAGCTGGCAGAGGACCTGACAAGTTGTTTGAATGAGCTGAAAAATACTCTAGTTTTGCTAAGCTAGTAAAATTATCCGGGAGTGTCTGCGTGAACTCATTTTGTGATAAATCAAACTGGACAAGGTTCGACAAGTTACCTAATCCATTCAATGACCCCGAGAGACAATTGTCCTGAATATATAATCGGTTTAACTTCTTTAGCCTCCATAAATCACTTGGTAGAGTCCCTGAAAGATAATTGGAATTAATGGAGAGATGTTGTAAGGATGTGCAGTTCCCGAAACCAACGGGGAAATTTCCACTAAACAAGTTCAATGAGAGATTAAGAACTTCAATGTAGGTTGAGTTTGTGCAGAAGCCTGTGTCAAGGGCACCTTCAAGTAAATTAATAGAGACATCGAGAAATCTAATAGAAGTTGGCCAAGATTTTACCATGATTGGACCACTGAACCCATTGTCACTCAAATCCAAGACCTCGAGGTTATGCATGAAGAATAGTTCAACTGGCAGGCAACATACCTTTGAGGAAATTGTCAGAGAAATTTAAGTATCTGAGGTGTTTCAAATGAACCACTGACACAGGAAAATTCCCTTTCAATTGTCTGCTTCCAAGATCCAAAACAACAACCCTTGTTTCCCAAACACTAGAACCCTCTAAACCAATGCTAGAAAACAACTCGCACATGACGCCAACCCAACTGCAACAATCATAATTCTTTCGCCAGCCAGTAATCCCCGACTCCAAACCTTTTGCGATTTCATCCAGTGCTCTAAAGTCATCTGAACTGCAGGTCTCATTCACAGAATATGATACCTGAGCATGAGCAAGAAAAACAAAAATAAAAGTAAATGATTTCGAAAAATCTCTAATGCCCATATGTCAGAAAATGAGTTAACATACATGAGATAGATCATGAAAGCAACACTGACATTTCAGAAAACTTAAGTGATCAAAACCCAGTTCATGAAGTTTAGACACCTTAATCTCTTCATTTTGTTCCAGACATGTTAAATGAATAGAAGTGTGTAGAACATGGAAACCACCACCACTGCCTTTTAAATATAACTAACTACGCATTGAAGGGACCACATTTGGCGTGGTATCCTTTTCTTCCTGATGAAACAAGCTGTCAATTTCAGCTCAGGACTGGAGTCAACTACAATTGGATGTTTCCTGGTTAGGCTGACATGAATGGACCAAACACCCACAAGTTAGCACCTATAAATGAATAGAAAAACTTACAGCAAATTTGACTTGCAACATGTTTCTATTTAAACTGAAATATACTAAACAATATGCCAAAATTGCTTAGTCTCATCTTCGGAGATTCATTTGAAGGTGGAGCAATTGAGCACCAAATTGATCATTTGCCTAGATAAAATTTTGCTATTGGACAAAACGATGAAGTAACAAGCAAAACGACCTTTACAGATTTGTGCAGAAATACTAGAACAAAGCAAATTGTTATACCAGAATAGGATGCATGTTTTAATATGGATTATCCATTCAAGTTCAAGAACAAACAAAATTATTGCACATTCACTATGGTTATAGGATAATTTTTTAACATTCCACCAAAGATTGCATTATTATTTGTACTCCAGTGGTCAAAATCAAAACCCAAAATGAGTTCCAAGTACAGAACATAGAAACCACTGCCTTTCAGATATAAAATACTAAATACACATTGATTGACCTGAAATTTATAGGACCTTACTTGACATGGTATCCTGTTCTTGACCATAGGATCCGTTTCCCATTCCTCCAGAATATAAATGATGGGGAGGCCACTAACTACAACTTCGAAAATCAGGACCAAATTTTCCTATTATCCTAGAGAATTTTGCGAAGTGTTGGGGTGGCCATGGCCACCCACAACTTACATGTAGCTCCGCCACTGCCTCCAGACACTATTTGAACTTCAGTTCCATCTGTGCATCACAAATGAGTTAGAAAACTGAAAAGAAAAAAAAAATCAAATAAGAATCATATGTAATGAGAAAACCTAGATTCATGGAATTAAGAGCTTTAGCACGATCAAGAGTGATGGTAGCATTTGGTTTTACTAGATCTTCTTCTTGCCAACCATGGGGGTGCAAATGAAGAACTTTTTTTAAGGTTAATTGATGAAAACGGCTGTGAGGAAATGGGTTTGATTTTGTTTGAAAATCTTCGCGTCATGGTTTGAGCTTCGTTTGTCATTCAAGTTCTAGACTACACAGAGGATAGTATTAGTCGGTAAACTGGGTAGTTTCTGTTTTAGTAGGGTGTTTGCCTGTTTGGATACAACTTAAAAGTCAAAAGGTGAAAAGTTAAGTCGAACAGTCTTGCTGGACCCACCAAAGAATTTGCACCCTAAATGCACCAAGAGAGATCGCACGGACTCAGGACAGCATTTGGTGCATTGGTACAGGGGTGGGGCGGAATTGGGCCTCACCCATCCTCTCACACGGTGAGAATGTGGTACAAATTCTTCGGTGAATAAATCATTTTCGTTTTGAGAATAGCTTCTAGAAAATAAAAAACATTCTTTGGTTCAAAAAGTTGTTGGAAAATTTGAGGACTACTTTTTTAGTTTCCAAAAGTCATTCTGAATTTTGTATTTTCCACTTTGTTTAATAAAAAAGTTACTTTTTATTTCCTATCCAAACACTTCTAAACACTATACTAGGGATGTCCGTTCTTCGGTTTGGTTTGGTTTTCTGCCAAACCTAAAGACCAAACCAACGTCTCTTATAAGAAAGCAAATCAGATCATGCTTGATTTAGAATACTAGAAACAAGAACCGTCCCATCCGATTTTTCGGTTTTTTTTAATAGACTTTTAGTTTTAACTCGTAAATCAAAATTATAAAACAACTCATCGTAAACAAAATAAATAAAGCAAATCATACTCTGATCATATCAAATAAATAATGTTTCATTATAAAAGCTAAAAAGGAACTACAATCCGCATAACTCTTTTCTCTTGTCAATTAAATAAATAACGTTTTACTGAAGTGTATATATACTGTATTATGATGGAAAGCTCGCTACACATTATTATGGTTTTTGCCAGGGTTTTTTTGTTCTAACTCTCGGTTTTCTCTTCGGTTTGTGTTTTTGGATTGTTGGTTCTTTTGTGACATCAAGCCAAAACCAACCACCTAGAATCGGTTTTTTCGTTTTTGGATTTTTCAGTCTCTGATTTTCTGGTTTTTTTTGTCAGTTTGGACTAGTTCGGTTCGGGTAGAAAAGCGAACCATGGGAACTTCTATAGTATACCAAATTGCTTGGTCTCATTTTCGAGATTAAAATTCACTCGAAGGTGTGGACCAATTCACTATTTGAGCACCAAAATGATCATTTATCTAGAAAAAAAAAAGTTTTGCAATTCATTATGTTAGAGCATTGCTCGGTCAAACTCACATGCGTTGCTATCTCAAGCATGTTTGTCAATGTTAGTGATCAAAACTATAAGTCTTGATTTCTAGTCTATTATAGCTAAGTCTCGGACTAGGATAGAAAGTGTAGTTGAGCTCAAGAACTTCATGGCGATTCATCATACAAGAAGAAGAACTACTCAAGGAACCGGTGGAACTTCTCGACAAAAAGGTATGTGAAGACTTGAACTTATCTGTCACTCAAAAGTATATCTACTATATCTCCTATTATTTGAGCCAAGAAGTCGTATGCTATATATATAGACTTGGATCATACACATTTGGTATTTCGAGCCGAGTATACCTCGCTTATTTATATCTCGAAATATGTGTTGGTAAGCTTTTCGCTTCGATCAAGTTTATTTTTACCTAGTGACGAAAGTTATGATATGTTTCAATCACTTTGAAAATTGCTTTGAAGAGAAATGGTTTGTGAATAACAACTATATAACGTCCTCTAAGAATGTTTCAATGATTGAAATGAGAGTTTAGATTACATAACCAATGGCGGACACAAGCATTGTTGTGTGTGTAAGTCCTATTCCTTGAACCAAAGTTTGGGAACTTTGTTGATCAAGAGAAACCGGAAGAATGTCTTTGCCAAGTCCGCGGACTGCCGAACTTCTCATCCCGAGAAATTCTGCTGGAGTTGACAAACAAGACTAGTCCGCGAACCCAGTCCGCGAACCGGCGGTAATTCTTTGCCGAGATTTTCTGCTGGAGTTTGTAAACTCTACCGGTTGCTTAAATCCGCGAACCTAGTCTGCGAACTTGAGAAAGGTTATATATCTGAAGATGATTTCTGAACTTAAACTTAAAAAGACTAAGGAATGCAGTATCCAAACCGTGGCATAAAATTTCATGAACCGATTCAAGTGAATCAAATCATCTTAGCTTCAATTGTATCTTGTGTAGTACATGAGATTTCTTTGCAATTGAACAACTCTCTAACTAATTCATTTGAAGTCATTTGAACTAGTTATGGTGAAGAAGAACATGGTTGATATGAAATGCTCATATGGCTAACCTTTTGGTTGACTATTATTGAACCAACAAGTGCATACGTTTGGGTACGGTTAACAAACCTATAAGTGTGCATTGTCAAGTGTGTGTAACAAGCTAAGTTTCCGATCTAACGGTTGAGAAATATTAGCTTGAATCTAAATCTGGTTTTCATCTAACGGTGGATATTGTTTGCTTTGTGACCAAGGAAAAACCCTGATTTGAAAGACTATGTAAAGGAGACATCTAGTATTGTGCAAAACTAATCCCCACACCTTACGTGTGATACTAGTTTGCATACTAGAGTCGATTCTCCTTTAACCTGTGGTTTTCTTTTCTCAAACCGGGTTAACGACTTAAAGACTTCATTGGGGTTGTGAAGACAGACCGATACTACTTTTATCGTAGTTGTGTGATATGATCTTGCATCTTCTATCGTACGAGTACAATCATATTGATTGGCTTGAGATTGATATCTCCGATAGGTATAAAAAGTAATCACAAACGTCTTCGTCTCATCGTTTGTGATTCCACAACATCTTGTTTCGCTACCATATGATAAAGATTGTTGTGAGGTGATTTATTAATCTAGGTTGTTCTTCGGGAATATAAGATCGGATTATCAATTGGTTCCTGTTCACCTTGATTATTACCAAAAGACGGAACAAAACCTTTTGGGTTTATCTGTGGGAGACAGATTGATCCTTTGATAGACTTGTCTGTGTGAGACAGATTTTTTTATTTTCAAAGCCTGCGATTTTGGGTCGTAGCAACTCTTAGTTGTGGGTGAGATCATCTAAGGGAATCAAGTGCGCAGTATCCTACTGGGATCATAGGCGTAGGAGCATAACTGTACCTTGGATCAGTGGGAGATTGATTGGGGTTCAACTACAGTATAGTCCGAAGTTAGCTTGGAGTAGGCTAGTGTCTGTAGCGGCTTAATACAGTGTGTGTTCAATCTGGACTAGGTTCTGGGGTTTTTCAGCATTTGCGGTTTCCTCGTTAACAAAATTTCTAGTGTCTGTGTTATTTCTATTTCCACATTATATTTGTTTATATAATTGAAATAATACAGGTTGTGCGTTTGAATCAATCAATTGGAAATCCAACCTTTGGTTGCTGATTGATGTTGATTGATCCTTGGATATTAGTCTTTGGTACCATCCAAGTTATTCCTTGTATTTGATAAAGACTCGTTGATTGTTATTAGCTTGAGTAAAGATCAAATCAAGAGAGAGATATTAACTCCTCAATATACTTTAATCTAGACTGAGTCTGACTGTCTAGTTGATTCTCTAACAAAGTATATTGGAGTTAGTCCATACAGATTGCTAAGAGAAATATTGGGTAGTGTTGTTAGACCCCCGCTTTTTCACATTAAACGATGAAGTCGAAGCAAGGTGAGGGATGAGTGCATAAATACTACTACTAGTGAAGAACTATAATAAAGCAAATTGTTAATACCCAAACAACAAACACAATTACTGACATTAGACGCGGTTAAAAATTGAAATCAATAAGCCCGTCTAGCTCAGTTGGTAGAGCGCAAGGCTCTTAACCTTGTGGTCGTGGGTTCGAGCCCCACGGTGGGCGTGTGTTTTTGAATGAAGCACAAAGAGGGGAATAAGAGCTAATATTGGGAACCCACTAACTTGAATTCATAAAGAGGGTAACAATAAAAGTGGTAAGACAATCCAGAATTCCACATTTTGTTTCTCACATAGTAATAGTAATTTTATTAGACTTATCTCCTTTGAAGTATATAGCCTTGGCTGACAGGCCCGGGTAATCTCCGAGAATTTCATCTTGATGGGGATAGACCATTACATTTGTTGGTCTTAAATGAGGAATTCCTAGTAAGGGCGAGTCATCAGCTGGCGTTGACTACGTCCCTGCCATTTGTACACACCCCCCGTCGCTCCAACCAATCGAATGGTCCGGTAAAGTGTTCGGATCATGATGACGCAGGAGGTTCAACGCCGGTGATGTCGCGAGGATTTCGCTGAACCTTATCATTTATAGGAAGGAGAAGTCATAACAAGGTTTCCGTAGGTGAACCTGCGAAAGGATCATTGTCGAAACCTTCCCAGCAGAACGACCGACGAACACGTGAATCCAAGTTTAGTTGTGATGCAAGTGAGGAGATATCCACCTTGCTCCATCGCTCGGTCATGGAGTTGGTTAACGCCCTCTCTTCGTGTCGAAAAACAAACCCAATGAACGGCAAGCGCCAAGGAAAAAAATTGGATACTAGCGTGCCTCTTCTCTTTCTCCTGTTTCGGTGGGAGAAATACATCGGTAGGTGTCGCGAAATCCAATATTCGAACAACTCTCGGCCACGGATATCTCGGTTGTCGCATCGATGAAGAACGTAGCTAAATGCGATACTTGGTGTGAATTGCAGAATCTCGTGAACCATCGAGTTTTGAACGCAAGTTACGCCCCAAGCCTTCGGGACGAGGGCATGCTTTCCTAGGAGCCACGCACCGAGTATTCCCCTCCAACTCATGTCCTTGTATCTTTTGGCGATATTGATATCCGGAAGTGGATGTTAAATTACGTCCAAGGATTAATACTGGCGAGAGACCGATCACGAACAAGTATCACAATAGAAAGATAAAAAGGACTTTAAAATAGAGTCAAAGACTGCTTGAAATTGTCGGGAGGGAAGCTTATGGGGGCCGGCGACATGTCCCGGTCACATGTGGAACGATGATGAGCCGGTCCACCGATCGACTTGGGATGTGGACTGATGCGGATTAAGGCAACGTCCCAATCCCTTGATGTAGCCATTCCGATGGAGACGTCTTCGTCTCATTCGTGGTGGGCAGAACGCGCCTCATGGCGTTTCTTTGGAAACATCGCACTCCCGGCATCGGCCTGTGGGTTCCCCATGCAGCCCGTATTGAAACGCGGACCATGGAGTCTGACATGTGTGCTAGTCCACGAGCGAGTAAAACCCGTAAGGCGCAAGGAATCTGACTGAAGGGATCTTCTTGTGGGTTGCACCGCCGACTGACCTAGATCTTCTGTGACGGGTTCAAGTGAGAGCATACCTGTCAGGACCAGAAATATGGTGAACTATGTCTGAGCGGGGGGAAGCCATAAGACACTCTGGTGGTAGCTCGTAGTGCTATTGACGTGCAAATCGTTCGTGTGACTTGGGTGTAAGGATGAAAGACTAATCAAACTGTCTAGTAGCTGGTTCCATCTGAAGTTTCCCTCAAGATAGATGGATCCCGAGAGCGAGTTCTATCAGGTAAAGCTAATGTTAGAGGCATTAGTGGCGCAGCGCCCTCGACCTATTCTCAAACTTTAAATAGGTAGGACGACGCGGCTGCTCCATTGATCCGATCCACGGAATCGAGAGCTCCAAGTGGGCCAGTTTTGGTAAGCATAATTGGCGATGCGGGATGAACCGGAAGCCGGGTTACGATGCCAAGCTGCGCGCTAACCTAGAACCCACAAAGGGTGTTGGTCGGTTAAGATAGCAGGATTGTGATCATGGAAGTCGAAATCCGCTAAGGAGTGTGTAACAACTCACCTGTCAAATCAACTAGCCCCTAAAATGGATGGTGCTGAAGCGTGCGACCCACACCCAGCCGTCGGGGAAATCATTAGTCCCTGATGAGTAGAAGGGGGCGTCAGTGACTGCGAAACCAAGGCCGAGCGGATCCTCCGTCAGTGAAGATCTTGGTGGTGGTAGAAAATATTCAAATGAGAACTTTGAAGGCTGGAGAGGGGAAAGGTTCCATGTGAACAGAACTTGCAAATGGGTTAGTCGATTCTAATTAAGAGACGGGGGAAGCCCGTCAAAGAGCATGCAACACGCGAACTTCGAAAGGGAATCAGGTAAATATTTGTAAATGCGATACAATATATCCGTTTGATCAGTTGTTAGTTGTAGGTGGATGGATTTACAAGCCCACGGGCATGGTAGGGTTACTTTACCGGCCATCTACTCATATCTATTAGTATTATGCGTCCATCTTAGCCTCAACCGTTTCTTCTTTAAATATTCATTCTCCCTATTCTCATTTCTCAAACCAAAAGCTAATGAGTTCCTTTTTTTTCATATTTTGCTTAGAAATGTTGAAACAATCTCTAGTTACTCATTGGAGACTAGAAGACGTATTGAAGAGAAAACGAACATATTGTTCTCATATTAAGGTTAGCGATTATTTACTTCTATTAATTTCTTACAGTCGTATTCACTAAAAAATTAACATGTGAAGTTTTTTTATACAGATTAAGTAAATATATGACTTGATAATTATTTATGATCAAAGTATCAAAAGGAACAATATACAGTTATATATTAGTTGTTTCGACAACTTATTGTATTGAGTTACATGATATAATTTTCCAAACTTTCATCATTTCGACATGAAACTAATATGGTATTATTTGGTGTTGAACTTTCAACTGGAACTCGTGATTTAAAAACATGTTATAACGCAAATTTTAAAACATGGATTAAAGCTAGTTTGAACTCTAATTTACGAATTTCAGGACCTATCCCATGTTAGGATCAATTCTAGTATCGACTTGGATTACTTCTAACTTATGTTTCCCTATATGTCAGAATCATGCTAGTTCATATGTCTGCAAATATTGAACACATATTTAACTCCAATATATTATAGTTCATATTTATTCCTTTGATACTCAAGGCTAAGTCATGATTAATATCTGAGATTGAATTTCGATATCATTATTAAAATCGAAATTAAGTGTGATTTCCTTTCCCAGAAATTTGCATAATTTCGTAAAATACATGGATTTGCAACTGGTTAATATTGGTTGTCATACCAGTAGTATATCTCAAATATTTTATGTTATCAAGTATTGTTGATTATATATTTTGGAAACAATATTTTGTATTTATGACAAATGAGTTTTCATGTATGATAACAAGATATATGATAACATCATAACTAACATTTATTGAATGCATTTTGATTTCTAACTCGCTGAAGTAATTAAAATCAAAGATTGAATAATTGAATGGAGGAAGAAGTTTTTTATCATCCAGTGTTCATAAATTCTGTAGAGGGGTCTGAGTACTTGTCAGGATAAGTGACCAACTTCATATAAGCATTGTATCTATAGATACCCTTTAGATTGATGAGATCGTCACCCCAGTTGTTGAAGTTGACCCATTGACTTTAAATATCGGATAGGTACAACAAAAACCTGATTGGAGCTTGGTTTTTTGCAGTCGAAGAACTTCTCTTGAAGTAAAAAAGCATTTTAGAAAGTCTATGGCACGTTATGGTACAACAAGTGTGTCAGAATATGTTATATTTTCTAGGAATTGTGTCGCTCATGTAAAATATGAACACAAGGTACCGCGGCATGCTAGCAGTGGTGTTCTCTACTGGTATTAAGAAACCTATTTTGGGAGGGTAACAATCCACTCATCATATGATTGTACAAATGAGTAGCTATGCTGGAAGGAGGACTAACAAGCAACTCATCAAAAAATGAAGAACATAGAGCTTTTTTTTAATGAAGCATCTATCCTCAATATTAATTACATGTCTACGAACAAAAACTTACATGTATATCCAAAATAGGCCTCTTTTAATTACCCGTGAGGAAGTTGAAAAATAGGGTTGCAAAAATAAAATGTTGAAAAAATTCAGTAGCAACTATGAATCAAAGTGAGATGAAATTTAATTTCTTGTTAATGCTAGTCCATTACAAATTGCCCATAAATCATCAACAACAATTGAGTTATAAAAGAGATCAAGAAATACCGCAGCGAAACCACCCATAGACTTCTTAATTATCCCACCTGCACCACCAGTAGAAACAGATAAAATTAATAGAATGAAAACATCATGCCAAAAGTTGGCAGATAATCCATTACCTAATTGCCATGCGGCTGATTACGGAGCCACTGAAGATACCATGGAGGCAAAATCTTAGGATGCACGAGGCCCAAATCATAGTTGAATTACCTATCTGATTGCAGCAAAGATGCTACAAAACAAAACATGTACAAAAATTTTACAGCAGTATTATGAGTTAGCAGTTATCACTAATCATGTGACTAAAATTCATCAAAAGTAAGTTTGCAAGAAAAAAATCGTGGATGAGAAACACCAATCGCTGTCAAGAACCTTCTAGAGGTTTCAAAACATCTTAAGTAGATAGTGTTGCTTCAGAAAAATGTTTTTATCCATTGTAGCAGTCTTTCACGACATATGTTCAAATGAAAACTAATCAAAAAAAATATCTTCCTCATATCTTTGAGATATATGGTAGTTTCAAAAACGAGGCATCTCATTGTACGTAATATTCTAAGAGAGATGAGACAGAGATTCTTATCTAGCTTTTCAACGTCAATCATTGTAGGAAAGCTTAACCTAGTGCAGGAATATGTATTCAGTGCAAGAATCTTAGATTATGAGCAATCCAAAACAAGTTTTTACAAAGTTAAATGGAATCTTAGCTATCATATAATGATATGATAATGCTTTTGAAATATATGCAAATACAGTTTGGTGTCGCAGTATTTTTAATAAGAAATGAAATATATTTACTTTTTGTATGAATAATAGTATAACATTTTTTTTATTAAAGATGGATAATTGTCATTATAGGACAAATTTAGAATATTAGTTACTCGGAAAAAACATACATTCCCTTATATTTAGTGATAACTAAAAGAATATCTAAAAACAATATGGATAAACACACATTTTGTAAAGTTTTTTGTGTAAACTATAATTATTAGTTTGATTTTTAGATATATATGAAATCATTGATCTTTTATAATATTTATGATTATTTCAATTAGAAAAACATAAATTGTACATTTTTCACGTGGAATTACATGTGCTAAATTTCCATTAGTTCGGTAGAATACGAAACCATGCATTACAATCTACGCTTTACATATTTGGAGAATATCTAGTTTATCTTATAGGCTTAACCTTTGGGATCAATGTTTCAAATTTGAAAAATATCTATACAATAACTTTAATAATTGTTGGTACTCTAACTCCAAATGGAAGCCCAAAAATTATCATCTTGCTTTCACTTGGATCACAACCTGAAGGAGGAGTTTCCTCTGGAGGATTAGAAAGATAATTACGAATAAGAGCTTAGAGATCAAGGTTTCACTCAAGAATCGAACAAAGAAAATCAAAAATTGGCCACCTAAAGGGACTTTTCCGACCAAGTAGTTTTTATGCAATAAACTTTGTAATGTAGCAACTCCTTTAATCGCAATTAATTTTCCGAGGATCTTCTAGCTTTACTTACAAATGTTGGACTTGGAGATCAAAATATATGGAAGCAAATAATTTCCTAAGATCTTCTAGATCTTCTTACAAATGTTGGATTTTGAAATCAAAATATATGAAAGCAAATAATTTCTTAGACTCGGTCATTTTTTTCATTAAAAAAATAAATCTTTTCTAATAGGCATTATAATTGAATTAAAATAATTATGCATCGATATTGAACTTTTAGTGCTTACAAACTATTTTACATAACCTAAAACCGTTGGACATCCTAAATGTTAGGATCGGTCTCACGTTTTTTTAGAAAGTAAATCAAATTAATAATTATTAAATATAAGACAAGATAACTACTCTCTTTATCCCATTTATGTCTTAAATATTTTTTTCCGGTGCCCCAAATTATTGACAAGTTGAGCAAAAAGTTTCAATTTCCAGGCACTAATTAATATTGAATGGGACATCTACTTCAATCCATCATCACTTTTACATCCCCTACCTATACTAAAATACCATCACAAGTTCATAATTAGAATTCCGTCTGGGCCCACAAGCATGGTCAAAATCTTGTTAACTAGAGTCAATTTATCATCATACGAGATATAAAATTGCTAGGCTATCCTCACAAAACCCTAAAATAATTAACAACTCATTTTCTCAACAAAAAAATAAATCTCTTATCCCCTTCACATTTCTTCTTCCTTCTTCTTTCACGATCTCAACAAACCATGTATCACTCCAGTCATTTTTCAAGGACATAAAACCAATTTAACATAAAAAAATCACATCAATGACAAAACCTTTTTAAGATTTTTTTTTATAATAAATTCTTGATTTAATGAGGATGAAATACAACAATTGAAGATGTTGACGTATAAGAAGCATGCACAACAAAAATAGACGAAGAAGACGATGATGATGATGATGACAATAATGCTCTTATTATTTTACTCCCAAAATTAAAATAAGTTGAATTCAATTTCAAATCATTAAAATAAAGATCTAGCTGAAGATGGGCATGAATTTCGAAGAATACGAACTTCAAAGAGCATTCAAGTCTACAAGAGAAAAACTTTAATGGTATATTTTGTAGCTTCTCTATTTTGGTGTTTGAATGTTTGTTATCAAGAGTTTGGGGAAGTAGGTTTTGTTCCATTTGTTAGGTTATGTCATAGATGTTATGTTTTGGCCATCACTACTTTGGGTTAACAATAAGATTTTTCCAAATTGTAGTTCTTGAAAAACTTGAGGGTTTTATCATATATCAACTTGTTTTGCTAATTCATGAAGTGGTAACTGGGATTTATATGAATGGATGACTCTTCATAATTAGTTGATTCAATTTGATATTTCTGAACGAAAGGTGTGTTAATAATACAGTCTAACCTCGATAACTGAATACCCTTGCGAGCAGAAAAAAATATTCTTTCAGCGAGGATTTATTTATCAATAAATAAATATATTATTCATTTATAGGTAAATCAATATTTGTTTATTTAGAAAGTATTTTAGATTTTTTACGTTGTTAGAGCATTGCTCGGTTGAACCCACAAGTTTTGTTATCTCAGGCTTGTTGTCAATGTTGGATGATCAAAATTATATCTTGGTTTCTAGTATACTAAGTCAAGTTTCGAATATGTTAGAATTGTAGTTGAGTATCATAGATCACCCATGAAGACTGAAGAACTTCTGTATCAGGTATGTGAAGACTGAACCATTCTATTTTACTCACAATACGATTATTCTATCTATTGAGACTATGTTGTATGGCTTATATAGTAGATTAACAAAGATGATGTTTCGATTCAATATTGTCTTGTGAAAAATCTCAAAATATGATTTGGTGATTGGATGTTCAAAGGTCCTTAACAATATTGGTTCTCTGAATTAATTTGTGAATCAATTGAAAATTTCACATGCAAGTGATAATATCACTTGGGAATATTTCAAACATCAAAAGATAGAAATATGAACTCACTGAATTTATACTCAGGGTAGGTTGGAAAACTCATCTTGAAACCATAGATATCTAATATTCGGAAATACATGAAGGTTGAAGAACTAGTTCGAAAACCACAAGTTCGATTGAGAACAGTTCACGAACCTGGATGACGAACCGTGGTGAATTTGATTTTATATGTTTGATTAATTAGCTAGCAGTTGGCCAACCCAGTTCACGAACTGTGGTGGACCGAGTTCCGAAGTATAGTAGGGTTGGAGAACTCGGTTCACTAACCGTAGCACCCTGACTTGTGAACAAGCCTTACGGTTGGCGAACTGTTGTGCCAACTGTGCCGACATTGTTTAGCAGATGCTCATAGACTTAGTATTTTAATATGTTTAGCACGTTCAAACTCTCGTAAACACTTTTAAGACTTCATTGATTTATTAAACACTTGTGTTTTGAATCATGATTAATTTCTTAGGTATTTCAAATGAACATCAAGTAGCTTTTAGTTCTTTGGCTAAATTTCCAAGCCGAACAGTCATTATACACGGTTCAGTAAACGAACCTATGTGTATAGTCTTCTATGTAGTTTGAAGAATTCTTTTCTTTGCTTGATTCCCAAGTTATCTTAGCTTGAATTCTAAGCTAACCCTAGTCTTTGAAAAATATAAATAGAGGATCTTTGTATATTAGGAAAATTAATCCCTGACACTTTGAGTCCTAGTTGATTCTAGAGTCGCCTCTATTGACCTTTTAGGTCTACTGCTAAAAAGACTTCACTTGGGGATTCGTGAAGCCAGGTCCGACTATCTTTACCTTGATAGTTCATGAATCCTGATCTTGCTTTTCTGTTATCGAGGTTTTCGTAATCTCTTTCTGGCACAATACATAGTAATCACAAAGTTCTCTCTGTCTCAGACTTTATGATTTCTCAAGAGAGATATCTAAAGACTGATCTTAGTTCATCTTTCGGCGGTTGTTCTTGAGAGGTGGTTAATAATATTGGATGCTCTTAGGGAGTCGTAAGTTTCGGATTTGTGAGGTTTGCTATCTTGCTATTGCAAAAATATTTCCACACCTTGATGTTTGATCTAAATGGAAATCAAATAGGATTATTTGTTAGAGGAATATTGGTATTGTTGAGTGGTGGTTTTAGTTTTTATTTTACCCGTTCCTAGCTACACCAAGTGACCTCACTATACCAAGAATAGTAAGAGAGAGAGTTGTCCTTCCATTGTACCTTGTCCTTCTTTATATAGACTTCCCCAAAGGTCCCTCCTTTTATGTCATCATGACACTTGTCTTAAACCTCCTTAATTACTTTTAATGCCATTCCTTAATATAACCTCCTTCTTATTTGTTAATTACTCTTTTGTCCTTTTTACCTCAAGGGTATTTCTTCATTGGACTTGGGGCTAGTCATGCCTAGTCCTTCCGTTTCTCCTCTGGTTTCTGCTAATGGTTTGGAATTGGTCCTTCCTTTCTCTATTAGTGTTGGGTTTTATATTGAGAGGTGCCTCAGATATGGTGCTGACTGTGTGACGCCAAGAAGGGTCTATGGGTATTTCTTCTATGCAGTCGGCAACCCTTTCAGCCGCTTCTTCTAGCTCGACGAAGGTATGTAATCTAAAATTGATTAAACTCCCCTTGAAAGCTGGGATCATTCCTCGTACACAAATTCGACGAGTGTTTCCTCACTGATGTCTTCGTGACAGTCTAGTGACAGGCGCCGGAACCGTAAGATATACTTTCCTATTTCTTCTCCCATCCGCTTTCCGTTCTTTCTCAAGTCTATTGTCGTAATTTTCCTCTTGGCTGAATAGAATTTTCGAAGAAAGAGTGTGGACATAGTTTGCCAGGAATCCACGCTTTCTTTCTTTAGGTTGTCATACCAGGTGAACACCGTACCTGTGAGCGATTAGGGAAATTCTTTTAGGCATAACTTTCCGTCGGAGGCTGTATCATTCACTGCTGATAGGAATCGGCTAAGATGTTCCTTTGCATTCTCCTGTCTGTCATAAGTCTTGAATTTCGGAGAAGTGTAGTCCTCGGGATACTGGTATTCTCGGATGTTTGTTGGGTATGGACTTCTCACGCGACAATGGTTATCTTGTTTTACCAACTGATAATTCTTCTCCAAGTACCTCGCCATTTCTTCCTGGGACATTGTCGTTGTCTTGTTGTTTTTGTGCTCCTCGTTTTTCGTCATTTCTTCTGGAGTTTTTGGTCCTGCCATTACCGCTTGTGTTATCCAGTCTTCGATCTCCTGCCTTCTACATGAGATCTCCTCTAGTTCCTTTTGCATATTTTGCAGAGTTGGTGATGTTGATACATGAAAAATATTACCCCTTTAACCGGGTTAGTGTGCCCTCAAAGGGGAGGAAAGCTCAACATGAGACATGGGGACATAGGGAATAAATCCCAAGTCCACCAAGAAAGTGTCTATTAGATGTAAAGGACAAAGGAAGAATTAATAGGAAAGAATGAGGTTTTATTAGGGAAGGAATGACATTAGTAGTAATTAAAGAAGTTTAGGATATATGGCATGATGTCATAAAAGGAATGGGATTTTGTAAAGTTTGTATAAAGAAGGAAAAGGTACAATGGAAAAACAACTCTCTCTCTCTTACTATTCTTGGTAAAGTGAGGTCATTTGGCTAGATAGGACGGGTAGAACCTCAAACCTAAATTCACCCCTCAACATTTGGCGACCATACCCGGAGACTCGTGCTTAACTAACCATGACACACACAAGAGGCGCTAACTCAAGCGCGACAGAGAGTCCACCGAACATCCCGCCACTTAACACAGATGGAGAAAGAGTAGGGATAGTATCAGATCCCATCACACAAACAAAGAAGCCAGATGACGCGCGCGAAAAGGATAAGCAACAGGAAATCGAGGAAACACCATTCGCCCAACCTTCCCTCAAAGAGATCCAGGAGGAATTGGAAAACCACATACGAAGAGAGAAAGAATTTAGAAAACTCATGAAGGTAGCAAACGCCGAGAAGAATGCTAAAGACGCGGCGGAAGTCATAGAAGAAAAGGAAGAACCTATATCCATGACGCAAAAAGCGATGGCTAAGTACTTGGAAATGAACTACAGAATTTTCAAACAAGATAATTATGATTTCATGGCTAGCCCCTACTCCTCGGACATTACATAGTATCAATACCGGTAGGATTATATTTCACCAAAGTTCAAAGTCTACGACGGGCAAGGAAGTGCGAGGGAACACCTTAGTCGATTTATGTCTACCATGAACGACCGTGCATCGATCCGATGTAAAACTATGTCTAAAGGAATTTCCAAAGTCACTAACTGATACAGCGTTTACCTGGTACGATAACCTAAAGACGGGAAGCATTAGCTCATTGTCAACCATGTCCACTCTTTTCCTCGGAAAGTTTTATTCAGAAAAAAGGAATGTTACGACTATCGATCTAAGCAAATGCAACCAGCGCCCAGGCGAGGAAATAGGAAAATACATCACCGGATTCCGATTGCTCACTCTGGATTGCCATGAAAGGAGGAGCGCTAATGGAAATCTGTGCGGGGGAATGACTCCGTCCTTTAAGAAAAGCCTGGTCAATTTTCCGCTTCCCCACGTTCGTTGAGCTAGAAGAAGTGGCGGCAAGAATCGCCGATTGTGTTGAGGAACACAACTTAGATTATATCTGGCGCAACACAGTTAACACCATATCAAGTGTACCAAGAAACACACGCGCCAATAATAACCGAGAAGATTGGAGTACCCAGTCGCTTCCCTCACCTTTTAGCAAGGAACATATCATAGGTTTGTTAGAGCAGTGGATAGCAAATCAAGAAACTTAACTTCCGCCGACAAAGACGGATCTCAGCACCATTGACAAAAACGACGCCAGGTACTGTCACTTCCACCGAAGGATACAACACCCTACAATCGACTGTTATAAAATTTGGATAATGTTCCAGAAAAAGCTGGAGATAGGCGAGATCGATATTGGCAACCCGGAGAATGGTAAGGCGGTCTAGCACCAAGTCATGATGCTCTCCCATGATCCAAGTGGGGATGTTTGGAGGCCTTGGGAAGATAACGAGGAAGCATGTGAAGTCGAGACGGAGAACCCAGTGTTCGAGAATACATAATGCGTGGCTAATTACTTTGCAAAAATGGTGTTGGCTCAACAGTTCTTCGACTCCCTCGGTTTCAGTGAGAATCAGATCAAAGAAGCATCTAGAGCTATAACGGCTATTGCGGCAGGAAAGCCCTTTGGTATCCTTCCCAAAGAGGCAATCATGTTCAAAGACGAAGATATTTGCTACCCATGGGAGAACCTTAGGCCCTTATACTTGACAGCGTACATTAACAAGCAACACCTAAAAATAGCTTTTATAGATGGAGGCGCGTCCCTAAACTTAATTTTTATGCATACGCTAGACATCCTAGGTGTACAAAGATCCGCGATCAGAATGCGAGTCACAACAGTGAAAGGATTCAGACGACATGCTCAGAAAGCTATTGGGATCGTTAACTTGGTCATGAAGATCGGCCCTATCTGAGCACCCACGCCATTTTATATGCTAGAAGATGACACCACGTTCCACGTATTGCTAGGGCGAGGATGATTATCCATCACAAGGTAGTGTCGTCAACATACCACCAATGCGTCAAGACTAACATAGGAGGAAAGCAGTACCGGATTCCAGCCACTAGCAATCCTTTTGACCTAGAGGAAGCTTACATGGAGGACGCGATATTTTATGACGAACCTAAGGAAGCAGATGAAGTACCTGAAGTACAACTCATGCCGCTACCTAAATGGGAAGAAGAAGAACCGAAGCCATCAAAGTCTGTGTTTATCCCATCCAGGATGGTATTCCCATCCGAAAGAAATAGGAAGCAAAAGGAACAGCCCAGATTCCAGCGTTTCTCTAAGACAGATGGGGGGGTATGTATATCGATTATAGAAATTAACTGAGGGAGTGACCGCAGATGAACAAGATTGTGCAGAAATAGACAAAACGGAAGCTCCCTATGAAAGTATAGAACAAGGTTTGGCTGAGCTACCCTATAGCATGGTTAATGACGAGGAATTGCAAGATCAGCTTACAGATGCAACTACTAGAACCACAGAAGAATGAACGCCAGAGACCTTACCATAGATGGAATAGAAGAAATTGATATAGGAATGGAAGGAGACAAGCGCCCTATCATGATAAGCAAAAGCTTAGAAAAAGAAGAAAGGGAAGCACTAATCGCTCTACTGAGAGACTACAAAGATGTCTTCGCCTTAAACTATGATGAGATGCCAGGACTCGATAGAGAGCTCGTAGCTCACACCCTTGGAGTGTCACCTGAGTTCAAACCAGTAAAGAAAAGGAGTAGGGAGTGCCCCAGGGTCACGACTCTAGCAATAAAGGAAGGGGTGGAGCGCTTACTGAAGGCTAAATTCATCAAACCCATCCAACATCCGACCTGGTTAGCCAATATTGTGCATGTGACGATGAAAAATGGAAAGATCAGGTGTTGCGTTGACTATAAGGATCTAAACCGAGCGTGCCCAAAAGATGACTTACCCTTGCCTAATATCGATATGACGCTAGATGCGACGGGGGGAAAGTGGCGATTCTCCTTCATTTATGGCTTCAGTGGGTATAACCAGATAAAAATGGATCCGTCAGATGCAAAGAAGACGACGTTCCAAACTCCGTATGGAAATTTCTACTACGTAGTAATGCCATTTGGATGAAAAATGTGGGCACCACGTACCAACGTGCTATGACCTCCATATTCCATGATTTACTACATCAAACAGTAGAAGTTTACGTTGATGATATCATGGACAAGACGCAAGCAACCGAAAACCACGTCTCCCACCTAAAGACGGCTTTTGAGAGGTACAGAAAGTTCAAGCTAAAAATGAATCCTTTCAAGTGCGCCTTCGGCGTGGAATCGAGAAAGTTCTTAGGCTTTATGGTAACCAATGAAGGAATCCAGGTAGACTTGAGTAAAGTCGAGGAAATCATGACCATGGCTCCCCCAACAATTGCAAAGGAGTTACAAGCCTTCATTAGACGGATATCGTACATACGACGCTTCATACCGGGTTTAGCGCAACTATTGACTGCGTTCCTACCCTTACTAAAGAAGGGAGTGGATTTTGTATGGAGCGAGATAAAGTGCATCGCATTCGAAAAATTGAAGCAATGCCTTGTCATCCATAAGGTTTTCAAGCCGCCGATTAAAGGATCTCCCCTCTACCTTTACACGACGTTCACCAATTCGGCGATAGGTGCAATCCTGGCACAAGACATGGGAAGGGAAGATCTATCACCTATTTATTATGTCATTCGAGTCCTAAGGGACGCGTAGTTGAGATATCCGCACGTGGACCAAGCATGTCTAGCCTTTATCTACGCAACACAAAAACTGAGACCTTATCTCTTGACACATGAGACCATCGTGGTAGCCGCGGCAAACCCCGTAGTATATTTTCCGCCCAAACCTGTCCTAACCGGAAGGACTACTCGATGGATGCTATAACTGTCCAGATTCGAACTCAAATATCAACGACCCAAAGCAGCAAGAGGACAAGCGATCGCCGACTTAATGGCTATGTTTCCAGGAGAAGGGGACGATGAGGTACATGAATACTTACCTGGAGAAGTGGCAGTCGCGGATACTGACAAACCTTGGACCATGTTCATTGATGAGTCATCGTACGGTACCGTCGGGGGAGCCGGAGTAGTGTTTGAAGCCCCACAAGGACAGTTACTCTCGTATTCGTTTAAACTTGATTTCCCATGTAGTAATAACGTCGCCGAGTATGAATAATTAATCATAGGACTCCGAATGGCTAAGGAACTCAATCTAGGAAGTGTGGAATTTAAAGGTGATTCAAAGCTCGTGATAAATCAAGTGAATGGTGATTTATACGTCAAAGAACCACACCTAGCACCTTACCGGGCAGAGGCTCAAAGGTAGATGAATCAAACAGGGTCAAAGCTCGACCATACTAGCAGAGGTGGGAATAAACACGCAGACGCCTTGGAAACCTTAGCAAGCAAATTGAAATTAAACGATGAAGAAGAGGGTATGGTCACAATACGAAGAAAAGACCTACCCAGCACATGGAAAGAAGATTTGGCATTCGAAGAGGCAGACGAATGGAGGCGAATATATATCTAATACCTTACCAGGATGGACGAAGATCGGTTAATTCCCACTCAGGCCTTGAAACAGTTTGTAATGATCCAAGGGGCGTTATACTATAGAGCTGTCGGAGGATCACTCTCTAGGTGCGTGAATAAGAGGGAGGTAGAGAAATTACTCCAGGAATTACACATGGAGACTTGTGGACAAACTGGCTTTGTTCACCTGTACTTAAAACTTCATAGATTAGGGGTATACTGGCCAAGCATGTCCACACAAGCAACATCCCTCCAAGACAGTTGCGCTGACTGTCAGTTTCCACCACAATCGGAAGAGGTCTGTGCAGCCGAGGGAGTATATTGGAGAAAACCTTACATATATTTTATTAAACATGGAAAGTCTCCCAATGAAAGGCAAGCGTCTCACAAGATCCAAAAGAAATCTGCACGTTTCTTCAAACACGACGGCATCCTTTATCGAAGAAGCTATAACGGGGCCACACTACGATGCCTGTCAGATCATGAAGTAGCGGAGGTAATGACGCGGTCACATGACGCCGAGCATCAAGGAATGCGAAAGTTATTCCTCCAGCTTTATGAAGGTGGGTTTTACTGGCCAACCATGGAAAGAGATACCGCAGAACGTGTCCGCAAATGCTCGAGTTGCCAAACGCATGGAAATATAATCCAAGCGCCCCACACACAGCTACACAGCATAGTGACGCCATGGCCGTTTCATAGATGGGGGCTTGATCTTATAGGACCAATCAACCCAACGTCATTAAAGCGCCACAAATACATAATAAAGGCTACTGAGTACGCATCGAAATGGGTAGAAGTGATACCTCTCAAAGACTACGATGGAGCAACCGTGGCCGCGTTCATCAAAGAACATATCATTTATAGGTTTGGCGCACCCATGATAATTAGGGAAGATAATGCCAAGTCTTTTTTAAATAAGGATGTACTCGATTTGCTCCGCCAGTACAACATAAGGCTTCATATGTCGACCCTTTATTACCCAAAGGTAAATGGGCAGGCTGAGGCGACAAACAAGACGCTCATCCGAATCCTTAGAAGGAAAGTGCATGATCACCATATGGAGTGGCACCAACAGTTGCCGTTAGGACTCTGGGCATATAGAATCTCGAAGCATAGCTCCACCGAGGCATCACCCTATTCACTAGTCTACGGAAAAGACGCGATACTGCCGGCAGAGATAGCGATCCCATCGGAAAGAGTAGCGATGTTCAGTCACAGCACACCAGATGAGATAAGTCATTTCTCCCACCTGGATACGATAGAAGAACGAATAGCGTGTGCGGAACGATTCGCAGAAGCTTACAGGAAGCATGCAGCCAACTAGTATAACCAGAGCGTGAAGGAGAGAACCTTCAAGACAGACAACCTGGTACTAAAAATCGCCCCTCACGTACAAAGAAATGATAGCGCTGGTATTTTTTCCGTTAACTGGGAAGGCCTATTCAAAATAAGAAAAGTAGCAGAAAGTGGATACTATAAGCTCAGGCGCATGGACGAAACTAAGGTCAAAATGCCCATCAACGGTAAATGGCTGAAAAAATTCCATACATGATCCCCTAAATATATAAACATCTTTTTCAAGCAATAAAAGTAAGTTATCAATAGTGATGTGAATCTACAAAAGGTCTCAGGTTAGCCAAAGGCGCCTGGTCGACTGAAAAATCTACGAAAGGTCTCAGGTTATCCAAAGGCGCCTGATCGACTGACAAATCTACAAAAGGTATCAGGTTAGCCAAAGGCGCCTAATCGACTGACAAATCCACAAAAGGTCTCAGGTCATCCAAAGGCGCCTAATCGACTGACAAATCTACAAAAGGTCTCGGATCAGCCAAGGGCGCCTGATCGACTGACAAACCTAAAAAAGGTCTCGGGTCATCCAAAGGCGCCTGATCGACTGACAAATCTACAAAAGGTATTGGGTCATACAAAGGCGCCTAATCGAATGACAAATCTACAAAAGGTCTCGGGTCAGCCAAAGGCGCCTGATCGACTGACAAATATACAAAAGGTCCCAGGTCAGCAAAGGCGCAAGATCGACTGAAAAATCTGCAAAAGGTCTCAGGTTAGCCAAGGGCTCCTGATTGACTGACAAATCCAAGAAGATAATGCTAAGGCAAATCCAGAAGAGGGGGAGAATGGGCGTGTTTCACTAACGCCCACCTCACCCACCACCTTTTCAATAAAAAAGAGGGGGGGAGTAGGCGCGTTTCACTATCGCTCACCCCAACCAACACCCTTCCAATATAAAAGAGGGGGGAGTAGGCGTGTTCCACTAACGCCCACCCCACCCAACAACCTTTCAACAAAAAGTGGGGGGAGTAGGCGCTTTTCACTATCGCTCACCCCAACCAACACCCTTCCAATAAAAAAATAGGGGGGAGTAGGCGCGTTCCACTAACGCCCACCCCACCCAACAACCTTTCAACAAAAAGAGGGGTGCAATAGGCCGTTTCACTAACGCCCACCCCACCCAACACTTCTTCAATAAAAATAGGGGGAGTAGGCGCGTTTCACTAACGCCCACCCTACCCAACACCCTTTCAACAAAAATTGATGTGATTTATAGATAGTGGTAAAAGTGGTTCGATTCTCAGACTTGTGATGGATATTAATTAGACTTAAATCCTAATATTAAAATAGAAAACTCACTAAAAATTATAGCAAACTCAATCAAAGATGATATCAATACTAAAAGAAACACTGAGGCTAAGATTCCACTGTTTTCCAAGTTCAAAGTGATTAAACCAATACTTATATTTATGCAATTTTCTTGTTTAATTTGATTCTAAAATATTGCAACAAGTAGATTTTCAAAAGCAATAATTGTAAATACCAAGTATGAAGCATCAAAAGTCTTAAAACTGAGCATACTCTATCAAAATAGATCACAATCACTCAAATAAAAATCATATTCAATAATATTTCAAGGCAAATAATCATATAATTATTGCAAATAAAAAGATAAAATAGAATATACCACTTTTTGTTGGAAAAATAGCTTCCTCTATCGCCTCAGCAATGGGGTTGAGCTCCTCATACTAATCATGATCTCAAAATATGTGTTTGTTGCTCAAAAGATGGTTAAAAGAGTGAAAAGTAATAACACAGATTGTTTACAACAATGTATTGGTGTTGCAAAACAGCTGTTACAATGGAACTGTTACAGAAAAACTGTTGCTTTGTCACTGATTTAAGACTGCCCTGAACAGCTTAATGTCTTCAGCTGTTAAACAGCGGCACTTTTTTGCGACTGTCTACCGAGGGACAATGTTCTTCAGTTGTTCTTCTTCTTCAACAGCAACAGCAGCAGAAATAGAGTTTGGTAAAGCTCTGATTTCTTCTTCTCTGGCTCTCCTTAGGTTCCCAAACTCTCGACACCCCTTTTATATGACCCAAGACATCTATTTATATCAAAAATACCGATTAAATCTCTCCCAAATCTTCCAAAATCTCTTTCCTTCTCTTCACGACCAAGTTCCGACAATTTATTGTTTTAGGATTTCTACGCGTTTTTGAGCTTTTCTTTTTATTCTAAACTCTTCCTTAGATAGATAAAAATATTTGGGAAGGTTTACAGCGTTTTAATCACTCTAAAATTCCCTAAAACAGGTCACACACGTGACTTTCCATATTTTCTTGTTGTGAGAAAAACCTGTCGTTTGAGCCCATTCTAATCGATTTAAACACTCATATCAGATTCCTAGACTCATAAGGAGTCTATCCTATGAAAATCAGAGGTTTAATCGACCTCAAACTCCTCCAAATCACAATCACCAAAATTGTTCTTTAACTGCACTATTTTCCCGCCAATTTTCTGGTTTTTGAATGTTGAAGATGGTTGCCCCTTATCCAGAGTAGGGGTGCGATTAGCAGATGCCTGGAAATGGGATGCCCCTTAGTAATTAGGTTACCTCTTATTCAAAATGAGAGTCCGATAGCAAATGTCATCCGGGTGCTTTCCGACAACTTTTCGAGCCAATTTTTTCCAAAAATGTTTGTTAGCAAAAATACCTACAAATAAATAAAACACCATAATAAGTAGAAAAATGAGCCCTAAGAATATATAGAATCGAGACAAATCGGACACAAAAATGTGTCTATCAAATACCCCCAAACCTATTATTTGCTAGTCCTCGAGCAAAAATAAAATCCTAACTCATTGTCGCAGGCAACGTCGATTGCATTTAGCGTATGCAATAAGCCTTTAAACCCCTATGTGTCCCTAGTGGCGGAGTGTTGTCTCCGGAGGACTTACCATAGGTATACCCACAAAACCTTTTTACTCCAGACCTTAGCTATCTACACAGAACCTTGGAAGGCACTAAAGAATCTCCTTGGTCGACATACTTATTGACTACAGGAGGAAGTACCCTGATGTGAAATTCCAATTGTTGTACACGAGTTTGCACTCAAGCATATTAAAATTCATATGAAGTGACAGAGCTCTACTCAGATAGTTGCACTATGGACATCAATATCCGGAGTCGAAACTAATCACATGGATAGACCAAGAAGATGGATATAGAAAAACATAGATGTTTTTGATGTTTACTAGGTGAACGGTGTTTCTCATATCTGTCTGAAGGCCTCCGCCAAAATGAACCTGTCCTAATGGACTAAGATACTAGTCTGAATAATATCACTGGCATATACAAGGGAGCCAGTGATTGATAATCCTAACTCTAGGTCAACATAACTGGCATATACAAGGGTTCCAGTGGTCTGGTCTTTTTTTTTTTTGGTATCTCAATCACTCTAATTCACCCTAGCATTGGTAACAACTTGAATCGTGGGCCCACCTAATCACTTAGAGAAACATAGATTAAAAACAAAACAAAATAAAAACAGAAGTGAAAAGGACTCAACGAGATATGGTGAAACTATCATGTTATTTCTAACAACTGAGCTCTGTGCTTTTATGAATAGACTCTTTAGATGTTGCCATCTAGTCCGATTGGTTCCTCAACTCCTACAACGAAAATGCTTCCATCCACTTAGATTGGTTAGTGCCATCCTTAATAGGGATAAATTTCTAGGCTCTGGAGTTTAATTATTGCAACGAAAAGGTAACAAAAAGTTCTACCCCACCCCCAAACTTAAACCTAACATTGTCCTCAATGTTTCTAATCAAAGAACAGTACCAAAAATATAAGTAACGTGAGGAAATAGTAAAGAAAGAAATCGGAAAGATAGTACTTGGGTGAAGTGTAACCAAAAACCTACAAAAATATTATACAACATACAAAATCGCCTCGATGGTCAATCAAGGTAAACAGGGTCCTCCAGAGGGACCTCCTCAACATCACCTATAGGAAAAGGATCTAAAAAGGGCTTCAACCGCTGACCGTTAACCTTCGAAGAACTACTACCATCTGGTGTCTCAATCTCAACAGTGCCATGAGGAAAAACAGTACGGACCATAAAAGGACCGGTCCACCGAGAGCGCAACTTCCCGGGGAATAGATGCAAACGAGTGGCATACAGAAGAACTTTTTGACCTGGAGAAAATGACTTTCGTAAAATATTCCTATCATGCACAAGTTTCATTTTGTTCTTATAATCCTTAGCACTATCGTATGCATCTCTACGAATCTCGTCCAACTCATTGAGCTGGAGCTTTCTTTGAGCTCCTACCTTGTCAAGTGAAAAGTTTGATTTCTTAATAGCCCAATAGGCTCGATGTTCTAACTCAACAGGCAGGTGACATGCCTTTCCAAACACCAAACTATAAGGTGACATTCCAATGGGTGTCTTAAACGCAGTACGGTAAGCCCATAAGGCATCAGTAAGTCTCGACGACCAGTCTTTCCTATTTGGATTAACTGTTTTCTCTAGAATACGTTTAATTTCCCTATTGGAAACCTCTACCTGACCACTAGTCTGAAGGTGATATGGGGTTTCTACTTTAAGGGTAATACCGTATTGTTTCATTAAAAGAGAAAACGGTCTATTACAAAAGTGTGAACCTCCATCACTAATTAGCGCGGCGTACCAAAACGTGTAAGTATATTCTCTTTCAAAAACTGGACTACGACCCTGTGGTCATTCGTTTACACGGAACCGCCTCAACCCACTTAGACACATAGTCTACAGCGACAAGTATGTAAAGATAACCAAACGAAATAGGAAATGGACCCATAAAATCAATGCCCCACACATCAAAGACCTCAATCACTAAAATAGGGTTCAAAGGCATCATATTTCTACGGGAAATGGTTCCTAACTTCTGGCAACGCTCACAAGAAACACAATGACTATGGGAATCTTTAAACAACGAAGGCCAGTAAAATCCACACTGCAAAATCTTAGCAGCAGTCTTCTTAGCACTAAAATGACCCCCACATGCATGTTCATGACAAAAGGAGATAATACTAGACTGGTCACTCTCAGATACACATCTCCTAATAATCTGGTCCGGACAATACTTAAACAGATAAGGATCGTCCCAAAAGAAATGCTTAACCTCGGCTAAAAACCTAGAACGATCTTGCTTACCCCAATGTTGAGGGGTTCGACCAGTAACAAGATAATTCACTATATTTGCATACCAAGGTGATTGGGAAACAGAGAACAATTGTTCATCAGGAAAGCTATCCCTTATAGGAAGGGAATCACTAGGGGAACTAACAACTAGCCTAGACAAGTGTCTGCTACTACATTTTCTGCACCCTTTTTGTCTCTAATGTCTGGGGAAAATTCCTGTAACAATAGGATCCATCTAATCAATCTAGGTTTGGTATCCTTCTTAGATAAAAGGTATTTCAAAGCAGCATGATCTGTATAGATTATGATCTTAGAACCTAATAGGTAGGACCTAAACTTATCCAAGGCAAACACGATGGCTAAAAGTTCCTTCTCGGTAGTTGTGTAGTTCATTTGGGCATCATTCAGAGTTTTGCTAGCATAATAAATCACATGAAGTAATTTGTTTTCTCGTTGTCCTAAAACGACGCCTATAGCATAATCTGAAGAATCACACATAATCTCAAAGGGTAGGTTCCAGTTAGGTGCCTGGACTATCGGGGCAGTAGTGAGTAAAGTTTTAAGCTTCTCAAAAGCCTCTAAACAAGCATCATCAAAGACAAACTTAACATCTTTGCAAAAATTGCAAAGAGGTCTAGAAATCAAGCTAAAATCCTTAATGAATCGACGGTAAAAACCTGCATGCCCTAGGAATGACCTAATATCTTTTACGGTTTTTGGGACCTGTAAAGTCTTAATAAGGTCAACTTTGGCTTTGTCTACCTCTATACCCTTTGAAGAGACGATGTGCCCTAATACAATTCCTGATTTAACCATGAAATGGCATTTTTCCCAATTAAGCACTAAATTTTTTTCCTTACACCTAGTCAACACTAATGTCAAATGATGCAAGCACTCATCGAAAGATGAACCAAACACTGAAAAATCATCCATAAAGACCTCTAAGAACCGTTCTACCATATCAGAAAATATGCTCATCATACAACGCTGAAAAGTTGCAGGGGCATTACATAGCCCGAAAGGCATGCGTCTATACGCAAAGGTACCAAAGGGACAGGTAAAAGTGGTTTTCTCTTGGTCTTCTGGGGCAATAACGATCTGATTATAACCGGAGTAGCCATCTAAGAAGCAATAGTGACTATGTCCAGCTAATCGCTCTAGCATTTGGTCGATAAAAGGAAGGGGAAAGTGATCCTTCCTTGTGACCTTGTTCAATTTCCTATAGTCAATACACACACGCCATCCCGTGGTCACTCGGGTTGGGATTAATTCATTATTATCATTCTGGACTACAGTGATACCTGATTTCTTGGGGACAACCTGAACAGGGCTGACCCACTTACTGTCTGAAATTGGGTAAATAATACCCGCATCTAACAACTTAAGCACTTTTCGAACTACCTCTTTCATGTTAGGGTTCAGTCGACGTTGCATCTCCCTAGAAGGTTTGGAGTCTTCCTCTAAATGAATCTGATGCATACACAGTAGGACTTATACCCTTAATGTCTGCTATAGTCCACCCTAAAGCTTCCTTATTGTCTTGAAGTACATTTACTAGCCTACTTTCCTGATCACTATCCAAATTGGAAGCTACAATCACAGGTAAAGTCTCAGATGGGCCTAAAAACACATACTTTAGAGTATCGGGTAGTGGTTTAAGGTCCAACTTTGGGGGCTCTTCTAAAGAAGGAATTAGGGTAGTCTCAGAAACTGGTAACGGTTCGAACCTAGCTTTCCATCTATCAGTGTCTAACACAGGGGTAGAATCTAATAGAGCATTCACCTGTTCAATAGTGCTATCGTCGTCAAAATCTAAACCAAAATGGGATAGACAACTTTCTAATGGGTCTTCAGACAAGATGTTTGGTAATGACTCCTGAACTAAGGCTTCTATCATGTTCACCTCCTCAACACATGTGTCATCTAGCTCATGAGGTTGCTTACTGACATTAAAAATGTTCATCTCCATAGTCATATTACCAAAAGATAAACTCATCACACCATTTCGACAGTTAATGATCGCATTAGACGTAGCTAAAAATGGGCGACCTAAATCACAGGTATCTGGTTCTCTGGGTCAGGGACAGGTTGGGTATCTAGGACCACGAAATCCACTGGATAAATAAACTTGTCGACCTCAATAAGAACATCCTCGATAACACCTCGAGGGATTTTAACAGACCTATCAGCTAACTGCAGTGTCATCTGAATAGGTTTCATTTCACCAAGTCTTAGATGTAAGTATACATGGAATGGCAGTAAGTTCACACTGGCTCCTAAGTCAAGTAAAGCTTTTTGTACCTGGAAGTTACCTATTGTGCAAGCAATGGTAGGAGAACCTGGGTCTTTGTACTTTGGAGTTGTGGTGTTTTGAAAAAGGCTCTCTTATGGACGCTAAGTTTGCGCTTTCGCGTACACATATCCTTAAATAACTTGGCATAAGCAGGAATTTTCCTAATTGCATCTAATAAGGGAAGGTTTATGGTAACTTGCTTAAAAACCTTCACTATGTCATTAAAGTTCGATTCCTTCTTTGTTGGTACTAATAGCTGAGGAAATGGGGCTCTAGGACTAAAATCAGACCTTACAGGAACCGAATTCACATCATTAGAAACTTTAGCAGTCTCTTCAGCTACTGGTCCTGAGAGGTGAGATCCTGAGGGGTGAACTACAGTATGTTCACTATCGGGCATGGTTACCTTATTGTCTACAACTCTACCACTTCTAAGGGTTCTAACAGCATTCAATTGATTCGATGGTTTTGCACCTAATTCATGAACTCCTCTAGGGTTGGGTTGTGTTTGACTAGGAAACTTACCTTTTTCTCTCAAAGAATCACTTATCAGACCAACCTGGGTTTTTAACTCGGAAATAGCCTGACTATTTTCTTGTCCTATCCTGTTACTAGCTTGTAGACTCTGTTCTACGGATAACTGGAATTTTGCAGTTTGCTGAGTTAACAAGGCGAGAGATTCCTCTAAACTTAGGATTTTCTTATCTGACTGATTCTGAAACTGAGCTAGTCCTGAAGGATTCTTAGTATAGAAACCTGGGGGAGCATTAGAATTACTAAACTGACCTTGACTTTGGCCCTTAGACCACGAAAGGTTCGGATGGTTTCTCCAACCAGGATTATAGGTTTCTGAATATGGGTCAATCTTTTGACGGTTATCAAATCTAGTGTTATTATAAAGAGCATTGGCCTGCTCTTCAATATTCTGGCCTTCCCAAAAAGGCTCCACTCTACCACTAGTCTGGCCCACTTCTAAGGCTTCTAACCTTTTTGCTATAGCAGCATTTTGGCATCTGATTCATAGCCTCCTTCTACCCTATTAACGTTTCCTCTACTTAAAAGAATTGTTTTCTGGGGTGCCCTACTATTTTCCCATTGCTGGGTTTTTTCGGCGATTTCATTAAAAAATTCCATCGCCGCATCAACAGTTTGGTTTTCAAATCCACCAGTGCATAGAGACTCAACCATGGTCGTTGTGGAATAATCTAAACCCTCATAAAGGATCTGAACTAGCCTAACCTTTTCTAAACCATGATGAGGACACTGGGATAATAAAATTGAACCTTTCCAAATACCTATATAAAGATTCTCTCTTGTTGTGAAAATGTGCATATTTGCGTCCTAATAGACGATGTTTTGTGCCTAGGGAAAAACTTATTGAAAAAGGCATGTAAGTTGTTCATATGTCTCAATTGACTCGGAGTCCAAACTATACAGCCACGACTTGGCCTTATCTTTCAGGGAAAATGGGAATAACCTAAGTTTCAAAGCATCATCATCTAAGCCTCTAATTCTTAGAGTACTACAAATTTCCTCAAAATCCCTAACATGGTAATAAGGGTTTTCATTTTCTTTCCCTAAAAAGATTGGGAGCATCTGTAAGGTCCCAGGTTTCAGTTCATAGGGTGCCTCCGTTTCAGCTAACTTAATACACGAAGGACGGGTAGTCCTAGTTGGATTCAACAAAGCTTTCAAAGTTGCCATTTCTGGCGCTATCGGAGCAACATGGATTCTCTCCTCAGTCAAAGAACGTTCAAAAACAGACTCTTCAAAAGCCGGACTTTCTAGATTAAGGTAATCGAGACGCTTCGAACTACTAGGTTTTCTTTAACAAATCTACCTAGTGCGTCTCTTTTACGTTCAGGCATACAATAGAATTTTCTAAATTGGAAGGGTAAGCAAACACAGATCAAGGCCGACTCAACCAAATCAAACCTATTGATTTCTAGCAAACAAAAAGCATGATGGCTCCACTTAGATTGTTTCTAGACCAGCTTCTAATCCTTCGAACGGGAATTCGTTACAATTTAAGCAAACCCCTCTGGAATCAATCCGAGTTAACGTAAGTTGAATAGAGGCGAGGGAAGCTCGGTGGAGCTTTGATACCCAAGGCCTCACCGGTATTACAAGGCGGCGCAGTCACGCATTCAACTTACAGAAACCGTCACGAACTTCGAAGTATGCTTAAAAGAGTAACCAATATTTTTCGAATGACTTTCCTGTTAAGCTCGTTACCCTATCGGTCTCATTCTAGTCAAAATTTCAGGCTTAGGTTCGCGTAGGTTACGCGTTCTTAAAGCGGGCAAGAAGAGAACGGTGATGAAATCCGAACCCTTATCTTGTATGGACAGACCTTGCCCTTTACTAGAAAAATAAATGTACGTATTCAGTCCTCAACATATATGCATACGAAGGAGTCCAGTAACTCGCTGACAGGGGATTCGTGAGTGTTTAGAATCTTACCTCCCGTTCCAGACGGGGGATGAATCTGTTGTAGTCGACTCGGGCCACTGACTCCGATGTCTAGTGGACGAACCCAAGGTGCAGAGACAATATCATAATTGCCTTCCTTCTCTGCAAACAGCTTATATTTAAAGTACCCTTCCGTAGGGTAATAAAAAAAATGTCCCAAAGTCCAAAAGTCCAAAAAAATAAAGAAAAATTACAAAAATAATAAACCCTAATACAGTTTTTTTTTTTTAAATAAATAAATAAAATAAACAAACCCTAAATTAAAATTGTCTAAAAAATATTGTCTTCTTTTCTGTTCTTTTTGCTTTAATCTTTAGCTCCAAGTCTTTATGAAATCACCAAACTCCTTGGATCAATTTTCTTTATGATCCAGAACCTGTAGACACAAGATAAATACCCAAAAACACAAAAAAAAATAAAAACAAAAAAAAAGAATAAAAAATAAAATAAATCTAAGACCCTAAAAACAAGTCCGAGTCGGCGGCGCCAAAAATTGATGTGATTTGTAGATAGTGGTAAAAGTGGTTCGATTCTCAGACTTGTGAAGGATATTAATTAGACTTAAATCCTAATATTAAAATAGAAAACTCACTAAAAATTATAGCAAACTCAATCAAAGATGATATCAATACTAAAAGAAACACTGAGGCTAAGATTCCACTATTTTCCAAGTTCAAAGTGATTAAACCAATACTTATATTTATGCAATTTTCTTGTTTAATTTGATTCCAAAATATTGCAACAAGTAGATTTTCAAAAGTAATAATTGTAAATACCAAGTATGAAGCATCAAAAGTCTTAAAACTGAGCATATTCCATCAAAATAGATCACAATCACTCAAATAAAAATCATATTCAATAATATTTCAAGGCAAATAATCATATAATTATTGCAAATAAAAAGATAAAATAGAATATAGCACTTTTTGTTGGCCAAAAGAGTGTTGCGCAATCATTGCGATGAACAGTGAAGCAGGCATGTCAATCTTCTCCCCTAAACATACGTGTAGAAATTCCATTAAGACATAGTGAGGGGTACTTGGTTGAAGGTGCATATGCGGACTATGTATCAAGCAAGCTTCATAGCTTAGCCGTAAGAGTATAAATGATGCCTAAGGATCATTTATAGTTGCGTAGCCTTGCGAAGAGGGCATTTGATGTTTAGGCATGCCACACCGCGGACCCGATGATGCATAATCATTATGCATCTTTGACAGAATGGCCTACGGACCAGGACATTACCATTATTGCTAGGCTACGACCTTGCAATCGAGTTGGATTAAGTTCATGTCCCTTCGAGGATGAACTACAGCCTGTGCTTGATCCCTTTAGAGTAGGGAAGGGTACGTAGGCAGCCACAATGAGTTGCAGCATTGTCGGTCCAGCACGTTGTCGCTCATATCATCTAATTGCGAGATGATTGCGGAAGAGTGGCCACTCATATCATCTAAGATCGGTATCTCGATGCAAGAGATGGTTGTGGTCAAGCATGATGAGGCTTAGTTGCATGCCAGCAAGTGGATGTTCATACTTCCTATCAAGCAACAAAGAGCAAACTATAACCTATTTGGAGGCTAAAAACCCGAGTGTCGTAATTTATCTCAAGAGGAGTCCATTTTGATGGGAAACGGGCCAAAGATCAAAACATGTTGATATATACATCTACATGGTCACCAGCATATATCCAAATTCCATCGTTTAGGGCTTCAAATGGTTGTTTTTGTCGTTTTAGGAAAGTTCTTGTTTGCTTAATAAACCTTTTGCGGATCAAGGGTGAGTTGGAAAGGTATGGAAGCTAAGTTAGCTGCATCATGCTCCACGAGCATGCTTGTAAGGGCAGATGGACGTGCATTTTCCTAGCTTTAAGGCCCGAATTGTAGCTTCATCATGGCGCACCGGGGGAGTTACGGCCTGCGGAGCAACGCGCCAAAGGCGTAATTTTCCGGTTTGTCACAAATTAATAGGAAAGAATGAGGTTTTATTAGGGAAGGAATGGCATTAGTAGTAATTAAAGAATTTTAGGACACATGGCATGATGTCATAAAAGGAAGGGGCTTTTGGAAAGTCTATATAAAGAAGGACAAGGTACAATTGAAAGACAACTCTCTCTCTTACTATTCTTGGGTTACTCGCATGTTCTTCCTTTATGTTGTTACTGTCTCTCGGATTTGGGACCCATGTCCCTGTTGATGGTGGTTTTTAGCTTAGGGTTAAAATCGTAAAACCTTGCATCTGATGTGACGTCACTCTGTAAGAGAAAGGATCCATGAGTGTCAACCTCTTCACTGGCATATTTATTGAGCCGTTCAATATATTTACATGAAATTTTTCCAGACTGGTGCATGTAGCAACAATCCCCGATGCTCTATAAATTTCGGCGCCTTGCCTATATTACTTATTAATATGAGAACCACTAAGTACCTTTTTTGTGCTATGTTCCCCGCAAGAACCCTTAATATCGGTATGGCATGATGGCTTTGTGTTCACTCGCAGCAGAGTAGCACGGATCTCCAAGTACCAAAGTTAAGGCCCTTGCACAAAATACTCAGTTAGAAAGCGCACTGCACTCTGTAAATAAAGAATTTTGTGCTATCACATAGAATTCAATCAATTTTGTGATAACTCACAAAATCATGAACCTGACTAATTTACAAAGTTATGGTTTTTGCGTCGTGCGCAGTATATCAGACCTCGTCGGTCGAGACTATGCTTAAACAACTAAGCAATTAATCCGCTGTGGATTAGTAGGAGCAGGGTCCTACCAAAATCAGAATACAAAGAATAACGGATTTGCGGGGTAGGAGAAGCAATAAAATGGAGCGTGGCCACGCCATAGGCTATCCAGCGCCGCTTGGACACGCCCCATGCTACTCAACTAGCCCTTATTCCTTTATCGGTCAATCAGGTCGCATTAAACCTGCCACGCGCACCAAAAGGGTAGTCGTGCCCGTGCTTGGCCGGCCCACTACTTTCAGTGACCAATCAAGTTGCTCTAAACCTTCCATAGAGAGGTGAAAATTGTGTCAAGAGGTCGTCATACTAAGTTGGCTTTCCAAAACCATTCCAACATGCTAACGGCATGCCAAACATGCCAAAACAAGCATGCCAGGCGCACATGCCAAACGTCATGCCAAACGTACATGCCAAACGCGCCACTTACTGCGATAACATGCCAAAACTTTCCAACCCACTCTCTGTGCGTGACCAGCTTCACAACGGACTTCAATTTGGCTAGCCTAAACCCTAGGCACGGCCATGCTCTAGTGGCGGTGGAAGAAACCCTAATTTCTAATCGTAGCACAAAACTATGCCACCTCGGGGCCGTAACATGCCATATATGCTAATTAAGGTTTCGACATGCCAACCCCTAATTTAGGAAAATTTGCTGCGCCAAACGAGCAAAACGATGTTCCACAGAACATGGGGATCAATGTGGCCATTTAAACTGATGTTGCCACCCCACGTTTGAGTCTAACACCAACGTGCCAAAATTTCAGTGGCCATGGCTACGCCAGGTGCCACTTGCATCATCGTTCCGCTGGCATGCACAAACTATGCCAGCCATTATACCGTGCCACTAGCATGCACGAAATATGTCATCCATACCGCAATGCCGCTGGCATACACTAAAGGCTTCATCGTGCCACTATCAGGCGCCAACAGAAGGTAGCCATAATCAATGTCTACCCTTCCCCATGAGATGTGATCTCAGCCATCGAAGTGTTCCACCGAACTGACAAACTTGTGGCCAATTTTAGGCGACCAGCCAAGACGAGCCTAATGACATCACATGTTATTTTCCTACGGCAAGCTTCTTGATTTTAACTTGTCACACGTAGCAAAGTGCTACATGTTTTCCACGAAAACACTCGAGACATCAAACATGTCACAAACTGGGGAATACTCGTCCGGGTCTGGCGGTTTACAGCGTGCGGCATGCAATACGCCCGTTACAAGAAAGTGTCATAAAGTGGGGTGGTTAGTAATGGCAAGAAGTAATGGTGTAAATGGATCCTTCATTATGGAAGCATAATTTCTGACGTTACACGTTACTCCACTCTTCCACCACTCAATCGTTTTTCACTTCCTACAAGGTCAGGGTACGTTTTATTACGACTTGTATAAATAGGTTTCACCTATTTCCACCAGACAACAAGTTTCGGTCGGAGAACAGCATAGTATCCAGAAATCACCTGGTAGCTTTCCATTCTGATAGCTAGTTCTACTTTATGATACAAGTCATAAACAACCACACCTTCAGAATCAACGATTCTGGTCTCAACACTTTCTTCGCTTCCCTTCCTAATACCAACCATTCTCCTTCACTTTGTGACCGAAGCAAGCCTGGAACGACCATTTCTTGGTTTAGGCCAGGATTGTACAGATTGATCTCTCGAATCAAAAGTACTCACGTGCAGTACATTGTTTAGAGTTTAGACTCGTTTCTCATCTACACACACGAATTTACCAAAACCAGCAGAAATCGTTTTCACCCTCAAACAGTCCCACAGATCATTTGATAACACCTTGGACCGGTGTTTCTTCCTCGCTGTCTTCGTCTTCTATTGTTACTTCCTCTAAGTTAATGGGTCAGTCAGTCACTTGGTTTTCTACCGCACCAGAGTTAGCGCCTCCTGAGTTTGTCATGATGAGCTAGGAACGAGCCTCCGGGTGTGGTCGCCAAATGTTGAGGGGTGGTTTTAGTTTTTGTTCTACCTATCCTAGGTATACCAAGTGGCCTCACTATACCAAGAATAGTAAGAGAGAGAGAGTTGTCCTTCCATTGTACCTTGTCCTTCTTTATATAAACTTTCCCAAAGGTCCCTCCTTTTATGTCATCATGGCACTTGTCTTAAACCTCCTTAATTACTTTTAATGCCATTCCTTAATATAACCTCCTTCTTATTTGTTAATTCCTCCTTTGTCCTTTTTACCTCAAGGGTATTTCTTCATTGGACTTGGGGCTAGTCATGCCTAGTACTTCCGTTTCTCCTCTGGTTTCTTCTAATGGTTTGGAATTGGTCCTTCCTTTCTCTATTAGTGTTGGTTTTTACGTTGAGAGGTGCCTCAGATACGGTGCTGACTGTGTGACGCCAAGAAGGGTCTATGGGTATTTCTTCTATGTAGTCGGCAACCCTTTCATCCGCTTCTTCTAGCTCGACGAAGGTATGTAATCTAAAATTTATTAAACTCCCCTTGAAAGCTGGGATCATTCCTCGTACACAAATTTCGACGAGTGTTTCCTCACTGATGTCTTCGTGACAGTCTAGTGACAGGCGCCGGAACCGTAAGATATACTTTCCTATTTCTTCTCCCATCCGTTATCCGTTCTTTCTCAAGTCTATTGTCGTAATTTTCCTCTTGGCTGAATAGAATTTTCGAAGAAAGAGTGTGGACATAGTTTGCCAGGAATCCACGCTTTCTTTCTTTAGGTTGTCATACCAGGTGAACGCCGTACCTGTGAGCGATTAGGGAAATTCTTTTAGGCATAACTTTCCGTCGGAGGCTCTATCATTCACAGCTGATAGGAATCGGCTAAGATGTTCCTTAGCATTCCCCTGTCTGTCATAAGTCTTGAATTTCGGAGAAGTGTAGTCCTCGGGATACTGGTATTCTCGGATGTTTGTTGGGTATGGACTGCTCACGCGACAGTGGTTATCTTGTTTTACCAACTGATAATTCTTCTCCAAGTACCTCGCCATTTCTTCCTGGGACATTGTCGTTGTCTTGTTGTTTTTGTGCTCCTCGTTTTTCGTCGTTTCTTCTGGAGTTTTTGGTCCTGCCATTACCGCTTGTGTTATCCAGTCTTCGAGCTCCTGCCTTCTACATGAGCGCTCCTCTAGTTCCTTTTGCATATTTTGCAGAGTTGGTGATGTTGATACATGAAAAATATTACCCCTTTAACCGGATTAGTGTGCCCTCAAAGGGGAGGAAAGCTCAACATGAGACATGGGGACATAGGGACTAAAGCCCAAGTCTACCAAGAAAGTGTCTATTAGATGGAAAGGACAAAGGAGGAATTAATAGGAAAGAATGAGGTTTTATTAGGGAAGGAATGACATTAGTAGTAATTAAAGAAGTTTAGAACATATGGCATGATGTCATAAAAGGAATGGGCTTTTGTAAAGTTTGTAGAAAGAAGAAAAGGTACAATGGAAAACAACTCTCTCTCTTACTATTCTTGGTAAAGTGGGGTCATTTGGCTAGCTAGGACGGGTAGAACCTAAATTCACCCCTCAAAATTTGGCGACCATACCCGGAGACTCGTGCTTAGCTAACCATGACACACCCAGGAGGCGCTAACTCAAGCGCGACAGAGATTCCACCGAACATCCCGCCACTTAACACAGATGGAGAAAGAGTAGGGATAGTATCAGATCCCATCACACAAACAAAGAAGCCAGACGACGCGCGCGACCACACCCAAGTCCCCATATCTCACACTAGGTTTATCTCTCCCTTTAGGGGAACCCCTAGCCTGTTAAGGGGTTTCATTTTTCATGTATCAACATGTATCAAAAGTCTTCACTTCGGCTGAAGAAACTCTTAAGTTGTAAAGGACGTCAGCTAAGGGAATCAAGTGCGTAGAACCTTGCGAGGTTCAAGAGACATAAGGAACGCGACTGCGACTGAATTTCTTGGAGGGTATATTCGTTCTCAACCACATTCCAGTCCAAAGTCTGATAGTAGGCTAGTGTCATTTGGCGAGATTACTCATTTAACGAACATTTAATTACCCTAGTTAGACTGTATTGGACTCTAATTCATATGAAATTTAAATTTCTACTCGGGTGAGAGAAATTCACAATCGCTAGCGGTCGTTAGGAAAGAAATATAGATAAAAAGGTCAAAGTGATGGTATTTTGGGGAAAAAATAGAAAATGATAATACTTTGAAAATCCCTAGTTAGAACTTTACTTTCGTGACATTTAAAAACTTGTTTTTCCAATATAAAGAAACAAATCCCCAAAAAAATAATAATAGTAATAAGTCGGAAAAAAACATTAAGTTCTTCCAGGTCTTCTTAACCAAGAAAATAATAATAATAATAATTCAGAAGAAACACTCGGCTTTTCTAGGTCTTCTTAATTTTTTTGGTCGCGGATGAACAAAATGAGACACTAAAGAGTCTCTCAAGCCATTCAACGTCCCCGAGAGACGACTATCCTGGATATATAATCGTCTTAACTTCTTTAGCCTCCATAAAAATCACTTGGTAGATTCCCTGAACCATGATACGAGCGACTGGGAGATTCATTCGATGGTGGAACAATTGACAGCACCAACTCAAATTGATCATTTTACTAGAAAAGAGTTTTGAGATTTATTAAAGGATGAAATCACAAGCAAGAGGAGCGATGAAAAATATATACACAAAAAGAACAATAAGCCCGTCTAGCTCAGTTGGTAGAGCGCAAGGCTCTTAACCTTGTGGTCGTGTGTTCGAGCCCCACGGTGGGCGTGTAATTTTGATAACTGTATCTTGTTGGAAACTTTTGTCTATTAAGATGGGTGGTACTTGGTAGGTTCAATTCTTGTTATGGTTAAATTTTGATAATCTCGAACGTTCTTCCGCCAAACAATATATTGGATATTGCAATTACAGTTTATGTTTATGGCACTTAAACTTAAGAAGAATCTCCTAGCCTTGTAGGAGCTAGCCAATATTAGCCAGCCCACTAATTCGCATTCACATTTTGTCTTTCACTTGTGTCATTGTCCTTCTAAACTGGCCACTATTATGGTGTCCACTTGCATATTTTTCTTTCTTTTGTATATGGGACGGTTCCAAAATAACTCTACTGATAAAATTATTGCCATTTAAAATTGATCACCTTTTCACATTTGTGGATGTCAATCAATTTCTCTCTCGGAATAAATTTCACAAGTGACTTCGGTGGTTGAATCATTTCCATCATCAAAGGCATTTATCATAACCCCCAATGAGGCTTAAATCCAAAACACTTTGATAGAATTTGAGCTATGCATCCTTTGGAAAGAGCGAGCGCAATAAGAGTGGTAAGACAGACATCCACCATTCCGCATTTTGTTTTCACGCCTAGTAATAGCAGTTTCTCAATCATATCTCCTTTGAAGTTTTGACACAAACGGATATAGTTTTGGAAATATGGTGATGGCGATACAGTAGATGCATTTAATCAGTTGTTAGTTTTGGTAAGGTTACTTTACCGGCCATCCACTCAAAATATATCAGGCGCCCGCCTAAGCCTCAAAACCCTTTTTTCTTCTTTAAATACTCTCATTCTCCCTGTTCTCATTTCTCAAACCAAAAGTTAACGAGTTTCTTTCTTTCTTTCAGTCTTTGTTCATTAATGGCGACTGTTAACTTCTCGCCAGCTGCTACTAGATTCATAACTCTGCTTTTCTCGTTGGTCCTACTTTTATATGCCGGAGAAAGTGATATTCGGCTGAATTACTACTCGGAAAGTTGCCCAAGAGCTGAAGAAATCGTCAAGGAACAGGTTACCAAGTTGTACCATATACATGGTAATACCGCGGTTTCATGGGTCAGAAATTTGTTCCACGATTGCATGGTCAAGGTAACTAAATTAATTAGCAAACTTTCGCATTTCTGTTAATTTGATCGATCGCCGGTAATGAGAAACGTTTATTGCAGTCATGTGACGCGTCTCTTTTATTAGAGAACACGAAAGGTCTTGAGTCGGAGAAGATGTCTCCGAGGAGCTTCGGAATGAGGAATTTCAAATATATTAACACGATCAAACAAGCTGTGGACTGTTTCTTGTGCTGATATTATTGCTCTTTCCGCACGAGATGGTGCTGTTATGGTACTTAGCTAAGCTTTTGGATTAGAATTTGTACCTAATCGTGCATCTTTAAAAAAAATTATTAGCTCATGAGTCATGAATCTGTTTACAGTTGGGAGCTCCGCATATCGCCATGAAAACGGGGCGAAAAGATAGTACAGAGAGCTACGCAGGAGTCGTGGAGAAATTCATCCCTAACCATAATGACTCCATGTCATTTGTACTTTCTCAGTTTCAGTCGATCGGTATTGATGCTGAAGGAGTTGTGGCCTTGTTGGGTATGTCCAAAAATAGCATACAAGTTGAATTGCAAGTATTTATCGCATATTAATTTCTTTTCTTATTACGTTTTCTGTTGATCCAGGAGCTCATTCAGTTGGCAGAGTACATTGTACAAATCTTGTGCATAGACTCTACCCAGAAGTCGATCCTACGTTGGACCCTGATTACGCTCTTTATCTTAAAAACCGATGCCCGTCGCCTTATCCAGACCCACAAGCAGTTGAATATTCAAGAAATGACCGTAAAACACCTATGATCCTTGATAATATGTACTATAAAAACATATTGGAGCACAAGGGACTCTTGATAGTTGATCAACAATTGGTTTCTGATCCAAATACATCTCCTTTCGTAGAGAAGATGGCTTCAGATATGGGATACTTTCATGACCAGTTCTCCAGAGCACTTCTTTTGTTATCGGAGAATAATCCACTTACGGAGAATCAAGGGGAGGTACGAAAAGATTGTCGCTTTGTAAATTAAGTACTCCATATCCAAATGGAAGCAGAAGAACTTAACGATTTGGATACCAAAATATGTATGTATTCACAATAAACAATGATAAGCACAGTTTCATTTCCTTGGCTCCTTTGTGTGTGTTTATGTTGCTTTGAACAGAACCAGGTCATTTAGAAGTTTGCAGCACGGACAGCTAAAAGAATCAAAAGTTAGGCATGATTAGATTGAACCAGAACTGCATATCATTATCAGATTCTGACATTCATTTAACCAAAAGTTAAAATACCTGCACACAAGATCAACACCACATCAGCTTTGACCATTGAAAAATATCAAGAGCGATCCTGTAACGTGGACACTCTGGGTGTGATTGCCCATCATTAATTGGCCATCCAAATTGGACTGGTACACCAAAATTCAAAATCAGAGCAACTAGTTCTAGCTCTTGTAGAATAGGTGTTGTTTAGATAGTTTAAAGGAGGGTGCCGAATGGCCCGAATATGATACTTTAAGCCATTTATGTGCCAGCTCAGGTTCATGGTTCATACTTCAATTCAAAAGTCCAGTTGAAGTTCAGGTCCATAATATGAAATGTGACATGATTAATTCAGCAATTATCCGCTTATCCGCTTACGAATGTTTGTTAGGGGTGAGCAATAGATGGGTGGATGCGGATTTGGTGTCACCGGGATTTAAAATTTTCATCCACATTAAATCCATGACCTGTCGGATTTGACATCAACGGATGAGCGGTTTGGATCTGGATGGATTTGCGGATCTTGAAAAATTATAAATGAAAAAGAATATATGTTGAACATGAGTAATCCCGTCTTCGTTTCTGGAAAAGTTTTACTTTCACTTTTTCATTTTAGCCTAAAAATAAGCCAAATTGAAAAAAAATGAAAGTAACACTTTTCCAGAAACGGAGAGAGTATAACTTAGATAACTAAACATAAGTAATAAACATAACAAAAATAACACAACATCTTTCCGACAACCAAAATTACATTATTTATTGATATGAAAGCTTCCGATCAATCTATTTGGAATATCATTGAGGATCCTCAATGCTTCTCAATAGCAAAATATATATATTACCTACCAGAATTTTATAATAATCTTCATATATGTATAATACCAACATTATTTTTAGGTCCTGGTGTCCAACAGATGGACGACGTTTCACCGGCATCTAGGCGGTAAAAATGATCGGTTTAAAAATATAGCCGCATTTAATCATCGAGAAACGAATTGAATATTCACCCGCCTTAACGTGAATTGGTTTGAGTAAAATACACTGATTTGGATATTTTTACTCAACAGACTTGTTGGGCGCTCAATTCCACGATATGTGGCAACAGAAATTGGTGGGATCCCAATCTATTCCGCCATTGGTTAAGCTGTAGCATGGTCCAGGGTGCATTTTGAGGACCCATCTCATGTGTATTATGGTATAAACCATAGGCATTTCGCAGGGCCGGTCCGGAAGGGTAAGCAGGACAAACCCCAATTTGAGAACCATACTAAACTTAGCTAGGATCTGCAAATCGGGTGATCACTGAGTCAGCTCAGTTAAATTTTCTTTTTTAGATTTTGATCTTTTCTTGATTCTCTATGCATAATGTTTACACTACTAGATCATGATTATCTTGTTTTACATCTGTATTACTGTTTGAACCATGTCTCTAATAGTTTTCAACTAAGTTTTCTTACGCTCTTCTCTCCTGCTCCTCTTTTCTTTTATTTCTTCACTGTTTAATTTATCGTTCTATGGATTTCTAATTTTAGGGCGTGTATCATTCATCTTATCATGGGAAGCATCCAGTATTAGACTCTAGTCTCAAACATTCTCCTTCTTCTATTAGTTTGGAGATTACCGATTCAAGTATCGTCAACACAGTATGAAGCAGTTTCGCAACACATCTTGTTAAGGATGGAATTTCACAGTATGTACCAGTATTACTTTCTCTATCATGTGTGTGATTTAAATGATATCACCATGGTTCAGTCTCAGTATCAACCCATAGATTTTCTGAGTTTTTCTCAGATATGGTATCATTCTTTAGATCCAGTATCTTCAAAATTCAAAAGTTCAAACTTTCCCTTTTTATATTACCGTAATTGTTGGTCATCAAGTCACCTGCCGATAATTACTTCGCTGACTTGTTATTCCAATAGCTCAACCGAATCCATTTTTATGGTAAGATAATTTTCTATCAATTCCTTAGTTATGAAAAGATAATCTTCTTAACTTATTTAAAAGGAAAAGATAACTTGTTTATAACTAATTTTAGTTATATAAACCCTTCTTCGACTTCTTATAAAACAACAAAGTTGCAACCAAGCTTCTGTTCGAACCCATATCTTTCAATGGCCTCTTCTTAAAACTCTCAGATCTCAGCCATTACTGGGAAATATGCATAACACTCAGATCAGAGATATTTATGCTAGACAAATGATAAGAGCAGTTGGGGCTAAGTTAGCAATCACCAAATCTTCAGATTAATATGGTACTACTTTAATTGGGAAATTATTTGCAAAAGATCTTGTTGAGGAAGACATTGTTAGAAAGGAAGTTATTCTTCTGCGGAATATATTTAAGTCAAAGATATTAGTGCCATTGATAGAAACCTATTTCTATTCAAATTCCATACAGAAGAAGCTATGAATACTATCATAACCAGAGGACCATGGAATGTTCAGAAAAGCCATCTGAATTTATTAAAATATGATGATGTTTTTTCTGCAAAAGATTGGGTGTTCAAGTATCAAGATTGGGATGTTCAGTTCAAAAACCTGCTACCAGAACATCATTCTGTGGAAGTTGTAAGTGAAGCTATAGAAGAGTTGGGAGAGAAAATCTCAACAAATCCAGAAGACTTCAAACCAACTTTTGGGACTAGTATCTGTTAGAGCACTGCTCGGTCGAACTCGCATGCGTTGCTATCTCAAGCATGTTTGTCAATGTTAGTTATCAAAACTATAAGTCTTGATTTCTAGCCTATTTATAGATGTCTCGAACTAGGACATAGATTGTGTAGTTGAGGTTAGTTTTCACGGCGTTCATCATTTGAAGACGAAGAACTACTAAGGGGAGCTTGTGGAACTTCATCGACAAAAGGTGTGGAGACTGAAACTCATCTATCACTTGGAAAAGTCTATTTCTACTATATCTCCTATATTGAGACATAAGTCGTATTACGATATAATTTTCTATACAGACATTGAGATTTCGAGCTGAGTTTATCTCACTTACATATTTCTCGAAATATGTATTGGCAAGCTTTCTCTTCGACCAAGTTCATCTTATATCATGTGAAAATTTCCGAGTAACATTTTATATGGTTTGTGTGATATAATCATTTGGTGTTGTGTTGGAATGTTTCGTTATGATTATTTCAATAACTTGAAAATTGCGTTGATGCTAATAGTATGTGAAAAACGACTATTGTCATCCTCTAAGAAAGTTTCAATGATTGAAATAAGAGTTTAAAACACTTAACCATTATTGGATATGTCATGTTATGCACTCTTGCACATATGTAATCCATGTCCGGGAACCATAGTAAGCGCACCCGTTTGCGTACCTGTTGGTTTGCTAAATCCGGGAACTTAAGTATGCCTACCCGTTTGCGTACTGGCGTACAGGTTCATGTTCGAGAATTTCTGCTGGGATTGAAAGTTCGCATACTCGTTTGCGTACTGGAGAAACCCAATCTTAGTCCGGGTATTTCAAGTATGCGTACCCGGTTGCATACTTGAAAGTTAAAGTTCTAAAATCGGTTATGAACGTGAACATAAACATTTATATAATAAGGAATGCAATCTTTGCAAACCGTGGCTATAATGTTCATGATTGATTCGAGTGAATCAAACCATTTTGCTTCAATTGTGTTCTTGTATAATACTATGAGAATATAACAACTGAAAAACTCTTTAACTAGTTTCATTTGAGTCATTTGAACTAGTTATGGTTAAGATGAATAAGGTCCATATTAGAGTAATCATATGGCTAACCTCGGTTAACTATTTGTGAACCAACATAGTGTACACGTTTGGGTACGATTACATAAACCTAAATGAGGGTACATTTCATTTGTGTGTAACAAGCTAAGTTCGATCTAACAGTTGAAAGATATTAGCTTGGTTGAATCAGGTTTTCCATCTAACGGTGATATTGAATACTTTTTTACCAAGGTAACTTGGATTGCAAACCCTAATTTGAAAACCATATAAAGGAGAACTCTAGAAACTAGGAAAACTAATCCCCACACCTCTTGTGTGTTACTAGTTGCCTAAACTAGAGTCGATTCTCCTTTAACCTTAGGTTTTTATCGATACTTTGTAGGTTAACAACTTCAAAGACTTCATTGGGATTGTGAAGCCAGACCCAACTATTTTCTTTGTAGTTTCCTGTTCTGATCTTGCCCAATTCCATCGTATTGAGTACAATTGAAACAATTAACTCGAGATTAATTTCTCCGATAGGAAAGATAAAAGTATTCACAAACATCTTCGTCTCATCGTTTGTGATTCCACAATATCTTGTTTCGCTAGTCGATTAAGATTATTGTGAGGTGAATATAAGTCTGGTTTATCAATTGGTTCCTGTTCACCTTGATTTATCAAAAGACGAAACAAAAACTCTTGGTTATTTATGTGGGAGACAAATTTATTCAATCTATAGACTTTTCTGTGTGAGACAGATTTGTCTATCAACTCTTCGACTTTGGGTCGTAGCAACTCTTGGTTGTGAGTGAGACCAACTAAGGGAATCAAATGCGTAGTATCCTGCTGGGATCAAAGACGTGAGGAACGCAACTGTACCTTGAATCAGTATGAGATTTATTAGGGTTAAACTACAGTCCAGTACGAAGTTAATTGGTAGTAGGATAGACTCTGTAACGGCTTAATACAATGTGGTGTTCAATCTGGACTAGGTCCCGGGGTTTTTCTGTATTTGCGGTTTTCCTCGTTAACAAAATTCTGGTGTCTGTGTTATTTCTTTTTCGCATTATATTTTGTTATATAATTGAAATATCACAGGTTGTGCGTTAAGATCAATCAATTAAAATATCCAACCTTTGATTGTTGATTTACATTGATTGATAATTGAAGATTGGTCTTTGGTACCGCCCAAGTTACTCCTCTTATATTCAATCGGGCTCGCAGATTTCTATTTGTTGATTGCGGATTGAAATAAGAGTTAGAGATATTAAACTCTTTGATATACTTTTCTCTAGATTGAGTCTGACTGTCTAGTTGATTTTCTAGAAAGTATATTGGAGTAAGTCCTCTCAGATTTCCAAACGAATTGTTGGGTGGGGTTGTTAGACCCTCGCATTTTCAATTGGTATCAGAGCAGGCAAACATATTTAAGACCTTATAAGTCTGTGTTTGTAGCGATCTGATATGGACAGAAGTGTTATCTCTATAAACGTACCACCAGTCTTCGATGGCTCAAATTAGTTGTGGTGGAAAAATTTTATGCGTTCCTTTCTTCAAGCGCGTGATTTTCAATCATGGGTTTATATAGTTAATGGCTATGATGCTCCCGTTGTAGCAATAGGAAATGCGACTGTTCCAAAGGATATTGGTGCGTATGGCGCTGCTGAGATACTTGATGCAAAGCAAAACTCCGACGGTTTGAATGTCATCATACATGCCATTACCCCAGATCTTCATCACCATGTGACTACGTGCCCTCGGTCTATAGATGCTTGGAATATTTTAGAAACCGTATTTGAAGGTAATACCAGTGAAAAGGAATCTAGGCTTCAAAACCTAAATTCCGATTATGAAAACCTTCGTATGGAAGATGAAGATTCATTTGATGAGTTTAATCACAAAGTGTCTGAAACTGTTAATGCATCATTTGCATTGGGTAAGACTATTCCTGAAAAGGACATTGTGATAAAAATTCTTAGATCGTTGCCTTCTAGATACGATTCTAAGAAGCATGCCATCGTTGAAGGAAATAACCTTGATGCTCTCTCCAGAAATACGCTGGTCGGAAAGTTAAAGATCTTTGATCATGAGCATACATCCAAAATCGGAAAGGATGTTGCCTTCAAAGCACAAAAGAACACTAAATTACTTGATAAAAGTAAAGGTGTTTATATGTCTGAGGATGATCTTTCTGAGGCTTATTCATCAGATGAAGATATTGACAAATCAGTCTCTTTGATCACAAGACAGTTTAGAGATCTCTTATTGACGAGAAGCAAATTGTTTTCTAGAGACAAACCTAGGACATCAGTTAAACCTCACAATCGCATTCCTCCTAAAAACAGGGATGCTGACTGTTGATACATGAAAAATAATACCCCTTTATGGTATAAGGGTGCTCTTAAGAGGATAGGTAATCTTAGTATGATATATGGAAACTTGGGGACTAAGCCCATGTCCAATAAGAAAATACCCGTGAGGAAAGAAGAACAAGGAAGGGACTAATAAATAAGGAGGAGGTTATCCTAAGAAATGGCATTAGAGGTAATTAAGGAGGTTTAGGACATGTGTCATGATGACATAAAAGGAGGGACTTTTAGGAAAGTCTATATCAGAAAAGACAAGGTACAATGGAAAGGAAACTCTCTCTCTCTCCCTCTTACTATTCGTAGTAAAGTGAGGTCACTTAGTGAGACTAGGACGGGTAGAACCAAAACTAAATTCACCCCTCAACATTTGGAGACCACACCCAGATGCTCATGCCTATATCACCATAACACACCTAGGAGGCGCTAACTCAGGCGCGATGGGAAACCAAGTGACCAATCAACCTATCAACCTCGATGAGGTGACAATGGATGACGATGACAGTGAAGAAGAAACGCTATCCCAAGCTGTCAAACAAGCGGCGGGACATGGATCTCAAAATTGAGAGATAATAGCGACAAAGAGAAGAACGCGCTGGTGATCCATCCGCCAAAACCCATGTCACCAGATCTGCAGGACACGCAAAAGGAACTAGATGAGCGCTCACGAAGAATACAGTAGCTTGAAGACTGGATAGTACAAGCAGTAATAGCAAGGCAAAACACTCCCAAAGATATGACAAAAGTCGAAGAACACTAAAGCGACAAGACAACGGCGATGTCACAAGAAGAAATGTAGAAGTACTTAAAGCAAAATTATCATGTGGTAAAACAAGACAATCACTACCGCGTAAGCAGTCCATACCCGATAAACATCCGAGAATTCCAGTACCCCGAGGACTACACTTCTCTGAAATTCAAGACATATGACGGACAGGGGAACGCGCGAGAGCATCTCATCCAATTCCTATCAGCAAATAATGATAGAGCCTCCGATGGAAAATTATTCCTAAAAGAATTCCCCAAATCGCTCACAGGCACAACATTCACCTGGTATGACAACATAAAAGCAGAAAGTGTGGATTCCTGGCCAACTATGTCCACACTTTTTCTCGGGAAATTATATTTAGCTAAGAGGAAAATCATGGCAATAGACTTGAGCAAGAGCGGACAGCGGATGGGAGAAGAAATAGAAAAAAACATCTTACGGTTCCGATGCTTGGCACTAGATTGTCACGAAGATATCAATGAGGGAACGCTTGTTGAAATTTGTGTGCGTGGAATGATCCAGACTTTCAAGGGAAGCTTGATCAATTTCAGATTCCAGACCTTCGTTGAGCTAAAAGAAGCAGCTGAGAGGATCGCCGACTGCGTAGAAGAAACACCCATAGACCCTGTTTGGCGCTACACAGTTAATATCGTATCTAAGGCACCACGCAACGTAAGACCCAACACTAAAAGGGTGAAGAGAGATTAATTCCAAACCGTTAGTGGGATCCAGGGAAGAAACTGATGGACTAGGCGAGACTCAAACCCACCACCACCCCTGCCTTGCAGCAGGGAACATGTAATCGAACTAATGAATCAGTGGGTTATGGGAAAGGAAATCCAGCTGCCCCCGACAGTGGTAGACGTTAACAAGATGGAAAAAAACGCGACCAAGTACTGTCATTATCATCGGAGGTTTGGACACCCGACGGAAAAATATTTCGCTATAAGGAGCATATTCGAACGAAAGCGCGCCTATGGAGAGCTCGAGGAATCTAGGCAAGCGATTGAGAGTGGCCCCTTTCCTCGTCACTAAAGCTAAGGGAGGAGGAGAGGGAGGAGGAGTAGAGAGTATGAAAGATAAACTACAAATTGTAAACAGTCTTCCCCTTTTTCTACGGTAAGAATAAATTCTTTTTTTGGAATTCGTATGCAATGTGATGAAAAAGGTCACAGGAATGTCACCTGATCGACTGACAAATCTACAAAAGGATACGGGTATGCCAAAGGCGCCCGATCGGCTGACAAATCAACAAAAAGTCACAGGAACGCCAAAGGCGCCTGGTCGACTTACAAATCTACAAAAGGCTACGGGTATGCCAAAGGCGCCCGGTCGGCTGACAAATCTACAAAAGGTCACAGGAACGCCAAAGGCGCCTGATCGACTGACAAATCTACAAAAAGCTACGGGAATGCCAAAGGCGCCCGGTTGGCTGACAAATCTACAAAAGGTCACAGGAACGCCAAAGGCGCCTGATCGATTGACAAATCTACAAAAGGCTACGGGTATGCAAAAGGCGCCCGGTCGGCTGACAAATCTACAAAAGGTCACAGGAACGCCAAAGATGACTGATCGACTGACAAATCTACAAAAGGCTACGGGAATGCCAAAGGCACCCAGTTGGATGACAAATCTACAAAAGGTCACAGGAACGCCAAAAGCACCCAATCGACTGACAAATCTACAAAAGGTTACGGGCATGCCAAAGGCGTCCGAGACAAGTTTACAAAAGGTCACAGGAACGCCAAAGGTGCCTGATCGACTGACAAATATACAAAAGGATATGGGAATACCAAAGGCGCCAATTTGGCTGACATTTACAAAAGGCCAAGGGATTCCAAAGGCACCGAATTGGCTAACAAATTTACAAAAGGTTACGAGACTGCCGAAGGCACTCAATTGGAAAACAACTGTACAGAAGGCCACGGGAATAACGGGAACAACAAAAGGGGGAGTAGGCGCGTTCTATCAACGCTTTCCCATCCTACCGCATACTTCAAAAATAAGGGGTAGTAGGTGCGTTCTACCAACACCCGCCCATCCCACCGCTTCTGATTAAGAGAAGAAAGGGGGAGTAGGTGCATTCTATCAATGCCAAACATCATACCGCTTCCTTATGATAAAACAAAAGGGGGAATATGCTCTTCTATCAACACTTGCTCATCCCACCGCATAATTCAAAAAAGAAGAGGGGGTAGGCGCGTTCTATCAACACCCGCCCATCCCACCGCTTCTGATAAAGATAAGAAAAGGGGAGTAGGCGCGTTCTATCAACGCCCAACATCCCACCACTTCCTTCTGATAAAACAAAAGGGGGAATAGGCGTGTTCCATCAACGCCCAACATCCCACTGCTTCCTTCTGATAAAACAAAAGGGGGATTAGGCGCGTTCTATCAACGCTTGCACATCCCGCTGCATAGTTCTAAAAAAAAAAAGAAAAAGGGGGTAGTAAGCGCTTCACAAAAACGCTCACCCAACCACATATACCTCTCCAAAATCAAAAAAAAAAAGAGAGAAATATGAATAGTTGTTGCTTCATGAAACCAAGAATAACGAAAAACACCAACAACAAACTAATAATTAATCAAACACCATACTAATATCCCATAATTAATTAAAAAAAAAAACACAACAACACAACAAACACATCATCCTAAAAACAAGGTTCCAACATAACCAAAGGAATACAAAGGGAAAGACAACAGAAAAAGGAAGCGATTTAAGCAGGCTAAAGCTTAGCCAACTCCTGTCGCTTCTCCTCAAGCTCTGCACGAACTGTTTCCTCCGCGGTCGCGGCTCGTATCACTTCATCGTTAGCTACCTCAACATAAGCAAGCAATAGATTCAGCACCTCTTTCTTACTAGCAATCACCTCAGAACGCTTCTCCAACTCCCTCTATAGCTTGGAAATCTGACTCGTAAGATGGCCACGAGGGTCATTCCGACTCTTCACCTTTGCCAACAACTCTTCCAACCACATTATTGGAAACTGAACGTTGATTGTGGACCGCACGGCAGTCTCCCAGCCACGCATTATCACCGCGTCAATAGGGTTATCCCCTACACGTGTGAGTTAGTCGGTGACTTCAAAGAGATTCTTAGTCATATAGCACAGAATACGAACGTCCAGAAGACCCTCCTTCGCTATGTGACCACCACCACGCTCCACAATATCTCTATAAGTAGCGGCAAAAATGGTTGGAACCCAAAAGCCGTGAACGAGGGTGTGAGTGGAAGGATCTACTCCAGCCTCGGCAACACTCACTACCAAAGGGAAACGAAGTTGCACGTCCTCGGAGTTTTCTTGCACAACGGGGATGGCTGGTATGTCAGCAACAGGAACATCAGTCTGCTTCTCTGAAGGAGCAGAGGAACCACTACAATCCGTCCGAGCACGTTTAAAAGACCTATCGCCACTGGGGACTACGCGCCGCGCGCCATCCATATCAGGCTTAACAGTCCCCTTACGCTTCTTACCTGTATCCTAGCGCCAATGATGAAGCTTTAGCAAAAAAAAAAAAAGCACCAAAAAAAAAGAGCAAAAAGGGGGCATAAAGAGAGAAGGGACTAACGTCAGGAATCGACGAATCGGGAAGGATATCAGCGGTTTAGGACGAGACGCGGAAGAACTAGAAGACGACTCAGACTCACTAGTGGAGCCTGAAAAATGAGAGATGAGCACCATTGCGAAAAATAACTTAGATTTATTAAAAAAAAAGGGGGGGATAGGGAAAGAGAGGGGAAAGAAGAATGATAAAAATGAAGACATGTATTAAATAGGAGGTTACCCGCAGGATCATTAACGGTTAGTTCCACGTGGGATGAGGACCCACCAAAAACTGACCGGCTGGACCCAGATGGGCTCATTGATTGCAGAACGGCACTATGAGACACCGGAGGTTCGCCCCTAACACGGACAGTCTCAATCCGAAGAGGATGAACTGACGGTACGTGAGGGCTCGGAGATATCCAACCAGTCCCCCTGGGAAGACTGACACCAAGGTCCCTCAACTGCTCTACAAATGAGGGAGTCGGACTGCTACTCACACTCCCAGGAGGCTGTGACGCGCTTCTCCGATGACCCAGCTGAGGCTGTAAGGATGCGATGTTATCATAAGAACAAGGGCATGGGGAAGACAACTTAGCTGCCTCTCGCTTAGCCTTCTTTGCAAGGATCTTCTCAGTCCAATCACTCTCAGGCATATTCAGGTACTCTTCCATTACATAATAAGGGGCCTTCCACCCCACGCGATTGGAATGGGGAGCTTCCTGAGAAAGTGATTCCCGCCACTCATTTTATCAAAGAGAAAGGGGGCCACGATAAGTAACATACGAATGTAAAGCAAAGGAAAAAATAAGTACATGTGGTGCCAAAGGATTAGAAGATGGTCTCACTTCCATCCGAAGAGGCCTTGCGATCGGAAAACGACTTTAACCCCTTCTTCGGACTTGTGGACTCATGACCCTCAGGAGGAGCCCAAGAAGTCAATAAGGGCTCTAAAGGGCGACCTTTAGTAGCTAGAACAACGGTGCGCAACAGCTACGGCATCATCAAGTTTAATCCGGTCGGACACATGAAGCGCTCGAAGGTATTGAACAGGTAGATCACGAGGAGGAGACGATTCGCGCAAAAGAAAATTCAGATATCGATGACGTAAGAAATCATGGTACTCATGGGATCCTTCAGTAACTGCCAAAAGGCGCGCGGGGACAGTCTGCTTGAACGAAAAGTCGATCCCTCAATCAGACAGGGGTTTGGCCCCTTGAAGACAAAACGATCGAAACTAGCGACGATATCCCCAATATCAAAGCTTTCCCAAGGAGGGAACCTACGAGGAACCCCTTGATCAAACCCAACTTGTCGAGCTGCACTATCAGGATTGTAAGACATGGCGACAAACTTGCCAGCATGGAAACCAGGAAGATAGCCAGGCAACACGGCTATTTTCGAATCAAAATCCGCCCCCGCCAAAAGCTTTGTTGAACTAGCTCTGTGTCAAAAGGCGCAGTGAAATCATAATGTGCTGGACCCGATCAACCATCTTGATAAGGAAATGGTACAAAGTCTTTAGCCACGTCCAGATGCTTGGCAATATCGCCCTTGGGAATTTTCCCCTTGAGATTCCAAAGAGCCATTCGCGGGTAGCCGTAAATAACTGTAATACTCTTAACCGAGCCATCATCTTGTCTAACATCCTCCTCGCGGTGAATCGCTAGTTCATTAGGATCAGACGCGTATGGGGAAACATTCTACCAAGACCATTCTTGCATGAAAGAGGCCGAGATATAAGTCTCAATCTTGTGGGACGAACCTACTGTCTGAAGCTCTTGACAGAACAAATCTAGATGGCGATACAAGCCTCCTAAGAACATCGGCGCAGGCGGGAAAGAAACGCTGCGAGATAGCAACACCGCCATCGGCACGAGTTCACTCTTAATTAATGGTATCATAGGGACTGTACTCAAACACATCATGGCAAAGCCAAAATAGGATGAAAGCGGCTAACTCCGCACGAGGGTTTCTCTCTTTTCGCTTAGGAGGAATAAATTTTCCATCTACTAACCGTGAATCCCAATACTTGAGCCAAAGAGGGAAGGAAGCGCGGTGGTTGCTCTTGGTAACCTATTCAGGATCGGTCTCTGCTGAAGGAGCCGACGAGCCATGAATCTCCTCGTATGCACGAATAGAGCTAGTCAGCAGTCGCTCTCCCATTGGACGCGTTGAAGGAGTCTTCTTCTCTTCAACCCATGTGGCCTTCCCCTTCGCGGCGGACGAGGACGCCTCCTTCTTTCCAGCGCCAACAACCTTTTTGTCCTCTCCTTGTTTTGATGGCGCCTGGTCCTTCCTCACCAATTCACGTCGGGAAGCATCTTTACAATTCAACAGATAAGTGCATAACGTTTTATCCTCATTGTTCAACGCTCCATAAACAGCCACCTCGGCATACGAATGACTACCGTGGATAGGTAACTCTGTAATGGCGACAACATCCTCCAGAATGATGGTTGCTTCCCCCCCACGCCATTGTAGATGGTGGATTTTCGACAAAGGCTAAAATCATAAAATCACAATTGTACATACTCCTGATCCAGCAATCAGATGAGTATTGACGCTCATGTCTCTCATTGAAGCATGGAAGTTCATGCCGCAAGAACCTCTGACTGAGAATATTGTCTCTCAGAGCATATGCAGATGTGCAGTATCTCAACTGAGACAACGACATATCTCATAAATACTGAGCAATTTCAGTAATCACTTTTATATAGAATCGAATGATTGGACGGCTTCTAGACAGCTTGCCTTCTAGTATAGAGTGATAACGTCTTCAGGATGTAACAATGTTTTCCCTGACTATATAAGAGACATGTGTATAGAATCATTATGATTGGACGGCTCTAGACAGCTTGCCTGCTAGTATAGAGCGATAACGTCTTCAGGATGCAACAACGTGTTTTCCTTGATTATACTATACATAATAAATATGACGCTTCAACAAGCTCATATCGCTCAATCTTGAATAATTGATGCTCCTAGACAGCATGCCTGCTAGTATAGAGACATCAATTAATTATCTCTAATTGTTAACTGAATCTTCAGCAATATTCTACGATTTTTCGTAACATTTCATCACTTCAATTCGTGGTTCTTCCCAGCAGAATTCCACGGGCTAGTGATAAATGTTCAACATACGGGCATCTGAGCCGCTATCAAGTAAGCCCCGACCAAAATGGTGCAAGTGTACTCAGCAATAATGCACAAACGAGCATTCCAAAACACGAAGGAAGGATGAACCTATGCAAAATAGGAAGACAATAATAAATAATAAAATATTAATTGAGGCGCCAGGGGACTGGCCACGACACGACCGGCCCAGTCCCACACCCAATTTTATATTTTATCATATTTTTATTATTTTCCTTGATCTCATGAAAATCTCTTCATTTGAGCAAATATCCTTCGTTTCATGAAAACTCCTTAAATTCATGAAATTTTCTTCAAGTCATGAAAAATAATATAAAATTAAAGAAACTCGTGGACCGGGCCCTAGCCGGCTGGTCATGTCCTAGCCGGTCCCACACGCCTTTTATTTTATTATTATTATTTTTTATGTTTCCCACATCTTATGGAAACTCCTTGATTTCAACAAATTCCTTGGTTTCAACAAACTCCTTGGTTTTATGATATTTCCCTAAACTCATGAAAAATATGTAAAATTAGGGAGAAAACACACGGGACCAGGCTCATTGGCCGGCAGGCCATGCTCTAACCATGGCCGGTCCTACACACCCTTGTCTCATTATTTTAATATTATTTGTTTCCCTCATCTCATGGAAACTCCTTCACTTCAAGGAAACTCCCTAGTTTCAGCAAACTCCTTGATTTCATGATATTTCCCTAAAATCATGAAAATAATATAAAATTAGGGAAAGTGACATGGGACCGTTCCCATTGGCCGACCGGCCAAGCCTTGGCCATAGTCGGTCCCACACTTCATGACTCCCTATTTTATTATTATTATTTCCATAATCTCATGGAAATTCCTTAATCTCATGAAATTCCTCAGTTTCATGGTATTTCCCTCACATCAGGGAAAATACATCAAATTACATAAAATTAGGAAAGGTACTGCGGGACCGAGCTTGCTAGATGGTCGGCCATGCCTTAGTTGTGTCCGCTCCCATAACTTACAGTCCCCAATTTTATTAATTATTTTCATCATCTCATGAAGATTCCCCAGTTTCAGCAAAACCATGGATCCTTCATATTTTCTCAAAATGTTGCTCAAACGCGCATCAGAAAATATCGAAACTCTCAGGACTGAGACACAGACATTATGGTGACATGGGCATGTCTCCTTGACTGACCAAGGCTGGCCTTGAGGCTTGCAAAGAGCCGGTCCCACGTGTTTTAACAATTTTGACCTAATTTGCTCAATTGCTGGTACGAACTCTTCCCAAACAACTTGGAGTTTGCTCAAACGACCATCAGCTGGTCCCATGATCACCAAGGGCCGGTCTCATTCCCCCTTGGTTGGTCCCTCATCTCTCCATAATCAGGTTTTACCACCTGACGCTCACACGAGCACTATTTTAAAAAATGATTAAACCAGCATTTAATCATCTTTTCACCAACTAGTCTTCAGGAGACTTTGGTATTTTGCTCACTTGAGCATCTAGGAGCTACACGGTCGATTCATCATCTCATGTAGCCGGTCCCTCCTTCATATCATGAACAGTTTTCAATAAATTATCAATTCAACAATTGATCAAAATTAGGGTTTCGAATCCAGAGCTCTGCAAAAAACATAATTCTGAGCAGATTCAAACATTAACAATTTTACGTTAATCCCGTGGTCAACATTTTAATAATTATGCTCGGCTCAGATGCCATCATCTTAAATCAACATTTGCTCAAACGAGCAACATTTGTTCAAATGAGCAACATTTGTTCAAATGAGCAACATCTGCTCACACCAAAGAATATTTGTTCAATTATTAATATTCAACAATTCATCAAATGAGCAACATTCGCTCAAATGGACATATTTGTTCACGCTGAAGAATGTTGGTGCAACTATCAATATTCAATAATTCATCAAATGAGAAATATTTTCTCAGATTAAGGAATATTTATTCAACTATCAATATTCAACGATTCAGCAGCACAGTTTTCTCAAGTTATCAACATTTATTCGACAATGATATTTTCTGTCTCAGCAGACATGTTTGATTCATGAGTCTCATAACCTTTGCAAATTATGTTCAACTCCGCAATACAAGGACTCATAGTCCCATAAAGTGAGCAACTGACTAACTAAATACACGTCTGTCTTGCAGACTCCACATTCATGAGATATCAATCGTGTGATACGGGGGGATATTAACTAGAGTTTTGTTCTGGCGGTCTATGGCACGTGTGTTCATACACACGATGAGAATGTGAGCAAGTCGTGCAATCAGTTGGAGGAGTTAGCAAAGTAATGGGTGGAAAGTTAACCAAGTCTCCGCATGATGAGCAACTGGTTTCAACACGATTTTCCACTTCCCCACTCTTTGATTCCAGCAACTGTCACACTTCATGGGATCATGGTGTTTTCAATTCAGAAATATAAAAGGCCTCTGAATCATTACTGAAACAGACAAGAATTTCTCGACAAGTTCATACAGACAATGTTTCATCTACACGAACTCATTGTCTGAGAAATCACTCTCAACCGAGTAAAATTCAATCATTCAGAACTTTCTAACGCAGAATACACAACACACTTACAATCTCGATCACCATTGATCTCACACATTTCTCAGCTTCCCTCCTACAGATCAGCCCATCCTCTCTTGTCACCAAATTGATTCTGGAACGGCCATTGTCTTTGTTTAGGCTGGAGTCCTACAGATTGATCTCTCGAACTTAAAGCACTCCCTTCTTGCAGTGCATCTGTGTGAGGTTGAGCATTTGCTCGGTTCAAGGAGTCTCTGCACGGTCATCTCCTCAATTCCGTAAAAACCAGCAAATCGTTTTTCCCCATCTACAGATTGGCGACCACAGTGGGAGATTAATCTTTCGGTTGCAATCTCACGTTGTCACAAAGATGGCTGGTCTTAGGTCTGGGTTAGTTACGGGTTCCAACACAAACGACGCTAGCACTAGCAACAATAACAATGAGGATATCCCTGAAACCATTCCGTCCTCTAACACTGACGATGGTAATGTTATTCCTCCTTACTCTAACATTGAAGGTGATCCCTTGTTCGTCCGACACCCTGAGGAAGTCAGGGTGAATTCACCACCTAGCATGGATGATCTCATCAAGGTGCAAGAGACTCTTGCAATGAATCAAACTGACATGGTTGCAACACAGAAGGAGATATTTTAATTATTTCAAGACTCTCACTGACAAGATGTCATAAGAGACTCAAGGAAAAGGAAAATAAAAGGAAACATCCTCAGATACTGATCCGGAAGTAGTTCCAATTCATACAGTGGATGACAGCAAAGTCCGCAAAGCTGCAAACGATCCATCAGCAAAGGAATCATCAAATTTCATTACTATGGAAGATTTGGAACGCCTCCTGGAGAACCATGGAAAAGACAAGACATCACATGTCCACCGTCACCAGCCTCATACCCTGCTGCTACACAAAGGATTCCTCTTCCAAAAGGTTATACCTCTCCAACCTTCACTTTATATGACGGAACAGGCAATGCTCGGGAGCATGTTTCTCGGTTCCTGGAATCCTTGGGCGAACATGAGCATAACCATGTTGTTCGCCTCAAAGAATTTTCAAAATCCTTGAAAGGCAGAGCATATACCTGGTACAACAACATCGCACCGGGAAGTATCACCAGTTAGGGAGAAATGATTAATGCTTTCTAGAGAAAATATTTCTTCGTTTCAAAGCAAATCACCCTCTCTGATCTTGGAAGGATGTTTCAAAGGAGCAAAGAGCATCCTAATGATTATGTGAAAAGGTTCAGAGTTCAAGCCCTGGACTGTCATGATCCAAATGTCACAGAGCATCAACTTATAGACTTGTGCATCAATGGAAGGATCCCGATCTTCAGAGATTTACTGGAAAATCTATGGTTCCAGACCTTTTCAGAACTTCATGAAGCAGCTAAGAGATCAACAACTACCGCACCTTCTTTACTGGAGAGAGATAAAGCTACAAAAGCTTAAGAAACACGAGAAACTCGAGGTAGCATACGTTTGATCAACAAACAGTACAACCTCCAACCTTCCACAAACGTTGTTGCAGAAGGGAGAAAACGAAAATCCGAGCCACAACGCAAGCATGCTTCCTCAGCTCCTTCAAAAGCACAAAGGAAGGGTAATCAAACTCGGAATGCACAAGCTCAAACCCAGCACGGAAGCTGATCAAGCAGAAGCTGACTTACATTTTCCCATTGAAGAGGTGATCAAATTGTTAGAAGTCTGGATCCAGGGTGGTGCAATAATTCATCAATCATCCAACAAGTAACTGCAATATTTTGAAGCACATTTTCAAAGAGAAGGTTGATCCACAATAGCTTCAACTGGGGACTGAAGGAGTACACAAGAATCCTCTCCCAATCAGAACCTTTACACTCTCTGAACAACCTATCAAAGAGGCAGTTCAATCCTTGGTCGAACGTGAATTGCTCTATCTGTCTAAGGCACAAAGGAGAGACATGTTCACAGCACTGAACCACATCGTGTCAAGAAGTCCATTCCGGAGATACTTCTTAAGCCTCCAGCCACATATCAAGAGATGTACGACTGGGGACTTCTTATCACAGTCAATCTCAAAAGAAACGAATTTGGAAGAACGCTGATCGATGCTGGCACCACCATCAACAACATTCCACTAAAAACCATCAGGTCCACATGCATCACTCGACAAGAAGCTACTCATGCTCCTATCTCAATCAGAGACCTTGAAGGAACGCTCGGAAATACTTATGGCTACATGACTCTCAAAGTGAACATAAGTTCAACCTGGACAGAAACCAAGTTTCACATAATCGGGAAGATCCAGGATATGACATGTCCTTCAGAAGAGCGTGGATCCACGCTGAAAAGATGGGTACTTACAAAGCGCCTTTGGTTACACATCTCTCCGACGAAGAAAGTTCTGATCCAGAAGATTTGGAGGATGTTCCATCATCACAGCACTTGGAGGAATTTCGAACTTTGACGAGGTTGAAACAAGAACCTGCAAAATATGCATATACATTCATCAAAAGGTCCTGCACTCAGGCAAGTCTCATTCCTCCCATGTCTATGTCATTTATTTCCTCACATGCTATTATATCATGGGGACTCAATTCTGCTAGCAACTCTAGAAGACGTTATGAATGGTAACTTCACCGCATTAGTTTTTACCAACTGGTTGAATCTGACGTTTCTCCGAATCAAGCACTAAAACATTCATTACTGAGATGATGTCCAAACATGGCAAAGAACACTTTGGGCGTTTCTCCTGCAAGTCTGTGTGTTCCACAAAATCAGAAAGCTCTGATGTCTGCACAAGTGTCGAATCCCACCACCGCAATGAAAGTTATGCTAAATCAACAGAAGATACTCCAGGGCAGAGATGATCAAACCCCTAAGACATTCGATACTTAAGGAATGTACGCTTCAACGCTCAAGCATCTAAGAAGCCTTCAAATTGTACTCCCAATCAAATAGTACACCTTCGGTAATGGAGCATCTGGCTTCAGCACAAATATCTCGACGATGACACACTGATTCAACACCAGCGAAATCAAAGTGTAACTAAATTACAATCGTTAATTCTTCATTATCCCATGATAAAACTTCTGAACCAGATGCAACATCATTCATCCATGGATGGCACAAACTCCTTCAACATACACTGGGGACTTGATCTTTTTGGAATTTGCAATCTGATGTGATTCCATGAAACTTTATCAATGGAACCTCTCTACATTACAAGCCTTGCACGACCAAGGAACTTTTTCTCCTCACATCTAGAATGGAGACTGCTGATGTTATCTGCCACAACAACATCGATTCCCTGACGAGGCCACTTCACAGTAAAGTCATATTCAGGATAATTTGGGATGAAATCCTAGAACATCTTCATCTTATGACTGCTCAACTCACCAACTAGTTCGTGAATGTAAAAGGCTCACTGGATGAATGAGCAAAGGCTATATCGATAATCATGGTTCTATCCTTTTTCGGTCTCTGGTGCAACTCCAACCATAGTATCAGCATCAACAAGGATATGTGGAGGAACTCCGTTCATGGTCTCAGCATCGACAAGAATTTCTGGAGAAATTTCAATCGTGATCTAGCATCAACAAGGGTCTCAAGAGCAACATCCTCATGACAGGGCTTCATCAATTAACCATTCTATGAAGTATTGCTCGACGAAGCGGACTTCTCCAAGCACTAATGATTCATATCAAGATGTGTAGACCTGATAACATTCTCACATGAAAGTTTTCCCAAAGCTTGCACAACTGGTTGGCACAATCGAAAGTCTTCTACAAGATGTTCTCATCACCTCTACAAATGAGATACAACACACTTCTGACCATATGTTTACAAAAACGTACTAATAGGTGAGGAATGGGACAATGGTTCCTCAACGAAAGATGTTCTTCTATGTCTCTTCTATAACATATCAAAAGGGCACCTCAATCGCACATACAAGCTGAAAGATATGGCCTTTACCGTCAGGTCTACGAAATCTGAAAAATTTATACGGGATTACAAATTACAAATGTGCACGCTTCGTTGGCTGACCTCTACAACTCCAAATTGAGTGATTCTTGTCTCATGAGATAACTCAGTCTCTTAGCTTCAAAATTTAGGGTCAAGCATCAAATTCCGACGTTGTATGAGGTTCATGCAGCTTCCAGAGCATCCAATATGCAAGCAGAAATTCTTAGAGGAGATTCATAACTTCCACTGTCGATCGATGTCCACCAGGTTTTTCCACTAAGTCCTTCATCAAGGTACCTTCAACTTAGACCACCTAGGTCTTTACATCAATTTTTCTACCTAGGTCCCCTATCCAAGTCTTTCCAGAAGAAGAGAAAACGAAAAGGAGAGATTTAACAAAATACTGGGGACTGACAGTCTACTGATCATGATGATCAGTTTCACAGTCCGAGACCCGTGACACTAGACTCTCATGTGTTAATCATTCATCATAAAAGGAATGGTACCACCAAGAATGCAACCATGGTCATTACAAAACCCCCATCTTGAGAGCAACCTCAGTTATGGTCCCATGACCAGGGTTTCAGAAGTGAGGTTTCTACGACTGACAGAAACAAGATGGCACTGCAAGCACCATGCTCATGTATCAATCAAGGGGTCCTGATCTCAAATGAATAAATGATATTAAAATCCTTCACCAACCGTTCCAGACACAAGCGAATGGTCTAAAGACACAACATGAGTGTTTTACAACAATCTCGCATGAGATGATTTTACACTGTCACACACAAAGAAGCGAGCTGGGAGAAATTGGTGAAGAATCTATGTATGGGTCATATATAATTCTCTTAGTATGGATGTCCTCTACAACATATCCAAAATTCATAGCAATTGGAGAAACGAGCCAAAAGATGTGGCCAAAATATTGGACTACATACCAGCTGAAAAAATTTTGGAAGTCTCCTGGAAGTTTACTGATTCGTCAATTTCAGCCCTTAAACGTGTTCAAAAGCCGAAAATATTCTTTGGTAAAGCTTGGAAATTTTCTGAGGATGAAGAAACATGGGTAGATCACGAAAATCCGACATCGGACGAAGATTCTACAACATTTTCAATGAAGACCTGACTTCTGAATTATCTGATGACGAATTATGACGAAATTCATCATTCATCTACATCTGAATCAGAAGTTGCGCCTTCCGCGCGAGATCAGACTTCATCTTCAGCCGCTAGTCTCATTTTCTGAAACCGGCGGCGTTTTGCTGATAAGCTGCAAGCCTTTCATCTTCAGCTTTCCTTTTCAGTAATAACTCATCTCGTCCCTGCTTCTCTTCTGCATCCGCTAAGACTAAGAAAGCGTTGATTCCATCACGGAAGACTCCCAGATGATCGAGAGACATATAATGCATCAGCTTTCCAGCGTCTCTGAAAGTTTGATTCACCTCGGCATGAACATCTACAGAAGTCTTCATCTTTGACTTGATATTTCTGGAGCGTTCCCCGGAAGGGCCAGAAGAGTGGTTGTAACCAGAAGTCACCACTATCTAAGGCGAAAGACATGGATTCATGGATATACCAATAACAAACGCGTAACAAAATGGTAACAATCCAACTCTTACCTATTTAAAATTTCACTAGATGTAGTGATTATAACATTAGAATTTCGAAAACTTGCTCGTTCCCTCAAACCTGCAAAGACGAGCAAAATTCATTATTCAAAATCATGACTTGATTTTCATAAAACCGTGAACAACCCACGTGAATTTTAACATTCACTGGTTTTTCAAAAACTAGACAGATGTCCATTCTACAATTGTGAAAACTCACAGACATTATTTCACCATGTATAATGGTCTACTTTCAACAGTTGTTCAAAATCAAAACATCGGTTTTACAAAAATATATATATTTAACGTGAAACTCACGTAAGTTTGAAAAATAACATATATATATGTTTTTGCTCCCTCGCGCGAGCATCTGTCTTTGAAGCGAGAGTATATTTTCAAAGATTTCTGAAAGCTCGAAGATAAAAAAATTTCATGAAAGCTCATAAACAAAATTTTATTACTAACAGACGCACGTCTGTTCAAAAAAACATTCTCTCGTATGAGCATCCACCTTTGAAACGAGAGTTTATTCCACTTTGTGAAATCTCACGTATTTAAAAAATAAAATTTTGTTTTTCGTGAAAGCTCATAGACAAAAATTTTATCATTAGACTCAGGTCTATTTTGTTTTTTTCTTAAACTAACGAACGAACGAACGTCCGCACTAAAATGGATTCCTTTCTTGGGCCGGATCCATGAATCCTAAACCGACAAAGGTTCCATCACCAAATCACCGGTGCTACACCACTTTACGCTCGTTAGACAATGCTCTATCATGCCACTGAGATCTTCGTTCAAACCACGGTTCGCTCGTACAATCGAAAATCCGATAACATCTTATCTTACGACTAAGTTCAATTACTTATTTTGTTTATGACTAGAAAATGACCGTCCAGTGCTGACTGAGGAACATGACTGTCCCTCACTAAGCAGGGGACTTAATGTAGATGGTGGATTTTCGACAAAGGCTAAAATCATAAAACCACAGTTGTACATACTCCTGATCCAGCAAACAGATGAGTATTGAGGCTCATGTCTCTCATTAAAGCATGAAATTTCATGATGCAAGAACCTCTGACTGAGAATACTGTCTCTCAGAGCATATGCAGATGTGCGGTATCTCAACTAAGACAACGGCATATCTCATGAATACTGAGCAATTTCAGTAATCACTTTTATATAGAATCGAATGATTGGACGGCTCCTAGACAGCTTTCCTGCTAGTATAGAGTGATAACGTCTTCAGGATGTAACAATGTTTTCCCTGACTATGTAAGAGACATGTATATACAATCATTATGATTGGATGGCTCTAGACAGCTTGCGTGCTAGTATAGAGCGATAACGTCTTCAGGAGGCAACAACGTGTTTTCCTTGACTATACTATACATAGTAAATATGACGCTTCAACAAGCTCATATCGCTCAATCTTGAATAATTAATGCTCCTAGACAGCATGCCTGCTAGTATAGAGCCTTCAATTAATTATCTCTAATTGTTAACTGAATCTTCAGCAATATTCTACGATTTTTCGTAACATTTCGTCACTTCAATTCGTGGTTCTTCCCAGCATAATTCCACGGGTTAGTGATAAATGTTCAACATACGGGCATATGAGCCGCTATCGAGTAAGCCCCGACCAAAATGGTGCAAGTAATGCACAAACGAGCATTCCAAAACACGAAGGAACGATAAACCTATGCAAAATAGAAATAAAATAATAAATAATAAAATATTAATTGAGGCGCCAGGGGACTGGGCCCACCGGCCGGAAAGTCGTGTCATGGCCAGTCCCACACCCAATTTTATATTTTATCATATTTTTATTATTTTCCTTGATCTCATCAAAATCTCTTCATTTGAGCAAATATCCTTCGTTTCATGAAAACTCCTTAAATTCATGAAATTTCCTTCAAGTTATGAAAAATAATATAAAATTAGGGAAACTCGTGGGACCGGGCCCTAGCCGTCCGGTCATGCCCTAGCCGATCCCACATGCCCCTTATTTTATTATTATTATTTTTTATGTTTCCCACATCTTATGGAAACTCCTTGATTTCAACAAACTCCTTGGTTTTATGATATTTCCCTAAACTCATGAAAATTATGTAAAATTAGGGAGAAAACGCACGGGACCGGGCTCATTGGCCGACTGGCCATGCCCTAGCCGTGGCCGGTCCCATACCCCCTTGTCTAATTATTTTAATATTATTTGTTTCCCTCATCTCATGAAAACTCCTTCACTTCAAGGAAACTCCTTGATTTCATGATATTTCCCTAAAATCATGAAAATAATATAAAATTAGGGAAAGTGACATGGGACCGTGCCCATCGGCCGGCCGGCCATTCCTTGGCCATAGCCGGTCCCACACTTCATGACTCCCTATTTTATTATTATTATTATTTCCATAATCTCATGGAAGTTCTTTGTCTCATGAAATTCCTCAGTTTCATGGTATTTTCCTCACATCAGGGAAAATACATAAAATTGGGAAAGGTGTTGCGGGACCGAGATTGCTAGCTGGCCGGCCATGACCTAGTTGTGTCTGGTCCCACACCTTACAGTCCCCAATTTTATTAATTATTTTCATCATCTCATGAAAATTCCCCAGTTTCAGCAAAACCCTGGATAATTCATACTTTCTCAAAATGTTGCTCAAACGCGCATCAGAAAATATCGAAACTCCCAGGACTGAGACATGGACATTATGGTGACACGGGCATATCTCCTTGACCGACCAAGGATGGTCCTGAGGCTTGCAAAGAGCCGCTCCCACGTGTTTTAACAGTTTTGACCTAATTTGCTCAATTGCTGGTCCAAACTCTTCCCAAACAACTTGGAGTTTGCTCAAACGACCATCAGCTGGTCCAATGATCACCAAGGGCCGGTCTCATGCCCCCTTGGTCGGTCCCTCATCTCTCCATAATCAGGTTTTACTACCTGACGCTCACACGAGCACTATTTTAATAAATGATTAAATCAACATTTAATCATCTTTTCACCAACTAGTCTTCAGGAGACTTTGGTATTTTTCTCACTTGAGCATCTGGGAGCTACACGGTCGATTCATCATCCCATGTAGCCGGTCCCTCTTTCTTAGGTTTTCAATAAATCATCAATTAATCATCAATTCAGCAATTGATCAAAATTAGGGTTTCGAATCCAGAGCTCTACAAAAAACATAATTCTGAGCAGATTCAAACATTAACAATTTTACGTTGATCCCGTGGTCAACATTTTAATAATTATGCTTGGCTCAGATGCCAGCATCTTAAATCAACATTTGCTCAGACGAGCAACATTTGTTCAAATGAGCAACATCTGCTCACATCAAAGAATATTGGTTCAATTATTAATATTCAACAATTCATCAAATGAGCAACATTCGCTCAAATATACAATATTTGTTCACGCTGAAGAATGTTGGTTCAACTATCAATATTCAATAATTCATCAGATGAGCAACATTTGCTCAGATGAACAATATTTTCTCAAACTAAGGAATATTTTTCAACTATCAATATTCAACGATTCAGCAGCACAGGTTTCTCAGGTTATCAACATTTATTCGACAATGATATTTTCTGCCTCAGCAGACATGTTCGATTCATGATTCTCAGAACATTTGCAAATTATGTTCAACTCAGCAATACAATGACTCATAGTCCCATAAAGTCAGCAACTGACTAACTAAATACACGTCTGTCTTGCACACTCCACATTCATGAGATATCAATCGTGTCACATGGGGGGATATTAACTAGGTTTTCGGTATGGCGGTCTATGACACGTGTGTTCATACACACAATGATAATGTGAGCAAGTCGTGCAATCAGTTGGAGGAGTTAGCAAAGTAATGGGTGGAAAGTTAACCAAGTCTCCGCACGATGAGCAACTGGTTTCAACACGATTTTTCGCTTCCCCACTCTTTGACTCCAGCAACTGTCACACTTCATGAGATCATGGTGTTTTTAATTTAGCGATATAAAAGGCCTCTGAATCATGATTGAAACAGACAAGAATTTCTCGACAAGTTCATACAGACAATCTTTCGTCTACACGAACTCATCGTCTGAGCAATCACTCTTAACCGAGTAAAATTCAATCATTAAGAACTTTCTTACGCAGAATACACAACACACCTACAATCTCGATCACCATTGATCTCACACATTTCTCAGCTTCCCTACTATAGATCAGCCCATCCTCTCTTGTGACCGAATTGACTCTGGAATGGCCATTGTCTTGGTTTAGGCCGGAGACCTACAGATTGATCTCTCGAACTTAAAGCACTCCCTTCTTGCAGTGCATCTGTGTGAGGTTGAGAATTTGCTCGGTTCAAGAAGTCTCTGCATGGTCATCTCCTCAATTCCGTAAAAAATAGCAAATCGTTTTTCCCCATCTACAACTGTAAGAAGAGTATGAACATGAGGAGCCCAGCGGCAAAAGAGTTGTGTTGTGTCGCGCTTACATCTCTTAACTTCCCGTTTGAGAGATGAATTTATAGCTTCGTCAATACCTGCTCTACGGAGGGTGGATGCGTGACCAGGATTGGAACGTATATAGGATGCCCAGTACGGCCATATCAGATGGGTTTTTGACTTTGAGCGAATATCAATGATGGGAAGATCGTAATCACCATGATGAATAGCCATCCACGTTAAAACGCGAAAGCATCCACAGTCTCCGACTCGGGTTGCATAAGCCACCCGGGGGCAGAAGGATAAGGTAATACAAGAGGGTTTAGAAGGCAAGCGACCAAGATATTATCTAGAAAAAAACGCGCTTACCTCCGCGGAGATCCCTCAGCCTTAGCGCGCGTTTCAGATTGGGTCCGCTAGTAAACTCCACGATCATATATGACCTGCCATCCGCTGGAGGAGGTAGGAGAATTTCATCTTGCTCCGAGTACTCGGTCTCCTCAGAACATCTGCTCATGGCTCCTTCAGACTCATCAGATTCTTCAGACGAACTACTGGTAGAACTACTAGACATGGCGAGTATATGTGTATGTTTAAGAGGAAGGAAGAAGAAGAAGATAAGGGAAAAAAAACAAACCAACAGGTTTATATATAGAGAGCCTCAAGGCTTGAACGTGGCTGTTATACAGAGGGAGTGGTAACCGGCAGAAACTGAAAAGAAGAGGGAAAGTTTGAATGATGAAAGAACGTCAAACGTCACCCATGATCATGTAGTTAATAAAGAGGAAGGGGATCCTCACCCCGACTTCCTACAAAAAAAGGAGGGCGTTCGAAAAATTATATTACGACTGGGTCATTTAACAATTGACCCAATAGTCAGGGGACTAATATTGACATGAAAAATAATACCCCTTTATGGTATAAGGGTGCTCTTAAGAGGATATGTAAGCCTAGTATGAGATATAGGAACTTGGGGACTAAGCCCAAGTTCAATAAGAAAAGACCCATGAGGAAAGGAGGACAAGGAAGGGATTAATGAATAGGGAGGAGGTTATCCTAAGAAATGGCATTAGAGGTAATTAAGGAGGTTTAGGACATGTGTCATGATAACATAAATTGAGGGACTTTTAGGAAAGTCTATATAAGAAAGTACAAGGTACAATGGAAAAGCAACTCTCTCTCTTACCATTCCTGGTAAAGTGAGATCACTTAGTGAGACTAGGACGGGTAGAACCAAAACTAAATTCACCCCTCAACACTGATGATACTGATGACGAGGATATGCCACAATGCTTTAAATGTAAAGGTTTTGGTCATTTTGCAAATGAGTGTCCAAACCGTAGAAAATACACTGGGAACAAAGGTCTTGCTGCAACTCTTGATGAAATGTTTGATCACTATGATTCGAATGAAGACGAAAAATAAATTGTTGCGCTTCTTTGTGAAGATATTGATTTTGATAATTGTAGAAATACATACTTCAATCTTGATATTCTTTCAGAAGGAAACACAAGCAATCTAGAAGAGAAAATTGACCTTTCTATTGGAAACTCTCTGTCTGATTTTTCAGGTTCCACTATGTGTCTAGCAGCTTGCACATATCGGGCATCTGAATCATCTTATCCATTGACATGCTTTTATTGTTCACTCAAAGGTCATGAACTCTCAAAGTGTTTCAAGTACAAACACAAGATGAGATATGTTAATAAACTTCAACGAAGAGAAAATCGGCTAGAAAACAAGCTCAAACTTGTACAAAAAACAGTTGAGGTATGTAAGATTTTATCCTCTTTAAAGAAGTTAGTTTCCAAAGAGAAAACAAGACCACTAGAAAATAGAGTATGGTCTAAACATTTTGATAGACATGGTTCTATGAATTCCTTTCAAAAAGGTTGTGGTGGACAAATTGTTGTTCACCAGCACAACTTAATTGTGTTGTTTTGGTGCATCTTGTCTCATGTGCCTGATTAAAAGAGACAAGATTCTGCACACCTCATGCTTTAAGGAAAAAAAATGTTTTTGTTTTCTTAGATTTTCCGTGTGTTTTGTGAAATTGGAATTCTTTCATATTGGAAGGGACTTACCTATTTAATCAATAAAAGAGGGTTATTCTCGACAATTTTATTCTCTTTAGGGTTGTGAATGTGCGTGCGTGAACCTGTGTGGTTAAAGGTTCTGTAACCCTACATTCCTTTTCCTTCTCTGAAACTCTTTTCATCTTAAGACTGCCTGTTGAGTTTAAACTGTGATTTCCTCTCACAAACCCGTACTCGTATGGATACTCCAAGCATCATGTGTTCTGATGGAAAACATGTTAATATGATTGTTAATCCATCAATCATGAAGGAAAAATAGAAATCTCCGTTACCTCTAACTTTGAAAAGAAAAATAAGGAATGTGAGAAAGGCAAGAGTTGTTCCTTCAAATTCTTAGAAGTTTTCTGGTGTTGTTGAAGAGTTGAAGGAAACAAGGAAGGAGATTCATCAAATAAAGTCTTTTTTATGAGAACTCTTGAAATTCAGAAGGCCCTGGTTCGATATCATCAGCCTAGAAGGTTTGTTGGAATTGACTCCTTTCTTCACGAACCTTATGTACCTATGGCTATTAACGACAAGGAGTTCGGGGACGATAAAGAATTCTTCAGAGGCCTCAATGTCTAGTAACTTCTTATGAGAATTTATTTCTTGTGTTTTTAGAAGAATAACTAGGGTTTGGAATAGCCATTATTGTGAGTACAAATAGCTATGTCCAACATTTTCATCTTCGTGTTTTTAGATTTATTTATTTAAATTCTAAGTTCTTTGGAAGATGATGTTTGCAATTTTAATCTTTATGATTTTATATTGCAAATTGTTATGGGATATGTTGTTTATGTCCGTGAACCTGTGACTGTCCCATACTTGTTCAAAAGTTATCTCTATTATGTCGGTATGAAAGTATTGATAAGATAGAATGAACTTTTGACAAACAAAAGTTAAAACCTTTTATGTCATTATGGAAATTTTGATATAATAAAGGATGAACTTTTGTTTATAATGATTAAGTTTATTATATTTCATTGTGCAAATAGTGATGAAAAATAGAATGAATCATTGTGTATTCCACAGTATTGATCGATCTCCGATCCACATTTTTATGCACATACTGTGTTGCTCCGTAAGTTCTCTTATGTCGAGCATGACCAATTGAATTGATCATTTTTATGGTTGATTCAATTGAGATTTTTGGATTCAGATTCATGTGATTTGGTTATATCCAAAGAAATCCTTCTTTTCTTGTAAAAGAAAGGTCATCTTTGTTGTTCTTTCGGGAATGACATATTATGGAGAAGAGTTCTTAATTGAACTTGTGCTTAATTGCCAAATCCTTGTGGGGAGTGCGGATGTGGAATTTTAAAGGGTTATCTTGTATCTTTATAAACTCATTGATGAATGCATTTAGTTTCGTCTTTATGATTGCATCTAAATAAGTTGGTATGTTATTCTCTTTTGGTCATGAAGTATCTCTATGAAAATTTCATGAGGATCCCACTGGTTTTCGTACCTTTGCCTATTTATAATGACAAAAAGGGGGAGAATTAATATGTAGTTTCATACTACAAATACATATGGTTTACGGATCATTATATAAGGGGGAGTGGTTTTCATTTTGAGATGAAGTATTGACTAAGGAGGAGTGATACATATCACCATAGTATTGTTGTCAAAGTTGTGATACAATTGAACTTTGATGTTGTATAATAATACTATGACACTGTATAACAATGATTGAGAGCATTTGTTTTCTCATTATTATCGCTATGGATCTTCAACAACTATGATGCTGAGTTGAACACGTTTAGAATCATGGAGTACTTGGAAGTGACGAAGATTTCGAGTCGTATTGAAGATGCCAAGGAGATCAAGCATTTGGATGAGAAGCTACAAAGTTTTATTTATTTTGTAATCCATATGTATTGATAATTTTGTCACTAAAATTGAAAAAGGGGGAGATTGTTAGAGCACTGCTCGGTCGAACTCGCATGCATTGTTATATCAAGCATGTTTGTCAATGTTAATGATCAAAACTATAAGTCTTGATTTCTAGCCTATTTATAGATGTCTCGGACTAGGACATAGATTGTGTAGTTGAGCTTAGTTTTCACGGCGTTCATCATTTGAATACGAAGAACTAATAAGGGGAACTTATTTGGATACTGAAACTCATCTATCACTTGGAAAAGTGTAATTCTACTGTATCTTCTATATTGAGACATAAGTCGTATTATGATATAGTTTTCTATATAGACATTTAAAATTCCGATCTGAGTTTATCTTGCTAACATATTTGTCGAAATATGTGTTGGCAAGCTTTCGCTTCGACCAAGTTCATCTTATATCATGTGAAAATTTCCGAGTAACATCTTACATGGTTTGTGTGATATAATCATTTGGTGTTGTCTTGGAATGTTTCGTTATGATTATTTCAATAACTAGAAAATTGCTTTGATGCTAATAGTATGTGAAAAACAACTATTGTCATCCTCTAAGAAACTTTCAATGACTGAAATAAGAGTTTAGAACACTTAACAATTATTGGATATGTCATGTTATGCACTCTTGCACATATGTAATCCATGTCCGAGAGCCATAGTATGCGCACTCATTTGCGTACCCGTTGGTTTGATAAATTCGGGAACCTAAGTATGCGTTCCCGTTTTCGTACTGGCGTACAGGTTCATGTCCGAGAATTTATGCTGGGATTGAAAGTTCGCGTACCTGTTTGTGTACTGGCGAAACCCAATCTTAGTCCGGGTATTTCAAGTATGCGTACCCGTTTGCATATTTGAAGGTTAAAGTTCTAAAATCGGTTATGAACGCGAACATAAACATTTGTATAATAAGGAATGCAATCTTTGCAAACCGTGGCTATAATGTTCATGATTGATTCGAGCGAATCAAGCTGATTTTGCTTCAATTGTGTTATTGTATAATACTATGAGAATATAGCAGTTGAACAACTCTTTAACTAGTTTCATTTGAGTCATTTGAACTAGTTATAGTTAAGATGAATAAGGTCGATATGAGAGTAATCATGTGGCTAACCTCGGCAACTATCTGTGAACCAACATGGTGTACACGTTTGGGTACGGTTACATAAACCTAAATAAGGGTACATTTCATTTTTGTGTAACAAGCTAAGTTCGATCTAACGATTGAATGATATTAGCTTGGTTGGATCAGGTTTTTCATCTAACGGTGAATATTGAATGCTTTGTTACCAAGGTAACTTGGATTGCAAATCCTGATTTGAAAACTATATAAAGGAGAACTCTAACAACTGGGAAAACTAATCCCCACACCTCCTGTGTTACTAGTTGCATAAACGAGAGTCAATTCTCCTTTAACCTTAGGTTTCCATCGATACCCTGTAGGTTAATGACTTCAAAGACTTCATTGGGATTGTGAAGCCAGACCCAACTATTTTCTTTGTAGTTGCGTGTTCTAATCTTGCCCGATTCTATCGTATTGAGTACAATTGAAATAATTGACTCGAGATTAATTTACCCGATAGGCAAGATAAAAATATTCACAAACATCTTCTTCTCATCGTTTGTGATTCCACAATATCTTGTTTCGCTAGTCGATTAAGATTATTGTGAGGTGATTGATAATACTAGGCTTTTCTTCGGGAATATAAGTCTAGTTTATCAATTGGTGCCTGTTCACCTTGATTTATCAAAAGACGAAACAAAAACTCTTGGGTATTTTTATGGGATACGGATTTATTCAATATATAGATTTTGTGTGAGACAATTTTTTTTATCAAGTCTTCGACTTTGGGTCATCGTAACTTTTGGTTGTGGGTGAGATCAACTAAGGGAATCAAGTGCATAGTATCCTGCTAGGATCAGAGACGTAAGGAACACAACTGTACCTTGAATCAGTGTGATATTGATTAGGGTTCACCTACAGTCCAGTCGAAGTTAATTGGTAGTAGGCTAGAGTCTGTAGCGGCTTAATACAGTGTGTTCAATCTGGACTAGGTCCGGGGTTTTTATGCATTTGCGGTTTTCCTCGTTAACAAAATTCTGGTGTCTGTGTTATTTCTTTTCCGCATTATATTTTGTTATATAATTGAAATATCACAGGTTGTGTGTTAAGATCAATCAATTAGAATATCCAACCTTTGGTTGTTGATTTACATTGATTGGCACTTGAACATTGGTCTTTGGTACCGTTCAAGCTACTCCTCTTATATTGAATCGGGCTCGCATGTTTCTATTTGTTGATTGCGGATTGAATTAAGAGTTTGAGATATTAAACTCTTACATATACTTTTGTCTAGATTGAGTCGGACTGTCTAGTTGATTCTCTAGAAAGTATATTAGAGTAAGTCCTCTCAGATTGTCAAACGAATTGTTGGGTGTGGTTGTTATACCCACACATTTTCAATACCGTTGATCATAATGAAGATGAATGCCTCAATACAACAGATGATTTGATAATTTGAAGGTTCACTAATGAGAAGTATATTAATTATGTACATGAACTTGTTGCTGTATACGGGGTAGAGATTTGCAAAGATATTGACATCATGCCAGAGAAAATTTGTGAAGCTAGTCGGAAAAAAATCGCAGAAGAAGCTCAGCTTGAAGAACAACAAGAGGGGAATACAACAAGGAATAATAAAAGAACTAGAAGATACCAGAATGATGATGACAGTCATGGTGAGATCATGGAAAGTAATACTGGAACTCTGCCTTCCACCAATTGAAACGACGACATGGAACATGATCTGATTGAGGAAGTAAGTGAAAGAGCATGAGAGAATTCCCATGAGATGAATGAGGCCCCTAATAATCTGGTAATACCCTTTTACTTAAAAACTCTTTTATTTTCATTAAGTTTAAGTTTCGACTCAGCATTTATAGTAGTGTTTTATGTATTGCATTGTTTTATTCCGTTCACCATTCTAGTAGTAACTTGATACTTGTTTTATTCTGTTAACCATTCTAACAGTAATTTTTGTATCAAGTTAGGTCTGTTTAGTTTAGGCACAAATATGAAAATTCTAAGTTGGAATTGCTATGGTATCTTAGGCAAATACACTAAATATCATTTATTACACATAAATAAAACTCACTCCCCTGACATTATTTTTTTGTCTGAGACAAAAATTAATGATGATAGAATCATAAACATTACTAGCTTTCTCCAGATGCCAAACATATGTTATGTCCTATATCTGGGTCAAGATGGTGGTATTATCTTGCTATGGAAAAATGGTTTTTCTCTAAATTTTTTGAATTCCTCTGTCAATATGTTTCATGCTCTAGTTAAAAATGATCCTAATAAAGGGAAATGGTTCCTTTCCCGTGTCTATGGAACATCTTATAAAAATGACCAACCTAGTCAGTGGAAATATATTCAGGACTTAAGCTCATCTGTTAATATTCCTTGGGTTCTTTTAGGTGACCGAATATTACTATGAGTACAATGAAAGAAATACAAATTCAGAACCTATTTCTCCTGAAGTTCTAACGAGCATTAGAGACTCTAACTTGCATGATACGGTTATAGTGGAATCAGTTTACCTGGACCAGCAACAATCTTGGTACAGGTAAAATAAATCTAGACTTGACAGATTCCTAGTTAACAGTGAATGGATGCTTAACTATCCAGATGTTAAACTTTCTCATCTTCCCATAAAAGGGTCAGATCATGCCCCTATTATGTTATCCATGTATAACAAGTCTAGTAACTCAGGTAAATGTAGGAATTTTTGAGCACTGGTTGATAAATGTGCTTGTAAAAATGAAAACTTGTTTGCTTGGAAAACTAATCTTACAGGTTCTGCAGCCTATCTCTTAACTGATAAGCTTTTTAACACAATATATATTCTATCTAAGTTGAGCAAGGAAACATTTGGTCATATTCAAGAAAGAATCACTCATCTTCAAGAAGATCTAGTTCAACTTCAGGCTACTGACATTCAAGGTAGCAATACATAAGAAGTTAAGAAGCTTGAGATATAAATTGATAATCTTAATGAGATTCAAGCAAGTTATAATATGCAAAAATCCAGAGGTCATTTTATAATGATATTGACAGGAATTCAAAATATTTTCATACTAGAGTGAATCAAAGAAGAGCTAGGAAAAGAATTGATTCTTTACAGGCTCCTGATGTCTCTTGGTGTCATGATAGGAATTTTACGGAGAATGTCTTGATCACTCATTTCAAGAAGATCAGTTCTACTTCTCACCCAGTTGATTCCTTCCATTTTCTCCAACATATCCCATCTTGCATTACTGAGCAAGATAATGAGGCACTTATAAAAATTCCAGATGATACTGAAATATATGAAGCCTTCATGACAATGCAACCTTGGACCAGTCCAGGAACTGATGGTTTCGCACCATGATTTTATCAATATCAATGGTAGATAGTTAGTAAAGATGTGTGCAAAATGGTTAAGGCCTTCTTTAGTTTTGGATATTTTCTCAAGAAGATCAATAATCCTAGAATTTCTCTAATTCCTAAAGTCAATGGAGCTCATAAACCAAAAGATTTCAGGCCTATAGCTCTATGCAACACCATCTACAAGATTATCTCTAAAATTATTGTTTTTAGGCTCAAAAAACACATGGTTGATATGATATCTCCAATGCAATCATCATATGTTCCTGGCAGACTTATTTCAGAAAACATTTGTTTGGTTCAAGAACTTGTGAAAGCCATGAGGAAAAAAGGAGGTAGAACTGGCCATTTAGCTCTCAAAATGGACATATCCAAGACTTTTGATAGACTGGAGTGGGTTTTTTTGGATGAAGTTTTAAGACATTTTTTGGATGAGGCAACATTGCTTGTCTATGGGGCAACACTTCAAATCTTGAGAATATCACGAAAAATACCATGTTCCATAATTGAAAACTCTCTATAATCAAGCAGAGGGAACCTGTAAAGAAAATTAAGCTTCCACTAAAGAGAAAAACAAAGAGAAAAAGATAGAAATCTATAGAAGATAGGTAAAAACTCGATTAAAGTTTGATAAAACCAATTAAAGGAGATCGGATTTCCAAAAATTGAGAAGTTTCTAAAAGCAAAACCATAGAAGGATTAAACAAAACTTTCAGACAGTGGTGCTCTGAACTTTATAAAAGGAGACAAACAGTCAAAAAGGAAAAGATTAATTAAAAAAAGTAAAGGATTAATCATATCAGAATATGGAAGTGAAACAGAAGATTTTTGAAAAACAATTTTTATCTGAGTTGACTATATTCAGAGATAAATTCAAATTGATCCTAAATATTAGTTTTATTAAATATTATTTATTTCCGTTTATTTATTTTTGACTTATAATATTTTAAAATCAAATACAAAATTCATCTAAAGGATTTGCATCAGACAAGAAGCTTGTTGGGAGCCTAGCCGTAAACTGGGCTCCAACTTCTTTCTATACTACCACGCTTAACATATGGAAAACAAACTCTCTCATATGCACATTAGCATCATGACTAGCTACGTAGTTGCGAAAACGTTCCGTCGTGTCGACCCCAAGCTCACCAAAAGTAGTATAAGCCAAGGCTTCGAACCCGTGGTCTTGGGAGGTGCACTTTTCTAAATAGTTGGTGTTCTTACGAATAACAACATCCTTAATGGCGTGCCCCAAATCCAAATTGCGGCTATTACCTCCCGTAAAGGGCGAAACAATAGTCACATCCAAGCAAACATCACGAGCATTATTTTTTAAATCCGTAAATCCGGTTTTATCATTCGCTGGCTCATCTCATCGGTAATGGACTCGATGTGGATGACAATTTCAAACCACCATTTAGATGGACCCGATACTGGTGATAACAAATTCGTCCCCACTCCCCAGTATGGGCCGCAGAATATGGGGCCAAGACCTTATACCACCCATATGTATAAAGGAGCTATTCTGTCGTGCCTCTTCCTTCTGGTGAAACTCAGACGAAACGCGAGAGAAGAATAAGAATGATGATTGATTATTATTCAAAGTCAGAAGAGGAACTCAAGGCACAACAGGAATTCAAGGATTTTATGTAAGTTTATTGTTGTTCTTCAGAATTAGTCTTTTATCTTTTTATTATTCGATTGTTTATCATAAAAAATTGGGGTATTTGTAGGGTTTAATGTTATTATAGGGTTCTTGTTCATTAGTTGTTTGTTTATAATCAATTTGCTTCATGCTTCATATTTTTCCTTCCAGAAGAGCACAGATTAAAGAATTGAGGGATCGTGATCCTGCTGCAGCCGTGAAAAGAGATTAAAAGAGTCACGAGAGCAACTTGTAGATCTGAGGTAAATCTCTTGTTGTTCTTCAGAATTAGTTTTATCTTTTGTGACTAGGGTTTTTTCCTTGCTACAACCCTTGATTTTCCATTATTTATCATTAATTGTTGGGAGAATTTTCTGGGTTAAATGTTATTACATTAAATTTTCTTTGGTTATAATCAATTTGCTACATTCTTCATAATTTCAGGGATAAATTGACAAATCTTTTGAAGCAAGACTGGAAACAATTTAGAAATGTACACAAGGTTATTTCAGATTATGTGTTTCTTCTGAATAGCTATCCTTTCAAGCGTGATGAAATCTGGAGCGACGTATCTGTCGATTTGAACATACTAAAGGTACGTTGTTTTGTTTCCATTCTAGACACTAGTTTGATATGATAGTGAGGAGGTGTAAGTTTTGTTTACATGGTTTGTGTGCATCTTACTTTTAGGAACTGCTAGATAAATTGGAATACAAATCTGCTGAGGCCGAAAAAAACCACTACAAAGAGCAGTACACATTTCTCCGCTCTATCCAAAAAAGAGCTATGGTATATCTGTTGCTGTTATAATAAAAAGTTCCTTTTTTTGTTTTTGTTGATTTGCTTACTCTTCTTAATTTGGGCTTATAATAGATGCTTTGTAAGCTTGACCTTGCCTTACAGAATCGTCACAGTACCTTCACTCCAGATATGATTCGTTGTTTTCGGCAGATACTGGCGGGTGTGGATTTCAAATATATGTTGGAGTTCGCCGACCGTAAGTAAGAAGTATTGTCGACTGGACGAGCTAAAAAATATGGCAAAGAGGTTCATGTTTCGGAATTTAAAAGCGACGAAATAGAAGTTGACAACCCAAAGCTCGTTATAGATCAGTTCAAGGTATCCAACATATGTTTCCTATACATAATATAGAGTATATCTGATTCTCAATTTTTGGAGATGATCTCTAATCTTCCCAGACCTTTTTGGTCATCACAGGGTTATGAGGAAAAAGTAAATGAAGCCTCAAGTGAGATAAAGACTGGTGGCAATTTAAATGTTTACATTGACTCCCTGCCAGTATTGAAATCTGTTAAGCGCGTATTGTTACGACTGGAGCATATGTGTTTATTGAAACCTGATGATGACATCGAAGTAAATTCTAAGCGTATGTGTTTATGGAAACCTGATGATGACATCAAGGTAAATTTTCTTCTGGGCATGGTTATAGCGTATATGAACTTGAAATGGGAGCTTGTTGACTGAGTTATGTTTATGTCCACCATATGTAGTCGAGGAATGCCAAGAAATCCACCGCTCAATGCAACCAGACAGATAGCGCGAAGGTAAGTACTATTTCCCTGTTCTCGGCATGTTTATAACATTTATAACTCTAAACGGGACCTTCTTGACTGAATCTACGTGTGATCTGCTTTATGTTCTTTCCCATCACAGTTACTTTAAGAAAAGCCAAAATGTTGCTCAGAATGGCAAAACATCTAACAGATTTAAGGAGGTGCTGTCTTGTTTATGCTTTAATAGGCTTCGGCTATTGTTTGATAATAGTCTGGAACCTAGGATTGTTTCTGAAACCGTGGATTTTTAGACTCTTCTTGCTGTTCAGCATTGTTTATAGCATATATCAAGTTGGAACAGAAGCTAAATATATCGCTGCATCTGCAGCTACTTGACAAGCAGTTTGGGAGCGTCGTGTATTTACAGGCTTGCACCAAACTCAAGTTGTATGGTCAGAGATTTATTGTGACAACAAAGCTACAATTTTGATGGCGAAGATTCCATCATGTTTGTAGCATATATCAAGTTTAGTGCTGCTATAATTTGCCAGTCTTTAGTTATAGATTTAGACTAGAGCTGGCAAACGGGCGGGACGGGTCTGGCTTGTGACCAACCCGCGGGTTACGGGTTAATACAAGCCTGAGCTCGCGGGTTGAAATTCTTCACGGGTGGTCATTTATCTCACCCGTGCCCGTCCCGGGTAAAGCTCGCGGGTTCACGGGTGCTCACGGGTTACCTGGTTTTTGTTGAGTCAACTCGCCAGAAATCGATTTCTGGGCTATTTCCTTCCACATTCAGGGCATCTAAAGTTCCTTTCCTACAAGCTACAACCTAAGTATCTAACATTCATCCAATTCATTTGGTATATCAATTCAAAAACTCAAAATTGCAAAACTAAACAAATTAGTCTTCTTAAAGAAACACAGACACAGTCACACAGATACTATCATAGTATCATGCATTCATACTAGACTTACTTTACTAGTCATTAGTAGTTTACTTTAGTACTTAAGTACTTTAGTTACAGTTACGCAATACTTCATCAGTTCATGATGATAATTGATAAATAATGAAAATAAACTTCCGAGATCGAGACTGTAGATACCATTGTTTCTAATTTGTATCACCAAGTGCGACAATATCACAATATTAATAACCACTTCCTGCACAAAATATATATTGTGTGGTTAATCAAAATAAGTGTTAACTATCAAAAAAACATCTCCAATCTCTTTTCTATGCAATATTTGGAGATACTGGTAAGTGATAAAACATTCTCATATTCCATGTTTATCTTTGAGTTGCTCCAACTATTCAATATGAATCTGTAATTTCAAGAAAAAATAAACCAAACAAAAAAAAGATTCAAGTCAAAAACATGGAATTTGCATAATTACCCTGCTTTATATTGAAGAAGTACGCATACTAACTAGACGCATAAGAACTTACTTCCTCCACATCCTCCACTGCCCCATCCTCCACTGCGTCAGGTTCAAATCCTAATATATCTTCTTCAACGATCACATTGTCCTCATCCATATCTTCTTTTCCTATATGGATCATAATAAAACAATCAATGTTATAGATAAGATTTAGACACTCAACTAAATAAAATATTATTGATTTACTTACCAATTCCATATTCCCAATCACGAGTTGTTATTAACGCCTCAGCATTTTCAGGTAATAAGGAACTGCGAAATCGATCAATCACCCTTCCTCCAATGCTAAATGCAGATTCCGGTGCGACGGTTGAAATAGGAATTGACAAAATATCCCCTGTCATTCTTGAAAGTACTGGATATTGTTGTTCATGGTTCTTCCAATAGTTTAGGATGTCTAGTGAATTTAGACAACCTCTGTACGTCTCGCCAAGATATTCATCTAACTCTGACAAGTCAGTTAATACATTACCACCACGTTCCTGTGTTGCAACATATTCCTGTTGACAAGACACTAGATATCAAGACACAGAATGACAGAATCCAAAACAATCCAACAACCAATTCTTGGGTACATTCCTCATTCTATCATAAGTAATTACAATGACAAATAAACGATATATGGCATGCTCAGAGTTTACATTGACATATTAAATCTGGGTTCAAAGTTATCATCTTGTATTAAAAAAAAAAGAACATGTTTTGCAGACTTATACCAATCATGAAGAACTCAAATGAATCAAACTGAACATAAAAGTTGAAATTACCTGAAAAAAATCACTCCCTTCTTGGGCAGCAAAATTCCCACCATTTTGAACACTCAAATTCTGAGCAGCTGCACAACTGTTGGAAGCTCTTGAACTTGACAAGGTGTAATACTCATTAAAAAGTGCTTTTATATTACTATGCACTTTATTAACTTGACATTCTAATTCTCTCTCATCAGGATACAACTTGGAGTAAGTAAATTTCACAAAATTCATTTTCGATCTAGGATCTAACACAACTGCCATAGCTAATATAGGACTCAACTCCTTCCAGTAACTATCAAATTTTGCTTGCATCTCTTTTACCATGTTCCTAATGAATTCAATATTACTTCTGCTCTCTTTCTTTAGTAACACCTGAACTTGACAAATTCTTTCAAAATACAGATTGGAAGTAGGATACTTACTACCAGAAAAAACCTTTGTGAGTTCATGAAACACCTTGAGAAACTTTGTGACTACTTCAATTTGTTCTCATTCTTCATTAGTTGGACAGTCTTCATAGTCTGAATCCACCAACTTCAAATGAGAGAAAACTGGCTTATACAAGATACAACTGTCTAACATAAGATAAGTTGAATTCCACCTGCATAAAACAAACATTCAGTGAGTATCTAAAAAAACATTAATACAAATTATACAATTCTCCAACTTTGTAATTTATAACAGAATAGAAGTGGAATCCCACCTTGTCTTTACGTCTTGCCGAATACCCTTTTTCAGACCAGACATTCCTAAAGTTTCAACAATGTCCAAGAACTTTTGTTTTTTACTTGGGACTTTTTAAGGGACTTCACTGACGCTCGAATCTTAAGCACGGCTGGATCAATCTTCGTAAGTCCTTCTTTTACAATAAGAGCTAAGATATGAGCACAACAACGCACATGAAAGTTTTTCCATCGTTCAACAAGATCTTCTTTGCAACAAGTCTACTCTTCATAATTCCAGCACAAGCTCCGTTATTTGCAGCATTATCCAAGGTGATGTTGGATACCTTTTCTTCAATTCCCCAATCTTCTATCATTGCAAATAACTTAGAAGAAAGGTGTTCACCTGTTTGAGGTAGTAGAAAGGGGAATAAGTTAACATGAAATTATATTTAAGATAATAAAGAAATAAAATTAAGTGCTTTACCTGTATGAGGTGGTGGAAGGGGAGAGAAATTCAGAAGCTTCTTTTGCAATACCCAATCTTTATCAAGATAGTGCGCAGTTAAGCTTATATATCCAGTAGTTGTTACAGAAGTCCACATGTCTGATGTTAGACATATCCTACCTGTAAGGGTAAGTCATACACATTAGCACATCATATTAATCAATTACTCATACATAAAAGTATAAACAAATCATATGGGTCATTAGGATTTGAAATTTTGAATCATACCTGGAGCAAGTTTCAATCTGTTGCGAATAACTTCTTTTTGTGCTTTATGTTTCTTTACCACATCGGCTTTCCCAGTATTCCTTGATATTGGTTTAAAGTCATCATTTAAATAAGCACATATATCCCTAAACTCTTTCCACTCCACCAAAGCAAATGGAACATTTCTTGCAATGAGTAAAGCTGAGAACAAATCCCGTAATTTCATTTGATCAACCTTGCGTACACGGGTAGACAGCTGGCTATTTTGTGAAGCTAATATCATCTGCCCTACGTCCATAGACTGACGTTTAATGCACTTATGCCTTTTCATGGCTGAGGTTCCACCTCTTTGGCTTTCATATTTATATCCTACATTACAAGCCTTGCACACCCCCTTCGTTGTACCATCCTTATACTTAACGAGTTTAAAAAATTCCCAAACTTCGGATCTAAGTCTATTTTTCTTTCCACGTGCAACTTGTGCAGGTGCGGCAACATGGATCCTCATTCACAGAATCTAGCATCTCAACATCATCATCTTCATCATCAGCACTCATAACATCCTTGTAATGGTCTGGTTCTGGTAACTCTTGTTCTTGTACACTTGACATCCTGAAATGGATGGAGCGGCCACAAAGAACAAGTCAAAGAGTCATTCAGAAACATGAAAATTACATAAACAGAAATTGAAAAAATACATAGACAATGACATCCAACAAAACTATTATAGTACATGCATTTTCAAGTCACCCAAAACAATAGCATCTAACAAAACAAACAAATCAAACAAATCCCCTAAATCTCTGTAAAGAACATAAAAAATCTCAAGACCCACATGCCACAACAGTAAGAAATTTAATTCAGTTAAAACTGTCATTCCATGTTTCAACAAGAATTCATGTGATAAAAAAAAGATGGAGACACCAATAAGCAGTATTGCAGTAACATTGTAAGACTAAGAGTCTAAGACCCTGACTTAAATCAAGAATTGCATTATATGAAACAACATCTGGTCTGCAATTCCATTTCAACATCTGGTCTGCAATTCCAAATAACACTTTAGTTTTGATAATGATCCCAATTCCCAATACATGATTAAATGTAACATAAGATGGTAAAAATACTAAAAACTAATTGATCAACTAAAAACTTAACCAATAAACCAAAGTTACCAAACCACAAATTAGACGAAATTTGAGAATAATAAACCAAAACTAATTGATCCCAATTGTTAATATTCTTAAGGATTTCAACTAAAAACTTAACTATCCACAAATTAGACGAAATTGTGAATACCCATTGATTGGCTCACAGAAATCAAATCACCAAATCAACTAAAGCCTTTAAACCAAGCAAAACTAATGAGTAATAAAAAATTAAAGATAAGAAAAAACCCTTTTTTGTGGTAACTGGTAAGAACTGAAACATCATGAAATTAAGAAAATTAAAGATTACCTATCTTCACAGAATCACAATCACAAGTTCACAACACAACAATACTAAGAATATTAAAGATTTGTTGGGATTCCTATGTAAAACCCTAGATTCCTAGAAGAAGAAAATAAAGAAGAAAACAAAAATTAAAATCTGATTACCTGCTAGCCTTGAATCTTTAGATCAAATTAACTGCCTTTGATCTAGATCTAATAGTTCCTCAATTTGTTGTTCAGTTGTTCTGTGCGTCTGCGTCAGGAGACTGAAAGAATACTAAGAGTTATCAATTGGGTTATAAGCTGTCATACAAATACTAAGACTGAAAGAATAACGTAAAGATCTAAATTTTGTTATCAATCTATTGATACAAATCAATGATGACCGAGAATGCATAAGATTTGATGAAATAAGATAGCGAAGTTGGAACTTACTTTGAGATATTTGTCGATGATGGAAAGATATGAGAATGAGATGCAGCCTCAAGACTCAGGAGACTCTCTCTGAGTCAGGGAAGAAGAAAAAAAGAGGAAGAACCGAAGTCGAAGATAGGAAAGCTTAGGGTTTTCCCGTTTTATACGATGGAGATTTGGATGACACGTAACAAGCTACGTGTTTGAGTTTCAGCAGGGTATAAAACTACGGGTTACGGGCCAGACCGCGGGTTTCACGGTACGGGACGGGTTAACCCGTTTCTTCACAAGCCACTAATTATACAACCCGCGCCCGTCTTGTTTAGTTACCATCCGGAACGGATACGGGTTTTCACGGGACGGAACGGACCAACCCGCGGGTTTTGGCTCGGATTGCCAGCTCTAATTTAGACAGAGTATCCATCAGGGGTTATCTCTCTTTTTGCTTTGGAGCTTAATGCTTTTTGAAAATGTAATAGTTTGGCGGGTAGGCTTGCAAGTTTCTGCTTAGATACAGTCATATGACTTCTACTGAGAGGCATATTTGGTTTGCAAAAATATGTATTATTTTCAAAAACTTCATCATTGTTCAAAACACCCATTTTTATTTGAATAGAATGCATCAGTCTTCCCGCTTATTGAAATTGTCGATCAAATTTGAAATAAGATCTCGGGAAAAAGAATGACCATGGGTTAGTCGTTTTTGAATAACTTATCCAAAGAACTAATTGTTTTCATCAGGGAATGATCGTGAAATAATTTTTTAATCCATCACCCATCCCATGAAATTCAAAACCAATATCAAAACTTAAAATTCCCTCCACAAAACTTGAAAAGGCGGTAAATATTTCGCTCGATTTTTCGGGTTTGATTTCAATGAATATTTTATTTTAGAAACCAAATTGCAATTATATAATGAAATAATAACTCCAAAGGAGACGAATCTTCTAGTATGTTGTGCATTAAATCGCTAGTTGCCCGGTTTGAATCGTCTTGCTGTGTCAGCCCTAAGTTTAGTTACTTGACGACGTGAGAGTGCGGGAGAACTCACCACGTCGACGTCCGGAGCACACGTGCAACTTGCACAAGTTAGTGGTGACGTGATGACTCTTGTCCCTTAGTGAATTTGACTTGGCCCCATGGTTGAAAAACACCCACCTACTTGAAAGTTCGCCGTATTTACCAAAAAACCCATCTTATTACATTCAATTTACGTAAAGGTCTGTCACGTGTGAATGAGCCCGTGTTTATCTTTTTGTTTGATTTTCGTCACCCATGTGAAAGTGGGTGAGCCGCTGGATTTCGTCTTTGTTTTTATCATCGTCTCACTCTCTTGCGACACTAGCACCAGTGCAATCGCCATCAAGTGCGTCATAAATTTTAATAACGTGTGTCAGGAAGACCGACGTTCTAATTGGCTGTACTTGTAATCCTATAAATATAACATGTTCCATTTTCTGTAATCTAATGCGAACTGGACCTTTATTTACATGATGTATAAAGGGGTACCAATTGCTGATACTTTTTATATAGGACAAAAAATTCCACCGATTCTGACCATTTGATCGATGAAATGGTATCAACACTTAATAGGACTGGTATTCCCTTTATAAATCATGTTTATTTAGTTCGGAAATAAAAAGGAACCAAAATCGAATGAGAATCAAATGTAGAATCAAAAGTTTTTTCAGACTGAACCAGCTGTGAACCAGCTGAACTGAACTTAGCAAAGACACTTGATGCCCTTGACTAACTGAAATTAGGTTGCATGGTTATTATTACTGACACTTAATTTTTCCAGTTCAACACTTCAGTTACAAAACTAATAAAAAATTAGTATAAAATTGCGAGAAAACAACAAATCTAAGGACTAACAACAATTTCTTCCTTTTTATTTTTCAAGTTTGACTTCCGGTTTTGTTTTGTTCCTTGTAAACAGTGGAGTGCGAATTTATTAAAATGGTAAGATGTGAGTTATTTTGTAAAGCACGGAACTGTATTTTGATAAGTCAGGCGGGCGAGGACCGGTGAAGTTGATTTCCGTCACTTTCTCTTAGACAGAATTGGTTAGTTTATCTGTCGTCGGCGTCTAGGTGCCTCGCGAATATTTCAGTAGCCCGTCCGGGATCAAAGTAATACCGGTAATTACAAACCCTTCCGTTTTAAAAAGTTGAAGCTTTTTTTTTCCTTCGGTAATTTTAAAAACATAAATTCTCTTTGAACCCATAATTTGGATCATAGGGAAACCGTTCATTCAAGTGGGTGGGTCCCAATACCAGCACCCTCTGTTATTTCCAGTCCATCCATTGTGAGTAGACGGTTTTTTCATGGTTCAATTCTTCGGTTCATTTAGAACTGTTGTTTTAAAAATAAGACAATCATTTCTTTTTAAAATGGAAATGGTGGTGATATTCACAATTAAAATTTTGCTACAAAAAAGTAAAAATAAAAAATAATTTAAATTCGAAAATGCCTGGAAACTTCATTGTCATGAAAGCAACCAAAACATTTCTTCGAGGGGAAAATAAACTTTAATGCTAGGTATTTTTGAATGAAAAAGGTTGTCTATGAATTTTCTGATGGTTGGTATTCATCATTTAATAAGATAATTTACAGGCTTTTCTCTACAAAGAAGCATTAACGCACAGTGAATAAAAGAAAATTAAGACATGCGATTAATATTGTCGAGAAAATAAATACATGACTATGGAAATGATTCACTAAAATAAGTTTTCAGTATAAATATAATCGCCAATAACTGTACATGCTCCATGCTCTTCGACGATGTAAGAAGGATAAAACTTGTAAGTCGTGTGTTAAAACAATAACATACATTAAAATATCAAATTTTCAGGAGGCTATAAAAAAATATCTCCCAAATAAATATTCTTGATAAATTAGTTTTTAGGTAGGTTTTAGTAATATGGAGTGGCCAAACCACCCCAATTGGGTGAAGAAATCTCGATGAGAAAACCTTCTCCTGATCAATAACTGGGAATGTAACAAAAGAAAAATAATTGAATATCGAGAGAAATATAGACTAAAGATAATACTTAGAAAGATAATTTTATATTTTTACAGTGTCCAAGTGCTTTTGCATACTTTAGAAGCCCAACAAAGTTCAAAATATATGGAACAATAGTTGTCAATAGCCGTATAAGGTATTTGGATACCAAATGCAAAAGTCGACCCAAAAAATCAGAAGTAAAAACATTTTGCTTCACAAAAAGTAAGTAACTTTTATGTTTTCAGAAATCATCCTGAAACTAAGTGCTTAAACTAACTGTTGACTATTCTGCTTACAAAAATAAAAAAATAACTTCTTAAGTGATATCCAAACAGGCTATTAGAATATGTCGAGAACTCAAATAAATAGTTTCCAACGACCTTAAGATATGTCGAGAACTTAGACATTATACATATTACTCCATTTGTATAAAAAAAAAAGAAGAAGAAGTTTGTTTTATGTGTAAACTACTATCTTTTTGGAATGGAGGCAGTATAAAATTAAATTTGTTGCCGATTTTTATTTTTGGTTGTAGATTAGCAAAAAAAGAATGCCAGAAAACTTCGTTGCCATGAAAGCTATCAAGATATCTCCTCGGTGAAGAAAAGTGAAATCTAATGGCAGGTATTTTTCGAATAAAAAAGTCCATATATAAGTTTTCTGATGGTTGGTATTCATGCATCATGTATGATATTTTCTTTTTTTTTTCCCTGATAAATTCCATTTTATTATAGGATTCCAAATATTTCGATGTAAAATGGTAATTTATGTGTTTCTTGTAATAAATATTTACACCTGGTGAATAAAATATCACAAGTGTGATTTGCATTTTTGAGAAAATAAATATATGGATACCAACAAGATTCAAGGAAGTAAAATTCCAATAATCATACAAACTATCGACAATATTCTTTAGCGATGAAAATAGAATAGAAGTCCATGTACGCTAATACAATAACATGGGCTAAAAGTCAAATTTCTGAAAAGGTTATAATTTTTTTTCCTAAATATTCTTAAAAAGTAATTTTTAGGTAGGGTTTGAAATTATGAGGTGTTTAAAAGCTGGAGCACCACAAACCACCCCTAATTTCATTACTGACACTTGTATTTTTTTTGTAAGGTTTTTACTAATATGTTTTTATTTGGTTAATTAATAATTTTACAGTGCATACATTTTCCTCTGAGATATTGGCTCAAGCTTTCTCATTTACTTAAGATCATGAAATAGAAATTACAACTAGTATATATGACCTTGAATTACATTCAAAAATTATATCAATTCTCTGGATTAGATATACTTGAGCTATTCCACACTGCAGCCCCAAAGGAATACTAAGGTGTATATTATCGCAATCGACAACTAGTTGGGAAATTGCGGATTCCAAATTTCAGACGCTTTCCATGTTGCCAAACTCAAATAAGTTCTTGATCAGAAATGAATGAGATAAATCGGAACTTTAGCAACACTAGAAACCTTTTTTAGTTCCTAAATGTGATAGGAACTCTTCAAGCGCTTTTTAAGTTGGCTAGTAAAGGCACAATGAATGCTTGCAAAAGGTTCCAAAAATTTTACTGAATCATTCTGGTAGTCAATGATGTAGGAGCCTACTTGGAAAGTACCTTCCTGGTCCGCTTTTGTAAGCTGTTGAAACATAATATATGATCTGACACAGGTGCAATTGTTGAGAAGTAAGGGCATCCGCTTTTATGAGTCATCGAAACATGATACATGATCTGACACAAGTGCAATTGTTGAGAAGTAAGGGCATGGAGATCGAAATGTCCAACGCAGACCTAAGCCCCTTAAAAGGTAAAGTAAATTAGTGCTCAATTATTTTTCCGAATTATATTTTTAATTTCAGAAAAGTGATTTCATCCGACCTACTTTTAAACAAAAATTGAAAAAGAATGAAAATATCGCTTTTTCTAAATTAGAGATAATAAATTCTGCTCCTCCTCATTGTAGTGGCATCACCACTGTTTGGAAAAAATACATGTAATGCTAAATGTAACACTTTTATGCAATGCCATTTGCAGGAAAGATGACGAATCATCTCGACGGATTCCATAGTCACAAGTAGGCCTGCACACGGTTCGGTTCGGTGCGGTTATAGCTAAAACCGTTCACCTAACTGTGTTCGGTGCAGTTATCACAATTAAAACTGCAGCCGAACTGTTTAGTATTCGGTTCGGTTTTTAACCGCACCGTTACTATTCGATTACGGTTCGGTTTTCACCTATACCCTGCACTTGTACACAAAAACATTCTGAATTTCTAATAAACTGATGCTACATTCCATACTAAAGTCTTGACAAGATAACCATAGTCTAGAGAATAAAAACAGAGTTGAAGTTCACAAACAAATTGACCAAAGTCTTAAGTCTAAACATTAACCAAAAAGTCTGATGAAACCAAAGTAAAAAACCAAGTAGTATAAAGAGTTGCCAGTAAAAGAAAAAGAGTCATCCATTTGATCTTCATTTATCAAGTAGCAGACCAGTAAAAGATTGCAGTCCATCCATCTCTCAAGCCAATCATCCCTTAATCTTCATCCTTTCCCAAAATGTCTGCAATAAGAATGCAAAGAAGAAATATTCAAATATATTCAATGAAGTTTAATGATAAAAGGTATAAAAACTAACAGATAAAAGAAGATAACATTCATTCAAATTTCAAGTCAAAAGAGAAGAGATTCTATTACCATCTTCAATGTTGGAATTTTCATCTGGTACATAGTCACACAGAAAATCAAGAGAGATAGGTTTCTGCACCCAGCTTTGCGTACAGAGAAGTGCTTCAACTGTCCTGGCAGATAGCGAGCTTCTCCATGGGGTAAGAATGCGCTTTCCGGTACTGAATGCAGATTCTGATGCAACAGAAGACACTGGTATTGCCAAAATATCCTTCGCCATAAGTGATAGCACCTTGTACTTGGTACTATTAGCCTGCCACCATGCCAGAATATCAAACTCCCTGGTAGACGCTTCACAGTCATCAAGCAAATACCTTTCAAGTTCTGACTTTGGATGAGTACTATGAACATTCATTCTTCACCTTTTCTTCCTTGATTCAAACATATCCTCAATGTTCTCTTCTTGCACAGAAACAACCATGTCATCAACACCAGCAACAGCTGTTGACCCAATACCTAAGACATCAGAAAAATCAATAGTAAGTAATGATAAAAAGCAGATAAGCAATATTAAGTAATGAAATAATGATAATCAATAGTAAGTAATGATTTCACCTTCCTCTGCATTGGCATTTGAATACATGCTGGTGTACTCATCATAAAGTCTTCCCATATCTTGTTTCACAGCCTTCAAAACAGTTGTAACCCTGAAATCATCTTGCTCATAGAAACATTCCAGATCAAATTTCAAACCAGATTCTTTCTCCCGAGGATCAAACAACTTAGAAAATTACATAACAAAGTTCATATCTTCATAATCCCCCCAATATGCGTTATACTTCCGAAACATTATTTCTGCCATCCTAAAAATATGAGGATCTCGGTTTCCTATAGCTCTAAGACGAACCAACTGTTCATGGATCAATGCCAACTGCCATAGAAACTCATGTGAAGTAACCTGAACTGAAGCCGAGAACTTAACAGTAACATCAAAGAAGATTTTTAAACACTTAACAAGACACCTAGCATATGACCAGTCTGCAGCATAGGGAGCATGATGACGGGGCTTGTTTTTTTTCTTAATATTATTCTTTCTAGATACATCTACCTCACATTCAGATTCACTAGATGAACTAAGATAATAATCTTCATTATCAATTACAACAATATCATCATCGGTATTAGGTAAAGCTTCACTTTCAGATTCTTTGAAAATATACTTAGAACGAAAGCTCTTGTCCTCCATTTCTAACCTCTTAAATACCTTTTCATATGGAATGGCAGCTTCAAGCATGAGATACGTAGCATTCCACCCGGTCTTCACATCAAGAAAAACCATCTTCTTACAATCAATCTTCTAGAGAGCAGCACATTCTTTGAATTTGGCCAACCTAGAGGGAGAACCGGTAACAAACTTGATAACTGATCTGATCCTTCCAACTGACTTGTGATACAACAACACAATATCTTTGACAACAAGCGCAAGAACATGCGCAACACACCTTACCTGATAAGAATGGAACAAGGAAATATCATCAAAAAATCAGTAACAAGCACAAAGAAGTATAGAATAAACATATCAATAGAGCTAAGAAAAGTAATCATACCTGCATGTATTGAGCTCTCACTACTGCTCCTGTCCAATTGATGACACTGGTTTGAAGATACTCAATTGCGACAGTATTTGCACTGACATTGTCCAAAGTCACACCAAAAAGATCTTCTAGACCCCAATCCAGCAAACATTTCTCAAGCATTTCCCAATCTCCTCCCCAGTATGACCCTTGATCAAGCAAAACAGGATGATCCTCTTTTGAAGTTTCCAATGGATATCAATAAAGTGCACTGTCACACACATATAATTGAAGTTGTTTGGAGAGGTCCATGTATCAGTTGTAAGAGAGACTCTTTGTTTACTTTCCTTGAAGTATTTCTTCAACTTCTCTTTCTCATCTTTGTACATAATTAAAAGATCTCTGTAAATGGTCATCCTGCTTGGCACCTTGAATCTAGGTTCAAGCTGTTCACTGTATCTTCTAAACCCTTCTCCTTCTACAATTCTAAATGGCAGTTCATCTATGACGACAAACTCAGTCAATCTTCTTCTACACATATCCTTGTCATAACTTACAACAACCAGCTGTGATGACTGTCCAGGCCTTGGTGGTGGAAACACCAAACTCTTTTGTCCCTTGAGCTTCTTGTTGGGATTCTCTGGACATGTGGCTAAATGTGTTTTCATGCTGGAAGTTCCATTTCCTCTACTATGTGCTTGCAATTTCTTGTGACAATGCTTACACTGTGCTTTTTCTTCGCTGATCCTTGTAAAGTCATTCCAAACTTTTGATCTAGTTTTCCCCTTCTTCTTAGGTACAACTTCAGGTGCAGGGTCCTGTGTAGGTGTAGCCTGCTGTGTAGCTTGTGTTTCTTGAGTAGCATCAACTTGAGGTGTTATAGATAGTGTCACATCAGTAGAACCAGCTGCAGTGGATGGAAAGGGAGATGCATTTTCCATCTTGCAGCTTGATAATGAAGCTGAACTTGATCCAATCATTGCCCTGCCAAAGGTAAACAAGTTAGTTCTTACTTCTTAATACAAGCACACATATTTCTTAAAACAAGCAAGTTAGTTCTGATTCTGAACTTGATAATGAAACTGCACTTCATGTGAGTGACACTTCCTGCCATCTAACTCAATTTTAATTAAAAGCAAACAAAACAGTTCTATGCTGGTCCTGTGTCACTGCTTAAGATTATAGATAGATGTCAACTAGAAGAATGAACCAAAAACGAACCTTGGATGTAATAGGAGAGAATAAAAGTGATAGTCATTTGCTACCTAACTAAATAAAACAGTTCATATGCTCTAAGGAATTTTCTATGTAAAACTTGAAAACAAAAATAAAGTTGTGGCACAGGGTAGGCTTTAAATAAACCTAAACAGTTATCCTAACTCCTAAGATACACTCCACTTAGAGTTAGAAACTCCCCTAGTAAGGGTTTAATGGAGTTATACCCAAATTCAAAAAGAAACACAAATCAGAAGCCTACCTAATAAACTCATCAGTTTGATTTGAAGTGTCAAGTATGAACAGACCTTATAGAGTATGTTTAAATACATCTTTATCTTTAAACACAAAAAATTACACAAGCAAAATCTTAAGGAAAAATTAATCCCTTTTTCACACAGTCACAGATCATAAATCACTTCATTAATCAACAAAATTTTTTCAAAACATTTTACATCAAAACCAGAACAAGTCAAAATGAAGATTGAACAAGAGAGATAGGTTACCTGTAATCAGACTCCTTCCTTAAGAAATCTTTCGGACTCCTTCCTTGAATTCCTCCCCTTAACTCAACCAAAACCTAAAATAAAAAATCCATGACTGTAATCAGAAAAATAAGATTTGACAAAAGAAATTGATTGATAAACACAAAACAACAAGCAAACGATTTCGATAAAAGAAACCCTAAGTCCTAACAGAAGAATAATTAAAAAAAAAACCCTAGAAATTGAAAAACAAACAAATCAATCGAAACCCGTGACCTATTTACTTACTAGATAGAGCCATAGAGGTGGCGGTGCTCTTGATGGAGGTGGTGGTGGTCTGCTGTCTACTGGTGGTGGAGGCGACTGAGATGATTCAGGTGAAGGCTGAAGAGAAAATGAAGAGGGAGAGGAAGAGAAAGAGAAACGAAGAAGAGAAAATGACGAAGAGATTAGGGTTTCCAGAATATATATGGTGGAGGCTTTAATCTAGACGACTAGTATTAATCAGGATAAAAACTAATCGACGGTCCCTACTAATCGGTTGTTCGGTGCGGTTATGGGTGGAACCGTTCACCGAACCGTAAATCTAACGGTTATTAAAATGAAAACCGTGACCGACCGTTGGATCATCGGTTCGATGCGGTTTCGGTGCGGTTTGCGGTTTCGGTGCGGTTTGTGCGCAGCCCTAAGTCACAAGCTCACGCTCCAAGTTCCAAAAGCCTCCTCTCCATGTCTAAAAGAGCTGGCTGGCATTGTAGCTTCATGCCCCAACCCCAAGCAATACGGTCCCCGAATTTACTTTCCAAAAATAAATAAAAAGCCATATCTTTGATGGCCAGCACGTAGGCCAGCAATCCAGAACTGGGTCATACTGTCCCGTGACCACAGTAACCACAGTCAACAAAAACAAGGGCATAAACGTAATCACAGCCCCGAAAGTGAACACCTTGTAATTTACGAAGAAAGCAAAGGACATAACCGTAAATCAAAAAGAAAGGGGGAAATTAAATTAAAGAAAAAGTAAGATAGAGTAGAGAGAGAGATATAGAAAAAAAAAAAAAGGCAGAGAACAGAAGAGAGGAGGGATAATTTATGCAGCGGCCACAAAGAAGACGAAGAAGATTGAATTTTCTGATTAATGCCGCCGTGATATCACCACCACCACCACCACCAGAAGCAGCCTGTGATTGAAGAATTTATTAGGTTTTCTTTTGGTTTTTGTTTCCTTAATTTATTCTCTCATATTTATCTTATTTAGGGCACAAAAAAGGTTTAACAGTAGTTTGGATCTGGGATTAGAAACCTTGAAGGTGTTATTTAAAGGTGTGGGCAGATATTTTAATTTAGGGTTCATAGTATATAACTTAATGTTATTGGGGCGTTGACGAAGAACAATTAATTGTGTTGCCCCATGTTATAGAGGTAATTTATATTTCATGCCGCCGGAACCCTCAACTTGGGATCGAAAAGATTTCTTCAAAGAGAAGAAGTATGATAGATTGGATTCTGTAAATTCAAGATGGAGAGGCGGAGGAGGTGACCCTCATCTAGGAGGAGTTGGAGGACATAGAGGTGGGGATTTTACTCGATGGGGAGGTGGTAACGAGGATTTTCGAAGACCATTAGGTATGTTTGTTTGATAATTTGTTTGATTAATTTTTCTGGTTTTTTTTCTCTCTTTTTTCTGAGAAATTAGGGTTTCAAATTTAACTGAAATTTGATGGGCGGCGGGGGCAGTTGAGGTTGTTGACTCTCATGGGTTTAGTTGGATCTGCCCCTGCTATTGAAAACTACTGAAACCAACTGTTAATTGAAAATCTGGTTTTTGACTTTTTTTTCTTCTTCTTACTGTTAGAGATCTGGGTTTGTGTAGGAATACATGTTTTTGGTTTGGTTTGGTTTGTGCTTTCTAGAGATTGTTATGAAATTTGGCTTTGTTTAATTTGTTGTTGATTTTTGACTTTTTTTTTTTTTTTTTCTGTGTGAAGTTCATGGTAAGCAAGGTGGATATCAAATTTTTCCTGAGGAATCTGGTTATGGATGTACACCATCAAGGTCTAGTGAGAGGATGGTGGAAGATGAGAGTAGTTTCAGATCTTTTAGTTCTCGTGGGGGAGAGTCCAAGTATGGAAGAAGCAGCCGAGAAGTAAGAGGATCTATCATCCATGGGAGTCCACGAGAGTGGAGAGGACATCCACGGGAATCTGGAGGCGATGTCTCGTTTAACCCTTTTGGACGGCACCATGATTTAACTACTCAAAGGTCAGTCAGTGATATTATAACATCTCATCATCATTCTGATGCTGAAAATACTCTCTTGGATCCACATCCCTTCAGAGATGAGCATGATAAGATGGGTGGTTTGGATGCCTTGGGAACAGGCCACAGATATGAGAGAGACCATTCTTTGGGAGGATCGATCCCGTGGAAACGTTCAAAATGGAATCGTTCTAGCAGCTTATCTTCCAGAGGTTCGGGTTTCAGCCATTCAAGTAGCTCAAGGAGCATCAGAACAGATTCAGATGAAGGTAAGACTGAGTTGCATCCTGGAAGAGTGACTCCACTTCGCTCTCCTTCAGTGGAGACATCTGGTGATTTACCAACTTCTTTGAACGATGAAACATGTCCAAGGAAGAAACCACGGCTGGGATGGGGGCAAGGGTTGGCCAAGTATGAGAAACAGAAAGTTGAAGTCCCTGAACGGAAGCCTGCTGAAAACCCTGTTCAACAACCTGTTGAAAAACTTGTGGAGAAGTCTGTTGAAAAACCTGCAGAGAAGTTAGTTCAAAAATTTGTGGAGAAGTTTGTTGAGAAACCTGTAGAAAAACTTGTGGAGAACTCTGTTGAAGAACCTGTTGAGAAAACTGAGGAGAAGCCTGTCGAGAAGGAATTCTATGTAAGCAAACGGCTTAATCAATTCTATTTGTTGACCAAAAAGAAATGTGTTTCCAGTCTTTGTTTTTTTTTTTTTCGCATATTAACTTATGTTTGTTGGATACTCATCTTTTATCTCCTCTTTCCTTCTCTGCAGGAAGTGCTGAGGTCTACTGGAACACAGTCTGAGCAAGAGCTTGTTCTTGAAGATGCTTCAAGTCTAAAAGACTTGCCCGAGGAGTTGCCTGATGAGAATCCTGTTGAGAAATCTGCTGAGAAGCCTGACGAGAATCCTGTTGAGAAATCTGCCGAGAAGCCTGATGAGAATGCAAATAGCAAAAGACCCACTCCAACCATAGTAATAACAAGCTCTGATACGAGCCCTAGACTCACAGGCTTGTCAGAATGTTCATCTCCTCCAACACCATCTTCATTTGCTTGCAGCTCTTCCCAAGGTATGTTTTACTGTCTCTGAGAAAGTATCAACACAGTTTACACTTGCATTTTAGACATAAGAGCTTATTTGTTCTTCCTATAACTTATTGACTGTGTTTGGTGACTGAGCCCTGAACAAGGTTTTGCAGATCTTTTTTTGGGTGATATTAGTTTCTATGTCCCATGAATATCCTTCTAAATTGGAAATATATACTTTATCATGCACTGATGTTGAACAACTTTGGTTTCATTATACATGAAAGTCGGGCCTTTCACTTGTCAGCTAGAGAATGTTGTTTATTTCCATTGTATATTGGTTGTCACCGATGATTATTTGTCGTCTTCCAGGAGTGAATCCTTGTGTATTATATGAAGCTATCATATGAAGGCGCTGTTTGTCTATGCCATTTTGAACCACTCTAGTAATCCACTGAACTGTTGAACCAACTGAGTATGCGTTATATTTTGCTTAGTGACTTCAGTGAATCTATCTAACTTATTATTCTCACACGCTATCCATTAAGGATTCTGTGGTGGCATCCTATTATCACATGTAGCTTCCTGTACCCTTGTTTTTTATGGCAAGCTGGGCCTGTGAGGTGTAAGCCTTAGTGTTCCTGGTCGTTTGGCTTGTCAAAGAGTGTTGTGGGCTTGTGGCATATTTGATATGAGCAACATGTAGGAGTTATCTTTCTGATTAATATAAAACAGACTAACAGTTTAACTTCCTCATTATACATCTTAAAGTAGGGTTCCACAGTCCGTGCTTAAGTCCCATCCAGTACGATTATACCTTCAATTTTTTCTGTAATTTTTTGTAAGACAGATTTTCAAAAGGCTCCAAGGAACTCTTTTTTTTTTCTATTCCGTGGTCCCATGTTTGTTGCATAGATAAACTCAGCCATATTAGCTATTAATAATTAATGACATTTTATTTGAAATATTTGAACCTGTTTCTTTAGTTTCAGTTTGTGGCTTCGCCTAGCTTTTAAGCAATGCATTTGCTGAGAACTACTCCAATATGTGTCCCCATGTCACTATTGTATGACGTGGTTTACTTTCTAATTTATTGGACACCTGGTATTTACATGTTGCGTTCCTTGTGTGTGACTGTTGAGCCATTGTGTCAAAGTATCCATTTTAGGTTGTTGACATGTGATTTAACATTGATATGACATTCTTCTAAAATGTCATCAATCTCTCTTTTCAGTTTTTGTCTTTAAGTTTCTTTTGCTCTTATCAAGAAAACACCTACAACGTTTAATTTATAACGGGCTTTGGGCGATGCAGATTTCATTATGTTTAGCTTGTACATATATTACAGGAAAGATGTATAGGATAGTTCATTTCTCCCCCTCCCTTGTTCATTTAGTGTTTGTATCATGAGTTTTGAAGTTTGGAATGCTTTCCTTGTCCTTTTTTTTTTCCTTCCCGGTTATGGGCCTGCTTGGTTGTCCCCCCTGTTGCCTTCTCTTCAACAATTTTATCTGCTAACAGTGTCTTTGATGCTGGTAAGCTATATATATATATATTATATCTTTAGCGACTTTTGTCATGTGTTTGTGCTATTTTAATTTGTCTGTTAGCAGAATTAGTTTGTTGTACCTGGTGGAAATCTGTATGTGATTTATGGTTGTAGGATATTTTCTCGTCCATAAGGTTATTGCGTCATATTGACTCTACTCTATCTTCTGGGTCAATAATTCGTAGTACTTCAAATATGTCCTGTATGATATAACAATTTTAGGTTTCTGATTGTCACCCTGACATAGCGTTTCTGATTAGCAATTGTGGGTATTTGTTAACAGGTCCCGAGGATAAGCATCTCCTCAACTGTGAAAGAAATGATAATCAGACAAGTAGTTCAAGAGGTTCACCTAGTTGTGGATTTCTGAATTTTGTCGAGGGGTTTTCAGTAAATCTACAGCATCTAGAGCTTACTCCGCCTTTAAACTTGAACTCTCTGCTTAGTGATCTGACGCAACCAGAAGACGTGAACTCCGGGGATTCCAACTATTTGAGGTCTACTGTCATGAATAAGTTGCTTTTGCTAAAGAGTGAATTTTTGAAAGCAGTAGAAAAGACAGAAGGAGAAATTGATAAGTTCGAAAATGAACTCAAGCAATTGAATTCTGAACCTGATACAGTCAGTGTTAGTCCAGCCACAACTGATGCGTTGCAGCTAAATTCTGGAGTAAAATCTTATGAAGTAGTTGGTGCAGATTCTAAAGTTCTCCTGAAGCCATTGCAAGTTGTATCCTCAGATGATTTGCACTCAGAAAAGACCTTATGTGATGATATTATGAGAGAAAGTCATGCTGAAGTAGAGGATGAGATTGACAGTCCAGGATCTGCTACATCAAAGTTTGTTGAACAATCTACAGGGAAAACAGATTTTACATCACTTGCAAAGAAAGAGAAGCAGGGCAACTTTGTTGCTCTTGTTGAAGAATTAAGTTGCAGGTCGCCTGAAAAAAATAATTTGCCTTCCGCTGAGAAGAAGTCCAAGGATGAACTTTGTATTGGTGATACTAAATCAGTAAATGAAATGAGTACCTTCTGTGATGCTTCCTCTGAGTTGGTTGGACATAACCACGATCATGAGAAACTAGTTGAAGCAATTTTGGCAGCTAATAAGGATTCTGCAAGAAATGCTTGTGAGGTATTTAATAATTTATTGCCTGCTGATGGACCTGAACTTGAGAAACGGGAAGTGAATCTTGATTCATGCCAGCAGAACAATGTGATCCTTAAAGAAAAGGTCAGGGCGAGAATGCGTTTACAGCGATTCAAAGAGAGAGCCCTTACTCTCAAATACAGGGCACTTCAACACATGTGGAAAGAAGACATGCATTTGCTTTCAGTGAGGAAGTGTAAATTGAAGTCACAGAAACGAGTGGATTCCAGTTTGAAATTTTTACACAATGGGCAACAGAAGCATCGGTCATCCATCCGGTCTCGTTTCACTTCTCCTGGTATGAGCTTTGTTCATGCCTGCTATTGTATAAAGCTTTTTTTTACTGCCCTGTGATTTTCCATAATTTTATGTGATTATGCTACTCTCTCTCTTCTTCTTCTTCTTCTTTTTTTTTTTAAGCTTTTGCATCTTTATTTTTAAATTGTTGGATTGCCTTGTTTGTAAGACGTTTCTACTCTGCATCAGGTAATTCGACTTTAGTTCCGTCTGCAAATATCGTTGATTTTACCAGCAAACTTTTGTCAGATTCTCGAGTGAAGGTTCATCGATCTAGTCTGAAGATGCCAGCGTTAATTTTGGATGAGAAACAAAGGAAATCCTCAATGTTTGTTTCAAATAATGGCTTAGTTGAGGATCCTCTTTCCGTTGAGAAAGAAAGGGTTATGGTCAACCCATGGACCCCCGAAGAGAAGGAAGTATTTTTGGAGAAGCTTGCTGCTTTTGGGAAGGACTTCAATAGAATTGCTTCCTGTCTTACTCACAAGACCACGGCCGATTGCGTTGAGTTCTACTACAAGAACCATAAGTCAGAAAGTTTTGAAAAAATAAAGAAAAAGATGGATTCTAGAAAGCAAGTGGGAGATCTTCCAAATACGTACCTTATGACATCAGGTCAGAAGTGGAATCGTGAAGCAAATGCAGTGTCTCTTGATGTGTTGGGAGCAGCTTCAATGGTGGCATCTCATGCTGATGACAGTGAGAAGACTCAACAGTCCAGTGCTGGTAGGCCATTCTTGTTACGACATTGTGAGTATAAAGCGTCATCATCCTCTGATTTTGCCGCGGTTAGCAAGTCGAGCACTTCAGACATGTTGGGGAATGAGAGGGAAGTTGTAGCTGCAGATGTTTTGGCTGGCATCTGTGGTGCTTTGTCTTCTGAAGCAGTGAGTTCTTGTATCACAAGTTCCATAGACCACGTAGAGGGTTGTCTGGACTGGAAGTTCCGAAGGAGGAATTTGGTAGCTGATGATTGCTCTCTTACTCCTGAGGTTATGCAGAAAATTTATTGTCAAGAAGCCTGTTCAGATGAAAGCTGTGGGGAATTTGATTCTGTGGATTGGACAGATGAAGAGAAGTTGGTTTTTATTAGGGCCTTCAGGTCTTACAGTAAGAATTTTTCGAAGATCTCCAGGTGTGTTAGAACTAAATCAAGGGATCAGTGCAGAATATTCTTCAGTAAGGCTCGGAAGTCTCTTGGGCTGGATTTAATTCAGCCTGGGTCGGACAATGCAGGGACACTACTTAGTGATGATAATGGAGGAAGAAGTGACACAGAAGATGCTTGTGGTATGGAAATTGAGTCTGCAATATGCAGCCTTCAATACTGTACAAAGATGGATGTGGACTTACCGCTGTCTGTGGCAAACACTGATGATAAAGCATTAGAGCGTGATAAGACCACTCATACTCTTGCTGAACATCACAAATTATGTGACACGGAGCAATCAGATTATGGGGATAGTGATCCTAGGAGGGAAGTTCCAGATGATTTTCAGGCTATGGTCACGCCAGAAGGAAAAGTTATGGCAACCGAGAAGATTGTGCAGTGCAATGGAGTGGTGAAAGAAGCTACATTAAGTTGTGAGTTTCCTGTTCAAGCCCACGAAGGTGCTAGTTTTACTGCTGAAACTGTAAAAGAACATGGAGTTAGTCAGCCTGTTTCTCTACATGATGATACTGCACCAGCAGAACAACTCAAGGTCATCCCTGTGGCATCTGCTGAGATAACTGCAGAATCATCCATAAAGTTGCATAATGGTGGCGGAGATGGTCAATATGTGAAGGATGCTGGTGTAGATATTAAAAGCAATAGAAGTAGTGCGTATAGCAGTGTACCAGAATCTAAGATAAACGGAGTTGTCACCCCAGGCATTTGTCTGACTCCCAACTACCATAGCGAGAATTCTCGAGACCTGATTTCTTCTGGGCAGGCCCCTCCGGTCATGTTTTGGCAGCAGAAGGAGAATTTTCCATCCGTCTCAGCAAATTTGTGTCCGAGGGATTCCGTCTCTGCTCATTCTGAGGGCCATCTTGGGAAGTCCACGCCATCATCCACACTTAATTTTGAGAAAAGGAAGCGTCAGAGATCTGAAAATGATGATGCTTATCAGCCACAGTTATTAGGAAATGGCACACTGAACCAGGTTGAGTCCTCCCAGATTCTCAGAGGATACCCACTCAAGGTACTGAATAAGAAAGAGATCAATGGGGCTGCGGAGTCTAACCAGATTTTACATGGTCTTTATCATGATACAGGCGATGCTTTAAAAGCCCCAAGGTTGTTGTCTGAGATGCCACTTCTTGTTAGAGGTGGTCATGAGCAAAGATCAAGATCTCGTTCTCGTAGTAGTTCTGATACAGAAGAGCATTCTCGTAGGAATGGTGATGTGAAACTCTTTGGCCAGATTCTTAGCCATCCGTCGCCTGTTCCATTGTCATCTCCACTGACTACAAATCAGTTGACTGACAGTAAGATTGAAACCCCTAAATTGAGCAGTAGCAAGTCATCATCCAACTTGAAGCTCATCAATGGTCATGCGAATGAAGGAGTTCCTTCGCCGTTGAAGCATGATGCAACAGGCAATCATTATGGAGCTAGTGAATACCCTATGCGGAGTTACGGTTTCTGGGATGGTAACAAAATACAGATGGGACTTCCGTCTATACCACCTGATTCTGCCATTTTGTTTTCAAAATATCCGACAGTAGCATTTAGTGATTTCTCTACCACATCTTCATGTGTTGATAAGCAGCAGCAGACAATGTTGAAGAGTAAGGACCGGAATTTGGGAAGTGTATCAGTTTATCCGACGAAGGATGTTGTTAGTAGTGCTAGTAGTCATCATCATAACAATAGTAGCAGTAGTAATAATAATAGTAGTAGGGGTTTGGCAGATTATCGTAAGGTGTACAGAAGCCATGATGGTTCCAAGGATGTGATGAAGCAAAGGAATGATATGTTCCCCCAGTTACAGAAAGCAAATGGGTGTGAAAACTTGCAGCAGCAGCAAATTCAAGGGAGAGGTGTGGTGGGAATGTTGAACGTGATGGGTGGTGGTGGGATCCTTGTGGGAGGGGTTTCAGATCCCGTTGCGGCCATAAAAATGCATTACGCAGCCTCCACTGCAGAACGATATGGTGGGCAGGTTGGGAGTGTGATGATGATGAGAGAAGAGGATCCGTGTTGGAGAGGAGGGGACATAGGCAGGTAGCAGGGGGAGAAACGCTGAAACTTTTCAGTAGTAGGGTTTTTGGATCTGGTGGGGTTGGATGGCCGTGGTGAGGCATCATGTTGCTCGACAACGTGTATATACTCGCACGACTCTTGTATATTAGTGTTTTTTTTGTAACCTTCAAAAAATAGGAAGAGATGTTTCTTTCATATTCTGTTTCTTTTTTTTTTGGGAGTCCATTCTTTTGTCTGAAAGTGCTTGTACTAGTCAGTATATGCAATATTTGTTGTATCTTGTAGATTATGAAAGGTGATATGATGGAAAAAAACTACAGAATAGGAAGAAGTTTGGGAGAGGAGAAAGAAAGAAGTGTTGCTTAAAAAGGAGTTATTTATTTAATAATTTTAGCATTTTCACTCTCTATCATCTGGTATTAATCTTCTATCTGTGCTTTGTTTTATCATTTTCACTGTTTTGCATTGAGCCAGTCAGTCAGTCAGTCAGCATGTGCATCCACACAGCCAGATCGTTCTCACGTTACCGTAGAATGTGGATGGATTGATGGGCGCATGACTGTGAAGAACAGATGACGAGTCCCCACCAGTTATGGTACCACCACCACCAACTTGTGAGCTTGGATAGTGTTGAATCTGACCTCTCTCTCTACACATTCCATTCTAAACAGTGGATATCTCCCAGGATATTTTCGGAAACAAAATACTAGTGAATAACAGCAATTACAGGTAACCGTTGCAAAAGGTGATGTAGTGCTACACACAGGAAAGAGATGTAATGTTAGTTGGTGGAACTGCAAACGAGAAAAGTATAGCCTTAATAACTATAGCTGATAATACTGAAGAGAAGTTGAGAGAGATGGTCAAGTAAGTGGACTCGGATTCAGTGGGATGTTGATGCGATGGAGAAATAAATAAAAACTTACAAGAGTTGGTGGCTGCTGCTGTCTGACTTGTTTTAAATAGTGTAGTTATTTACTGTTCTTGAATCCAGAATGAAAAAGGAGGTTTAACTGTCGGTCTGGTTTGTAAGACTGTAACAATTTTTTTTATGTTCTAAAACTTATCTGCCTCTCTGATCTCTCAATTGAATATTATCAGCCGAGGCGTCATCATCGCCTACAGAGATGTGTCATTTACGAGATCAGCAGCACTACAAGTAGAATGTATGCTAGTTACATTACATGACTCGGTCTGAAACTAAATTCCCATCTGAAACGAACTTTGTATTCAATTTGTATTTTGGGTAATAGAAAATGTCAATTTGAGACCTGATTTGAATGATTGTTTTATGTTGCGGGTCGGCAAGTTTTTTACAGTGATCCGATCCTCCTGACAAAGAAATTTACTGTTAAGTTTGGAGAAAAGATAAGAAGCAAAAGGAGGAGGATTATGAAAGTCCTCACGACCACGTGATCCTAGAGAAAGGAAGAGGATGAAGAGACACTTAAAGTGACACACACACATACACAGAAAAAAGCCACCAACACAGCCGACCTAAATGAAAGAAACTTAAACAACCAACTTATCCACGAATGACTCGTGAATGAATGAACTGAAGCACATTGAGGGGCCTAGCCTAGTAGTCCATAGGGCCGGAGGACAATTGTACGCGTAAAGCACACTCTGAGTGTACTACACGCACCCACCACCACTACTACCAACTCACAACATTACACTACTACTACTACTACTCATCAGCATCATACTCGTACACTTGTGATTGTGTGTTCTTCTCGCAGCCATCTATGTACTCATTTGGCGCAATTTATATCCTTGATGAGCTGTTTTTACACTCCAATTTATATAGGTTTAGCCAATAATATATGACATCAATTCCGAGTGAATTGAAAATTCATTAACGGCAAAGTTTTTATTAAAAAACTGCTTTTGTTTTTTTGGAACGGCCAGAACAGTTATGCTTAAGTATCCGAAAACGATAATAAGATTCGTGGAATAGTTATTTCCGAGTCTCCGAGTTCTGAAAACTATTCCCGTCTTTGGAACAGCCAAAGCACGTCCGATTAAGTTGCCAAACACCGTAATAAATTCCTCGAGATTTTATTTCTAACTTCTGAAAAACTATTTTTATTTTTTGGAGAAGCCAAGGCACTTATGCTAAAACCGCCAAACACACTAATAAGGTTCCTCAAATTTTTGTGCTGACTGTTATTTCCGATTTCTGAAAAACTATTTCCATCTCCGAAACAGCAGAAACACTTCTACTTTGAGTCGCCGAACATACTAACGAGGCTCCTCACTCAATTATTAGTGAAAAACAAAAACAAACCAAGTCATTACTTACGCATTACATTAGCAGCACTTTCTCATCTCCCATTGTTGCTGACTAAACTCACGTGTATCAAACTTCGCATTTTCTCATTCTTAATTCATTCTCACTCTCTCTATCTCTTCTGACTCCAAAACAAAGAGTCTATTCTTTCTCTCTCCAAAGATTTAACCGTTCGAATAGACACGTGTCATCAACCCACCACCTGTCTTCATCACTCTGCTGCTTCGGATCCTTTTTCCATCCTCCTCCTCTTCCTTTTCATCTCCATCATCATCATTTATCTCTCTCTCTCTCTCTCTCTGCAATTCCTTGAGCTCATCATCTCTCTGCAACTAATGGGTTCTCAAAGAATTTGACAATGTTGAAACCCATTATCCTCATCCCTCAATTACTAGTAGTACTAGCTTTAGTTCTAGTCCATGCTACTAGTAAGAGTGATTCTTCAAGTACAGTATTTGATTTCGGTACATTATCATTAACAAGTTTGAAGTTATTAGGAGATGCACATCTTAACAATGGAACAATTAGTCTATCACTTGATCTCCCTGTTCCTAATTCTGGTTCTGGGAGACTTCTTTACAGTAAACCAGTTAGATTCAAACAGGAACCAGGAAAAACACCTAATTTCTTAACTTTCTCATCATTCTTCACATTCTCTGTTAAGAATCTAAACCCATCATCAATTGGTGGTGGATTAGCTTTTGTGATATCTTCAGATGATCAAACAATTGGTGATGCTGGTGGGTTTCTTGGGTTGTTGAATAATCAAGATAAAGAGAAAATTTCTGGGATTTCTTCTTTTACTACTGCTTCTTCTTTTTTTGTTGCAGTTGAGTTTGATACATTAATGGATGTTGAGTTTAATGATATTAATGGGAATCATGTGGGTTTGGATCTAAATGATTTGGTTTCTACTCCAGTTGGTGATTTGGGTTCTATTGATATTGATATTAAAAGTGGGGATTTGATTAATGCTTGGATTGAATATGATGGTGAAACTAAAGTTTTTAATGTCTCTGTTTCTTATTCTACTCTTCATCCAGTTGATCCATTGTTATCATTCCATCTTGATTTGGACCAGTATGTCAATGATTTCATGTTTGTGGGTTTTTCTGCTTCAACTCAAGGAAGTACAGAGATTCATACAATTGATTGGTGGAGTTTCTCTTCTTCATTCCACGGAAAATCTGATTCTAATTCTAGTCCTGCTCCTCTCTCTGGTCCTGGTGCTGGTGTTGGTGCAATTTCATCAGCAGCACCACCACCACCACCACCACCAAGGACTAGTTTTTATGTACCGATTGAGAATTCTTCTAATCCATCATCAACACCACCTTCATTGCCTCCTTCAGATACTGAAAACCATGAATCTTCATCAAATTGTCATAACCAGCTATGTAAAAAAGGTCCTGGTGCAGTTGCAGGTGTAGTAACAGCAAGTGCATTTGTTTTTGTGATATTTGCAGGTGTTTTGATATGGGTTTTCTCTAAAAAGTTCAAATCAGTGAAGAAATCTGAGTATTTGACATCAGAAATCATTAGAACTCCTAGAGAATTCAGCTACAAAGACCTGAAATTGGCAACCAGGACATTTAGTCCTGTGAGAGTTATTGGTCATGGTGCATTTGGTACAGTTTATAAAGGCATACTTCCAGAGACAGGACAATTGGTTGCTGTTAAAAAGTGCAGTCATAATGGTGGTCAAGGGAAAGAAGAATTTCTATCAGAGTTGTCAATAATCGGAACATTAAGGCATAGAAATCTTCTAAGCCTTCAAGGATGGTGTCATGAGAAAGGTGAAATCTTACTTGTTTATGATTTTATGGCTAATGGGAGTTTAGATAAAGCATTGTTTGAGTCAAGATTTGTGTTGCAATGGATTCAAAGAAGGAAAATTCTTATTGGTGTTGCATCTGCATTGGCTTATTTACACCAAGAATGCGAGAACCAGGTTATTCATAGAGATGTTAAGACTAGTAACATTATGCTTGATGAAGGGTTTAATGGAAAACTAGGTGATTTCGGTTTAGCGCGACAAGTTGAACATGATAAATCTCCTGTTGCAACTGTAACTGCAGGCACAATGGGGTATTTGGCTCCTGAATATCTCTTAACTGGTAAAGCTACCGAGAAGACGGATGTTTTTAGTTTTGGTGCTGTAATTCTTGAGGTTGCAACAGGGAGAAGACCCATTCAGAAAGAAGCTAACAACAATGTAGGTGGTGGTGGTAAAAATGGCGGCGGTAGTAGTAATTTGGTGGATTGGGTATGGAGTTTACATAGAGAAGAAAGGCTGGTCAGTGCAGGTGATCTTAGGCTTGGTACTGAGTTTGATATAGAAGAAATGAGGAAAATTCTTTTGGTGGGTCTAGTTTGTTCACATCCTGACCAACATTCTAGACCTACAATGAGATCAGTTGTGCAAATGCTTGTTGGTGAAACTGCAGTACCCATTGTTCCAAAATCAAAACCTTCAATGGGTTTTAGTACTGATCATCTTTTGATGACATTACAAGATAGTGTTTCTGACTTTAACGATGATGAGAATGAGATGATGTTGAATAGGATTTCTACTTCTTCTGATGAAAACAGTTTTGATGGCATTTTGCAGGTTTGAAATGAAGTGGTTGTGGTTTTTTTTTTACTGGACATCCTTCTCAAGTTAATTACTGCAGTCAGTGTAGTGTTTAGGTTATTATTTATTCATTTATTTGTGACTGTAAAAACACAATAACATGAAGGGAAAAGAAAGAAGAAGAAGCTAATGTATGTAATTTATAAAAATGTATCATCTTTTCTATAGCAACAAAGTTGTGGACTTTTTTCATGTTATGTCAATGAATGGTAAAAAGCAAGGAACAATTTGAACCCACAAACCTAATCATATCTCCAAGGATATCCTACCAAATTCTAAATTCTTTCTGCAATGCATCCATGTATATAGTTCCTCTAGGATGGTTGTTAGGCACCAACATCAATGGGGATTTGCAAGTCAAGTGTAATTGATAGCAAAAATTATAGCAAGAAAGGTTAGGTGCATATGATGCTAGAAGAGCTCTTTGTTATCTTCTTTTTGGATTTGTATGCAGAAAAGGTGGGTGGTTGCCTTCACAATAATCTTATCATATGCATTCACAAGTGAAAAGAGTTTGAGTATAGAATTGGTAAAGTAGGACAAAGAAAAAAGGGACAATAGGGGTTGTGAAATTAAGAAAGCAAGAATTTCTTTGTCTTTATTTATTCAAGTCTTTTCAGATGAGTTTGGTGGAAAAGTGTTGCTAATTAATCCAAGAAAGGACCATTTCATCTGTGACAGCCCCTTTCTCCAACATTGTCAATATACTCCATCGATTCAAAATGGCCGTAGCATTGAAATTTCTTAGTCTCGTGATCTACTGAACTGTTTTAGCAAAAATGAGTGAAATTCTAAACACGTGGATACGTAAGTTTTCTCGAATAATCTCCCGAGTCACGATAATTTCATACTTTTTTTGTGTGTGTGTGTGAAAAGATCCTGGAGCAACCTTATTGGTTTATTATGTTCAAGTTCCAAGTCTCAAAAAGCCAGTATATATATATTTGACATTTTTCATAAAATCCAGAACCATTTTTCAACTCTACAGAAATTAACAAGAAAATTATTCTTCTTGATTATGATAATTTCAGAGCTTAATTTTGTTTGTTAGGAGAACCGACATTGCAGGTTGTCGGTAACGTTTGATACTCGATTGTGTTAACCCAAGTTGAAGGTAGTGTTGCATAACCTTGATTGCAGTGGCAGGGATGGTACACCATCATCAAATCATTTTCATGATTTAACAAAAGTCCAATTTTAGTTAAACATTGCTGCTGCAAGATTCCGTGTGTTCCATCGAGAGAATTGAGATATGAATTTTTTCTTTGGTTTTATCTCATTTCTCTACTGGACTGATAGCTACAGTGGGAATTGGCCATAGATTTTTTCTTTCAAGGGAATAAGTTTTCTTGTCCTTGGGGAAACGAACTAAGTTAGGGTTTCAACACGTGAATGTCTTTAGTTGTTTGTATTCTAATGTTTGTAACCTGTTTGTTATAAGGTTTGAAGAAATCAATCATCATCGACAATAAATCAACAATAACCCTTCCATCAATCAAACCTAAAAAAAAATAAAAACAAACAAATCTTATTCTCTAATTCTAATCAACGACCCAAAATCAATCTATCTATCGCAAATGAGATTGAAATATGCTAATTTTTCTCCATCAAACTCGAAAAAAACTATTTCAGAATCAGTTATGGTTGGCTTTTACGTTTTCAGAAGCCAACCGTAACTCGTTACAGTTGGATTTAATGAGTTACGGTTGGTTCAGAAAAACCAAATATATCAGTTACAGTTGGATTTAATGTGTTACGATTGGTTACGAAAAACCAAAAACATGGATTACAGTTGGCTTCGTAGAAAAATAAATAAAAAAATCGTAACTTTTTACGTTTTTGATAAAAGGCTTTTAGAATTATTTACTAGTGACCCTATTTTATCTTATTATAGCAGCCTCTTTAATAGATTCATCAGCCCCATAACAGATTACATTCTAATTTACTGGCTAGTGTGAATTTTTCAACTCCTTGCTCCTTCTAGGATAGAAGTCTTTGATATTTGATGAGAATCTCATAAAAAAGAAATATATATATTTTTAATATTTTGGTTATGAGGTCGATTTTGAGTCACTAACTAAATTTTTACATGACAAATTCTGGGTCATAGGGCATATCCAGAATTTGAATGTAACAATGGTACAATATAAGTATTAGGTCTTCATGCAAATTTGGGATCGTAGGAATTAAAAAGCTAATTCTTTATTGCAGAACGCAAACTAAAAGATAGCAAGACTACAAAAGATACTAGAGAAAATAATGCTTGAAAGCAACTTACATGACTATTTATAGATATAATTGTAACAGAAATCTAAAAACGTGTCATATTTTTTAGCAGCCAGTACAACGACTAAGAAAACCGACAGATATTACTTGTAGATAATGACTACAAACTAGTTCATTGGAAAAACTAACCCATGGACTTGTATTCATATGAACATAAAATGTCTAGATTGAGTTTTAAAACTCCAACAACCCCCCTAAAACTCAAACTTACTTGACACCGCGAACTCCCAGTTTCTCATTTATCTCGTAAAATACATCAACACCTAACAACTTTGTGAAGATATGTCACACCAATATTTTTCGCATGACGCATGCTCAAAGATGCGTCATTGGTTTGAGATGAAGCTTCATCTCAAACTTACTTTGCATAGTAAGAGGAACATTGGTGTAGGGCTAATAACACACCACTATGGTGCAGTGCATGGGTTACATTGGCCTGAAAATACTGCACCATCATAGTGAAACACGCTAGTTGAGTGGATGGCCTAGAAAAAAGTAACACTTTGTGGTGCATCAGGCCAGAGCAGGCTCGTCGAGGCAATGTAGCACCATCATGATTCATGGCCAACATTGAAGTTGGCATACATGCCATAAAGGGAACACAAACATCATGACGCATTATTCGAAAATACATGGCAACGTCCATGACTAGTGAAGCAAGCACATCAAAGTCTTCCATAACTTTAAGTTGTAAAAATGTCAATAAAACATATATAAGGAGGGGAAGTTGGTTGAAGTGCATGTAGCGAAGGTGTGCCTAAAGCTTCAATAGCTCAGTCTATATGATGGCGAAACATCATTTTGGCGTGTGGCTTGGTCATGAGAGATTTTAAATGCTTAAGCATCAAAGTTATGGCGCTGCGAACTAGTGGTGCGCCACCATGGCGCAACACGACGGAATGGTCAATGATGCACATTCTTGCGCATTATATGCAAATGACCCTTTGGCCTATACGAACTAGTTCTACTGCTTGGATTTGGATTTACATTACGAATTGGATTTAGTTATTTGTCCATTTGAGGATGAACTACGGTCTGTGCTTGATCCCTTCAAGGTACGTAAGCCCACAATGAGTTGCTGCATTGATGGTCCAATACCTTGTCGCTCATATCATCTAATTGTGAGGTGATTTCCACGTAATAGTAACACAGAATCTGAAGATCACATCTTAATTCATTGCAAAGTGGCACACAAGGTTTGGTCTTCATTAACTCCAGATAAAGATTGGGCATGGGCTTTTCCTAGTACTATGTATGCCTTAGCTCAATCTTGGCCGAGTAGCTACACTTCTGACAATTCTTGGAAAATTATATGGAATTTAATTCCAGCAGCGATTATTTGGACTCTATGGAATGAGAGAAATTATCGAATTTTTGAAGAAAAGTACAACTTCAAGACAGATGGAGATCTATGTGATAATGCTAAGGTTCTTGTTCTCTCTTGGGCTGCTGCGGCTGGAAACAGAATCCATGCAAATTTTTCACACACCATTATAAACTGCGCATCTGTATTTCACTAGTTGCAATGTTTGTTTTTTTATTTTTCTTCACTACCTCTAGTAGTGTTATTGTACATTCTTTCTCTTTTTAATACATCTTTCTTCCTATCAAAAAACCCTCGACAGCTTCAAGAATAAGTTCTGAGTCTTCCGACCCAAACTGCAACATGATTCATTCTTTTTGTCTAGAACTATTGGACTAATCTAAATACTTGAAGGCATAGATAAATAAATCTCCCATTAATATTAAAACATAATTTGGTCCTATGTGTCTGTCATGTACTTTACTAAGTTTGTTATTGGTCCATGTGGCATGTATGTGCTGGACACAGACTGGCCAGTGTGGTGTCTGTCTTTAAATAGAGATTCCTACATCTCTTGTATGTAACATTCTATTCATTTAATACAACTCATAAATTCTTACCACTATGGTATCAGAAGAAGAGCTTCCGCACACCGCCGTTAATGGTATTTTTCAGATCTAAAATTTTTCATTACCAGAGTTTACTTTAGATTTTTTATCATTCTTCTTTCTGCTACTGATTCAGTAACCTTCTTCATCCTCATCAGTGTCTCTTCTTTTATCTTTTATCTCTCATTACGATTGCAAATACTCCTATTCATTACGAATCAAGAATCACCAATGTTCTTCTCAATCAAATCTCTGTTATTATTTCTTATAAACTCAAAGAGGACAACTATCTCACTTGGAAATCTTTATTATTTCCTCTTCTCAGGAGATACAAGGTTCTTGGATTTCGTGATGGTTCTCTACAATGTCCATCTTATATGGTTGATAATATTGAAATCTAGGATACACACTGTGACATGATGATGATACAACACTCATTCTCTGGATCCAATCCTTCATCTCTGACTCGGCTATAGATTATGTTGTTGGTGCTGATTCGACAAAGGATCTATGAGAGACAATCGAATCAAGTTTTGCTAGAAGTTCATCTACTCATTCTATACAACTACGTTTAAAACTTCAATCTCTCAAGATTGGTTCAGGTACGGTCTCTAATTTTCTTAGTGAAATCAAGAAAGTCACGGATGAATTATTTGCTACTGGATCCAGAATAGCAGATGATGAGTTAGATATTTTTAGAGCACTACTCGGTCGAAATCGCAAGCGTTGCTATCTCAAGCTTGTTTGTCAAGTTTAGTTTCCAAAACTATAAGTCTTAATTTCTAGTTTACTTATAGCTAAGTATCGGACTAGGATAGTAAGTGTAGTTGAGCTCTAGACTACACGAAGTTCATCATGCAAATACGAAGAAATACTCAAGGAACTGGTGGAACTTCATCGACAAAAAGGTATGTGGAGACTTGAACTTATCCATCACCCAAAAATCTATCTACTCTATCTCCTATCTTGAGACAAAAGTCGTATTGCTATATAGACTTCAATTATACACATTTGTTATTTAGAGTCGAGTTTATCTCGCTTATCTATTTCTTGAAATATGTGTTGGTAAGCTTTTGCTTTGGCCAAGTTCATATTTACTCGTGACGAAAGTCATGTTGGTTATTTCAATATCTTGAAAATCGCTTTGATGAAAAATAGTTTGTGAATAACAACTATATAACATCCTCTAAGAATGTATCAATGATTGAAATAAGAGTCTAGAATATGTAACCATCTTTGATTATAAACATAGTGTGTTTTCACATTTGTGTAAAAGTCCAAAACCGGGAACCGAAAGTATGCGTACCCCTACGGGTACTGTCGGTTGTTGGAAATCCGGGACTGTATGCGTACCCGTACGCGTACTGGCGGAAAGTTCACGTCCGTGAATTTTTGCTGGAGTTTGAAAGTGAAAACCAAACTCAATCTGGTTACTTAAGTACGCGTACCCGTTTGCATACTTAGGTAGGTTACTTTCTAAAATCGGTTTGTTCATGAACTAAAACATTTATATATTAAGGATGCAATCTTTGCAAACCGTGGCTATAATGTTCATGAATCGATTCGAGTGAATCAAAACCGATTTTGCTTCGATTGTGTCTAGGCCTGTCAATGGAAATCCGTTAACCGTTAGCCGAATCCGATTACCCGGTTGCCGTTACGTTTAGTTCCATTATATCCGTTATCCGTTACCGATAATGTAGCGGTTAATTTTATCCGACGGTGACGGCAACGAAAGACCTATTTCCGTTAGCCTTAGTTCCGTTAACCGCTAACGTGTGCCTAGCACGTGTAACATTCATCTATACCTAGGTTACTATACTCGAATGAACATCATTTTCATCTTCTTCTGTTCTTCAACTCACAAACGGGAGAAGAAAAACTCACCCTTCAGTCGATTAGAAAACTAGGGTCATCTCCTTCCTTTCAATTCGAGCAAAATCATCATCTTCATTCGATTAGAAAACTAGGGTTATCTTGTACTTTTTATTTCGAGTTTAATTTCAATCCTAAAAACTAAATTTTCAATTTAGGGTTTCTGAAAATTGAAATTAGGGTTTTCAATTCGTGAAATTAATCATGACCCAAAGCGAAAGAGGAGCATCCAATTGCGTTGGTTCATTAAAAAGAAGTCATCCCTCTCAATCACTTTCAGTTGCATCTGAATTACCTTCTGCATCTCAAGTTCAACAATCAGGAATTCAATGAACACCTGTTGCTGTTGCAACAGAAGAAGCAGTAGAAGAAATAGAAGTAGATGAAGATCCAATTATAGCTGAAGCAAAGAAGAAACTGCGTGCAGTAAGGTCTGATGTTTGGGATGATTTTGAAAGGTTAACTGAAAAGAAGATGGTAAAAGGTAAGGAGATTGGGATACTTGTAGCTAAATGCAAACATTGTAATAAGAGAATGACTGCACCCAGTAGCCAAGGAACCAGCAAATTGCATTACCATGCCAAAACTTGCCAAAAAAAGCCTGCAAACAAGAAAGGACAAACAAAGATTACTACAGTCAGAACAGGTAATGCACAAACTAAGCTTGCTAATTGGAAGTATGATGCTGATGCTACTAGGATACTAGTTGCCAAAATGATTGCTAAACATGGTTATCCAATCACTATAGTTGAGCATCCATATTTTGTTGAGTTTGTGAAGTCTTTAAATCCTGCTGCTAAACTTTACACTAGGAATACAGTTAGGGAAGATATCATGAAACTAAGAACTGAGTTCAAAAAATAATTACAAGACCAATTTGAGACAATTACATCTAAGTGTAGTTTAACAACAGATATGTGGTCATGTAAGCATACAAAGGATGGTTATTGCTGTGTGACAATGCATTACATAGAAATCATTATTTCTCTAATAAACTTGTTTTAGTTGTTTTTGGAAGAATAAGCTCTTATGGATAATTGGCTCGAAAAAGTGTTATTTGCACCCGGAGGACACGTGTTATTTGGACTCTCAATGTTGGTTAAGGGATACCTCAATTACTAAGGGGCACCTCAATGGATAAGGGGAACCTTCCTTACAATTTACACCTCATAAGGCAAGTGCTAAAGGGACGCCCGTACAGGATTAGGGGGAGGACATCTTCTTCCCAAATTCAAATTCTGCAAATTGGCGGGAATTTCTGGCAGCAGCGAACCAGATTAAGGTTCGGGTTTTGGAGTTATTCTAGGGAGATTCAACCGAAGAATATGGCTGGGATGGACTTGGATTGACTGAACATGGATGATAACTCTATTCGATTCAATCAGTTTGGGACGGATATCGAATTTGAAGATAAAACAGGAAAAACTTAGTGTCACCTGCGATATTCCCTGTATTGATTTTGGGCAAGATTTGGTTGGATTTCTCTCTTGGTTTGGTTATATACCATCATGTTATATCACAACAGGATTGGTAAGTGCTTTGAATTTAATCATAGGGGAAGATTTCACGGAATCTCGTTAAACATGGAAGGCTTTTGTTCTTGGGTTACTGTGAGTTGTATATGGAATGTTTGAGGATCAAAGAGGGAGTATATCTTCTCTGTTAATGTTTTGCTCTATCTTTGGAAGGATTGACAGCTCAAAGACGCATGCAGAAGGTGTAAATCTCACGAATGGCAGGATTGAAGAAAACATGGGAGCTGGAGATATTCACGGGATTTACATGAGCTAGAGAAAGTTTTCGTGTGACTACAGCGTGGTTGACGTTGTCTGAGTCTTGCGGAATCAGATTAAACGCAATGCAGAGAAGAATAAAGAAATATTTCGAGTGAAGAATTATACCAAGTTATGACGATATTATGTGGAGTTATGAGGATTTATTCTCGGTCCAATTGGGTATATAAAGGCCGCTGGAATCACATAAGAGGATATAGAGAGTTTGGGGGAGTTAGCAGAGACGAGAGAGTAAAGAAAATCAAGTTGCAGAAATTTATGTTGCTGCTGCTGTTCTAAGAACACGAAGAACGTAAGGCTGAGAAAGCCATGGTATTTTATTTATTGAGCGATAATTGCTGAAGAATAAATAATTGAGCCTTATAATATGAATTCGGTGGAATCCTAGTACCAGTAACTCTCGCTTTTTTTTACATTAATTTTGTGTATATTTTTATTTTTATTAAATCTTTAAATTTAATCTTCACAAGTCATAGAGTTCGAATCCTATTTAACACAACAATTAGAAAATATTGGAACAGTAACAAAGTATTCAATATTCACCGTTAAATGAAAATCTGATTAGGCTCAAGCTAATATCTTTCAACCGTTAGATCGAACTTAGCTTGTTACACAAAAATGAAAAGTGACTTCATTTAGATATGAGTAACCGTACCTAAACGTGTACACCTTTGTTGGCTCAACAATAGTTAACCGAAGTTAGCCATATGAACACTTTCATATCAACCTCATTTATCTTAACCATAACTAGTTCAAATGACTCAAAATAAACTAGTTACAGAGTTGTTCAATTGTTTATATTCTCATAGAAGTATACAAGACACAATTAAAGCGAAATTGATTTTGGTTCACTCGAATCAAGTCATGAACATTATAGACATGGTTTGCAAAATATTGCATTCCTTATTATATAAATGTATTAGTTCATGAACAAACCAATTTTAGAACATAATCCACTCAAGTACGCAAACGGGTACGCATACCTTAGTGGCCGGACTAAGTTTGGGTTCGGCAGTATGCGAACGGGTACGCATACCACCAAACTCAGTAAAGTCCCGAAACTTGAACCTCACGCCAGTACGGGTACTTAGTTCCCGAACCTCTACTAAACCAATCACTACGCGTACGGGTATGCATTCCATAGTTCTCGGACTTGGATCGCACATACGCAGGTACGCATACTGTGCTTATATCCAATAGTTCTAAACTCTCATATCAACCATTGAAACATTCTTGGAAGACGACAATAGCTGTCTCACACAAACTATTAGCTTTAAAGCAATTTTCAAGTGATCGAATGATCAATACGAAACATTCGAGTCTACATCAAATGACTGTCTCACACAAATCATGTAAGATGTTACAAGGCGATTTTCACATGATAATCTTTTGACTTTCGTCAAGAATATAAGATGAACTTGGTTAAAGCAAAAGCTTACCAACACATATTTCGAGAAATATGTAAGCGAATTAAACTCGGCTCGAAATATCAAATGTGCATAATTGAAGTCTATATAGCTATACTATTTTTGTCTCAAATAGGAGATAGAGTAGATAGACTTTTGAGTGATATCTGAGTTCAAGTCTCCACATACCTTTTGTTGATGAAGTTCCACAAGCTCCCCTTAGTAGTTCTTCGTTTTCAATCGATGAACGCCATGAAGTCTAATGCTCAACTACACTTTCTATCCTAATCCGAGACTTAGCTATAAGTAGACTAGAAATCAAAACTTATAGCTTTGCCAACTAAACTTGACAAACAAGCTTAAGATAGCAACGCTTGCGAATTCGACCGAGCAGTGCTCTAACAATCTTCCCCTTTGTCAATTTTAGTGACAAAACTATGAATACATACGGATTACAAAATAAATAAACTTTGTAGCTTCTCATCCAAATGCTTGGTTTCCTTGGTTCTTTAACATTAATCGAAATCTTCGTCACTTCCAATTACTCCAGTGATTCTAAACGTGTTCAACTCAGCATCATAGTTGTTGAAGAATCGTAGCTATAATAATAAGAAAACAGTTGCTCTCAATCATTGTTATCCTTTGTCGAAAATCCACCATCTACAACGTGCATGTTCATTGTCCCAATCACAGGTTTCATAATTGACTGGTACCAGTTGACATACTCCGCTTCACTAATATCCAACCTTGTATTTAGTTCATACCTATCCCAACCGGTTATTCTCAGCCGATAAAAATCTGATGCAGAGGTTTGCATCTGTTGTAGCGGGTTAATTGCAAGGAAAAAATACGGTTTAGTCCAAAATCTCATCCAAATGTACTAATTAGTCCTGACCCATTCAACTAGGTACTGTGCTATCACCACAAAGAATGCAACAATTATCCATATTCATACCTTTTCGATGCAACATATCTATTGAATTAAGCTTTCCATGAATTGCACACCACATCAGAAAATTTATTTTTGGAGGAATACATAACTACCAAACAAACTTCCAGGGAAAGTCTTCTACACCATCTTCCACAGTCATTGTTGTGTATAACGATTTGACAGAAAATACTCCAGATGTACCCATATTCCAACGTCTAGTGTCAGGAAGATTGTCCAACATAGGTGGAGTAGATCCAGTAACCAGGAGAAGAGAGGCTAACAAGTTGACTTCAGAGTTGGATAATACTCTTTTGAAGTCAAATTTCCATGCACCTTCTGCAGATATATGATCTGCAACACTGCCATCTTTTACTCTATCTAGCTTAAAAAGCATTTAGAACTTTTCATCTAAACTCGAGTCACCGACCCACATATCATGCCAGAAGGAAATCTGTGAACCAGAATGAAGACATAAATTAGAGTTTGAAGAAATCCAATGATTCATTTCAACAATTGTCTTCCAACAAGAGACAGCAAGTGTGATGTCCTTACTTTGGCAGGGACCCAGTAAGAGAAAGAAGAACCATATTTTTCCTCAATTATTTTGTACCAAAGATGAGATTTTTTCTGACCAAATCTCCAGCACCATTTAGCTAATAATGCTTGGTTCATTACTCTCAAGTTTAGAACACCCAAACCACATTTTTCTTTTGCAGAACAGACTAAGTCCCAATTTACCAGATGAGAGACTTTTGAATCAGAATTCTTTCCCTACAAGAAGTTTCTCATCTTCTTCTCTAAGATGTTAATGACTAAGATAGGAGACTTGAACAAGGAGAAATAAAACATGGGCAAAGAGGTTAAAATGCATTTGAGAAGAGCTAATTTACATCCTTTAGACAATTTTCCTTATCTCCACATAGAAAGTCTGGCTTCAAACTTCTCAATTATGGGATCCCAGATATATTTGTAAGTTCTTCTTTCTTCAATGTAATCAAAACAATGAAGAATAGAGAATATATTTGTAAGTTCTTCTTTCTTATTGTCCACAAAGAAGATGGTGTCATCAGCATAGTATAAATGACTTACTACTAAACCATTTTGAGATACGTTGAAACCATTGAAAAGATGTAAGCTTGCTGCTCTGTATAGATACCTTCATAATCCTTCCATTGCAACATTGAAGAGTAAAAGTGATCAAGGACAACCTTTTCTGACACCTTTAGAACTACTAAAATGCCCAAAAGAAGACCCATTTATTAACACTGAGAAGGTAGCTGTTGAATAACAGAATTTTACCCATTTGCACCACTTCCTACTGAAACTCATATACGGTAAAATATCCTCCAAATACTTCCAATTTACCCTATCAAAAGTCTTCTCAAGGTCAATTTTGAAAATCAAACCAGCTTTGCCTGACTTGAGTCTAGAATCAACTAGCTCATTTGCAATTAGAGTGCCACCAATTAACTGCCTTCCTTCAACATAGGCACATTAAACATGAGAGATGAGTTTTGGCATTACTAATTTCATTCTAGATGCAAGGACTTTGGAAATAATCTTATACATGCTTTTAAGAAGACAAATTGGGTTGCAATCTTTCACCGTTTCCACATAATCTGTTTTGGGTACCGAAGTTGTGAAAGTAGAATTATGTCTAGAGTCAATATAGTCATACTCACAGAATTCAATTATAGTTGCCATGATGTCTTTCTTGATAAAACTCCAACACCTCAAAGAAAACACGATAGGGTACCCATCTGGTCCAGGTGTCTTGTCTTGTCCCAAATCCTTGAAGCTGTCGAGGTCATCGAGGATATCTGTTACAGATCTCACGGTGGTAGAGGACAAACCACACCTTGTAGAACATGGTCATGTTACATGTAAGTACTTAAAACATTGTTGCTTGGTGTTAGTGTACATCTCTGTCCGTCTCCTTACTGCTAAAGATCTTTGACATTGACCATAATATATAGGGCTACGGATTAGAGAATCAGAGATGCCTAAACCTATGAACTCATCAAAGTGGGGTAAAAAATTGGAAATACGTCCTATTTTCACTAATTTGTTTGGGGATCTATCCCATAACGAAAAAAATTAAGAAATCTATCCTAGAGAGAGGGAAAAAAACAGTTGAGTGCTTAGTATCCCACATGTGTGGACTTGCACATGTGATCGACTGACATTTTAACCCTTAAGTTTTGGATGAGCGACAGTCTACAAGCATAAACGTGTTTGGCTTCCGATGGTCGAGTGAGAGTTAAGTATCTGCTCTGTAAATCAGAGAAATCGAGAGAAACATTAAGTTTTGAGAGTGAAAATTAAACCGGGAACCGTCAAATCCTCATGTAATATTTGGAGCATCTCCAGCGTATATCATAGGGTACATTTTATCCTTGATATCAAATGTATTCACGGAAACTCCCTATATTTCAAGAAGCTTGCTTATTAGGTGGGGATCATACTTGAAAATAGAACCAAACTTGCTAGATATTAATGGCTTTGAGCAATTGCTAAAATGCTGGAATCGTTAAGCTTGATTAACTTACCTCATAAATAAACCTCAACATTACTTGGCTGGATTTTCGTCACAAATTTCCTATTAATGGTGCTAGCAGCAACAATTAGAGTCCGTAGGAGTTCCAGTTGCAGTAGATGCAGTATGAGTTCTATGTCCTATTGAATCCATAGGAGTTTCAATATCTTCCGAAGGTACTTGTCCATCAGCGTGGTAAAATCTGGATCCAATGATTTTGCTGTATTTGCAATCAAATATCGTATATTTAAAACCATATTTTGATCATACAGAATTTTGAAAAATGAACCACAAATAGAAAGTAACACTAGTTGAGATCGATATCCTTGTTGCAAGTAAAATTTGATGGAGTTTGGCAAATGCCCTTCCACTCTTTAGGTGCTGGACCAAATCCTTCATCACTGAAGCTTTCAGATTCAGGCATATCATATGGCTCGGAAAGGCGATGCAAGATATGATTGTTTCCATACTCGATGAGGCGAGTTGCATTCCATTCCTTGGATGCTCATACTTTTATCGAGTTGTTCGACGTAGGCATCTACCAATGATGCATTGCGCATGGCCAGGAAAGTAAGCTATATCAGTATGCAAGATAGCGGAGCTTGCATAAGCCATTGACATCATAAGGATGATGCAAGGATAATAGGCCATGAGTGTTGGAGCACTGCTCTGTCGAACTCGTAAGCATTGCTATCTCAAGCTTGTTTGGTGATCAAAACTATAAGTCTTGATTTCTAGTCTACTTATAGCTATGTCTCGGATTATGATAGAATGTGTAGTTGAGCTTTAGACTTCACGACGTTCATCGATTAAAGACGAAGATCTACTGAGGAAAGCTTTAAGGAACTTCATCAACAAAAGGTATGTGGAGGATAAAACTTATCTATTACTCAGAAGTTTATTCTATTTTATCTCCTACTGAGACTAAGTCGTATAAATATATAGACTTTTACATTATACACATTTGATATTTCGAGCTGAGTTAAACTTGCTTATATCTTTCTCGAAATATGTGTTGGAAAGCCTTTTGCTTTAACTAAGTTCATCATTGTTCTTGACGAGTTTAGTTGGAAACAATTTATTTGTTGGAAACTAAATAATGAGTAAAAAGATGACCCTGTGAAAATCGATTTGTAACATCTTACATGATTTGTGTGAGACAGTCATTTTATGTAGACTCGGAATGTTTCGTATTAATCATTCGATCACTTGAAAATTAGTTATAAGCTAATAGTTTGTGTAAGACAGCTATTGTCATCTTTTAAGGATGTTTCAATGATTGAAATGTGATTTTCGAACAAATAACCATTGTCTGGATATAACACAGTATGCATACCAGTATGCAAACTTTTGTAGTATGATTCAGGTTCGGGAACCAAGTTTGCATACCGTTACGCGAATGGTTTCACCTGACTCCGGTACGACAGTATGCATGCCCGTTCGCAAACTGTCGGATATGACCAAAGTCTGGAACTTAAGTTTGCATGCCGTTTGGAAACTAAGTTGGCTTATGTTCTAAAATCGGTTAAGTGTGATTTCATACTCATGAAAAAATACATTTATAAATGAAGGAATGCAATCTTTGCAAACCCTGGCTAAATGTTCATGAATTGATTCTTTTGAATCAAATCCTATTTTGCTTCAATTGTGTCTTGTATACTTCTATGAGAACATAAAAAATTGAACAACTATATGATTAACACAAGTAGATTCATTTGATTATCATTTGATCTATAAGTATTAGATGAATGTGATTAATACAAAAGTGTTCATATGGTTAACTTCGGTTAACTATTGTTGAGCCAATACAATATACATGTTTAGGTACGATTACCCATATCTAAATGAAGGTATATTTCAATTGTGTGTAACAATCTAAGACCATCTAACGGTGTAGACATATTGCTTTGTTTTTAAGCAAACTTAGCCCGAGTCTTAAATCAGGATTTCATCTAATGGTGAATATTGATTGCTTTGTTTGAAAGCTATCAAACCCTGATTTGAAAACTATATAAGGGAAAACTCTAGCAACTGGAAAATCTAATCCCCACACCTCTTGTGTGATACTAGTTGCGACTAGAGTCGATTCTCCTTTAACCTAGGTTTTTCTTAAAACCATTATAGGTTAACGACTTAAAGACTTCATTGAGATTCTGAAGCCAGACCCAACTATTTTCTTTGTAGTTGCGTGTTATGATCTTAGTTGCTCTATCGTATTGAGTACTGTCTTCTCTAATATTTGCTTGGGATATATCTCCTATAGGTAAGATATAGAAAGTAATCACAAAGCTATTCGTCTCATTCTTTGTGACTCCATAACAACTTGTTCTACTACCATATAGTTAAGTTATTGTGAGGTGATTTATATTTCTAGGATGTTCTTCGGGAATATAAGAACGAATTGTCAATTAGTTCCTGTTCACCTTCATTTATCAAAAGGCAGAACACAAACTTTGTAGGTATTTCTTTGAGAGACAGATTTATCTATCATAATAGACTTTTCTGTGGGAGACAGATTCTTTTTTATAAAGTCTTCGACTTTGGGTCATAACAAATCTTAGTTGTGGGTGAGATAAGATAAGGGAATCAAGTGTGTAGAGTCCTGCTGGGATTCAGAGGCGTAAGAAACGAGACTATACCTTAATCAGTGTGAGACTTGGTTAGGGCTAAACTAAATTCCAGTCTGAAGTTAACTTGTAGTAGGCTAGTTTCTGTAATGGCTTAATACAGTGTGGTGTTCAAATCTGGACTAGGTCCCGAGGTTTTTCAGCGTTTGCGGTTTCCTCATTAATAAAACTTATGGTGTCTGTTTTATTTCTTTTATGCATTATATTTTATATATAGTTGAAATATCACCGGTTGTGCGTAGTTCAATCAATTGGTAAATCCAACCTTTGGTTGTTGATTGAAATTGATTGACACTTGAACATTGGTCTTTGGTATCGTTCAAGTTGTTTCTCATGATTATCTGGCGGACGGATTCTGTCCATTTGATTTACTAATTACATTGAGAACAAAGATATAACTCTTGGATATATTTCCTTGATTGAGTCTGATTGTCTAGTTGATTCTCTTGGAATTATATTGGAGTTAGTCCATACAGATTTCCGAACGAAATATTGGTTGTGGTTGTTAGACCCCCTCTTTTTCAATGAGCCTGAAGACTGATGCACCCTTGGCCCGAGCAAGATCAGGGCATGCTTTCAGCAATGCCTAATCCAAGTAGGGAAGTGAGAATGGGCTGAAATTTCCTATGTGCAAGTCCAAGGCATGTCGTATGCCTGGACAAGACTCGGAAACTAGTGATGCATGTGAAAATAAATCGGCAATAGCCTTTACGACTTTAAACCCTTCGCAAAACAAGGGTAAGTTTAAGGAAACATGCTTGTAAGGGAGAATGAATCTGCATTTTCCTAGCGCGAAGAGAATTTTTAAGGCCCGGATTATAGCATCAGAGTTGCGCATTAGGAAGTTATGGTCTGCACGCCTTTGCGCTAGGCGTAATTTTCAGTCCTTCACATGACTTTTGCGCCATGATCTTAGCACTTACAAAAGTCCATTTTTTTTTAGCCATAAGATCCTAGATGTAATGAAACTTGATAACAATATGTTTACTTCTGTCATGAAACACATGATTTCTTATAAAAGATGACCTGTTATCGCAATAAATCGTTGTTTGAGAATCCTGTTATTGTAAACCATTGAGTAAGCAACACAACCAGACTGCTTGAGAAGCACATGAATCTGCAGCCATATATTAAGCTTTCGTAGTTTAAAGAGCGACAACTTGTTGCTTCTTCGATGACCAAGATACAACACCAAACCGAAGGTGCTCTTCTATCTTCCAAATCTCCCGCCCAATCACTATTACTATATCCCACCAAATTACAAGTTTTAGATGAATTATAAACTAAACCATGATTTTGAATAGCTTTATTATAATGCAGAATGCGTTAATCAGCTTGCAAATGATGTTGACTTCGTGTCTCCGTAAAACGACTAATGAATCCAACTCCAAATAGTATATCAGGTCGTGAATTGGTTAAATAACGAAGACTTCCAATTAGGCTCCATTAGTTAGAGGCATTAAAGTTCTTCATTTCCAACTCTTCTCAAGTGAAACCTTGCTTCAACTGGTGTCGATCCTAATGGGATTAAAAGATTTTATCTTGAATCTCTTTGTAATATCTCTGTCATACGCTTATCTTGAGAAATAAACACCCTCATTTCTCTGCATAAATTCAAGACCAATGAAGAAAAATATAAGCGACATATTTGTCATCTCATTCTTAAATTCAGAAGCATCTACATGAATTATTTCTTGTAAAAATGAGATCATCCACAGAAAAACACACAACAAACATTGTACCATGCATATCAGACTTGACATATAATGTGTGTCCATAAGGGCATTTAAAAAAACCATGCTTTGGGATATATGAATCTATATGGGTGTACCATGCCGACGTTGCTTGTTTGATTCCATATAAATCTTTGGTTAATTTTAAATTTATATTCATGACCTTGCTTGATATAACCAGGTGGTTGATCTACATAATCTTCTTCTTCCAGATTTCCATTTTAAAATGCCGACTTGACATCCATTTCATAAATTGACCGTTGCTTTTGTGAAACCATATCAATAACCATGTGTATATTGTCAATTCTAGAAACAAGTGAAAATACTTCATCATAATCAACCCTTGTTTTCTATTTATAACCTTTACCAACCTGTCGAGCATTCTATTTTTCAACCTAGATGTTTTTATTGTACTTTTTATACCTGTTTGACGCTGGTGGATTTATTTTTTGCGAAATGAATTTAGATGGATTGTATTATTATTCTCTAAGGATTGAATATCGATATCCATAGCGTGTACCCACCCATCATCCTGTGATGCTTCGTCAAAAGTAAGAGGATGATAAGTTGTTGAATATTCAATAAATGACCTTGAAACACCTACCATCCTTGATAATATGTACTATAAAAAGATAGTAGAATACAAGGGACTCTTGTTAGATGATAAGATATTAGTTTCTGATGAATATACATCTCATTTCGTTGATAAGACGGCTTCCTAAATGGGATACTTTCACGACTGGTTCTCAAGGGAACTTTTTCTATTATCGGAAAATAATCCACTTAGGGACAATCAAGGGGAGGTCTGAAAAGTTTGTCACCATGTAAATCAATACTCTATCTGAAGGAAGAGATTTAGTGATTTGGATATCAAAATATGTATATATATATATATTCAAAATAAGCATGAATAATCAATTTGATAAAAATGGTTTCATACTTTCATTTCCTTGGTTCCTTTAGTGTTTTATATGTTTGCTTCTAACATGATAATAAACCGAGTCATTTAGTTTGAGATTCACTATCAGAGAGTGTTGTGGATATCGTGAAATGTTGATTAGGTATGCATAATTAGATTAAAACAAAACTGCATATATATTCATTATCAGATTTAGACATTCACCAAAAGAGAAAAGAACTGCTCGATCGGGTGGGAGACTAACTAATAATATGATATTAAGTACATGAAAATAACATATCAACTTTCATCACTGAAAAAAATGCAAAAGGGTTCCTATAATATGGACAAACTAGGTGTGATAATTAGCCAGCCTAGAATAAAATATATTTGAGCGATAAAGTATGTTTAACACCCATATTGGAAGATCTTTTTTTTGGCGATTCTAGGGTTTCATTCCCGACTCTCATCCTCATTCTTCCTCTAATCTTGATCCTTCGACAATGGTAGTTTTCTCCATGGAATTTCTTGAACCCAGTTTCTCATCATAGAACGGTGAGTAGAGTACCATCGGAAACTTCAAAACCTCCAAGTTCTGGAAATTGCTAGGTCGTCACCTAATCTTAGTTTAACATATGTACTTATGGATATGCAGATTTATTTTTGTGTAGTTGATCTACCTAAACCTTATTTGAAAGGCAATTACATCTCAGAAAGGTCTTGAGAATTTAAAAAAATGTTTGATAGGGAAATAAACTCTTCCATAGGGGTCACAACCTCTTAAAACCGTTGGTCTTTACAAATACTCAAACTTATTTCGCCTGCGAACATCATATGGAGCATAACACCTATCATAAGAGGTTTTTTATATTTCAAATTTCCGGCGGAAGATGAGGTTCTTCATGTTCGTGCAGCGGGAGCAGTGCGTCTAACACCAGGGATGATTCATCTATGGACATGCTCCGTCCCTAAATAGATGACCTATTCGTATTTAAATTTTTCCCATTAATTGATGGCCTATATCATTAAATAAGGGGATATTTCTAAAACCACCATTTTAATTGATTATTGTTTGAAATTGCGGAGGTCTAACAACCACACCCAACAATTCGTTTGGTAATCTGAGAGGAATTACTTCATTACACTTTCTAGAGAATCAACTGGACAGTCAGACTCAATCTAGAATAAAGTATATCAAAGATTTTAATATCTCTAACTCTTAATTCAATCCGCAATCAGCAAATAGAAATCTGAAAGCCCGATTGAATAAGATGAGCAACTTGAACGGTACCAAATACCAATGTTCAAGTGTCAATCAATATAAATCAACAACCAAAGGTTGGATATTCTAATTGATTGATCTTAACGCACAACCTGTGATATTTCAATTATATAACAAAATATAATGCGGAAAAGAAATAACACAGACACCAGAATTTTGTTAACGAGGAAACCGCAAATGCAGAAAAACCCCGGGACCTAGTCCAGATTGAACACCACACTGTATTAAGCCGCTAAAGACATTATCCTACTACCAATTAACTTCGAAATGGACTGTAGTTGAACCTTAATCAATCTCAGACTGATTCAAGGTACAATTGCGCTCCTTACGTCTCTGATCCCAGCAGGATACTATGCACTTGATTCCCTTAGCTGATCTCACCCACAACCAAAAGTTGCTACGACCCAAAGTCGAAGACTTGATAGACAAATATGTCTCACATAGAAAAGCCTATATGATTGAATAAATCTGTCTCCCACAGAAATACCCAAGAGTTTTTGTTTCGTCTTTTGATAAATCAAGGTGAACAAGAACCAATTGATAAACCGGACTTACATTCCCGAAGAACAACCTATAATTATCAATCACCTCACAATAAACTTAATCGACTAGCGAAACAAGTTATTGTGGAATCACAAACGATGAGACGAAGTGTTTGTGATTACTTTTCTATCTTGCCTATCAGAGTATAAAACCTCGAGCCAATTATTTCAATTTTACTCAACACGATAGAAACAACAAGATCAGATCACGCAACTACAAAGATAATAGTTGAGTCTGGCTTCACAATCCCAATGAAGTCTTCAAGTCGTTAACCTACAGGGTCTTGAGAAGAAACCTAAGGTTAAAGGAGAATCGACTCTAGTTATGCAACTAGTAACACACATGAGGTGTGGGGATTAGGTTTCCTAGTTGATAGAGTTCTCCTTTATATAGTTTTCAAATCAGGGTTTGCAATCCAAGTTACCTTGGTAACAAAGCATTCAATATTCACAGTTAGATAAAAAACCTGATTCAACTAAGCTAATATCTTTCAACCGTTAGATCGAACTTATCTTGTTACACACAAATGAAATGTACCCTTATTTAGGTTTACGTAACCGTACCTAAATGTGTACACCATGTTGGTTCAGAAATAGTTAACCAAGGTTAGCCATATGATTACTCTCATATCAACCTTATTCATATCAATCATAACTAGTTCAAATGACTCAAATGAAACTAGTTAAAGAGTTGTTCAATTGTTATAGAAAACAAAATTGAAATCAAATCAGTTTGATTCACTTTAATCAATCATGAGCATTATAGCCACGGTTTGCAAATATTGCATTCCTTATGATTTAAATGTTTAAGTCCATGAACTGACTGATTTGACAAAGTAACCAGCTTAAGTATGTGTACGGGTATGCGTACTTAAGCAACCGGATTTGAGTTTGTTAAGTTTCCAAACTCAGCAGAAATTTTCGGTTCGAAAACTTCCGCCAGTATGCCTACGGGTACGCATACTTAAGGTGACTAGTTTAGGAGTTTGTAGTTCCCAAACTCAGCAGATATTTTTGGTTCAAAAACTTCCGCCAGTATGCGTATAGGTACGCATACTTATCTTGTATCCTTCACCAATTTGGTATACACACATATGCATACACTTGGTTCCCGGTTTATGGGTTTATAAACTAATGTGCTAACATACTATATATGCTTATATCCAAACATGGTTACATTCTCAACTCTTTATTTAAATCATTGAAACATTCTTCTATAATGACAACAGCCGTTTTCACACACTATTAACATCAAATCAATTTTCAAGACATTGAAATAATCATTATCGAAATATTCCAAGCCTACATCAAATGATTGTATCACACAAACCATGTAAGATGTTACTCGGAAATTTTCTCATGATATAAGATGAACTTGGTCGAAGCGAAAGCTTATCAACACATATTTCGAGAAATATGTAAGCGAGATATACTCAGCTCGAAATCTCAAATGTGTATAGGGAAAACTATATCGTAACACGACTTATGTCTCAATATAGGAGATAGTAGAAATAGACTTTCCAAGTGATAGATGAGTTCAAGTCTCCACATACCTTTTATCGACGATGTTCCACAAGATCCCCTTAGTAGTCCTTCGTCTTCAAATGATGAACTTTGTGAAATTTAAGCTTAACTTCCTAGTCCGAGACATCTATAAATAGGCTAGAAATCAAGACTTATAGTTTTGATCACTAACATTGACAAACATGCTTGAGATAGCAACGCATGTGAGTTCGACGGAGCAGTGCTCTAACAATCTCCCCCTTTTTCAATTTTAGTGACAAAACTATCAATACATATGGATTATAAAATAGATAGAAAATGTAGCTTCTCATCCAAATGCTTGATCTCCTTGGCATCTTCAACGTGACTCGAAATCTTCGTCACTTCCAAGTACTCCATGATCCTAAAGGTAGTAATTCAGCATCACAGTTGTTGAAGATCCGTAGCGATAACAATGAGAAAACAAAATGCTCTCAACCATTATTATACGATGTCATAGTATTATTACCCAACATCAAAGTTCAATTGTATCACAACTTTGACAACAATACTATGGTGATATGTATCACTCCCTCTTAGTAAATACTTCATCTCAACATGAAAACCACTCCCCCTTAAATAATGATCCGTAAACCATATGTATTTGTAGTATCACACTACACATTAATTCTCCCCCTTTTTGTCAATATAAATTAGCAAAGGTAAGAAAACTAGTGGGATCCTCGTGAAATTTTCACAGAGATAGTTTATGACCAAAAGAGAATACCATATCAATTTATTTAGATGCCATCATAAAGCCGAAGCTAAATGCATTCCTCAAGGAGTTTATAAAGATACAAGATAACCCCTAATATTCCATAGCCGCACTCCCCACAAATATTTGGCAATTAAGCACAAGTTCAAAATGAACTCTCCCCCATAAAATCTCATTCCCAAAAGAACAACAAAGGCGATCTTACTTTCGCAAGAAAAGAAGGATTTCTTTGGACAAAATCAAATCACATGAAAACATGAATTTGAATCCAAAGTATTCAATTGAATTATCCATAAAAGAATTCATGATTAATCCAATCGAAATGCACGATTAAATTAATCACAAGAAAACTCATAATTAATTCAATCGGAATTATACAACTAAATTAACCACAAGAAAGTGATCAATTCAATTGGACATGCTCGTCATAAGAGAACTTACAGAGCAACAACTAAAATAACCAAAAGAGAATGATAAATTTAGTTGGTCATGCTCAAACATATTGAACCTTATGGAGCAACACAGTATATGCACAAAAATGTGGATCAGAGATCGACCAATACTGTGGAATAAAAAAGGATTCATTCTATTTTCCATCACTATTTGCACAATGACATATAATAGACTTAATCCTTGTAAACAAAAGTTTTATCCTTTCTTCCATCAAACCAATGACATAAAAAGGCTTTGACTTTTGTAATATCAAAAGTTCATTCTATCTTCTATCAATACATTCATATCGACATAATACAGATAACTTTTGAACAAGTATTAAAACTTCTCATGGATGCAATACTTTTAGCATGAAGAAAATCATTCAAAGATAAATAAAGAGTTATTATAATCCTTAGAGTATCACTTAACAAAAGAAGTTTAACAACAGAAAAAGAAGGAACTAAGCTTGATTGCAATTATATTTCTCAGCAATCTTACAAACATGTTCAGTTAATTCAGGATGAATTCCCAACACGTAGATCAGTTGTGTCTGTAGACACTCGATTCTTTCATTAAGAAGATTGTCTTCATAAATGACTGGCTTCTTCATCTTGTTGATGTATGTCTGGGATAGAGGAGAAGCATAACCAGTGCAGGTGCCAATAGTTTTAACCTTAAATTGACTGCAGATTCTACTGATAAGACATGGGAACCCAAGATTATTTTTCTGCGAAACCAGATGAATCATCTGACGAATAATCAGACCACAAAAATCAATCTCTTCACTGGAGATAATATAGCAAACCATCTCAGCAAGGATTATGCTCCATAGATTCTTATCAAGTGTATTGAGAATCATATTTGCAACAACCAATTTACCGAAGACTTTCAAATGAAAGATAATGTTGTCAACAAACAACTTTCCCCCAGACCACGATTAACTTCTATTTAGAAGCAATTCAGATAGCTGACCCTGAGTTGATTTGTGATTCTCAGGTTGGGGAATTGCAAATGAGCGATCAAGTGATAAGTTCAAAAAATATGCAATCACTTCATGATTTACCTCAAATGTTATGCCTCCAACCATTGTCTTGAAGCAACAACTGATTCTGTTGGCAGCATGCAGGTTAGCATAAAACTAGCAAGTCATCTCAGGATAAGAAGATCCAACCCCATTCATGTTGGTTCATAAACTGGTGAGACTCGGGTTCGCTAATAGTACGATCATAAACCCTTTCTATCACAAACTTCCCTTTAAGAAACTTGACATATTTATTCCTAGCAAGAAGACTAGTAAAGCTAGTTTGAAGAACAAGGTCATAAAAGGCTGTAAAACTGTTAGAGCATTGCTCGGTTGAACCCACCAAGCGTTGGTATGTCAAGTTTGGTTGTCATATTTTAGTGAATCAAAACTCATGTTAAGAGTCGCATGATTATTTACTAGAGTTAAACTTCTTATAGGTTAGCTTGAAAGTATTAGGATATGAGACATTACAAGTATTGCGAAGTCTTGAAGATGTGAAGAAGCAAGGAGCTACAACGACAACAATCATCCTTCCACTTGAGGTTAGTGATATTTGACTTGAAATATTTCATTCCCTAACGTATCTTTCAAGTCGTGCATATTGAAAACATAACTGCGAAGCATATTTGAACTCTAGATATACATAGTATTAAGGAATACAATACGAAGTTTATTTCTTAACCATTAAACTTTGTAGATAAGACATCTCCATAATCATTTGAATTCTATTGTGATTATGTATGGGTATAAGGTGAGGATTTCATCCTAGGGAACAATGTTTACATGTGTTCTAAGGAAGTAATTTCATAAGCTTGTTTGTGGACCGAAAAGGAAATTGTCGGGAGTTATTCATTTTGTTATTCATTGCATATCTTATGAACAACCAATATGTGTGATAGAGTATAACCGCTCACAACTTGTTGTGTTCTTGGTAGAACTATTCACAAAGTCCTGACTTTTGTATTGGTATAACTTTTATTAGTAAAACCAATCTTAATTAATCACCTGGTATGATCGGATTGTATGTGCCTTGGGGAAAGGGAACCTATCCTTCTTGGGGGTAGGGAACCGATCCTAGTGAGGGAAAGGGAACTGAACCTAAGGGGTGCAGTGCAATAGGGAACCGATCCTTGTATGGGGTGCAACAAGGTTTATAGCAGAAAAGGAAACCGATCCTATGGACATGTGCAACACATATGAGTTTAATACCATATATATGTGGGGAACCGATCCTAGTACCTAGTCAACCGAATCTTTGGGAAGCTAGTGTGACTATGCGTAGTACTCACATAGAGGTAGAACCGAAACTTGTTTTAGTGGAACCGTAAACATGATTGTGATTGATTTTTGGTTTGATCAATCACATAGTTTTTGAAAGTCAGATGAACCAATTCTAAACTTGTTTGGAAGTGTGGCAAATCAGTTTCAAGGTTGTAAGTGTGAAATAGAACTTATAAAGTAAAGATGTCGACCAACTTTGAACTCGTGCTGTGAATGTTTATTTCTATAATTGTTCAAAGATATTCCTTAAAGGATAATGGAAGAGAATCCCAGGATCGAAACATAAGTAGTTTAAGAATCTTTCAATTAAGGTTATTAATTTAACTTTGTAGGGAAATTATGGAATTAGTAATGTGCATTTACTAATTAGATTTTCCGAGAGATTTCGATTGTATTTTTGGACAGAGCATTTCCAGGAATTATGAAAACCTAATCTGTGCATTTATGAATATCTTGAGAATATTTTCGGTTCTGGAAATTCCTTGGTGTCCAAACTTCCTTGTCTATAGATACACGAAGTTTGCATTTATAGCAAACTAATCCTTCGTAACAACAAACTTCCTATTTTGTCTTTGTTACTGGTGTAGCCGCCTATCTGAGAGGATAGTAATCTAATTAGGTGAAATCTCTTACGGCTGCTCGTTTTAAAGTCTTGTTTGGGATTGAGAAGCTCTATCGCGACCCGTGCTGATATTTTTCAATGATGTTGTAGTAATAAGTTCGTTGAGACTTGTGAAAGCAAAATATTTTAGACTTGTAAAACTTAAAATAGAAAACTTATTGCAAAATTGATTTCAAGATATTAAAAGTAACCAAGACACTAGATTCCACTATTACACATGAATGAACGATACCAAATATGTTTCAAAACTCTAATTATCCTTTAAGTCTTTTATTTCTCAATTCACACATAATCAAACATATTCCCAAATATTAATTGTATTCCCTAAGAATAGACTATCAGTCAATTAAACAAAGTATAACCTATCAAATTGAATCACAAGTAATTAAGAAAATTATGTGAACATTTAGAACTCCGAAAAAGCGGTGATTGAATGAATTATAAATTGTAAATTAGAGAAAATAAAATTGTTACCAATCATTCATGCATAGATAGCTTCATCCATTGCCTTGGTTGCGCGAGAATTATCTCATCATCATGGAAACACGCTCAAAATTCATTTTTATTGCTCAAAGGGTGTTTACAAAGATGAAATGGGAGAAACAATGATAAAACAGTGATTTTCTTTTCTCTCCCAAAAACTCTCCCAAATGTGCTCTCTAGCTCTCTATTTATACACACAAATACACATCACTCAAATATATTCTTCCATAACTCCAAAATCTTCTTCTTTTTAATTAAAAATATCTTCAGAATTTTTCCTTCTCTTTATTCTATATATTTCTTTACTAAACCCATATCTTCTTTAATTCGCAGAATAAAATCCAAGATAAAATCTTTTAAGGATATCTTTCTTGTTTAATACAAGATAACTTCCTTTTTCTTCAAAACTTCATGTTTGTAAGGCAAGAAGATATTCTTATCTTAAAGATAATAAATCCTTTACCGTTGAAACCAAATTTCCCGCCAATTTTTTCTTTTCAAATCAAGGAAGAAGATGGAGCCCCCTTAACCAGTAATGGGATGCGATTAGCAGTTGGTTCCCTGGGGTGCCCCTTGTCCAAAACTGAGATTCCGAATAACATGTGTCCTCCGGGGGTCCAAATAGCACTTTTTGAACAACTTTTTCCACACAAGTGTATTTCTCCAAAAACACCTTCACAAACATAAAAACACCATAATAAGTACAATATCAAGCACTAGCAATAGAGACACTGAGGACAATTCAGACACAAAAATGTGTCTATCAAATACCTCCAAACTTATTATTTTCTAGTCCTCGAGCAAATCTAATATAAAATGTCTACACTTAGCACGTGCAGCAAGCCGTTGAACCGCTAGGTGGCCCTAGCGGCGGAGTGTTGTCTCCGGAGGGTTTATCAGAGGTGTACCCACAAAACCTTTACTCCATACCCTAGCTATCTACGCTGAACCTTGGAAGGCACTAAAGAATCTCCTTGGTTGGCATACAATCATTGACTATAGGAGGAAGTACCCTGATGCGAAATTCCAATTGCTGTACACGAGTTTGCACTCAGCATACTAAAATTCATATATAAGTGACAAAGCTCTACTCAGATATTTTCTAGACATCATAACCGGAGTCAACCAATCATATGGAAAATTAAGAAGATGGATAAAGAGAAAATAGATGGTAAAAGTGAACGGTGTTTCCCATATCTGTCTGAATGCCTCAGCCAAAATGAACCTATCCTAATGGACTGAGATACCGGTCTGACTAATATCAACACAACTGGAATATACAAGGGGATCAGTGGTCGATAAACCTAACTCTAGGTCAACACAACTAGCATATACAAGGGCACCAGTGGTCGACTTTATTGAATTTATTCCGGTTGATCTGATGGTCTGGTCTCAATTTTTTTTTTTTTTGGTATCTCAATCACCCTAACTCACCCTAGCAAAGGTAACAACTTGAATTGTGTGCCCCATCAAGTCACTTAAAAAATAAAAACAGAAGGGATTAGGATTCAACGATTTATGGCGAAACTACCATGTTTTTTTTTTAATTCTAACACCTGAGCTCTGTGCTTTTATAAATAGACTCTTTAGATATTTCCATCTAATCAGATTGGTTCCTCAACTCCTACAACCAAGATGTTCCCATCCACTTAGATTGGTTAGTGCCAACCTTAATAAGCATAAATTTCTAGGCTCTGGAGTTTATTTATTGCAACTAAAAGCTAACAAAAAGTTTCTTCCCTACCCCAAACTTAAATCTAACATTGTCTTCAATGTTTCTAATGAAAGAGCAATTCCAAAAAGCAAAGTAACATAAGGAATCAGTAAAGAGAGAAGTCGGAAAGATAGTACCTGGGTGAAGAAAGAAATCAAAAACTAATATACAACATACAATTGCTTCGATGGTCAATCAAGGGTAAACAGGGTCCTCCAGAGGGACCTCCTCAACATCACATGTAGGAAAGGGCTCTAAAAAGGGTTTCAATATCTGACTGTTAACCTTCGAAGAACTACTACCATCTGGTGTCTCGATCTCAACAGCTCCATGCGGAAAGACAGTGCGAACAATAAAAGGACCCGTCCACCGAGACCGTAACTTCCCAGGGAAAAGATGCAAGCGGGTATCATACAGAAGAACTTTTTGACCTGGAGAAAATGACTTTCTTAAAATATTCTTATCATGAACAAGTTTCATTTTGTTCTTATACTCTTTCGCACTATCGTAAGCATCTATACGAATCTCTTCCAACTCATTGAGCTGGAGTTTCCTATGGGCTCCTGCCTTGTCAAGTGAAAAATTTAGCTGCTTAACAGCCCAATAAGATCTATGTTCTAACTCAACAAGTAAATGACATGCCTTTCCATAGACAAGCCGATAAGGCGATATTCTAATATGGGTCTTAAACGCAGTACGGTAAGCCCATAAGGCATCAGTAAGCATAGGCGACCAGTGTTTCCGATTAGGATTAACTGTTTTCTCTAATATACGCTTTATCTCCCTATTGGAAACCTCTACCTGACCACTAGTCTATGGATGATATGGGGTAGCTATCTTATGTGTAATACCATATTTCTTCATCAAAAGCCTAAAAGGTCTATTACAAAAGTGCGACCCTCCATCACTAATTATAGCTCGCGGTGTACCAAAACGTGTAATATTTTCAAGAACTCAATCACAACCCTATGGTCATTAGTCTTACACGCAATCGCCCCAATCCACTTAGAGACATAGGCTACAGCGACAAGGATGTATAAGTTACCAAAAGAATTAGGAAACGGACCCATAAAGTCAATACCCCACACATCAAAGACCCCAACAACTAAAATGGGGTTCAAGGGCATCATGTTCATATGGGAAATGCTTCCTAATTTTTGGCAACACTCACAAGTAACATAGTGACTATGGGAGTCTTTAAACAACGAAGGCAAATAGAATCCACACTGCAATATCTTAGCAGCAGTCTTCTTAGCACTAAAGTGACCCCCATAAGCATGATCATGATAAAAGGAAATAATACTGGACTGGTCACTCTCAGGTATACATCTCCTAATAATCTGGTACGGACAATACTTAAACAAATAAGGATCATCCCAAAATAAGTGCTTCACCTCCGCTAAAAACCTAGAACGATCTTGTTTACCCCAATGTTGGGGCATTCGACCAGTAGCAAGATAATTCACTATATTCGCACACCAAGGTGCTTGGGTAACAAAGAACAGTTGTTTATCAGGAAAACTATCCCTAACAGGAGGAGAATCATTAAGGGTATCCACAACAAGCCTAGACAAGTGGTCTGCTACTACATTTTCTGCACCTTTTTTTATCTCTAACGTCTAAGGAAAATTCATGCAACAATAGGATCCATCTAATCAATCTAGGTTTAGTATCCTTCTTGGAAAGAAGATACTTCAAAGCAGCATGATCAGTAAAGATTATGACCTTAGAACCTAAGATATAGGATCTAAACTTGTCTAAGGCAAACACAATAGCTAATAGTTCCTTCTCCGTAGTGGTATAATTCAACTGGGCATCATTCAGAGTTTTGCTAGCATAGTAAATCACATGAAGTAACTTACTTTCTCGCTGACCTAGCACAACACCAATAGCATAATCTGAAGCATCACACATGATCTCAAAGCGTAGGTTCCAGTTGGGTGCCTGGACTATGGGGGCGGTAGTGAGTAAAGTCTTAAGCTTCTCAAAAGCCTCTAAACAAGCATCATCAAAGACAAACTTAACGTCTTTTGCAAGCAAATTGCAAAGAGGTCTGGAAATCAAGTTAAAATCCTTAATGAATCGACGATAAAAACCTGCATTCCCTAAGAATGACCTAATATCTCTTACGGTTTTTGGGACCTATAAAGTTTTAATAAGGTCAACTTTGGCTCTGTATACCTCTATACCCTTCGAAGATACGATATGCCCTAGAACAATTCCTGAACGAACCATGAAGTGACATTTCTCCCAATTAAGCACTAAATTCTTTTCCTTACACCTAGTCAAAACTAATGACAAATGATGCAAGCACTCATCGAAAGACGAACCAAACACTGAAAAATCATCCATAAAGACCTCTAAGAACCGTTCTACCATGTCAGAAAATATGCTCAACATACAACGCTGAAAGGTCGCAGGGGCATTACATAGCCCGAAAGGCATGCGTCTATACGCAAAGGTACCAAAGGGACAGGTAAAAGTGGTTTTCTCTTGGTCTTCTGGGGCAATAACAACCTGATTATAACCGCAGTATCCATCTAAAAAGCAATAATGGCTACGTCCAGCTAATCTCTCTAGCATTTGGTCGATGAAGGGAAGGGGAAAGTGGTCCTTCCTAGTGACCTTGTTCAATTTCCTATAGTCAATACAGACACGCCAACCCGTGGTCACCCGGGTTGGGATTAACTCATTGTTATCATTCTGGACTACAGTAATACCGATTTCTTGGGAACAACCTGAACGGGGCTGACCCACTTACTGTCTGAAATGGGGTAGATAATGCCTGCATCTAACAGCTTAAGAACCTCGGTTCGAACTACTTCTTTCATATTAGGGTTCAGTCGACGTTGCATCTCCCTAGAAGGTTTGGTGTCACTCTCTAAATAGATATGATGCATACAATCAGTAGGACTTATACCCTTAATGTCTGCTATGGTCCACCCTAAAGCTTCCTTGTTATTCTGAAGGACAGTCACTAGCCTACTTTCCTGATCACTATCCAAGTCGGATGCTATAATCACAGGTAAAGTTTCAGATGGGCCTAAAAACACATACTTCAGGGAATCTGGTAATGGTTTAAGGTCCAACTTAGGAGGCTTTTCTAACGAAGGAACTAGGGTAGACTCAGAAACGGGTAGAGGTTCGAACTTAGGTTTCCAGCCATTACTAGTGTCTATCAAAGGGGTTGAATCTAACAAAGCATTCACCTCATTAATCACATCGTCATCATCAAAATCAATCCCAAAGTGGGCTAGGCATTTCTCTAATGGATCTTCTAACAAAGTGTTTGGTAATGACTCCTCGACTAATGTTCCTATCATGTTCACCTCTTCTATGTTCGAGTCATCTAGTTCAGAGGGTAGCTTACTAATATTAAAAATGTTCAGCTCAATAGTCATATTACCAAAAGACAAATTCATAATACCATTTCGACAGTTAATGATCGCATTGGATGTAGCTAAAAACGGGCGACCTAAAATCACTGGTATTTGGTTCTCTGGGTCAGGGACAGGTTGGGTATCTAGGATAACAAAATCCACTGGATAAATAAACTTGTCGACCTCAATAAGAACGTCCTCGATCACACACGAGGAATTTTAACGGACCTATCAGCTAACTGAAGTGTCATCTGGGTAGGTTTCATCTCACCAAGTCCTAGCTTAAGGTACACATGGTATGGCAGTAAGTTCACACTGGCTCCTAAGTCAAGCAAAGCTTTCTCGACACGGTTTACCTATTGTGCAAGAAATAGTAGGGGACCCTGGGTCTTTATACTTAGGAGTAGTGGTATTCTGAATAATAGAACTCACATGACTAGCTAGGAAGGCTTTCTTCTGGACACTAAGTTTTCGCTTTCGCGTACACATATCCTTAAGAAACTTGGCATAAGCGGGAATCTGCTTAATCGCATCTAACAATGGGAGGTTGATAGTAACCTGCTTAAAAACCTCCAATATATCATTAAAGTTGGACTCCCTCTTAGTTGGAACTAGCAGCTGGGGGAACGGGGCTCTGGGAACAAAGCCGGGCTCAGCAGGACCCTCATTGGTCTCTTTGGAGACTCTATCAGTCTCCTCATTTTCTGGCTCAGAAGGGTGAACTACAACATGTTCACTATCAGGCATGGCAACCTTATTGTCAACTTTCTTTCCACTCCTAAGGGTTGTTATAGAATTCACATGATTGTACGATTTCTCTCCTTTAGGGTTAGGATCAGTTTGACTAGGGAATCTTCCATCTTCTCTTTCACTAAGAAACTTAGCTATTTGGCCGACTTGAAGTTCTAAGTTAGCAAGAGACTGGGAATTATTCTTAAAATTCTGCCTGGTTTCTTCTTGAAAACCACAGTGGTTCTTTGATAACATCTCATGGTTCTTTGCTAACATAGTAAGGGTTTCTTCTAAGGTGGAGATCTTTTTCTCATTCTGAAACTGGGGTTGACCTGAAGAGTTCTTAGCATAACCAAAACCTGGGGAGGCTGAGAATTACTAGACTGTCCTTGATTCTGACCCTTAGACCAAGAAAAATTAGGATGGTTTCTCCAACCAGGGTTGTAAGTCTCTGAGTATGGGTCAAACTTCTGTCGGTTCTCAAACCTAGCATTGTTATAGACACATGGGCTTGCTCTTCACTAACCTGACCTTCCCAAAACGAGTTATTGGGTTCTACTCCACAACTAGACACTTGAGAGGCTCTAAACCTATCATCAGGTTCAACAAGAGACCTATGTTTAGGATGATTCAATTCCAAAGCTTCTAACCTTCTAGACAAAGCAGCAAACTTAGCATCAGACCCGAAGCTTGTATCTACCACATTGGTGCTACTTCTATTGACCAAGAGTCTTTTGGGGGGTTCAACACAAGACTCCCACTGTTGGGATTTTTCAGGACAACTCCTAAGAAGGTGAAAGCATCATCAACACTTTTACTAGTGAACTCACCAGCGCACATAGACTCAACCATGGCTTTGGTTGAATAGTCTAAACCATCATAAATAATCTCTACGAGTTTCATTATCAAATCCATGGTGAGGACACTGGGATAGGAGATCATTGAATCTCTCTAAGAACCTAAAAGAGACTCTCTCTTGTTGCACACTAGCACTAATTTTCTGCCTAACAGTTTTATGCTTAGGGTAGAATTTCATATAGAAAGCAGCAATAAGTTCCTGCCATGTTTCAATGGATTCAGATGGTAGGTTGTTCAGCCAGGTCTTGGCTTTATCTCTCAAGGAAAAGGGAAACATCTTAAGTTTCAAGACTTCATCAGTAAGGTCTTTTATTCTAATTGTCCCACAAATTTCCTCAAAGTCCCTAATATGAAAATAAGGGTTCTCATCATCTTTCCCTAAGAATATAGGGATCATCTGAAGAATACTAGGTTTTATCTCGAAATTAGCCGTAGTGGCTGGCAATTTAATGCACGAAGCTCGGGTGGACCTAGTTGGGAACATGTAATCTTTCAAAGTTCCATGCTGGCACAACTGAAGTACTAGGGGTATTTTCCTCACGAAGAGACAGATTCTCAAAACTGAAGTTTCCAAAAACAGGGCTCTCAAAAGAAGAGTCTTCGATCTCCCCGCTTTCACAAGAAGAACTACTAGGTTTATCACTAATCAAACGACCTAGAGTGTTTCTTTTCCAAGCCCGCTCATTAATAACCTTGGGAATACACTAGAGAAACAAAAGAAAAAGAAAGAAATCCTAAAAGGAAGGGAAGTTCTATGCAAACAAAAACAAGGCTGACTCCACCAAAGTAAACCTAAAGATTTCTAGCAAACAAAAAGCATGATGGCTCCACTTAGATTGTTACTAGACCAGTTTCTAATCCTTCGAAAGGGAATTCGTTACAACTTAAGCAAACTCCTCTGGAATCAATCCGAGTTTAAGTAAGTTGAATCGAGACGAGGGAAGCTCAATGGAGCTTTGATACCCAAGGCCTCACCGGCGTTACAAGGCGGCGTATTCAACTCACAGAAACCATCATGAACTTTGAAGCATGCTTAAAAGAGTAACCAATATTTTTCGAATGACTTTCCTATTAAGCTCGTTACCCTATAGGTCTCGTTCTAGTCAAATTGTAGGCTTAGGTTCGCGTTTGGTTTCGTTTTCCTAAGGCGGGCAAGAAGGGAACGGTGATGAAATCCGAACCCTTATCTTGTATGGCCAGTCCTTGCCCTTTACTAGGAAATTAAAGCAGCCATTTTCAAATCCTCAGCATATGCAATCGAGGGAATATAGTAACTCGCTAACATGGGATTCTCGAGTGTTTCGACAAACTTACCTCCCGTACCAGACAGGGGATGAACCGCTGAAGTCAAATCGGGCCACGACTCCTATGTCATGTACGAACCCGAGAGGCCGAGGCGATATCGTAATCGCCGTCCTTCACTGCAAACAATTTATATTTAAACTACCCTTCTGTAGGGTTTAAAAAAAAAAGTCCCAAAGTCCACAGTCCAAAGTCCGAAAATAAAGTCCAAAAGAAAAAGATAATCTGAAAGAAATTCTAAAAAAAATATTGTTTCTCTCTCTCTCTCTTTTTTTTTTAATTAATTTTTATTCTCCTTTCCTTTCGCTCCTTTCGCTTTGCTTTTACTCCAAATCTTTAAGTATTCACCGAAAGCTTTGGCAAATTTTTCTTTCGCTCCAAATTCCAAAATCTGTAAGGAAAAGACAAAAACCAAAACGTAAAGAAGAACAAATAAAATAAAAATGAAAAAACAAATAAAAACCTAAAAAAAAAATTGCTGATATTTTTCAATAATGTTGTAGTAATAAGTTCATTGAGACTTGTGAAAGCAAAAGATTTTAGACTTATAAAACTTAAAAATAGAAAACTTATTGCAAAATTGATTTCAAGATATTAAAAGTAACCAAGACACTAGATTCCACTATTACACATGAATGAACGATACCAAATATGTTTCAAAACTCTAACTATCCTTTAAGTCCTTTATTTCTTAATTTACACATAATCAAACATATTCCCAAATATTAATTGTATTCCCGAAGAATAGACTATCAATAAATTAAACAAAGTATAATCTATCAAATTGAATCACAAGTAATTAAGAAAATTATGTGAACATTTAGAACTCCGCAAAAGCGGTGATTGAATGAATTATAAATTGTAAATTAGAGAAAATAAAATTGTTACCAATCATTCATGCATATATAGCTTCATCCATTGCCTTAGTTGGACGAGAATTAGCTCATCATCATGGAAACACGCTCAAAATTCATTTTTATTTCTCAAAGGGTGTTTACAAAGATGAAATGAGAGCAACAATGATAAAACAATGATTTTATTTTCTCTCCCAAAAACTCTCACCAAATGTGCTCTCTAGCTCTCTATTTATACACACAAATACACATCACTCAAATATATTCTTCAATAACTCCAAAATCTTCTTCTTTTTAATTAAAAATATCTTCAGAATTTTTCCTTCTCTTTATTCTATATATTTCTTTACTAAACCCATATATTCTTTAATTCGCAGAATAAAATCCAAGACAAAATCTTCTAAGGATTTCTTTCTTGTTTAACACAGGATAACTTCCTTTTTCTTCAAAACTTCATGTTTGTAAGGCAAGAAGATATTCTTATCTTAAAGATAATAAATCCTTTAACGTAGAATCCAAATTTCCCGCCAATTTTTCTTTTCAAATCAAGGAAGAATATGGAGCCCCCTTAATCAGTAATGGGGTGCGATTAGCAGTTGGTTCCCTTGGGTGCCCCTTATCAGTTAGGTGCTAACATGTGTCATCCGGGGGTCCAAATAGCACTTTTTGAGCAACTTTTTCCACACAAGTGTATTTCTCCAAAAACACCTACACAAACATAAAAACACCATAATAAGTACAAAATCAAGCACTAGCAATAGAGACACTGAGGACAATTCAGACACAAAAATGTGTCTATCAACCCGTTGGTGGGAAACTAGATAATTGCGGTTTATCTTTGTTTTCGATTGATTTGATTGACTAGCGGTGGTTGAAATCTGATTGCACCTAGTTTGTTTATTCTTGAGAATCTTCTCTATAAGATTCACTCAAACTAGTTCAGAGTTTCGACAGTGATCTTTAGACTGTTGTTAGTTCTAAAGACAAACTTGTGATAATCCATTGTTAACAGACTCCGTTCTGTGCGTGGTTGATCACAAGAGATTCAAGTGATTGTGTGCAGGTGTTTATTGAAGATTTAAGAATATTTGAAGACAAAGAAGATATTGAAGATCTGACTTGGGTTTTATAATCTTTGGTGTGCACCATACTTGTTTGGGAAAAGAGGATCCAATTAATAATCGATTTATCCTTGTGGTAGATTGGATTGATTAATTGAGTAGATCGGCATCAACACGATTCTTCGGATTAAAGGTGTTGTTGGCTTAATCTTAACCGATTACCTTTGGGTGATTGAACATAAGATAGATCTAGACCCGACGAAGGAGTTTATGTTGAGATAAACGGAAGAGCCTTTGTCTGACTCATATCACTTGGTTGAATAGAGTTGATACCAAACAGATTTCTTGTTCCTTTACTGTTTGGAATACGAACCAAAGGGATTGTTCCAAGTACGTAACTTATTCACAATTCGGATGCGTGGGAATACAGATGGAACTAGGTATACTATAGAGTTAGGTACTTGGTCTCAACTATACGAAGTTAGGTGTAATTTTGTGTAGCGGCTTAATCCTGAGAGTATTCAATTATGTACTAGGTCCCGAGGTTTTTCTGCATTTGCGGTTTCCTCGTTAACAAAATCTTGTTGTGTTATTTACTTTTATTTTCCGCATTATAATTGTTTTATTATAATTAAAGTAAATTACACAAACGCTAATTCATATTTACTTGATAAGCAATCCTATTGTGTTTGGTTAAGTCCGAACCTTTATATCAAGTAAACATACTTCGTTGTTGTATTGTCTCGATCTCGTATCCATAGACGATCACACGAAGTGTAAACCTATTAGTTGTATTGTGTCGACTCAGTCCATAGACAATCACTTTCGGATAAAGGATTTATAGGTAGGAAAAGTTTCAGCTTGAGGTATATTTGGGTACCCTCGCCTTTTCAAAAAAATCTAAACCACTTTCATCAGCTTCAAACTCATTATCACTATCTAAGTTTCGATTGAGTTGAGAACTTGAACTTTCACCACGGCTTAACCTTTTCATAGAAGCCATTTTTGAACCCAAACACAACAGAGAGGATGAACAACTTACTTGGTTCGTGAACTATTGTTGATGGTGGAGTTCCAAACCGGTGACCAAAGTGAGAAACGTTCTTGACCCAACATGCAAAAGCTTCTTCTGATTTTGAACTGTGAAGAGAAGGTGAAAAGAACGAAGTAGAGAAGAAAAATTTCTCTTTTAATGTGTCAATCAGTGAACTTGAGCTGGTTCGAGTGCGTTCTGGAATTAAAACATATGAGAACTAAGTTTAAGTAGAGTCCTCCACGCGTGTGCAAGAGGGACTTGTTTGGAAAACCAAGAAGTATTTGGAATATAAACTCAACAAATAACCCTCTTGAGATGAGACCCGTGGACACAAGGACACAGTGGATGACATCCATGAGAGGGTATCTTTCCAGCAACTCTTACAACCTCCAAAAAAGAGTGAAACCCAGAACATTATTTTTCTAATTTTATCAAAGAATTTCAAGAGAGCCCAAAGTAAATTGAGTTTCTGTTTTCCTGTTTTCCATCTTATAAGGAACAACTTCAGCAGATAGTTTTTAGTACAGTAGGGGGAAACCCTTTTGACAAAAAGAGACATCCTGACTTCTTTAAAAGAGACGATACTACTACTATCTTGATATGAATTATCAGGGATTGAGAAATGAATTGATTCATGCTTTGAGGTGATATACTCAGATGACTGAGATTTAAACTCTTCTTTCAAATCATTTAGTTTGTTACAACTAATTGGATTACCCAGAGGAGGAGCAATGCTCTCACTGGTTAGTAAATCAATGTCGACCTCAACATAAATGTTATTCATCATAACTTGATTTATCTTGTCAAGATAATCGTGTTCTTTCTGGAGATATGACTCAACATCAGACGATAAGCTTTCAAGTTTCTTTTTAATTCCTGAAAAAACTTCAATGGATTTTAGACCTGGTGGAGGTTTGGATAGAATTTCTTCTATAGATTTAATTAAATCAGACATGGAAGCAACTTCTGGAATCCCTGGATCTGGTGGTGCATTTATTGAGATATCACTTATGTCCATATCAGATCGCTACAAACACATACTTGTAAGGTCCTTAACGTGTTTGCCTTCTCTGATACCACTTGAAAATGCGGGGGTCTAACAACCACACCCAACAATTCGTTTGGCAATATGAGAGGAATTACTCCAATACACTTTCTAGAGAATTAACTAGACAGTCAGACTCAATCTAGAATAAAGTATATCAAAGATTTTAATATCTCTAACTCTTAATTCAATCCGCAATCAGCAAATAGAAACCTGCGAGCCCGATTGAATAAGAGGAGTAACTTGAACGGCACCAAAGACCAATGTTCAGGCGCCAATCAATGTAAATCAACAACCAAAGGTTGGATATTCTAATTGATTGATCTTAACGCACAACCTGTGATATTTCAATTATATAAAAAAATATAATGCGGAAAAGAAATAACACAGACACCATAATTTTGTTAACGAGGAAACCGCTAATGCATAAAAACCCCGGGACCTAGTCCAGATTGAACACTACACTGTATTAAGCCGCTACAGACACTAGCCTACTACCAATTAACTTCGGACTGGACTGTAGTTGAACCCTAATCAATCTCACACTAATTCAAGGTACAATTGCGCTTCTTACGTCTCTGATCCCAGCAGGATACTACGCACTTGATTCCCTTAGCTGATCTCACCCACAACCAAGAGTTTCTACGACCCAAAGTCGAAGACTTGATAGACAAATATGTCTCACATAGAAAAGCCTATATGATTGAATAAATCTGTCTCCCACAGAAATACCCAAGAGTTTTTGTTTCGTCTTTTGATAAATCAAGGTGAACAAGAACCAATTGATAAACCGGACTTACATTCCCGAAGAACAACCTATAATTATCAATCACCTCACAATAAACTTAATCGACTAGCGAAACAAGTTATTGTGGAATCACAAACGATGAGACGAAGTGTTTGTGATTACTTTTCTATCTTGCCTATCAGAGTATAAAACCTCGAGCCAATTATTTCAATTTTACTCAACACGATAGAAACAACAAGATCAGATCACGCAACTACAAAGATAATAGTTGAGTCTGGCTTCACAATCCCAATGAAGTCTTCAAGTCGTTAACCTACAGGGTCTTGAGAAGAAACCTAAGGTTAAAGGAGAATCGACTCTAGTTATGCAACTAGTAACACACATGAGGTGTGGGGATTAGGTTTCCTAGTTGATAGAGTTCTCCTTTATATAGTTTTCAAATCAGGGTTTGCAATCCAAGTTACCTTGGTAACAAAGCATTCAATATTCACAGTTAGATAAAAAACCTGATTCAACTAAGCTAATATCTTTCAACCGTTAGATCGAACTTATCTTGTTACACACAAATGAAATGTACCCTCATTTAGGTTTATGTAACTGTACCTAAACGTGTACACCATGTTGGTTCACAACTAGTTAACCAAGGTTAGCCATATAATTACTCCCATATCAACCTTATTCATCTCAATCATAACTAGTTCAAATGACTCAAATGAAACTAGTTAAAGAGTTGTTCAATTGTTATAAAAAACACAATTGAAATCAAATCGGTTTGATTCACTTGAATCAATCATGAACATTATAACCACGTTTTGCAAAGATTCTATTCCTTATAATTTAAATGTTTAAGTCCATGAACTGACCGATTTGACAAAATAACCAGCTTAAGTATGCGTACGGGTATGCGTACTTAAGTAACCGGATTTGAGTTTGTTAAGTTTCCAAACTCAGCAGAAATTTTCGGTTCGAAAACTTCCGTCAGTATGCGTACGGGTAGTTATACTTAAGGTGACTAGTTTAGGAGTTTGTAATTCCCAAACTCAGCAGATATTTTCGGTTCGAAAATTGTTAGAGCATAGGTCGGTTGAACCCACCAAGCGTTGATATGTCAAGTTTGGTTGTCATATTTTAGTGAATCAAAACTCATGTTAAGAGTCGCTTGATTATGTACTAGAGTAAACTTCGTATAGGTTAGCTTGAAAGTATTAGGATATGAGACTTTACAAGTATTGCTAAGACTTGAAGATGTGAAGAAGCAAGGAGCTACAACGACAATATCATCCTTCCATTTGAGGTTAGTGATATTTGACTTGAACTGTTTCAATCCCTAACGTATATTTCAAGTCGTGCATATTGAAAACGAAACTTCGAAGCATGATTGAACTCTAGATAGACATAGTATTAAGGAATACAATACGAGGTTTATTTCTTAACCATTAAACATTGTAGATAAGACATCGACATAATCGTTTAAAATGCTATTGTGATTATGTGTGGGTATGAGGTGAAGATTTCATCCTAAGGAACAATGTTTTACATGTGTTCTAAGGAAGTAATTTCATGAACTTGGTTTGTGAATCGAAAATGAAATCGCCAGGTGTTATTGGCATTGTTATTCATTGCATATCTTGTGAACAACCAATATGTGTGATTGATATAACCGTTCGTGACTTGTTTCTGTTCTTGGTAAAACTATTCAAAAAGGACTGACTTATGTATTGGTATGACTTTTATTGGTGAAACCGATCTTAAGTAATCACCTGATATGGTATGATCGAGTTTGTGATTTTATGTCTGACCAAATATGGGTAAAGGGGAGCCGACCCTAGTAATAGGTGCAGGATATCACAAAGGGGAATCGATCCTTGTATGAGGTGCAACAAGTTTATAGCAGAAAGGGGAACCGATCATATGGACATGTGCAACACGTTTTTAGGCAAAGGGGAACTGATCATATGAACATGTGCATCAAGTACAAGTTAGACACTATATATATGTGGGGAACCGATCCTAGTACCTAGTCAACCGAATTTTGGAAAGCTAGTGTGACTGTGCACAATACTCACATGGAGGTAGAACCGAAACTTGTTCTGGTAGAACCGTTACACCCATGATTTGTGATTGAATGTTCTTTGATCAATTACACAGTTCTTAAAAGTCAAATGAACCAATTCTAAACTTGTTTGGAAGTGTGGAAAATCGGTTTCAAGGTTGTAAGTATGAAAGAGGACTTACAAAGTAAGGATGTCGACATACTTTTAACACGTGCTGTGAAAGTTAATCTTTAATTGTTCAAAGTTAATCTTTAATTGTAAAAGAGGATCCAACTATTACTTTGGTAAGTTGGATCGGCATCAACACAATTATTTGGATTAAGTGTGTTGATTGAAAAATCTTAACGATTACTTTGGTAATTGAACATAAGATACATCTAAGGACCCGACGAAGGAGTTTATGTTAAGATAAACAGAAGAGCCTTTGTCCGACTCATATCACTTGGTTGAAGAAAGTTGATATCAAACAGATTTGTTGTTCCTTTACTGTTTGGAATACGAACCAAAGTTCCAAGTACGTGACTTAATCATAAGTTGGAGGCGTAGGAATACAGACAGAACTAGGTTAACTATAGGTTTAGTTGCTTGGTCTCAACTATACGAAGTTAGGTTATTTTGTATAGCGTCTTAATCCTGAGAGTACTCAATTTTGTACAAGGTCCCGGGAATTTTCTGCATTTGCGGTTTCCTAGTTAAAAAAATCTTGCTATGTCATTTACTTTTATTTTCCGCATTATAATTGTTTTATTATAATTAAAGTAAATTACACAAAACCTTAATTTCTATTTACTTGATAAGTAATCCTATTGTGTTTGGTTAAGTCCAAACCTTTTTTATCAAGTAAACATACTTTGTTATTGTATTGTCTCGATCTCGTATCCGTAGACGATCACATGAACTGTGACCGATTAGTTGCATTGTCTCGACTCAGTCCATAGACAATCACTTTCAGATAAAGGACTTATAGGTAGGAAAAGTTTTAGATTGAGGTATATTTGGGGTACCCTCGTATTTTCAAAAACTTCCGCCAGTATGCGTACGGGTACGCATACTTATCTTGTCTCCTTCACCAATTTGGTATGCACACATAAGCATACACTTGGTTCTCGGTTTATGGATTTATACACTAATGTGCTAACATATTATATATGCTTATATCCAAACATGGTTATATTCTCAACTCTTTATTTCAATCATTGAAACATTCTTCTATAATGATAATAGCCGTTTTCACACACTATTAGCATCAAAGCAAGTTTCAAGATATTAAAATAATCATTATCAAAACATTCCAAGCCTACATCAAATGATTGTATCACACAAACCATGTAAGATGTTATTTGACAATTTTCTCATGATATAAGATGAACTTGGTCGAAGCGAAAGATTACCAACATATATTTCGATAAATATGTAAGTGAGATATACTCAGCTCGAAATATCAAATGTGTATAGAGAAAACTATACCGTAACATGACTTATATCTCAATATAGAAGATAATAGAAATAGACTTTCCAAGTAATAGATGAGTTCAAGTCTCCACATACCTTTTGTCGAAGAAGTTCCACAAGCTCCCCTTAGTAGTTCTTCGTCTTCAAAGGATGAACTCTGTGAAATCTAAGCTCAATTACACTATCTATTCCTAGTCCGAGACATCTATAAATAGGCTAGAAATCAAGACTTATAGTTTTGATCACTAACATTGACAAACATGCTTGAGATAGCAACGCATGCGAGTTCGACCGAGCAGTGCTCTAACATTGTTAGTATAAGAAGTATGTATAATTTGAAAGCCATGTTTATATTCATTATGTGGGTGTTTTAAAATACTTTTCGATAGTATAAAATTTATGAATATCTGTGGCATAGTTTGAGAGATATTTATTTCTAAATTTTACTAAATATTATCCATAAGGGTATAATTGTAAAAAAATATCATGAAAATGTGGGGAGTACCAATATACACCACCAACTTTTTCTTAAGCAACCTGTATGGACTAAACTCGAATTCAATTCCGAGAGTTCAACTTAATGAATCTAAATCAAAGAATTATACGAAGAGCTTATATCTCTTTCTCTCGCAAACAGAAAGTTTATAGAACCAAATCCGTGGACCTGATTATGTGTGAGAGTACTTGGATGATCTAAAAAATCAATATCCAAGAATCAATCAAGTCGTATCCAACAAACAAGAATGGATATATCTACTTTGATTAATTTAACTGGAACCTGTGACATTTAAATTATAAAGATAAAAAATATAATGCAGAAAAAGAAATAACACAAACACCATAAATTTTGTTAACAAGGAAACCCCAATTGCAGAAAATCCCAGGACCTAGTCCATATTTGAACACCAAATTATAGCATACCATTAGAACTTCATACTGGAATGTAGTTGAGACCGAATCAAACCGTCACGGCAATTCAGTTACAGTTGCGCTCCTTACGCCTCTTGAATTGCAGTAGGACAGTGCACAAATTATTCGCTTAGATAACATCTTTATAGCCTAAGAGTTGCTTCAACTCAACTGAAGAATTTAAACCATCTTTCTCCCACGGATAATTCTATTTGTGATTTCCATTCTGATCAAAGATCAAAGTGACGTAGAAAATTGATTACGATAGACAAAGTTTAAAAAACCTCAAAATCCGGTCTTATGACTCCCGAAAAGCAGCCTAGATTATTATTCACCTCACAAGTCGAAACTTGTGGGATCACAAAGTCTAATATGAAGATACTTTGTTATTTCTATCTATCTTGTTTGAGTGAGTGACTCAACAATCAAAACAAGATCAGGATACTCAAACTATCAACATTACCTGGATTCACGAATCCCCAGGTGAAGTCTTTTTAGTCGTTAAACCTCATAAGGGTTTGAAGGAGAGGATGACTCTAGTTTACAACTAGGAAACACAGGAATAATATCAGGGATTCAAAGATCCCAGCTGTTAGAGGTTTTCATTTTATAGACTTTTAAGGACAAGGTTGCTTTAGGTTTAAGCTAAGATAGATTTGGAACCAAGCAATCACCGTTAGATGAAAAACTTGACTTGATATTAACATAACAGAATATACACTCTGGTTAGGATGGACCGTAACCGAACCGTGTACAATGACTAGTTCATGTAGGTTAGCCGAAACTATCCAATTGAACGATAAGCTTAACCATTTTCATATAACACTTTGAGACTTTTCTTGAATCACACATATGATAAAAAAATGTCTAGATTGTGTTTTTAGAGAGTTGTTCAAATGCTGATTATCTCGTAGAAATAATATTGATGCATCTGAAAATATTCGATAGTGTAAGTACGTGTACTGTATCCATTTGTTAATGTCTTTGTCATAATACGTGTTCCGGGTATGGATAGCCTTAAGGAAAATAACGATTTCAGGAACTCACAGATCTTTTATGGTTTGTATATCGGGTATGCATACTGTTTTCGGTAGCAAAACCAACAAATCTTTTCCGTTTTTCATGTTGGGTATCCGTACCGTTCCTGGTTCACGAATCACAGACTTTTTGTGGCGTCGATACCGGATATGCGTACCACAAAGTCAGTGCCGAACTATAGCCGGTACGTGTACTGCGGATACGGACTTACAACAGTTCTCCCAGTATGTGAATTGGTATGCATATGCAGATTAACAGTAGTTCTATCTCTCCCTAATAATCAATATGAAACATTCCCAAGTAACATCAATGACACATACCACTGTTCCAGGATATTTTCAAATGATTAAATCCTGAATCATAATTTAAGTCATGAACAATAACTTGTTCTTAACCAAATTCATCAAGTATGAACAAATGTTCTTAAGCTTATATAGTCATATTTCGAGAAGATATTCAAGATAATTAAGCTTATATAGTCATATTTCGAGAAGATATTCAAGATAAACTTAACTCGAAATTTCTATTGTGCATGTACTGTCTAATTTAGTCATGCGACAATGTCTCAAAGATAGAAAGGTGAAAACTTGAGAAATAGGTGGTTCAATCTTCACTTACCTTTTGATATTGAAGTTCTCCAATGATCCTGTTGATCTTCGCCTTCAAATGGTTGGACGCAGTGATATCCGAATCTCAACTACACACTTCTATCCTAATCCGAGACTGACTAAATGTAGATTAGAAATCAAGACACAGTTTTGACAACTAAATTTGACAACAAGCTCGAGAAAGAAATCCTTGTGAGTTCGACCGAGCAATGCTATAACATTTAAAAATAGTCATATCTCCTCATTGCCTTAAGAATTATGCAAACTTGAACTAGGTCATCTATTTAGGGATGGCGGGAGTATATTTTAATCCGAAAAACCAAAATCAAATGCTTGCTCAAGTTTGGGTTGAATATTTTGAATTGGGGTTTGGATACTATAGAAACAAAAAAATTATTTGAGATTGCCAGCGCTGTTGGTACTCCGATGAGAGTTGATGATGCCATTTTGTCTCATTGATTTGTACCCATTTTCCGAGTACTGGTTGAATTTTATTTAGCCGAGACTTTGCGTGAAGGAATCCTACTTGAAAGAGCGGGTTCTGCCTTTTTGGTACCAGTGTTGTACGAAAAAATGCCTGCATTTACGCGTAATAGGATATGTTCAATAAGATTATAATACGAAAATGGGAAATCATGCACAATTGGCTCATACCAAGATAATTAATCCATAAAGCAAAAAGTCTACGTACCCAAAGACCTCCGGTCTACAGGTGTTAAGTATGGTGGGAAAAATCGTACCACCAATATAACGGAGGAAATAATTATAAATGCGAGCATTGGTGGTGAATCAAGCAGTGATGCTATAATTAATACGAAGGAACATATAATGGTGAGGGGATCTAGTGGAGACGGTGAAGCTTCCGCACTAGTTTATGAAACTCCCATCAATCTGAGACGAGCTGAACAAACAATTAAGTGAATGATAGGGAACATGTGGTTAACATGGAAATTGTCGATGATGTTTTAGTTAAGGTAGAGATCGTAGCTATGAATTCTCCGAGAAGTGAAATTATAGTTAAGGTGGGTATACTTAGTGTCAATAGTGTTCGACTTGCATTTGTTGAGTAAACATCGCTTCAAGCAGCTAACCAAGCCATTGAAGAATTAGCAACAAATGTTGCTAACAGAAGATCTCCAATTACCACTAGTCCTGTTAGTAACATTGTTAGTACTATGACTCCCTTTTATTTGAAAGGAACTCGTTGGGCAGACTTATTTGAGGAGGTACATGAAATTTATTCACAAATAACAAGAAACAAAGAATGGTTCTCCTCCCACAAGCTGAACAAGAAACAAAGAATGGTTTCCAGTGTAGATACTAATAGATTTAATATACTATCCATGTATATAAATGATAAGAAATATGATGATTATCCAGTATTTTCATCATCGCCGAGCCTAGAGAACATGGTGATTGAAGACACTCCTTCTCCTCCATCAGATGATTTTAATCCAGTTTTCCGCAAGATGTCAAAACAAGAAATTTACATGAAATGTTTTGAAAAGAATTATCAGATGAAATGCTTTACATGAGATTATTGACGTAATTTCTCATTTTTCTGACTCTTGTGTTTTTCTTTTATTTTTTTCTTTTTATTATAAAAAAAAGGCGCCGCAAAGGCTTTCTTTAAGAAAAGAATCAAATACAAGGTACAATGTCGATAGAGGGCAACCTAATAACAAGTTGCGCTCCAACACCTTTTTGGATAGCAACAGCTACCCTGTGAAAAATAGAACCACCTATCTTGTAGTTAGCATCATAGTTAGCAAGGAAATTTCTTAATCTATTAAAAAAAAAACAAAATCATCCCATAATTCTCCCAAAGTTCCAAAACTCCAAAACCGAGACCATGAGTCGTGCACTTGTCTAAGTATTTGGCCCTTCTGTGGCTAATGGCTGCGGATATAGCACGTCCAGGTGTGAAGTTGAGGAGTCCTCCTCCTGAGAAGGGTGAGATGCCAGTAACATCCAAACATGTATCTTGACCATTTTCCCAGTCGTAAACCATGATGTCTGCCAGCTTTGAAGTGGTACCATCAGCCAAGAAACTTAACGCAACCTCCTTCCTTGCTGCAACACTATCTCTATAACATATATCCATAACAACATCTCGAACTAGATCATGTCTAAATTTACCTCCAACTCCGTTTGCACAATGGATTACATGGTCGCCGAAGACATCCATATCATGGTTGCAACATGGGTAAGAACTGTCCTCACCAAATAAAGGCACACCCAACATGTACTGAAGTATAGATGTTTGATTAAGTTCATCTATGGGTATTGATTTCAAAAAATCCAAGGCATGAACCACTTTATTACTTTGCCAGAGAGGTGCGTCCCTTATTGTTATTATTATTATTATTATTATTATTATTATTATTATTATTTTATTTTTTTTATGGAAAGGGGCCACGAAGGCTTTTAATAAAAAAAAGAAACATACGAAAATTTACAATGATTTGGCAGAGAGACGCGCGACAAGTTGGGCCACAATGCACAAAAGATTCATTACATGGCGGTAGTAGGAAGCCGAGCTACGATCTGGGCGCCTATACCTTTTTGAATAATAATACCTAGTCTATGAAATAAAGAATTACCAAATTTAAGATTAGCGTCATTATTAACTAGGAAGTTTCTTAATCTCCTTAGAAGCAAAACTAAGTCTTCTCCCAACTCTCCTAGGATAGAAAAGGCTAGAGCTTTGAACCCATAGCCAGGGCAGCACATGTATCTAAATATTTGTTACATTTGCGGCTCACAGCGGCATTGATTGCATGGCCCAGGGTAAAACTACGGGTTTTGGCAGTGGTGAATGGCGAGACTCCTGTGACGTCAAAACATACATCTTTGCCATCTTCCCAGTTGTGGATGAAAATTTCCGCCAATTTAAGATCTTTTGCATCCGTAGACCGCAATCCTAGGGAGACTTATTTCCTTTCCGGTATCCCTGCCTTGTGGAAGATATCTATGATACCGTCTCGTGCCATATCATGTCTGAACTTCAAACCCATCTCACTTGCACAATGGACTGCATGGTCTGCATAGATGTCCATAGGTTTTCCACATACAGAGCAGGAACTGTCAGCTTCAAAAAATGGTATGGCTAACCTGTACATGAGAATGAAACGAAACTGCCGCGGTCCAACTGTTTGGTTCAACCCACTAATAGGTACAACCTTGAGGAAGTCCATTGCATGTTCTCTCCAATTACATTGCCAGATATGTGTTTCTCGGTCACTCAGGTTGAAGCAAAGTGGAATGTTCTCTTTGACAGCAAAAAGTATAACATCGCCAGTGATTTCATGGGATGGGGGGCGATATTGTTAATGCTGAAGTTGGAGGACGATAAAACACAAGCTTGCATGTAAGTGTGAAGAGCATGATCATACCTGGGGCTCAGATCAGATGGAGATGGGCATTGTAAAATAGCATCTTGCAAGTATGTAGTTTGTGTGTAAGAAGCCAAGAAACAATATTTGGAGGTGTCTGCCATTGTGTATATGTCGAAGCCACCATATTTGAGTGGCAAGGTAGCCATTCTTTGTTGTACCAGGCCAAATACTGCCTCATCACCAACTGTCAGTCGTCGCATATATTGAAGAAGATAATTGTCGTACCGACTGATGGCTTCCTGTAATGCATTACGGCTAGTAGTGCGGAGTGAGAAGTAGAGTCTCGAAACACTAGTGCAGTTTCGAAGCAAAAGTAATTCAGACTGTGGGTCTTTTAGCTACTGTACTTTCTCCATTAACTGGACAGTTTTATCCACCCTGATTAGAACAATATCACTGCAAAATTGAGCATCTAAGCTGACAGGTCCGCCTAGCAGTTTTACTCCCCTCGATGATCTGCCAATGTCTGCTGGAAAAACACCTTCTTGACAGGACCTTGGATCCGGTGATGGCCAGAAAATTTCAGTCTTTTTGAAGTTTACATGTAAGCCCCGTTTAGGTCCTTCGGACTGTATGAGTTTTAGTGCCTTAGCCACTTCCAGTGTATCACCTGCAATGGTACCGTCATCCAGGTACCATGCATGAAAATCCAAATTGCATTGTGTGGAAATCATGTTGAAAAGAGGCTGTAGGGTTAGTGCAAATAATAAGGGACCAAGAGGGTCTCCCTGTTGTACACCTTGAGTAGAAAATAGGATAGAGTCGTTGTAATATATCCTAGATGGCTGGGAATAACAAAACTCTACCCATCGAGCAATATCAGGGTAACGTGTCCTAACTTCTCTGATTAACGCAGTTCTATCAACAAGATTGAAGGCATTGCTAAAATCAATGAGAATCATTGTACTTGTGTTACACGCACCTTTAATTTCCAGCAGTCTATTAGATGCATGTAATATACATTCTCCACCACATGGTACTCCGATGCCAAATTGATGTGTGCCTAAGTAAGAAGCCAACTGTTTACATGCTGTAGTGGCAGCCAGTTTTGAGCAAAGCCGCCTCCATATTGTCCCAACTGCAATTGGCCTTAGTCCTCCTGGATTAAGTAATGGGGTTAGAGGAGCGCTTGCTATGTATTCACCGAGAATAGGAGGACATTTGCCGCCGAGCCACAAATTGATTACCCCTGTCATCGACTTTAGGAGTTCTTCACTCACTGCTGCTGCAGGGCCACTTAAGGCATCTAACAGATGTTTCGCCCTAAGGCAGTCTCGACCACTTGAGGTGCCTTTAGGGAATCTCTTGATGGCAGCTAAAACTTGTGCAGTATCCACTGATAGAGCAGCAGCAGGGACATATTCAGTTGGGATGTATGGTGGTGGAGCATAAGGGTGCTTAGATTGAAGTTCATACAATGTTTCAGGCGTAGATGATGCTATGCCGTAACCCAATTTCTTTCTACAGGCATCCAAATTAGTATTCTTCTTTTTCCTCTTACTGGACTACCCTTGTTTGGTACTTTGGATGGAAGATGTAAACAGTTGCTGAGCCAAGTTTATGCATCCATTAGACTCCCTCTACTGAGCCAGAGATTGGTTAATTGTTGCAGTTTGAAGCTTCCTGCGATTGCTAGAGCGTTCTTCAGATGAGTTCTTTGGCTTGTAGAGGTTTAACGTGCATACAGGGAGCAATGAAAGTTGGAGCCATGCATCCATGCTATTGGGATTTGCAAGTACTGCATCCAAGGTAGCTTTAAGGGTACGGGAAAAATTCAATCTGCACTATGGGGGTATACATACAACAGTAGGTCTGTGCTTCTGATAGATGCTGTTGAGTAACTCCACCGTGAGACCACTATCCTGGATTATCTGAGAAGCAGTGTGTGTATAAGCCATATCACTTGATTCCCCTTGGGGTTTCTCAACACCATGAATTAAAAAAGTAACCCTGCCTTCATTGTATGGACCAAGAATTGCATCACTCGGTTGATGATTGCTACATGGCTTCTTCCAGGCATGGACATGTAAGCATTGGATGCACAACCACATCTGCATGGCACTCAGACTTTTCTCCCATGCAAGATAATAGTCAATGTTATTATGGATTCTATTTCGGCATTTTCCCTTGTCTCTTTCTATTGGGAAGTGCTTAGCATGAATATGTTTGTAAATCGCAATCTTGGCATACCCTCTGCCTGCAACACCACCAATGTACCCATCATAATTCTTAAATGGACAAGGGATTTTGTCACTCTGCGACAACGTTGATGGGTATGTTGATGGCCCTTGAGAAGATGTGGACTGAGAAGATGGTGGAGGATGTACATCTTCTGCAGCAGAATAAGTGGATGATCTGGTTCTCGTCATGACACAGGGATGAAAGAAAAACACGCAATACAATTAGGAATTAAGGAATAGGAAAATAAGGTTTCAAATTAGGCAAACATCCTCAGTTGAAAACTTAAAGTACCATTCATCAAAACACTAATTAGAGACCAGGGAAGTAGCTTGACTGGAACTTAAACCCAAAGAAAACCAACTGCTTCTGCAAACCACCACTGCAGTAAATCCCTTGCTACTTCTTGAAGGCCCTCAGAATAATGCTTCTATAGGATACCAAATACACTAAAGGCTCAAAACAAACAAGTTTGACTACTGTTGTCTCAAAGAAAGAAGGTGAAGAATTGGAATTACTACGCCCCCTAATTTTGTTAAACCTGCACAAAACCTTGAATTCCAATACAACCACACCTAATTATGTAACAATAACCACTCACATAGAAAAATTCAAAACCAAAATTCGAAATACAAACTACACCTTCAAAGAAATCTGCTACAACAAACACCTATACAGATAGGGGAAAAAAAAGAAAACACTTACTGAAGAACTTCAGTTTATGAAACACCACTTCCTTGCACCACTGAGGATTCAGAGATATCAATCCTCAAAACCCCAAAACAACTCCCTTCACAAAGGATAAACTTCAGAGCTAGTGAAACTTCTCCCACAATGCAGAACTTGCAACACTAATGATGAAGAACTAGTAGCTTTAAACTCCCCTAGCACCACAGAAGATGGAGAACTAGTACAGTATACTATCCACAGTTCTACAATCAACGTAAAACCCACTTCCTGAACTCCTGTTATAGCCAATCGAAGAACCCACAATTCAGATGCTCCACAATTGCACAAAGAAAACCCCAATTCAGAATCTACAAACACTCTTAAATTCGAATTCACAAAACCCTAGATACGAATCGCACATAAAAGAAATTTTTTGATGTTGATGATGAAGATGTAAAAACTCACACAAGAAAGAAGGAAACAAAGAAATTTCGATGTTGATGGTCTGGTAAAGATGAAAATTCAATTATGTTCACAGAGAAGAAAAACCCTAAATTCGAATTGCATAGAGAAAAACCCCTAATTTTGAAAATTCAATTAAGTTCACAGAGAAGAAAACCCCTAATTTATTATTATTATTATTATTATTTTATTATATAAAATAGTGCCAGTGGCATTGTATTAGAAAACGGAAATATGTTCAACTTACATCGTCAGAAGGGGGTGTAGGAAGCCGAGCAATAAGCTGGGTACCTACCCCTTTCTGAATAACAATTCCTAATGTATGAAATATAAAACTTCTTATTTTAGCATTGGTGTCATGATTCACTATACAGTTTTTCAGCTTCCTCAAAAGTGTTTCAATATCTTCGCTGAGACTGCCAGAAGTTGTGCAAGCAAGAACACCGAAGCCATACCCATGTTCCGAACACTTGACTAAATATTTATTGCGTTTATGCGTAATAGCCTCTGAGACTGCTTGTCCAAGTGTGAAGTTACGATATCTGCTATTAGTGAACGGGGAGACAATAGTGACATCAAAACAAACATCACGGCCATTCTCCCAATTGTACACTAAAACATATGCCGGAATCAGTCCAGAGTTACCATTAACAAAGCCAAGCGATACCTCTTTTCATGCTGCAACTCCCGCTTTATATAATATGTCACCAAACAGGTCTGGTACAAGATCATGTCTGTATTTTGAACCTACGTCCTTGGGACAATGTAATGCATGATCTCCATAGATGTCCATCGGTCGACCATAGCTAATTCATTGCTCACCTTCGACGAAGATGGGTATACCTAGTTGGTAACAAAGTACCGATCTGAACTGCCTGGATCTGACGGCCTAATTGAGTCCGTTGATGGGTATAGCTAGCAGGTAATCTTGAGCGTGTTTCTCCCTACTGCACTGCCATAGAGCCGAGTCCCTTTCCGTCAGATTGAACTAACTGGGCATGTTTCTAACAACATCTTTGAATTAATGCACTGCCAGTAAACGCATAAGGTGAGAGGAAATGTCTTCAATGCTGAAGGTATAAGGTAGCAAGCCACAAACATTCATATAATGATCCAGTGCCTGTTGGAAAACCGCACTGGGTTCAGGGACTGTAGAATGACGCAAGATGTTAGTCTGTAGGTGTCGAGTTTGGAAACAGGATGCGAGGAAGCAGTAATTCATGGTATCTTCCATGGTGTAGATGCCCACTCCTCCTTATTTAATGGGAAGAGAAACCAAACGTTGTTGAAGTTGTCCAAATCCTGCGCTATCGCCTATAACTAAGTGCCTTAGATATTTCATTAGGTGCTCATCGAACTGGGTTTGGGCGCACTGGAGAACTAACGGCTTGGTAGTTCTCATAGTGAAATAGAGCTTTGAGATGCCAGTGCAGTTACGCAGGAGGAGCAGTTCAGATTGCAGATCTTTCAATCGCTTGACGGATTCCATCAGCCCAATCGTTTTGTTGACTCTTGATAAACACATTTTTGTGTCTAATTTGATCTCAATACTATATATTGTTGGCACTCAATTTTGTACTAATTTTGGTATTTTATGTGTTTGTAGGCATTTTTGGGAAATAAACATTTTTGGAAAATTCGGCTCGAAAAGTTGATTTTGGCACCCGGAGGGCGCATGTTATTCAGACTCTTAGTTTTGGATAAGGGGCACCTCAATTTATAAGGGACACCTCAGTTGGAAACATTCTATTTACATTCCACAGACGGTTAAGGGGCACCCATCTTCTCCAATTCAAACTACGGTTTTGGCGGGTATTATTACAGCAGAAGAACATGATCAGGGTTCCGATTTTGGAGCTATTTTAGAGAGATTCAATGGATGGGATTCTTTGGGATAACTTGATTAAGCGTAACAGGCGTGGTATGATTGGTCGTTTCGATTGAATTTGGCTAGCTAATCCAACAGACGAAATCAGGGCAGTTCGTGCATGAGAGATTATCACGGGATATTTGGATGATACGTATCGCATGGGAGAATATTTTCTTCTTTATTCAACAAGATTCTACCAGTCAAGCCAAGCTAAACAAGGAAATCCAGCTCAGAACACACGTGTGAGAAGAAAAGGAAAATTAAAGAGGAGAAATAAAATCTTGGGATTCTGTGTGCAATATTTGGGAAGATTTTATGTGTTTAACCCCGTGAAACACATATTCAACATGTTTAACTGTGTAAGATTCAAATCATCACAGGATATTCACCAACAGACGCGTGCAGAGATTAAAAAGGGAAATTATTCCCGTATTGTGCAAAGAAATAAAAGAGAAGATTAGGAGCAGTTATGAGGGAATATTTGGTCGCTTTCGAGTATATAAAGGGTGCCCGTGTTCATAGTAGGGGGATGGAGAGTTAGGATACGGAAGAGGGTGAGGAATCAGAGTTGCAGAGCTTGTCTCTGCTGCTGCCATTGAATGAGAGAACGAAGAACATAAGACGCCCACGAGCAGTCGTTTTGATACAGTGACAGCGACAATTAATAGTTATCGTTCTCTGTAACAATTGAGTTTGTAACAAATATAAGTGATACAACCAGGTTTTTATTATTTTTCTCCCGTTTCATTATTGTGAACACGTTTTTGAGCAATGCAAAATTCCTTTGAGTGTGTTTTCACCATGCGAAGCTAGAACCCATTGTTGGGACAACAGAGGAAGCAACTTTTCATGATTGTGGTAAATGAATTAATTCTTTATATGACTTTTTGCATAGATTTAATTGAGTTATGATTTCTACTAATTATTTATTATTTTGTTTGATGTCGCATGCTTGGTTTTAATTACTTTTGATGCGTCATGCTCACAACATACAATTAATGTTTTATGAAATCTATTTTTGGCAAATAATTAGAGTCACAACTTCTTTTGTTTGAGCTATATTGTTTAGATTTAATGATTGAACCACAAGAATATGAAAAGTAGTGAAATCCTGCGTCCTAGTATCTCTTCATCCCGTGACCTTATTTTGTATATTTTCCTTTGTTTTTAGTATTTTGTATATTCAAGCCTAAATCAATCTCAACAAAGTCCGAGTGAACGACAACCTTCTTACCATTAGATAAAATACGATCAATTTTTGGCGCCGCCGACGCGGATTTGTTTTTAGGTTTTATTTTATTTGTTCTTTTTTACGTGTTTTGGTATTTTTGTTTGCTTTCACAATTGGAGCTAAGCTAAAGGAAAAAGAGAAAGTGCTGAAAAGAAAGGAAAAGAACAAAAAGGAAAGAAAAGAGAAATCCAAAAGGAGCGAAGAAGAAGATTTTGTAAATAATTTTATTTTTATTCTTTTATAAACTATAATTAAGGTTTTTATTTTTGTAATATTTTATTTTTGGACATTGTTTCTTCTTCTTTTCTTTTGGACATTGAACATTGGACTTTATTTTTAAAACCCTACGGAAGGGTAGTTTTAAATAAACTGTTTGCAGAGAAGGACGACGATTACGATATCGCCTCGGCCCCTTGGGTTCGTACATGACATAGGAGTCATGGCCCGAGTCGACTTCAATGGTTCATCCCCTGTCTGGAACGGGAGGTAAGAATTCTAAACACCCGTGAATCTCATGTCAGCGGGTTTACTGGATGATTTCGTATGCATATAAGTTGAGGACCTGAAATCGGATTTAATTTTCTAGTAAAGGGCAAGGCCTGGCTAAATCAAGATAAGGACTCGGATTTCATCACTTTTTCCTTCTTTCACGCCTTAGGAACACGTAACCTACGCGAACCTAAGCCTTAAAATTTGGACTAGAACGAGGCCGATAGGGTAACGAGCTTATTAGGAAAGTCGTTCGAAAAATATTGGTTACTCTTTTGAGCATACTTTGAAGTTCATGATGGTTACTGTGAGTTGAATACGCCGCCTTGTAACCCCGGTGAGGCATTGGATATCAAAGCTCCACTGAGCTTCCCTCGTCTCTATTCAAATTACTTTAACTCGGATTGATTCCAGAGAGGTTTGCTCAGATTGTAACAAATTCCTTTTCGAAAGAATAAAATCTAGTCTAGAAACAATCTAAGTGGAGCCATCATGCTTTTTGTTTTCTTGATAAAATAGGCTTATTGTGGTCGAGTCAGCCTTGTTTGTGCTTGTTTAGAATTCCCTTGCAGTTAGGATGTCGAACTGGTATAACCAATCCAATGATTATCCAACTGAACAACATGGACATTACTATTTTTATGATCATAGTGTGAATAGTGGTTGGGCACGCCAATATTTTCAAGGTTTTGGGTCATACCATGGTGAGCCCAATTACTATCCACACGCGCATCGGTCATACGGGCAAGAAGATTATAATACTAGTTCTTCGTCTTTAGAGGATACAATCAAACTATTGAAAAGTAGTCATTTTTATGATCCTTCAGTTCCTCTTCCTTCTATAGAAGAGTCTCTCAGGAATTTAGCTGAGTCATCACGTAAGTTAGCTGAATCGACATACAAATTAGATGAGGTGAACAACGTAGTTATGGAAGAAAGAACTGCAGCAACGACTAAATCTTCTTTGGAATATATCCTCAATAGGTTAAGTGATAACTTAAATCCAACACTTAGGGAGCTTTCTTTAGAAGAGACCCTTGAGAGGATAGTTGAGTCGACACGTATACTTGAGTTAGAGACGAACGAAAGTATTGCTCGAAATGACTTGAATTTCCAATATAGTGTATCCAATAATACTCTTGAAAATGAGGATAGTTATTTGCATAATCAAGATATCGAGGTTAGAATTGGTGTCATTCCTTGTGTAGATGAGGTTCAACCATTTCCATGTTATGATAATGATGAGTATGATGTGGACAATGTTGATGAAGAATCTGATGTATTTAGGCATGGTGATCAGGAATTTGTTACTCCTACTGATCTTGATAATGATAATGATATTTATGGTTTAAATCCCGATAATTTTAATTATTATCCACCTATTCAAAAGGACGGGGATTTGACTAGAGATAATAACGTTTTAGACGAAGTTGTACTTCCTTTTGATTACGAAGCCAATGATGGTTTAGAGGAGCGAGTTTATTTTGAGTCTAGCGATTTAGAAACAACAGTCTTAGACAAAGAAAGTGAAATCGTAAAAATGAGTGAGGATGCACCTGATTATAACTTAGAAGAATCAATTGACCATTTTCAGGAATCTAATGATTTAGAAATTAGGGAAATTGTGACTAGTCTACCTAGAGACACTGAAAACTCTAAGATTGAGGGTGATTATCACTTTCTTGGTGCCTTACCTTTAACTCTTAGAAAGTTCCCTCGTGTAGGACTTGACATTTGTGCCTCAACCATCTTACAAGATTATCTTCATACACTTTTTCCCGAACCTAGTTGTGTCCATAAGAGAGCTCAGTTGTTAGAAATCCATCCTCTGGTTGATGTGGTTAACCCAGGCTATGCTACCAAGATTGACTTTATTTTCCCACCAAAAAATTTTCTTCCAATTGTGGGAACATATGATTTTCAGATGTGTCCGTTATTAAATTTTGAGACTAAACCTCATTACTTTAGGAAAATAGGGTCGACACATTTTCTTAAAGAAGACCACCTCTTTCATTGTGGTCAGCTGTGTGAGTCAAATCTGATTGACTTAGAGGATCCCCGATTATTCAGACTTTTGTTATGCGCTTCTAAGTTCTTAGTTGAGTATTTCCAGACTCTTCAACCTGATCCTCAGAATGCCTTTGAGGAAATCCAACCAATGAAATCTTTTTATTTAGACCCTTTTATAGAGTCTGAACCTGAACCTGAACCACAACTATATGTAGTTGTCTTAAACAAGGGTATGTTCGATGTCTTCTTGGTTTGTTGTAGTTTCCTCTTCTTGTGGTTAGCACTTGTTGATCCAGATGACCCACAATTATTCCGTCTACTGCTTTATGATTCTATGAGGTGATTAATTCCTTCCGATATCTGGCTGAAGACTTTAAACTTAGCACTTCTTGGGAGGTAACCCAATCTCATGCAACACGGTAATATCTTTTCTTAACTCCTTTGCTTCGAGTGGTAACAGTTTCTCCTTGTTCATGCTTTTAATTTTATCTTTAGAACATTGAGGACAATGTTAGATTTAAGTTTGGGGGCATGGGAGAAACTTTTTAGTTGCAATAAATAAACTCCAAAGCCTAGAAATTTATGTTTATTAAGGATGGCACTAACCAATCTAAGTGGATGGGAACATCTTGGTTGTAGGAGTTGAGGAACCAATATGATTAGATGGAAACATCTAAAGAGTCTATTCATAAAAGCACAAAGCTCATGTGTTAAAATAAAAAAAAACATGGTAGTTTCGCCATATCTCGTTGAATCCTAATCCCTTCTGTTTTTATTTCTAAAGTGCTTTGGTAGGGCACACGATTCAAGTTGTTACCATTGCTAGGTGAAATAGAGTGATTAAGATACAAAAAAAATAAAATTGAGACCAGACCATCAGACCAACCGGAATAAATTCAATAAAGTCGATCACTGGTTCCCTTGTATATGCCAGTTGTGTTGACCTAGAGTTAGGTTTATCGACCACTGGTCCCCTTGTATATGCCAGTTGTGTTGATTTTAGTCATACATGTATCTCAGTCCATTAGGTTAGGTTCATCTTGGCAGAGGCCTTCAGACAGATATGGGAAACACCGTTCACTTTAAACCACATTTTTTTTTTTCTCTTTATCCATTTTCTTAATCTTTCTATGTGATTGGTTGACTCTGTTTATGATTTCCAGAAACTATCTGAGTAGAGCTCTGTCACTTATGTATGAATTTTAGTATGCTTGAGTGCAAACTCGTTTACAACAATTGGAATTTCGCATCAGGGTACTTCCTCCTATAGTCAATGATATTGTATGCCAACCAAGGAGATTCTTTAGTGCTTTCCAAGCTTCTGCGTAGATAGCTAGGGTCTGGAGTAAAGGTTTTGTGGGTACACCTCTGGTAAACCCTCCCGAGGCTATAACTCGGTCACTAGGGCCACCTAGTGAGTTTGATTTTTCTTTTTAGAATAAATTTGCTCGAGGACTAGCAAATAATAAGTTTGGGGGTATTTGATAGACACATTTTTGTGTCTAATTTTATCTCAATACTATATATTGTAGGCGCTCGATTTTGTATTAATTTTGGTATTTTATGTGTTTGTAGGCATGTTTGGGAAATAAACATTTTTGGAAAATTCGGCTAGAAAAGTTGATTTTGGTACCCGGAGGGCGCATGTTATTTGGACTCTTAGTTTTGGATAAGGGGCACCTCAATTTATAAGGGACACCTCAGTTGGAAATATGCTATTTACACTCCACAGACGGTTAAGGGGCACCCATCTTCTCCAATTCAAACTACGGTTTTGGCGGGTATTATTACAGCAGAAGAACATGATCAGGGTTCCGATTTTGGAGCTATTTTAGAGAGATTCAATGGATGGGATTCTTTGGGATAACTTGATTAAGCGTAACAGGCGTGGTATGATTGGTCGTTTTGATTGAATTTGGCTAGCTAATCCAACAGACGAAATCAGGGAAGTTCGTGCATGAGAGATTATCACGGGATATTTGGATGATACGTATCACATGGGAGAATATTTTCTTCTTTTTTAAACAAGATTCGACCAATCAAGCCAAGATAAACAAGGAAATCCAGCTCAGAACACACGTGTGAGAAGAAAAGGAAAATTAAAGAGGAGAAATAAAATCTTGGGATTCTGTGTGCAATATTTGGGAAGATTTTATGTGTTTAACCCCGTGAAACACATATTCAACATGTTTAACTGTGTAAGTTTCAAATCATCACAGGATATTCACCAATAGACGCGTGCAGAGATTAAAAAGGGAAATTATTCCCGTATTGTGCAAAGAAATAAAAGAGAAGATTCAGAACAGTTATGAGGTATTTGATCGCTTTCGAGTATATAAACGGTGCATGTGTTCATAGGAGGGGGATAGAGAGTTAGGATACGGAAGAGGGTGAGGAATCAGAGTTGCAGAGCTTGTCTTTGCTGCTGCTATTGAAGGAGAGAACGAAGAACATAAGACGCCCAGGAGCAGTCGTTTTGCTACAGTGACAGCGACAATTAATAGTTATCGTTCTCTGTAACAATTGAGTTTGTAACTAATATAAGTGTTACAACCAGGTTTTTATTATTTTTCTCCCATTTCATTATTGTGAACACCTTTTTGAGCAATGAAAAATTCCCTTGAGTGTGTTTTCACCATGCGGAGCTAGAACCCATTACTGGGACAACGGAGGAATCAACTTTTCATAATTGTGGTAAATGAATTAATTCTTTATATGACTTTTTGCATAGATTTAATTGCGTTATGATTTCTACTAATTATTTGTTATTTTGTTTGATGTCGCATGCTTGGTTTTAATTACTTTTGATGCGTCATGCTCACAACTTACAACTAATGTTTTATGAAATCTATTTTTGGCAAAGAATTAGAGTCACAACTTCTTTTGTTTGAGCTATATTGTTTAGATTTAATGATTGAACCTCAAGAATATGAAAAGTAGTGAAATCCTGCGTCCTAGTATCTCTTCATCCTGTGACCTTATTTTGTATATTTTCCTTTGTTTTTAGTATTTTGTATATTCAAGCCTAAATCAGTATCAACAAAGTCTGAGTGAACGACAACCTTCTTACCATTATATAAAATACGATCAACTCTGCTACGTATTAGATCACCACAAAACTGTGCATCTAAACTGACAGGGCCTCCCAGTAGTTTGACGCCATTAGAAGGTCTACTGATATGAGCAGGGAAGACGCCTTCACATAGACCCCTAAGATCGATTGTAGGCCAGTACAACTCAGTCTTTTGAATGTTAAGATATAGACCTCTGGACTTACCTTCAGACTGAATTATCTGTAAAGCTTTAGCTACTTCTAGGGTATCTCCTACGATTGTGCCATCGTCAAGATACCACGTCTGCAGATCGAGCTTGCATTGTGCAGCTATATGAGTCACCAGTGGATGTAGAGTTAGGGCAAAGAGTAATGGTCCTAGCGGGTCTCCTTGTTGAACTCCCTGCGCTGATGATAGAATGAACTAATTTTAATACAATTTAGCCGGTGTTCTGTACCAGAACTCGACCCATCTGGAGGTGCTGGGGCATCTAGTACGAGCCTCTCTAAGTAGCACTGATCGATCTACAAGGTTAAATGCATTGCTAAAGTCAATGAGAAGCATTGACATGTTGCAGTCTTGATGTTTTTTCAAAAGTTGTTGTAGATTGTGGTAAAAGGGGTTCTTTTCGAACTTGTGAAGGTAACTCTTTTTTTTTTTAGATTTAATAAAAATAAAGAAAATTAATTTTCAAAGAGTGATGTCAAGATTTAAAATGGACTAAGGCTCCGGATTCACTATTACTTCAAGTTGATTGGTTACAAAAATATTTCATAATTATTATCTAGCTCTTTTTCCATTAAATCACTTATTAATCTATAAGGTGTCCAAATATTAAATTGTAATCCTTAAGCATGATTTATCAAAGAATTAATTCTAAGCATAAAACATCAAACTGATTCACAACTAATTAAGAAAACCATTTTTATCTCTTTTTTTTTATTGATCCAAGTGAATTAAATAAAATAAATAATTAAGAAATTATAAAAAGAATTTACCAATCAAACATGAGTGAATAGCTCCTCCGTCGCCTCAGTCACCAGGTATTTTATCCGCTCATCATGTTGGAAAACCTCTCAAAATATTTCATTGATGCTCAAAAGTGTTTTACAATGAAGAGAAAGACAAGAAAATGATATAAAACAGGATTCTGCGACCCACAGAAGGCGTCCAGAGTCAACGACAAAGCCGAAGTGCTGTTTTCGTTGGGAAACTACGACCCACAGAAGACAGTCGATGTCACTGTTGATAAACGACTGTCCCTGTGAGTATTATGTTCTTCGTGTTCTTCCTTGCACCAGCAGCAAGCTTCTCTTCTCTGCATGATTTTCTTTTGATTCTCTCGACTCCTAAAATTTCCCCAAGACTCCCCAAACCTTCCCAATGACCGATACTTGTATTTATAGTGTTTTGGAGAAAGAAATCCGACCATTGATTGCGTATATTTTCTCTTTAATTCGATTATTCTTTGCTGCCCAAAAATGAGAATATTTACCATTTATAGAATTTCCACACGTTAACTCGCTCCCAAAACGCTCCAAATTAGTTTCTTCATGCCTCAGAAGCTTTCCCGCACCTCCACATCACTCCATGCACAGCACAAACACACTTGAGCTCGTGTTCAGTGTGTGTTTCTCTGTTTTGAGTTTGGTGAATCGAACCGAGAATTCCAGCCTAAATTGATCGGTTCTGACACCCATACTGTGTTCCTTAAGCTATATCACATCTTCCTACCAAGTTTGAGCCATTGAATCGCACCACAGCACCTTCATTTTGTCGATTGAAATTCTGCCAGTTGATGAACCAATTTTCCCGCCAATTTTATTTGTTCAAATCGTGAAGAAGGTGTCCCCTTAGCAAACAGTGGTGTCCCCTTAGTAATTAGGTTACCCCTTATCCAAAAGCGAGAGTCCGAATAACACTTGTCCTCCGGGTGCCAAAATCAACTTTTCGAGCCGAATTTTCCAAAAATGTTTATTTCCTAAAAATACATAAAAACACAATATTAGTACAAAAATAGAGTTCCAACAATACGGACATTGAGGACAAATTAGACACAAAAATGTGTCTATCAAATACCCCCAAACTTATTATTTGCTAGTCCTCGAGCAAAACTAAAAAAATAAAAGCGAATTAATCTCGGGTGGGTTTAACAGAGGTGTACCCACAAAAACCAAGACTTCTAATTGGTCACAAGTATCCAAAGAGCTATGAGGACATACATATTCTCAACCTATCTCCAAGTAACTAGAATGCCAGAGAAATTAAAGGTGTCAGCTCTAAAGCTGACTGAAGAAAAGGGGAGACACATTCGCACGACTGCTAGATAAAGAGATATCCGCTACACAGCTAGATAAACATTGTAAGATGCGTCCGCTGCTTTACAGCTGGATAAGATTAGGAGAGAGATAAAGATGAGAGGGACATCTGCTACACAACTGGACTAATTACGTGTGATGAGTTAAACCAGTGCTAGAAAGATCTTGTGTCAGATTGAAAGCAGACTAACAAAGCAACCAAAATGCATCTTTCTTCGACTCTCTCACAGTGCTCAGTAGGAATAACGTCTTCTTCGGTCTTCAACTGTTGATGATAAACTCTCGAACCTCATAGAACCTTTACAATTAACTCTTCTCTTCGATTTCTTGCTTGACTTATAAATTTCTTCTTCCCTATGGCCTTATTGAACAAAAAGAACGTAATGATGTTTTTTTTTTCATTTTTTTTTTACAAGACAAAAATTTACATGGCCATGAGAGAAGGACTTTAGAACTTGGATCTTCACAACTTGTGATGTCTTGGTATCATGAACTTCAACAACTATATCATTTGCTCTTGTAACTTCTTGTAACTAAGTCTTCAACTTTGATTTTTGAATTATTCTTTTCTATTGTTGCTTCTAAACCTTAAACGTCTTCAACTTTTTCATAAATTTTGATGTCACTCCGCTTGTTGATGATGATAAGTTTCTACCGAGAGAGAGTCGTAATCCAGTAACTAAGACTACATTGTGAGGTTGCTCTGTCTTTCTGGCATTTCCTTCTGACCTAGTTGCCTTTCCATCATGGATGGTTAGGTCCATCACGGTTACCCTCTAAAAGGAACAAGTTCTCTCCTGAATTTCAAGGATCTCAATGTCTTTTTCTCTAATGTCTCAATAGGTTGTTATCTCTAGCATTCCAATTTCTATCTTTTCGGTGAGAAACAGTATGTAAACTTAGCTAACCGGGTACTATGTGACGCTAGAAGTTTCAAAAATGCGACTAAAATGTTTCTCCCGTACCCCCAAACTTAAATCTAACATTGTCCTCGATGTTCTAAAGATAAAATTAAAAGCATGAAAAAGGAGAAACTGTTACCAATGAAGCAAAAGAGATAAGGAAAGATATTACCATGTCGCATGAATATTGGGTTACCTCCCAAGAAGTGCTAAGTTTAAAGTCTTCAACCAGACATCAAATACCACAAAAAGTATTGTCACCTTCCAAAGTCATATACCAATAGCCGAAAAAGATGCGGGTCCTCGGAACCAAAAAGAGCTGACACAAATATAGAACTACCATCTTGGATTATAAAAATGAGCAACCAGAGCCTAACTTGATCTAGGGTTTTTCTCAAGGAAACTAGATTTATCTGGGGTGTCCCTTTGGGCTCTATATGAGTGTCTAGGAAATTAGGTTCAACTGTATGACTTGTTTCTAAGAACTGGATTTCCTCATGGAAAGTATCGGGAGGATCATGTAGCAGAGTTTGAAGAAACTCAAGTAAGACCTTAGAGGCACAAAGCTCGAGTCCCAAGTTAGGGACTTCAATTAAGGATGCTTGCCGATCACTAGAATCATCATTACCCCCAAACTTAGGGTGAACACTATCCTCAAATGGACCAAAATCTATGGGATGGATTCTAGGGTCCATAAAGTCAACGCAATGTCTAACTTCTCTTTGAGACTGGTCATCTAAACGAACAACATCATCATATAAAGGATTATCGAAGAAAATCTCTATCATAGGCTCATCAACTAAGGTGTTCCTCATGCTTATCTCCTCCGAATCAGTAAAGGGTTCCTCAAATAAAGGATTATCAAACATACTGCAGGCTAACTGATCAGGAGCTACAGTGCTAATCATGTTCACCACTTCTAAATCATCTATTTCAGAAGACTTAATGACATTAAATACATTTAGCTCAGAAGTCATATTACCAAAAGATATGTTCATAAGTCCGGTTCTACAATTGATGACAGCATTAGATGTGGCCAAAAATGGGCGACCTAGAATCACCGGGATTTGAGCACCTAGGTTCTGAACAGGCTGGGTATCTAGAACAACAAAATCCACTGGGTATATAAACCTATCGACCTCAATGAGAACATCTTCTATGACACCACGAGGCACTTTGACAGACCTATCAGCTAATTGAAGTGTCAAATTGGTCGGTTTCAACTTACCAAGACCTAGCTGGGTGTACACATGATACGGGAGTAAGTTAACACTAGATCCTAAGTCAAGCAATGCCTTATCAACTACATGATTACCAATAACACAAGATATGGTGGGGCATCCAGGGTCTTTATACTTAGGGGTGTTTGGTTCAGAAGAATTGAACTTACTTGACCAGCTAAAAAGGCTTTCTTATGGACATTCAGCTTACGCTTTCTTGTACAAAGATCTTTAAGGAACTTGGCATAAGCAGGCATTTGCCTAATTGCTTCTAATAATGGAATGTTGATGTTCACCTGCTTAAATATTTCCATTATCTCATTGAAAATCGACTCCTTCTTTGTTGGGGCTAACAACTAGGGGAACGGGGCTCTGGGAGCAAAGCCGGGCTCATCAGGACCCCCATTGGTCTCTTTGGAGACTCTATCAATCTTCTCATTTTCTGGCTCATAAGGGTGAACTACAGCATGTTCACTATCAGGCATGGCAACCTTATTATCAACTTTCTTTCCACTCCTAAGGGTTGTAATAGAGTTCACATGATTGTACGATTTCTCTGCTTTAGGATTGGGTTGAGTTTGACTAGGAAACTTACCTTTTTCCCTCAAAGACTCATTTATATGACTAACCTGGGTTTTCAATTCGGAAATAGCCTGAGAGTTAGCCTGACCTATTCTCTTATTTTCTTCTATACCTTGAGCAACAGATTGCTGAAACTGCATAGTGTTACGAGTTAACAAAGAAAGAGACTCTTCTAAACTCATAATCTTCTTATCCGAAGGGTTCTGAAACTGTTCCGGGGCTGAAGGATTCTTAGGATAGCCAAAACCTGGGGGAGTTTGAGAGTTACTAGACTGACCTTGATTCTGGCCCTTAGACCAAGAAAGGTTGGGATGGTTTCTCCAGCCAGGGTTATAGGTTTCTGAATAAGGGTCAAACTTCTGACGGTTATCGAATCTAGTGTTGTTATAAAGAGCATTGGCTTGCTCTTCAACAGTATGGTCTTCCCAAAAAGGCTCTATTCTACCACTAGTACCACTAGAATGTCCTAATTCCAACGCTTATAACCTTTTGGCTATGGATGCTATTTTAGCATATGACTCATAGGATCCTTCTACCCTATTGACATTTCCTATACTTAGAAGAATTTTTTTCTGGGGTTCCCTATTATTTTTCCATTGTTGGGTCTTATTGGCGATTTCATTCAAAAATGTCATCGCCTCATCAACAGTTTTATTCTCAAACCCACCTGTGCATAAGGACTCAACCATGGTCGTTGTTGAATAGTCTAAACCCTCGTAGAGGATATGAACTAACCTAACCTTCTCTAAACCATGATGAGGACATTGAGAAATTAAGTCATTGAACCTTTCTAAATACCTATATAAAGATTCTCCCTCTTGTTGAGCAAAAGTACAAATTTGTGTCCTAATAGACGATGTTTTGTGCCTTGGGAAAAACTTATGTATAAAGGCAGATGTAAGTTGTTCATAGGTTTCAATTGACTCAGAATCCAAACTATACAGCCAAGATTTGACTTTATCTTTTAAGGAAATGGGGAATAACCTAAGTTTCAGTGCATAATCACTGAGGTTTTTAATTTTCAGAGTACTACATATTTCCTCAAATTCCCTAACATGAAAATAGGGATTCTCATTCTCTTTTCCTAAAAAGATTGGGAGCATCTGTAAAGTCCCAGGTTTGAGTTCATAATTTGCCTCGGTTTCAGCTAACTTGATACAAGACGGACGAGAGGTCCTAGTTGGGTTCAATAAAGCTTTTAAAGTTGCCATTTCTGGCACTACCAAAGGACTAGGAGAAATTTCTTCACAAAGACGCAGATTCTCAAAACTGAAGTTTCCAAAAACAGGGCTCTCAAAAGAACAATCTTCGAGCTCCCTGCTTATATCATAAGAACTACTAGGTTTTTCGCTAATCAATCGACCTAGAGTATCTCTTTTCCAAGCCCTATTAACAAAATCGGGCATACACTAAAAAAATCAAAAAAGAAATAAAAATCCTAACAGGAAGGTTCTAGCAATCACACAGCAGGCTAACTCGACTTTACCACAGCAAACCTAGAGATTTCTAGCAAACAACAAGCATGATGGCTCACTTAGATTGTTTCTAGACTAGCTTCTATATCTCGAAAGGGAATTCGTTACAATTTAAGCAAACCCCCCTGGAATCAATCCGAGTCAAAGTAAGTTGAATCGAGGCGAGGGAAGCTCAGTGGAGCTTTGATACCCAAGGCCTCACCGCAGTACAAGGCGGCGCAATCACGCATTCAACTCACAGAAACCGTCATGAACTTCGAAGTATGCTAAAAGAATAACCAATATCCTTCGAAATTTTTTCCTAACAAGCTCGATACCCTATAGGTCTCTTTCTAATCAGATTTTAAAGCTTGGGTTCGCGTTAGGTTTTGTTCTCCTAAAGCGGGCAAGAAGGGAGCGGTGATGAAATCCGAACCCTTATCTTGTTTAGGCCAGGACTTGCCCTTTACTAGGAAAATAAAGACAGTCCAAATTCGTCCTCAATCAATGATCACCTTAAGGAATACAGTAACTCGCTTACAGGAGATTCGCAAGTGTTTCGATTGGACTTACCTCCCGTACCAGACGGGTGATGAACCGTTGTCGTCGACTCGGGCCACGAATCCTATGCCGTGTGCGAACCCGAGGGGCCGAGGTGATATTGTAATCACCGTCCTTCCCTGCACACAGTTTGTATTTAACTACCCTTCCGTAGGGTTTAAAAAAAAATAATAGTAAAGTCCAAGAGTCCAGTCCAAAGTCCAAATAAAGTAATGTGCAAAAGAAAAAGAAAAATACCCTAAATATATATATATATATATATATATATATATATATATATATATATAAATCTCTCTTTTTTTTTCTCTCTTTTCTATATATAAAACAAAAAAAATTCCTCTTTCGCTCCTTTCGCTTTAAGCTTTTCCTTCCAAGGTCCTTAGTACTCCACTCCGAACCTGCAAATCAAAGAAAAAAGAAACGTAAAAAGAAAAAATAAAATAATAAACTTAAAAAAAAGAATTCTACCTAAGCATAGGTCCGCGTCGGCGGCGCCAAAAATTTGATGTTTTTTCAAAAGTTGTTGTAGATTGTGGTAAAAGGGGTTCTTTTCGAACTTGTGAAGGTAACTCTTTTTTTTTTTTAGATTTAATAAAAATAAAGCAAATTAATTTTCAAAGAGTGATGTCAAGATTTAAAATGGACTAAGGCTCCGGATTCACTATTACTTCAAGTTGATTGGTTACAAAATTATTTCATAATTATTATCTAGCTCTTTTTCCATTAAATCACTTATTAATCTATAAGGTGTCCAAATATTAAATTGTAATCCTTAAGCATGATTTATCAAAGAATTAGTTCTAAGCATAAAACATCAAACTGATTCACAACTAATTAAGAAAACCATTTTTATCTCTTTTTTTTATTGATCCAAGTGAATTAAATAAAATAAATAATTAAGAAATTATAAAAAGAATTTACCAATCAAACATGAGTGAATAGCTCCTCCGTCGCCTCAGTCACCAGGTATTTTATCCGCTCATCATGTTGGAAAACCTCTCAAAATATTTCATTGATGCTCAAAAGTGTTTTACAATGAAGAGAAAGACAAGAAAATGATATAAAACAGGATTCTGCGACCCACAGAAGGCGTCCAGAGTCAACGACAAAGCCGAAGTGCTGTTTTCGTTGGGAAACTACGACCCACAGAAGACAGTCGATGTCACTGTTGATAAACGACTGTCCCTGTGAGTATTATGTTCTTCGTGTTCTTCCTTGCACCAGCAGCAAGCTTCTCTTCTCTGCATGATTTTCTTTTGATTCTCTCGACTCCTAAACTTTCCCCAAGACTCCCCAAACCTTCCCAATGACCGATACTTGTATTTATAGTGTTTTGGAGAAAGAAATCCGACCATTGATTGCGTATATTTTCTCTTTAATTCGATTATTCTTTGCTGCCCAAAAATGAGAATATTTACCATTTATAGAATTTCCACACGTTAACTCGCTCCCAAAACGCTCCAAATTAGTTTCTTCATGCCTCAGAAGCTTTCCCCCACCTCCACATCACTCCATGCACAGCACAAACACACTTGAGCTCGTGTTCAGTGTGTGTTTCTCTGTTTTGAGTTTGGTGAATCGAACCGAGAATTCCAGCCTAAATTGATCGATTCTGACACCCATACTGTGTTCCTTAAGCTATATCACATCTTCCTACCAAGTTTGAGCCATTGAATCGCACCACAACACCTTCATTTTGTCGATTGAAATTCTGCCAGTTGATGAACCAATTTTCCCGCCAATTTTATTTTTTCAAATCGTGAAGAAGGTGTCCCCTTAGCAAACAGTGATGTCCCCTTAGTAATTAGGTTACCCCTTATCCAAAAGTGAGAGTCCGAATAACACTTGTCCTCCGGGTGCCAAAATCAACTTTTCGAGCCGAATTTTCCAAAAATGTTTATTTCCTAAAAATACATTAAAACACAATATTAGTACAAAAATAGAGTTCCAACAATACGGACATTGAGGACAAATTAGACATAAAAATGTATCTATCAAGTCTCCATGTTTGTTTCCCAGGATCTTATTAACTGAATGGAGAATGCCTTCACCCTCACATGGATGCCTACACCATATTGATAGTCTCCTAGGTATGAGGCCATATCCTGATTAACAGCTGAAACAACAATTTTCGAGCACAAATGCCTCCAGATTGTTCCCACGGCTATCGTTCTGACAATCCTATCTGGTTTCAACAATGGATTCAAGGGAGCGCTTGCGACGTATTCTCCTAGCTCAGTAGGGTAAGCACCAGCAAGCCATAAATTCACAACCCCTGCCATTGAATTCAGCAACTCATCTGCCACAGCTGCAGCGGTTCCTCCAAGAACATCAAGCAAATATTGAGCTCGTAATCTATCCCGTGCACATGAAGTACCTTTAGGAAAACTCTGAATTGCCTTAAGTACTGCTTTTGCATCTGTGGTGATTGCTGGCATTAGGATGTTTCTGACAGAGTGCAGCGTAAGTCTCTGCAGTATCCAGGTCGATGCCATTAGAGGACAGTATTCTGATTGCGGCAGTGTATTGTCCGTAGATAATTTTCTTTTGACAGGCTTCGATGTTGGTCTTGTTTTTAGGTTTACTGTGCCTTTTGGGAATAACATTGTTGTCC